>NC_136073.1:413668999-414976141 GCF_964261635.1 Lissotriton helveticus | reverse complement strand
CCTTAGGAGCATTTACTTTCTTTTCCTCTGGTGGAATCGTAAAAAATTTCCATATGAAGTGCTCCTTCACCTTTGGCTGAGGAGGGTCCTCCTGGATAAACTCATCAGAGTCCTCACTGCTGCTAGGTGGTCTTGCAGCCATTCTTTCTAAAGTAATGAAGAGAAACAGGGAACAGGTCTTGCTCTCTCCAAAGTGAAAGAGGTAGTGAAGGAAATGGGTGGGATGTTCATTAGTTGTAAAAAAAACTGTAAAGAACCAATGAAAAGTGTTATTTTAAGGTCACATGACTTGACGCGCTTACGCTGCGCGCACCGGAGCGCTTCCGGGGGCGCTTACGCGTCATGAACTTAGGCGCTTCCGGGGGGCTAATGCAGCGTGCCTAAATGACGTTTTGCTTGCTTTTCGGGAATACGTTTAAATTTAAAATACGGGTATTTAAAATCAAAAATACTACTTTTATTATTATGCCACTAAATGTCTTGCATTATTTTTTACTTTAACTGCAAACTTTTTTTTTCCGCACGTGGGATTAGCGCTCACGCTGCGCTCTCAGGTGAGCTTCCCGGTGCACGCACCCTGAGCGCTCCGAGACAAAATGATAAAAAAAATATATATATATTGAAAAATTAATTATAGAAAAAAAATAATAATAATAATTAATAGTTATAAAAAACAGCTGCTAAAAAAACATTAATAATTCACTTTAAAAATAGGAGCTTACAAACTTGATATAGCAAGGAATTAGCTTTTTAGAAACCTTTGAAATTCTCAAAAAAAAACATAGGTTTTACAATTGTTATAGTTAGGAATTAGCATTTAAAAAACCTTTGAAATTCACTTAAAAAACCATAGGTTTCACAATCGTTATAGTTAGGAATTAGCATTTAAAAAACCTTTGAAATTGCGATTCTCCTATTAACATGACGAGAGAATCTGGATTTCATTAAAGACACGGAGGCTAACATTATGCATTAATCTTTTAATGCAGCTCACAACACAGCCGCTTACATCACAAAGGTAAGAATAAGAATTAGGTGACATCATAGTATCCATAAAGGCCAGGTGTCAAGGTAGATCAGCCTCTTTTAAATGCCTCGAGTGACAGGAGAAGTTGAAACAGAGGAATAAAACTTGAACTTGAATGAAGAATTGGAGACCATCTTGAAATCCATGTGGATTCATCAATTAGAATTGTCTGAAAAGGAAAACAAAGTAAATCAAAGAGAAGGAGAGAAAAGGACTTCATAAGAAGCATGAACAGAAACATCCGAGTAAGTAAACCAGCATGAACAGAAACATCAGAGTAATTAAATAACAATTCACCATTACCCTCAGGGAGGGAAGGGAGGGATAATGTTAGCCTCCGTGTCTTTAATGAAATCCAGATTCTCTCGTCATGTTAATAGGAGAATCACAATTTCATTACAAGACAGGAGGCTACATTATGCATGTTGGTAGCCTTGAATAACTGCATCAGAAACATGTTCAATTGGTTTACAATAATGATGTGCGAAAGTATAGGCATTAGACCAATCAGCGGACTTAAGGATAGCATCCAACTTACCACCAGACCAGAATGATTTGCTGGCCATAGCACTCCTGAGAGAGTGAGCCTGGAACTTAGAGAGGTCAATACCAGCAAGGTTCATAGCAGTTTTAACCCACCTAGCGATAGAGCATGATGAGATGGGTTTAAAGGGACTAACGTAAGAAACTAAAAGTTGATTTGCATCAGGAGGACGAAGGATAGACATTCTGGAATCGTATTCCTTCATGCAATCAACAACGCATAGTTTTGGATGAGAGTCAAAACGAGGGTAAAAAATAGAATCAGACATGGTTTTAGTTCTTCTAAATATTTCGAATTTAACACCAAACATGCCATAACATCTATTAGAGATGTCTAGAGCTTTGACATCAGAAACTCTGCGACAAGAAACTAGACATAAAAGAGAGGCAAGCTTAATTGAGAGACATTTCCTGTTAAGGAGAGAATTGCTAGGCCAGGAACAAAAGAGATCAAGCAAAAGTTTGACATCCCAAACGGATTGATATCTAGGACGAGGGGGTCTCTTAAGGTGAATACTTTTAAGAACTCTACAGATAATAACGTTCTTACCTACCGTTTTACCATTGACAAGAGCGTGACCGGCTGAAATTGCAGATCTAAAACAATTAATTGATCTATAGGAGAGACTGTTATCATAGATTTCAACAAGGAAATTAACAATACAGACTATAGGAGCCTCCACGGGATCCAAGTTCCTCTCCAAGCACCAACTAGACCATTTCTTCCAGATGTTATTGTATCTGTAATGGGTTCCAGGTGTCCATGACTCTCCGAGGAGAGTGAGAGCAGACGACGAAAGTCCAAACAATTGGTGAGATTGCCTGACACTTTCCAGGCAAGAAGGTTCAAACTCCCTGAAAGAACCAGGTGATGATCCTCTCCGTCTGCGTTTACGAGGAGGCCCTGAATTGCGGGAATCAGGAAGGGAACGTCGCAAGAAAGTTCCAGAGCTGTGGGGAACCAGGCTTGAGACGGCCAGAAAGGAGTTATCAGGACAAGGGAACATTGTTCCTGTCTCACTTTCTGAAGAACCCTCTGAATCATTGCAAAAGGGGGAAAGGCGTAAGGGCGAAGGGGAGCCCAAGGCTGGAGGAAAGCATTCACAGCTAGAGCACCCGGGTCTGGCATCCAGCTGAAATACTGGGGGAGTTGGAAGGTCAATCTGCTTGCGAAAAGGTCCACGTCGAGGGACCCCAAAGAATGTTCAGGGAATTGAAGATCGTCACATTGAGTTTCCAGTCGGTGAAATCTTGAAGGAACCTTGAGTTCCAATCCGCTGAAATATTGGATTTGCCTGGAAGGTATTCTGCTCTCAATGAAATTTTGTGTTCTAGACAGAAAATCCATAGTTTCTTGGCCAGATCCGATAGGTCTGCGGACCTCGTGCCACCGAGACGGTTGATGTAAGAGACCGCAGAAATGTTGTCCATTTTCAGTAGGACAGATCTGCCTTGAAGAGAGTGTCTGAAACTCATCAAGGCATAGAGTCCAGCGGTCAGCTCTAGAAAATTTATATGATGGGAGGACTCCGAAAGTGTCCAAACTCCACCGGTGTCTTGGTCGAGGAGGCGAGCGCCCCAGCCGTGGAGGCTGGCGTCTGACTCCAAGACAAAGTCTGGGGAGGAACCGAAGATAGCCCTTCCATTCCATGCATCCAAATTGTCCAGCCACCAAGAGAGTTCTAGTCTCGCTGGTTGGTCCAGAGAGACCTTGTCCCCATACCAGAGACCGGACCGGAGGGCTTGGGCTTTCACCCTCTGGAGAGCATGGTAGTTTAAGGGACCCGGAAAGATAGCTTGGATCGAGGAAGAAAGAAGACCCAAGAGTCTGGCTAATTCTCGTAGGGAGAGAGATTGATGTCTCAGGACAAACCTGATTTCTTTTCGAATTTTCGCAATCTTCTTTTTCGGCAGTGAAAGAAGACAGCTTGAGGTGTTCACAGTGAAACCTAAAAACTCGAGGGATTTTGAGGGCGTCAGGATGGATTTTTCTCTGTTTATAATGAAGCCCAGATCCTCTATCAACTCCATGGAGACCCTGAGGTCTTCCAAAATTTGTTCCTGGGTTTGATACATGATGAGGATGTCGTCTAAGTAGATAATTAGACGAACCCCTCTTGCTCTCAGAATCGAAACAATGGCTCTCATGACCTTGGTGAAACACCAGGGGGCGGATGAGAGACCGAAGGGGAGAGATTGAAATTGGTAGAGGTGTCCGTCCCAAATAAATTGGAGGAAGGATTGATGTTCCTTGGCCATGGGGATAGTAAAGTAGGCATCCTTTAGGTCTAGCTTGACTAACCAATCTCCCTGAAGGAGAAGGTCCCTGAGAAGATGGATGCCCTCCATCTTGAAGTGGCGATAAACTAGGTATTTGTTAACTTCCCGTAAATGTATCACTGGCCTCCAACCTTTGTCCTTTTTCTCTACCAAGAAGAGGGTACTTACAAAATTCTTTTGTGACCAAGGAACCTCGATAATAGCTCCCTTTTTTAGCATAGAGGAGACCTCCTCCTTGGCGATAGCTAGATGTTCCGGGGTGAGGTCCAAGGGTCTTGGAGTTGTGGATTGGTTAGGGATGTCCACGAAGTCTATCTTGAACCCACGGACAGTTTGTAGGACCCACGGGTCCTGAGTATAACTTTTCCAAACATGGTAAAACAATTTGAGCCTTCCCCCGACCTTTGGAGGGGAAAGAGAAAGGAGGGCACTTACTTGGGGTGTTGGTATTAGGTGCTCCACGGGAGGAGAAGCCTCTGCCTCGGGAACCACGACCTCCTCGTTGGGGGTAAAACTGTTTGTTCGAGGGGTAGTATCCCCTTCCTGCACCACCTCTTCCTCTGCCGGAGTTATAGGGCCGGAAGTTGGCACGGCCGGAAGAACGGCCCCTTCTTCCGGCCTGACCAAAAACTTAGAAGGGAAGACTTTTTTCAAGTTGCTTTGAGCCCTATCAAGCGCCGTAAAGGTCGCAACGTATCTGCCAATTGACTTAATCATGTCTTGCCCGAAAAGTAGGCCTTTGGGCTCGGACGAAGGCTCTTTGTCGGCAAGGTCCCCAAGTTTGGGGTTAATTCTGTTTAGGACAGTTTTCCTCCTTTCCATGTTCAGGCTCGAATTAGCGTTTCCTAAGAGCACAATAGCTCTCTGGCTCCAACCCCTAATGAGCGCAGTGTCAAGGGGAGTATCTGAAATATAGGATTCCTCAGCAAGGTCAAGGATTTTGGTGAGGGGGCCTAGCATGTCTAGGAGACGGTCTTGGCAGGATTTAAATGCTCTTTCAAGCCCTTTTCTTGGGTCCTTTCCCAGTTTGAAAAGAAATTTAATAAGGTCTGGGTCAAGGTTGGGGGTCTGGCAGACCTTATCCCCAATCCATGGTCTGGGGCACTCAGCTCGCATAATGTTCCTTGTATCAGTTTCCAAGGAGTTTCTTAGCCATTTGGATATAAACTTGCCGACATGTTCCTGGGGGGACCATTTAGAACTATTGGGGCGTGAGATATTCTCAGGAGAAAACATCTCTCCCCCTAGGGGGTCGAGGATGGCATCCGTGGAGGAGGAAGGAGGGTCTAACTCGGAAAACGAGTTGGGGTCAGAGTCATTGAAAAAGTAATCATTGGGGTCGAAGACGAACTCGTCGTAGGGTTCCTCGAAGGTGTCCTTTACGTCAGAGTAGGTATCAGAATGAGCACTAGCACCGTCACCACTTGTGCCGCTTAGGACACCTTCCATAGTTGTACCGCCAGGGGTACCCAACCTAGTTGTGCCGCGAGGGCCGCCAATGCCTCTTGGAGCGCTAAGGCTTCCCAAATCCCGAGAGGTGCTTGGACCTCCAAAGTTCCCCGCACAACTGTCCATAGTGTGCTTGGTTTTCCTAGGTGCTTTAGGCTTTGTAGGGTTGTTAGGGTGTTGCCCAGGATCACTGAGAGTCCTCTTACGAGATATTACCTCGTTAAAAGTATCAAGCATTCATGCTCTCATTTCTTTTTTTAGAAAGTTTTTAAATGCGTCACTATTATGAGAGGGAGAGGAAGCTGTAGCGTCTTCACTCTCCATATCTGACATGAGGGCAAAGTAAAGTGGTAATATAGACGACAGAAAAGCTTATCTTGCCTTTTCCCACTTTTTTTTTGTAAATATTTTTTACGAATATAGGACTCCAAAGTAAGAGTAAAGTCGATTATGCCTCAGTTTGCCACTAAATAGTGTTTAGCATCGAGTAATATGAGGGACAGCTGATCACAAAGACAAACAGCTGATCCCCGCGTTTTGGAAAAGCGCAACGGGGGAACCGACGCGCTCGAGCTACAGAAGGCTCGAAGAGAAGAGGAATGACCCTTAGGAGGCGGGGCGCGCTGCGCTGCCGCTGCCAAGGGTCACTCCTCGAGCGACTCAGAGCGAGTGCCTGAGCGCGAACGAGTCAACATAACGGGTATTTTTCAGAAAAGGAGGCTAAAATCAAATGAAGTTTAGCGTAAAAATGGCGTTAAATAGATCCGAACAAGAGGTGAGGGGAGACGACCATAGATTGGAAGTCTTTAAGGGAGGGTGTTACGGCGAGGGTAGCCGAGAGGCATGAAAACCAAGAAGAATTAAGAGCGTTCACATAATCTCTAAAATAACTGTATATTACACAACTTAGCGTCTACATATGCCATATTAACTTGTTTACATCTATAATGTAGCTTAGCTTATCGATATAAAGTCTAAATAACAGTAGTTAAAAACAAGTCAAAATAAGTGTTAGTAAGCAAGACAACTTATCTGTTTGAGAGCCGCATTTAAAAGAGGATGATCTCCCTTGACACCTGGCCTTTATGGATACTATGATGTCACCTAATTCTTATTCTTTCCTTTGTGATGTGAGCGGCTGTGTTGTGAGCTGCATTAAAAGATTAATGCATAATATAGCCTCCTGTCTTGTAATGAAATTCACTGAAAAAACCATAGGTTTCACACTAGTTATAGTTAGCTGAACATTTTACTCATACAAAGCCATTGAAATTCCCCCGTTATAGTTAGTTGGACTCACTATAACTCGCGCGCCCGCAATCCACTGCTGATGATATCACATATTACATCATTCATGACATGGTCAGTGACATCACTGATGACATCACTGATGACATCTCAAATGACATCACTGATGACATCACTGATGACAACATCATATATTTATTTTATTATTTAAGTTATATTCCTTATTCTTAATGTAAAATAATAACAAAACAAATTTAATTCAATATATTTTCTTTTTCCAAATTTTTTTGGGGGATAATTTTATGGTACGGGTACGGTGATTGCACCGTCCTTTGTATGGATAATTGTACTCTGCGCGTACCCGCATACACGTCACGAATATGTTTTGACGTTACACGGCTCATCAGTGCTTCCGCGTGACGTCATGTACGCTTGTACGGCACCCCGCACGCGTACCCCACGAAAGTTTTATGATGTCTAAAACAACATATATATGTATTTAATGTAAATTTTAAAGGTAGACATTATCTTGGATAATCATGAAAATAGTTTTTTAAAACTTTTAATAAGCTTTATATTACTTTTAAAAGCAATTACGCAAATCGTGCCGATACGTCGTGCATACTCGCACTGTAAGAACACCGTAAACGCCCCGTAAGCATAAGCAAAGCCATGTGACTTTCAAAGAACAGATTTGATTGGTTCATAACACTTCCTATTGCAAATGTACAAAGACCCCTCTCAATTTAATCATTCTACTTTGACTTTCTCAGGAGAAGCATCTCTTCTGTGGAGCTTCACTCTTCTCAACATTCCTCTGATGAAGAATTTCTACCTGAGCAGCCTCAGAGGAAGAGGAAGGAAGCTGCTAGTTGGAAATTTTTTACATTTCCTGAAGGGGAAAAAAGGTCAACGCTCCCAAAGTGACCTGTAAAATTTGTGAGGTTACTCTCTCTAGGGGTGACACCAACACAAAATACTCATTCAGGACCGCAAGCATGTTGCGCCATGTGAAGAATCTGCGCCCGAATACCTACGCCAGAGTTGCAACACAAAGGCTGCAGGGGGAGCATCAAGCTGCTGTTCCTAGCACATTAAGTGCACCACCACCTTCGCCGAGCAGTCCGCAAGCAAACATACAACCAGATTTTGCAGATCTGACTACTCATTGCAAATTTTGCGATTAATTATTATGCTATGGGGAACAATCTATTGACCTCATTGTGCGCAGGAAATGGAACCACCGTTGTCCACGGCAATCTTTTTTTTTTTTACTATTTCTTGCTGTTCCACAGCTTTTTGGTTCCAGGTTCATTTTTTTGTTTAAAAAAAACTTGTTCATAAAATACAAAAGTAAAAAGACAAAAACAACTGTTCTTGTCAGAACTACCTTCACTGGTCAAAAAAGAGCTATATTTCAATAATAGTGTGTAGAACTTTGTCTGATTGAATGTGTAGTGCATAAATGAATGAATGAATACATTAGTAGTGTATGGTGAATGTGAAAGTGCAGTACTATAAGGAAATGCTACAGCATAAATCTATAAGGTGTTTACTTACAGTATACTGTAGTACTTTCAAAGCACTTGAATGTAACAGATGTGCATAAATATGTTACAAGTCTATGCTTCCCTTTACACTGCTAATGAAACTGCCAGGGTGAATTTGTAAGTGTTAGCTCCTTCCATGCTCATGACGAGCTCAGCTCGTCATGCAGTACAGTGCTCCTGTGCTCATGACGAGCTGAGCTCTTACGGGCAGATTTACAACCTCCTTCTGCCTGTTTTACAGTGCTATTGCATCACTTTTCTGACTCATCAGGGGTGCAAAAGATGCGTCATGGTGTGTGCTATTTACAATATGATGCATCTGGGAGGTGCGTTACATTGTAAATTCCTGTACCAGAAGGAGACGTTCCTACACAAGGTGATGGGGGGGGGGCGTTCCAGTGCAGGAACGCCCCTAAAAGTGGCTGAGTGAAATCTACAAGATTTCACTTCATCACTTTTGAGCTCATGCTGCATCAAGGCCCTGCACTTGCTTGAAGCAGGTGTAAGGATTGACTCAGCATTGTGAGCATAGAGCTCCCAAGCATTGCTGGAGATGCGTTGCACTTGCAACGCAACTCAAGCAATGCTCCGCCTTCACGCACAGATACATCACATATCTGTGCCGTTTTTGCCCCATAGTGCACCACATTGTAAATACAGTGCATCCATAGTGATGATGTCACAGTGCACTATAACTGGCATATCCCTGGGGATATGTCAGTTATTGCACATCTACCCATTAGTGTTTTAATGTAGTGAATGGATCACTACACACTGATCAATGAGTCACTAATACACTATAACAGGAGTGACAAAGTGTTTGGTGGAAGTGTAAGGATAGAGACTGGGGAAATGAACATATAAAAAATAAGTTTCCAGATGCATAGAAGACTGCAAGCTTAGTCTATAAGAGTTTAAAACAGTCCATGGCATAAGGCCTACTTTGATCCATAATTACTTGGGTACTGACTAGATGATTACAGTTCTGCAACGAGAGTACATGACTGAATTTATAAGAGCTTCATTTTTAGCAGAGTGCATAGCTAAGGACATTCTGCTGAATGGCTCAGTACAATACTGAGTCAGCAATCACAGAGTTTGTGCTGAAAGTGTAAGGATACAGACTGGGGAATTGAAGGTATAAAAAAAAGGTTTTCCGGTGCATAGAACAGCGCATGCATAGTCTATAGGGGTTTGAAGCAATCCATGCCCTAAGGCACACTTTGTTCCATGAGTACTTGGGTACTGGCTGAATGATTACAATTCTCCAAGAAGAGTGTCTGGCTGAATGTATAGCAGCTTCACTTTTAGAACAGTGTATAGATAAACACATAGTGCTCTATGGCTCACTACAATACTGAAACAGAAGTGTGAAAGTGTTTAGTGGAACTGTAAGGATACAGACTAGCAATTGAAGGTTTAAATGGCAGTTTTGCCAGTGCATAGAAGAGTGCATGCATAGTCTAAAGAGATTTGAAGCAGTTCATGCCCTAAGGCCTACGTTCATGCATGACTACTTGGGAACTGACTGAATGCTTACAGTTCTGCAAGGAGAGTGTCTGGCTGAATATATAGCAGCTTCACTTTTAAAACAGTGTATAGATAAGCACATACTGCTGTATGGCTCACTACAATACTAATATAGCAGTAGCACAATGTTTGGAGGAAGTGTAAAGATACAGACTGGGCAATTGAAAGTTTAAAAGCCAGGTTTACAGGTGCATAGAAAAGTGCATTTATTGTCTATAGTCCGGTATGAGTCTGGCAGAGGCATTTTGGATGCGTTGGAGTTTTTTCGGTAGTTTGGCTGTAGTTCCGGCGTAAAGGGTGTTTCCGTAGTCTAGACGGCTGGTGACCAGGGCGTGGGTGACGGTCTTTCTTGTATCGGTGGGGATCCCACGGAAGACTTTTTTGAGCATGCGTAGGATGTTGAAGCAGGATGATGAGACGGCGTTGACTTGTCTTGACATCGAGAGAGAGGAGTCTAGGATGAAGCCTAGGTTGCGTGCGTGATCCGTAGGTGTGGGTGCTGATCCCAAGGCAGGTGGCCACCAAGAGTTGTCCCAGGCAGAGGGGGATGAACCTAAGATGAGGACTTCCGTTTTGTCCGAGTTTAATTTTAAACAACTGTTCTTCATCCACTCGGCTACATCTTTCATTCCTTCGTGTAGGTTGGTTTTGGCGGTGTTTGGGTCTTTGGTGAGAGAGAGGATCAGCTGGGTGTCGTCTGCGTAGGAGATGATGTTGAGGTTGTGTTGACGTGCGATGGAAGCGAGAGGGCTCATGTATACGTTGAAGAGGGTGGGACTGAGTGATGATCCTTGTGGTACGCCGCAGATGACTTCAGTGGCCTCTGATCTGAAAGGGGGAGGCGGACTCTCTGGGTTCTTCCGGCGAGGAACGAGATGATCCATTCCAGTGCTTTTCCTTGTATTCCGACGTTGCTGAGGCATTGTATGAGGGTGTTATGACAGACTGTGTCAAAGGCTGCGGAGAGGTCAAGTAGGATGAGGGCAGCTGTTTCTCCGTTGTCTAGAAGCGTTCGGATGTCGTCTGTAGCTGCGATGAGGGCGGTTTTGGTGCTCTGTTTGGCTCGGAAACCGGATTGTGAGGGGTCAAGGGATTTGTTGGATTCAAGGAAGGCGGCGAGTTGACTGTTGACGGCTTTCTCTATGACTTTGGCGGGGAACGGGAGGAGCGAGATGGGGCAGTAGTTCTTAAGTTCAGTGGGGTCTGCTGTGGGTTTCTTTAGAAGGGCGCTGAGTTCGGCATGTTTCCAGTTTTCCGGGAAGGTAGCAGAATTGAAGGAGCAGTTGATGACATCGCGGAGATGGGGTGCGATGATAGAGTCTGCTTTGTTGAAGATGTGGTGGGGGCAAGGGTCGGTTGGCGATCCTGAGTGGATGGAGTTCATCAAGCGGATGGTGTCTTCGGTGGTGATAGTGTTCCAGGCGTATAGGTTGTTAGAGTGCGGTTTTGGTTCGGGGGTGGGTGAAGTGGGCTGGTCTTCGGATTGGTTTAAGAAGCTGTTATGTATGTCTGCGATTTTGTTGTAGAAGAATGAGGATAGAGAGTCGCAGAGGTCTTGGGAGGGGGTGATGTCATTGGAGCCAGCGTTGGGGTTCGTAAATTCTTTGACGATGTTGAATAGTTCCTTGCTGTTTTGGGCGTTGTTGTCAAGTCGATCCTTGAATGCTGATTTCTTAGTGGATCGGATGAGTTGGTGGTGTTTGCGGGTGGCGTTCTTGAAGGAGGCCAGGATGTCTGTGGTTGGGTTTTTTCTCCAGGCTTTCTCGAGGGTACGACAGAGCTTTTTGGATATCTTAAGGTCGTCATTGAACCAGGGGGCTTTTTTGTTGCCTTGCTTGATTTGATGGTTTTTCAGGGGTGGTAGTTCATCAATGCTGTGGGTGATCCATTGAGTGAGGTTGGTGGCTGCTTGGTTTGGGTCCGATGATTTTGCGGGAGGGTTTTGGTGAAGCGATGTGAGGAGCTGGTCGGTAGTGATTTTGTTCCAGTTTCTTCGGGGAATAGGTTGTGGGGGGTTGTGGGACGAGGTCTTTTTGTAGGTGAAGTGAACGCAGTTGTGGTCCGTCCAATGGAGAGTAGTAGTGTGATCGAAGGAGAAGTGCTTGCTGGAGGTGAAGATTGGGTCGAGCGTGTGTCCGGCAAGGTGGGTGGGGGTGTCAACAAGTTGTTTGAGTCCGAGATTGTTCAGGTTGTCTAGAAGATTGGTGGTATTGCAGTCGTTCTTCTTTTCAAGGTGGAAGTTCAGGTCTCCCATTAGAATGCAGTTTTCGGAGGGGAGGGCATGTGGTCTGATAAAGTCAGTGATGTCTTCGCTGAATTGTGTGCGGGGTCCTGGGGGTCGGTAGATGAGGGTGCCTCTGAGTGTGGTCTTGGGGTCGGTGTGGATCTGGAAGTGAAGGTGTTCTGCGGTTGCGAGGTTATCGTCAGAACTAGTCGTGATGCGGATGGTGTTCTTGTGTACTATGGTGATGCCTCCTCCTGTTTGGTTGTTGCGGTCCTTCCGGATGATCTTGTAGCCGTCCAAGATGGCTATGGCGATGTCGGGGGCTGAAGAGGCGTTCATCCATGTTTCTGTGAGGAAGGCGACGTCCGGCGATGTGGTGTCGAGGAGATTCCAGAGTTCAATGGAGTGTTTGTGGACCGAGCGGGTGTTAAGGAGGATGCACTTCAGGTAGTTGTTGTCGGGGCACTGTTTGGGGTTAGTGGGTTTGGTGTGGGTCTTGATGCAGTTGAACTAGCAGGAGTGGCAGGTGAAGGGTCCATGGGTGTGTCCCGGGGCAGCCTGGTAGCATTGTGGTGAGCGGCCGGGGTTTAGAGCTGAGAGGGTGGCGTCGTCGTATGTGATGCGGACGGGGTGGGTCTTGCAGGGAGCAGGGGGTCTGGCGCTGGGCGCGGTCCAGGCGCCGACGGGCGTAGACGGGCTTACCTTTGGCGCACCTTCGGCGCGCATGGGGTGCGACCGCTGTGCTTGAACGTGCGCGCAAATGCATCTGACATAAGTGGGAGGAGGAGGGGCGAGGGAGGGTCAGCTGGGAGGCGGGCGCGGGGTGGAGGGGCGGGCTGTAAGGCAAAACAACAACAAGATGGCAGCAATAACGAAAGGAAACTGGACGAGGTTGGGGTGGGCAGAGGCGCAGGCACAATCAGGCACAGATAAAACAGAGGAACACAATGCGAGCCTGTAAAAGCGCTACGCTGGCACACAAGCGCTACAATATGCAAACACAATAGCGTTACGCTGTAATTAGGCAATGCGGCAAATTTAGATGATCAGGACGGAGCTCAGTCGAAATTAAAGCACGAGTCAATGTTAACAATGAAGCGCTACGATACCAGCATCAGTCAATGTTACAAATTAAGCGCTACGATACCAGCAGGAGCCAGGGAGCGAGGGGAGCGAGGGGAGCGACCGCTACCGACGGAGTCAGGACGGTCACAACGCTGTGGTCAACGAGATCGACCTAACCTTTCCTGTGGGAGGGAGGGTCAGCTGAGAGGCGGGCGCGGGGTGGATGGGCGGGCTATAAGGCAAAACCACAACAAGATGGCAGCAATAACGAAAGGAAACTGGACGAGGTTGGGGTGGGCAGAGGCGCAGGCACAATCAGGCACAGATAAAACAGAGGAACACAATGCGAGCCTGTAAAAGCGCTACGCTGGCACACAAGCGCTACAATATGCAAACACAATAGCGTTACGCTGTAATTAGGCAATGCGGCAAATTTAGATGATCAGGACGGAGCTCAGTCGAAATTAAAGCACCAGTCAATGTTAGGAATGAAGCGCTACGATACCAGCATCAGTCAATGTTACAAATGAAGCACTACGATACCAGCAGGAGCCAGGGAGCGAGGGGAGCGACCGCTACCGACGGAGTCAGGACGGTCACCGCTTCACTTTTTGAACTGCTTCACTTTTTGTACAGTGTATAGATAAGCACATATTGCTGTTTGGCTCACTACAATATTAAAACAGTAGTGGCAGAGTGTTTGGAGGGAGTGTGAGGCTAGAGACTGGGTAATTAAAGTTTTAAAAGACAAGTTTTCAGGTGCGTACAAGAGTACATGCATAGTAAATAGGAGTTTGAAACCGTCCATATTCTAAGGCCTTCTTGCTTGCATGAAAACGTGGGTTCTGACTGAATGATAACAGTTCTGCAAGCAGCATGTTTCCCCCTTGTGATCATGTGCTGTGAGAATATATACATATTATAATTCTCACCCTCATGATCTCAGAGGAGTTTATGACCCGTCGCCACGAAGATCAAACTTTCTCACCTCCCGGAGAAAAGAAGTTCAGTAAATAATTATCGCTCAAAAGTATTTCATTTTGGATGTTCTTTTAAATAGATAACTTTATTTTCCTTTTCTTTTTACTGTATTAATGGTATCAATCGTTATATTATAATAGATTGTTCTATTGCTACAGAAGAGGAATGGGAGATTGTTCAGCGCCATCTGTAATATAACTTTCAAATATTAAAAAGTACTTGATCAGATATTTTTTTCAAGAAACATATTTTACGAAACTGCTTTTCAAAAAAATATAGCTATCAAGCATGCTTTGTTACTTTAAATATTTAATATACCCTACATTTCTGAATGTTATTTTCTAATTTCTATTCTTATTTGCGGTTCCTACTCACCTTCTCCCTAAAGAATATATAGGACCTGTACTTTATATTATAAGAGTACCATCCTATATATTCTTTAGTGAGTACGTGATTTGTTAGCGGAACATTCTGCAACCACTAAGCACTACGACAGCACGTTCCTGAATTGTACAGAATACAAATTAGAAAAATAATAATGCATACATATTTATGTAATATGAAGTCACTTGTTTTTAACAGTTTTTACTTGTTCTCTTGTTCTAAGATAATGTAGTGCAGGAGTGTTTGTTGTAGCACTTCTATTCTACTTTATCTAAAAGTAACTGATGCCCTCTTACATCATCAAGAATGTGGGGCAACACTTTTACAAACTGTAGCAGAAAAAAGAAGGATATAGCCACGCTTAACTGATATTTTATGAAATTCCATTTTTGATTGTCACCCCTTTCATATATACAGCGACAGTTTCTGAAGAATGTTTATTTGTATTTGCTTAAAAAAAACTGTTTCAAACCTATACTGAATTTTTTGCTGTGCAACCACAACTCCCCAATAGAAAAGTAAACACCACATTATAAGTAAATAGTACTCCTAAGAAGTATGTCACCCTCAAACTTGATTAAAAAAAATAGTGCAAGACACTGTCATTTTTCCGCCGTGATTTATACACCACACGGCAATTATATAAATGGCCCTTGAAACATATAAAAACATTTTTTTCCTCATAATCCCTCTCCACCACCTTATGAGCACTGTACAGAGTTAATAGTGTTCCTAACCTGCCCTCTATTACTTTCTTTTCCCATACTCCTTTGGCACTGCACCACAAAATCACTGACAACAGTGAACCATTCCCACCAAATAAGGAGCAAACTTGTGCATGGAACACTTTAGCCAATAAAATGTCCATGTTGTTCCGCAGAGGAGGAAGAAATGAATGCCAAACGTTCTACTTTTAATACTTCACAGCCAATGAACATTAAGCTTCATAAAGTCCCGATTGGAGCACGTTACCCTAATACTCTCCGAACAGGAAGGAGTCGCTTACAAAACCTTTCCACTGACTTCTTCTACGACTAACGGTTCTTATGAAAAAAATATAAATCTCCAGAACAGTAACTATTTCAATGAGCAACATATTGTGGTAAACTTCTAACCTCTGAGCTCACGCAAGTGTTCCATGAACTGTTACTATGGTAACAGGCAGAAAGCCTTTTGAGGATAGCGTTGAAAGGTACTGGCTATACAAAAACCGTTCTATTTACCCTGGATCCTCTACAAGACAGAAAGGAAAGCAAGCAAAAACAAAACACTGTGCACCACATTTACAACCCCCTTGCACCACTTGCGCGTCCACGCCCCACCCCCCCTACAAAATTAAAAGTGTGTGGACCTCAAACCCCGTGAACAACCAACCCCAGAGATTTCTGTATTATGTGACAGGGGCTCGCTCGGTGACCCTCCACCTGGTGCCCTCGGGAGCCCTGGAGACCGCCACGCCAAGAGTCGGTTCCTGCAGTGTCCCGGAGTGCCTACTTCTGGGACACTGCTGTTTGCTATGAGAGGGGGAAGTCTTACGGCTCTCGCCCTCCCATAGCAAATTTAGTTTGAACTTTGAAAGACACAGCAGAGAAATCTGTTCTCACTTTCAAAATCCAAACAAGATTGCATTTCCAAATGCAACTTAGCATCTCCCCATGTGTGAAAGCAATGGCGGCTCCAGAAAGACACGAGGAGTCGGCGGGACCGTGGGGCCATTGTATGCTCTGTCTTTTTTATAGATAGGGTCACGTGTGTAGTGACGGAAGCGCTGGATGGGTGTGGTGTGGGTGTATCCCAGCCATGAGGGAGTGTGTGTGCCGATCTGACAACTAGACCTGAATCTAAGAAATCACTGCAATGGAAATCTGGGCCACATAGTGTTGTTGTATTTTCCTGGTAGTGTAAGCACAGTGGGCTGTACCAACGTATTCAGTCTCGATTATTTTACACCTCCCCCCGAGGCTTTTAAATATTGGGAGGGGGCCGCGCGACCCTGTTCATAACACTCAAACATAAACTGTGGTGGCGTATGGATTAATAAATTAGAGATGTATAGACCTCACTATTCACCTGTGAGGATTTCCAGGCGCTGGGGGAGTATGTGGGGGAGATTTGTGCAGCTTTCATCATTTGAAAAGACAGGTGTTATGGCTCTTCCTGAATGCTTTTAGCGTGGGGGTTCTTCTGATGCTGAGAGCGATTTCTTTCCAGGTCTTGGCCATGATGTACGACAAGGGTGTGCCTCTTGTCTGGTTATCTCATTACAGAGGATGTCGGCCAAGGCCTGGTCAGAGAAGTGCACCCCCTCTGAGCCACCCATTACAAATAAAAAGACCCCCCCCTCGGGGGCTATTTAACAATAAAGCTGGATTCTGGTTTGTTTTCTTCTTTTTCACAGCATATACGTACCTTACGCGTATACTGCAACTTTTTTTTTTTTTAATTCTTTTTTTGCCTAGGGAGTCCTTGTGGGACCCCCTGGGCTTGCCTACGGGGTCCGGGTGTTTCTACCCTGCCTCCTTTCCGTGTTTTTTGCGTTTCTTTCACTGCTTTCTTGTGCCTCGGTTCTACCAAGGCACAAGATGGCTGCCAACACTTCCTGGCTTGGAGTGTTGACAGACAGTCGACAGCCAATTAGCATGCAGCTCGTGCTCGTAATGGTACGCACACTATCCTCGGACAGTACTCGTACGGGACTTTGTGTATTTTCGTGCACTCCAACTCCTCTTTGAACCACGATTACCACTAACAGTTGGAAGATCATACTTCAAAAACGAAGGATGCACTCAACTCCTGTTTTCTATTAAGCTTGAAATAAACCTACCTCCAGACGTTTCCACCATTAAATTATTTCTCCCTTTTCAGATACCGAATTGATTGGCTCAAGATGGGCGGAGCGGGAGCTAACGCCACGATGATGCCCTGGGCATTCCGATGCCTTCCATCGTGGTATCAAGACACCGTCCCCGACTGGAGACCTGCTCTCCTACCGTACAAACGTAACCCGGACTCGGAGCTTGCACCAACACATTGTGGGACACAGTGTGGTAGCAGGTGAGCAGTGAAGTCTCGTTGTGCAGGACCTACAATTGAGCACAGTGCAGGGGAAGGGGCTGGGGTGCAGCACCCTGGGTGCACAGGTACAGGCAAGTGATTTTCCCGTAGCTAAAAATGTAGGACCATATTATCAAAGAACGGCGATAACATTATTGCCACATTAGCAGCAGGAAACTGCCGCTAAAGCGGCGATAATGGGTTTGATAATATGCCCTTGTGAATTCCCATAGAAGCCCAGGTTCACACCAGAACCTGGGCTTCTATGGCAATTCACAACAGCATATACACTAACATTCTACTATGACTTACATTGGAATACTACACAGAGCACATGACTTTACAGCAATGAGCTCATTGTTTCATCCACGAGTCTTAAGACTGGTAGGGGTGAGTAGTTCACTTCCCACTCCCTGTATTGTGTAAACACAAACTAACCCTACTTCCACAGTTATGCTACACCGCCCAGAGCACATGACTTTACTGCAATGAGCTCACAATTTATGTTCATGATTTGATCCCCGACTCTTCAGACCAGTAGGAGTGAGTAGTATGCTTCCTACTCCTTGTATTGTATAAACGCAAACTAACACTACTTCCACAGGTATGCTACACTGCCCAGAGCACATCACTTTACAGCAAAGAGTTCACAATTTAGGCTCATGGTTTAATCCCCGACTCTTCAAACCAGTAGGAGTGAGTAGCTCACTTCCCACTCCCTATATACTAACACTACTTAAACACTTATACTACAGCAGCTAGTATCCTACAGCGCCCAGAGCCCATTAATTTACACCAATCAGCTCAGTTTGATCCCTGACTCTTCACACCGGTAACGTGAGTACTTCGCTTCCCACTTTCGGTATAGTATAAACGCACTGTAGCGGTCAGTAGTTTGCTTCCCACTCCCTGTATGGTATAAATATCTACTAACACTACTTGCACACATATACTACAGTGCCCAGAGCCCATCCCTTTACAGCAATCACCTCGTTTTCATCCCCAAATCTTCACAGTGGTAGGCGTACGTACTCAGCTTCCCGCTTCCGGTATAGTATAAATGCACAATATCGGTCAGTAGTTCGCTTCCCACTTCCTGTATGGTATAAATGCCTACTAACACTACTTGCACACGTATGCTACAAAGACCAGACCACATCACTTTACAGCCATGACCTCACAGTTTAGGCTCTCGGTATCATACCCGAGTGTAGCACCATATCGTATCAACACCACATCATTCTGAGCAACACCGCACTTTCACCCACTCCCCCACTTCCCCCCACTCCCCCACTTTCACCCACTCCCCCACAGAGGTTACAGTGCTCCAACCCTCCTTTCCAACCACAGAAAGGCGGCCAACACTTTCTAGTTGCAACCGCTCGCAGCCAATAAGCAGCAAGCTCGTGCTCGTAACGCCTCAGCCAATCAGATGGGAGAATTCCCAAATATCGATATCTGTAAATTTTGATATTTCTCAAAAACTACTGAACGGATTTACACCAAATAAACAAAAGCGTGTTTTCTAGACAAAAACCCTTCTGCCTGCCAAATTTAGGGTAATTCCGTTGACCCGTTCGACCTGTAGCCTTGTCTAAAATTTCCTATGAAAATTAACATGGAGAGAACACATTTTGGGACCCCCCTTTTATCTCGGCCCCCTGTTAACGAATCACCCCCCAAGCTTCCAACACAAAGTTATAAGCAAAACAAAAAATGCTCTTCCTATGGAAACTCGATCCTAACTATAACTACCTACTGGCGACGGCCAGTAGGTAATATATATATATATATATATATCCAGAAACGATCCACCTATACATGGATAAACTTGGAGGCACTCAGCGTGGAAGTTTAAAGGTGAAAGTTTACTCGGCAGTCAGCACGAAACAAACTGACAGATGCGTTTCAGCAAACAACGCCTTCTTCAATGTCAGTTACCATAACAATCAAAATCGTATTTATGCATATTGGAAAAGTAAATGCAATGGTGCACAAATGAAAGTGAAGAGGTCCTACCAGGTGGGATACATGCATTTGTATCTGTGTCAGCCATCTTGGAAAGCATAGTTAAATAGGCAATGCATATTGATTTTTCCAGCTGGTCCACAATGGTCATTTAGGGGGTCTCTTGTTGCATTTACACATAATCGAATTGAAAAATGTTTATGTATAGAAATTGTGCAATAAATGAAACATAATAACGGAAACGGCCTTCATAGACCCAAATGAAAAACGGTCAAAGAATGCGCATGAGGATGCCTACTGTTATATCACAGTATATACAGGGAAAACTATAATGCCCATAATGGGCGAACATTTGTCCTGTCAAGAATCAACAGCATGAAGGGACACCCAATTCATAATGCATGTATAATAAAGCCTCAATGGCCATATTTCTTTCTAGCATCGTGTCTCAATTAGACATGTGGTGCACAATATTTACAGTGAATCAAGATTATACAGAAAAATCACAAATTCAAACACAGTTAATTTCTAAGTGAGGGCAGTGAGATACTCATGTCCTAACCAATATGTACCCACATTTCTTCTTCATTGTTGAGGCCCTGTGGGGTTTTGGTGGGCATCTCAACAATGTATCTGGATTCCAGACATCTGAGTGCTTTCACTCTATCCCCTCCTCTATCCTTCCTGTCAATTTGGTCAATATAAAAGAATTTTAACATATTATGGTTGCTTTCGTGCACTTGCTCAAAATGTCATGCAACTGGGTAGGTTTGATCTTTCTTAGCAATTGCATGCATATGCTCTAGGATTCTTTTCTTGACAGGATGGATAGTACTGCCAATGTACCTTTTAGAACAGGGACATACCAAGCAGTAGATAGTAAAATTAGAATTGCAGTTCAAAAGTTTGTTTATCTTTCTAAATGTTTTGGAACCCTGTCTTTCTACTTCATACTCTGTAGTTTTCTTGCTAAATTTGCAGGCCTTACATCTGAGGCTTGGAAATGAACCTTACTTCTGTCAGTGCTGGGAGTGATAGCTGAAAAATGACTATGAACTAGGTGATCTTTGATGGATGTACTACGCCTGTAAGTCATAAGAGGGTGTGATGGTAACACTCGTTACATCACCCTATATGTTTACACTACATGCCAGTTCTTTCTGAGAATTTGAGTAACCCTCTGGGATTTTTCATGAAATCCTGTTATCATTCTTATGGGTCCTGCTTTCTTGACAGTTTTTGTTTTTTCTGCTAGCAGTGTCTGTCTGTTGCTTCAGTTTTGCAGACAGCTTCTCTCAGAATGCCCTTGGTGTAGCCTCTAGCCTTAAACCGCTCCAAAGTTTTGTTTTTGGCTCTGACAAATTCATCATTGGTGGTGCAATTCCGCTTGACACGTGAAAGTTCGCCAAATGGTATGTTTTTTATGAGGGGTCTGGGGTGTTGGCTACCATGTAATATGGCATTGCCTGTGGTGGGCTTGCAATAGAGTCTAGTAAGTAATGTTCTACCCTCTGTGTAAACTTCTAAGTCTAGGTAAAAAACAATCTCTGTGATGATGGTGGCTGTGAAGACAAGATTAAGATCATTGCTGTTCAGGACTGATATATATTCAGTGGCTTCCCATGGGACCCTCTCCGAATGATAAATAAATTGTCAATGTAACTCGCCCATAGGGCAACCTTTTCAACCCAACAATCATGTTGCTCAGCCCAGGCCATGTGCTTCTCCCACCAGCCAATGAAAAAGATTGCATTGCTGGGAGCAAAGCACGTGCCCATTGCGGTCCCTCTTCTTTGTCTGTAAAGTTGCCCATGAAACAGGAAGATGTTGTTCTCCAGGCAAAATGCAGTCATATCTACCAGCATGGCATTATAATCATGACATTTCAGCGCTTGTTTGTTTAGGAACCATCTGAAAGCTTTGAGGCACCTAGTTTGCTCTATGCAGGTGTACAAACTGTTAATGTCATGTGTGATCATCACCATGTCATCTTCCCATTAAATCCCTTCAATTAATCTAACAAATGCATGTGTATCTTACACATGAGAGGTTAGATCTTTCACCAAGGGGTTTAAAAAGGAATCAATGTAACCTCACAAACAGTTTGCTTGAGAACATTTTCATCTACATTGATTCCTTGACTCACCACCGTGTAGGAGTGCACCCGGGACACTAGGTGCGGCGTCTGGTGGACTTTTGTTTTGTAATATATATATATAGATATATATATAACGTCTGTTTGCACAACATGGTCACTAATGTTGGTTTTATATTGACCACTACAAAATGGCCAGTATGTTGATTTGATATTTGTAGTCTCTCCTTTGTGTCCATGTAACAACTGATTAACGTCAACAAAATAACTTTATTTAAATCTCAATGAACTGTGTTTTGAGTAACAGCAGACGAAGGCGTGATGCCGAAACGCGTCCTGTTTAATTTGATTGTGTAATAAACCTTTGAATCCTGGATGCTGAGTTGTGGAGTGCCGTCCATTCTTTTGACGCAGAAAAGGAATTTGGAGCGTTGATATCATCCGCGGTCATCCGCGGTCACCATCACCGCGTTTTCGGACGTGCACCCGCCCCGAGTGCAGAATGGCGTTCTTTGATGGAAAAACAGAGCTTGTTTAATATCGCCGTGCACCGCTGAGACCGAGTAACAGCATATCTACGAAGAGGACGTGGAGAGATGAGGAGTGACAGCGCGGATAGACAACGCGGACGGGTGAGTCTGACGGCTGGCCCGTCGCGAGTTTGTTTCCCGTGTCCCGTGTCTCATGTCCTACGCATCATACACTGCAGCAATGAACTTTGCCTGTCACAAGCGCTAGCAGTAATCGAAACTCAGCTGGGTGTTCAACTCAATAAAGCACAGACCTAAATATTCGCACAACACAGGAAATATTTTCTTAAAGAAACGGCACCATCAAAATGTATTCTGACCAGCGGCGTCAAACAGCAGATGACCTTTTTAAAATCGACTCAGCACAAGGAGCCACAGCTAGCAAACCCAATGGCAACATTGTTAGTTCGCTCAAAACCTCCTTCACGCAGTTAGAGAGATTATATGAGTGTGAAATCCGCAAATGGTGGGAGGCCACCTCCCTTGAAAAATACCTGAAAGTCCAACGTATTCCACGCGGACTCTGTGTTTACACGGTGCCCGCATACGAAAATCCGGACCCGCAGTTATTAGACGAATGGTCCACTTATACAGCGGAAATGTCTGGTGGCATGCTGCGAATACTCATAAAATTTGCATGGAGCGACAGAACCAAATGCCAAAAGGAAATTGATGATCTAGAAGCCCTCATCTCACAGGACCCAGATGTGACCACTATAGACAACTTTGCGGGAAGAAATGAAAACGCGATTACTGGCATACGAAAATAAAATAAGACAATGCAAACAATCTAAATTTCAAAGAGATGCCAGAGATTACGCACAAGGGCGGATCCTAACTTTTGCGCGTAAATTTGATGCCCCACAAAAAGCCTTAAGAAGCAAGGTGATCAATGCAGCCACCCCAGAACCTGTTACATCAGAATCAGATGTAACTGACGCAGAACAGTCGGGGATGAAAGATCTACGACCACAAGCTTGACCTCAAGCACCACAAGCCTATCCACCTCGCAGAGCCATTTTCGTGAGGAGTTTCAGCTTATGCGCCAAACGCAACAAAGGGGCACAAAAGGCAAGCCACCAGAAACACAACAAAGACAACAAAGACGAGGCAAGTTCGACACGGGGGCTTCCACCTCAGGCAATCTAGGCATGGCCACATAGGAGAAAAGAATCTGCCCTATATATTTCAATTTGTGGGCTCGTCTAGAGTCCCCAATTTTATCAAAAGTGCACGGTTTTGAGCTCACTGGACCACGGTCAACACATTTAAATTCTCAACACAGTTTGAATACAAATATATAGTTTTATTTTCATTTTTTCATTTTTTAACATATATAGCTGGTATCAAACACATATGAAAACATTTTGTTTAACATATATGTACAATTCATTCATGAAATCAAAATTAAACAATTTAACATATATATCCCTTAACGCACCCTCTCTTCATTCATCCAACTTCACAACCATAAAAATCATTCAAACCACTCATTCAGTGCACATAATATGCAAGCCTCAAAACCCATCGCACAAAAAATATACTTTGAGGTAGTTCTAAGGAAATAATTCATAGAACAGATGGTCAACAACGCCAACGCGCGTTTCAGTGCCCAGCCCTTTCTGCGGTGGCACCTTCGTCAGGGCATGTATACAGGGAGGAGCAAGAAAAGGGAATACAAAACAACTCAATAAACGTGGTCAATCTGTGATAAAAAACAAACAAAGAACAACATTTAGAGTCTATCTGTATCCTTGCATTAAAGTCACAGTTATACTTTACTTTAATTATTCCGGTACAAAAAGATATGCTATGGGTAGTACAGTTTTATACACAGTCTGTTACTGTGGTATTCGGGAACAATCCTCGACTATAAATGGTAATGTCTGCTTACATCTTTCTCATTGATTCTGCAACAGTCTTACCGCAAAGATACATGTTTCAAAACACAGATCATAAACAGTGAGCTCAAAAACGGAGTGCACACCACTATACTCGCATTTTCAAAAGAAAGGCGCACCACATAGAACAACCCAAGGAGGGTCATATTTTTCTAGGAATCCCTCGAGAAAAATGAAAATTTTACACAACATCGTGTGCACAGGAGAAAAACAAGGAACGGTTTCTAACAAGACTGTCAAAAAGGGCAGGTTTTGCTGACAAAAAGTTTTGTGATTATGAAATAGCACATCTTGACACATTCTGGCACTGATGTATAAGCTTTCTGATTTCTTATTGTTTCACCCGTGCATGAAATCCATCCCCTTATTTAAACAAAAAAACCTAAGTGTCATAAATAAGGCAGATAAAAAACAGGAGAATATCGCTTTCAATTCTCCACGGCACGGGGATGCACGACCTGAATCCACAGCGAGAAGTACTCTAGATATTTTCCCTGTGGAACAAAAATGCACATAAGAAAAACGGAACGAGCATATTTCATTAGGCTCGAAAGAACTCATTAATCCCAGAGTGCTTCTATTCTATGTCTTCAGAGGTACTTACTTTTAAAAATTGACTGAGGGGATCATATGCTTTCCACAGGGGTCATTAGACTGAGATTTCCTCGTTGTTATTCAGAGACGAGCAGGACACCAATTCCGCCCTGTAACAAGGAAATCCACCGGGCCGGTTAGAGTCTTACATCGGGGCAGGGACTCTCTTTTGCGTTGATTTTACATCGGAACCTATATCCCTATTGTTCCCATCATGGACACTTACTCTTTTTCTGCAGAAGCGTTTTCTGAAAGTTTTTTCTATGTTATTCGGAGTTCAAAGGCCAGCTGGCATCTTCCTCAAAGGTAGTTTTCGTAGTGCTGTAAAGAAAGAACAGCCACGTTTGTCTCGCGTTTAACTCCCCCTTGAGTATATTGCCCCTTGTTTCTATAAAAGATGTCTATATTTCGAATCTTAGTCGGTAGGCATAAATTTAGAGAGTTCGTCCTTATCTATAGGGAAGTCCGCAACATCTTGACCGAACATCGGTATACGCACTGCTACAATTCGAGGGAGCAAGGGATCGCCTCATTTAGGTAAAGTTTTCTGTTTTCCAGTTCAAAGGACACGTCTGTGAGTTACAATCAAGCCCGGGGCATAAACCTACGCGCTCCTCTCTAGAATGTCCAACAGCGGGATTCTAGGCACTTGTTAGGGCGTGGCAGGACTTACCTCCGTGGCAGATTCTCTCGGGACAGTCCCACACAGTAACGGCGGCGGTTCAGGCGTTCGCGGAGCCCCGAAGCACTTCCCACGGTTTTTAAAGGTCACAGTGGACACGCCCCCTAGTTTGTATTCACTGGAACTAGATAAGCGCAACGTAGCGGTCACAGTGGTGGGAGGGCACAAACATTCTTAAAGGTGAACGACCGGGAATAGAGTGAAGGCGGTCGGTCCGACCAAATGTTTATATATGTGTGTATAGATATATTGGCTCAGGCGTCCACCAGTCGCATACTTAGTGGTAAAGCGAAAAAACAGGGGAAATGTCTGGTGGCATGCTGCGAATACTCATAAAATTTGCATGGAGCGACAGAACCAAATGCCAAAAGGAAATTGATGATCTAGAAGCCCTCATCTCACAGGACCCAGATGTGACCACTATAGACAACTTGCGGGAAGAAATGAAAACGCGAGAACTGGCATACGAAAATAAAATAAGACAATGCAAACAATCTAAATTTCAAAGAGATGCCAGAGATTACGCACAAGGGCGGATCCTAACTTTTGCACGTAAATTTGATGCCCCACAAAAAGCCTTAAGAAGCAAGGTGATCAATGCAGCCACCCCAGAACCTGTTACATCAGAATCAGATGTAACTGACGCAGAACAGTCGGGGATGAAAGATCTACGACCACAAGCTTGACCTCAAGCACCACAAGCCTATCCACCTCGCAGAGCCATTTTCGTGAGGAGTTTCAGCTTATGCACCAAACGCAACAAAGGGGCACAAAAGGCAAGCCACCAGAAACACAACAAAGACAACAAAGACGAGGCAAGTTCGACGCGGGGGCTTCCACCTCAGGCAATCTAGGCATGGCCACCCAAACAAGGAGTCAGCGGGGCACCAGGAGATGAATGCCCGTGATGACCTTACCATCATAAATCTAACTCCTTATAAACTCTCTACAACAAAAGAGCAAGTTTTGAAAAAAGGCCTGACTTTCTGCCCTACCAGCGGCTTTGAATTTACTCAGTCCAGGATAGATTTGTTTCTCTTTACTCGGAAACTTAAACTTCAAAAGTTTCACAGCCTTAAGAATGCTCCGAACAGGGATCTGCAAATGGAAAATGTTCTTCCAACCACTGATCTGGAATTGACTGATCTAGATCTAATGCAAATGATTGCTAGCCAAAGAAGTAATTCAAATCAGACGATTAATGAATTAGCTGATATAGCTGAACAATTTGGTGCATCTCAAACCAGAGCGATCACTAATTTCAAACCAGCATCGAAATTCCTACCTATGATGCCACATGACGCAATTGACGTTTTCGAGGAAGCGGTCAAAATGGATTTGCTAACATTAAGAACCAAAAGATCCCAGAAACCTAATAACAAACAATGGAACCTATCACTGGCCCAAAGAAATGCACTGACAAAATTGCAAGCAAATACTAATATAGTCTGCAAGCCGTCGGACAAGGGCGGAAACATTGTCTTAATGATCAGAGAATATTATTGCACAGAAGCACTTCGACAATTGAAGGACATAGACTGTTACACAAAGATCAACAAAGATGAATACATTGTCAGCATTACAGAATATCACCGTTTGCTTGACAAATGGGCAACAGAGGACATGTTAAGTGCGAATGAACTGAAATTTTTGACATGTCAACAGCCAACAACTCCAACATTTTACCACCTGCCAAAGATTCACAAACATCCTACATTACCACCGGGAAGACCAATAATTTCTTCCAAAGGCAGTTTAATTGAGAACATGTCACAGTTTCTTGATTTCTTTTTGATTGGCCATGTCAAATCCCTCTCATCATACTTAAGGGATACATCTGATTTCATCCGCCTCATCGCTGACATACCCTGGGAACCAGATATGCTGATGATTGTATTGGATGTGACAGGACTCTACACATGTATAGCACATAATCATGGCATACAGGCAGTGCAGTATTTCTTAAAAACTCGCTCTCTGAAATACATGAAACATAACTGCATGTTGGTTGAATTTTTACATTTCTGCCTGCACGATAACATATTTTTGTTCCAGAAACAATACTACAGACAAAAGAGAGGGACAGCGATGGGCACCTGCTTCGTCCCCAGCTACGCGAACCTCTTTGTGGGCTGGTGGGAGAAGCAGGTGGCCTGGTCTGATGACAATCAGAGATGGGTCGCGTCAATTATCGGGTGGCACCGATATATTGACGATCTGTTCATTTTCTGGAAAGGCTCAAAGACAGAGGCTGAATTGTTTATTCCAACCTTAAACAAAAATGATCTCAATTTGCACCTCAGTGGCACTATCAGCAGTCTAGAGGTAGACTTTCTTGATCTCAAAGTCTTCATTAAGGATGGAAGAATTTGCACCTCTCTTTTCCGTAAGGCTACAGCCGGAAACTCCACCTTAGAAGCCAGCAGCTGCCATCCCAAACCCCTAAAGAACAGTATACCTTTTGGTGAACTGTTACGTCTCAAGAGAAATTGTACACTTACAGAGGATTTTGAGAGAGCTGCAGAAGACTCAATGGCAAGGTTTAGAGTGAGAGGTTACACTGACAACACACTCAAAAACGCATATGACAGAGTGCGTCTAATTCCCAGAGCAGGTCTGTTCAAGAACTACAGTGAGAGTAAAGTTGGTGAAGACATAACACCACGCTTCATCACAACTTTTTCCAATGACTCCTCATTGATTCATAACATCATTAGTCGCCATTGGAATATTCTTAAAACTGACAGTGTAGTTGGCAAACAATTATCATCCCATCCTAAAATTACCTACAGGAGAAACAGATCCTTAAAAGACACTCTAATACATAGTCACTTTGATGCCATCCCGAGATCACCACGACTGAGAAACCTAACTGGGTTTTTTCCTTGTCAAAACTGTAAGGCCAGTCAGTCAAGTGGAAAAATCACCTCATATGAAATCCCTGATACTGGATTAGTAAGAAAAATTACTAAATTTCTCACTTGTACAAGCCCGAACTGTGTATATCGACTTGAATGCCCCTGTAAATTATATTACATTGGGAGCTCTATTCATCCAGTCAAAAAGCGAATTTTAGAACACGCTAGGGCAATTGAACACAACGACCCAAACTACCCTGTTGCAAGACACTTTGCCCTTAAACACAAGAGTGACCGTAATCTCCTCAAATTCCATTGTCTGGATAAAATCCCCCCCAAAGATCGTGGAGGGAACAGAGAGGCACAAATGAGAAAACTTGAGCCTAGGTTCATTATAGACCTCCGAACTAAGTCTCCATTTGGATTAAACACAGGGGAAGAATTGGCCAGTCATCTTGGCTAACTTTGATGTAGAACTGTAACCAGTATTCCCCTCTTGTGTTTTCCTTGTTGCTGATCATTAATTATCCTACCAGGATTACCATCGATTAATCATGTACATATTTCTTGTTTAATTTGCTTTATCAGCCCATCCAGGGCTTAATAACGTCTGTTTGCACAACATGGTCACTAATGTTGGTTTTATATTGACAACTACAAAATGGCCGTTATGTTGATTTGATATTTGTAGTCTCTCCTTTGTGTCCATGTAACAACTGATTGACGTCAACAAAATAACTTTATTTAAATCTCAATGAACTGTGTTTTGAGTAACAGCAGACGAAGGCGTGTTGCCGAAACGCGTCCTGTTTAATTTGATTGTGTAATAAACCTTTGAATCCTGGATGCTGAGTTGTGGAGTGCCATCCATTCTTTTGCGGCAGTAAAGCAATTTGGAGCGTTGATATATATATATATATATATATATCCAAACGAAAAAGGTTGCCCTTAAGGAAACGCCAACACAGTGGATGAATATCTCCATAATTTATTTTAGGCAGCAGGCACAGCATAGCACCTCTCCCCCACAAAGATTGCCAAATGCATTTCGAGCTCCCGCCCTTGCTCACTGGCTGTTCACAGAAACATCGACAGCTGTGTGGACTCAATATCCATACACCCCGCCCCAGTGGGACTTCTTGCCTCAATGCTTGTTGGGTGTTGTAGTCCAAAGAAACCAAAGTTGGCGCTGATAGACATTCTTGTGAAGTTCAACTTTTTTTCCCAAGTGGGTTCCATAAGGAGTGGGTGATTCCGATATTTTGGGACTGAACACTTGCAAGTACGGAGGTGCATCTCCCCCATGGAACCCACTTGGGAAAAAAAGTTGAACTTCACAAGAATGTCTATCAGCGCCAACTTTGGTTTCTTTGGACTACAACACCCAACAAGCATTGAGGCAAGAAGTCCCACTGGGGCGGGGTGTATGGATATTGAGTCCACACAGCTGTCGATGTTTCTGTGAACAGCCAGTGAGCAAGGGCGGGAGCTCGAAATGCATTTGGCAATCTTTGTGGGGGAGAGGTGCTATGCTGTGCCTGCTGCCTAAAATAAATTATGGAGATATTCATCCACTGTGTTGGCGTTTCCTCAAGGGCAACCTTTTTCGTTTGGATATAATGCGGCGCGCCTCGTCGCGGAAACGCTCCGCCGCCAGAACAGCGGTCCATTGGCACTTGAACAGTCGGGTGCCATAAGGAGTGGGTGATTCCGATATTTTGGGACTGAACACTTGCAAGTACGGAGGTGCATCTCCCCCATGGAACCCACTTGGGAAAAAAAGTTGAACTTCACAAGAATGTCTATCAGCGCCAACTTTGGTTTCTTTGGACTACAACACCCAACAAGCATTGAGGCAAGAAGTCCCACTGGGGCGGGGTGTATGGATATTGAGTCCACACAGCTGTCGATGTTTCTGTGAACAGCCAGTGAGCAAGGGCGGGAGCTCGAAATGCATTTGGCAATCTTTGTGGGGGAGAGGTGCTATGCTGTGCCTGCTGCCTAAAATAAATTATGGAGATATTCATCCACTGTGTTGGCGTTTCCTCAAGGGCAACCTTTTTCGTTTGGATATATATATATATATATATATATATATATATATATTAAAAAGTTTTGGGGTGATTCGTCAAGCAAGGGGCTAGAAAAAAGGGGTCCAAAACGTGTTTTGTCCATGTTAATTTCCATAGTTAACTGCTACAGCCCGAACTGCTGAGCAGAATTACTCTAAATTTGGCAGAAAGGTAGCTCTTGGTCTAGAGTGCACTCTTTTTGTTAAATAGTGTAAATCTGTTTCTATAAATTTTGAGAAAATGAAATATTTACAGATATCTATATATGGAATCTCGAAGCAGGAAATCTGATTGGCTGGCAACAGTTCCAGCCAGGAAGCATTGGAAGCCATCTTGTGACTCCGTTGAACCGAGTCACAATAAAAAAGGTTGAAAAACAAATAAATTGAAGAACAGGGGGCAAGGACCCAAAGGGCCAAAAACTCTTTTTTTTAATTCTTGGCGGGTGTTTCGTAGGGTCCGCAAATCCCATTGACTTTTCTTTTATTGAAACATGGTTTCCATGACCATGATTTGTTTTCTTTAAGCCCCTGGGCGGGCCAGGTCCCGGGGGAATGCTTAATTATGATGGGGGGCCCACGGGGCCCCATTAGCCCCAGGGACTGCCACTCCCCAGGGCTTTAAAAAAAATTGTGCGGGGCTCCTTCCCCTCACTTAGCCCCAGGGGACTGTCACCTTCTGTGGCTTTAAAAAAAATAAAAGTGTGGGGGGGCTTGAGGTCCCCTATACAGCCCCAGGGACCATCACCTCCCAGGGGCTTTAATTATTAAGGGTGGGGGACACAGCCCCCTGCTGCCCCAGGGGCTGCCACCTCCCCGGGGCTATATTTTTTAATGAAGTATGTGGGGGCTACCACCTCCCGGGTCACACTTTACTTAAATGTGGGGATCCATTGTGGACCCGCGGGACCACCTCCTCTCCGGGGCTACTCAGAAGATGAGAGAGGAGCCATGTGGCCCCCCTCGAGGAGCCCTCCTTGGCCCTGGGGATCACCACCCACCAGGGCTGGCTCTAGCAATGTCCGGGGGTACCCACCCCCGGGACATTGCAGTTTGCTCTGCTCCCTCCGCACAAATCAATGCCAGCTTCCACAGGAGGCGGGGAGCCGGCAGGGACTGTGGAGGCATTGGGGCTCCCCTCTCAGTACCCAATGTAATGCCGAGCCACGGGGGATGGGGTCCCCGGGCCTAAAGTGGCTCAGGTAGGGGGGCCATGCAGGCCCCCATACCCATTTTAATAAGTAAATAAAAGATTGGCCTAGCCCCAGGGGATTGGGTCCCTGGGGCCAATATGGGGCAATAGAAGTGGGGGGATAATATTAGTTTTTTTTCTCATGATATTAGTTGCAACCCTATCGTGGCTCCCAGCATGGCCCCCACAGTGTAACATCATGGTGGATTTGTGGCTCCACCTTAAATAAATAATTGAATAGTATATAATTCATAAATTAGTGTTGCATCTGTGAACTTTTTTTATAGAGCTAGTGAGATTGAAGTTAAAATCACATTAAAATTGATAGAGTTAAAAATAATATAAAAAAATGTATAAATTAAAAGTTAAACTTTGAAAAGTGTAATGTGTTGTAGTACATTGAATTCATGCTTTTGTTTTGTGGATTCGCGACGGGTTTGCAAATTCGTAAAATATTTATAAACAGTTTATATGTTAAAAAATATATAACTTTGAATATTGGCTTATAGGGTGGCTCTAACAAGAGCTGTTGTGTTCATTTTTACTTTCTTGCAGCTACATGTAATGCATGGATGCACAGCTTAAGGTTGTTGAGAAACACTCTGTTACCTTCATCTGTGAAGTGAACTCCATCACTTCTGTAGATGTCATGAATATCGAAAGTTTATAGATTGAGCCCATCTTGTTGTCTCTGAGGTAAGCAGAAACAGCTTTATTAACATTCTTCCTAGCCTTCTCAATTTGTCGACAGAATTGATTTGACCACTTCCATTTCCGTGTTTGGCATATATTAGAGTATACAGAAACAGTGTGAGGGAAACGCAACATCAGAGCATAGGTATCCTTGATCATCATTTCAAATCCTACCCCAGTCAATGTGCTTAGATTATTGACTTCACAGTCCACAATCATGAGGTCAAGGCAGGGAGATTGGAGATGGAAAAAGGTTTTAACCCAAGGCAGCAATTGGTGCCACTTTAATCCTCACTGTGAAAACCATTTAATATCCACATTTTGCAGACCTAGGTATTTGTCAATACCTCTGTGTTCAGCATACCTTTTGCCCAAGAAAACATAGCTGTGTTCTACAATCCATACTGTTAGCATTTTGAAGGGATGACTGTAAGGCATCAAAAAACGTCTGTAGCTGAGTAAGTCAGTTGGTAGAATGAGAGGTATCCAAAATGGTTGTTAAGATGCTCTTTTTTAAAAACAATTAATCTGGCTTATAATTGTAAATTCCTTATTTTGAGCTTTTACCTCAATTGCTCACAGTATTCAATGCAAACATTTCAACATGAAAATGCAACAACCCAAATCAACGCGATTGAGAATAAACAACTCTTTTATTCTATCAAATGTACCTAATCATTTTAAAGTAAACAACAGTTTTTAGCACTTTTGGTACATCAAGAGGATGCTCATAGAACGTGCAAAAGGAGAGGTGCTCAAGAATTAAAGGGGTGAGTGAAAAGAGCAAAGGTTAGTGACGTTTTTTAAACACAAGGAGAAACATGTACTGGTTCACTGGTTCTCATTTCTTGGCCACGTGTGCTATTTACACATAGTATTTTCTCATTTTCTCAAAGTTCTTTTGTTGCACGTTTTAACAGATTAGAGTTATACATGGTCCAAGAAAGTGTGTGGGGGCGTCAAAGTTTCGACCCAACTTAATGCTTGCGGTTAAGTAGGAGCCTCAGCCTGCGGGACTTCTTCAGGACAGGGGTGCAGCCTCAGTAACAGAGTGGCGTCAAACTCCCTCGTGAAGATCAGGGTAGTCAGAATAATCAATATTTCAAGTAGGTCATCAAGGTATGTATGCGCCAGGTTCAACATGTTCATCCGTGGTTGTATCCTAATCCTAATCGCAAGATCCATTAATTTCTTAATCGGGCTACCTTTCACAAATTAAAGAGTGGAGGATTTAGCATACCCACACTACCCCGGGGACCTCCAACTCCCTGGGGCATGCATGTTGTGATCCCTTGGCCCACCACCTCCCTAGGGCTTCAAATCCAATGGGAGGGGGCCATTAGGCCCCCCTCCAGAAGCCCTCTATGGTACAGGGGGCCACCATCCCCCAGGGCCGGCTCCAGCAATGCCCCAGGGTGCCCAACCCCCAGGACTTTGTAGTTTGCTATGGCATGGTGGGAGCACTGCTATTGCCATGCCATAGCAAACTCAGCTTCGCTTCATGGAAGCAAGAGCTGGAAAAGATGCTTTTACTTCCATGAAGCAAAGCAGATTTGCTTTTGGGCAGAGTGAGCTGCATGTCAGCAGCTCCCTTTCCCCAAAAGCAATGCCGGCTCCTGCAGGAGGCAAGGAGCTGGCAGGGACCTTAGGGGCATTGGGCCTCCCCCACGGGTCCCTACAAAGAGGCCAAGCTCCAGGATGGGGGCCACCTGGCCCCCTCCCTTTTTAGTAATTATTTAATTTTTTCAAACATAAGGCCTGACCCAGGGGATGCAATCCCCGGGGCCCAAAAATGGCCTCAGATGGAGGGCCACGTGGCTTCCTTCCAAATGTTTTTTTAAAAGGCAGGGCAGACCATGGGGCATAGGGTTCCTGCGGCAACATTGGCCCAGGGAAGGAGGATTACACAGACCTCCTTTAGTTAAAAAAAATAATAACAAAAAAGGCTGAGACCCAGGGTATTGGGTCCCTATGGACAAAGTTGGCCCTGGAGAGGGGCCCCCTAACCTTTAAATACATAAATAAACAAAAGCCTAGCCCGGGGCCCTAATCGGCCTCAGCAGGGTTGCTATGTGCCCCCTCCCTTTTCATAAAAAAAAGACTCATGCCCGGGGATGGAGTCAAAGGAAGGAGGGCCACACAGCCTTCCTCCCTAAAAAAAATTAAAATAAAAATAAAAATGGCAACTTGCTAGAGGCCCCGCCCCGTCCCTGCACAAGTCTGCAAACGCGACTCCTGGCAAAATCTGGGCTGGGGGATGAAGTCCCCTTCACTGGTGAGGGTCCTTAGGGGCCAAATAGCCTTCTGGGTATCTCCAGTAAGCTCCATACAGTAGGATTGCTAAGAGGTGGTCCCATGCACACCCCCTTTTACAACACTCTGCAAACGCACCTGTTGGCACACTGCTGGTAGGTCCCCTTGTGATCTGAGGACTTCAGGACTAAAGAGGACTTCATCCACAAGCAATAGTGCACCAGGAGACATGTTTTCAGAGTGGTATACAAAACAGCAATACACACAACAGACCTGTTCCCTCAGGCTTATCAAATCTCAACTTTTGGAATTCTTTCCTTCACTTTTTTCAAAACACTCCTTAATCTTTACACGGTAGTGTAATTCCACTTTTTTTGCCTTCTTGATTAAAGTGTCCCTTTCTCAAGTGACAGCTATACCCCATGAATATTTAGACAGGGGCACAACAACATAAATACCCAACAACACACCCATATATGTGTTCGTAACAAAAATTGTGAAAAAAGCAAAATGGTACCTCACGTGCGTACCCCCAGTGGAGCTTGCTGATTGGATTGCCACTTGCCTCTTTCTGCATCCCTCTTCCCTCTTTCTGCACTTCTCTTGACTCTTTCTGCACCCCTGTGTCCCCTTCCTGCACCTCTCTGGCCTGTTTCTGCAACTCTTTTGCCTCCTTCTGCACCTCTGTTGTTGGTTTCTGCATCTCTCTTGCCTCTTTCTTCACCACATATGCCTCTTTCTGCACTTTTCTCTTTTTATGCATGTCTCTTGTTTCTTTCTGTAATTCTCCTATCTCTTTCTGCACCTCTGTTCCCTCTTTCAGCACTTCTCCTGTCTCTTTCTGCACCTCTGTTGCTTTTTTCCACTTCTCTTTCTTCTTTCTGCATTTTGGTTGCTTCTTTCTGCACTTCTCTTGCCTCTTTCTGCATTTCTGTTCCTTCTGTCTGCACTTCTCTTGCGTCTTTTTGCACCTCTGTTGCTTCTTTCAGCTCTTGTCTAGCCTCTTTCTGCACCCCTCTTACCTCTTTTTGTACCTCTGTTGGTTCTTTCTGCACTTCTCTTGCTTCTTTCTGCACCTCTCTTGCTTCTTTCTTCATCCCTCTTGCCTCTTTCTGCAGATCATTTCCCTCTTTCTTCATCTCAGTTGCCTATTTTTGCACTTCTCTTACCTCTTTCTGTACTTCTCTTGCCTCTTTCTGCAACTCTGTTGCTTCTTTCTGCACTTCCCTTGCTTCTTTCTGCACCTCTACTGATTCTTTCTGTATCCCTCTTCACTCTTTCTGCATCTTACTTGCCTCTTTCTGTACTTCTCTTGTCTCATTCTGCAGTTCCATTGCCTCTTTCTGTACCTCTGTTGTTTATTTCTGCACTTGTATTGCCTCTTTCTGTACCCCTCTTACATCTATCTGCACATCTGTTGGTTCTTTCTGCACATCTTTGTTTTTTCCATACCTCTTGCTTTTTTATGTACCACTCTTGCCTCATTCTGCACCCCTCTTGCCTGTTTCTGCACCTCACTTGCCTCTTTCTGTACCTTTAGCCTATTTTTGCATCTCACTTACCTCTTTCTGTACTTCTCTTACCTGTTTCTGCACCTCTCTTGCCTCTTTCTGTACCTCTCTTGCCTCTTTCTGCACCTCTCTTGTCTCTTTCTGTATCCTCCCGTACCTCTTTCGGCACCTCACTTGCCAATTTCTGCACCTCTTTGCTTCTTTCTGCACATCTCTTGTTCCTTTCTGCATCTCTCCTACCTTTTTTTGGTACCTCTTGGCTTCTCTCTGCATGTCTCTTGCCTTTTCCTGCACTTCTGTTGCTTCTTTTGCAAACACTCTTCTTGCTACTTTCTGCACCCTGTTTCTATCTTTCTGCATCTCGGTTGCCTGTTGGTGCACCTCTCTTTCCTCTTTGTGAATCCTTTTGCCTTTTTCTGCACCTCTGTTGCTTCTTTCTGCACTTCTCTTGTCTCTTTATTCCCTTTTTGTTTTCTCTTTCTGCACTTCTCTTCCTTCTCTTTGTACCTATTGTTCCTCTGCACTTTTCTGCACCTGATTGGTTTGTTTCTGCAGTTTACTTGATTCTTTCTGTTGTTCTCTTGCCTCTTTGTACACATCTTTTGCCTGTTGGTGCACCTTCCTTACCTCTTTCGGCACCTCTCTTATAAATTTCTGTACAACTCTTGCTTGCTTCCTGCACATCTCTGGTCTGTTTTTATACCTCACTTGCTTTTTGTGTACCTCTGTTGCTTCTTTCTGCACTCTTCTTGTCTCTTTTTCCATCCTTTCTCGCCTCTTTCTTCACCTCTTTTGCCAATTTCTGTACCTCTCTTGATTACTTTTGTATTTGTCTTGTCTTTTTCTGAACCACTCTTGCCTTGTTTGCAGCTCTTTTCATCTTTGTGCACCTCTCTTGCCTTTTCCTGTACCACTGTTGCTTCTTTCTGCATCACTCATGCCTCTTTCTGCACCTGTCTTGCCACTTTCTGTAGTTCTTTTTGCCTCTTTCTGCACTTTTCTTGTTTCTTTCTACAGTATTCTTGATTGTTTCTATATCTCTTTTGCCTCTTTCTGCACCTGTGTTAGTTTTTTTTGCATATCACGTTCTTCTTTCTGTACTCATCTTCCCTCTTTCTGTACCTCTTTTGCCTCATTCTGTCCTTCTCTTGCTTCTTTCCCTACCTGTTTTGACACTTTCTGTACCTCTTTTAGTTCTTTCTACACCTTATTCACTTGTTTCCTGAGCTCATTTGCTTCTTTCTGCACTTCTCTTGCTTCTTTCTACACCTCCATTACCTCTTTCTATATCTTTCTTACCCTTTTCTGTACCCTCTTGCTTCTTTATGTACGTCTCTTCTCCCTTTTTTCACATCTCTTGCCTTTTTCGTACCTCAGTTGCTTCATTGTGCACTCCTCTTACTTTTTTTTGTACCCTTCTTACCTGTTTCTGTACTTCTGCTGCCTGTTTCAGCACCTCTCTTGACTCTTTCTGTACCCCTCTTCCTCTTTCTGCATTTCCCTCACCTGTCTCTGCACCCCTTTTGCCAATTTTTGGACATCTCTTGCTTCTTTTTGCATGTATACTGTCCCTTTCTGAACGTCTCTCTTACCTTTTTCTGTACCTCTTTCCCTCTTTCTGCACCTCTCTTGCATTTTTGTGAATCTCTGTTGTGTCTTTCTGGACTCGTCTTGCCACTTTCTTTTCCCTTGTTACTTCTTTTTATATTTCTGTTGCCTCTTTCTACGCCTCTCTTGGCACCTCTTGCCTCTTTCTGGATCTCTCTTGCCTCTTTGTGTGCATTTCTTTTTCTTTCTGCAGTTCTTTTGCCTGTTTCTGCACTTGCTTGCTTTTGAATGTCAGTTGCTTCTTTATACACTTGTTTTACTTTTTTCTGCACCTCTCAAGCTTCTTTCTGCATCTCCCTTGCCTTTGTCTGCATCCCTTTTGTCTCTTTTGCAACTCTCCTGCCTCTTTGTGCATCTCTCTTGCCTCTTTGTGCACTTCTCTCATAGTTTGTGTACCTCTGTTGCTTCTTTGTGCACCCCTTTTGTCTCTTTGTGCACCTGTTGCCTCTTTCTGTACTTCTCACATTTTTCTGTAGCTGTGTTGCGTCGTTGTACATTTCTCTTGCCTCTTTCTGAACCTTTCTTTCACATTCTGTCCCTTTCTTTCTCTTTCAACACCTTTCTCCCTCTTTCTGCTGTATTCTTGCTTGTTTCTGCACTTTTGTTTTTTTATTTGTAATAAAAAGAATAGCAATGTAATTTTAAGCAATTGCTTGGTGGTTATTATGGATGTTGACATGAAATTAATTTAAAATTGTTAATCGATGTAACAAACTATTGAAACTGTAGAAATGTATTTTATTTGGATCACAAATTGAAGATGGCAAGAAAACATGAAAAGATAAGAGAATAAAGAAAACAGTACTGCTTAAAGAAAGTAAAAAGAGTGCATTAGAAAAGTTGCAAAATGTTATTCAGGATAAAATTTCTTCTGGTAAGGGCACTAAACACTTTCTTAAAACTGTTTTAGAGGGATTAAAGAAAGTGAATAGTAATGTACAGAATTTTTTTTTACAACAAACCAGTAGGAAACGAAGAATTGTAATGGTAAAAAAGCATTCATTTTTGGAAAAACAAGTCATATTATAAAAAAGCAAAAACTATTTAAAGAGTTACATATAAGAATGTTAAAAGTAGAGTAATTCAGAATGTAGTAAAAGATTGTAAAAAGTATAAAATAGGATCAGTAGCGTATAAGAAGCAGCAACATATTTAAAGCGTAGTAGATACTGCTTTTGAATTGAAATACACATGATTTACATTAATATTGAAGAGAATGAGAACATTGGATAAAATAATGGTGTTTATGAAAGAGAAAAGAAAAAGAACAATACTTGATAGTAGAAGCAACTTTTGTAAGACTTTTACTGTTGAATAGAAGCACACTTCTAGTACTGAGCCTTACTTTAATGTATACAGCTATTTTCAAGAGAACACATTAGTACGTGCAGTTGATACTGGAGGTCAATACTATGAGATAAAAGATGGTTGTCCTATTCCAAAAGAAAAAATGGTTGGTAGGAATGTGGAAGAAGTAATAGGTGAAGAAGTTCAAGGGAGACTTACACATGCTCTTGAATATAAGTGGGATTGTAGCAGTATTTGCAGTATTCAACAGGAATCTATCAACATATTACGCATTGTTTTACAACACTATACAAAAAAAGTGTTAAACAGAAGATTAAGATGTTACAAGGACTAGATTAATGTAAAATAAGAAAATATGCAAATTTGTAGGGTCATTCTCTGGCTTTTCTTCAAAAAACAAAAGTGTACCAAAGTACTTTTCGTCATTTAAGAATGTTAGCGGTACACCACTCTGAAATGCGGAAGTAAGTACGGAGACTCTATTATATAAAAACTCCTGCATTATGTTTACGTGAAGTGAACGCACCACTTTTCCACGGTATAGTATCAGATGTAAAAATGTTTGTGATGATATACAGTTTCGCTTTTTTGGTTCACAAGAGGAGTTTAAAGAAAGTGTGAGTTTGATAAGTATATGTGTTGAAGAATACAGGAAAGAGAAAAGTATTGATGAGTTTGCAGAAGAAATTACAAAGTTTCAGACAGTTTCATCTAAAAAATCTAACTATGTTTGTAATTGTTGTAGACGTACCCACTATAGAAGTTAAACTAGGAATGTTGAACTAGGAATGTTGATTTATATCTAGTGAAAAGGAAAACAATGATAAGTGGCAGCAATTTGGTGCTTATTTGTTGGTAGGAGGTCAGTTTGAGTTGGCTACTGATCAAGTTGTTTGTCAATACTGTTACAAAAAATTAGAAGAGAACAAAATACAAGCTAGAGCAGTACATAACAACTTAGAGGTGGCACCTATTCCTCAGGAACTGGCAGATTTGAAAGCATATGAGTCTATTCTTATTCAATCTGTGAACTCATTTCGAGCCATAGTTCGTATGGAGCCTAAAACAGGTAAGCTGCCACCAACAGATTTACAAAGAGGTCTGAAAGGAAGAGTTGTGTTCTTACCTTTAGATTTTAAGAAAAACATTGAATCTGCTGGTGTAGACGGGAAGGGAAATGAGGCAGTAGTTGTTCTAGTAAATGGTGTACCAACAAGGAGTCAAAAAATCGGGCAAGAGCTTGGAGATGTTACTAAACTTCATAAGGCTACATTGTACCTGAGGAGAATATTTTTTATAAGACTGTAAATGATGATGAAGAAGTAATGTGCTTAGAACATGAGTCAGTAGAAATTATAGGAAACAGTATTGAATTATTTCAAATAAAGGAAACAGAGGGAACTCGCATGAGTGTATGGGAAAATAGTTTACAAGCTCATTGTTTTCCACAGCTATTCCCCACTGGAGAAGGTGGACAATTTGTTGAGCGAGCTGTATGGATTCCAGCTTCAGAATAGTGCTAAACAAGATTGTACTCTCAAGATCCAAGATTTTGACAATGTATTCCATATATATGTAATATTTTGTTAGAAAGTGACTTGTCTGCACTTTCACATGCAGTGATTCATGTATTAAAAAGAGGAGTTCATCTTGAACATGTTTCTGCAAAAGAATTCATGGACAAAGTCCAACAAAGAGATGAAAATTTTGAATCTCAGTTAACTATTTTGATGGAATGTTAACATGGTACCAATGAATATCGTTTTTTTTGTCATGGTGAGCTTAAATCTATGTAAAGTAATTTAGGTACACCTACATGGTTTGTAACACACAGCTGTGCTGAATATACGTGGGAAGATTTACTTGAATTTCTATGAGAAGCAAATTTGAATGTTAAAAACATTGAATTGAAGACACCTGGAAAACTCTGTTACTTGGATACTGTAAATGTCTGCAGGTATTTTAACCATAGTGTTAGGAATTAGATGAGAAATCTTACCTCTTTCTACCCTTACTGATGGTATGCATGAGCAGGACTGCTGGTGCGTGCATCAAATCATTGTGATTGCGGGGGTATATAACCAGCTAGCAGCCAGTCTTCATTGTTTGGTTTCTTTTCCCGGTCTGGTTACCCAGAAGGACTTTGTCGCTGGTTCCGGTTTCCGCTGCTGTTAAGATCATCTTGCTGGGAGAATCTCGCCATGCTTCACTTCCTGGCCTTTCTGCTTTCAGAATTGCGGGCATTTCGTGGGTTGAGACATTGTTTTTGGCTTCTTCCTGGTTCCTGATGAGGAGTTGATACGACTGGCTTTCCTCTTAGTGTTACAAGACTAAAAGATATGGGGCTGCGTGTCTGTTTTTCTGCATCGGATGACTTTGTCTATTTACTGGATATTCACTGCCCTTCTTGGACGTTTTTTGGACGTCTGCACTTTTGGGTTCTTTTTCATCCTGGCTGGGATTTCCTTTATGGACATTTTTGGGTTTGTTTTTTTCTAGTTAGTAGAGATGTTTTTTTTATGTCTATGTGAGACTTTTTCCCCTGATATTATTTTTTCCTCTTACAAACTCCACACACTGAAGACTGTTTTTTTCTTTCTTTGCCTCTGGTATCCTTGTTGAAAACAACGGGTGTACCCTGTTATTGTGTGAAGAATGGGTGATTCAGGCTCCTAATGCTGGTAAGAGTTTGTTGGCTCACGTTTTAAGCGGTGCCTGTTCATGCATGTCCATGAATAAGTAATACTGAGATGATCTGATTTCCTGCTGCTTGTTTCTCAATAGGTTTAGGAGCAGATACTTACCAGTAGTGTTCAAAAGGATTGTGCCCAGGCATGGATTCCTTGTGTTTCTCCTCTTTTTACCCCACTCTCTCCCTGTGTCCTGGTAGCATATTCGCTGTGTTGTTACGGGTGATACCTGCCCGGACAGGGGTAGCGGACTGGGCATATCCTCGCTCCTACATTGTTGCATGAAACCTGGTGGTAACAGGACACATAGGTTTCAAAGTATGATGTCATATATCTGCAATAAAAATATTCCTCCTCTTTGAGAAGTTACTGATTTCTTTTCGCGAAAAGAGTTTCCAGGCTGGAGGGGCTCCTCATATACACATGCTATTATGGTTAGAAAATGCACCACAATTGGGAACTGATACAGATGAACCTGTTTTGTCATTCATTGAACAGTATGTTACATGTGCCATTCCAAGAGATCAAGGAGAAAAGAGCTTGAGACAACAACATTTATGGTTTCGAACTCATCTTTGTGGGAAATACTGCAGGCGAAAACGTAAGTGTAAAGGGAAATTTTATACAAAATGTCATTTTGAATTTCTACATCCTATAATTTCTAAAGGAAGAATAAATAGTTTTTTGTCAGCAGTAAAGCATACAATAACTAGGGGTGGGCGGAATTTGCGCAGTGGCGCTACGCAAAGCTCTGCAAAACGGTAAAAAATCTCTGCGAGCACGAAAAAGTTCAGCGAACACACGGAATTGCTTGTTCCACCTGTTCTCGATGTTTTTTTCCTGTTCACAGATGCTGTTTGCATGCTCGGGGAGAAATATCTTGCGAACAAACATTTTGAAAGCACGATAAAGCAAAAAATTCCACGGATCACAGAATTTTTGGCAATTCCGCTTTCTACACGGAATGCGAAATTACCCAAATTCCTCGAGCGGAACAGGATTTACCACCCAGGCCTATAAATTACAGCAGTCAATGGTGTTACAGCACTCAGGAGGTGTGGCTCCTGTAGAATAAGGATGGTACGCACTTCAACAATACAATATCAAAATTAAAATCCTATTAATAAAGGAAAAGAAATGGAAATAAAATTATTCCACATCTATTTAATACGAGTTCATTTCCTTACTTATTTATGCTGCCGGTACTGACTCTGTTATTACCTTTTTCCTTTCTTTATTTTCATGGAATAGGCAGTCTATTTGATTGGCGTTCACTTTCAGGGAAGTCACCTCCTATATGGGTTAAAAACACCTCAGTCTTATTATTTGATAGTGTCATAATTATTCACCCCCTCTCCTTGATTTGAAGGTGGCCTAACTGTGAGACAACACTGTCACTTCGTCGATATCATAATCATCATGATAGTATTGTCTTCCTTCGTCAAAATAATTCCCACTCTGTCTATTGTAAGATGTGTCCTCTGACTGGCTTCCCCCTCGACCTCCTCCTCCACGTCCTCTACCTCCAAAACCCCAGCCTCTCTGAGCCCCACCTCTCTGCAACAATTCCAGGCACTCGTTTTGCCAATGTCCCTCTTTCTTACAGTACACACATTGGTTGGGTCACACAGGTGCACCTGAAGCACCACCTCTGTTAGATCGAGGTGCCCGTGGACCTGAACCCTAACCAAGTCTTCTTCCCCCTCCCCTTGCATCTTGCTGCCTCAACACCCTCATTTTCAAATCTTTCAACTTTTTCTCTACCTTTTCCTTGTCCTCATTCTCTCTATGCTCATAATACGGTGCCATACTCAATATGACTGATGGGGAGGATGTTACCCAGGTACTTTCTGTGACCGGCAACCTAGTTGCAACCTCAGGGAGCAAAGTGGTTGCAAATCTGTTCCCAAACAAAATGACACCACCCTCTTGTGGCAAATCCTGACCACTAAAATCTAGAAACACCCCTTCAAATCTGATAAAGAAATCCGACACACTCTCATCCTTCTTCTGATGACATGCAGTCAACTTATCTGCATCCACTCTCTTCAGTGGGATAAGGGAGTGTATATAGGTGATAATATGCCCCCTGTAAAGCCAATAGCTCTGCCTTTGGTTTCTCACCGGGCTTGCGCTCCTTATCCTATGCTTTGATCTCGTCCCATGTGCCACCCAGGTCCAACGCATGGTCCTGAGGGAGGACTTGTCTCCATATATCCACTGATACCAACAAGCCAAAAAACAGCTCTATGTAAGCTACCGTGATCTGTGTGGAGGAGGCCACCTCTGTCAATTCCTTGCAATTTACAGTGGTTTTTTTTCTTGGATCTGGTAGCTTGCTCATTAGGGAAAAGACCTCACTTCTTTTCCAAGGAGTGTAGATCCATTGCTCTTGAAACTGAGCATCGACTCGCGGTCCTATTACAGTGTATGTGGGGTCGCGCAGTTCTGGTATTTCAGGGTGACAGATAGGATGGACTTCCCTCATGGGGTGCTGCGTCCCTAATATTAGAAACTTTTGGAGTACTCTGTCTCGGTAACCCACTAGTGTAGTCACATTGTTAAAAACATCATTAGGGATAATATCCAAAACATATATCCTGTCACATATACCCTGTCTCATATGTCATGGATAATCTGCTGTGCGGTACCCTGGAAACACTGTTTCCACAATTCTATCAGCATGGTGGACATGTGCTTAAGGGCATGCTGCTGTATTAAGCACTCATAATCTTTCATAACACTCCACACATCCTCCCCACTATAGATCGGGTACCTAGCCCATTGGGCTGCCTGATTCACCACCATCTGTTTTTCCTTAGTACCGACAGCAGAGCACACTAAAAAAAATTCCATGCAATCTCGTGCTGCTGCCCAGTTGGCTCCTGGAAATCCACCCGCAGTCGTTTCAGTATTCAATGTGTTCAGGCATTATATTCACAAGGGAAAGGGTGGAGGCAGAGATAGGTACCATCATATAGGGAGACAGAGTTGTTGGGGGCATCGTGAATGAGGCAGAGCCAAGAGACAGGGCAGGAGAGTGAAGAGACAGAATAGGGGAATTAAATGTCCACTCCTGTGGCTGGTGGAAATATAAGGGAGGCAAGTGAGGCTGGGGCTGAGGCAGTAGAACTAGAAACATCTGCATCAGAGAGAGCAAACCCAAGGGTCGAGGGCTGGGATGTGGGGACCGTAATGCATATCTGCTGAGGAGCATAGGATGGTGGGCGGTGAGAATCCAAGAGTTCCTCCACTATCTCGTCCTCCTCCCTAGTAACAAGACACTTATCAGTCTGAAGTCGGAATTTCCTATGTGCGCACTCTATGCCGTTCTCTGTCTGTTCTCTTACATAAGCTACCACCTTTTGTGTAATAGTTTGTGTCTGCTTCCTTTGAACCTCATTCTCTACTCGCATGCATCACTGTTTTGTTCTTTCTGCCACACTCTCAAAGAGTCAAACATGGATTGTCTACTCCTTTTAACAAACAATTTGTCCAGCAGGAAATGTATATTTTATTCATCGAATGAACCAGTAAGTGGCCATTGCAGCCCAGCATTGTCCCTCGTATACGTATTCCACAATAGGCTAAACATAATAGGGCCAATACCATACTTGACATATATGTCAAAATTTGGGGTACCCTCCGGAGGTGCAGGCTGGCTCTCTTCCAACCGAGCATAGGTAGAACAACATCGACATCCAAAACATCCTAACTTACTTACACAAGGCATCTTAATATGAGACACATGCACTGTCCCTAACGGACAACAACACCTACAACTAAAAATAAGAAAAATAAAATCGCTCAAAACGTCAAAACAAACTGTCCAGAGAGCATAATTGCTACTCAGTCAACCAAGCATTTCACCAGGTCCATTCATCTGCGTCGGTCCACAAACCACACAGCACCCAAACACACGGACGAATCACACGTCAGCCCAGAGGCTGCATCACTTTCAAGACGACAGTCTAAAGACCATACCAAGTTCAAGAGGAAAGGCTTTTAGCCCAGGACCCTTTTTCAAAACACACGACGAATTACCAAGTGGTCCATCAGACTGCTCGCAAACACTCTGTGTCCTTTGAAAGGGTCAGCAGCCCCACCAAGTACAAACCAAGACGGTATTAAACCGCACTAAGACACAGCCCGTCGACTCATGTCATTCAAACAAGGCAGTTCAGAAACTGCAGATAAGGCAGTCCAAGGACTGCATCAGGACACAGCCCAAAGGCTCGTGCCAACCACGAATGGTGCCATTTTCCCAAAAACCAAGTCACTCACCTGGTGCACTCAGGTTAACTCAAGTTATTCCCCACTGTCGACTCTTCAGATCAAACGGTCAGCTACAAGGACCACAGCCGGTGACCACTAGCTGAGGATCCGCCCGATCGGAAGGGTGAGACAGCTGCAAGAACTAAGCTCGGTCTTGGGTATAGGGGGCCCGATCCGCACGACCGACCTGACACCACCCCGGCCCCTACCACCTGATTACGAGTGAGGAGATCACTTTGCAATATTCCTGTTCGGGCACCAACTGAAGGATGGGACCCTCTTGGGCACAAGGGTTACTTACAACCTCCTGCTATGCTTTCCCATGAAGGAAGAGTCGGACAGACAGTAGAGAATACAAACTTACTTTATTCAGTATATACTCTGCAGAGGAACCCAGTCTGGCCTTCACCCTAAGATGTCTACGGAGGGGGGCTGACTCCCCAGGGCAAGCTAATATACACTAAACCCTTCTGGAGACTTCGGCCATGCATCTAGTGGAAAGTTACGGGCTTGAGAGGGGAAGGAACAAAGGAAGTACAGAGAGATGAGCTAACACCTGCCAGATGGGTGCACTATCAGTACTCCAAGGCCATTGAGCCGAGTCTCAGTGTCTCCTAACATGGGAGCAGAGCTACAAGTTGTTAATGTATTAGGTATTTTACATGTTTTTATTAATGGTTTGTTGGTGCTGTAAGGGATTTGGGTTGGAAGAGTTTTTAAAGATGTCTATTTTGGTATATCTGAATGTCATTTTATTGTTAAAGATTTGTCTTGGTAAAAAAGTAAATTAACTTATTTTATTTGTAATTAACGTTTTATGGAAAAATAATTTTTATAATTATTAATTATGCTACTAGATGTGCAAATATTATTGAAGAAATTCATGATACTTTTTATTAGTTGTTATTTTTGGGATAATCATATTATGTATGATTCTTAGAAATGGGGTTTCTGGTTGTCTAGGTATGCATCTGAGCCAGGCAGAACCCACCACTCTAGCTGGGCAAAAAAATTACACACCAAAGATAACCTGTGCTTAGCCCCTGGAAGCTTGGCGCAGAGCAGGCCGGCTTATAATCAGAAGCAATGTGTAAAGAATTTGCACAGCACACTCACATCAGTAACACAATAAACACATCACAAAGGAGACTCCACACAGAATTTGCATTGTGCATTTACCATAAGCCAAAACAACCTTATTAATAAATACTGTGCATGCTATGCAGATCTGGAGTCAGTGTTCATTACCTTGGCTATGCAAAAATCAAAACATACATCACAACAGCAGGGTATGAGATGAAGCAGATAGGTAATATCAGAGTACATATGAATCCCCGTGTATAGTAAAGACTACATATCTGAGACAATCATGGCAATGCTCCTCAGTATCCTGATAACATTAGCATCGTTTTGCTATATACCCAAAAGATTAATAAATGCTCTGGTCATGATGTCCATAGAGCTAGGAAATATCGACATAGAATTAGAAACCCCCTCTACCTGTCTCCTCAATTGAAAGGATCACAATTATCACCATAACCATCAACAATATTAAGCCCAAGTAGATATAGAAACCCTTACTACCCTATTAGTAGGGTTATGGAAATCTTGATGGGCATGGTTGAAAAAGATAGTAGGCTTGAATAAAATGTAGGCTTCTGCCTGCCTATTCTAAGTGATAGGGTAATTTTGTGTTGGCCTTCACGGATGCAACCACTCGTCTGGGTGTTGCTAATGGCGATGGTGATTCACTATCCCAGTGAGGAAGGCCCCCCTCCCCCGCATCCAGATCAAGGAGCAGGTGATACGGGAGCCCACACACAGTAGAATATCGCTGTGGTGACCCTCCAAGAGCTTCCCCACGGGCTGAAGACTTAGGATGGCAGCTGTCAGTCAGCGCGCAGCACAGCTGCTGCAAGGGTGGGCGTCAGAAGCCTGCCCCAGCTTCTGGGAGTATTCCCGTCAGGCTCTCAAAGGGTATGCACTGCGGGGGAAGCCCTTCCCATCAGGCTGACATGCACTCATGTGGCAATCTGGCAAGACAATAGCCAGCCAACATTCGTGGCTTCCGCACATTGGGCTGTTGGTGCCCACCATACCCTATTGATGTAGGGCTGCTTGGAATCCTACCAGGTCTTCCTTCCAGGCCACACTGTCGGCATTGGGAGGACTCGGCTGGGACAGCATGAAGCATGGTATGAGTCCTGAGAGTGCTTCCCATCGCAGCGGAAAGACTGCAACAAGCAAAGGGAGGGTTTACAGACAACTCTGTGCTGTCAAAGTGCGGACACTGCCTTGGACACGCACAGTGTATTTCCCCAAGTGAGGGGTGACATCCACGAAACTGGTCCCAGGATGCGTGTTTCCAGTCCAGGGAAGACCTGGCCTGGCAGTTCAGGCTTGACTGTTCCCAAGGGGAGCCGGGTCAAGAATGATCTGCATATCACTGGGCCCAAATTGATGAGGCATTAGGAGCAAAGAAATGATGGATTTAACCCAGATCTGTCACTTGGGGTGATTTTTGATTTGTTCAGCGTTCTGTCCATCATCTGTTCGTTTCACTTTCTAAAAGTAGCATTTCTAAAATAGTAATGTAAAATCCAACTACACCAGTAAACAGTATTTCTCACCACGATTCTAAACATACCAAACATGGAAACGCTACTCCTTTCGTATCAGGATTTGCCACTTAAACACACACAATGGAATTCCCAATGATAGCCTTTGAGAGGAGTAAGCATCGCGGTAGTGAGAAACAAAATAGGGTGTTTGTCACTACCAGAACATGCTACATACTAAAGCCACATGTCCTACCATTAACTTACACTGCACCCTGCACATAGGGCTACCTAGGACCTATCTGAGGGGTGACAAGTAGTTTTACATGCCAAGTCAATGTGGCAATGAACTGCACACACAGGCCCTGTAGTGGCAGGCCTGAGACAGGTTTAAAAGGCAACTTCTGTGGGTTGCGCAATCAGCGCTGCAGTCATACTAGTAGATTTCATTTACAGGCCCTAGCTACATGGGATACCACTATACAAGGGACTTCCAAGCAAATTAAATATGTCAAACATGTGTAAACCAATCATACCATGTTTAAAATAGAGAGCACATGCACTTTAGCACTGATTAGCAGTTGTAAACTGCCAAGAGTCCTAAAGACAAAAAAGAGGGTCAGAAAAATAGGGGGAAGCAAGCAAAAAGTTTAGGGTCAGCTCTGTATAAAGGGTAGGTCCAACACTGATCTTTTTGGAGTCAAGCATTTTCCCGAATGGAGTTATGTTTAGAGCAAGAATAGTAAATTTGAGGCCTTCAGCGTCCAACACTTTCCTCAATGTGGAAATGTTTGGTGCACGAACAGCCAACCTGGCCCTTCCAAAGTTCAATACTTTCCACATTATGGTTGAGTTTGGAGTAGGAACAGTAAATCCTTCCCCCAGCAGAGTCTGAATCTTTCCTCGGTATTACTAAGGATGTAGATGGAATAGCACCCTGTGCTCTCCTCCCTCATGATGTCTTCAGTGCTCCATCTGCCCTATTAGGATCATCACCATTCTGGACCGTCAATGCTGTCCTCCAAAAACTCCCTCCACCACCGTCTTATAATAATATCATCATCTCTTACATTTAAGAAACCCCTTACCCATCATACCCTCTCCCAAAGAAGTCCTCCTTTCTCAGATCTCACATCACTTCTCACCATTAGCTTCGTGGTGTGTTCCACTGCTTCAATAGGTCACAAGTGCAAAATGACCCTAATTTGCTCCTGAGTGTCCCTCTCTACCTACAGTGCCTCCACTGTCTCAACCACCTATACTTGGTGCAAAGGCTCTAGCCCTTGTGTCAGGCAGACACATACAGCATAAAACACTTTCTGCAGTCAGAGACTTTGGGGCAGATTTACAAGCCCCTTGCGCCACCCGTACATAACGTTTCCCATGTTAACAATGAGGCAAAAGTGGCCCAAGGGGCTTGTAAATAAGCCCCTACATGTTTTGTGTAGGTGAATTTTATGACAAGACCGGAGGCTCCTATTATGCTTTCTAATCTTGCATTTATTGCAATAGCAGCCAAATAAGTGAATAACTACTGTTCCCAGAGGGCCAGGCGACAACTGGGCCATGGGAACGAGAAAAAACGATAATACAGTAACCAATCAGCACTTAGTAAACAGATAAGAGGCCATACTGACTGCGCAGATTCCTCTCTTTTCTTGCTGCTCGCAGTCAGATAAGTGCTCTTATCCTTTGCTCTCAGTATTTTAATATTGCTTATTGTCATTACGTTTTTATTATTATTTCATTGCATAACTGGTTGTCATTGTACTTGGTTTCCAGACTTTGCGCTCTGCGCTTGTCATTTCACTCCTCTGTACAGCCTGTCAGCTGTTCTCCCCCCTCCCCTCTGTCTGCCGGTGGTTTCGCCCGGCTTTGGCCCTTCGCGCGCTCGTGCTCCTTCTCACCCTGTCACATTAATCTTCCACAGCGCTTCCGAAGCCTCTGTCCTCTCCGTTTGTTTTCAGCTCTGCACCGGACTGCCTCTCCCCTCAGTCCTGCCCTTCACACGCCTCCCACACGCCCACAGAGCTGCTTGGTTCTTTTAACCCTTTCCTGCCACACTTTGCTGTTTGTAGCTCTGCAATGGAACATGACAGTTCCTCTGAGGATGTGCCCTCTAAGGAGGACAGTGGCTCTTTCAAACGAGATTTGAGCAAGTTTAGCAATAATTCTGTGGAACATGCAGTGGATTTATCCATGCAACGTATGTCTAAAACAATGGAAAACTCAATGCTCAGCATTATGTCCAAGGTTTTGGCCCATTCTGCGGGGGAAAGCAGAAAACGTAAGGTGGACCACTCTGCTCCTGTGCTTACTTCCAAAAAATCGTCATTGTTGGTGGGCGAGTCTTTCTCGCATTTGACTGAGGACTTAGTGCCTCCCAGGCCTCCTGCTAAGGAGGGGTTTGTTGGTTCCGAGGGCAAAAAGAAACATAAGTCAAAGCACGCAGAGTCACCGGTTAAAAAACTGGTAATTTCCACCGTCTTGGACACTGACGATGATATGGCTGATGCAGACGATTTATTTGATGTTTTTGATGTGGCTGACCCTCCTTCCCCCCCTGCAAAACTTCCCAAATCTGATTCTTTCACTTTTGAACCGGTCTTTGACTCTGATGGTCTCCCTATGTTTGACCCTGCTTCCATCCGTCACCCTAATTCCACGGAATGGCTTCCCTCCCACCATGTGGGAGAATATATTTCGGCACGTCTACGCCTTCCTCTGGAGACCGCAGTGCGGTCGAGACTTAAATCAGAATGCCCTAAACCCTCCTTACCAGAAAAAATTACTCAAGTTCCCACAATTGACCAGCCCCTTCTCACATTTTTCTCAAAATTTGGCAAAGACCCTCGCAAGGGAGTTGATAAAGCATGGTCCTCCTGTCAGGACAAGGTTTTGGATGTTGTGGGTCCTCTGGCCCGTATTCTCGACATGGCAGAATCTGCCCGACTTGAGGGTACTGACCTCTCTGCCGAGGACATTTCCATGTGGGCCCAACGCGCTTTTTGTCTCCTAGGCAACGCCAATTCTGCCTTAACCCACGAACGTCGCAAAGGACTCTTAATTAAATTGGATCCCAAACTTTCCAACCTCGCCCCCATGGATCCAGGACCCAAGGCCAATGGTCTTCTCTTTGGTGACAACTTGGTCCGTGACCTCAGTAGGTTTGTCTCTACGTTTGCCTCCTTGGACAAGGCACAACAATCCATTAAAAAGTTTTTGCTCCACGTGTTTTTGGACGGGCCGGACGAGGCAGGGGTCGCTCTTCCGGCCGTCCCTACAATCAAGGCTCCATAGGCTCCTACAATACCTCCCAGGAATACAAGCCCCAATTCTACCCTCAGCGGGGACGTGGCTTCCGTGGTAGAGGACAGAAAACATATCGCAATTCCAACTCCAACCAACAAGGTAAACCCTTCTTTTTCCCCTCCTGTCGGAGGCCGTCTAAAGTTGTTTCTGTCAAAATGGCACACCATAAGTTCAGACCCCTGGGTTCTCAACACTGTGCAGGGCTACCTCATAGAGTTCTCCTCTCCTCCTCTTCAAACCTCTTTTCCCCCTCCTCTAGTTTTCTCCACCCTTATGGCCGATCTAATCTCGAACGAGATTCAATCCCTTCTCCAGAAACAGGCCATTCGGATTTTTCCCTTCGACTCTTCAGGCTTTCTAAGCTCCATTTTTCTAGTTCAAAAGAAAAACAAAAAACTGCGGCCGGTCATCAACCTCAAATGGTTCAACCAGTTTGTGATTTATCGTCACTTCAAAATGGAGACTATCCTCCATTTGCGAGACACTCTTCGCCCAAAAGATTGGATGGTGCGTCTAGATCTTCAGGACGCTTACCTCTCTGTGCCTATCCATCAGTCTCACTGGAAGTTTCTTCAATTCCAATGGTCAGGTGTGACCTATTGTTTTACCTCTCTCCCCTTTGGTCTCTCTTCCGCTCCATGGTGCTTCACAAAGCTCCTGAAACCTGTGGTCGCCTTCCTCCGTTCTCTCGGAATACGTCTTATCATTTACCTGGACGACATTCTGATTCTCAATTCCGACAGACTCTCTCTTTTGTCCGATCTCCAAACGACTCAGTCCCTTCTTCTGGACTTGGGTTTCCTCATCAACCCGGAGTAGTCCTCTTTGATTCCATCCCAGAATACAGAGTTCTTGGGGTTCCTAGTGGATTCTGTGGCCGCTTCTCTCCGCCTACCCCTCTCCAAAGTTTCCAGAATCAAAGCGGAGATAGCCTCTGTCCTTCAGTCTTCCCTCCTGTCCCTCCGGTCCTTGGCCAGGATCGTCGGCCTCCTTTCCTCCTCAATCCAAGCCATTTTCCCAGGCCCTCTCCACTATCGCGCTCTTCAGCGCCTGAAAATCAGACATCTTCGTCAAGGCCTTGCCTACGCAGACCTCATCGCCTTAGACTCAGAGTCCCGTACAGAGCTTCAATGGTGGATAGACCATTAAGATGCGTGGAACGGGCGTACAATCTTCGCCACTGCCCCAGATCTTGTATTAGAATCCGATGCAAGCCTGACGGGTTGGGGCGCCCGATGTGGACCAATCTCGACTGGAGGTACATGGTCATCCGAGGAGTCCAAGTTGCACATCAACTGTTTAGAGATGCTTGCAGGTTCCTTTGCGATTCAAAGCCTTTCCAAAGACAGAATCAAGTGTTCCATCCTTCTCCGCATGGACAATGTTTCTGCGGTTCGCTATATCAATCATCTTGGCGGGACCAGGTCCAAGCCTCTGGCGGATCTAGCGAAAAGCCTTTGGGAATTTTGTCTCTCTCATCATCATTCCTTGACAGCGGAATACCTTCCCGGAAATCTCAACTCCGTGGCGGACTGGCACTCCAGGTTTCTTCACGATTCCAGCGACTGGAAGCTTTGTCCCTCCGTTTTCCATTCTCTTTCTCTCATTTGGGGTCCCTTCTCCATAGATCTCTTTGCTTCCCGCCTCAATTGTCAATTGCCCCAGTTCTTCAGTTGGCGGCCGGATCCTCTGGCCCTAGCTACGGATGCATTCCTCCAGGACTGGTCTCTACACCTCAACTATGCTTTCCCCCCTTTTCTTATGATCAACAGAGTTTTGTCTCAAGTTCGCCGCCAGTCCACCTCACTGGTACTGATCGCTCCTTTCTGGCAAGCTCAAATTTGGTTTCCCTCTCTGTTGGAGATGGCAATAGACTTTCCTATCCTTCTCCCATCTTTCGACGACCTTCTCATCAATCCCCAGGGCCTTCGTCACAGCCTCATTCTGGACAACTCCTTGACGTTGTCGGCCTGGAAAGTTTCCGGCCTCCCCCTTCTGACATCCTCATTTCGCAAGAGGCTTCTCTCTTCATCAACCAGGCCTGGGCCCCTGGGACGTCCAAGGCATACAAATCCGCCTGGTCTCTTTGGGCAAGCTGGTGTTTGGAAAGGTCTATCGATCCCCTTTCAGCCCCTTTGAATTTTATAATCAATTTTCTAGCCTCTGAGGCCAGCTCAGGTAAGGCCTATCGTACCGTCAATCTTTATCGCTCTGCGATTTCCCTCAACCATTCTCAGATCGATGGCAAACCGGTTGGCGCTCATCCTCTGATCTGTCGCCTCCTCAAAGGTGTTCGATGTGCTAAACCTCCGTTGGCTAAGTATAACTTTTTATGGGATGTTTCTGTGGTTCTTAAATTGTTCATGAATTGGCCTGCTAACTCGGCCTTATCTCTCAAAATGTTATCTGCCAAGTTGACAATGCTACTTTGTTTGATCTCTATCAAAAGAATTTCTGATGTGAGAGCGTTAGATGTTTCTTCTCGTCAATTGTCCCCCACAGGTGTTCTGTTCCAGATTCGCAGGAGAACAAAAACTAATTTGGATTCTGTATTTTACCCGTACTTTCCTGATCAACCACAACTTTGTGTGGGACAATGTTTGAAAGTGTATGAACAAAAGACCGCTAATCTCAGAGCGTCCTCTTGTTCCCAACTTCTGATTTCCTTCCGCAAACCCCACCTTCCCGTCTCTTCCCCTACCCTCGCCAGGTGGGTTCGTTGGGTCATGTCTCTTGCCGGTATTGACGTCTCCGTCTTCGGAGCGCATTCGGCCAGGGGAGCCATGGCCTCTAAGGCCTTTTGGTCCGGCTCCCGTCTGGAGGACATTCTGAGATCAGCTGATTGGTCCAATGACAGTGTTTTTCGCATGTTCTATTGTAAACCTATTAATTCTTTTGCTTCTGATGTTGTTAATATGCTTTGAACAAGCATAATAGGAGCCTCCGGTCTTGTCATAAAATGTAGATTTTCCTAGTTATTATGACGGAAAGTCTTAATTTTATTAAAGACACGGAGGCGAGTATTATCCCGCCTCTACACTACTAACTTGTGTTCTCCCTCCCTACAGCGAATCCGGCCTTGCCGCCTGCTTCATCCTAAGAGGTCTTCCCTCCATCGTCTTCGTGCTTCACCCTTGTGGACTTCTTCAGCTCTCCCAGTTCCTCCGGATGCTCAAGTTGGACTTTGCCCTTTTCTCTCCGTGGCTCAAGATGTCTGCTCTTGGATTTTGGCTGTTTCTATTGTTATGACTATTTTTCCTTGGTTCAATTTTATCTGATCTGCTGGTCAGCGAAAAGAGGAAGCTGCGCAGTCAGTATGGCCTCTTATCTGTTTACTAAGTGCTGATTGGTTACTGTATTATCGTTTTTTCTCGTTCCCATGGCCCAGTTGTCGCCTGGCCCTCTGGGAACTGTAGTTATTCACTCTAATCTATTCCCCTCTTACATTCTGGAAGGCTTGACCTGCCGAATCTGAATGGAGGGTTCAATCTTTATCATACCTGGTAAGGAGTGAGCACGATAAACGCTTTATCACTCGGGATCCGAAACCTGCGCAGACATTGGCTTGTGTAGGAGTCGGAAAACTCCGGCCCACTCATAATCAAGTCATAGGAGTCACCTTAGCATGAACCATGGTGTACCCTTATAAATTCTTAGTTTGTGCTTCTCCAGACCAAGCACTCTTAAACTATACTGCCTAAAGTGGTCGAAGTGGGAAAAAAAAGTAGGGGAACTGTTGGTGGAGACTCAGGGGGCTGGAATAACCGAAGATTGAATCAGTGGGCGGAGTCAGGGGTGTGGCTAGAAATAGCAAAACATGCCAGTTTTTAGTACTTTTAGCATTTCTCTGACCAGTGACAGCTTATGGTGTTATTTAATTCAAACAATGGAGAAACATGTTTATTTGAGCTTTAATTCAGGAAAAAGCAAACACTCATAGAGAATACAGGTTTATGTAAAGCGTGCTAAATATAAGCAGGAACAGCATGTTACCTTAATGCTTTTACTCTCATTGTTCAGAAATCCATGATTATTTTTGTCTCAAACATTGAGGTCATGAATACAGGGCTCCTCCTGTACACATGTGTTAAGCAGGGCTCAGAAGAGAAAGCGACTCTTCAGGAGAACGTAGACTCACAGAAACCCACAAAGGCTCCTTCACGTTCATGTCAGCCAAGTAGCAGCTCAATCATAATACAGCAAAAAGAATAACTAGTGGACAGAATGCAGAACAATGTCATACATTGACCCCAGTACAGAGATCTGGGCCTAAATCCATTGTTTCTTTGCTCGCCAATCCAGTCTGGCCCCAGCCATATGTAAATCAGTCTTGATCCTATGCCCAATGGGAACAGTCCAGCCCCAACTTCCAGGCCAGGTCCTCCCTGGACTGGGAACAAGCATCCTGGGACCGGTTTCGGGCTTTCAACCCTCATCAGCCAGGATAGCTTGATTCGAGTGGCATGGAGAGCACGGGACCCACGTCTGGGCATACCCGTCCCACTCTAGGTAACAAAAGCAAATAGAACAACTGAATGACAGAATTCAGAACAATGTCATACATTCACCCCAGTACAAAGATCTGGGCCTAAATCCATCGTTTTTTGCACACCATGCCATTCCACTTTGGACCCAGCCATATTCAAATCAGTCTTGATCCTGCACCCAATGGGAACAGTCCAGCCCGAACTGCCAGGCCATATGTATTCAAGTGTCTTTTCATTTGGGAAGTGAACACAAAGCAGTACCTACTGAACTATGCACATAAAATATTGCTCTTTGATATGCATGGTACATGTTCTTTGCAGCAGGCATATTACCCCTCTGCGCTACCTTAGATGAGTAAAACAGCCACTAGACAAAACATGCTCCCATCTCTCTCCAGCAGGTACATTGATCACCAAAGTTATATTGGCACTTGTATTGTTGACTGAAACCTGCTGAATATACGAAGAACTTTGCAGTGTTTTTAAAACTCCTGCACTTGTACAAAAACGGTCCCCCCGAACTAAACTAGCCCCTACCCTTCAAGTCGCTCTGGGAAATGCCTGCTCCTGCCCTTTCACTGCTCCTGTCCAGTCAGTACTCCTGCTCATGCTCGATCAACACTCCTGCTTCGTCAATTCCCCGGCCCCCTCCCTTCTCTTGCCCCGTCACTTCTCCTGGCACTTCACTTCTCCTGCCCGTCACTTCTCCTGCCCTGTTCACTGCTCCTGCCCTGTTCACTGCTCCTGTCCGTTCACCGCTCCTGCCCGGTTACCGCTCTTGCTCATGCCTAATGACCGCCCCTGCCCCATCACTTATCTGCTTCGTCACTTCTCCTGCCCCGTCACCTCCCCTGCCACATCCCCTCTCCTGTCCCATCACCTCTCCTGCCCTGTCACGTCACCTGCCCGTCACTTCTCCTGCCCGGTCACTTCTCCTGCCCAGTCACTTCTCCTGCCTGGTCACCTCTCCTGCCCTTTCATGTCACCTGCCCGTCATGTCACGTGTCCATCACATCACCTGCCGGTCACTTCTCCTGCCCGGTCACTTCTCCTGCCCGTCACTTCCCCTGCCCAGTCACTTCTCCTGTCCCGTCACTTCTTCTGTCCCGTCACTTCTCCTGTCCTGTCACTTTTCCTGCACCGTCACTTCTGCCCCGTTCACTGCTCCTGCCCCATTCACTGCTCCTGCCCCATTCACTGCTCCTGCCCCGTTCATTGTTCCTGCTCCATTCACTGCTCCTGCCCCATTCACTGCTCCTGCCCCATTCACTGCTCCTGCCCCATTCACTGCTCCTGCCCGGTTACCACTCCTGCTCATGCCTAATCACCGCTCCTGCCCTGTCACCTCTCCTGCCCATCACCTCTCTTGCCCATCACATCACCTGCCTGTCATGTCACCTGCCCTTCACTTCTTGTGCCCGGTCACCTCTCCTGCCCTGCTGCCTCTCTTTCCCCGTCACCTCTCCTGCCCCATCACTTCTCCTGCCCCGTCATTGCTCCTGCCCTGTTCACCGCTCCTGTCCTTTTACCGTTCCTGCCCGATCACCACTCCAGCCCCATCACTTCTCCTGTCCCATCACTTCTCCTATCCCATCACTTCTCCTGCCCCGTTCACTTCTCTTATCCGTTCACTGCCCCTATCCGTTCACTGCTCCTGCCCGGTCACCTCTCCTGCTCAGTCACCTCTCCGCCCAGTCACCTCTCCTGCCCAGTCACCTCTCCTTTCCTGTTGCCTCTCCTGCCCCGTCACTGCTCCTGGGCTGTCACTTTTCCTGCCTCGTCACATTTCCTGACCTGTCACTTTTCCTGCCCAGTCACTGCTCCTGCCAGTTCATTGCTCCTGCCCGGTCAGCACTCCTGCCCGATCACCGCTCCAGCCCCATCACTTCTCCTGTCCCATCACCTCTCCTGCCCCATCACCTCTCCTGCCCCATCACCTCTCCTGTCCCGTAGCTTCTCCTGCTCCGTCACTACTCCTGCCCATCACTTCTCCTGCCCGGTCACCTCTCCTGCCCAGTCACCTCTCCGCCCAGTCACCTCTCCTGCCCAGTCACCTCTCCTTTCCTGTTGCCTCTCCTGCCCCGTCACTGCTCCTGGCCTGTCATTTTTTCTGCCTCGTCACATTTCCTGACCCGTCACTTTTCCTGCCCCGTCACTGCTCCTTCCAGTTCATTGCTCCTGCCCGGTCAGCACTCCTGCCCAATCACCGCTCCAGCCCCATCACTTCTCCTGTCCCATCACCTCTCCTGCCCCATCACCTCTCCTGCCCATCACCTCTCCTGCCCCATAACCTCTCCTGCCCCATCACCTCTCCTGTCCCGTCGCTTCTCCTGCTCCGTCACTTCTCCTGCCCATCACTTCTCCTGCCCGGTCACCTCTCCTGCCCAGTCACCTCTCCGCCCAGTCACCTCTCCTGCCCAGTCACCTCTCCTTTCCTGTTGCCTCTCCTGCCCCGTCACTGTTCATGGCCTGTCACTTTTCCTGCCTCGTCACATTTCCTGACCCGTCACTTTCTTTGCCCCGTCACTGCTCCGGCCAGTTCACTGCTCCTGCCAGTTCACTGCTCCTGCCCGGTCAGCACTCCTGCCCGATCACCGCTCCAGCCCCATCACTTCTCCTGCCCCATCACTTCTCCTGTCCCATCACCTCTCCTGCCCCATCACCTCTCCTGCCCCATCACCTCTCCTGTCCCGTAGCTTCTCCTGCTCCGTCACTTCTCCTGCCCATCACTTCTCCTGCCCGGTCACCTCTCCTGCCCAGTCACCTCTCCGCCCAGTCACCTCTCCTGCCCAGTCACCTCTCCTTTCCTGTTGCCTCTCCTGCCCCGTCACTGCTCCTGGCCTGTCATTTTTTCTGCCTCGTCACATTTCCTGACCTGTCACTTTTCCTGCCCCGTCACTGCTCCTTCCAGTTCATTGCTCCTGCCCGGTCAGCACTCCTGCCCAATCACCGCTCCAGCCCCATCACTTCTCCTGTCCCATCACCTCTCCTGCACCATCACCTCTCCCGCCCCATCACCTCTCCTGCCCCATCACCTCTCCTGTCCGTCGCTTCTCCTGCTCCGTCACTTCTCCTGCCCATCACTTCTCCTGCCCGGTCACCTCTCCTGCCCAGTCACCTCTCCGCCCAGTCACCTCTCCTGCCCAGTCACCTCTCCTTTCCAGTTGCCTCTCCTGCCCCGTCACTGCTCCTGGCCTGTCACTTTTCCTGCCTCGTCACATTTTCTGACCCGTCACTTTTCTTGCCCCGTCACTGCTCTGGCCAGTTCACTGCTCCTGCCAGTTCACTGCTCCTGCCCGGTCAGCACTCCTGCCCGATCACCACTCCAGCCCCATCACTTCTCCTGCCCCTTCACTGCTCCTGCCCCATGACTTCTCTTGCCCTGTCACCTCTCCTTTCCCATCACATTTCCTTTCCCATCACCTCTCCTGCCCGTTACTTCTCCTGCCCGTCACTTCTCCTGCTCCGGTCACCTCTCCTGCCCTATTACTTCTCCTTTCCTGTTGCCTCTTCTGTCCCGTCACTGGTCTGCACAGTATCTACTGAAAGGTATATTTGCTTTTCTATCATCCCGCCACTCCAGGCTGTTGCTGCAATATTTCTATATTTTTGTGTAGTACAAGTAGGCTTTCTTCTTATCAAAGTGTCCCAGAACCTCACGCTTTTGTGATTGTGTTACAGGTGCCAAAAGATGACAACCATTGGCAAGAGGTCTCTGCCCGGAGTCAAAGAGTGAACAGGGATTACAACCTACTGCCACTCATTCCTGCTGTTGCAGAAATTATGCTTTCCTGGACAGCCACGGAGGGCAAAAGGGGGTCCTGTAGCTCTACCACCTCAATTTTCAGGTTCACAAGTCTTGTAGTGACTAACAGAAATAGATGCTCGCTTCGCTACTGGATCTTCTCGGGGGAGTTTGAAAGGGGACTTTAAACTCACAAAGGTGCCAAGTAATTGTGGGAAAAACATACCTTGCTAAACAAGAGTGGAAGTAGTCACGTATTCTCCCATTGGTACTCATTATATGGTTACAGTCATGAAATTTATAGCGTGCACTTTCACTCGAAGGTATCATGGCGCTAATACTCAGGGGAGAGCAGACATTATGTGTTAGAGCCAAACACTTTACTGAATAGCCAAGTTTTAAGTGAGCACGGCTGGCGCATTGTCATTCGAAAGGGGCTTATCGGCCTCAATCGGAATGACAATGGGCCTCTCTCCATCTGTGCGAGCTCAGGGAGGGGCTTCTGCAGCCTCTGGAGTTCACAGAGAAGTGCGAGCAGCCCCTGGAATCTAATGGAAAAAAAGTGATCGTTTTTAAGGAAGACTATTCTTGCCGTCCCGGGATGCTTTTTTGAGAGTAAGAAGTAGGGGAACGGACTGGAATAATTTTTAGAAGTAGGGGCACGCTGTGCCCTTCCGTCCCCGCCCACTTCTACCACTGACTGCCTACCAATAAGGATTATTCAGAAAAGGGGGTGGTGATGAACAGAGTGTCTGAATTAAGCAGACCACTCTTACCCAGTCCAAAGATCAGGGCTTGATCCATCACCGTTTTTTAGCTCACTGCACCATCCCAGCTCAGAACCTGGCTACATGCAATTTAGTCTGTTCCTGTCCCAGTGCATGATGGGAACAGGGCAAACCAAACTACCAAGTCAATTCTTATACTGGGAAGGAAACAAGCTACCGGGGACCGGTTTCTGGCATTTCAGCCGTCGTCGGCCCGGCTTGCTTGAATCCTGATGGTGTAATGAGCAAGGGACTCACATCTGAGTATACCCTTCCACGCTTATGGTGGACAAAATTATTCAGAAAAGGGGGTGGTGATGATGCACTGGGCCAGGGACAGACTAATTTGCATATAGCCAGGTTCTGAGCTGGGATGGGGCAGTGAGCTAAATAACGGTGATGGATCAAGCCCTGATCTTTGGACTGGGTAAGAGTGGTCTGCTTAATTCAGACACTCTGTTCATCACCACCCCCTTTTCTGAATCGTTTTTGGCCACTATAGATGTGGCAGGGTATACTCAGACATGAGCCCCTTGCTCACTGCTCCATCAGGATTCAAGCAAGCCGGGCCGACGACGGCTGAAATGCCAGAAACCGGTCCCCGGAAGCTTGTCTCCTTTCTGGTGAAGAATTGGCTTGGTAGTTTGATCTGCCCTGTTCCCATGATGCACTGGGCCAGGGACAGACTAATTTGCATATAGCCAGGTTCTGAGCTGGGATGGGGCAGTGAGCTAAATAACGGTGATGGATCAAGCCCTGATCTTTGGACTGGGTAAGAGTGGTCTGCTTAATTCAGACACTCTGTTCATCACCACCCCCTTTTCTGAATCGTTTTTGGCCACTATAGGTGTGGCAGGGTATACTCAGACATGAGTCCCTTGTTCACTGCTCCATCAGGATTCAAGCAAGCCGGGCCGACGACGGCTGAAATGCCAGAAACCGGTCCCCGGAAGCTTGTCTCCTTTCTGGTGAAGAATTGGCTTGGTAGTTTGGTCTGCCCTGTTCCCATGATGCACTGGGCCAGGGACAGACTAATTTGCATATAGCCAGGTTCTGAGCTGGGATGGGGCAGTGAGCTAAATAACGGTGATGGATCAAGCCCTGATCTTTGGACTGGGTAAGAGTGGTCTGCTTAATTCAGACACTCTGTTCATCACCACCCCCTTTTCTGAATCGTTTTTGGCCACTATAGATGTGGCGGGGTATACTCAGACATGAGTCCCTTGCTCACTGCTCCATCAGGATTCAAGCAAGCCGGGCCGACGACGGCTGAAATGCCAGAAACCGGTCCCCGGAAGCTTGTCTCCTTTCTGGTGAAGAATTGGCTTGGTAGTTTGATCTGCCCTGTTCCCATGATGCACTGGGCCAGAGACAGACTAATTTGCATATAGCCAGGTTCTGAGCTGGGATGGGGCAGTGAGCTAAATAACGGTGATGGATCAAGCCCTGATCTTTGGACTGGGTAAGAGTGGTCTGCTTAATTCAGACACTCTGTTCATCACCACCCCCTTTTCTGAATCGTTTTTGGCCACTATAGGTGTGGCAGGGTATACTCAGACATGAGTCCCTTGTTCACTGCTCCATCAGGATTCAAGCAAGCCGGGCCGACGACGGCTGAAATGCCAGAAACCGGTCCCCGGAAGCTTGTCTCCTTTCTGGTGAAGAATTGGCTTGGTAGTTTGGTCTGCCCTGTTCCCATGATGCACTGGGCCAGGGACAGACTAATTTGCATATAGCCAGGTTCTGAGCTGGGATGGGGCAGTGAGCTAAATAACGGTGATGGATCAAGCCCTGATCTTTGGACTGGGTAAGAGTGGTCTGCTTAATTCAGACTCTGTTCATCACCACCCCCTTTTCTGTACCAATAAGGATGACATGAGACTCCTACACCTTGTAGTCCTCTAGCTTATGTAACATTCTTATAGACTGATTGACAAACGTATTATTGATTGACTCTATGTAATGTGTGTGTGAGGGAATCCATGGCAGAGATGGTCTTTGTGAGGGCAGCAACACAAATTGTCGAACTGAGTGCCATCAGAGTTTAAGCCGACCCGGTCACTGCAGATATGTTTTTTCACAATGTATTTTAATGGTAGCAATGCATGTATGCTTCTTTTTTCTTGTAGTAGAAGGAAGGGTGCACTTCCACATCACACTATGGCCCCGATTTGGAGTGTGTCAGAAGAGTAGGTGATGGTTAGGGCACCAGATAGTATCCAATGCAGTGGGGTTTGGAATTGATCAGGTGTGATAAATAGCACCTCTTCTAATATATTTGTTAATGCACCAAAATTCACACATTACAGTAAAGACCATCGGGGCATGGCCGAACTGCCTGCAAGATGGACGCGGGTCCGTGAAGCTCCGTTCGCCGTCGGAGGCTTTCAATCCATGCGGATGGTGGTTGGTCCTTAAAAAGAGCATGCTGTAGAGATTCGGGTGCATGAACGCAGAGAGATCAGGTATTTTTCTTTTTTGCAGATTTTCAGCCGTTTGACCATGCTCTGGCTCTCCTGCGTCACACACCTCATATCTGGCAGTTGCAGGCTTTTCCCACCGGGTCGCGCTGGTTGTTTGAACTCTCCAATGATAACAGGAGGACTACGGGCTCATAGATATGGTCTTCCTTTAACTTTTAATCTTTTTTTGCAAGCTTTGAATGCTAATACCGAATAATGCTGGCATTTTATGCTGTGGAGGCAAAAGGAACTTAAGTTAATTATTCTGTCTCCACTTGTTCGCTGTAGAAATATAAAATATCAACAGTCCTGCTGAGAATTATTCTATAGTAGTAGTAGTAAATGTATTCGATCATTAGCATGATCATACACATATAAATATATCGCAGAACATACATATTTCATATTATCATAGAGAAAAAGTTAAAAGGAAAACATCACTTCATACTCTTTTACATCATTCTAGATAGAGGTATAATTAAAAACTTGAATAGGCACTTTAAAATTCTGACTGCATTAAAATTAATTAAAAGAAGAAAACACCAATACTTTTGGGTTTATTCACAGCCATCGTTTAGCACTACAGTCCTTCAAAAAGGACTTGAATACTTGGTGCTCGAATAATATCCAAACTCTTAACTCAAGACCTTGTTCCAAATTCAGACTTCTGCCACCAGGCATAAAGCAGATATCTTGATAACGTAAAAACAAGCCACCTTTTCGAGTCTGATCTAAAAACACGTAATGCATTTGTGGAGCATGAAAAAGACAGCACTGGACAGGCCAGAATAATCAATTTTTTCCTCAAAGTAGCATAAAACGGGCAGAGGAATATAAATTGCTCTAGAGTTTCAGGACTAGGGCTACACAAGGGCCACAATGAAGTTACGGTTGCGTTTGTCCAGCTGCTTTTCAAAGCATTCAGTGGGAGAACCCCATTTCTAAACTGCCTATAGAGTGCTCGTGCCTGAGGGGGTCAACATCATCAATGTTGGGATCGAACTTAAAACAACTTTTAATATCTAAAAATTGAGTAGTTAAAGTGTCCTAGTTTCAGTGCAAGATAGGTCAATAAAAACCCAATACCTTTTTTGAGCTGGGAACCCATTCTTTTAGTGTTAGACTGCGGGTCATCCCACATAAACCCCAGCCCCAATTTATAAAACCTTTGCCTTGCTTTTTTTAAACCAGACTAATCACCCTGTTTGCCTATGGAGCATTTATAATTCCCCCACTGCCTCCTTTACTGGAATCTGAGTGTTACTGGTCCAAAGTCTTATCCAGAACATAAGCAATGGATAATAGACCTTTGACTGAGATCAAGACGGAGTGGTATTAGAGGCATGTTCATTGGGAAGTTTAAAATTGCTCGTAATAATGTATTTTCTGCTACTTCTAGCTGATTACGGTGCTCCAACCCCCACAATTGTGCCACATATAAGGCTGCGTCTTGCCCTCTGGCCCAGTGAATTTCTAAAATTGGAGAAATTGGGCGATAAGGAGATTTTTGGGCTTTCTTTGGTATTGCACAATCCACGTGTTGCAGTGAAGGCACACTCTTCTGAATTTGGGGAGTCCATGTCAAGTTCATGCTAATTCTGACTCCCAGATAGTCAAACACCTTAACCTGGTCTAGGTATTGCACTCCTAGCCTCAATTTCCCCTTGGTTGACTTGTAGGGATTGAAGACGATGAACTTCATTTTAGAGCTATTAATTTCTAAACCCCGCTCTTAACAAGCTGTTGCAAACTTGGATAAAACATTCTCGATGCCCATTGGTGTTCTCGAAATGAGCAGCATATATTCTGCAAATAAAAGACAGTGGATTTGCTTGGCAGCTAGTTTTGGTGGGTCACCTCCACAGTCATAGAGAACATTAATGAGCTCATTCATATACAAAGTGAATAATGTTGCTGGTAACACACAGCCCTGGTGCACTCTCTTAGAAACAGGAATATTGTTAGCTAGGCTACCAACAGATTTCCACCTGACTATGGAATAATTACCAAGATGTAAGCAGATCAAGAGTTGTAGCAACCAACGAAGAAGATCAAGCTCCCTAAGGGCAGCCCAAAGCCTGGTGTGATCTATGGATTCAAATGCCATTTTAAGGTCAACAAGCACGACATACAGGTGGCCCTTCTTGATGGTAACTTCCTTCCATATAAGCAACAGGAACCAAACACCTGGTCTAGGGTACTCGTAGAGGCTCTAAAGCCAGCCTGCAGGTGAGAAAGTATACAATATTCCTCTATCCAGCTCTGAGGGTGTGTTAAAATAATTTTGCAGAATAATGAATTATTTCTGTGATACATCTATGAGGCTAATTGGCCTGTAGTTTGACTGGTCTCCCTTATCTCCTTTTTTGAATATGGTATTATTTCAGCACCCTTCCATGATGCAGGGATATTCACACCTTGTGTAATAGCAGTGAAAACTGTGTGGAGCAAGGGGCCCCATAAATTGGGCTCAGATCGATACAGATCACCTAGTAATCTATCTAACCCTGGTGCTTTCCCAGACTGCAGTGAGTTAATCACGTTTACAGTTTCCTCTAAGGAGAAACTATATATGGCTTCTACTGGAGGCACTATATTACAGTCCTTGTATATCAATACTACCTCACTCTCCAGCTCAGGGACCCTCCTGAGTATAAACTTGGAAAATACTCTTTCCAAGCTTGAGGTTGTTAGTGAAAATCAGTTTCACTAACTGGCTGTTTTGCCCCATTGGAAAGTAAATGCTAAAATAGCTGGGAGTCCTACGATCTAGATGCTTCCACTAGTGTACGCCAGTTTTCTGCCTCCAAGCCCTTTTTTGCCTCACCCTATACTTTCTTATAGACTCTTCTTTAGTCTATTATGCCAATCTTTATTCCTTTTTAACTACCAAGGATAAATGAATTCTAGCGTGCCAACAGCCCTTGTTATACCGGATCACTGACATAATATCGACAGTCAAAATATCGACTTACCAAAATATCGAGGTAAAAATATAGAATGCCAAAATATCGACTTCCTATCTACAAACAGGTAAGTACAAAAATATCGACTCCAAAATATCGATAGGAAAAAATATAGACAGTCAAAATATCGATTTTTTAAAATATCTTAAAAGTTATTTTAAAGTACTATAATAATAAATGTAATTAAAACATACTTAAAATACTTAAATAAACTTAAAATTAATAAATAATTATTGTAACTTAAAAAAAATTATTTATTTTTAAATATATATATATATATATATCTATATATACATATTATTAACAAAACATGTACAATATGTTTTCCGTTGGATAGCGAGAGGTTTAAATTTACTATTCCCACTCCAGTGAGAGCAATAGTTGGGAAAGCATTGGATAGCGTAGGGATAAAAATTACTATTCCCACTCCAAAGAGTGCAACAGTAGGGAAAGCGTTGGATGTGTAGGGGTTAAAATTACTATTCCCACTCCAAAGATTGCAACAATAGAGAAAGCGTTGGATAGCGTAGGGGTAAAAATTACTATTCCCACTCCAAAGAGTGCAACAGTAGGGAAAGCGTTGGATAGCGTAGGGGTAAATATTACTATTCCAATTCCAACAAGTGCAACAGTAGGAAAAGCGTTGGATAGCGTAGGGGTAAAAATTACTATTCCAACTCCAGCGAGTGCAACAGTAGGGAAAGCGTTGGATAGCGTAGGGGTAAAAATTACTATTCCCACTCCAAAGAGTGCAACAGTAGGAAAAGCGTTGGATAGCGTAGGGGTAAAAATTACTAATCCAACTCCAGCGAGTGCAACAGTAGGGAAAGCGTTGGATAGCGTAGGGGTAAAAATTACTATTCCCACTCCAGCGAGTGCAACAGTAGGGAAAACATTGGATAGCGTGGGGGTAAAATTTACTATTCCAACTCGAGCAAGTGAAACAGTAGGGAAAGCGTTGGATAGCATAGGGGTAAAAATTACTATTCCCACTCCAGCAAGTGCATCAGTAGGGTAAGCGTTGGATAGCGTAGGGGTAAAAATTACTATTCCCACTCCGGAGAGTGCAACAGTAGGGAAAGCGTTGGATAGCGTAGGGGTAAAAATTACTATTCCCACTCCAGCGAGTGCAACAGTAGGGAAGGCTTTGAATAGCATAGGGGTAAAAATTACTATTCCCACTCCAATAACTGCAACAGTAGGGAAAGCGTTGGATAGCGTAGGGGTAAAAATTACTATTCCCACTACAAAGAGTGCAACAGTAGGGAAAGCGTTGGATAGCGTAGGGGTACAAATTACTATTCGAACTCCAGCGAGTGCAACAGTAGTGAAAGCGTTGGATAGCGTAGGGGTAAAAATTACTATTCCCACTCCAGCGAGTGCAACAGTAGGGAAAGCATTGGATAGCGTAGGGGTAAAATTTACTATTCCAACTGCAGCGAGTGCAACAGTAGGGAAAGCGTTGGATAGCATAGGGGTAAAAAATACTATTCCCACTCCAGCAAGTGCATCAGCAGGGTAAGCGTTGGATAGCGTAGGGGTAAAAATTACTATTCCCACTCTAGAGCGTGCAACAGTAGGGAAAGCGTTGGATGGCGTAGGGGTAAAAATTACTATTCCCACTCCAGCGAGTGCAACAGTAGGGAAAGCATTGGATAGCGTAGGGGTGAAATTTACTATTCCAACTCCAGCAAGTGCAACAGTAGGGAAAGCGTTGGAGAGCATAGGGGTAAAAATTACTATTCCCACTCCAGCAAGTGCATCAGTAGAGTAAGCGTTGGATAGCGTAGGGGTAAAAATTACTATTCCCACTCCACAGAGTGCAACAGTAGGGAAAGCGTTGGATAGCGTAAGGATACAAATTACTATTCCCACTCCAGCGAGTGCAACAGTAGGGAAAGCATTGGATAGCGTAGGGGTGAAATTTACTATTCCAACTCCAGCAAGTGCAACAGTAGGGAAAGCGTTGGATAGCATAGGGGTAAAAATTACTATTCCCACTCCAGCAAGTGCATCAGTAGGGTAAGCGTTGGATAGCGTAGGGGTAAAAATTCCTATTCCCACTCCAGAGAGTGCAACAGTAGGGAAAGCGTTGGATAGCGTAAGGGTACAAATTACTATTCCCACTCCAGCGAGTGCAACAGTAGGGAAAGCATTGGATAGCGTAGGCGTGAAATTTACTATTCCAACTCCAGCAAGTGCAACAGTAGGGAAAGCGTTGGATAGCATAGGGGTAAAAATTACTATTCCCACTCCAGCAAGTGCATCAGCAGGGTAAGCGTTGGATAGCGTAGGGGTAAAAATTACTATTCCCACTCTAGAGCGTGCAACAGTAGGGAAAGCGTTGGATAGCGTAGGGGTAAAAATGACTATTCCCACTCCAGCGAGTGCAACAGTAGGGAAAGCATTGGATAGCGTAGGGGTGAAATTTACTATTCCAACTCCAGCAAGTGTAACAGTAGGGAAAGCGTTGGATAGCATAGGGGTAAAAATTACTATTCCCACTCCAGCAAGTGCATCAGTAGGGTAAGCGTTGGATAGCGTAGGGGTAAAAATTACTATTCCCACTCTAGAGCGTGCAACAGTAGGGAAAGCGTTGGATAGCGTAGGGGTAAAAATTACTATTCCCACTCCAGCGAGTGCAACAGTAGGGCAAGCATTGGATAGCGTAGGGGTGAAATTTACTATTCCAACTCCAGCAAGTGCAACAGTAGGGAAGGCGTTGGATAGCATAGGCGTAAAAATTACTATTCCCACTCCAGCAAGTGCATCAGTAGGGTAAGCGTTGGATAGCGTAGGGGTAAAAATTACTATTCCCACTCCAGCGAGTGCAACAGTAGGGAAGGCGTTGGATAGCCTAGGGGTAAAAATTACTATTCCCACTCCAGCAAGTGCAACAGTAGGGAAAGCATTGGATAGCGTAGGGGTAAAATTTACTATTCCAACTCCAGTGAGTGCAATAGTGGGGAAAGCGTTGGATAGCATAGGGGTAAAAATTACTATTCCCACTCCAATAACTGCAACAGTAGGGAAAGCGTTGGATAGCCTAGGGGTAAACATTACTATTCCCACTACAAAGAGTGCAACAGTAGGGAAATCGTTGGATAGCGTAGGGGTATAAATTACTATTCCAACTCCAGCGAGTGCAACAGAAGCGAAAGCGTTGGATAGCGTAGGGGTAAAAATTACTATTCCCACTCCAGCAAGTGCAACAGTAGGGAAAGCATTGGATAGCGTAGGGGTAAGATTTACTATTCCAACTCCAGTGAGTGCAATAGTGGGGAAAGCGTTGGATAGCATAGGGGTAAAAATTACTATTCCCACTCCAGCAAGTGTATCAGTAGGGTAAGCGTTGGATAGCGTAGGGGTAAAAATTACTATTCCCACTCCAGAGCGTGCAACAGTAGGGAAAGCGTTGGATAGTGTAGGGGTAAAAATTACTATTCCCACTCCAGCGAGTGCAACAGTAGGGAAAGCATTGGATAGCGTAGGGGTAAAATTTACTATTCCAACTCCAGAGAGTGCAACAGTAGGGAAAGCGCTGGATGGCGCAGGGGTAACAATTACTATTCCACCTCCAGCGAATGCAACAGTAGGAAAAGTGTTGGATAGCGTAGGGGTAAAAATTACTATTCCCACTCCAGCGAGTGCAACAGTAGGGCAAGCATTGGATAGCGTAGGGGTACATTTTAATATCCCCACTGTAGTGAAAATAAATTAATATAAATCACATAATTATAAATTAATCAATTATTACATTTTATTTACCAATTAAGAATTAATTCATTACCAATTAAAAATGAATCACCAATTTACTTAAAAAAAATACCAATTAATTAATTATCATGTTTAATTAATTATATTAAATTACTTCCCACCCTATTCCTGCTACTAAAAGTAAAATAATATTATTCATATTATTATCAATTAATCAATTAATAAAAATTAATTATCAATTAAAAATTAATTATTTACCAATTAAAAAATGTTTGACAATTTATTCTAAATAAATACCAATCAATTAATTAATTAACATATTTAATTAATTAAAATTAAATTAATTCCCACCCTATTCCCCTATAAACCCACAACCCGCTACTGAAAAAAAAAATTATTCACATAATTGTCAATTAAACAATTAATTAAAATTAATCATCAACTAACAATTAATTATTCATCAATTAAAAATAAATGACCAATTAATTAAAAATAATTACCAATTAATTAATTACCATATTTAATTATTTATAATTAAATTACTTCCCAACCTATTCCCCTATAAACCCACAACCCGCTACAGAAAATAAATTACTAAAATTAAAATATTTATCAATTAATCAATAAAAATTAATTACCAATTATATTTTAATTAAATACCAATTTATAATTAATTAACAATTAATTCTAAATAAATAACAATAATTAAATTAACATATTTAATTAATTATAATTAAATTACTTCTCACCCTATTCCCCTATAAACCCACAACCCACTACAGAATTATATAACACAAAAAATTAAAATTAATATTAATTTACCTAAAATTCGATATTTTTGTTGTCTATATTATGTCTAGTCGATATTATGTCCATTCTATATTTTTGATTCGATATTATGTCCATTCTATTCGATATTAAAATGTTCTAGTCGATATTTTGGTAGTCTATATTATGTCTAGTCGATATTATGTCTATTCTATATTTTTGACTCGATATTATGTCTAGTCGATAAAAAAAACTCGATATTTTGACTGGTTACCGTTATACCATGGGGCAGCATTGTGAGTTACTACATTTGGACTAGACTATTTGCTAAAATAGGGCTTAATACGGTTCGATAGGTGTTGAAAAATAGATATAATGCTGTTATCATTTAGGTCTGGATTACCCAACACATTTAAAGTCTGGACCACCATTTTATAGATGTTCGGTAGAAGCTTCTCAACAGTAATTACCTGAGGCCATTTTATCATCCTATTATTATTGGTTGTAATGACAGAGGCCATGAATTTGTCTGGAACTGTGGAATGTTAATGCCAGATAGTTTCAGAAGCAATGCATTATGGTTACTATCCTCTCAGTTTAAATAATCATATATTTGATTTGTACCCAAACGTCAGTGTCTACCATAATAAAATCAATCCTGCTCCTAACACTTCCCCTTTTAAACGTAAATTTGGCTTCCTTATCTGAGGGTGTCCACCCATTACAAGCGTGAACCCCTTAGCCAAGGGTAAATGACAGGACTTGCTGTCCGATCTTAGGACTCCTTTTCAGGGTAGGTATCTGAAGCCTTTTTATACGTCTAGTTTGTTCTTCCTCCTTCACTAGTTCCTGCACATAATCTATCGGTTCATAGGTTGTGTTGAAATCACCAGCTATAATGAGTTAATACTCTTTACATAAATTGTCAAGAAAATCGGTGAGCATTGAAATAGTACTAGACTATTTGCTAAAATAGGGCTTAATACGGTTCGATAGGTGTTGAAAAATAGATATAATGCTGTTATCATTTAGGTCTGGATTACCCAACACATTTAAAGTCTGGACCACCATTTTATAGATGTTCGGTAGAAGCTTCTCAACAGTAATTACCTGAGGCCATTTTATCATCCTATTATTATTGGTTGTAATGACAGAGGCCATGAATTTGTCTGGAACTGTGGAATGTTAATGCCAGATAGTTTCAGAAGCAATGCATTATGGTTACTATCCTCTCAGTTTAAATAATCATATATTTGATTTGTACCCAAACGTCAGTGTCTACCATAATAAAATCAATCCTGCTCCTAACACTTCCCCTTTTAAACGTAAATTTGGCTTCCTTATCTGAGGGTGTCCACCCATTACAAGCGTGAACCCCTTAGCCAAGGGTAAATGACAGGACTTGCTGTCCGATCTTAGGACTCCTTTTCAGGGTAGGTATCTGAAGCCTTTTTATACGTCTAGTTTGTTCTTCCTCCTTCACTAGTTCCTGCACATAATCTATCGGTTCATAGGTTGTGTTGAAATCACCAGCTATAATGAGTTAATACTCTTTACATAAATTGTCAAGAAAATCGGTGAGCATTGAAATAGTATCAGAGTCCTTGTGGGGACTGGTAAACCAATTATATGGATTGATTATCCTAACATGGAAATTCCCTTTCAATGATATAAGATCTAGTCCAAAGATCTCCTGTGAGCCTATGTTTAGCTGTCTAATTTTACAACACAAACTTATCTTAATCCAGATTAACAGACCTCCAGCTGGTCTACCAGCTGTTGAGTGTCTAGCTTCAATACTAAACGTGGTGTAACCCACCCTATAGTGCTGCTCCATAGCCCAGGTTTCTACGAGCAGACATATGTGACTACAATCCACTAAATTGCCCTACTTCGGATTATTTAATTTAGGCTTTATCCCCGCAATATTCCATGAGATAATATTTAGTTGCTGGACCTCACCAAGGCTTCCTTGAAGCTGGAGTCCTGATGTTGAGTGTACTTCTTCACTGTCTTGGGGAGATACTTGATGGCCAGTGGGGATGACTAAACTTCAAATCTCTAATTCTCTCAGGTTATTTTTAGTAGTACCCCTCCTTAATTGACTAGGTAAAGCCATGTCTTGGAACAGCGTCATTTTAACACTGCCCAGCTTTAGTCAGTCAGGGATATCCATCTCCGAGAGAGCATGGTATCTATTGCTGGTTATGAGGGAGAATTGATCCTTACATGCATGGCGATAGTGGGCTGTGCTTGTGTCTGTCATAATAGCCGGACCCTTGTGCTTAAGATGTCTATAAAAAACAAAGGCATAATGCCAATCCCTTGCTCAAAGCCCCACCCAGAATGTTCCCACCTGACTCTGATCAATTTTCCTGCTAGGACTGGAGACCTGCAGTTAATCACCACACAGTCTCCACTGGTAGAATTGCATAGAGGACCAATTCAACTCACTCTTCCTAAAAAAACAAGTCACCATAACAATATTTTGCATAATCAGAGTTAAGAGATAGCCAGTGGCAGACTTTATTTTTCAGTTGGCTCGTGGTTTCCTCAATGTTACCCTGTAGCAAGAGGACATTGGTTAAAATAGCCATGTAAGGGCAGCATTCTGCTGGAAGGTCCCGATTAGTCCCACATGAGGAAGGATACATGTTAGAGGTGTCATCTGGTTGTGGATTTGGCTGTCTAGTAGGTACAGTAACATTAAAAAAAATTGCAGCATGACGCGCTCTTGGGCTACTCCCTATGTTTCTACCCCCTGTTGAGTAATCAACTTGTCTCAAAGCTAGGTCTTTGGATGTGCCTTCCACTTGCTCATCAACTAATTTTGGAGTGGTAACTTCAAGAGGAGGTTGTATGGCTTTCCTACAATGTCTTCCTGCCACATTAGACTATCTTACTGGTTCTTGTCTCTCCCCCAAGGCAGGGTATTCCCGACCTGTAAACCCAATTTTTCCTACCCCAACCGTGTGTTTATTAATACTCTTTTGGATATCACCCACATTAGCCTCCAGTTTATCTAGTTTATCCAAGATTGGTGAAAGATTATTTAAGAGTATATTGTCCAAGCGATTCTTTAGAGTCTCTACGTCATGTTCGGATAGAACTGTAAACGCTGTGGCATAGGGTGAGATCTTGGAGGTACTTTTAATGTAGTTGTGGCACTGTTAGTACCCTCCTGTGTTAACAACCTGGTTTTGTTTTTTGGCCTAGTTCTTGTTCCCAGCAGGGGTTCTTAAAGTTTCATTTTCCTCATCCTTTTAGCTGGTAATTCGATTGTCGGGGATGCAGTATGGAGGGAGTGAATTGGTCTGCTATTGTCTGTGTGCTGGTAGGATTTCCAGAATCTGTTTCCGAGGCACCCTGTTAGGAGCCTGATCAAGATTCAGAGCAATAAGTGATCCACGCTCCGTGGACAACCGACATTTCACCACTTAGATTTTTTAATCCAAGGCTCTGGCAGCACAATTCAAAAAGCAATCAAGGGTAGAGTTTTGGAGAGTCTTGGCTGTGTGCTCCGTATCACCCGTTTGCTTTCGCGTTGCCATTAAATAAGCAATTACAGCGCCACAAGGTATAAACTTTAACTTAGTCCTAGGACACAATCAAACTTACGTGGCAAAGATTAGGGACCCCCCTAATGAACTGCCACGTGCCACCAAGGGAATCAGAGCCCGGAATGGGAATAGAGAGTAAAACAAAAACCAAGAGGGTATGCCCATCCCAGCCTCCTCCGGGCTCCGATTGGCATGGACGGGCCTGCCCTTGTCCTGGGCTTTGCCCAGGCTTGGCCGAGGCCCACCCAGATGCATCCTCTGGGAGCCCTGAGCAGTTTAAAAAGAACGTCCTGGTGTGTGAAACAGGCGTCTGCAGCTACTGTCGCAATGTGAATTTGGGGATGCATTCCCTGTGAAGCTCTGGCTGGCCCGGGCAGGCAGTGGTTGTGATAAAAGGCTCCTCAGTCTTGTTGAAAATTATTCTATATTTAGTCTGGGCTAGCATTACCAATTTCACTCCTTGCACAACACATTGTTCTGTGGTCCTTTTTATCCAGCGTGTCAAGTGTTGAACTGCAGATTGGTAAAGTGCAGGATGCAATCACCAAGGTTGACAGCATGGAGAAGGAGATGCTGCTGTTGAAGCGACACACAGAGGACTTAGAAAATTGAAACGGGTGCAACAACCTCCAACTTTATGGTATTCCAGAGAAAGCGGAGGGGTCCGACATGCTTGCCTTTCTGGGGGTTCACATTCCTAAATTGGTAGTCCTTAACCAAGGGACACGTCTCAACCTACAGCATGCTCGCCAAATTGCCCCTAAACCTGCTGGCCCCTTAGGTTCTGGCCATTCTAGAGGAATAATTGTTCTTTTTTTGGAATATACTGAGTTGCTTATGGTCTTCTTGGCGACCAAACAAAGAAAGCAGCTGCTATGGTCTGGTCAGAGAGTCTTTATCTCCCAGGATGAGGCTCTTGCAACTGCTACTCGTCAGAAGGAGTTTTTATCCTTCCGCCCGATCAATGAATGCGAGATAAGGTCTTGTGCACCCATGTTTCTTTGAAGTCACTTATAAGGAACAAACCTTTTCGTTTGAGTGTCCAGAAGACCTAATGAAATGTATTATTCATCACAAGGGTGAAGTCATGGACCGTGAACCTTTTATTTAATGTCTCTGATCTGTTGTAGGCTTATGCTTTGGACCCCTATTCTATAAGTTGTTTATTATTATTACTTCTAGAAGTTAGTTTTGACATTTTTAATAATATTGTGTACATTGCCTAATGGTGTTCATATTATAATTGATGCTTCCAGCTCATTTTTTATTCATGCAACTTTGTTATTTATGTATTCCCCTTTGCAGCTGTATGTTGTCAAACCCGCATCCCTTTCTCTGTTGTGTTGTCTTCCAAGTGCCTCCCTTCCTAGACTTCCTGTTTGCATATTACCCTTTTGTCTTGGTAAGTGCTATTTATTAGTTTTTTATGTGCCTTACATACCTATTTGTTGATCCATTTCTATTGTTGTCTTCTGGGTTTTATTCATATGACCAACTGCTGTCTCTCTTTGTATTCTCTATTTCTAACTCTACTATAATGATTGTCGCTGTCGGTATTGCTGTCCAACTTCTTTTGATCTTGCTCTGCTGTCTATCATCAGTTTTTGCAGTTCTCTACCCCTTCAGCATATTCTCTTCACACTGGATGTGTCCCACTTTCTCCGTGACTGTAGCCCTTTGGCTCTTTGTCATCTTCTTTGTCTCTACCAGATTCACTGTTCCTTCCTCTATTCTCATCTCCTTTTCCATTTCCTCTTTTTCTTTTCTCTTTTCTTTCTTTTCTCCTTTCCTTTTCCTTGACCTTAATATATATTTCAGTTTTTCCTTAAATGCATCTGTTAAGCCATTTTTGGAGTTATTTATATTTAATTATTAAGCTGTTTCGAAACCTTTTTATGATTATTGCAGTTTAATATGTATGTTACTTTCTTGCAATGGTGGATACTCTTAAGGTTATCTTTTGGAATGTCAAGGGCTTGCGTAATCCTATTAAGAAGCAGCAAGTTCTTACACACTTATTAGCACACCTCAAATGCAATATTGCCCCACTGCAGGAAACACATTTACTTGATAAGTTTCTAAATTCACTGCGTAGAATTTGGGTTGGCCAAGTCTTTTGTTCTTCAGCCCTTTATCACAAAAATGGGGTCATTATATTGGTTCACAAATCCCTTCCCTTGCTATTAGAGAAAGTGGAGAGAGATGCAGAGGGTCGATGGGTGCGAATACATGCCACTGTTCATCACACACCTATGTTCATCCTCAACAGTTATGGTCCTACTGGTATCAACGTGAACTTTTGGGAGCGGATGTTAGTTGTGTGACACCCTTGCCTGAATGCAAATCTAATAGTAGGCGTTGATTTTAATCAGATTGTAGAGCCTTTTTTTGGTAGAAAATCTAAAGTTAAATATGTTCCTAATAAAATGCAGAAAACATTCACACGATTTATTCATTCCAGATGTCTAGTCGATGCCTGGAGTTTATATTCCTCAGACACTTTGGAATATACCTTTTATTTTACCTACCCATAAATCCCAATCTAGGATCAATTATATATTTATTTTGTCTCCCCTAGTTTCCTCGCTTACACATGGTGAAATGGGGTAAATATTGATTTCAGATCATGGTCTCGTTATGGTTGACTTGGATGTATTACCTGAGATCTCCAAACCCTGTAGATGGTGTTTCAATAATAGCTTACTGAAAGAATTTGTGAAGAATGTTGAAGGTTTTCTACAAGAGTTCTTTCTTCACAATAACACACCTGACATGCCATTTTATATAGTTTGGAATTAATTATCCTACGTCCAAAAGGTAAAAAGCTGCTATAGAATTCTTATTACTTCCTAAATCTATTAAACAACTAGAACATTCATTTTTAACAACCAAGAAAGATATTGTGTTACACCGTTTAATTAATACCACATTTGAATTCTACAAAAAGTTAACAAAAGAAGCCGCAAGAACATTGTTAAAAAGGTACTCTAAATTTTACAGAGAGCGGAATAAGGCCAGCAAATTACTTGCTAATTATTTGAAGGTCAAATCTCAAAAGTCCAAAATTGTTAAAATGATTGATGAAAGTGGGACTACTCATTTTAAAATCATGGAAATGTTAAAATATTTTTCTGGTTATTATATAAACCTTCATACACCAGATCATTTTCCCATTAGATGCACATTTTCACTCTTTCCCATCAAGACAACAACAGGTACAGGTTCTTTCTTTTCTAGACAAGCCTATTTTGATCCCTGAATTAATGTCAGCTCTTAACGCATTATCCAAAGATAAAGCACCTGGTCCAGATGGTTTTTCTGTTGAATTGTATTAATTTTTTTCACATCTTTTACTCCCACATTTACTCACTTTATATCAGTATTTCATCTCACAGGATGAAGCTATGGGTACTTTTTTGGAGGCTATGATCTGTTTAATTCCAAAAAAAGATAAAGATATGTCCTCATGTGCCAACTATACACCCATTTCTCTTATCATTTTAGATTGCAAACATTTTGCCAAGGATTTATCTATTAGACTTTCTCCCCTTATTTTGTATACAGTTGACTTTGAACTAACAGGATTTGTTAAAGGAAGACACATGGCTGATAACTCCAGGGTGTTTTTTAAACATCTTACATGCAGCCTCTGCCAACAATATGCCTATGGCCACTGTAACCTTGGATGCTGAAAAGGCCTTTGACTGTATTAATTGCAAATTTATGATGAGGGCTCTTAAATGGCATGGTTTTAGTCCAATTTTTCTCATGTACATAGCTCTTCTGTATTCTTCTCCGATAACATCTGTTTTTTTAAAGGGCATTCAGTCTTCATATTTTGCTCTTTTACAGGGTACTACACAGGGATGTCCTCTATCTCCTTTGCTTTTTATTTTATCCTTAGAACCTTTTTTGCATACACTAAGTAACTCCCCTGCATTTTTTAGGCTTTCGACATAAAGACACTAAGATTGAATTTACAGCATATGCTGATTATGTAATACTTTATGTTTCTGAACCCGAATCATCAATATCAGCTTTTAATAATAGTTTATACATCTATTCTATGCTATCTGTATATGAATTGAATTTTCCAAAATCAGAGGTACTTCCATTTAATAAGTATTGTATGAAGGATTTGTTTAATTGCACTGGGCTTAAATGGTCTCCACACTTTAACAAGTGTTTGGGCATCAAATATTCTACTTCCATAGCAAAACCAATTCAGATTAACTTAGATGACGTCCAACATAAGGTTTTTCAAATGACAGAGAAGTGGTCCCTTTGTATCTGTCTTGGTGGGGAAGGTTGGCCACTATAAAGATGATGTTTCAATCTGTCATTGACTTTTACCTGTCCATGTTGCCTATTAAACTTCCATTAAAGTTTGTTAAGTTACTAAATAGATCACTTAGAGTATTTTTATGGAATGGTAAAAGCTGTGTATTTCTTTAGCATCCCTTTGCCAACCTAAAGAACTGGGTGGTGAAAGCTTTCCAAATTTTCAACAATATCATGCCACTTTTGCTTTAAAACATATCTTACCCTCGATTAGAGACACTTATTCTTCACCTACTAGTACTTAACGTAAATGAGAAGATTCACTTGTGTCACCTCTTCCATTTTACTCTTTAGCACATTTTTCAAAGCCTCCTCGAGCTTTTTCTGCTCCGCCTATTACATACGCTATGATATTATCTTCATGTATTCTTGCACGATCCATGTCTTCGATACATGAATTCACAGAATCCTCTATATGGCATAATAAACCCATCAAAATTTCGAAACGTGCTATTTTCTGGAAACAATGGGTGCTCAAAGGCATAATCCGAGTTAAACAATTATTGTGTGATAGGACTCCTCTGTCTTTTTTGGAAATCCATACCAAGTTTGATCTCTCCTCTGCTTATGCCAGCAAGTATGAGTCCCTCAAATGTGTTCTTCTGCATACTATTTTCATGCTCATTCAATCAAAGTCTCCCATTCCTTCCTCACGTTCTGACATTCATCATCCCCTAAAGCATCACATATATAGAAATATTTACCTTACACTATCCCCACCCTCTCCAAATCTAAAAATGAACTAATGTGGGAGTCAGATCTCCAACACTCCTTTTCTTTTAAGGTATGGGGCTCAATCTGGAACAAGATTCATCATACCTCATGCAATGCCGGCACTACACAAACTCTTTATTATTTTTATAATAGGCTCTATATTACCCCAATCTCTTTGTATAAATATAATTAATCTGTTTCCGAAATATGTTGGTCTTGTAACACCCTCCCTGGAGCATATTTACATATGTTTTTTCACTGTCCGACAATTACTGCCTTTTGGCTACAGGTCTGTAGAAATATTTCTGCTATTTGTTCCATTAATTTCCCGTTTGATATTCAGTGCATCTTTTTGGGAAGTTTCTCGCATGTCAAGCCTGCATATTCGAAATAAGGTAAATTTCTGAACCTATCACTTGCCATTGCATTTCAAGTTATTACATCCAACTGGAAAAATGCCAAAAATGTTCATGTTGCTAGCTGGTGGAATCTTCTTTGTTCTTACCATAGACTTGAAACAGCATTGGCTACATTACAGATAACTAATAAAGACCTCTTTTGGTCTCCGCTCGTTGGATACTTAAGCAAGAAGCATAAACCCTCCAGAGATTTTACTATGTTTTTCCCACCCTGTGACTGTTTTTCCCTTTCCTGTTCAATATTATACAATCACAAAGTGAAACAGCAAGCCAAACGTATTCTCCTCAGTGGGCATGTGACACACGTCCCCCAAAACAAAAATCCCCCACTATGAGTCCAGTCTTATAAGTATTTAGCTCATACGGTGTGCACCTCCACCACTCCTGCTGTTTCCAGAGAGCAGTCACCAAGACCAATGTTAACTTTCTCACAAGTGTGGATTGCACCACCAATTCCAAAAGTAATTTTGTCTATCCACTGTTTGTATCACAAAAAGTTCTTTATTCTTCTTTTCCCCCAAAAAAAGCCAAACAGCCAAAGCATTTCATCCAACTACCGTGGACTTCCTCAGGGCTTAGTAAGTAAATGTAGACTTCTAAGGTTGTTGGTCTTTGTAAAGAAAAAAGAGTCTCATGTACAGTGTGTGTCCTTCATTACAACTCTACCCTACTGGATCCAGGGTCAGTTTGATATTACTCGGCTACTGTGCATCGCAATGCACAGCAGCACTTTTCCATAGACCCCTGCCTGATCCCTGCCAGACTGGCACTGTGCACTTTACTCTCAGCCCCTTGAGGCGGGCGGAAGCTATATAAACTCAGAGCTGGTCCCGCAGTGCGGGAGACTGCTCTGCATTGCAACGCACAGCAGCACTTTTCCATGGACCCCTGCCTGATCCCTGCCAGACCCCCACTGTGCACTTTACTCTCAGGCCCTGGAGGTGGGCGGAAGCTACATAAACTCAGAGCCGGTCCTGCAGCACGGGACACACGTGAGGCGTGCCTAGGCTCGGACTGGGCCAAGAATGGGCCAAGACTGGCCTGCCTTAGTCCGTCATATGCTGGAAGAGACTGGGTTGGGACTACACTCTTGGTCCTGCTTTACGAGGTGCTGGGACCCACGGACGGATATTTGCCAACAGACTGGCTGAGATCTTTTTTGTCATTGTGTGTTTCGCTCATCCAAAGAGACGTTCTTGGTGAGATCGAGACATTCCTCAAAGTCGATTTTGTATTTCTTGTATAATTATGTGTGGCGGGACCTTAATTTACAACTAGATTGAATAGTCAGTCTGAATGTGCTGGTACTCTACCTGGGTCAATCACTACTGGTTGGAGAATATATCATACTAATTGCTAATTAGTTTGAGATTGCTAGAGGATCGGCAGTATTACTTCTTTATTATATCATGGGCAAGAGGATAGCACCAACCTCCCAGGCCAAATCACAACCTAAGTAGGGGGGTCGAGGCTGACCTTGTTGAACTATCTAAAGGGGGCTATGGGGCAATTGAGCAGCTGATTATCTCAATTGAAGAGGACATGAACCCAGAAAAAACTGGCCCCATTGTTGGTTTACTTCTAGATGAGGTCGAACAGGGTACATATGCCACTACACTAGATGCGCCCAGTAGCAAGACTAACGCAAATGGTTGCATACTGAATGTGTTCGAGCACAGATCAGTGAGCGACCAGGAAAGCGATTCTCAACCGCCCAAAAAGAGCTCAAGAAACCCAGATATCTTCCCCAGTGCTATATCAGAACACAAATCAGTGACAAGGGCGATACCCCCTACATCTCGAAAAAAGGCCCCTAAGAAGGACAAAATTCACCCTCCACATAAGTTGGGTAACAAAAGAAAATCTCTATCCTGTGATTACTCATGTATCCAGAGTGATTTCTCCAGATTAGAAGCCAAACTGGATGTATTGGACAATTATCTTAGAGATACTTAAACCAACCTAACTAGTAGAGTGGGAGTGCAGGAAGACTCTTTAAATAGATGCCTGAACAACTGCAAGTCAAATGTCACTAAACCAGGCACTAATCATAATGCTGATCTGGATTGTCTAGGAGGCAGTAGTCGGGTATGTACCCAAATTGCATATACAGCACTTATCAACCACACAAAAACAGGGGAGACTGCTTGTAATAGGGATCAAAATATATCGACTATTAAACTACCAACTCTCTATCCCTCAGTATCCTTAGTATCTGCTAGACCCCTACATCTTTATACCTCTTCTGATAATAACATTGCAGCAGCGGCTAGGAGCAAAAATCTGGGGGTACAGATTTTAATTAATTCTGGCACTAAAAGCTTCAACTTAATCATGCCTTTGAGTAGCCATGAACCCGAAATGATCTATCCGGACCAACCTCCAGATGTAACCCTGTATACAGTTGTGCTAGCTAACGTGCCCAGGCTACCTCTGGGGTGGTGGAGTTGTGGGACACCTTGAGAAATAAGTCCCTATTCTGGTTGGGAACAAAAACGGGTTTAACTGAAAGGATATTTGCTGAATTCAACATGGCCAGGAGAGTGAGCTGGATAGGGAGAGGATGTAAGAATCTATATGGTGACTGTGTGGTCTTAACCTTTAACACCTCGCAGCTCGCACAAATGATACTGAGCAGAGCAGCCACTAATTCTATCACAGTGCAAGTCCCATTGGGTTAATTTTTACCAGCCTGCTAATAACAGCCACATCAAAGCAGGTTGTGAACCCCTTATAGTAATCATGGTCCCCTATACAACTCCCAAAGCTAGAGGAGGTTTATTGACTACCCATAGCAGGCACCAGTTCTACTGCAACAAGAGATAAGATGCAGATTCTCACACAAGGTATACATTTAGACACCCAGCCCCTAGAAACTCTAAATGTTTTAATTAATAACAAACATATCTTATTTACACCGCCATTGCCTACTTGTGGGGGTCTCTGATCCTGAAGCCATGTTTGTTGTCTCTGAGACAGATAATGCTAATCTCCTACCTATAACTCCATCTGTAGTTCCCACACTACCTATTGTGTGGCCGAAGAGGGAAGCAATTAAAAGATGTAAGAGAAAAGATACGTGTCAGGTAATGTTTTGGAATGTTGCAGGTTTAAAATCTAAGGTGATCAATAATGTATGGTCTGATTTTGTTGTGAAATTCGACATAGTTAGCCGCCAGGAGACTTGGGTGCAAGAGCCTATCCACATCAATGGCTATAAAACTTATCACACTGGAGCAGTTACATCGTCCCATGAAAGATGAAAGGGAGACCTATGCACATTTGTTTCAAATTATATGAACATAAGTAAAATTGTATTGAACGTTACAGACAGATATTTCCAATTTATTACCATTAATGACGGCAAATCTCTTTGTATTGCTTTATTGAATTTTTACAACACTGTTTCCCATGATATGATTGAGGGAGTACTTAGGAAAATAAGCCATCATCTACAAACCTTGCATGCCTCCACAATCAAGGATTTACTTGTTATCTAGGGAGGGGATTTCAATTTTGCCTTATGTCAACATGTCAAAAGAGGTGTTTGTGGTATAATGAAGATTTTAGGTGTTCACACTTTCCACACACAACCTATGGTGATCTTCTAAATGAAATTATGTTCACTGCTGAGTTAGGATTTGCCAACAATCTATGTTCTCCACCAGTTTCTTTTTGTCCTACTATTAATGGCCAAGGTGTCTTTCAACTATAGATTTCATTTTACTGTCATTTAGACATTTCTCTAGAGTCCAGGACTTTTGCACTCACACGATCCCCTTGAGTGATCATTTCCCATTGAGCATTGGTTTAATAGTACACAGTAATGTGATAAATACAAGAGATTGTCCAACCCATAGTGTCAAAAATATTGCTTTCAACAGGTTAAATGGGTACGCGCTCCGTTGGGCTAAGGTGGACCCTGATGAGTTTACAAGAAAGGCTGTGGTAAACTGTAAAGGTGCCTTTCTTGCTTGCCTTGATGAGACAACTTTGCATAAATCCAATGTAAAAGACTTTTCTACTATTTCATAATATATTAAAAAAGCCCTTTTTGTGAAAACTAATAAAAGAGCTATCCAAGATAATGGGTGGTTTAATTCCAAACGCACCAAGGCCTACTCAAAACTTAAACATGCCCTACATAAAGCAGTTAGAAATCGAGACGATATAAAAGAGGCACAAAGAGAGTATAGATGTGCATTAAAAGAACAGAGACATGCATTAAAAGAAGAAGCTTGACGTCCCCACACATCGCCTTGGAGACTAGGGATACCACTGCCTTTTGGAAGGCTGGTAATGCTACCGTTCTGACCGATAAAGACACGGTGTCATGAGAGGTAGCTATTAGTGAGAAAGAATGGGTGGGACATTATTGTAATCTCTACAATGAACAGTCTTGTGATGCAGCCAGAGAAGATGGCATAGTTGATGAGATAGAACTACTCCCAAGTGGTCACCAAATTGACATACAGTTTGACCTTTCTGAAGTTAACCAGGCCATCCTGTCAAGTATCGGAGGGGAGGCCCCTGGACCCAATGGTATCCTTGTGGATCTTTTTAAATATAACATTATGTTATGGAGACCACTTTTAACGCAAGTAATTAATGCAAGTTGTGCTATCGGATTCTTATCATCATGGTCTGACTCAATACTGGTTGTAATTTTCAAAAAAGGGGACAGGGAGAATCCAGTGTTCTACAGACCAATTTTGCTGCTGGATTATATGGTCAAAGTTGTGGGGTGAGTCATTTTACCTAGATTGCAGCACTGGGCTGAGGACCAAGCGATTATTAGTGACGTTCAATATGGCTTTCGTAGGGGTCTGGGCACCGTGGAACAGGGCTTTAATTTAACTATACTTTTATGCAAGTGCAGCAAGGCAAAAATGGGCAAGCTATTCCTGGCGTTCGTGGATTTAACTGCAGCTTTTGAGTGCATTATCCATGTTAAGCCATGGAAGACTTTAAAGGTTATGGGGTGGGGTTCGTTATGGGGTGAGGGAATGCACAAAACCATTTGGAATAATGAGAGGAGTGAGACAGGGTTGTGTCCTCGCACCCTTTCTTTTTACACTCTATATAAACAATCTAAAATGTGTACTGGCCAAAGACTGCCAGGACCTACCTTTAGTTGAAAAACGGCCCAGAGCCCTCTTCTGTACGCGGATGACGTGGTCCTTATGGTACGCACACCGCTGGGTCTGCAACGGGTATTTTCCAGTTTTGCTATGTTTATTTTTAACCTGCATCTGACCGTTAACCCTCAAAAACATTCATAATGAGGTGCGGGTGGGCAGTAACAAGAGTAGAGCCTTTTATATAGATGCTAAGAGGATAGAATGCTCTAAAACCTTTTCTTACCAAAGGATTTTGTATGCCCGAACGGGAACCTGGATTCAGGCAGTTAAAGCCAGGAGATTATTATTTGCTAAGGCATTTCAGCGCTATTAAACTTCAGTAGAAAGCTGGGTAGACTGCCACCAGTAGAATTGCTACAAATATATAAAGCTAAGTGCGTGTTAATTAAAATTTATGGTGCTGGTATCTGGGGATACGCTGATTTCAACTCCTTACAGACTGTCGAAAACTCCTTTTTTCGGTTCTTGTTGGCTGTTCCAGACAGTACTTCCACCCATATTTGTCACACATAATTGGGCATGCCATATTTAATCAACATCATTAAAAATCCAGGCACTTTTACTGTGGCATAGGATCTGGACCACAGATAAAAAGCTCCTTAACCATCAAATCTTGATTGACAGCTGTTGGTTAGATGGGGCCATGCATATTAGGTGGTTAAATTATATTTAAAAAAATTACATGCCATCTTGGCCACCCAGAATATTATAATGACCCCAAAATCATGAACACGGGTGCTAGGAATGATCTCAAAAGTAGTTGCCTGCGCTTTTTGGAAGAGAACAGAAATAATATTGAAATGACATAATCAGCTGTTCAAGCGCACCATCTTACCTTGTCCACATTTAATATTCAGCATTATATAAGGAATATTTCTGGGGACTACGATAGATTTCTGTTAACGCGTTTCACATTAGGTATTACACATAGAACTATATGTTTTCCTGAATTGAATGACTGGACCAGATCGATGAGTAAATGCCCCTGTGATGATTTATCTTTAGAGACGAAATTGCACGTATTCTTTTTTTGTACATTTAACACTGTCCTGAGAAAGATGTGGATTCTCCCGATTTTAAGAGCAATCAAGCTTAGACAATGTCGTCCTGCACTCCTGGTTCTACAATCCTTAGAACATTATGTTGTTATTACTTAAATATAGGAAAACAATTATGATGTGAGACTATTTTGAGTATGATTAAGTGAATTAAAAAATTAAGTCGACTGTATATGTCTTAAACATTTAAGTTATTTTATGAAATGATAATTATGCTGTAATATTATGTGCTTTTATGATTGTCTTAATTAAGAAATCTAAAAACGCTTAATTGATTTGATTTGAATTGTATACTGTACTAATATTGCCATCTTCCTCTGTACTTTTTTAAGCATTTGCATTTTTTGTTTTAAAAGATTAAAATATATAATGAAATGAACATATGATTTGTGATACTATGAGGAAGGCAAGAGCAGGGCTGAACCTGTGAACACCTGTTTTCTGCACATCATTTCTAAATGGAATTATACAAATGAAACTATAAAATATAAAGTGCATTCAAGGGTGTGGGAAAACTGGGTTCTGCATGTGCAACAAAAAAAATCCCGTTCTGAAAAAAAGAAAAGATAAAAAAGTGCAGTTGAACAATGGATTGCCTTTCTCTAATGCTGGGTTGCAATGTGTATCCAACTCCACATTGGAGAAATGGCAGCCCGACAAATGTCACATGATACTGCCAGAGCTATAGCTGGAAGCCTGCGACAGGTGCAGTGTTCCAAGTGCAATTCTGAAAATGTATGTGACATCCCAATTCTCGTTAAATAGCATCCAAGCGTAGAGAGTATACATGTGGGTATAGATTCAGAAAGACTTTTTCGGCTGTACATGTTCACTAATCGCTGAAAATGGTTCCATTTATACCTGCCAGGCACCGCAAAAGGATACAAATGCATAAAATGTTTTAACTGTGGCCTAATAGTATGTCACTACTAGGCCTGGGCGACATAATTAATTGGAAGAATTTGGTAATTCAGCGTCATTGCTAATTAAATTCTGCCACGCCGCTGACAGAATTAATCTGCAGTGGGTTTAATTGTTTTAAAAGGTTGGTGAGGTAGTAGTCCCTCTTTGTTTAAAAGGCACTACAGCTAAAGTTTATTCTGCAGTCGGTTTTTAACAGAGGGGCTGTTACCTCTCTTTCAGCCCTGTTTAAAGACCACTGCACAGCTGTGCATACCCCCGGTTGCCTTACATTCTTATGTAAGGGAACAGAGGGGTATGAAGTGCATACCACTCAGTGCTCTTACATAAGAATATAAGGGCATTGACAGGTATTCTCTGGACTGGATATCCCTCGGTGCCCATACATTCTTATGTAAGGGCACTGAGGGGTATGCACTGGAGTGCACTGCACTGCATACCCGTCAGTGCCTGTCTGTAACTATGTAAGGGCACTGATGACTATGCACTGGAGTGGATATGCCTCTGTGACCTTACATACTTATGTAAGGGAACCGAGGGGGATGCAGTGCATACCGCTCAGTGCTCTTACATAGGAATATAAGGGCATCGAGGGGTATGCACTGGAATGGATATCCCTCGGTGCTCATACATTCTTATGTAAGGGCACTGAGGGATATGCACTGCAGTGCAATGTACTCCATATCCATCAGTGCCATTATGTAAGTATGTAAGGGCATTGATGAGTATGCACTGGAGTGGATACGCCTCAGTGAACTTTCATACTTATGTAAGGGAACCAAGGGGAATGCAGTGCATACCGCTCGGTGCTCTTACTTAAGAATGTACTGGAGTGGATATCCCTCGGTGCCCATACATATTTATGTAAGGACACTGGGGGGTATGCACTGGAGTGGATATCCCTCAGTGCCCATACATTCTTATGTAAGCACACTGAGGGATAGGCACTGGAGTGGATATCCCTTGGTGCCCATACATTCTTATGTAAGGGCACTGAGGGTATGCACTGGAGTGGATATTCCTCGGTGCCCATACAATCTTATGTAAGGACACTGGGGGGGTATGCACTGGAGTGGATATCCCTCAGTGCCAATACATTCTTATGTAAGTGCACTGAAGGGTATGCACTGGAGTGGACATCCCTCGGTGCCCATACATTCTTATGTAAGGGCACTGGGGGTGTATGCACTGGAGTGGATATCCTGTGGTGTCCATACATTCTTATGAAAGGGCACTGAGGGGTATGTACTGGAGTGGATATCCTTTGGTGCCCATACATTCTTATGAAAGGGCACGGGGGGTATGCACTGGAGTGGATATCCCGTGGTGCCCATACATTCTTATGAAAGGGCACGGGGGTATGCACTGGAGTGGATATTCCTTGGTGCCCATACATTCTTATGTAAGGACACTGGGGGGGTATGCACTGGAGTGGATATCCCTCAGTGCCCATACATTCTTATGAAAGGGCACGGGGGTATGCACTGGAGTGGATATTCCTTGGTGCCCATACATTCTTATGTAAGGACACTGGGGGGGTATGCACTGGAGTGGATATCCCTCAGTGCCAATACATTCTTATGTAAGTGCACTGAAGGGTATGCACTGGAGTGGACATCCCTCGGTGCCCATACATTCTTATGTAAGGGCACTGGGGGTGTATGCACTGGAGTGGATATCCTGTGGTGTCCATACATTCTTATGAAAGGGCACTGAGGGGTATGTACTGGAGTGGATATCCTTTGGTGCCCATACATTCTTATGAAAGGGCACGGGGGGTATGCACTGGAGTGGATATCCCGTGGTGCCCATACATTCTTATGAAAGGGCACGGGGGTATGCACTGGAGTGGATATTCCTTGGTGCCCATACATTCTTATGTAAGTGCACTGAGGGGTATGCACTGGAGTGGATATCCCTCGGTGCCCATACATTCTTATGTAAGGGCACTGGGGGGGTATGCACTGGAGTGGATATCCCGTGGTGCCCATACATTCTTATGAAAGGGCAGTGAGGAGTATGTACTGGAGTGAATATCCCTCGGTGCCCATACATTCTTATGTAAGCGCAATGAGGGGTATGCACTGGAGTGGATATCCCTTGGTGCCCATACATTCGTATGTAAGGGCACTGAGGGGTTTGCACTTCAGTGTGAATTCAGCAGAATGAAACTCCCCAATTGCGCCCACCTCCAGCCACAACTGAGTACAATTACAGCATAGTATGTCCATTAGAAGGGAAGGTGAGTGGGTGGATCAAGGCCCTATTTGTCCTTAGAGCATGTGAATGACCACACACTCATGAGCTTGTGCGGATTCATAAACTCCTCTGCAGAGTCTTCATTATAGGAATTGTCTCAGATTTACCCCCACAAGAAGTAAAGTTAATTCCCTTGCAGGGTGGGAAGGGCCACCCCGAAACTCAATGGGGGGTTAGAGAAGGGGTTTGTCCATGGGGAAAGAAACAAAAAGCCCCACCTGTTTAGACATTAAGCAAACAGTTAATAAAGAATAGATGATTGCAACAATCTCAGTGCTTCTAATTGGAGATCAACAGACAGAACAGTGGCCCTTTAGAGGCCAGCTGATTGAATTTCTTTATTAATGACTCGTGCCTTTTACGTTGCCTGATTTATATTTTTTCATTCTGGCGCCGATAATAACTTGTTGGTTTTCTACATTCCCCCAGATATTCTGAACCCATTACATACCCCAGTGTGACTTTAATTATTCGAAACACAGTCTCATTTTAAGTCACACGTAGAACCTCAATCGACCATATTTAGCATGATCAGCCTCGGTTTATAGAAGTTTAAAGGTCATTCTACAGGATGTATGTTTGCCCGCCACAAAGACTAAGTTGGATAATGTGGATTTACACAGCCTTCAAGATAAACCCAGGTGATATCTGAGGCTAAGTTGCAAAATGTAAATCTTATAATAATAATTTGCATGGTTTCCACAGAAACAGTTCATTTTCCGTTGTCATGCAGAATGCAATATAACACCGTTTTCAGGGAATCTAATGGCAAAGCAGTTGGTAATGTATGCTCTGTTATAAAAAGCAGCAGACAATGACTTTGTGGTATTAATAGTCTATGTCAGCCGCACTGATGCAATTTTAATGAGTGGGAGGAAGTAAGTGCACAGTGATCATGTAGATTTCATGATTTCAGAGTGTATAGAACCTATTGCTAAAGGCTAGACATTCTCAACTTTATATATATATCTCTTATTTGTGGTCGAATGAGCCGAATTGAATTGCTACATCTGAATACTGTAAACATTTCAGCAACAGTAGACATATTTGAAAAGCAATAAGCATGAATTTACCTCGGATGGATGAAATGCACATTAATTTTAAATACAAAACTGAATTCTCCTTTCGAGAAAATGTTAAAAAAAGAGTGGACAAATGATGCATTTTCAAGCACACTTGAGGAAGCAGGAAGGTTAATAAAGCAATACAGTTGAATTATTTGTCTTTTAAGAAATTGCTGGGTGTTGTTTTTTTGGGGGGAGGTTATTACACAGAGGACCACACAGAGATGATGAGAGTGTGACAGAAAAAACGTATGGTAACAGACAGCAAGATAGAGTGTGGAAGAGAGAGTTCACCTGTACTAACGTTTACAGTGTCCACTGTTTCTGGCACCTCACACTATCCATTAATGCCACCTTCACATGCTGCCCATGAGAGCCAGCTTATCTCTGCCCACCAGTGCCAGCTTCACACTGCCCTCAAGCACCTTACATTGTGAGCGATGCTGTATGACCCCAATGCATACACTAACCCTCTAAAATGGTCACTTTAGAGTGGCTTGGTATCACTTAGAAGCCAAGGCAGCAACGAATCCAATCGGCCTCGAAAGATTCTACAACTTTCATTTTGGGGTGAACATTAGGTCCTTGGGGGCAGATTTACAAGAAAGTGACGCATCTGTGAAGATGCGTCACTTTCCATGCGCCACGTTGAGAAACCTTGCGCCACTATGGATGCGCCGTATTTACAATACGTTAAAGAAATCTGGGTGACCCAATAAACCCTTGTAGGCTTGGGCAATGAATAATATAGAAGAGAATTGTCTACAAGGGATTTTATTTATTTGTCAAATTGGGAGTTGTTTTGTCAGGGTGTTTGTCATATGATCAAACAACAATGTGCCAGCAGGGCTACAGCAGTGGATGTAGACAAACGAGTCAGAGAAAATTCATTCAAAGTAGAGAAAAGAGATAAGCACACGAAAAATCCTATTTATATGAAAATATATTCTGTATTTGGTTTATCAGAAATTGATTCAAGGGGATACATTGAGCGAAACATAAGCAACAAATGCATTAAACAAATCAAATCACAACAAAACATCAACTCCAAAATTTATACCAGAGCGACTCTGTAGAAACAGTTGAAAGATGTCACTCTTTGAGGACAAAAATTCCTGGGGAGATGATGTGCAGGTCGACGTTTCGGTCTATCGGTATCTCCAAAACCGACTTAGAGGCACAAGTCAAAAGCAGGTCAGTCGGATGTCCGTAACGACGTTACCGACCTGGTTTTGACTTGTGCCTCAATCAGCCTTTTTGAAATAATACGGACATACAGCCTGTTGCCTCATCAAAGAATATTTGTGGAGTTTGTGATTTTAATTATCCTCTAGGTCGGTTTTGGAGATACTGATAGACGCTGTGGTCACGTGACTTGCCTTCAAATACTCATTACAACACGGCAGCATTTCCTTTACTGAATAACCTAAGGGGCTTCCTTTGCAAATTTTCATTTGTCCTGATGATGGTCTTGTGAACTACTGCCTCTAAGACCGAAACGTCGACCTGCACATCATCTCCCCAGGAATTTTTGCCCTCAAAGAGTGACATCTTTCAACTGTCGCTACAGAGTCGCTCTAGTATAAATTTTGGAGTTGATGTTTTGTTGTGATTTGATTTGTTTAATGTATTTACAATACGGCGCACCATGGCGCAAGGATTGACGGGCGCATCTGTTGACGCAAAAGTCACGCATTGCTGGAGTTGTGTTGCAAACACAACGCAACTCTAGCAATGTAAGCGGAGACCTATCCTCATTTTGTTGTGTCATTCCTTACGCTTACTTCAAGAGGGCGTAAGAATTTGATGCAGTGGCGTCCTAGAAGTGGCGCTGTGAAATCTTGCGTCACTTCTACGAGGCTGTTTTGCATTGGAACGACCACCCTGCATACATTATACCTGATGCAGGTATAATGTGACGCAGGGCTTTACAACATGAGGCATCTCCCAAGATGCGTCAGTTTGTAAATGGGCCCCATTTTTACGCTGCTGCTGCGTCAAAAAAAGTGACGTAACTGCGGCGCAAAAACAACGCAAGGGGCTTGTAAATCTGCCCCTAAGAGTCCTTGGAAAATAATCAGGAATCCATCTTTCCCTCAGAATTTTGAACACTTTCACACCCTGCTCGCCTTCGCCTGCCACCTTCACTAACCTATACCCACTCTCTTTTGTGTTGTAGCTCAGTCACCATGTTCCATTCCATGACCAATGTGTCGTTAGCCCACTCCATACCCAACCTCACCCTGCTGAAACAACGTACCCCTGCTAAAGTCTGCAGTGCCCACCCTGAATTCCTGTTTCCTCGTCTGAGGATGGCACACCACCCCTCATAAAGTTGTTACCTGAGCTGTACCCCCCTGCTCGATATGATTTGGGGCCATTTATACTTGTCGCTGATGTCCATCTCACATAGATTGGCCGTGAATGCTTTTGAGTGGGAAACCTCCGTCGGGTAAATCACAACCGCAGGCCAGTATCTGCACAAAGCGCTAAGAGGCCAAGTAATTAGCTAAGAGGCCAAGTAATTATCAGGCTCTGCACTTTACAAATCCCAGTAACGTAGCCTTGGTAGTCAAAACAGTGCCTAAACAAATACTCTTTCTGATTTGGGGCGCCATAGTCAGCAGATAAAATACAGGCAGAGGACTGTTATGGGAACAGTGAATGGGGGACTCTCGTGATAACTGTGCACGTGTGCATTCCTATTGATTGATTGGTTCGGGGATTACATGGAGTAAATTATGAATTGAATAACCCTTAGGCCTCAGTAATGTAAATGTTTTTGAGCTTGTAAAGCGCACTGCTACCCGTCCATAGGTTTCCTGGCGCTGTATAACTCTGGGGAACCCGTCCTGGCTTTCCCTGTGGGATGGTCCCTTGCTGGGAGTCCCCAAGGTGGAGCCCGGCATCCCTGGAATTGGTGGGGCCGTTGTGGAGATTAGGCAAGCTAATGCCCAGAGTTGCCGAGTGGAACCCCTGATTAGAGTAAGCACCGAAGCGAGAATTATCGCCTCTAACCAGTGAGCCACACTACTCCACTCATCATGGAACGATCTGCCCTCTTTATTTCTCCCTCAGGGACAGGTGCAATGAAGGAAGCAAGTGCATACGCCCAGAAAGATAATGGGAAAGTTGTAAAATTGTAGGCTTGGCAGGTGGTATATTTGATTTCAGAGACATCAGGACTTAGTGCCAGTCTGTCACTTAAGAGACACACAGAGCCCGGACCTTGGCTCTGGTAGCAGGATGATGACCGACCATGTCTTGCCTCCCACTCGGGGAGGAATAAATGAAACCAGAAGAGCCCATTCCATCAAGTTGGCAAAGTAGTCATCGAGTGAGTGAAGATATTCTCAGGACTGGAGAATGGAACATTCCAGTTTACCGAGTATATGTAAGCAACGGTCGGCATGCTCACGGGAGAGAGGGGGAGCACTCAGTGCACTGACTGCAGCTATTGCGAAGCCTGCCCGATGGCAGTGCTGGGGCGCTTTCACTTGGCCTGTCCTTGCTGTTACTGGTGCTGGGGTCCGGAGGACTTCCGGTGTTTGGCCGCATTGTTTGGCCCGGGCAGTTGGCAGTAGTGGATTTCTGGAATGACGGTGCAGGGGGCCTGCAGTACTTGGAGCAGCAGCGCTAGGGCTGAGGCACGCTGGGAAGAGGCCATGGTTTACTTAGATAGCAAGACAAAAACGATCAAACACAAACGCTTCATGGGACCCCGTTAAAATGAAAGTTACATGCAAGAGAAAATATGCAGATGGTGATAAACAATGGTCCAACGCTACATTGAACACTATAAGTTTGTCCATGGCCAAATCAATAAAAAAAAACGACCTTACCGCCAGCACTGCCTCTGCTCCAGTGTGATGGTGCAGGTGGGTCCAGCGTTAACAGGAAGTAGCCAGCAGGCAGCCTCCTTCCCCGGCCCTAAGCCAATCACAACAATGGCAGCGTTGTGATTGGGGAGGTGCAGGGGAGAGCGCCCCAGCCGGACCATTTTCTCTCTGTAGGCTGCTACATAGAGAATAAGGGAGAGTACGCATGACTGAGTTGGTCGGCCCAGGGGGCGACCAAACAGTCAGTACCCACAACAGTGATAGGCCCAAGAATGCTATTGGCTGTTCCTGCACTGATGCAAGCTGGGCAGCACAAGTACGGCTACCATGGGATTGCCCAGGCGTCAGACATGATTTTTACTGAAAAAGATATAAATGATTTAAGGTATTAATCACACGACAGGCCCGTGATCTGGACGCAATAGTAGTGCATAGCAGGTCAACAGCTTCCCGCTCAAAATGGTCTCCTTATAGAGCAGAGGCAATGGATGTAGTTTGGGAGATATTGCATGCCTTGATTAATGAATGAGGACTATTTCAAAGTGGATATTCATCCAGAAGCATCTTTGTGCTAGGATTGAGAGACAGATGAATAAGTCCAAGGAAGTCGATCAGCCCGACAGACCACATAGGCTTAACAAAACAGGTAGGTACTGATTGGAGTCGTTATTATTTCGGGTTGTTAACAGTGCTTAAGAAATGGGGTTATACGTTGAGGGGATTAATCCCTATTCAAGCAGCAACCACAGTCCTTTAAAGGGTGAAGTCAGAGGCACCCCCGAAATTAATGTGTGCTTAATTCAATGATAGTTTGGCACAAAAGCAGTCTGGCTTAACTTAGGGGCAATGTTTAAAGTCTTTATGATACCCTTCAAACAGTAATAAAGTGAAACACAACACAAAGTGTCCTTCACCAATTTATAAAAATGGAGTAAAATGTAATAAATGATTTAAGCACAAAACAACCAAAATCCAGTCCGTAGTACTGGAGAAATGCAATTTTAAAGATTGAATTGAAAATAGCACCAAACAATACAAAGTGCCAAATGTGGACGTCTGGTTACTCCGGAACAGGACACAGTCACAAGTTCAATCAGACAGTGATGGAGCAAGGATCAGCTACAGGAACCCAGTTAGGTTCACTAAACAAGAGGGCCTTAAATCCTAGTTGAAAAGCAATGCGGAGTCACTCGTCGAGGATGCGTCGCACAGCGGCGATTCCTAGGAGCTGCAGTGCGAAGTACTGAATTGTTGTTGAGGATGCCATTAATGAGAGATTTTTGATGCAAACTCATGCATTCAGATGCGTCACACACAGGCTGGTTTCAAAGAAGCTGAAGAGCTTGTGATGAAGAGTCCTGCACTGTCGTCGGGATGCCATCGATAAGGGGCTTGTGATGCAAAGGCACGCATGAAAGATGTGTTGCACAGTGGCAGTTCCTGGAGGGCTGAAGGCAGAGATTTGGAGTCCTGCGCCACAGACTTACCATCCAGCAATCCCGATGAGAAGGTTGGTGAAGTGGTGCACCACACATTGGCTCCAATGCAGTGTTTCTAGTTGGCGGTGCATCTTGCTGCGCCTCTGATGCATCAGTTCTGCTGGGACCACAGATGAGGCTGGTAGAGCACCTTCAGGCCCACTTCCAAGGGTCAAGAACTGGGGTGGCACAATGTGGAAGTGTGGAACTCACAGTCTAGGAGTTCTGGTGTTGGATAAAAGATGGAGAAAGCCTGTTCATTCCTGAAGCTTCTGAGCAGGAAGCCAACCAAATGGCCCTTGGAGTAACTCTGCTGGTCCTGGGCTCCAGAAGCAGATCCAGTCCTTCACTCAAGAAGTAGGGCAGCAGGGCAAAAGAGTGGCAGTCCTTTTTGCAGAGGAGCACAACAGTCCTTCTTCTGAGTGTCAATTTCCTTTGTGAGAGCGCTCAAGGAGGGCTTTTGCGATGTTCAACCATGGAAGGTGACAGCTCTTCCCCCTCATATACTCAGAGCGGCCCATCCTGCCAACACCTACCTTACCTCTGTCTCACTGTCTGAGAGTAATACACAAAGACCACCTGTCAACTACACCTAGTTAAGTGGCCCAGAATACAGGCAGCAGACACCAAATGGTTAGGATAAGTAAATGACAACTTTCTAAAACTGATATTTTCAAAATTGTAACTTAAAATCCGACGTCACCACTAAAGTGGGATTTTAATTACAATTCAATCTACACCAAATTGGAGCTGTCTATCTGCTTCCAATGGAAAGTTATCACTTATTAAGTGTAATAATGTAACCTATTGTTATCCTACTGGAGAGGTAGGCCTCACAGTAGTGTAAAATGAATGTACGTGTTTTCTGCTACCAGGACATGTGAAACTTAAAGGTACATGTTAGCATTTTAAATACACTGCACCTTGTCTTCTTGGCTACAATATATATCTAGTATGCATTAAAAAGGAATTTCTGGGTCTGACAAAGTATTTATTGTGCCAGGTCGAAATGGTAGTTTAACACTGCGCAAACAGGTTGCAAAGACAGATTGGAGACTTGTTTTAAAGGGCTACTTAAGTGGGTGGCACAATAAGTGCTCGGGCTAACTAATATAATTTCATTTACAGGCCATGGGTATCCATTGTATCATGTTACCAGGGGCTTACAAGAAAATTCAATGTACCAATTGGGTACAAGTCATTTCTGGAAAGTTTAAAGGAAAGACCGCAAGCACTTTAGAACTGGTTAGAAATGGTAAAGAAATGGTAAAGTGCACAGAGTTCTAAGGCCAACAAAAATGAGATCAGCAAGAAAAGGAGTGAAAGCAAAATGTTTAGAGGAAGACCACTCTAAGACTGGGAGGTCTAACACAGGACTATAGATATAGAGTGCAATGGGGTGGGCAGTATTATATAATCTACCTCACGTATACAGTCCTAGCCTTCTTAATGGTGATATTTTTACCAGTACTGTCTAGCGGAGCTATATCTGCATTACCATATGGTGTTCGTTATAATGCTTCTGCTACTCAGGGATGCATTTTTGGTTGCTTCATTTGTGTCAGAGTGCCAGAATGTGAGATTCCTTTGTAAACATGTGTTCCTGTGTGAGTGGTGTCTTTGTTGATGTATGCAAATGTGCTCTGCATGTGTGCATGGATTGTACAAAGGCCAGATCTCCTGGCATAGTAAATGATAGTTATTGTTGCTTTACATTCTTGAGGTCCAATTCCTGTAAATACTGCAGCAAATTGCCCCTCTAAATGTGTGTGTATTTCTTTTTGACGCATTAATAGATCCACAAATTTTCCCTGTAGCCAAGGAAAGGGCTAGACAAGGAGCACAAGTGCTGTTCTTACTCTATTGTGGCAGCGATTTGTACATATTGGAGCCGTGTGGGCACTCCTGTTGTTTGATAAGTATTGTCCTGTAAGAGGTATATGAGTGGAAAGGCCGTGCATAGTGACGTCAGAAGGATTCTACTCATTCACCAACGTGACTCAAGTAAGTTGGTTTAACATGTAGAGGCTCTTAAAAAAGCCCATTAAACAAAACTTTTTGACAGGCATATAAGAAAAAGAGAAAGCTTTATGTAGCTTTATGTATAGCAAATACAGGAACTTTAGGCAATGATGATTACAGTTGGTAGTAGAATTGATGCAGGGAAATTAAAAACAATAAAATCAAGCACATTTCTAAATAATAGATACAAATAGTTTAATGATGGTGGTTTCTTATTATATGTGACCAAAGTAGAATATTAAGCCCTTCTGATACTATTTTCTCCTAATATTTAAATATACTTCCCATTCAGCATAATCTGTTGATCTGTCCCATCCCTTGAGCTTTATTTCAGCTGCATCAAAGGCTTGCCACTAGTGTTTTTTTTATGTTTCAAGGATGCATAATGAGCTAATTTAGCTGATGTCATTTTGATAGTACTCCTATGTTCCGTGAGATGGGCCTTAAATGACTATTTAGTTTTGCCAGAATATTTTCATCATTTATATTTTGGAGACACCATATTCTGAACCTGTTTACTAAGAGTGCTGTTTGTCAAGTACTCTTCATGACCATTACATGTCTTTAAACCGTCATTCCAAGATCCTAGGTCCATGAAACATGTGAATCCATGCTTGGTATCTAAAAAGGATTAGAAGGGTTCACAAATACCCTATACTATTTTATCCTCAAAATCAGGTCTGGGAAAATAAACAGTGTGTCCAATAGGATGCTATCAGTAATCCCGTACATACGTGAAATTGTCCTTATTATTGAAACGGACACATCTCTACAGAATGAAAAAGACACTACCTGTACTCTGATACTTCAGTGGACCAAAGGGCCAGTCTGCATCTGCTTAAAAGGTGCAACACATATGGAGAAGGATAAGTCTACAGTCTTGGGACAAAAGCTCTCCTAGTTGCGATAACAAGCTGAAGCTGCAACACATTCCAATTAGGGCCTCGTGTTCTACGTCTGTCCCAGTATGATTAAATAGGGAGTTCCTTACTATCTGCAGTTTTAAGAGAATGCCAATTGTCATAGTGAGGGTATCATCTGTCTACAGTGTTGGTGAAGATAATCCCTTACCATGGATTTTATTGGCTGGCAACGGTGAGGGAGAAAGAGGATGTGAGAGCCAGTGCACTTCAAGGAAGGAGCGGAAGTCGTGAGTACACTCTGCATTGCTTGGCACAGTATGGCATGTAGCACCAGCTAAGGCTCAGCTATTTATTAAAGAGGCACTTTCAATTATTTATGGGGGACTGGAAAAAGTGGAGCTGAAAACATTGGCTGAAGATGTGCTTTTGACAAGGTTAAAGTGAATGGAGGATTAGAGCATGACTTAATCCGTGTCTTCCGACTCTCATGCTTTTTCCCACATTCAAGCCATCAGATTGCACAAAGATGTAACTCAGGGCCTGGTAATGTCAAACCTGTTGGAAAATCAAGGGTCTACACCAGCACCAAAAATACATAGCATTAGTAGAATGCTTACTGTTCCAGTAACTGTGATATAACATAGCATAACAAAACACAACACAACACAACACAACATAACATAACATAGGAATCTTAATGCCACCCTGCAGGACGTTCAAACAAGAATGTAAATATCTGATCTTCCTTTCCAACTGGTTATGCATAGACCTGTCATGACTTGAAAATATATTAAGGGACATGACTTTATTGATTGGGTAAGAGACTTTCATAGATGGTAATGCAAGAATGTATGGCTCTGACTACTGTGCATTGCAAAGTGTGAGCCACGGATGTTCATACTACATGTGAGACTATATACTATACTATCGCTCCCAATTGGTCCATCTTTCCCAATTCACAGCTCCCAAAGTTAACTTGACCTGCGGCGTGCTACAGGGAGCTTCCCTGTTCCCACACCTGTTCAATTTGTACCTTCTTTCATTAATTCAGTCTCTGGGTAAAATAAATGTGTGCACTTTCAATTATGCAGATGATATGCAAATGTACTTTACCATCGTCAAAACCCCTGACTTCATCTTGAATTTCCAGACAACTATGCAACATATACGTAACTGGATGAATATCAACCACTTGAATTTGAACCCAGACAAAATCAGAAATTGTCCTAGTCGGTGGCTCTCGAAATCCTTGGCGATTCATAAAGGGGGTGGTGATGGACAGAGTATCTGAATTAAGCAGAACACTCCTACCCAGTCAAAAGATCAGGGCTTGATCCATCACCGTTTTTTAGCTCACTGCACCATCCCAGCTCAGAACCTGGCTACATGCAAATTAGTCTGACCCTGGCCCAGTGCATCATGGGAACAGGGCAGACCAAACTACCAAGCCAATTCTTTACTGGAAAGGAAACAAGCTTCCGGGGACCGGTTTCTGGCATTACAGCCGTCTTCGGCCCAGCTTGCTTGAATCCTGATGGTGCAGTGAGCAAGGGACTCACATCTGAGCATACCCTTCCACACTTGTGGTGGCCAAAACGATTCATAAAGGGGGTGGTGATGGACAGAGTATCTGAATTAATCAGAACACTCCTACCCAGTCAAAAGATCAGGGCTTGATCCATCACCGTTTTTTAGCTCACTGCACCATCCCAGCTCAGAACCTGGCTACATGCAAATTAGTCTGACCCAGGCCCAGTGCATCATGGGAACAGGGCAGACCAAACTACCAAGCCAATTCTTTACTGGAAAGGAAACAAGCTTCCGGGGACCGGTTTCTGGCATTACAGCCGTCTTCCGCCCAGCTTGCTTGAATCCTGATGGTGCAGTGAGCAAGGGACTCACATCTGAGCATACCCTTCCACACTTGTGGTGGCCAAAACGATTCATAAAGGGGGTGGTGATGGACAGAGTATCTGAATTAAGCAGAACACTCCTACCCAGTCAAAAGATCAGGGCTTGATCCATCACCGTTTTTTAGCTCACTGCACCATCCCAGCTCAGAACCTGGCTACATGCAAATTAGGGAACACCACCACTACCCTCAACTTCAGCAAAGAGCCTTAGAGTCACAATTGATAGCGACCTCTCTCTGAAGTCCCAGATCGTGTTGGTAGTCTCCACCTGTTTTTGTTAGCTTCGAAAGATCAGGAAAATTAGTAGATTCCTTACAATTGAAACACTTGTTCAGGTTGTTCTATCTATTGTCCTCTCCCTTATTGATTAAGCAAATTCGCTCTACTTAGGCCTCCCAGTGCATTTAACATGAAGATTGTAGTTGGTGCAAAACCAGGCAGCAAGACTGATTTACCAAAAGCAGAGATGGTGCCACGTCACTGCCTTAATGAGGAAGCTATACTGGCTTTCAGTAACACAGCACTGTGCATTTAAGATTGGATGCCTTATTTTTAAATCCCTTCATGGCTCATGCCTGATATTCGTCTCTACCCTGACCCATAGATATGTCTCCCCCCCCGGAGCTTGAGGTCATCCCACCTTAACCTCCTGGTTATCCCCATTTTCAAGCAGAAGAGATTAGGTGGATCTAGATTTGCTGTTCTGGGACCTCGTTTTTGGAATTCTCTCCCATTCAACATCAGATCCTCATCAAGTTACCCTCAATTTAGGAGAATCCTAAAAACTTGGTTGTTCTCCCAGGAATATGAATGAATCAACGAGCATCAGGCTACCTCCTATATCCAGGGACAAGAAATCGTATGGTGTAAGTGCGCTTTATAAATATTTTTTAACATAACATTTGGGGGAATATATGGTGTTACATTGTGTTGTTTACATCGCGATACATTTACAATGCAGCCATTACAATGCAAGTCGTACAATGACTTGCGTTGGAGGGCGTTGGACTTAGGAATAATATGATTTGCTATTCCAACTCCAGGCTACGTACAATAGGGAAGGTGTGGGAATAGTAAATCAGACTATTCCTTAGGTTAGAGCACCATCCACTGCAAGTCATTGTAATATCTTTCGTTGTCATACCCACATTGTAAAGGTATTGCTGTGTAAACACAGCGATGTAACCAATTTTTTCCCCCTCCGGGACAATAAGTAAGGGTTACTGGGGGTGTGGGAGAGACATGATACCACTTTGATATGTGTAATAGCGCCACCTCGACTGCAGCCCCCCACCTTGCCCAAAGTGGTTGATATTCGTTTGGAGATGCCCTCATCCTTTCATGTCACAGGGGGGATTTTTATTTTTTTATTTTTTTTATAAACTTTTATTGAACAGTAACAAACAACAAACAATACTTCACAAGGCAGAAAATATATACAGAGCAATATCATGGATTCATGTGGGCAGAGCTCAAGATAAAATCAACACATGACAATCAGTTAAAATAGGGGTAGGGGCAAGAGAGGAGACAAGCAACAAATGCATCAGTGATAACGAATGAACGCCAATCAGGGGGATAGGGACACATCAGCAGACAAATTGTGGGGGGGAGTGCATATATTACCCCGATATGTGTTCCATTGGGACCAGACATGACCCCATTTCTTGGGACGTCCCCGGGAAAGGTACACAGTCTTTTCTCGGAACATGCACCAATCCATGTTGTCTTTCCAGGCGGACAGGGTAGGTGGCCTATGCGAACCCCAAAGCTGGGCAATGTCCCTTTTAGAAACCATATTACCAAGGGTCGCCCAGATAATTTGTGCGGAGTTGTAATCATTAGGCTCCCAAACATTAAGCAGGCAACGCCTGGCTTCGGGCAGCAGAGACACACCCGTAACCACAGGGGGGATTTTAATGATGGAATGCACACACTACTTGATAGATCTGAGACTCATGGGTGACCTGCACACACTACCCTGTTGGCATGTTTTGCTAGTACACTAGGACTAACAGAGATATGGCACCATCAACATTTTTATGCTATAAAATATTCATACTTCTCAGGGGCCCACAAAGCATTCTCCCGACTAGACTATGTATTTGTACCTACTGATGAGGTAGGGGAGATAGGACAAGCCGGCGACCTAGCTAGGGGCCTCTCATATCTTTCCCCTCTCCTGGTGCGACTTGGAATGAGGGCCAATGGTTCAAGCAGAGTGTGATGTCTTAGTGCTGGCGAACTGCAAGATGGAGAGGTTCTATTGGGGTATTCGGGTTCATACAGAACTTTTCTTTTTAGGAAATAAAGACACAGTCTCCTCTGGGACTATATTGTGGGAGGCATATAAAACAGTGTTGTGCGGCAAAGGTCAGTATTTGGTAGCATGAAAAAAGAAAAAGGGTAATACATAAAGATGGCAAACCCAAGTACAGATGCAATTACTATTGTCCCATTATTTACTAAATATCAAAGTTAAAATATTAGACACAATACTAGAGACATGTCTATCAAAGATTATCACGTCACTAATACACACTGACCTATCTGGATAGTTTCAGGTCGAGCTACCCAACTGAATCTCCAGAGAACACAAAACTGGCTGTTGGAAGTTAAGGACCATGTGGCCCCACATGTTTTCCTGTTGTTAAACGCAGAAAAAGAGTTTGACGTGGTACATTGGTGATTCCTAGAAGGTACATTAGTCACATTCAGATTGGACCAAAATTTCAGAACTGTGTAGTGTTTTTAAATAACAGCCCGATAGCAGCAGTAAAAGTTACCTGCAAGTTGTCCTCTGGATTCCCCATTCACCGTGGATCCAGGCAGAGGTGCCCCACAGCCTCCCTCCTTTTTGCACTGACTGTGAAATCATTGGCATGCACTATTTGTACACACTCAGGGGTCTGAAGTTTCAAAATCACCCCCAATGATGATGTGGAGGAGAAGATTTCCATCTACGTAGAAGATATTATGCTGTTTGTAATGGCACCTATTACAACGATATTCATCCTATTCCACACCCTATCAGAATATGGGAGACACTCAGGATACAAGATTATTTGGAATACATCCATGATGTACTGCCCTGGACAGATGCAAGACTGGCTGTGTACTTAATCTGATCACTGAAGGTTTTAACTATCTTCGCATCTGTGTAGCGCCACATAGAGAGGTGTCAACAACGCAATATTGGAAAGGTAATTTCCAACATTAAGGAATATGCAGAGAGGTGGAAAGACCTTCCCCTTTCCCTATTAGGATATGGGGACATGTCCTTTAAGCCTTCCAAAACACATACCATCCACTCCCTAGGACATTGTTCAATACCATTGCTGGAGAGGTGTGATCGATGATATGGCAGGGTGGGCACTTCAGGATAACGCTAAAGACACTACTGCAAAACCACTACAATGGCGAAATAGCACTGCCTGACATTGAGGTCTACTACTGGGCATCACACTTAATTTCCATCAACGAGGGACCCCTCTGAATATAGGTTGGAGAGAGCGACACTGGAGCCTCACACTCACCTGTATTATCTTTATGTTGGTAAAGGTACTAGTGGGCTACTTCCTGAGATGCTGGTCACCCTGGAAGTGTGGTAGCGGGTAACAAGAAAAATAGGGTGGGCCCGCAGAGTCACTAAGGCAACATCACTATGGAACGGAAAGTGGCTCAGATATATTGGTAAACAACTGGGCTTTAAGACATGGGATCTGATTGGAATTTTCATGAAGGGAGACACTGTTTTAGGTGGAGAGCTCAAACATCTGGTGACCTTCTGTAGTGAATACAGTCTTCAGAGGTGCCAATTCATCAAATATGCACATTTGCACTATGCATGTTAGCGGAGGGAATAGTGGGTGCTGAGCTACCAGAATCCACACTGCTAGAGAGGAGACTACTGCAGGAGGAGCTACCGAGCAAAGCAGTACCCCTCAAATAAAAGACACTAAACAATAATATGCCTATAGTCTGGGTAGACTTTGTGGGAAATAGGAGAGTGACACGGGAGACATGGAAGATATTGATTGGGAGGTAGCCTTAATTCACTCCAGTGACGTAGCCATCAAAGCCCGACTACACCTCATTCAATAGCAAATCGTTCACAGGGTATATTACAATAGACACAGATTGCACATGATGGGTGGGGCAGAGCCTCTGACATGTCTTCAATGTCAGAACACCTGGAGGGATTTCCTACATACATTATGGGTATGCCCCGCCTTATAGGCCTACTGGAAGACAATCATTGAAAAACTCAGTGCGGTGCTAGAGGGACGCCTCCCGGCAGACTCTAAATTTGTTCTTCTGAGTATCCCAAATTAAGTCAATGCTCCTAGATCCCAACTAATCTTTAGTGCCCTGGTCCTAGTTGTAGCTAAACTTGATGTAGCCAGGCGGTGGGGAGCAGCAGAGGTTTCCGCAATCCAAAAATGGAGAAAGGGGATGGGCCTATATATGGCTGCAGAATAGGTCAATTAGAAAAGCAGTTGCTGCCCTCATAATTTCAAATAGTTTGGAGTTGCTGGATGAGTTATTATGGGTTTAACTTGCTAGAAGATACTCAAGATCCACCTATAGAGGCAGATGTGGTCCTAACTATACCCTCGGGATATGCATAGTCAATGTTCTTATGATGGTATATTGAAATATGTTGCAATGTCTCTTTTAATTGTACTACTCACTTTATGTGGAATCAAAGTTGCCTCTATAACAGTGTTCTGGAGGAATTCCTCCATGCAACGGTTGTTATTGTTACTATTACAGTGATACAGTGTTATGTAAACAAAAAAAATAATAGGATATTTGGAAAAAAATCAGATGCACTATAAGCTGTCAAACTGGTTCCATTTAAATGAATTGGGAGAAAACACAGGTGGCACTCAGTCACTTGCAGGGCGAGTTTAAAGAGCCCCCTTGTGGATAAGGTCATGCGTGTCCCTAGATCAAGTTCCAACAGTTGTTACTTTCTTTCCTTGCACAGGGAGTACGGGTGCAGAGGTGACTTGACTGTCCTTGCTATCGAACGGTATTCACGGGAGCTGTCAAACTCGCAGCGTTTGACAAAACTAAACTTGGAGATGGTGTTCCACTCTGCCCATGGAGAGTAGAGGCCTTTGGGGTTCTAGGACCTGTTTTCAGCAACTGGATTTATTCTACCTTGGTATGCATCTATGGGTGCAGAGGTACCTGGCAACTGGCCATTGTCAATCACGAGGGCAGGTTGCACCAAAGATGCTTTACTACACACTTGATGACTCCAACTTCAGGATGCAGGAACACAGCAGCGGGGTCGTTGCCAATGTTGGTTGCCGTTGCTGTGAATTACTCTCGAGCTAGAGATGTCACTCAAGGGGTCAATCACCTGACTGGCGATTACCAGACCGTGGCTGCAGCAAATACAGCCCACGGCTACTTCGGCATTTGGAGGCCGACAGCTGTAGAGCAGCCGATTGAAACTTGGTGAAAGCTTGGCTACCGCTCCAGGCTTGTCGGACACCACTTCTCTTTGGGCTCACTCTCGAATGGCCCACGGGTCACAATTCTTGTCACACAGGATTTCAATTTTCTTGCAGCTTGTAGGGGACTGATCCCACCAATACAAGGGAGTCTGCTTTAGTTTCTGGCATCCACTGGGGTCCCTCTTTGTTTGCTACGTAAACACGCTGAACACATGGTCCCTTCAGGGCATTTAAGTGTCCTATCTTTGCGCTGCGGCAGAGTCCAAAGTCCTGCTGTTGGTGGCAGCATCTTCTTTGCGCCTCTTCTCAGATTCTAAGTCAGAACTGAAGTTCTGGTGCCTGGGACTAGTTAGGAGGGCATTAAGGGCACAAGGGAGAGTGGCCAATGGGCTACTGGTTCCTGTGTCTAACCCGCCCCTGCAATGACAGCATCTTGTGGCTGTGCATCACTGTGCTACCAATATTAATCTGTTTTCGGGTCTTCCAAAAGGGCAGGACCCTTTCCCAGCTGTATGGGCCTCCTAGCCCACTCTAGGGGTGTGGCTAGGCTTGGGGAGTGTACGCCTGCTGAAAAACGAACTTTCCCATCTGACTGAGCTGAGCGAAGGGCTTTGTCCTTGAGTGGGGAACTAAGTAATTACACATCAAGGGAAGTGAAAGCCTTTGAGGCTCACTACCTTGATGAGATTGCAAATACTAGCCATACTGCCCAGGCCTTTGTCTTCAACCTGGGAAAGAGCTAGCATATCCATTCAGGAGAGTCTTGGCAGCAACCAGCTTAGGGAAGCCCACCAAGGCACTGGATCACTAAACCTTAGGCAGGCAACCACTCAGGGTGGCACCTACTTGCATGCCAGCTCACACTCGACATGAGAATCATGTTGGGGTGAAAAAGCACAAAGTCTGACACCAAACATGACACAATTCAGTTGTTCCATATGGAGCTGGCTATCTTGAGTTTCCTCAGTAGCCTTCCCATCTTACTCTATGGACCGCCGGTCACTTACAGTTAAACCTTGCTTTACAGGGTTACTGTATCCACACCTTTATAGATTGTTCTCTAACTCCTGGGTTCAGGAGGACAAACTTTAGAGTAAATTACTTATATTCGAGCAGAGGTGAGACTCAGCAGCACATGGTGTGTGCAGTGTCACTATCGAAAAGACAGACTTTTTGTGCAGGGCTGCAATAGCGGACTTGCAGACATACTTTTTCTTGGGTCGCATAGGGTGGCACAATACAGTGCTGCGGCCCTGGAGACCCCTTTACCACCCTTGCCCTGGGTGCCACTGGTACTATATACTAGGGACTTAAAAAGGGCAAAGTACCTTGGCAATTGGGTACACCAATTCACATAACTTTTAGGGGAAAGAGCAAGGGCACTGTGGCTTGGTTGGCAGGTCCCAGTGCACTATCAGAGTCAAAAAACAGAATCTAGCAGTCTAAAATGGAGCAAAAAGTGTGCCGAGGGGAAGCATCTGCAAAGAAGCCCAGTTTCCAACACTGTATTTCAATGACAATTCTGCAGCATTGCCATAGGGCCATCCAGACCATGACAGGTTGTTCAAAATTCTGCCTTTTGTGGTATATTCACGTCACCGGAGATTTGTACTTCTTAAAGAAAACAGTAGATTCTTTATAAAGGGTACCTACCAAGTAAGCAGGTTCTGAAGGACGCATGAAGACACTCCTGGGCCTCATTCTATTTTTTTTTGGGAGTATTTCTTTATTCCTATTGTGAGTGACTACATATTTGACAACATGGTGTATTTAAGCAATGCTACTGAAAATATATTTGTACATCCATGGAAGGTGTTTCAAAGCGTGCAATGTACATAGGTAGCATTTGATTCCACAAATTGTAGTTGCTCAGGTCATATCAATAAGAAGATAAATTGCTTATTATGACGCACGTCACTAGAAATTATAAGAACAGTTAAAAATGTGGATAACTAATCACGTGACACCTGGTAGCTGTGTTACGGTGAGTTGAAGTGGAAAAGGAGGAGGGACGGAGGTCAATATCTCAGGGTCTTTGATTAGTGTATTTTCTTTGACTTTGTATGTAGGGGGAGTTTATCTGGCATGAGTGAGGGATCCAAGGCAGTCGTGTCGCTGGTCCCTGGGTTATATCGGTATCCCAAACACTCTCAGGGCGGGGATCCAAAAGATCTACATTACACAATCGCAAGAAATATTTTCCAGTCTGGGGGTGAGATGAGGTTGGTCGGCAGTGTGTAGCACTTCCTGTTCTGCCATAATGCCAGTGCATAGATCAGAGAGCCACAATTGGATGGGGGGACACTTCCGAATTCCAGCATATTGCTATTCTTTGCTTGGCCAAGACCAGTGGCAGGTCAATAAATGTGTTGGTGGCTTTACGCACAGCAGTGCGGGAGGTTATCTCTAAGAGATATTGAAGGCCATCTGTGTAGAGTGAAGTGTTGATCGAGTCAGAAAGTACTTCAGTTATCGTATCCCAGTAGGGAATCAACTGGGGACATGTCCTTACCATGTGGAGAAAATTGATTGCAGTATCATGGCATCATGGGCAGGATCCAAATACCCTTGATATATACATGCAGGTCTGTGGGGAGTAAGGTAAGTATGGTGAAGATAGATAAACTGAGTATATTTGAGTCTGGCATTGCTAGGGATGCACTTTGAAACCCCTAAACATTGTGTCCATTGTTTGTCTGTTAGTAAAGTGGATAGTGCCTCTTCCTATTAGGCACGGAGAGCAGTAAGGATGCTCCTCTTTCTCCCCATTGGGAATTGTATAGTAGTGAAACAGCATGGCCGCCAACCCTGTGTTTAAACACTACTTGGAGGAGTTTGGATGTGTCTGATTCATTATGTGTTCTATGCCAAACCGTTTGTAAGTGATGAGTTAGTGAAGTGTAAAGGAGGGAAACAACCTTTATATTGTGGTCATTAGACCGCGATGCCTTTACAACACGGCTGTTACAACGACTGCGTTGTTACAAGGCGATGCCATTACTATGCAAGTCATTACATCGACTTAAGTGTAGATGGCACTCTAGCATAAGGAATAGTGTAATTTCCTATTCCAACACCTTCTCTACTGGTGCGTAGGCTGGAGTCGGAATAGTAAATGATACATTCCTAACGTTACGGCGCCATCTACTGCAAGTCGATGTAATGACTTGTGTAGTAATGACATTGCGTTGTAACAACGCGGTCATTGTAATGACAGCGTTGTGAAATACCACGAAGTAAAAGCACTTGTTGTAACGTGCTATATTCATAAAGGAGGAAATAATCTGGCGGTATACCATAGTCATCCACTAGATTCTCAAACGTACAGAGGATTTTGTCAGTGAAGAAGTCTCTCCATGTTGTGAGGCCCGGGTTTATCCATGTGGTGGCCACTAATCTGGAGCCCAATTCCGTGCAGCCCATCATTACCCAGAGAGATAGTTCAGTAGCAACCACTACATTTGAACTCAGCAACCTTTCCAGTACTGCAGGCGGGCATATCTTATCTGACCAGAGGCCCTGTTCTGAAATATTCTGGCCAGACACCAAATGAGTAGACCATTGTAATTGAGTGGCTGCATAGTAACAGTCATAGTTTCGGGCACACAAGGCACACTCCGGTAGAGGGGCATATTGTTTATTAATCATCGCCCGATTCCAGCGATTACCCTATAGTAGTGCAATAAGGAGAGTTTGGAAGTCTTTAAAAAAAGTTCAGGGCAAGAGAATAGAAAGGGCCAAAAAAGTATAGCAATATGGGCAGAATGAGCATTTTTTAGATAACTTTGTGAACCAGAGGGGAGAGCAGCAAAGTGGTCCAGAATGGGGGGGAAGATCTTGCACTAGTGATGGCCTTACCTGTGTTACCATCCAGCAGATCCCTGTCAGAATAAGAGACCAGGATCCCCAAATATTTAAACGTGTCACAGGTTCAAGAGAGTACGGTGTTCAGGAGTGCCTGTCATTGAGCTCGGGAAAAGAATGTCAGTGGGAATAGTTAGGATTAATCACAATTCACCTTAAATCTGGAGGCATCCCCAAACAACCCCAGTAGATCCATGAGACTTGGACGGACTGTGACATCCTCACAAGGATACACAAGCGCATCATCTTTGTACATAGATATTATATGCCAATGATTGTCTGCCTATACCCTTCAATTTTTAGCATGATGTCAGAGTGTGCAAGCCAGTAAGTCCATTGCAAACACGGAAATAATTGGGAAAAGGGTTACAACCTTAGCAGGTGCCGTACCCGATTCTAAATGAATCAGAGAATGTGAGACTGGTTTTCTCTCGAGCCATGAGCAAGTTTCATAATAGAGAGATGCACTTGAGGAATATTGGACCCATTCCGAACCTACAAAGAACCTCCATTAGATAACCTCAACCCAAGTGTCAAATGCCTTCTCAGTGTCGAGTGATTCGACCCAAGAATGCACACCCCTCTCACAAGCCTTGTCCATCAACAAAAAAAGCTGATGTAGGTTCAAAAAGCACATTCCTGCTAGGGACGAACCTGTTTTGGTCTTGAGGTACTGCATGCTTCACTATAAGGGTCAATAGGTTGGCTAGCACTTTCTCAAGAATCTTGTCAGAGTTCAGAAGGGAGAGTGGGCGGTATGACCCTAAGAGCAATGGGTCTCTGTCTGGCTTGGATAGTACTACCAGCACTGCCTCGCTGAGGGTGGGGGGGAGTGCACCTTTGGCATACGCCGTGCTGTAGACATTAAACAAATGTGAAAAGAGTTATGACTTGAAAGTGAAGTAAAACTTTAGTGGCCAGCTGTCTGCCCCAGGGGTCCTACTCTGTGCTATTTGTTTCATCGCATCATAGATTTTGAGTTCGGTAAGTGGAGAATCCAGAACCACTTGCTGAAAGCCTGAATACACGGGAGACCCACTCCATCTAGAAAGGATTGTATTGATGCTGGGTCCTTTCCTAGCAGGGCTCTATATAAGTTAACATAGTATATATAAAAAGCTGCATTAATTCCATCTTGAGAGCTAAGAATAACTCTTTTGGCAGCAATCGGGCCCCTTGGTGAGTCAAAGCAGAGAAGTCATGCCAAAAGACTATCCGCCTTATCTCCCTCTGCGTGCTTCCTTAGCAAGTGTTCCCTGTAGTCTAGAGTGCCCAGCTTCTCTAGAATAGATATTTGCGTGAGTCTTGCCTTTGCTGGCGGGGCCACAACCATCTGGTCTGCGGAAGATAATTGTTCATAACACCATATGTCAGTTTCCAGAGTTCGGAGTTCTCCATGTAGGGTTAGCTTGGCTTTGATTGTTTAGCCACAAAGTACGGCTTTAAAAGCAGCCCATTCAGTACCAGTTCCTGAGGCTGAGCCCTCATTATAATGTAAATAGGAAGTGATATTTTCTGAAAGAGTGGAGTGAAATCTGGCATCACGGAGCGCCATGTGGGTATTTTTGGTCGACCTCTACTCCAATACAACCGTGGCTGCAGGGGTCAGTGGTCTGAAAAAGTGTGTCCGAGGGATTCTACAGCAAAGAGGTTAATCCTGGTGTGCAGTGGAGCGGCCCCTTGGGGAAGGGTCACTCCACTTGGGGGAGCAATTATGTTGGTTGTTTCTTGTAGGCAGATTGGTATTTTTTAAACAAAATTGAGTCCCCATTAGGCCACTAGGTATTTTTTTAATATAATTCTTGATGTTGAGGAGTGACCCCTTGGGCAAGGGTCGCTCTCCTTTATGGGTGTGAATATTTTAGCTGTTTTTGGGGGCAGATCGTCCTTATATTTGTATGCTCATCTGTCCCCAAGGGGGGGGGGCAGTAGCTACTAGACACTAGGGATTTATATAGGATTCATTTCTGTGAAGTGGGGAAGTGGCTCATTGGGGAAGGGTCGCTCCCCTTTGGAGGAGCAATTATGTTGGCCATTTCTGCCCCCCTTGGAGGCATATCAGCTATCTGTTTTTAGACCCATCTGCCTCTAAGGGGAGACAGAAGACATCAGACACCAAATAATTTATCACCTCCATCAATGTGGGAAGCAGCCCCTTGGTGAAGGGCCGCTCCCCTTTGGGGAGCAATAATGTTGCTGTTTCTGCCCCCATTGGGGGCAGATCAGCCTTATATTTTAGGCCCATCTGCCCCCAAGCCACTAGACACCAGTGATTTATTTATGTTCCATTTGTGCGATGTGGGGAGCAGCACTTTGGGGAAGGGTTTATGTTGGCCGTTTCTGCCCTTACATTTTTAGGCTCATCTACTCCCACGGGGGGCAGAAGCCACTAGACACCAGGGTTTTTTCAATGTTATTGGGGAAGGGTATGGGTCGCTCCCCTTAATAGGGTGAATATTTTGGCCATTTCTGCCCCCCTTGGGGACAGATTGGCCTTATGTTTTTAGGCCTGTATTAGAAGCTACTAGACACCAGGATTTTGTATTTTTTTAAAAAATATATATATTTTTTTCAATTTGCACAGATTATAAATCATAACGCACTTGCCATCCTACTGTGTCAGCAGTTAATAAACAGTACCATTTTGTTTGCAATTACATTCCATTACAACTTTGTTCTGCCATGGCACCGCCTCTTGCCTAAAGTAAAAAAAACATAAAAGAAAAATAACCAAAATATAAAAAGAAAGACCCCTAAGACATAGAGTTGAGAAATCAAGAAAAAGAGAGAACCTATTGCATCTAGCTCCGATATTGTTCCATGTCCTCAAGGTAACTCCATACCCTCCTTCCATCTGCTAATGGGCTCCTATATTCTTAGGCCCAGCTGCCTCCCTTTCCTGCCTTTCCGTGCATAGATGGGCTTTTCCAAGTTATATGCTGCCAGAAGATTAGCCAACCATACTTGCATTACTGGGGGTTTTTTATCTAGCCAAGCCCTAGCTCTTCTTAATCTATATACTGCCATAGCGATAAACATAAATTCTCTCTGTGGTGTATTGGCCTCTGGGCCTATCCCTAGTAGTATTCTCGTAGGATTAAGCGTTGTTTGTATATCTAAGGATACATCCAGGAACTTCTCTATATCTCTAAGTAGAGTATGTAATTGGGGACAGGTAGCAAATATATGTATCATATCTGCCTCTAAAGAATTACAGCGTGGACACGATGTACCCGTGGTGCCACCCCACTTTGCTATTCTGGCTGGTGTAAAATACAGTGAGTATAAGGTTTTATAATGCTGTGATTGCAGGGGAGCAGAGCAAAGAATTTTACGCCCCAAGTCCAAGGACTCCTCGAAAAAGCCTACTTCCCCATCCAGTTTCTCTGCCCACTTCCTACTGTATTTCTCTCTATCATCAGGTTTTCCTTCTGCAAGGCTTGCGTAGAAGCTACGGATAGTACAATCCCCCCCTAGCCTAATTTTCTCCAGTATTTCAATGTTGGCAAAGCCCACCGGTCCTCCCTGTTTAGTGTATAAAAAGCTCCTCACTTGCAGGTATTTGCAAAAGTCCCGCCTATCTAATCCAAATTTGTTGACCAAATCTGAAAACTGCACGAGGACCTCTGAATCCATCACATCCCCAATCTGGGCAATCCCCTTCTCCATCCACCCTGCGATTACCATATCTGCAAAGACTGCTAATGGAAAGGACCTGTTTTTATACATCCTGGTGTACCAATTGAATCTCCCCAGACCAACTTTCTTTAGAAAAGCATTCCAGATTTTGATGGCTGCCCCTACTGCCTTAAAGCTTGTCCTCTTATAGTATCTGAAGTCAGCACAAATTAAAAAACAGTTTTCCGCCTCCGCCCCTAGAACCGCAGTATAGATTTTGGTGGAATAGCTTGTGGTTCTTTGATCGATACCACCGCCCCCCAACAACCCCTGCATATATTGTATGGCAGATGCCCAATAATATAGTCTAAAATCTGGTGTGCCCCACCCACCCCTCTCTCTCGGGAGGGATATGAACCTGTAGGCCCTCCGCGTCTTGCCCTGTGCCCATATGAATCTATTAAGAATCATCTCGAGTGCATTGAACCAACTACCTTAAAAAAATAACGGGATCGACCTAAAAAAATATAAACATTTTGGCAATATCAGCATCTAATGACGTTGGTGCAGCCCACTAGGGATAAATGCAAATTGTTCATTCTTTCCAGATCTATCTTTACCCTATCCATTAAGGGGGCCATATTACTCTGTACCACTGTATCTAGATCTGCTGAGATTGACACTCCCAGATATATAGCCGAACTTACCACCCTTTGATCATTACACACTGCAAACCTATTGCCTACTATCTGGGTCTTGGTTCTGTTCAAACTATATCCCGAGATCTGCCCAAACCGCTGCGCCTCGGCTTCCACTTCTCCAATAGCTACAGATGGGTTAGGTGTCAAAATGGCCACGTCGTCCGCGTAGGCCAACGTCTTTACTTCGCACCCGTTTTCTCTCATTGGGAGAATCTCAAGGTTGCCTTCCAACCTCCGCAAGAGAGGGTCCATATATAGCACAAACAGCAGGGGGGATGATGGACAGCCTTGCCTGGTCCCCCTACAGATCTTGACTGCTGCCGAATATCCCCTGTTGACTCTAATCCTTGCCGTTGGATCTTTATATAAAGTCCGTATAGCTTTTATATAGCCCTCTCCTATACCGCTCCATCTCAATGTTTGCCATAGGTAGTCCCAGGAGACCCTATCGAACGCCTTCTCAGCGTCTAGAAAAAGTGCTGCCATAGGATCTCCCAAGGATTTTGTATTCAATGTTGTTGGGGAGCGGTCCCTTGGGAAAGGGTCGCTCACCTTTTAGTGGTGATTAGTGTGGCTGTTTCTGCCCGGTTGGGGGCAAATTAGCCTTATGCTTTTAGGCCCAACTATGGCTGGTGGATTGTGTGTGGACTGGTACATTATTTGCATATGTGATTGTAATTTTTATTTCTCCTTATTATTGTACAGCAAAGCTTTTGATTCCTGTTTGCGTTTTTGGCAGTCGTTGATCTGCAGTTTGCGTAGTTGCAGGTGTTTGGTAAGAAAAACATTTCTGTTGTGTTTACCCCAAAATTAATATTATTTTCATTCCTGAATTAATTTTTGTAAATGGTGTCATAATAGCAGCATATTTAGTTTATGTTTTGAGTGTGAAATTCTTTTTGGACTTGTGCACAATGCATTGTCTCATGTGTAATTTTCTTTACTTTTTCTTTTTTTTGTGTGGGATATTGTTGGTCCTTGCTGTGTCTGTGCAGAGTAGGTGTTAGTGAGTATAGCTGTGTCTGGAAAGTGAGTGGTATCATTTTGGAGTATATAGGTCTTTGTTTATTACCTATTTTACAAAATGTTTGTTGTTGTTGACTTATATGTAAAGTTACCTTTATTAGTAAGGATTATGGATAGCTGCAGGGTTACTGCTCAGCAGGTAGATGATATGCTTATTGAATCTTCCTCTGGTCATGATTATGGTCCAATGTGTCTAGTTTTCAGAAATATCTGGGATTGCTAGGTTTCCCTAGATGGCCGCCGAGCCAAGGACCAAAAACACAGGTGCCCCCCTTGCAAAACCAGGTTGTTTTGAGATTTGTCATTTTGATATCTCCATATTGAGTTTTGGGGCCTTCCCTGCTGCGGGTACTTGGCCTACTCACACAAGTGAGGTACCATTTTAATCAGGAGACATGGGGGAATGCTGGGTCGTGGGAAATTTGTGTCAGACTGGTGATCCCACAACTTTTCCACACAGAAATATGAGAAAACAAAATTTCAGCTACAACGTTGGGGATCCACGCAAGCCATACCACCCTGGACGTTCCCAGGTGTCTAGTTTTCAGAAATGTCTGGGGATTGGTAGGTTTCCCTAAATGGCTGCCAAACCCAGGGCCAAAAACCCAGGTGACCCCATTGCAAAACCAGGTAATTTTGCGATACTTCATTTTGATGTCGCCACAATAGATTTTGGGCCCTTCTCTTCCCCAGGCACTTGGCCCACCCATACAAGTGAGGTACCATTTTTATTTGGAGAATTTGGGAAATTCTGGGTGGGTGGAAGTTTGTGGATCCTCGCAGATTACAGAACTTTCCATCACAGACATATGAGGAAAAGATGCAGTTTACAAGGGATTCTTCGTTACATAACTTGGTAAGACCCACACAAGACATCCTGGATTCCCCTGGATGCTTAGTTTTCAAAAATGTGTGGGATTGCTAGGTTTTCCTAGATGCCAGCAGAGCTAGGGTTAAAAATCCACAACTAGGCACATTACGAAAAAAGGGTCAGTTTTCACTATGTGATGTGTACATGCTGCGTTTTGGCCCATTTCCTGTTGCTGGCACTAGACGTACCTACACATGTGAGGTACCATTTTTATTGAGATACTTTGGAGAATGCTGGGTGGGTGGAAGTTTGTTGTTCCACACAGATTCCAGAACTTTTTATCACAGAAATGTGAGAAAAATGTGTTTATTTTTTACAGAGTTTTAGGTTTGCGAGGGATTCTGGGTAACAGAACCTGGTGCAAGCCACACAACTCACACTATCATGGATTTGCCTGGGAGTATAGCTTTAAAGATGTATAGGTTTGCTAGGGTTCCTTAGGTGCCTGCAGAGCTAGGGTCCATAATCCACAGCTAGGCAAGTTGCAGAAAAAAGGGTCAGTTTTCACTGGAAAAATGTGGTGTGTCCAAATTGCGTTTTAGGCCATTTCCTGTTGCAGTTACTAGGCCTACCCACATAAGTGAGGTACAATTTGTATTGGGAGACTTTGGTGAGTGCAGGGTGAGTAGAAGTTTGTGGCTCCTCACGGATTCCAGAACTTTCCATCACAGAAATGTCCATAAAATTTAGTTTTTATGACAAAGGTTGAGGTTTGAAAAGGATCCTGGGTAGCAGAACCTGCTGAGAGCAACAGAAGTCACCCCATTTAATTTTTAAACATGTACAGGTTTGCTTTGTTTCCCTAGGTGCTAGCTAAGCTAGGGTGCAAAATACACAGCCAGGCACATTGCAAAAAAGTATGTTTTTACTGGAAAAATGTGATGTGTCGTGTTGGGCCGATTTCTGTCATAGGCACTAGACCTACCGACACAACTCAGATAGCATTTTTATCGGGAGACTTAGGAAAACACAGAATGGTAGAACACAGGCTATTACAAATTGACTTTATTTCTATTTCTGCCATCCAAATGTAAAATTATTTGTAAAAAAAGACGTCATATTGAAAAATGCTCTCTAATTCACATGCTTGTATGGGTACCTGCAATTTTGGAGATGTGCAAATAACGACTGCTTCTAAACTCGATATTTTGTTCCCGTTTTAGAAATATATAGGTTTCCTTGGTACCTAGTTTTCACTCTTTATATTTTACAAATAACGACTGCTTCTAAACTCGATATTTTGTTCCCGTTTTAGAAATATATAGGTTTCCTTGGTACCTAGTTTTCACTCTTTATATTTTACAAAATTAATTGCTAAATACCTGGTAAACAATAAAAAAAACTATTGCAATACGCAGCTCAGTTATTGGCTTCGGGTTCCTCTAATTCTTGGTAAATCTATAAGTCCTAAATAAATATCCCAACAACCATAAGGGTCCAGCAGATGTAACCGTATATTGCTTTTAAATATCTGTCATACTTAGAAGAAGTTACAGGTAAAATGTTGGCACAAATGGCTGTTAGTTTCTATTAAAAAAAACCTTGAAGGATTTACAAAAATGACCCCTTGCTGAATTCAGAATTTTGTCTACTTTTCAGGAATGTATAGCGTTCTGGGATCCATTGTTGTTTTCATACCCATGTCTACTGCTAACTGGAAGGAGGTTAAAGGCCCAAAAAATAGTAAAAATAGGCTATTTCTCAGTAAAATGCAAAACCTATGTCGAAAATGTAGGTTTTCTGACAAAAGTCTGCCAGGCTCTGAAAGCTGAGAAGATGTTGATTTCAGCACCACAAACCCTTTGTTGATGCCATTTGCAGGGACAAAAACAGATACTTTCTTCTGCAGCACTTCTTTCCCATAAAATCTTTTTTATCTCTATTTGGTTCATTTCTGGGTCCCATCCAGGGCAATCCACAAACCCTGGGTACCTTTAGAATCCTGCGGGTAATGGGAAAAACAGGATGCAAATTGGAAGTGGATACCTTATATGGATGAAAAGTTAGAGGTGCCTGTTAGACCTGTTAGCCCTTTGGGTGGTCCCTCCTAATATTTTTTTCTTTTTATCCTCTTTTTGCCTTCTGATCTTTTTGTGCGTCCACTACATATTTTTAGTGTTGAACCTAGGACTCTGGGCGCCCATGGTTATTCAATAACAATGTGGCGCAAGGGCTCCTCTGAAATGAAGGGAGAGTAGGGAAACACAAAATGGTGGCCTGTCCAAATCACCTCATAACCTGGGGCCATATGGTTGCATTGAGGGGTTCCAGAACCTTCTGGTCCACTCTGTACTCTCTTGGCCCAGGCTATAAAAGGTGGAATGTTGGGCGGCCATTTTGTCTTTGGGTGAGGAGTGAGACCATTCAGGAGATAAGGCTGCCTCTGGGGAGGTTGGTGCACTGAGGGGGAGGTCTGACTGTCTCTGGACTTGCTATCCCCCCTTCTGCTGACGCTACCCCCTGCTGGTTGACCAAGCCCTGGCATCAACAGTTCCCTTGGAGCCACCTTCCCCCCTTATGCCCCCTCACAGCGGATCCCTGGTTTGATTCAGGCAAGCTGAGGTCATCTGACCTGGTAATTAAGGGGTGCGCGTTGTTGACTTTGGGAAGGACTCTGAATTTCTGCCCTAGCTCCCCTCAATCTTGCTGCCGCCTGGAGTCTGGGTGCACAAAGACTTTCAACTGTCCCGCCAAAATAACCCACCTGGGACTCTACCTCAAATAAGAAGCGCAGGTTAAGTCACCGCCGCTGCCCCTGGGTTCTTTGGCGTTTCCCACGCGAACTTCACCTCCTTGCTGCTGGCCCTGTTGAAATCCCTACCGCTGGGCTGCTGCCTTTTGCACGGATGATAGCGTATGCGGGCCCCCACTGAGGAGATCCTGGGGAAGGGGCGGCCCGGTATTAGCCAGCATAGTGGTGGTTCCAGGGAGGCGAAGGTAGCATGGCTGCAGCATATCGGAAGCCCGCTCCAGCGCTGATGAAGCGAATGACAGGAAGTAGGGGGCGGGATTGAAGGAGGCCGGACCCGGGTAGAGTTCCCTCCCTCACCGGAGAGGGAGGGGGCGGATCACAGAGCCAGCTGGAACGCCGGAAGGGAGGCCCTGTGAAAATCCAGTTCAGGCCCAGCCGCTGAGGGCCTGTCCCGCCTCGAAGGCAGAAACTGACGAAAGGCAGAAACTGACGACGAAGAGGCCTGTTCGCTGCTTGACAGATAGCGGCTGATTAGGCTGGCTGGGCCGAGGATCTGACAGGAACCCGGTAAGATTGCCGGAGTGTTCTGTGGGGCCTCAGGTGGCGAGAGGGCCCCACTGCTACTTTCAAAACTTAACTAGGTGTGCTGGAAATAGCGTAAAGGAGTGGAAAAAAAGGGGAGGGAGCACTTGAGTCAGGACTAAATCTTCACACAGTTCTACAAAAGAGGAGCTTAAAAGAAAAAGGAAAGTTAAAAGGCAGGAGGTGGAAATTGATTTAATTTGCTGAGACTTCAAGGGCACTGTCATTTTCTATAAAACAACTGTCTGCTTGAATTTTATGCCTCTGAATGTACTCTTATAGAACACCCAACTGCTTACTTGACTGATAACTCGACCTGATTCATACCTGAATTTAATGTAATGGATTCCAATGTTTGAGACCTTGATGTGGTGACAGAATACAGCCAAACTGCTTAAAGCCTTTCACTTTTACTATTATATTGAAGGGAGTCATTAATTGAGTTAATCTTTTTCAGCTAGCCTGCTCTCTAATACTCTGACTAAGTAAGATTCGCCAAAGCAACGAAATCTTATGTCATGGTTCATGTTTACAAAAGCAGGTAATTCAAATGAAATGTCTGAAATGTAAATTTATTATTGGTGTTGCAACTGAAAAACAAGCTTAAAGGAAAAATAAAGATTTTCTACCTTTTCTAAAGACGGTGTGGTGTCATTTTTGGTGCTGGTACGCTGTGTCACTGCATTGAGTGTGTCGCAAGTACAAAACAGTAGTCTTGGAGTGAAGCCTATACCCCTTGAGCCAAGCTACCCTAGGTGGACCGGAGACCCCGGGTCCAACAGTGCCTAAGCCCGAACTACCTCAAATAGCCAAAAAAAGGCAAAGTAGTGAAGTAGTTAATGTTATTATTATTATTATTGTTGTTGTTGTAGCTGATTTTTTGTTATTATTCTTAGATTGTTATTGTTTTTTATTTTATAGGAGAGGAATTAAAACAAGACTTGGCACTGAAAGGTAATTACTCAAGGATGAATAATATTAAAACGTTAAATAAATTACCTTTTTTAGTGCATTACTCAGTGGACTATCATACGCTTTAAAAACAGCCAAGAGCACATGATAAAAATGTTCTCTTTCTATTTGTTGCTCTTCTTTAAAAATGGATTATGCAAACCTATTAAAATGTCAGGGAAACAATTCAGAATGGAAGTAAGTAATTTTAAATCAATGGTGTTATGTTTTAGTGCATTGAAAAGTTAAACTTAAAAATTGGAAGAGACCTTATACTAAGATATTGAAGAGAACATATATAATGATGTGGGAAAATCTGCAGTTGACTGAAAGTTTGACTCTCAAGTACAGTCCTGATTTACTTTTCAGAATGGTTTGGTGAGTCAGAAAACACAAATCAAAAGAAGAATTAAGAAAAAAAAAATCAGAGCCCGGATGCCAGCAGAATTAAGACCAAACCAATACAGAAGGGGACCCCTGGAGAAGATAAGGGTAGACGTCAGGGGAAAATTAACTACTTTAAACAAGAAAAGGTCCACCCCACCGGATCAGACACTGGCCCGTATAGAGTCCAATACTTTTCATACACAACAAGGAACTCACCAAGGGGCGACAAACAGGTCACACGGTATACTCGATTTTCAAATATAAATGTACAAAATCTTTATTTTCTTTTTGTCATATTTTGTTCAACACACTTTTTTTTGTCCAGAATATTTAATAACATAATAAATTAATTGATCAATTCATAAAACATATACTGGTACATATACATCAATGAAAACACAATACGAACACCCCACACCGCCTCAAAACGTACACACACATGCTACTCTTTCAATCACACACACACAAATATGCTAATAACTCAAACACTATATACACATTTATCACAAAGGTCCTCAACGTAATCCCTAGAGTGACAACAAGAATCAGATCCTGCAGGGTCCTCCTAGCAAATAGCCAGAATGTCCAAGTTGATACAACTGGATCCAAGAAACATGTAGTGCCAACGCGCGTTTCGTTGCAAAGCCTAGATCTGAGGGCGCACCTTCATCAGGGCTCTCACGTTGAGGGAGTGGGGCGAACACAACACATAGAAATAACCCGTGACCAATCTGTTGTATACAAAAAATTAATTTTAGAATCAACCTAGGGCAGACATTGGAGCAGTATTATAGGATCTGTGGTGACCTCTGTTTGATAACTTGGTGTCTCATTTGATGGACCTCCGATGGGACATCTTTGTGTAGATTAAGTCCCTATGAGACAGAGTGCAAGCACCTATGGATTTCTGTCACACCTCTGATCACACTCATACAACTAGTTTTCATCCTCAGGCTGTATCTGTCATGACTGGAAATGGCCAGTCATCTTAAGAATCCACAAATCCCCCTCTCACCCTTACTGACCAACCAACTCACCACCTGGTAACTGATCCACAGTCCCTGAATCTTCCCCAAGTGGTTAATAACATTCAGTCTCACAAGCGTGCTGGGTAAAAGACCAACACGGATGGGGGTTGGAGTGGGGGGACCACCTGCAACTTCTGACTCAATGCAGACCGATTGTCATCATACTCGGAGGCGCCCATCCAGTGTATTCATGCATGGCCAAAACTGGCACAGATTAAAGAATAAAGTCACCTATTGTTGTAAATCATGCTCGGGCTGGGCGTTTTACAGGGTGGGTGAAATCCTGATGGGTAGGAGGATTAACTGGCTTTGCTATTCTGCTATATCTTCAAGGGGTGAGTGTGTGGTGTTAAATTTCAAAAATCCCAGCCTGGTAAGCAAACTACTACGAAGATTAGATTATTGTGTGAATAGGATGTGTAAGATTTGTGCGCTACCATTGGGCTTCTTTAATCGGCCTTTGAGCTTGCTACAGAGTGCTCTCAAAATGCCGGGGTCAGGCCTCAACACAGTTGATCAGCCCATCAATCCCTTTGTTCACGAGCATTGTTTTGCTCCCCTTTCAAGGAAAGTTGAAAAGGTGATGTGTACCCCCGTTGTCAAGTTTTGGGCATAACGTTTCCTGGGTTCTTGGATGTTTTATAAATTAACTTTTATTTGAACTTTTTCACAAATCATCTTGTCAATCTGATAAGTGAACTGAACCACTTTTTAATAAATTATTGAGAGAGACTCCCAGATAAGGTCTTGATGAACATGTCTGTATATTTATTTTTAAAACATCTTTTTATTAATCATAAACAAGCTTCGGGTCAATATCCAAGCAAAAATGACATATTAGGAGAGACATCTGATACAGGTTTTACAGTTCTTAATATGTACCCCGTCGTAGTTTCATGTCTGTATGGTTTCAGAATGGCAAAAAGAAAATGTAACACATTTAAACAATACTGCATGTGGGTCTGGGCTATAAGGAAGGTGATTTTATTACACCAAATTGAACAGGGAGGGGTAAAGGATCTACAATACATTTTATTTTATTTTCCCTTTATATAGTCCCATACTTTCAGGACAATTATATTCTTTCATCCATAATTAGCAACCATAATCCTATTGTTGATAACATAAAAATGTCCTTCGTTCAAAACTCAAAGCTGCAGTCTTGAGTCCTCTGAATATCATGGTATTTGCCTCGAATAGGCAAATGTGGATCACGTGACATTCTATAAGAGCTTAATCACACTACATCTAGAGGAAGTAATGTTGTGTCCATCTGAGGAGGTATTGGTTGGGGAAGTTCTTGAAAGTCTCTTTAAATGCGCTTCAAGCTTGCTGTTTGACAGGAAAAGGAAAATCCCCCCATTTAATATAGTTTAATACTGCTTGCACTATGCTAGAGCCACATATAAACCCACTCTAGATAAGTGGAAAAAGCTCGTAAGGCGACAGGCATGGGAGAATTTGCAAGGTGCCTTTGAATTTAGGGACACCAGAGCCTAATGAGAAGTGATAAACAGACATTTCTTTACTGATGACAATCAGCCAAAAATTGAATGTCATATCCATGCAGCGGAGTTGGCCAGTCACTACTCCAAAATATTCAGCCACGGCACTCCACCCTATGTTCCAGGAGAAGTTAGGCTCCCCTGTGCCGTTGAAAGCCTGGCTCTATGTAATTCTATTGAAGTTAGAGCAGTAACCTGGGGCAAGGTTTTGAAGTAGGCCTAAAATACTTTTTAATTCGGAGCTTGTGACAAGTTGCAAGGATCTCCCTATGGTTGGATGTCATCCAGTTCCCATTTTCCTTTACTCGGATGGTGCAGTTTTAACCACCCGGACTGCAAATGTTCTGCAGTTGTTACTGGATTCTTTTAGTAATTTTATGGTTGGGAGGGGGGGTACATTTGAAAATAAACTACCAGAAATCACATATCATTATCTGTGGACCGAAAAAACCTGTTTACGCAAGAACATCAGAAATGGTATCCCAATCACTAAGAGGCACGGTATTAATTAACTTGAGGTCTTGCTGACAGATCATTTTAGATAGGACAAGCTCCTGAGCCAGTGAGCTTGTAAATTTGCTGGTCTGTAGATGCATTTTTTAAATTCTCCATGAAATTAGGTCTTAATCCCATTGAGGAGCTAACAACTTTGTATGAAAACTAATGTTTTTCTCTTGGAATTTATAGGGCTGGTGTTTGGGGCTATATTTTACCTGGAAGCTTGCAATTGATTGAGAGTAACTTTATGTGCAGATTACTGGTTTTCTCCATGAGTACCTCCAGTCTTATTGTCCATCTGATACTTGGACTTCCTTTTTTGGAGGACATAGTTAAGGTTGCACCGTTGCTTCCTTTGAATGAGATCTGTCACTCGCTTCACATCACATTTACCCGATTGGTCATTGAGTATTGTTTGAGGCTAGACCATTTGGACCTCATACTCTGGTTGCCCTGTGTTAAGAGGGATTTTTCCAAACTTGGGGGCACATTATGATGGCGGGCGGACTTTGCCCGCCCGCCATCCTCGTGGAAAACGGGACCACCCGCGATCTGAGCGGCGGTCCCGCCATGCACATTATGATGCGCCCGCCACACTGGCGGGCGCATCATGCATTTTTAACATTGCAGTGGGCGGTGTTTACACCAGTACCAGCCTCAATGTTAAAAATGCATGTTATGTATTTGCATACACAAAGCAGTCGGCACCACGCGGTGCCTGCCGCATTGTGTATGCAATTGCAAGGGGGTACCACAGGTACCCCCCATGTTCACCCCCATCTCGCCTTCACCATGGGCGCCTGCAACAGGCCCCCAAAATAAAGAATGCATGCTTCTCCACTGCGGCATCGCCGCCGTGGAAAAGCATCGGACCGCCCTCATCGTAATATGGTTGGCGGTGTCTCGCAGACACTGCCACCATAGAAAAGCACTTTTTCCGCCGGTCGCAAAGTTGACCGGCAGAAATACGGCGGACGGACTTTCCGTCCGCCGCAGACCCCTCAGCCTTCCTAATGTGGCGGGGGGTCATTTTGTTGAGGATGGCGGGCCGATTGCCCTTAGCCGGGCCGGTGGTAGCCACCCCCGGCCCGGCGGGGGCAATCGGCCCGCCATCCTAATGGGCCCCTTGCTCTCCAAATCTGTTTCTCTCACCTAATGTAATTGCTATCATCACAACAAAACATGTAGATTCTCCTTTTTATCATCATATAGATCAGGCAAACTCTCTAAATGCTCCTCTAGGAGTTTAGTCTGCCGTTACCCAGATCTAAATCCTGCTGAAGGAATGGAACTATATTTTTTGTGGATCTATGGGTTTTATTTAACCCATTTTAGATTAAGCACTTTTCACTTTCTGGTGGCTTATCCTCAGCATGGCACTTGTTTCCCTATTCTACCCCATTGTCCTTGTTATAACATGTCCAAGCAAACATTTACCCATTTTATGCTTTTTTGTTTTTTATGCTCACCCCAGATTGCAACTTTTATATCCATTGTTGCCTTTTATGGTTTTAGATCACACATTTTAAGCCTGCTACATTTACAGCTTTTAGATTTGGAGAACTGTTGTTAAGCAGGCATAAGCTATACTCAAAAAGCAGTCAGAATTAGAAAAGTGGAGAATCTTAACTTGTAATACTTTATTCAATATATTCATATCATAAAAGTACAAACATTTAAACATTTCCAGACATAAAATATTACTTTAAAAAATATTCAGACTTTTTCTTTGCATAAAAACAATAAAAAGCTATATACAGTTTAAAAAAAGTAGTTACAAGAGGGTAAAGTGCGATCACAGTACTATATCTATAAGTTTAAAATGTAGTGCATGACCTAGTTTTGGTTCTCATTTAACAACCTTGTGCGTATAAACCAAGCGCTGGCAAGAAACTTTGCAACCCCACAAACAATATACAGAGATGAAGTATCTGTTAAAAGGATACGTAGAGCAATCCTAAAATCTCTGACACCCAACTCCCTGCATACTGGTTTTATCCACCTTGTTCTAGGCCTCTTGTATGCCTTACAAGCGAACAAGAAGTGGGGAAGGGATTCCTTCACACATGGGCATCCTGGATAGGTGAAGCACTGGTCCCTCAATCTTTTCCACCCCTCTATAATTATATTAAGAGGGAGTATGCCGTATCTCATTTTCAGATAGAGAGATCTATTTCTCAAGCTTTGAATAAAGTCTAGAAAGGGCTCTAGCTTACTGGTGGGCGTATGTTCTAGAAATTTGGTAGTAAGCACCCCCCGCTTAATGCTCTTTAGATCCTCGGCCTGTACCCACTCCCAATAGATTTTTTTAACAATTTGCTTGGGGGGGGGGGGGGACTGGGAATCCCAAAATTCGCCCATACCTAGGCTCACAATTAGCTGCCTTAATTTGTTAAGCCACTGTATCTTGTTTGAGCTGTTCAAGATAATCAATTCTTCCAAGACCTTAGCATAGTTTTCCAGTTCTGGTGTCCTTCTCAGGCGCACCCAGAACAGCAAGGGTCGGAGGCTTACTATGTCAGCAATTGGGTGTTTGCCTGTATCATTAAAAAGGGGTTTCAAGGGTGTAGAGTGAGAAAGGGAAACTAAGTCCCTAACGAACTTATTCTCGGCTCTTGTCAGATCCTTGATCGTTTTGCACCCCCATAGTTCAGAACCATAGACTGCAGAAGCCCGCTCCTTGCCTTCATAAACAGCAAGGGCTGGAGCTATGGGCCTGCTAACTGACAAGCGCTGGTTCTCAGGATTGCTCCAGAAGTTCTTTTGAGGTTTAGTAGCATTTTGCCATATGGGAGTCCCATTTCATTCTGCTGTTAGTCCTGACTTCCAAGTAGTCAAATTCCTCCACCACCTCTAGCGGGGACCCATTAAGGGTTACTCTCCTAGTTTTTATTTTGATGAGATAGCACCATTAACTTGGTTTTGGAGGTATTTACAGTTAGCCCCCGCTCGTCGCAGAACAGACTAAATCTATTCAGCAATTTCTGGAGACCCGAGGGGGTTTTGGACATCAGGAGGGTGTCGTCTGCAAAAAGAAGGGTAGGTGTTTTCTCCCCCGCCAGGACTGGGGCATCCGCAGGGTCCTCCCTCAAGTGGGCTACCACCCCATTGATGAAGAGAGAGAACAATGTCGGAGCCATAACACAGCCCTACCGGACCCCCCTGTTCACAGGCACCCTCCCTGTTAGCTGTCCTTGAGTCCCCCAACGGATTCTTGCGTAATTATCCTGGTGGAGCCTTGCAATGAACTCCAGAAGATAATACGGAAACCCCATGTCTAGCAGCACCTTCCAGAGCTTATCGCGAGGAACCACCTCAAACGCGTTTTTTAATCAATAAAGGCCAAATATAGGTTACCTTTAGCGATGGACACAGTTTTCCAGTATATCGAACAGAACCTGAAAACCTGGTCCATCGTGCCTACATTTTGGTGAAACCCCGCCTGGAAATGGGTCAAAATGTTACCCTCCACGCACCAGGACCCTATTCTAGTGACAATGACCCTGCCAACTACTTTCTGGATGGTATCAATTAGACTTATAGGTCTGTAGTTGGCAGGGTCCTCCCTGTTGCCTTTTTTGTATATGGTCACTTCCTCAGCGCCCTTCCATGATTCAGGGACCCGATGTCCCTGAAGAATCAGATTCATTAGGAGGGCAATGAAGTCGAACCACAGCTTGGGGTCATTCAAAAGTAGGTCACCTGGTAACCCATCGGGCCCCGCAGCTTTTCCGGGGGATATCCTTAAAATAGCCTCCTGCACTTCCCTGGCCACAAAGGTTTCTACATGTGATCGATTCTCTTCAGCGGGCTCAGTGAATGCCCATGATGGTTGATCCATAACTACTTCACCACCATACAATTTAGAAAAGTGGGTATACCACTGGTGCTCCGTTATGTGATTAGGTATGGGCTCAACTCCCCTTCTGTCTAATATATTTACCAAATTCCAAAACACAGTTGAGTCCTTCGAGTTGGCTGCTTGCTTTAATTGCTGCCAATGTTCTTCCTCCCACTCCCTTTTGGCCGATTTAATGCAAATGATATACTCTTTTCTAGCTTGCCTCACTGGTAGCCTTTCTCTTTTGCCTACATTCCGCTGTATACCACGGGGTGCCATTCATTGTTTTTTTTTTCCTCAGCGTTAGCCCCCTGTTATCCCTAATGGTAAAAAATCCACCAATTTTCTCTATTAGGTTATTGTAGGAATCAGTTAGAATTGAGTTTTGGCCATTAATCTGTGTATAAGGCATAAGGGGTAAAAGGTCTCTAGTCTCTAGTCGCACAAGTTCCTTAATACTATTCAATTTCTCCTCTTCGCACATTACCCTATTCCATTTTACCTTCCGGTTGCAATTGGAGGGAATTACTTCTTTTGCAACCATCAAAGGGTCACTCCTTATTTCTTTCTCAGTCCCCCATCTGAATTTCATACAAAGTGGGTTATGGTCGATATCCTGAGTTTTCTTAACCTCCATATCCACTAGTCTATCCCATGAACGGGTATCGAGTAAAATATAATCAATACGTGACGGGCAACTAAGTCTGTTATATGTCATTGCCCCACTGGGGTCTGAAATAGTCCTCCCGTTTAGTGCACGTAGATTATGTTCTAGTGTTAATGCATTTAATTGGATTGCTCTGGCTGACCATTTCTTAATAGGTACCAGATTTAGAAGAGGAATAGATAACTTCATATCCTCTACATTAAAGCCCAGGAGGTCTTCTTCGGCTAGGGGTTCACATGTGCAGTTAAAATCTCCCACAACAATTACATTAGACTGGGGAGAAACAGTTGTTAGTGCTGCGTTCAGTAATTCTATTGTGGCTGAAGTTTGACCACCCGGAGCCCCTCAAGCATATACGCAAAATAGTTCCATAGAATTTCCCACATGGGGGCCTTTGAGGGATATATATAATATGTCTTCTGAAGGCAAGTTATGCACAGTAACAGCGCAATTCAGGGCCACACTAATCCATGTGTGGAGGCCACCACATGGGCTACCTCTTCCTACCGAGGATGCCGGGATGAAATAAGTGGTATACCCATTTTTATAAAGTGGAATCTTGCTCCATGTTTCTTGGAACAGGCAAATCTGATATGTATCAATAAATGTGTTCCATTCTGGGATGGCCAGTTTTTTTTGAAGCCCCGCAATGTTCCATGAAAGCAAGTTTATTACGGTGGGGTTTGCATTGGCTCCCTTATCAATTACTTGGGGAACAGATGCCTCATTATCTATACAAGTTCTATTTTGCACCATGCTAAAAGTTTCTTCCAAAGACCCTGACATCTCTTCACTAATATGCGTCACCTCCTCTGGTTCCATATGACTTGCAGTGAACCTGTTATGTTATGTTAATTTCGATTTATATAGCGCCAAATCACCGACAGGTCTCTTAGCGCTTGCTTTGGGAACCCGTCCTGGCTTTCCCTGCGAGATAACCCCTACTGGGCATCCCCAAGGTGAAGACCAGGCATCCCATCGCAGTTGGGCCGTAGTGGAGATTAAGCAAGCTATTGCCCAGAGTTGCAGAGTGTGAACCCATGATTCAAGTAGGCACCGAGGCGAGAATTATCGAGTCCGTGGACATTTTGAGCTCAAGACCCTGCCGCGTCGGGAATTGAACCCTGGTCCCGGGTCTGACCTCTGCATCAGGGTCTGCCTCCTCTAAGCAGTGAGCCACACTTCTCCACTCCTAGTCTGTGGCTCAACCCCCTGGACATTATAAACTACATTCTCAGTGTCTATATTAATTGGAGCTACATAGGCCTGTTGGATCTTATCTGGCTCATCTGTAAGTCAGTCTACCCCCTCCAAAGATGAGAGTGCCCCAAAGCGATTGGAGGTAGCAATATTAAACACTGGGCCCAAGATACTCTTGGGATTCATAGGGTTGTAAGTTTCAACCAAGGCTCCAGGGTAGAAGTAGCTTAGTGATTTTGTTGAGATACCTCCCTCATAGCTATCGCTATACCAATCTCAAATGAAATTTATGGCCTTAAAGTCTTTAAAGTTTATAATTATGCTGTCCCCTGATATATCCTTGGGTCTTTGTCCCAGCCATGGTAATCTCCTGACATTTAACATTTTCCCATCAATGCTTGCGGGTAGTGGCCTATTGACGCTTAGCCAATGAGTAACCTTATTTTTCAGGACCTGGTAACTTTCGAATTGTCCTGGCTTTAATTCTGGAACCCCAGTTAATACAATTACATAGGGTTCTGATTCAGGAGGGAGGTTTACATGCTGCACATTCCCTCTTGGAGTTTTAGTTGCCTTTCCCCTCCCCCCGAGGTTATCATTTACTTGTCTTCTGTTACAGGATTGTTCTGAATCCCGTACTTCTCCTAGCTTAGAAATAGGTGTAGCTGGCTTGCTAGACTGGCAGATGACAGGAATATCTTTGTTGGTTGATTGGGGCTTGCCCCTAGGATGGCACTCGCTGGGTTTAGGCTTTTCTACGGGTATAAAGGTGTTCGAGGGATACCTAATTTTGGATAGTTCTTTAAGTAAATTCGTATTCGAGATACCAGTAGCTTGAACTGATCCTAGTTGGTCTGCTATTCGCTTGACCCTTTCTACGAGAGGGAGCAATAAAGGTTTCAACCGCTTCTCTATGTTTCTAAGTAGGGCTTCTGAAGAAAGGGGATGCAGGGAATTATGATTGATTTTACTTTGAGGATCGATACTTGAAATTTTGGTGGATAGTGTAGATTTAAGGTTTTTTGCTCTTAGAACTTTTTGTTTGTTTAAACCCCGTTTTCTTTTTCTGGGAGGGGATGGCGCAGGTGTTCCAATATTAACATTTCTAGTTGGAGGTTGTTCTTCCAATGAACTGTCCGTGAAGGAGTCAATTGTAATATTGTTAAAATTACAAACCCCCAAACTAGCTGAAGATAGATCTTGGAGTTGGGGCGGGATACCAATATCCATTGATGAAGCAGAGGCAACATTAGACAAAGTTGGAGATACGACTTTCTGAATAACGCCTAGGGAGGAGCGTTTGTTATGCCATTCGTCTTATATGCGCCGTTCAGCCTGTTCTATCTCTCGTTCAACAACTGTCACGACCCTGGTGATCTAATTATCTAAGGTCCCTTAAAGGGTGTAGAAGAGCCCCCCGCTACCTGTTTCCCACCCAGACAAGGTTTTGAGCTCATTGTAATGTGACCACCGAATAGTGCAGTAAATGGCTATTGATAACAATGTTCCCAACAGTTCTTACTTATAAGTCCACGGTGGAACTGATGGGTATCAGGATGGAAGAGGGGTGGCCCAGCCCAGCCTTGTCGGGCCCTGGACGGCCACAGACGGCCCGCCCTTTGCCCGCGCTTAGCCCAGCGTGACCCATGCATGACCTCGCGGAGGGAGGGACCAGGCGTGCTCTTATGCAAGCCGGGCCGACGAGGCTGAAATGCCAGAAACCGGTCCCCGGTAGCTTGTATCCTTTCTGGTGAAGAATTGGCTTGGTAGTTTGGTCTGCCCTGTTCCCATGATGCACTGGGCCAGGCACAGACTAATTTGCATATAGCCAGGTTCTGAGCTGGGATGGGGCAGTGAGCTAAATAACGGTGATGGATCAAGCCCTGATCTTTGGACTGGGTAAGAGTGGTCTGCTTAATGCAGACACTCTGTTCATCACCACCCCCTTTTCTGAATCGTTTTTAGCCACTATAGGTGTGGCAGGGTATACTCAGACATGAGTCCCTTGCTCACTGCTCCATCAGGATTCAAGCAAGCCGGGCCGACGAGGCTGAAATGCCAGAAACCGGTCCCCGGTAGCTTGTATCCTTTCTGGTGAAGAATTGGCTTGGTAGTTTGGTCTGCCCTGTTCCCATGATGCACTAGGCCAGGGACAGACTAATTTGCATATAGCCAGGTTCTGAGCTGGGATGGGGCAGTGAGCTAAATAACGGTGATGGATCAAGCCCTGATCTTTGGACTGGGTAAGAGTGGTCTGCTTAATTCAGACACTCTGTTCATCACCACCCCCTTTTCTGAATCGTTTTTGGCCAATATAGGTGTGGCAGGGTATACTCAGACATGAGTCCCTTGCTCACTGCTCCATCAGGATTCAAGCAAGCCGGGCCGACGAGGCTGAAATGCCAGAAACCGGTCCCCGGTAGCTTGTATCCTTTCTGGTGAAGAATTGGCTTGGTAGTTTGGTCTGCCCTGTTCCCATGATGCACTGGGCCAGGGACAGACTAATTTGCATATAGCCAGGTTCTGAGCTGGGATGGGGCAGTGAGCTAAATAACGGTGATGGATCAAGCCCTGATCTTTGGACTGGGTAAGAGTGGTCTGCTTAATTCAGACACTCTGTTTATCACCACCCCCTTTTCTGAATCGTTTTTGGCCACTATAGGTGTGGCAGGGTATACTCAGACATGAGTCCCTTACTCACTGCTCCATCAGGATTCAAGCAAGCCGGGCCGACGAGGCTGAAATGCCAGAAACCGGTCCCCGGTAGCTTGTTTCCTTTCTGGTGAAGAATTGGCTTGGTAGTTCGGTCTGCCCTGTTCCCATGATGCACTGGGCCAGGGACAGACTAATTTGCATATAGCCAGGTTCTGAGCTGGGATGGGCAGTGAGCTAAATAACGGTGATGGATCAAGCCCTGATCCTTGGACTGGGTAAGAGTGGTCTGCTTAATTCAGACACTCTGTTCATCACCACCCCCTTTTCTGAATCGTTTTTGGCCACTATAGGTGTGGCAGAGTATACTCAGACATGAGTCCCTTGCTCACTGCTCCATCAGGATTCAAGCAAGCCGGGCCGACGAGGCTGAAATGCCAGAAACCGGTCCCCGGTAGCTTGTATCCTTTCTGGTGAAGAATTGGCTTGGTAGTTTGGTCTGCCCTGTTCCCATGATGCACTGGGCCAGGGATAGACTAATTTGCATATAGCCAGGTTCTGAGCTGGGATGGGGCAGTGAGCTAAATAACGGTGATGGATCAAGCCCTGATCTTTGGACTGGGTAAGAGTGGTCTGCTTAATTCAGACACTCTGTTCATCACCACCCCCTTTTCTGAATCGTTTTTGGCCACTATAGGTGTGGCAGGGTATACTCAGACATGAGTCCCTTGCTCACTGCTCCATCAGGATTCAAGCAAGCCGGGCCGACGAGGCTGAAATGCCAGAAACCGGTCCCCGGTAGCTTGTATCCTTTCTGGTGAAGAATTGGCTTGGTAGTTTGGTCTGCCCTGTTCCCATGATGCACTGGGCCAGGGACAGACTAATTTGCATATAGCCAGGTTCTGAGCTGGGATGGGGCAGTGAGCTAAATAACGGTGATGGATCAAGCCCTGATCTTTGGACTGGGTAAGAGTGGTCTGCTTAATTCAGACACTCTGTTCATCACCACCCCCTTTTCTGAATCGTTTTTGGCCACTATAGGTGTGGCAGGGTATACTCAGACATGAGTCCTTTGCTCACTGCTCCATCAGGATTCAAGCAAGCCGGGCCGACGAGGCTGAAATGCCAGAAACCGGTCCCCGGTAGCTTGTATCCTTTCTGGTGAAGAATTGGCTTGGTAGTTTGGTCTGCCCTGTTCCATGATGTACTGGGCCAGGGACAGACTAATTTGCATATAGCCAGGTTCTGAGCTGGGATGGGGCAGTGAGCTAAATAACGGTGATGGCTCAAGCCCTGATCTTTGGACTGGGTAAGAGTGGTCTGCTTAATTCAGACACTCTGTTCATCACCACCCCCTTTTCTGAATCGTTTTTGGCCACTATAGGTGTGGCAGGGTATACTCAGACATGAGTCCCTTGCTCACTGCTCCATCAGGATTCAAGCAAGCCGGGCCGACGAGGCTGAAATGCCAGAAACCGGTCCCCGGTAGCTTGTATCCTTTCTGGTGAAGAATTGGCTTGGTAGTTTGGTCTGCCCTGTTCCCATGATGCACTGGGCCAGGGACAGACTAATTTGCATATAGCCAGGTTCTGAGCTGGGATGGGGCAGTGAGCTAAATAACGGTGATGGATCAAGCCCTGATCTTTGGACTGGGTAAGAGTGGTCTGCTTAATTCAGACACTCTGTTCATCACCACCCCCTTTTCTGAATCGTTTTTGGCCACTATAGGTGTGGCAGGGTATACTCAGACATGAGTCCCTTGCTCACTGCTCCATCAGGATTCAAGCAAGCCGGGCCGACGAGGCTGAAATGCCAGAAACCGGTCCCCGGTAGCTTGTATCCTTTCTGGTGAAGAATTGGCTTGGTAGTTTGGTCTGCCCTGTTCCCATGATGCACTAGGCCAGGGACAGACTAATTTGCATATAGCCAGGTTCTGAGCTGGGATGGGGCAGTGAGCTAAATAACGGTGATGGATCAAGCCCTGATCTTTGGACTGGGTAAGAGTGGTCTGCTTAATTCAGACACTCTGTTCATCACCACCCCCTTTTCTGAATCGTTTCTGGCCACTATAGGTGTGGCAGGGTATACTCAGACATGAGTCCCTTGCTCACTGCTCCATCAGGATTCAAGCAAGCCGGGCCGACGAGGCTGAAATGCCAGAAAACGGTCCCCGGTAGCTTGTATCCTTTCTGGTGAAGAATTGGCTTGGTAGTTTGGTCTGCCCTGTTCCCATGATGCACTGGGCCAGGGACAGACTAATTTGCATATAGCCAGGTTCTGAGCTGGGATGGGGCAGTGAGCTAAATAACGGTGATGGATCAAGCCCTGATCTTTGGACTGGGTAAGAGTGGTCTGCTTAATTCAGACACTCTGTTTATCACCACCCCCTTTTCTGAATCGTTTTTGGCCACTATAGGTGTGGCAGGGTATACTCAGACATGAGTCCCTTGCTCACTGCTCCATCAGGATTCAAGCAAGCCGGGACGACGAGGCTGAAATGCCAGAAACCGGTCCCCGGTAGCTTGTATCCTTTCTGGTGAAGAATTGGCTTGGTAGTTTGGTCTGCCCTGTTCCCATGATGCACTGGGCCAGGGACAGACTAATTTGCATATAGCCAGGTTCTGAGCTGGGATGGGGCAGTGAGCTAAATAACGGTTATGGATCAAGCCCTGATCTTTGGACTGGGTAAGAGTGGTCTGCTTAATTCAGACACTCTGTTCATCACCACCCCCTTTTCTGAATCGTTTTTGGCCACTATAGGTGTGGCAGAGTATACTCAGACATGAGTCCCTTGCTCACTGCTCCATCAGGATTCAAGCAAGCCGGGCCGACGAGGCTGAAATGCCAGAAACCGGTCCCCGGTAGCTTGTATCCTTTCTGGTGAAGAATTGGCTTGGTAGTTTGGTCTGCCCTGTTCCCATGATGCACTGGGCCAGGGACAGACTAATTTGCATATAGCCAGGTTCTGAGCTGGGATGGGGCAGTGAGCTAAATAACGGTGATGGATCAAGCCCTGATCTTTGGACTGGGTAAGAGTGGTCTGCTTAATTCAGACACTCTGTTCATCACCACCCCCTTTTCTGAATCGTTTTTGGCCACTATAGGTGTGGCAGGGTATACTCAGACATGAGTCCTTTGCTCACTGCTCCATCAGGATTCAAGCAAGCCGGGCCGACGAGGCTGAAATGCCAGAAACCGGTCCCCGGTAGCTTGTATCCTTTCTGGTGAAGAATTGGCTTGGTAGTTTGGTCTGCCCTGTTCCCATGATGCACTGGGCCAGGGACAGACTAATTTGCATATAGCCAGGTTCTGAGCTGGGATGGGGCAGTGAGCTAAATAACGGTTATGGATCAAGCCCTGATCTTTGGACTGGGTAAGAGTGGTCTGCTTAATTCAGACACTCTGTTCATCACCACCCCCTTTTCTGAATCGTTTTTGGCCACTATAGGTGTGGCAGGGTATACTCAGACATGAGTCCCTTGCTCACTGCTCCATCAGGATTCAAGCAAGCCGGGCCGACGAGGCTGAAATGCCAGAAACCGGTCCCCGGTAGCTTGTATCCTTTCTGGTGAAGAATTGGCTTGGTGGTTTGGTCTGCCCTGTTCCCATGATGCACTGGGCCAGGGACAGACTAATTTGCATATAGCCAGGTTCTCAGCTGGGATGGGGCAGTGAGCTAAATAACGGTGATGGATCAAGCCCTGATCTTTGGACTGGGTAAGAGTGGTCTGCTTAATTCAGACACTCTGTTCATCACCACCCCCTTTTCTGAATCGTTTTTGGCCACTATAGGTGTGGCAGGGTATACTCAGACATGAGTCCCTTGCTCACTGCTCCATCAGGATTCAAGCAAGCCGGGCCGACGAGGCTGAAATGCCAGAAACCGGTCCCCGGTAGCTTGTATCCTTTCTGGTGAAGAATTGGCTTGGTAGTTTGGTCTGCCCTGTTCCCATGATGCACTGGGCCAGGGACAGACTAATTTGCATATAGCCAGGTTCTGAGCTGGGATGGGGCAGTGAGCTAAATAACGGAGATGGATCAAGCCCTGATCTTTGGACTGGGTAAGAGTGGTCTGCTTAATTCAGACACTCTGTTCATCACCACCCCCTTTTCTGAATCGTTTTTGGCCACTATAGGTGTGGCAGGGTATACTCAGACATGAGTCCTTTGCTCACTGCTCCATCAGGATTCAAGCAAGCCGGGCCGACGAGGCTGAAATGCCAGAAACCGGTCCCCGGTAGCTTGTATCCTTTCTGGTGAAGAATTGGCTTGGTAGTTTCGTCTGCCCTGTTCCCATGATGCACTGGGCCAGGGACAGACTAATTTGCATATAGCCAGGTTCTGAGCTGGGATGGGGCAGTGAGCTAAATAACGGTGATGGATCAAGCCCTGATCTTTGGACTGGGTAAGAGTGGTCTGCTTAATTCAGACACTCTGTTCATCACCACCCCCTTTTCTGAATCGTTTTTGGCCACTATAGGTGTGGCAGGGTATACTCAGACATGAGTCCCTTGCTCACTGCTCCATCAGGATTCAAGCAAGCCGGGCCGATGAGGCTGAAATGCCAGAAACCGGTACCCGGTAGCTTGTATCCTTTCTGGTGAAGAATTGGCTTGGTAGTTTGGTCTGCCCTGTTCCCATGATGCACTGGGCCAGGGAAAGACTAATTTGCATATAGCCAGGTTCTGAGCTGGGATGGGGCAGTGAGCTAAATAACGGTGATGGATCAAGCCCTGATCTTTGGACTGGGTAAGAGTGGTCTGCTTAATTCAGACACTCTGTTCATCACCACCCCCTTTTCTGAATCGTTTTTGGCCACTATAGGTGTGGCAGGGTATATTCAGACATGAGTCCCTTGCTCACTGCTCCATCAGGATTCAAGCAAGCCGGGCCGATGAGGCTGAAATGCCAGAAACCGGTCCCCGGTAGCTTGTATCCTTTCTGGTGAAGAATTGGCTTGGTAGTTTGGTCTGCCCTGTTCCCATGATGCACTGGGCCAGGGACAGACTTATTTATTTGTTTTATTTGTGAGTATTTATTAAGCGCAACCTATCGCTCTGGAAGGAGCATCTTGGCGCTGAGAAATTGAGTGTAGATGGAATTAGATGTTGGAAATTCTAAATAGCGGCCATGACATAGGCATCAGATTGTTGATAGATCCAGGTCTTCAGTTGTTTCCTGAAAAGGCTCTCAGTCTCAACCAGTCTGAGGTTTGGGGGCAAGTTGTTCCAGGCCCTTGCTGCTAGGACTGTGAAAGTTTTTACGCCCCTAGTTTTATATTTATACCTCTGGATCTTGGTAAGGTTACCACCGGAGGATCTTAAGGTTCTTACGGGGTCGTAGTGAACAAAACGGTTGACAAGGTATTTAGGACCAATGTTTTTCAATGCTTTGAAGACTGTGAGAAGAAGTTTGAAGAGGATCCTCTTGTGCAAGGGCAACCAATGGAGACGTTTTAGTGCAGCTGAGGCTGAGGATTTCCTGGGGAGTTTTAACACTAGTCTTGCAGCCGCGTGCTGCACACTTTGCAACTTCTTCAGCGTGGACTTTTTCACTCCAGCCATCAACCCATTGCAGTAGTCGAGTCGGGAGAGTATTAAGGCGACCACGACCGATTTCCTGGACGCAATGGGGAGGAAGTCAAAAAAAAATTTAAGGATTTGATAAGTCCGAAACAGCAACCTGCCGTGATCCTGACGTGATCATCGAAGGAAAGGGCTGCATCGAATTGCACGCCTAAGTTGCGTGCAGAGGTCACAGCACTTGGCGGGGCCTCTGAGTCTTTGGCCCACCAATCCTTCGGACGGAAGGGCAGATCTTTACTTAATGGTATGATCTCTGTTTTCCCACTGTTGCACTTCAAGTGGTTTTTATTCAGCCACTGAAATACCTCCGTGAGACAATTCTGGAAGCGCAGCTCTGTATCCGTGCAGTTTTTGTCGATAGAGACGACAAGTTGGATGTCGTCAGGGTAAGACGTGACTAGGATCCCATGAGACTCAATAACAGCTAGGAGGGGTGCCATATAGATGTTAAACAATAATGGACTTAGTATGGACCTCTGCGGTACTCCCGATGTAATGGTTTTTACGCTGGATAGATAGGGACCTAGTGACACAGACTGGGACCTATTAGTAAGAAAGGATGTTAACCATGCCAAAGCTCTGTCTGTCACGCCAATCTCACGCATCCTGTCATTCAGGATGACATGAGATATTGTATCGAACGCTGCTGTGAGATCGAGCAGGATGAGGACGGCTTTCCTCCCCTCATCCTGCAGGAACTTGATGGAATCGGAGAGTTCTATAAGGGCTGTTTCGGTAGAGTGACTGGGGCGAAAGCCAGATTGCTGTGGATGCAGAATGTTATGGTCCTCCACAAAGGCTTTCAGCTCCCAGTACACTATCTGCTCCGTGATCTTACCTAGAGCAGGCAGGAGTGAGATAGGGTGCATATTAGTCAGGTCTGTGGGGGATTTATTTTGTTTTTTCATTAAGGGTTTCACGATGGCCTTCTTCCATTTGTTGGGAACTACCCCTGAGTTTAAGGAGGCATTAATGATGGCATTGATATTCGGATTGACTACCTCAATTAAATGATGCAGTATACGAGGGGGACAGGAGTCAGTAGGTGCTCCTGATTTGCAAGCCATAATCGCTTTACGGGTCTGCTGGAGGGAGACTGGTTGAAACCTGCAAAGGGAGTACTGATTGTCGGCTGCCTGATCTGGAGTTGTTGAGGGGGAATGGTCGAGGGAGGCGGGAAATCCTTTTGAATGGTAGCAATTTTTTCCCCGAAGAAATTTGCAATATTGTTGCACAAAATTTCAGAAAAGACTAATTTGCATATAGCCAGGTTCTGAGCTGGGATGGGGCAGTGAGCTAAATAACGGTGATGGATCAAGCCTTGATCTTTGGACTGGGTAAGAGTGGTCTGCTTAATTCAGACACTATGTTCATCACCACCCCCTTTTCTGAATCGTTTTTGGGCACTATAGGTGTGGCAGGGTATACTCAGACATGAGTCGCTTGCTCACTGCTCCATCAGGATTCAAGCAAGCCGGGCCGACGAGGCTGAAATGCCAGAAACCGGTCCCCGGTAGCTTGTATCCTTTCTGGTGAAGAATTGGCTTGGTAGTTTGGTCTGCCCTGTTCCCATGATGCACTGGGCCAGGGACAGACTAATTTGCATATAGCCAGGTTCTGAGCTGGGATGGGGCAGTGAGCTAAATAACGGTGATGGATCAAGCCCTGATCTTTGGACTGGGTAAGAGTGGTCTGCTTAATTCAGACACTCTGTTCATCACCACCCCCTTTTCTGAATCGTTTTTGGCAACTATAGGTGTGGCAGGGTATACTCAGACATGAGTCCCTTACTCACTGCTCCATCAGGATTCAAGCAAGCCGGGCCGACGAGGCTGAATTGCCAGAAACCGGTCCCCGGTAGCTTGTATCCTTTCTGGTGAAGAATTGGCTTGGTAGTTTGGTCTGCCCTGTTCCCATGATGCACTGGGCCAGGGACAGACTAATTTGCATATAGCCAGGTTCTGAGCTGGGATGGGGCAGTGAGCTAAATAACGGTGATGGATCAAGCCCTGATCTTTGGACTGGGTAAGAGTGGTCTGCTTAATTCAGACACTCTGTTCATCACCACCCCCTTTTCTGAATCGTTTTTGGCCACTATAGGTGTGGCAGGGTATACTCAGACATGAGTCCCTTGCTCACTGCTCCATCAGGATTCAAGCAAGCCGGGCCGACGAGGCTGAAATGCCAGAAACCGGTCCCCGGTAGCTTGTATCCTTTCTGGTGAAGAATTGGCTTGGTAGTTTGGTCTGCCCTGTTCCCATGATGCACTGGGCCAGGAACAGACTAATTTGCATATAGCCAGGTTCTGAGCTGGGATGGGGCAGTGAGCTAAATAACGGCGATGGATCAAGCCCTGATCTTTGGACTGGGTAAGAGTGGTCTGCTTAATTCAGACACTCTGTTCATCATCACCCCCTTTTCTGAATCGTTTTTGGCCACTATAGGTGTGGCAGGGTATACTCAGACATGAGTCCCTTGCTCACTGCTCCATCAGGATTCAAGCAAGCCGGGCCGATGAGGCTGAAATGCCAGAAACCGGTCCCCGGTAGCTTGTATCCTTTCTGGTGAAGAATTGGCTTGGTAGTTTGGTCTGCCCTGTTCCCATGATGCACTGGGCCAGGGACAGACTAATTTGCATATAGCCAGGTTCTGAGCTGGGATGGGGCAGTGAGCTAAATAACGGTGATGGATCAAGCCCTGATCTTTGGACTGGGTAAGAGTGGTCTGCTTAATTCAGACACTCTGTTCATCACCACCCCCTTTTCTGAATCGTTTTTGGCCACTATAGGTGTGGCAGGGTATACTCAGACATGAGTCCCTTGCTCACTGCTCCATCAGGATTCAAGCAAGCCGGGCCGACGAGGCTGAAATGCCAGAAACCGGTCACCGGTAGCTTGTATCCTTTCTGGTGAAGAATTGGCTTGGTAGTTTGGTCTGCCCTGTTCCCATGATGCACTGGGCCAGGGACAGACTAATTTGCATATAGCCAGGTTCTGAGCTGGGATGGGGCAGTGAGCTAAATAACGGTGATGGATCAAGCCCTGATCTTTGGACTGGGTAAGAGTGGTCTGCTTAATTCAGACACTCTGTTCATCACCACCCCCTTTTCTGAATCGTTTTTGGCCACTATAGGTGTGGCAGGGTATACTCAGACATGAGTCCCTTCCTCACTGCTCCATCAGGATTCAAGCAAGCCGGGCCGACGAGGCTGAAATGCCAGAAACCGGTCCCCGGTAGCTTGTATCCTTTCTGGTGAAGAATTGGCTTGGTAGTTTGGTCTGCCCTGTTCCCATGATGCACTGGGCCATGGACAGACTAATTTGCATATAGCCAGGTTCTGAGCTGGGATGGGGCAGTGAGCTAAATAACGGTGATGGATCAAGCCCTGATCTTTGGACTGGGTAAGAGTGGTCTGCTTAATTCAGACACTCTGTTCATCACCACCCCCTTTTCTGAATCGTTTTTGGCCACTATAGGTGTGGCAGGGTATACTCAGACATGAGTCCCTTGCTCACTGCTCCATCAGGATTCAAGCAAGCCGGGCCGACGAGGCTGAAATGCCAGAAACCGGTCCCCGGTAGCTTGTATCCTTTCTGGTGAAGAATTGGCTTGGTAGTTTGGTCTGCCCTGTTCCCATGATGCACTGGGCCAGGGACAGACTAATTTGCATATAGCCAGGTTCTGAGCTGGGATGGGGCAGTGAGCTAAATAACGGTGATGGATCAAGCCCTGATCTTTGGACTGGGTAAGAGTGGTCTGCTTAATTCAGACACTCTGTTCATCACCACCCCCTTTTCTGAATCGTTTTTGGCCACTATAGGTGTGGCAGGGTATACTCAGACATGAGTCCCTTGCTCACTGCTCCATCAGGATTCAAGCAAGCCGGGCCGACGAGGCTGAAATGCCAGAAACCGGTCCCCGGTAGCTTGTATCCTTTCTGGTGAAGAATTGGCTTGGTAGTTTGGTCTGCCCTGTTCCCATGATGCACTGGGACAGGGACAGACTAATTTGCATATAGCCAGGTTCTGAGCTGGGATGGGGCAGTGAGCTAAATAACGGTGATGGATCAAGCCCTGATCTTTGGACTGGGTAAGAGTGGTCTGCTTAATTCAGACACTCTGTTCATCACCACCCCCTTTTCTGAATCGTTTTTGGCCACTATAGGTGTGGCAGGGTATACTCAGACATGAGTCCCTTGCTCACTGCTCCATCAGGATTCAAGCAAGCCGGGCCGACGAGGCTGAAATGCCAGAAACCGGTCCCCGGTAGCTTGTATCCTTTCTGGTGAAGAATTGGCTTGGTAGTTTGGTCTGCCCTGTTCCCATGATGCACTGGGCCAGGGACAGACTAATTTGCATATAGCCAGGTTCTGAGCTGGGATGGGGCAGTGAGCTAAATAACGGTGATGGATCAAGCCCTGATCTTTGGACTGGGTAAGAGTGGTCTGCTTAATTCAGACACTCTGTTCATCACCACCCCCTTTTCTGAATCGTTTTTGGCCACTATAGGTGTGGCAGGGTATACTCAGACATGAGTCCCTTGCTCACTGCTCCATCAGGATTCAAGCAAGCCGGGCCGACGAGGCTGAAATGCCAGAAACCGGTCCCCGGTAGCTTGTATCCTTTCTGGTGAAGAATTGGCTTGGTGGTTTGGTCTGCCCTGTTCCCATGATGCACTGGGCCAGGGACAGACTAATTTGCATATAGCCAGGTTCTCAGCTGGGATGGGGCAGTGAGCTAAATAACGGTGATGGATCAAGCCCTGATCTTTGGACTGGGTAAGAGTGGTCTGCTTAATTCAGACACTCTGTTCATCACCACCCCCTTTTCTGAATCGTTTTTGGCCACTATAGGTGTGGCAGGGTATACTCAGACATGAGTCCCTTGCTCACTGCTCCATCAGGATTCAAGCAAGCCGGGCCGACGAGGCTGAAATGCCAGAAACCGGTCCCCGGTAGCTTGTATCCTTTCTGGTGAAGAATTGGCTTGGTAGTTTGGTCTGCCCTGTTCCCATGATGCACTGGGCCAGGGACAGACTAATTTGCATATAGCCAGGTTCTGAGCTGGGATGGGGCAGTGAGCTAAATAACGGAGATGGATCAAGCCCTGATCTTTGGACTGGGTAAGAGTGGTCTGCTTAATTCAGACACTCTGTTCATCACCACCCCCTTTTCTGAATCGTTTTTGGCCACTATAGGTGTGGCAGGGTATACTCAGACATGAGTCCTTTGCTCACTGCTCCATCAGGATTCAAGCAAGCCGGGCCGACGAGGCTGAAATGCCAGAAACCGGTCCCCGGTAGCTTGTATCCTTTCTGGTGAAGAATTGGCTTGGTAGTTTCGTCTGCCCTGTTCCCATGATGCACTGGGCCAGGGACAGACTAATTTGCATATAGCCAGGTTCTGAGCTGGGATGGGGCAGTGAGCTAAATAACGGTGATGGATCAAGCCCTGATCTTTGGACTGGGTAAGAGTGGTCTGCTTAATTCAGACACTCTGTTCATCACCACCCCCTTTTCTGAATCGTTTTTGGCCACTATAGGTGTGGCAGGGTATACTCAGACATGAGTCCCTTGCTCACTGCTCCATCAGGATTCAAGCAAGCCGGGCCGATGAGGCTGAAATGCCAGAAACCGGTCCCCGGTAGCTTGTATCCTTTCTGGTGAAGAATTGGCTTGGTAGTTTGGTCTGCCCTGTTCCCATGATGCACTGGGCCAGGGAAAGACTAATTTGCATATAGCCAGGTTCTGAGCTGGGATGGGGCAGTGAGCTAAATAACGGTGATGGATCAAGCCCTGATCTTTGGACTGGGTAAGAGTGGTCTGCTTAATTCAGACACTCTGTTCATCACCACCCCCTTTTCTGAATCGTTTTTGGCCACTATAGGTGTGGCAGGGTATATTCAGACATGAGTCCCTTGCTCACTGCTCCATCAGGATTCAAGCAAGCCGGGCCGATGAGGCTGAAATGCCAGAAACCGGTCCCCGGTAGCTTGTATCCTTTCTGGTGAAGAATTGGCTTGGTAGTTTGGTCTGCCCTGTTCCCATGATGCACTGGGCCAGGGACAGACTAATTTGCATATAGCCAGGTTCTGAGCTGGGATGGGGCAGTGAGCTAAATAACGGTGATGGATCAAGCCCTGATCTTTGGACTGGGTAAGAGTGGTCTGCTTAATTCAGACACTCTGTTCATCACCACCCCCTTTTCTGAATCGTTTTTGGCCACTATAGGTGTGGCAGGGTATACTCAGACATGAGTCCCTTACTCACTGCTCCATCAGGATTCAAGCAAGCCGGGCCGACGAGGCTGAATTGCCAGAAACCGGTCCCCGGTAGCTTGTATCCTTTCTGGTGAAGAATTGGCTTGGTAGTTTGGTCTGCCCTGTTCCCATGATGCACTGGGCCAGGGACAGACTAATTTGCATATAGCCAGGTTCTGAGCTGGGATGGGGCAGTGAGCTAAATAACGGTGATGGATCAAGCCCTGATCTTTGGACTGGGTAAGAGTGGTCTGCTTAATTCAGACACTCTGTTCATCACCACCCCCTTTTCTGAATCGTTTTTGGCCACTATAGGTGTGGCAGGGTATACTCAGACATGAGTCCCTTGCTCACTGCTCCATCAGGATTCAAGCAAGCCGGGCCGACGAGGCTGAAATGCCAGAAACCGGTCCCCGGTAGCTTGTATCCTTTCTGGTGAAGAATTGGCTTGGTAGTTTGGTCTGCCCTGTTCCCATGATGCACTGGGCCAGGAACAGACTAATTTGCATATAGCCAGGTTCTGAGCTGGGATGGGGCAGTGAGCTAAATAACGGCGATGGATCAAGCCCTGATCTTTGGACTGGGTAAGAGTGGTCTGCTTAATTCAGACACTCTGTTCATCATCACCCCCTTTTCTGAATCGTTTTTGGCCACTATAGGTGTGGCAGGGTATACTCAGACATGAGTCCCTTGCTCACTGCTCCATCAGGATTCAAGCAAGCCGGGCCGATGAGGCTGAAATGCCAGAAACCGGTCCCCGGTAGCTTGTATCCTTTCTGGTGAAGAATTGGCTTGGTAGTTTGGTCTGCCCTGTTCCCATGATGCACTGGGCCAGGGACAGACTAATTTGCATATAGCCAGGTTCTGAGCTGGGATGGGGCAGTGAGCTAAATAACGGTGATGGATCAAGCCCTGATCTTTGGACTGGGTAAGAGTGGTCTGCTTAATTCAGACACTCTGTTCATCACCACCCCCTTTTCTGAATCGTTTTTGGCCACTATAGGTGTGGCAGGGTATACTCAGACATGAGTCCCTTGCTCACTGCTCCATCAGGATTCAAGCAAGCCGGGCCGACGAGGCTGAAATGCCAGAAACCGGTCACCGGTAGCTTGTATCCTTTCTGGTGAAGAATTGGCTTGGTAGTTTGGTCTGCCCTGTTCCCATGATGCACTGGGCCAGGGACAGACTAATTTGCATATAGCCAGGTTCTGAGCTGGGATGGGGCAGTGAGCTAAATAACGGTGATGGATCAAGCCCTGATCTTTGGACTGGGTAAGAGTGGTCTGCTTAATTCAGACACTCTGTTCATCACCACCCCCTTTTCTGAATCGTTTTTGGCCACTATAGGTGTGGCAGGGTATACTCAGACATGAGTCCCTTCCTCACTGCTCCATCAGGATTCAAGCAAGCCGGGCCGACGAGGCTGAAATGCCAGAAACCGGTCCCCGGTAGCTTGTATCCTTTCTGGTGAAGAATTGGCTTGGTAGTTTGGTCTGCCCTGTTCCCATGATGCACTGGGCCATGGACAGACTAATTTGCATATAGCCAGGTTCTGAGCTGGGATGGGGCAGTGAGCTAAATAACGGTGATGGATCAAGCCCTGATCTTTGGACTGGGTAAGAGTGGTCTGCTTAATTCAGACACTCTGTTCATCACCACCCCCTTTTCTGAATCGTTTTTGGCCACTATAGGTGTGGCAGGGTATACTCAGACATGAGTCCCTTGCTCACTGCTCCATCAGGATTCAAGCAAGCCGGGCCGACGAGGCTGAAATGCCAGAAACCGGTCCCCGGTAGCTTGTATCCTTTCTGGTGAAGAATTGGCTTGGTAGTTTGGTCTGCCCTGTTCCCATGATGCACTGGGCCAGGGACAGACTAATTTGCATATAGCCAGGTTCTGAGCTGGGATGGGGCAGTGAGCTAAATAACGGTGATGGATCAAGCCCTGATCTTTGGACTGGGTAAGAGTGGTCTGCTTAATTCAGACACTCTGTTCATCACCACCCCCTTTTCTGAATCGTTTTTGGCCACTATAGGTGTGGCAGGGTATACTCAGACATGAGTCCCTTGCTCACTGCTCCATCAGGATTCAAGCAAGCCGGGCCGACGAGGCTGAAATGCCAGAAACCGGTCCCCGGTAGCTTGTATCCTTTCTGGTGAAGAATTGGCTTGGTAGTTTGGTCTGCCCTGTTCCCATGATGCACTGGGACAGGGACAGACTAATTTGCATATAGCCAGGTTCTGAGCTGGGATGGGGCAGTGAGCTAAATAACGGTGATGGATCAAGCCCTGATCTTTGGACTGGGTAAGAGTGGTCTGCTTAATTCAGACACTCTGTTCATCACCACCCCCTTTTCTGAATCGTTTTTGGCCACTATAGGTGTGGCAGGGTATACTCAGACATGAGTCCCTTGCTCACTGCTCCATCAGGATTCAAGCAAGCCGGGCCGACGAGGCTGAAATGCCAGAAACCGGTCCCCGGTAGCTTGTATCCTTTCTGGTGAAGAATTGGCTTGGTAGTTTGGTCTGCCCTGTTCCCATGATGCACTGGGCCAGGGACAGACTAATTTGCATATAGCCAGGTTCTGAGCTGGGATGGGGCAGTGAGCTAAATAACGGTGATGGATCAAGCCCTGATCTTTGGACTGGGTAAGAGTGGTCTGCTTAATTCAGACACTCTGTTCATCACCACCCCCTTTTCTGAATCGTTTTTGGCCACTATAGGTGTGGCAGGGTATACTCAGACATGAGTCCCTTGCTCACTGCTCCATCAGGATTCAAGCAAGCCGGGCCGACGAGGCTGAAATGCCAGAAACCGGTCCCCGGTAGCTTGTATCCTTTCTGGTGAAGAATTGGCTTGGTAGTTTGGTCTGCCCTGTTCCCATGATGCACTGGGCCAGGGACAGACTAATTTGCATATAGCCAGGTTCTGCGCTGGGATGGGGCAGTGAGCTAAATAACGGTGATGGATCAAGCCCTGATCTTTGGACTGGGTAAGAGTGGTCTGCTTAATTCAGACACTCTGTTCATCACCACCCCCTTTTCTGAATCGTTTTTGGCCACTATAGGTGTGGCAGGGTATACTCAGACATGAGTCCTTTGCTCACTGCTCCATCAGGATTCAAGCAAGCCGGGCCGACGAGGCTGAAATGCCAGAAACCGGTCCCCGGTAGCTTGTATCCTTTCTGGTGAAGAATTGGCTTGGTAGTTTGGTCTGCCCTGTTCCCATGATGCACTGGGCCAGGGACAGACTAATTTGCATATAGCCAGGTTCTGAGCTGGGATGGGGCAGTGAGCTAAATAACGGTTATGGATCAAGCCCTGATCTTTGGACTGGGTAAGAGTGGTCTGCTTAATTCAGACACTCTGTTCATCACCACCCCCTTTTCTGAATCGTTGTTGGCCACTATAGGTGTGGCAGGGTATACTCAGACATGAGTCCCTTGCTCACTGCTCCATCAGGATTCAAGCAAGCCGGGCCGACGAGGCTGAAATGCCAGAAACCGGTCCCCGGTAGCTTGTATCCTTTCTGGTGAAGAATTGGCTTGGTGGTTTGGTCTGCCCTGTTCCCATGATGCACTGGGCCAGGGACAGACTAATTTGCATATAGCCAGGTTCTCAGCTGGGATGGGGCAGTGAGCTAAATAACGGTGATGGATCAAGCCCTGATCTTTGGACTGGGTAAGAGTGGTCTGCTTAATTCAGACACTCTGTTCATCACCACCCCCTTTTCTGAATCGTTTTTGGCCACTATAGGTGTGGCAGGGTATACTCAGACATGAGTCCCTTGCTCACTGCTCCATCAGGATTCAAGCAAGCCGGGCCGACGAGGCTGAAATGCCAGAAACCGGTCCCCGGTAGCTTGTATCCTTTCTGGTGAAGAATTGGCTTGGTAGTTTGGTCTGCCCTGTTCCCATGATGCACTGGGCCAGGGACAGACTAATTTGCATATAGCCAGGTTCTGAGCTGGGATGGGGCAGTGAGCTAAATAACGGAGATGGATCAAGCCCTGATCTTTGGACTGGGTAAGAGTGGTCTGCTTAATTCAGACACTCTGTTCATCACCACCCCCTTTTCTGAATCGTTTTTGGCCACTATAGGTGTGGCAGGGTATACTCAGACATGAGTCCTTTGCTCACTGCTTCATCAGGATTCAAGCAAGCCGGGCCGACGAGGCTGAAATGCCAGAAACCGGTCCCCGGTAGCTTGTATCCTTTCTGGTGAAGAATTGGCTTGGTAGTTTCGTCTGCCCTGTTCCCATGATGCACTGGGCCAGGGACAGACTAATTTGCATATAGCCAGGTTCTGAGCTGGGATGGGGCAGTGAGCTAAATAACGGTGATGGATCAAGCCCTGATCTTTGGACTGGGTAAGAGTGGTCTGCTTAATTCAGACACTCTGTTCATCACCACCCCCTTTTCTGAATCGTTTTTGGCCACTATAGGTGTGGCAGGGTATACTCAGACATGAGTCCCTTGCTCACTGCTCCATCAGGATTCAAGCAAGCCGGGCCGATGAGGCTGAAATGCCAGAAACCGGTCCCCGGTAGCTTGTATCCTTTCTGGTGAAGAATTGGCTTGGTAGTTTGGTCTGCCCTGTTCCCATGATGCACTGGGCCAGGGAAAGACTAATTTGCATATAGCCAGGTTCTGAGCTGGGATGGGGCAGTGAGCTAAATAACGGTGATGGATCAAGCCCTGATCTTTGGACTGGGTAAGAGTGGTCTGCTTAATTCAGACACTCTGTTCATCACCACCCCCTTTTCTGAATCGTTTTTGGCCACTATAGGTGTGGCAGGGTATATTCAGACATGAGTCCCTTGCTCACTGCTCCATCAGGATTCAAGCAAGCCGGGCCGATGAGGCTGAAATGCCAGAAACCGGTCCCCGGTAGCTTGTATCCTTTCTGGTGAAGAATTGGCTTGGTAGTTTGGTCTGCCCTGTTCCCATGATGCACTGGGCCAGGGACAGACTTATTTATTTGTTTTATTTGTGAGTATTTATTAAGCGCAACCTATCGCTCTGGAAGGAGCATCTTGGCGCTGAGAAATTGAGTGTAGATGGAATTAGATGTTGGAAATTCTAAATAGCGGCCATGACATAGGCATCAGATTGTTGATAGATCCAGGTCTTCAGTTGTTTCCTGAAAAGGCTCTCAGTCTCAACCAGTCTGAGGTTTGGGGGCAAGTTGTTCCAGGCCCTTGCTGCTAGGACTGTGAAAGTTTTTACGCCCCTAGTTTTATATTTATACCTCTGGATCTTGGTAAGGTTACCACCGGAGGATCTTAAGGTTCTTACGGGGTCGTAGTGAACAAAACGGTTGACAAGGTATTTAGGACCAATGTTTTTCAATGCTTTGAAGACTGTGAGAAGAAGTTTGAAGAGGATCCTCTTGTGCAAGGGCAACCAATGGAGACGTTTTAGTGCAGCTGAGGCTGAGGATTTCCTGGGGAGTTTTAACACTAGTCTTGCAGCCGCGTGCTGCACACTTTGCAACTTCTTCAGCGTGGACTTTTTCACTCCAGCCATCAACCCATTGCAGTAGTCGAGTCGGGAGAGTATTAAGGCGACCACGACCGATTTCCTGGACGCAATGGGGAGGAAGTCAAAAAAAAATTTAAGGATTTGATAAGTCCGAAACAGCAACCTGCCGTGATCCTGACGTGATCATCGAAGGAAAGGGCTGCATCGAATTGCACGCCTAAGTTGCGTGCAGAGGTCACAGCACTTGGCGGGGCCTCTGAGTCTTTGGCCCACCAATCCTTCGGACGGAAGGGCAGATCTTTACTTAATGGTATGATCTCTGTTTTCCCACTGTTGCACTTCAAGTGGTTTTTATTCAGCCACTGAAATACCTCCGTGAGACAATTCTGGAAGCGCAGCTCTGTATCCGTGCAGTTTTTGTCGATAGAGACGACAAGTTGGATGTCGTCAGGGTAAGACGTGACTAGGATCCCATGAGACTCAATAACAGCTAGGAGGGGTGCCATATAGATGTTAAACAATAATGGACTTAGTATGGACCTCTGCGGTACTCCCGATGTAATGGTTTTTACGCTGGATAGATAGGGACCTAGTGACACAGACTGGGACCTATTAGTAAGAAAGGATGTTAACCATGCCAAAGCTCTGTCTGTCACGCCAATCTCACGCATCCTGTCATTCAGGATGACATGAGATATTGTATCGAACGCTGCTGTGAGATCGAGCAGGATGAGGACGGCTTTCCTCCCCTCATCCTGCAGGAACTTGATGGAATCGGAGAGTTCTATAAGGGCTGTTTCGGTAGAGTGACTGGGGCGAAAGCCAGATTGCTGTGGATGCAGAATGTTATGGTCCTCCACAAAGGCTTTCAGCTCCCAGTACACTATCTGCTCCGTGATCTTACCTAGAGCAGGCAGGAGTGAGATAGGGTGCATATTAGTCAGGTCTGTGGGGGATTTATTTTGTTTTTTCATTAAGGGTTTCACGATGGCCTTCTTCCATTTGTTGGGAACTACCCCTGAGTTTAAGGAGGCATTAATGATGGCATTGATATTCGGATTGACTACCTCAATTAAATGATGCAGTATACGAGGGGGACAGGAGTCAGTAGGTGCTCCTGATTTGCAAGCCATAATCGCTTTACGGGTCTGCTGGAGGGAGACTGGTTGAAACCTGCAAAGGGAGTACTGATTGTCGGCTGCCTGCTTCTGGAGTTGTTGAGGGGGAATGGTCGAGGGAGGCGGGAAATCCTTTTGAATGGTAGCAATTTTTTCCCCGAAGAAATTTGCAATATTGTTGCACAAAATTTCAGAAAAGACTAATTTGCATATAGCCAGGTTCTGAGCTGGGATGGGGCAGTGAGCTAAATAACGGTGATGGATCAAGCCTTGATCTTTGGACTGGGTAAGAGTGGTCTGCTTAATTCAGACACTATGTTCATCACCACCCCCTTTTCTGAATCGTTTTTGGGCACTATAGGTGTGGCAGGGTATACTCAGACATGAGTCGCTTGCTCACTGCTCCATCAGGATTCAAGCAAGCCGGGCCGACGAGGCTGAAATGCCAGAAACCGGTCCCCGGTAGCTTGTATCCTTTCTGGTGAAGAATTGGCTTGGTAGTTTGGTCTGCCCTGTTCCCATGATGCACTGGGCCAGGGACAGACTAATTTGCATATAGCCAGGTTCTGAGCTGGGATGGGGCAGTGAGCTAAATAACGGTGATGGATCAAGCCCTGATCTTTGGACTGGGTAAGAGTGGTCTGCTTAATTCAGACACTCTGTTCATCACCACCCCCTTTTCTGAATCGTTTTTGGCCACTATAGGTGTGGCAGGGTATACTCAGACATGAGTCCCTTACTCACTGCTCCATCAGGATTCAAGCAAGCCGGGCCGACGAGGCTGAATTGCCAGAAACCGGTCCCCGGTAGCTTGTATCCTTTCTGGTGAAGAATTGGCTTGGTAGTTTGGTCTGCCCTGTTCCCATGATGCACTGGGCCAGGGACAGACTAATTTGCATATAGCCAGGTTCTGAGCTGGGATGGGGCAGTGAGCTAAATAACGGTGATGGATCAAGCCCTGATCTTTGGACTGGGTAAGAGTGGTCTGCTTAATTCAGACACTCTGTTCATCACCACCCCCTTTTCTGAATCGTTTTTGGCCACTATAGGTGTGGCAGGGTATACTCAGACATGAGTCCCTTGCTCACTGCTCCATCAGGATTCAAGCAAGCCGGGCCGACGAGGCTGAAATGCCAGAAACCGGTCCCCGGTAGCTTGTATCCTTTCTGGTGAAGAATTGGCTTGGTAGTTTGGTCTGCCCTGTTCCCATGATGCACTGGGCCAGGAACAGACTAATTTGCATATAGCCAGGTTCTGAGCTGGGATGGGGCAGTGAGCTAAATAACGGCGATGGATCAAGCCCTGATCTTTGGACTGGGTAAGAGTGGTCTGCTTAATTCAGACACTCTGTTCATCATCACCCCCTTTTCTGAATCGTTTTTGGCCACTATAGGTGTGGCAGGGTATACTCAGACATGAGTCCCTTGCTCACTGCTCCATCAGGATTCAAGCAAGCCGGGCCGATGAGGCTGAAATGCCAGAAACCGGTCCCCGGTAGCTTGTATCCTTTCTGGTGAAGAATTGGCTTGGTAGTTTGGTCTGCCCTGTTCCCATGATGCACTGGGCCAGGGACAGACTAATTTGCATATAGCCAGGTTCTGAGCTGGGATGGGGCAGTGAGCTAAATAACGGTGATGGATCAAGCCCTGATCTTTGGACTGGGTAAGAGTGGTCTGCTTAATTCAGACACTCTGTTCATCACCACCCCCTTTTCTGAATCGTTTTTGGCCACTATTGGTGTGGCAGGGTATACTCAGACATGAGTCCCTTGCTCACTGCTCCATCAGGATTCAAGCAAGCCGGGCCGACGAGGCTGAAATGCCAGAAACCGGTCCCCGGTAGCTTGTATCCTTTCTGGTGAAGAATTGGCTTGGTAGTTTGGTCTGCCCTGTTCCCATGATGCACTGGGCCAGGGACAGACTAATTTGCATATAGCCAGGTTCTGAGCTGGGATGGGGCAGTGAGCTAAATAACGGTGATGGATCAAGCCCTGATCTTTGGACTGGGTAAGAGTGGTCTGCTTAATTCAGACACTCTGTTCATCACCACCCCCTTTTCTGAATCGTTTTTGGCCACTATAGGTGTGGCAGGGTATACTCAGACATGAGTCCCTTGCTCACTGCTCCATCAGGATTCAAGCAAGCCGGGCCGACGAGGCTGAAATGCCAGAAACCGGTCCCCGGTAGCTTGTATCCTTTCTGGTGAAGAATTGGCTTGGTAGTTTGGTCTGCCCTGTTCCCATGATGCACTGGGCCAGGAACAGACTAATTTGCATATAGCCAGGTTCTGAGCTGGGATGGGGCAGTGAGCTAAATAACGGCGATGGATCAAGCCCTGATCTTTGGACTGGGTAAGAGTGGTCTGCTTAATTCAGACACTCTGTTCATCATCACCCCCTTTTCTGAATCGTTTTTGGCCACTATAGGTGTGGCAGGGTATACTCAGACATGAGTCCCTTACTCACTGCTCCATCAGGATTCAAGCAAGCCGGGCCGACGAGGCTGAATTGCCAGAAACCGGTCCCCGGTAGCTTGTATCCTTTCTGGTGAAGAATTGGCTTGGTAGTTTGGTCTGCCCTGTTCCCATGATGCACTGGGCCAGGGACAGACTAATTTGCATATAGCCAGGTTCTGAGCTGGGATGGGGCAGTGAGCTAAATAACGGTGATGGATCAAGCCCTGATCTTTGGACTGGGTAAGAGTGGTCTGCTTAATTCAGACACTCTGTTCATCACCACCCCCTTTTCTGAATCGTTTTTGGCCACTATAGGTGTGGCAGGGTATACTCAGACATGAGTCCCTTGCTCACTGCTCCATCAGGATTCAAGCAAGCCGGGCCGACGAGGCTGAAATGCCAGAAACCGGTCACCGGTAGCTTGTATCCTTTCTGGTGAAGAATTGGCTTGGTAGTTTGGTCTGCCCTGTTCCCATGATGCACTGGGCCAGGGACAGACTAATTTGCATATAGCCAGGTTCTGAGCTGGGATGGGGCAGTGAGCTAAATAACGGTGATGGATCAAGCCCTGATCTTTGGACTGGGTAAGAGTGGTCTGCTTAATTCAGACACTCTGTTCATCACCACCCCCTTTTCTGAATCGTTTTTGGCCACTATAGGTGTGGCAGGGTATACTCAGACATGAGTCCCTTGCTCACTGCTCCATCAGGATTCAAGCAAGCCGGGCCGACGAGGCTGAAATGCCAGAAACCGGTCACCGGTAGCTTGTATCCTTTCTGGTGAAGAATTGGCTTGGTAGTTTGGTCTGCCCTGTTCCCATGATGCACTGGGCCAGGGACAGACTAATTTGCATATAGCCAGGTTCTGAGCTGGGATGGGGCAGTGAGCTAAATAACGGTGATGGATCAAGCCCTGATCTTTGGACTGGGTAAGAGTGGTCTGCTTAATTCAGACACTCTGTTCATCACCACCGCCTTTTCTGAATCGTTTTTGGCCACTATAGGTGTGGCAGGGTATACTCAGACATGAGTCCCTTCCTCACTGCTCCATCAGGATTCAAGCAAGCCGGGCCGACGAGGCTGAAATGCCAGAAACCGGTCCCCGGTAGCTTGTATCCTTTCTGGTGAAGAATTGGCTTGGTAGTTTGGTCTGCCCTGTTCCCATGATGCACTGGGCCATGGACAGACTAATTTGCATATAGCCAGGTTCTGAGCTGGGATGGGGCAGTGAGCTAAATAACGGTGATGGATCAAGCCCTGATCTTTGGACTGGGTAAGAGTGGTCTGCTTAATTCAGACACTCTGTTCATCACCACCCCCTTTTCTGAATCGTTTTTGGCCACTATAGGTGTGGCAGGGTATACTCAGACATGAGTCCCTTGCTCACTGCTCCATCAGGATTCAAGCAAGCCGGGCCGACGAGGCTGAAATGCCAGAAACCGGTCCCCGGTAGCTTGTATCCTTTCTGGTGAAGAATTGGCTTGGTAGTTTGGTCTGCCCTGTTCCCATGATGCACTGGGCCAGGGACAGACTAATTTGCATATAGCCAGGTTCTGAGCTGGGATGGGGCAGTGAGCTAAATAACGGTGATGGATCAAGCCCTGATCTTTGGACTGGGTAAGAGTGGTCTGCTTAATTCAGACACTCTGTTCATCACCACCCCCTTTTCTGAATCGTTTTTGGCCACTATAGGTGTGGCAGGGTATACTCAGACATGAGTCCCTTGCTCACTGCTCCATCAGGATTCAAGCAAGCCGGGCCGACGAGGCTGAAATGCCAGAAACCGGTCCCCGGTAGCTTGTATCCTTTCTGGTGAAGAATTGGCTTGGTAGTTTGGTCTGCCCTGTTCCCATGATGCACTGGGACAGGGACAGACTAATTTGCATATAGCCAGGTTCTGAGCTGGGATGGGGCAGTGAGCTAAATAACGGTGATGGATCAAGCCCTGATCTTTGGACTGGGTAAGAGTGGTCTGCTTAATTCAGACACTCTGTTCATCACCACCCCCTTTTCTGAATCGTTTTTGGCCACTATAGGTGTGGCAGGGTATACTCAGACATGAGTCCCTTGCTCACTGCTCCATCAGGATTCAAGCAAGCCAGGCCGACGAGGCTGAAATGCCAGAAACCGGTCCCCGGTAGCTTGTATCCTTTCTGGTGAAGAATTGGCTTGGTAGTTTGGTCTGCCCTGTTCCCATGATGCACTGGGCCAGGGACAGACTAATTTGCATATAGCCAGGTTCTGAGCTGGGATGGGGCAGTGAGCTAAATAACGGTGATGGATCAAGCCCTGATCTTTGGACTGGGTAAGAGTGGTCTGCTTAATTCAGACACTCTGTTCATCACCACCCCCTTTTCTGAATCGTTTTTGGCCACTATAGGTGTGGCAGGGTATACTCAGACATGAGTCCCTTGCTCACTGCTCCATCAGGATTCAAGCAAGCCGGGCCGACGAGGCTGAAATGCCAGAAACCGGTCCCCGGTAGCTTGTATCCTTTCTGGTGAAGAATTGGCTTGGTAGTTTGGTCTGCCCTGTTCCCCTGATGCACTTGGCCAGGGACAGACTAATTTGCATATAGCCAGGTTCTGAGCTGGGATGGGGCAGTGAGCTGAATAACGGTGATGGATCAAGCCCTGATCTTTGGACTGGGTAAGAGTGGTCTGCTTAATTCAGACACTCTGTTCATCACCACCCCCTTTTCTGAATCCTTATGCACCTCCTGGCACGCGATGGTGACTCGTCCTGCCCCAAGGATCGTGGGACTTGCTGTCCTCAGCGGAGCCAAGCCCGGCCGGACAGCAAACTGGAGCAGGGATGTCGTCAGAGGGTGGAGGGGCGGAGCTTAGCCCGGCCGTGGTGGAGGGATGAAAGAATCAAAGGAGCCCAGCAGGAAAAGTCGGCAGGTAGAGAGTGCTCTGTTTCAAAAGGATTTGCATTGGGCTCTGCACCAGGCGGGCTCTTATGCGCCTCCTAGCGCGCGATGGTGACTCGTTCTGCCCCAAAGGATCGTGGGGCTTGCTGTCCTCAGCGGAGCCAATCCCGGCCGGACAGCAAACTGGAGCAGGGATGTCGTCAGAGGGTGAAGGGGCGGAGCCAAGCCCGGCCGCGGTGGAGGGATGAAAGAATCAAAGGAGCCCAGCAGGAAAAGTCGGCAGGTAGGGAGTGCTCTGTTTCAAACCTTAACGTTTTTTAGGAAACCTTAATTTTCTATCCCAGGCTAGAGCCCCTGCCTTTTTTGTAACCAGCCTTTAAAGTCTTTGCAAACAGTTTTTTTCCTTAACTGTTACAACCTGATCAGTTTTTTGTGTCATAAGATTGCATCCTTCAGAAATATATGTATAATTTTTTGTGTGATCTCGTACTGTTTGTATGTATGTGTTTTTATCTTTTTTTGGCTATTAGAATAAACAATTTAACTAGCTGATTGAGAGCACACATTGATAATGCTAATTATGTTGTGATTGTAAGTTACTTATTGCAATATTCGCATGACTGCTTATCCCACTCAATCCCCTGCGTGTTACAATACAATACTGTACTTAGTTTGTCATGTTGTCTCTGTCAGTTTAATACGACATAAAACATTCCAACAGAAGATTCCACTGGCTGATTCCCCACATCATTGTAGTCTAGTGGATTTTCTTCCAGATTGTGCATTATTTTAACGAATTGGGGGATTTTACATTAGCATCTGTCTCTAAATTACTCCCTTTGTGTTTAGGTGTGTGTTTGTTTATAATGCCACGATAACTCTCTGCATAAACATATATCTAACTGAAGTCTACAAGTCGGACTTTTCTCTCACACTGTAATTACACAATTATATGATGTATGTAGACATGAATAGACATTAATTGCACCTCTAGGGTCCTTTAATATGCCCGGTTCGCCGCTTTCTGCCTCTCTTAAAACCTCTTGTTTCTACAGTCATGTCTTTGCTTCACACTACAATTACAATATAAAGCGAGACACATAGTAAAGCAGAGAGCGACCCCCTGGATTCCTTAAGGAGCCCTTATCCTCTCCACTGTGTCACCCCATCAAATCTTTCTTGTAGTGATCAAGGTGTTGAGAGACGGCGCTTGACTCACCCCCAGCCCGGTCACCTCGTAAAGTCCATGAGAGGCAGCTCGAGCTGCTGGGGGCGCCTCTGAGGTTGCTCATGCAGGCTTGTAGATCAGGCCTCCAAACCCCCTCTAGGGACCCGCAGTGGACTTCCCCCACCCGGAGCCCCAGAGAGCGGCATTTCTCCATGTCCAGATCAAATGGGAATCGTGATGATTGAACAGCCCCCCTCCTCGAGACCTTCTGTACAGGATGGGCGCCCCAAAACACAGAATGCTTCCTCTGCGCCCCCCAGGGTGAAGCACGAGGGTTGAATCCGATACCCCCGGACTGCCACCCCTCACACACACCATGGGGGAGGTGGCACTAGCAGCCAGGGCGTTACTGCTTGCTGGGCGCTCCGGCCGCACTCCTTCTTATGAGCCAAGGGCCCCAGTTTGCTCGTAAAAATGTTTTGTAAATTGCAAGAAATAGTCAACTTTCACAAACCTATAAGTTTCCCTTTGTCAATCAGGCTCCTCCTTTATTGACCCATAGCCATGTGTTACACTTGTAAAAATAAATTGGAGAGGTCATTCGAATATAATTGTTGAGTAGAGAGCTTTGTTTGCAAGAAGATGGCACTGGAATATCCGCTGGCAAAGAAAGTGTTGGTTATCCTCCATTGAGTCTGTGTTTTGAAATATGTTGCTTTTCTCTGGAACCATACTTGTAAAATTCAATAATGTATTTTCTGTTGTCACCGTTAACCAAGCCGGAAACATTTGTTTGCTGACGTTTAGAAATTAGAATTTAGCACTGTCGAATTCTAGTGCATTATTAATACGAAGCACCATCTGTTCAAGTTTATTGTCCAAAGCAGGCACTGCCGATTTCACAGAGATTAACGTGGAGTTTAGTTCTTCCAACAGTCTCTAGGTGATATGGCTTCACAGTGGGAATGGCAGCAGTGGATGTTTGTAGGAAATGATCATTTGCAATAGCTGCTTTGCTTGGAATCCAATTACACGCAAGCACAATTAAGCATATTTACATTATGTTTCCCAGTGTCTACACATTTCTACTAACAATGCATTACCATTATTGTGATACCTAATTATGTCTTTACAAAATAAAGGCAAAAAAATATGAACGAACATACAATTGCACACCTAGAATGCACTGGACTCCAATACTAGAAAAATGGGCTTATGTCACAGTCTAATATTGAAAAATAGCTGTACATTTTGGGGGGGAGGAGGGACCTCCCATCCCTGTGTGTGTGGGCATTTCGGGTCTACTGCAGATGTGCACCGATCCCTTGGTATGGTCCATATGATTTAGTAAAGTGGATTTTGTAGGGTCCTCCCCAACCCGGGTAAATGTAAATGATCATGCCACACATGGCGCTCGGTATTACCCATCTTCATTCTTCAGAGTGTAACCGTAAACTGCCCCCAATGCTTCATGAATTTTCTTAACTACACCTGATCACTTAAGTCACTATTCTCTGGAGACCATCATTGACCAGAAGAGTCCTACACACACACAGAGCACTACACACAAGAGCACACACAGCACTTCATCGCTCCCTTTGTTAAATAAATAGTACCCAAAAATACATATATACATCTTAACTCCTCAATGAGTCATCGAGGTGCTCAAATCAATCTACCAGATCTCGTTGTAAGAGGTTGAGGGGACATAGGAGAGGCATCTGCAGCATAACATAACATGTATATTTGTAAAGTATACATTCACCCATGGACACATTGGCGCTGAATAACAGATGTCTATTTTTGCCAACCTCAATTTTACTCATTTAATTGTCCTCCGAAGGATGGAAGGTTGCGTGAACTTGCTGGGATTTGAGCCTGTGATCATGAGCTCAAACACTGGCCCCTACAGTGGACGCATTAGTCCACTAAGCCACAAGACCTGGCTGCAGGTATAGGTGACACAGACACAGGTGCATTCTTTTGGCTCTTCTGACTCCCATATGGAAGGGTCTCACTCTGAATGCCTGGAGTCAATGAGTCACAAAGCAGGGGTTTGAAATAAGAAGAACCTCTTGTGATGAACTTTCCAGGATGATGAGCAGTCACCACGTGTCTTTTGATAGTCACAACCCATCATTGGGTTGACATGAAAAGGAACACCAGACTTTCGTTTCCATTTCTGCCTGACATTGCCTTGGTCTCCTCTTTTGAATACAGTACTCCGAGCACAGTGGCGTCTATCTACATAGGTCTTCATTGTACTTTGTGAGACTTATCTGTAGTGCAAAAATATCAATGTCAATAGATCTTTCAGTGGTCCATTGCCGCAAAGTGGTTCCAGTGACTCTCCCAAACATTAAAGTGGCATGGATTTCACATGTGGTAGAATCAGGAGTTGGTTCTGGTCCCCAAAAGAGAGTTTTGAGTCCACAATCATCCCCAGATTCTTCACCTTCTCGGTGGGGGCCTGAGGCATGCCCATTGCATCAGGTCATCAATCAGGCATCTAGAGATTTGTGGAATTACAAAAAATGATGACCTCCGTTTTCCCTGCAATTAGCTTCAGGCAATTTGATGATATCCAGCTCGCGAGGGCTTGCATGCAGCCATGGCAGTGTAGTCCTGCCTCAGCCTCTTTACCCCTCTGGAGGGACAACAGAATTTGTGTTTCGTCCACATAAGAGGTCAGTTGGAACCCATAGGATCTTATCAGGGCTGCTAACGGGGACACCTACACGTTAAATAGTGTGGGACAGAGAGATGACCCCTGAGGAACCCCGCACGGAAGGGAAAAGCGCCTAGATCTATCTTTGCCCAGGTCCACCGATTGAGTTCTATCAGTGAGAAAATATTTTAGGAGAGCCCAATCCTTGCCTCGAACTCCCCTTTCAGATAGACGGTCCATCAGAACTTCATGATGGACTATATCGAAGGCCGCTGAGAGATCTAGCATGATCAATATCATGGATCCTCCCTGGTCCAAAGCATCTCTGATCTCCTCTGTTGATTTAATCAGGGCCAACTTAGTGCTGTGTTCAGCACAGAAGCCATTTTGCAAGCAATTGGTCTGAAGGAATGTACTAAGTTGGGTGTTAATAACCTTTTCAATCATCTTTGCCGGCAGAGGAAGCCGCAAAATGGGTCTGTAGTTGTTCGGATCTTTGGGGTCCAGATTTTAGAAATGGTAGAATTGATGCTGTTTTCCAGGATTTGGAGAACTGGCCTGAGTTAAAGATAGTGTTGAACAGAGGGACAAAGGCAGACCAATGGTATCCAAGACCAACCTGGCCACTGATACTGGACACGTGTCCAAGGGGACCCAGATTAAATCGCCAACAAGAGTTTGGTGACACCTTGTGATTCCAGTGACGTAAAGCAATCTTATGTGGGAATTAATTTGGTGTCCTTTGGCAGCACCAAAGCTGAGACCTTGTGGTTCTCTTTTGGCTGATGTGTAGAGGAAGAGAAGATAGTGTCCACCTTTTGCAGAAAAAAAGAAGCAAGGGTTTCACAGATTTCGGGGATGCTTTGCATTTTGGGGCTGGCAGGTGTCGTAAGTTTGGATATAGTTGTAAAGAGTTCTTTCACAAAGGATTCGGCTTTACTGATCTTTTCCTCAAAACACTTCTTTTTAGTCTCAAGAAGTACCTTTTTGTAAAGTATAAGACTTTCTTTGTAAGCCTCTCAAATGGTATTAGTATACCCTCTTCACCAGACTCGCTCTAACCAATTGCAATCAAGTTTGTGCAGTTTTCAATTTTCTGAGTACCAAGGGGCTGATGAATGTGCCCGCTTGGAAGTGCACAATTTAGTCGGGGCTTATATCCTGCATGCTGAGTCTAACCATTCCATATATATGACCGTAGCATCATCTGCAGTAGAAGGCAGGTTGCGGGCAGTTGCTCTCATGAGATTATCTAGCTCTAAGCTATTGATATTTTTCAAGGCCCTAATTTCCATCATGGTTTTGGACTCAGGTTTGTGTTGATAATGCTTAGCCTGTATTAGTTCAAAGAAAATGGTGGCATGGTCAGACCAAGAAAGTGACAATGCCTCAGAGTAGGAGAGATTATGATGATTTGAGAAAATGCCATCTAAAGTGTGGCCTGCTGCGTGGGTAGGATCTTGTACGATCTGCTTAAGGTCTCCCCCACTCAAAGCTTGCTGCAGCTTTATATTGCCAGTGTTGGTGAGGTCCACAAGATAAAAGTTAAAATCTCCTAATATCATAAAGGACTTAGCACAGAGCCCCTCCTCTAGGAGCATTCTGATTGATTCTAGAAACACGCCTCTAGGACCTGGAGGGTGGTAGAAGAGGATGGCCTAGGTGAGGGCACAACTGCATTAGCAATGTGCCCCTAGAGTGTCTGCCCCGCTTACAGACATTATAAGTGCAGTGGAGCCATATTGAGTACATGGGCTGGAAGTTTGTCATTACGAACTCTCAGTTCTGTGATGGCTTTACTGAATGCTAAGGAGTTTGGTATAAAATTCCTCAGCATAATAAAATCACACTGATGCCAGTGATAGATGTATTACAAAATGCACGTAGAGGGCATCTAGCTGACTGGTCTGCACCAGCCTGCCGCACAAAGACATGTTTCTGACCCGCTTATGTGGGAGCCCTTGTGATCTTGTAGCTCTGGGTCAAAGGCTGCTTGGGGTGGAGGTACTTTGCACCTGCCCCCAACCAGAAACATCATTCAGCATGGTGAGCCTCAAAGGCTTTCTTGCCCCTAATATGCTAGCCAGGGTCTCTCCAACTAAGGGAGATGCCTGCCCCCCTGACCAGGCCCCACCTTTGGCCTCAAGGTCATCAGGAAAATTAGTAGTCAGGAGAGGTGCATCCCATCTCTGCCAGGAATACCCCTAAGGTGCCCTAGACTGAGGTGAACCCCTCCTTAGGAAATCCTCCATCTTTAATGGAAGGATTCCACCCACCCCGGTATGCTCTTTTTCAGGCTGCCTTATCTACAGGCCAACAGGGACCTGTACACGATCCTAAAAACCGCCCCAGACATTTTGGCCAGCATGATAATAAGGAAAAGCACCTCTACTGTTCTAGGTGACTTCAACATCCATTTGGACAATCAAACTAATCACTTGACGATGAGATGTCTAGCGAACATGGATGCCCTACACCTCACACAACAGGTGCATCTGCCCACTCATAAAAAGAGCCAAATTCTTGACCCCATTTTCTCAAATGATCCCAGACCGGAGCCATTGGCCCCTGTACATATGCCATGGACAGACCACCTCTTCATCCCAATCCGGTTTCTAAAATCCCATATTACAGAGCCCAAAAATGTAAGCCCTGTGCTGGGAGGTAAATGGCCAAGGCGAGCTCCTGAAGTCTGGATCACGGTCCTTGAGTCGTCCACCCCACCAGAAACAAATTGGTTAACCTGGATAAACGGATCCATAGATCGGAACTTCAGGAAATCAGGTCCAATTAAGTCAAAATACTCTAACAGATCGTCCTAGTTCAGCCCTGAGCTGGTTGCTCAAAAGAAAAGCTGCAAAAAGCTAGAATGAAGCTGGAGAAAAACGTATGACCCTGATTTCAAAATAGCCTACACATTAGCTATCCAGCAATATCATAAGAATATCAGGAAAGCACAAGCTGCCTTTTTCGAAAAAAAAATTGAGAAGCCCTCTAACTCATCAAAGGAGCTGTTCAAAATTGTAAAATCCCACTCTAAAATTGACTCAGGGGCAAACGCCTCTCATTGCTCAAAAAAAAGATGTAATGGGCCAGCCACATTTTTTAGGGGCAAGGTGGAAAATATTTACAGTTCACTCCACCCTAACATAAAATCACCAGCAGACACTGTAGCCCCCAACACCTCTCCTGAACCTCCCAAGAGTGCAGAACAGTCAGTACTCTCCCCACCCCCTGTTCTACTCACCTTCCCCAAAATGAGTGAGGAACAGGTTGGGTCCCTGCTACAGAACATTAAATCAGGGATCCCTCTGGACCCGGCGCCACCTCATATTCTCACTCAAGGGGGGAAATGTGTCCTAACTCAACTCTCCCACCTTCTCTCCCTCTCCCTCAAAAATGGCAAGTGCCCAAAGAGTGAAAACATGCCATCGTAAAACCTCTATTGAAAAAAAACCAACTCGATCCAGCCTCTCTGGCTAACTACCCCCCCCGATCTCACTGTTACCCATCCTGGGCGAGATCGTAGAGAAGCACATGAATAGCACTATTTAAACATTTCTCGAAGACAATGGTATCATACAACAAACCCAGATGGAATTTTGACCCAAATACAGCACGTAGTCAGCCTTACTTATTGTCACTGAAAAATTAAAAAGCATCTTAGACCAGGGAAGAGCCGTCGCTATTGTGCTATTAGATCTAAGCGCGGCCTTTGACACGATAGACCATGCTGAATTGGTCAACAGGCTCCAGGACATTGGAATCAGAGGCACAGTCAACCAATGGTTGGCCTCTTTCTTGAAGGGTAGATCTTTCCACTGTATGGAGGCCGGAATTCTATCAGACTCCTTTCCAGCCCCTTTGGGGGTTCCTCAGGGATCTTCCCTGAGCCTGACGCTCTTTAATATCCACTTGAGCCCACTAGCTCACATAGTACAGGAGTTCGGTCTTTCTATTGTGTCATATCCCAATGACACACAGCTAGTGGTCTCAATCATGGGCAACTAGCTCCTTGCCTGGAAAAGATTGGTTCATGGATGGCCGACTGTAGTCTTAAGCTTAACAGGGATAAAACCGAGCTTATGATTTTGGGCAGCAACTTCAGCCCACGCTTGGAGATTCCATGGCCAGCAAAATGGGGTTCGCCCCCCCCCCAATACTTCCATAAAAAACCTGGAGAAGTGGCTGGACCAGAACCTAACGATGGAAATCCAAGCAAAAAAACGTTTGAGTACCTGTTTTGGGATACTTCAAATGATTAGGAAAATAATGAGCCTGCTAACAGAAAATGCAAGGAAGACGGTGGTTCAAACCTTGGTGGTGTTGAGGCTTGACTACGGTAATGCCTTATACCTGGGCTCCCCCAAATATGCCAAAGACAGACTGCAGGTAGTACAGAACGCATCAGCCCAACTGCTTCTGAAGATACCCAGACATCAGTCAGTAGGAGCTTCCCTCAAGGAGCTACACTGGCTTCCGATCCAGTCCAGGGTCAAATCCCAGTCCCCTCTGCTTGGCCCATAGAGCCATGAACGGGAAAGGCCCCATGCTGGTACGAGATATGATCTCCCACTACTCACCTCATCTCCATCTCAGATCAGGATCAAATTGTCTGATGACTACCACCAGAATCAAGAGATCCAGATGGGGTGGAACGTCGTTCAAACACCTGGTGCTCAAACTGTGGAACAGTATGGACCCAGAACTCTGAATGATTGAGAACAAACTGACCTTTAAAAAGAAACTTAAAACATGGCTGTTCCCCTAAACCTTTGTGTAACGTATCTCCCTGTCTTGTTTCATACTAGCCCTTGGATGCCTATGGGTTGCCATGTGCTCTATAAATCCCTAAACCTAAACCAATCAGACTAGGGTGATGCCCCCTCCCCAAAGGGAGAGGACATTCTAAAGGGTGTAGTCACGCTAAAGGCAAGAAGCCCATTGACTATCATCTGCTAGTACATGTAATGCCCCTAACTTCAGTATTTTGTGGCACTCCTGAACCTTGATTCTCAGATTCAGCGACCAAAGAAGAAGAAGGAAGAGGACTGCTCACAGACCAGGAACTGAACAGCTGTAGACAGAACTTGGCAAGAACCCCGCTACTTGCAACTGGTTTTCACAGCTGGACCAGCTATCCCTCCAGAAACCCTGAAAGGCCTACAAGAAACCCCAGATACCTTCCAGCCATCACCCAATTGCCACGAACCTCCATTTGGGCTAGAGGCTCTCACTCCAGCAAATAGGACCCCAAGGCTGCAGTGGTAGAGGACCAGCACTTGTGTTGACGTGAGACTGCCTTGCCAGAACAAAGCAAGAAAGTTGGATGGATTTCATGACCTACAGGGGTCCTCTTAGCCCAAAGACCCAAGCTGTTTACAGCTCCCTAGCCGGTAGTCCGTACCCTCCTGCAAGTGACCCTGTTGGCCTCCTCCTGCACTGGTGCTGCCTCTCCATGATGGCCCAATTAATGGCGGAACTCCTCCATCACTCTGTATATCCATCCCCCCGACTTCAACTGCTGGGTTGGTGGTGCCTCCATTCAATCTACAGTAACTTGCTGATGATAACTGCATTGGTAATGGTGTTGGAGTCTACCGAATCCTACTCATCTTCATTGCTCTCCGCTGACCGCAAGGGTAAATGTCGTTGCCGGTATATAACGCCGCTGCATAGAAACTGAACCCTGCCCCTCTTCAGGTACCCCCCAGTCTCCTTTGACTAACATTGGGCTCAGTGTTGGTCTAAACCATGGAAGACTGGAACAGAAAATCGTGTACTTACCTATTATTATATAGCACTGTTTTCCTCCCCAGGATTGCATTAAAATACTCATCCTGATGCATTCAAAAGTCTAGCTATTGCTATTGCAAAGTTCTACTATTCTAAACTGAGATCACTAGAGTATATTTATTATTGTAAAGCATTGTTTACTACCTTGCAAAACAATTCCTCCTGCATTTGAAAAGTATTACTACTTTAAACCTGTTACTTACCTACAACTAAGTTTTTCTTGATTCTAAAAATAAAATTACAAAGTAATATTTTTTTTATATAAAACAGTCTGGATTCAATCTTTGAGTGTGTGCAATCATTTCTTGCCCGAGTGTGTATAATAAATGTTTAACACAGCCCTCTGATAATCCTAACTGCTCAACCACACTCCTACTAATACAGCATTTTGGATTATCTAGTTAAGCCTCTGTAAGTATCTGGGGCTCAAGTGGACTCTGTGCACCCTATACCTTGCTTTGGTATAGTATATAAAAAGCCAGCTCCTACACATTCCCTTTGACAAAAATACTCTCTAATCAATCAATGACTCTGTCGTGCGTGGTCGATGACAGATCTTCTATAAGGGGTAAGCTGGAGTATCCATCAACAACTACTAGTAGATTATGTCCATTGTTAAGTGTTCTAAAGAAATCAATTGTAATCTTCTCCCATGCATGCTTTTGAAGATCAGACAAGTTTAACGGATGCAGAGTTGCTTTGGATGACAAGCAGTTGCACAAATGACATGCCCTTAATTCCTTTTCAGCTCTTGGTCCTATAGGGCTCATTTAGTGGCAACAACTTCATGATGTCCCTTATATGTCAATTCAATGGCTTGTTGTCTCAGGATCTTAAGCATAACAATTTTCAATCCTCATAATATAATGCTTTTTGGGGTAACTGAAAGTTCTTCTTTCACATTTTTGAATACCTGATATTCAAGGTCTTCATGAAGAGGTTGAGGATGTTTTCTCCAAGACTGATGTGTAATAATGTCTTTGAGTATTAGCACATTTCTGTTGGTGCTTATGGCAGCAATATTTTGTTCCAATGATATGGTGGCAGGGGTACTGGACATTATGATGAAGTTTAAGTAAGCATCAGCTGCTTTAAAGGTGGCGCCATTACACAGTACTGGTGCACGTGAGAGGTATTCAGCAGGGTTTTGATCTTTTCCAGGATGTGCACAATCTTATAATCATACTCCTGCAGTCACAACTTCCACTTCTCAATGCAAGGGGGCATCTTGGTTTTAGAATTGCTTAAAATGTTGAGCAATGCTTGGTGGTTGGTGACAACCGTGAAGGAAATCATGAAAACACTCACACGCCCACACTACAGCGAGGCTTTTTTTTTCAGGCTGTGAATAAGCACGTTGCATCGTGACAAGCTCTGGCAAGCATAAGCCACAATGTGTCTTGTTGCATTAGGATGTCCATCGTGCTGGGCAAGTATGACACCTACCCCACTGGTCTGGCATCATCAGCAATCTCAGTTTGTAGTTTCAAATCAAAGTATGCCATTTCAGTGGCATTCTCAATTGCATGTTTGATTTTCTTAAAGCTTTGTTCACATCCACATGACCATCAGAATGCAACATTTAATTTGAGTCTCGCAATGTGGTACATATGGACCTTGAACAGTAAGTGGTCATACTAAGGAAGGATAGCAGCATTGTGATATTTTGTGGAGGAGAAATGTATGACAGAGCGTGTACTTTATTGTGATCTGGATTGATTCCCCCATCAGAAAAGATATGATCAAAGAACTTGCGTTTTGCCTTATTAAACTCACACTTTGCCACATTTAAGGTCAGACCTGCATCAGCAAGTATACAACACACTTGTGTAAGAGCTTTATCATGTTCCTGGTGGGTGGCCCCAAAAACAGTATGTCATCACTGTAATTGAAAGAATTTGTGCTGTATTACATGATGAGTGGCAACTGGCAACCTGAAAGAGTCCTGCTGATTCAGAAAAGGGGGTGGTGATGAACAGAGTGCCTGAATTAAGCAGACCACTCTTACCCAGTCCAAAGATCAGGGCTTGATCCATCACCGTTTTTTAGCTCACTGCACCATCCCAGCTCAGAACTTGGCTATATGCAAATTAGTCTGTTCCTGTCCCAGTGCATGATGGGAACAGGGCAAACCAAACTACCAAGCCAATTCTTGTACTGGGAAGGAAACAAGCTTCCGGGGACCGGTTTCTGCCATTTCAGGTGTCGTCGGCCCGGCTTGCTTGAATCCTGATGGTGCAATGAGCAAGGGACTCACATCTGAGTATACCCTTCCACGCTTAAGGTGGACAAAATGATTCAGAAAAGGGGGTGGTGATGAACAGAGTGCCTGAATTAAGCAGACCACTCTTACCCAGTCCAAAGATCAGGGCTTGATCCATCACCGTTTTTTAGCTCACTGCACCATCCCAGCTCAGAACTTGGCTATATGCAAATTAGTCTGTTCCTGTCCCAGTGCATGATGGGAACAGGGCAAACCAAACTACCAAGCCAATTCTTGTACTGGGAAGGAAACAAGCTTCCGGGGACCGGTTTCTGCCATTTCAGGCGTCGTCGGCCCGGCTTGCTTGAATCCTGATGGTGCAATGAGCAAGGGACTCACATCTGAGTATACCCTTCCACGCTTATGGTGGACAAAATGATTCAGAAAAGGGGGTGGTGATGAACAGAGTGCCTGAATTAAGCAGACCACTCTTACCCAGTCCAAAGATCAGGGCTTGATCCATCACCGTTTTTTAGCTCACTGCACCATCCCAGCTCAGAACTTGGCTATATGCAAATTAGTCTGTTCCTGTCCCAGTGCATGATGGGAACAGGGCAAACCAAACTACCAAGCCAATTCTTGTACTGGGAAGGAAACAAGCTTCCGGGGACCGGTTTCTGCCATTTCAGGCGTCGTCGGCCCGGCTTGCTTGAATCCTGATGGTGCAATGAGCAAGGGACTCACATCTGAGTATACCCTTCCACGCTTATGGTGGAAAAAATGATTCAGAAAAGGGGGTGGTGATGAACAGAGTGCCTGAATTAAGCAGACCACTCTTACCCAGTCCAAAGATCAGGGCTTGATCCATCACCGTTTTTTAGCTCACCGCACCATCCCAGCTCAGAACTTGGCTATATGCAAATTAGTCTGTTCCTGTCCCAGTGCATGATGGGAACAGGGCAAACCAAACTACCAAGCCAATTCTTGTACTGGGAAGGAAACAAGCTTCCGGGGACCGGTTTCTGCCATTTCAGGCGTCGTCGGCCCGGCTTGCTTGAATCCTGATGGTGCAATGAGCAAGGGACTCACATCTGAGTATACCCTTCCACGCTTATGGTGGACAAAATGATTCAGAAAAGGGGGTGGTGATGAACAGAGTGCCTGAATTAAGCAGACCACTCTTACCTAGTCCAAAGATCAGGGCTTGATCCATCACCGTTTTTTAGCTCACCGCACCATCCCAGCTCAGAACTTGGCTATATGGAAATTAGTCTGTTCCTGTCCCAGTGCATGATGGGAACAGGGCAAACCAAACTACCAAGCCAATTCTTGTACTGGGAAGGAAACAAGCTTCCGGGGACTGGTTTCTGCCATTTCAGGCGTCGTCGGCCCGGCTTGCTTGAATCCTGATGGTGCAATGAGCAAGGGACTCACATCTGAGTATACCCTTCCACGCTTAAGGTGGACAAAATGATTCAGAAAAGGGGGTGGTGATGAACAGAGTGCCTGAATTAAGCAGACCACTCTTACCCAGTCCAAAGATCAGGGCTTGATCCATCACCGTTTTTTAGCTCACCGCACCATCCCAGCTCAGAACTTGGCTATATGCAAATTAGTCTGTTCCTGTCCCAGTGCATGATGGGAACAGGGCAAACCAAACTACCAAGCCAATTCTTGTACTGGGAAGGAAACAAGCTTCCGGGGACCGGTTTCTGCCATTTCAGGCGTCGTCAGCCCGGCTTGCTTGAATCCTGATGGTGCAATGAGCAAGGGACTCACATCTGAGTATACCCTTCCACGCTTAAGGTGGATAAAATGATTCAGAAAAGGGGGTGGTGATGAACAGAGTGCCTGAATTAAGCAGACCACTCTTACCCAGTCCAAAGATCAGGGCTTGATCCATCACCGTTTTTTAGCTCACTGCACCATCCCAGCTCAGAACTTGGCTATATGCAAATTAGTCTGTTCCTGTCCCAGTGCATGATGGGAACAGGGCAAACCAAATTACCAAGCCAATTCTTGTACTGGGAAGGAAACAAGCTTCCGGGGACCGGTTTCTGCCATTTCAGGCGTCGTCGGCCCGGATTGCTTGAATCCTGATGGTGCAATGAGCAAGGGACTCACATCTGAGTATACCCTTCCACGATTATGGTAGACAAAATGATTCAGAAAAGGGGGTGGTGATGAACAGAGTGCCTGAATTAAGCAGACCACTCTTACCCAGTCCAAAGATCAGGGCTTGATCCATCACCGTTTTTTAGCTCACTGCACCATCCCAGCTCAGAACTTGGCTATATGCAAATTAGTCTGTTCCTGTCCCAGTGCATGATGGGAACAGGGCAAACCAAACTACCAAGCCAATTCTTGTACTGGGAAGGAAACAAGCTTCCGGGGACCGGTTTCTGCCATTTCAGGCGTCGTCGGCCCGGCTTGCTTGAATCCTGATGGTGCAATGAGCAAGGGACTCACATCTGAGTATACCCTTCCACGCTTATGGTGAACAAAATGATTCAGAAAAGGGGGTGGTGATGAACAGAGTGCCTGAATTAAGCAGACCACTCTTACCCAGTCCAAAGATCAGGGCTTGATCCATCACTGTTTTTTAGCTCACTGCACCATCCCAGCTCAGAACTTGGCTATATGCAAATTAGTCTGTTCCTGTCCCAGTGCATGATGGGAACAGGGCAAACCAAACTACCAAGCCAATTCTTGTACTGGGAAGGAAACAAGCTTCCGGGGACCGGTTTCTGCCATTTCAGGCGTCGTCGGCCCGGCTTGCTTGAATCCTGATGGTGCAATGAGCAAGGGACTCACATCTGAGTATACCCTTCCACGCTTATGGTGGAAAAAATGATTCAGAAAAGAGGGTGGTGATGAACAGAGTGCCTGAATTAAGCAGACCACTCTTACCCAGTCCAAAGATCAGGGCTTGATCCATCACCGTTTTTTAGCTCACCGCACCATCCCAGCTCAGAACTTGGCTATATGCAAATTAGTCTGTTCCTGTCCCAGTGCATGATGGGAACAGGGCAAACCAAACTACCAAGCCAATTCTTGTACTGGGAAGGAAACAAGCTTCCGGGGACCGGTTTCTGCCATTTCAGGCGTCGTCGGCCCGGCTTGCTTGAATCCTGATGGTGCAATGAGCAAGGGACTCACATCTGAGTATACCCTTCCACGCTTAAGGTGGATAAAATGATTCAGAAAAGGGGGTGGTGATGAACAGAGTGCCTGAATTAAGCAGACCACTCTTACCCAGTCCAAAGATCAGGGCTTGATCCATTACCGTTTTTTAGCTCACTGCACCATCCCAGCTCAGAACTTGGCTATATGCAAATTAGTCTGTTCCTGTCCCAGTGCATGATGGGAACAGGGCAAACCAAATTACCAAGCCAATTCTTGTACTGGGAAGGAAACAAGCTTCCGGGGACCGGTTTCTGCCATTTCAGGCGTCGTCGGCCCGGATTGCTTGAATCCTGATGGTGCAATGAGCAAGGGACTCACATCTGAGTATACCCTTCCACGATTATGGTAGACAAAATGATTCAGAAAAGGGGGTGGTGATGAACAGAGTGCCTGAATTAAGCAGACCACTCTTACCCAGTCCAAAGATCAGGGCTTGATCCATCACTGTTTTTTAGCTCACTGCACCATCCCAGCTCAGAACTTGGCTATATGCAAATTAGTCTGTTCCTGTCCCAGTGCATGATGGGAACAGGGCAAACCAAAGTACCAAGCCAATTCTTGTACTGGGAAGGAAACAAGCTTCCGGGGACCGGTTTCTGCCATTTCAGGCGTCGTCGGCCCGGCTTGCTTGAATCCTGATGGTGCAATGAGCAAGGGACTCACATCTGAGTATACCCTTCCACGCTTATGGTGAACAAAATGATTCAGAAAAGGGGGTGGTGATGAACAGAGTGCCTGAATTAAGCAGACCACTCTTACCCATTCCAAAGATCAGGGCTTGATCCATCACTGTTTTTTAGCTCACTGCACCATCCCAGCTCAGAACTTGGCTATATGCAAATTAGTCTGTTCCTGTCCCAGTGCATGATGGGAACAGGGCAAACCAAACTACCAAGCCAATTCTTGTACTGGGAAGGAAACAAGCTTCCGGGGACCGGTTTCTGCCATTTCAGGCGTCGTCGGCCCGGCTTGCTTGAATCCTGATGGTGCAATGAGCAAGGGACTCACATCTGAGTATACCCTTCCACGCTTATGGTGGAAAAAATGATTCAGAAAAGAGGGTGGTGATGAACAGAGTGCCTGAATTAAGCAGACCACTCTTACCCAGTCCAAAGATCAGGGCTTGATCCATCACCGTTTTTTAGCTCACCGCACCATCCCAGCTCAGAACTTGGCTATATGCAAATTAGTCTGTTCCTGTCCCAGTGCATGATGGGAACAGGGCAAACCAAACTACCAAGCCAATTCTTGTACTGGGAAGGAAACAAGCTTCCGGGGACTGGTTTCTGCCATTTCAGGCGTCGTCGGCCCGGCTTGCTTGAATCCTGATGGTGCAATGAGCAAGGGACTCACATCTGAGTATACCCTTCCACGCTTATGGTGGACAAAATGATTCAGAAAAGGGGGTGGTGATGAACAGAGTGCCTGAATTAAGCAGACCACTCTTACCCAGTCCAAAGATCAGGGCTTGATCCATCACCGTTTTTTAGCTCACCGCACCATCCCAGCTCAGAACTTGGCTATATGGAAATTAGTCTGTTCCTGTCCCAGTGCATGATGGGAACAGGGCAAACCAAACTACCAAGCCAATTCTTGTACTGGGAAGGAAACAAGCTTCCGGGGACTGGTTTCTGCCATTTCAGGCGTCGTCGGCCCGGCTTGCTTGAATCCTGATGGTGCAATGAGCAAGGGACTCACATCTGAGTATACCCTTCCACGCTTAAGGTGGACAAAATGATTCAGAAAAGGGGGTGGTGATGAACAGAGTGCCTGAATTAAGCAGACCACTCTTACCCAGTCCAAAGATCAGGGCTTGATCCATCACCGTTTTTTAGCTTACCGCACCATCCCAGCTCAGAACTTGGCTATATGCAAATTAGTCTGTTCCTGTCCCAGTGCATGATGGGAACAGGGCAAACCAAACTACCAAGCCAATTCTTGTACTGGGAAGGAAACAAGCTTCCGGGGACCGGTTTCTGCCATTTCAGGCGTCGTCAGCCCGGCTTGCTTGAATCCTGATGGTGCAATGAGCAAGGGACTCACATCTGAGTATACCCTTCCACGCTTAAGGTGGATAAAATGATTCAGAAAAGAGGGTGGTGATGAACAGAGTGCCTGAATTAAGCAGACCACTCTTACCCAGTCCAAAGATCAGGGCTTGATCCATCACCGTTTTTTAGCTCACTGCACCATCCCAGCTCAGAACTTGGCTATATGCAAATTAGTCTGTTCCTGTCCCAGTGCATGATGGGAACAGGGCAAACCAAATTACCAAGCCAATTCTTGTACTGGGAAGGAAACAAGCTTCCGGGGACCGGTTTCTGCCATTTCAGGCGTCGTCGGCCCGGCTTGCTTGAATCCTGATGGTGCAATGAGCAAGGGACTCACATCTGAGTATACCCTTCCACGATTATGGTAGACAAAATGATTCAGAAAAGGGGGTGGTGATGAACAGAGTGCCTGAATTAAGCAGACCACTCTTACCCAGTCCAAAGATCAGGGCTTGATCCATCACAGTTTTTTAGCTCACTGCACCATCCCAGCTCAGAACTTGGCTATATGCAAATTAGTCTGTTCCTGTCCCAGTGCATGATGGGAACAGGGCAAACCAAACTACCAAGCCAATTCTTGTACTGGGAAGGAAACAAGCTTCCGGGGACCGGTTTCTGCCATTTCAGGCGTCGTCGGCCCGGCTTGCTTGAATCCTGATGGTGCAATGAGCAAGGGACTCACATCTGAGTATACCCTTCCACGCTTATGGTGAACAAAATGATTCAGAAAAGGGGGTGGTGATGAACAGAGTGCCTGAATTAAGCAGACCACTCTTACCCAGTCCAAAGATCAGGGCTTGATCCATCACTGTTTTTTAGCTCACTGCACCATCCCAGCTCAGAACTTGGCTATATGCAAATTAGTCTGTTCCTGTCCCAGTGCATGATGGGAACAGGGCAAACCAAACTACCAAGCCAATTCTTGTACTGGGAAGGAAACAAGCTTCCGGGGACCGGTTTCTGCCATTTCAGGCGTCGTCGGCCCAGCTTGCTTGAATCCTGATGGTGCAATGAGCAAGGGACTCACATCTGAGTATACCCTTCCACGCTTATGGTGGACAAAATGATTCAGAAAAGGGGGTGGTGATGAACAGAGTGCCTGAATTAAGCAGACCACTCTTACCCAGTCCAAAGATCAGGGCTTGATCCTTCACCGTTTTTTAGCTCACTGCACCATCCCAGCTCAGAACTTGGCTATATGCAAATTAGTCTGTTCCTGTCCCAGTGCATGATGGGAACAGGGTAAACCAAACTACCAAGCCAATTCTTGTACTGGGAAGGAAACAAGCTTCCGGGGACCGGTTTCTGCGATTTCAGGCGTCGTCTGCCCGGCTTGCTTGAATCCTGATGGTGCAATGAGCAAGGGACTCACATCTGAGTATACCCTTCCACGCTTATGGTGGACAAAATGATTCAGAAAAGGGGGTGGTGATGAACAGAGTGCCTGAATTAAGCAGACCACTCTTACCCAGTCCAAAGATCAGGGCTTGATCCATCACCAATTTTTAGCTCACTGCACCATCCCGGCTCAGAACTTGGCTATATGCCAATTAGTCTGTTCCTGTCCCAGTGCATGATGGGAACAGGGCAAACCAAACTACCAAGCCAATTCTTGTACTGGGAAGGAAACAAGCTTCCGGGGACCGGTTTCTGCCATTTCAGGCGTCGTCGGCCCGGCTTGCTTGAATCCTGATGGTGCAATGAGCAAGGGACTCACATCTGAGTATACCCTTCCATGCTTATGGTGGACAAAATGATTCAGAAAAGGGGGTGGTGATGAACAGAGTGCCTGAATTAAGCAGACCACTCTTACCCAGTCCAAAAATCAGGGCTTGATCCATCACCGTTTTTTAGCTCACTGCACCATCCCAGCTCAGAACTTGGCTATATGCAAATTAGTCTGTACCTGTCCCAGTGCATGATGGGAACAGGGCAAACCAAACTACCAAGCCAATTCTTGTACTGGGAAGGAAACAAGCTTCCGGGGACCGGTTTCTGCCATTTCAGGCGTCGTCGGCCCGGTTTGCTTGAATCCTGATGGTGCAATGAGCAAGGGACTCACATCTGAGTATACCCTTCCACGCTTAAGGTGGACAAAATGATTCAGAAAAGGGGGTGGTGATGAACAGAGTGCCTGAATTAAGCAGACCACTCTTACCCAGTCCAAAGATCAGGGCTTGATCCATCACCGTTTTTTAGCTCACTGCACCATCCCAGCTCAGAACTTGGCTATATGCAAATTAGTCTGTTCCTGTCCCAGTGCATGATGGGAACAGGGCAAACCAAACTACCAAGCCAATTCTTGTACTGGGAAGGAAACAAGCTTCCGGGGACCGGTTTCTGCCATTTCAGGCGTCGTCGACCCGGCTTGCTTGAATCCTGATGGTGCAATGAGCAAGGGACTCACATCTGAGTATACCCTTCCACGCTTAAGGTGGACAAAATGATTCAGAAAAGGGGGTGGTGATGAACAGAGTGCCTGAATTAAGCAGACCACTCTTACCCAGTCCAAAGATCAGGGCTTGATCCATCACCGTTTTTTAGCTCACTGCACCATCCCAGCTCAGAACTTGGCTATATGCAAATTAGTCTGTTCCTGTCCCAGTGCATGATGGGAACAGGGCAAACCAAACTACCAAGCCAATTCTTGTACTGGGAAGGAAACAAGCTTCCGGGGACCGGTTTCTGCCATTTCAGGCGTCGTCGGCCCGGCTTGCTTGAATCCTGATGGTGCAATGAGCAAGGGACTCACATCTGAGTATACCCTTCCACGCTTAAGGTAGACAAAATGATTCAGAAAAGGGGGTGGTGATGAACAGAGTGCCTGAATTAAGCAGACCACTCTTACCCAGTCCAAAGATCAGGGCTTGATCCATCACCGTTTTTTAGCTCACTGCACCATCCCAGCTCAGAACTTGGCTATATGCAAATTAGTCTGTTCCTGTCCCAGTGCATGATGGGAACAGGGCAAACCAAATTACCAAGCCAATTCTTGTACTGGGAAGGAAACAAGCTTCCGGGGACCGGTTTCTGCCATTTCAGGCGTCGTCGGCCCGGCTTGCTTGAATCCTGATGGTGCAATGAGCAAGGGACTCACATCTGAGTATACCCTTCCACGCTTATGGTGGAAAAAATGATTCAGAAAAGGGGGTGGTGATGAACAGAGTGCCTGAATTAAGCAGACCACTCTTACCCAGTCCAAAGATCAGGGCTTGATCCATCACCGTTTTTTAGCTCACCGCACCATCCCAGCTCAGAACTTGGCTATATGCAAATTAGTCTGTTCCTGTCCCAGTGCATGATGGGAACAGGGCAAACCAAACTACCAAGCCAATTCTTGTACTGGGAAGGAAACAAGCTTCCAGGGACCGGTTTCTGCCATTTCAGGCGTCGTCGGCCCGGCTTGCTTGAATCCTGATGGTGCAATGAGCAAGGGACTCACATCTGAGTATGCCCTTCCACGCTTATGGTGGACAAAATGATTCAGAAAAGGGGGTGGTGATGAACAGAGTGCCTGAATTAAGCAGACCACTCTTACCCAGTCCAAAGATCAGGGCTTGATCCATCACCGTTTTTTAGCTCACCGCACCATCCCAGCTCAGAACTTGGCTATATGCAAATTAGTCTGTTCCTGTCCCAGTGCATGATGGGAACAGGGCAAACCAAACTACCAAGCCAATTCTTGTACTGGGAAGGAAACAAGCTTCAGGGGACTGGTTTCTGCCATTTCAGGCGTCGTCGGCCCGGCTTGCTTGAATCCTGATGGTGCAATGAGCAAGGGACTCACATCTGAGTATACCCTTTCACGCTTAAGGTGGACAAAATGATTCAGAAAAGGGGGTGGTGATGAACAGAGTGCCTGAATTAAGCAGACCACTCTTACCCAGTCCAAAGATCAGGGCTTGATCCATCACCGTTTTTTAGCTCACTGCACCATCCCAGCTCAGAACTTGGCTATATGCAAATTAGTCTGTTCCTGTCCCATTGCATGATGGGAACAGGGCAAACCAAACTACCAAGCCAATTCTTGTACTGGGAAGGAAACAAGCTTCCGGGGACCGGTTTCTGCCATTTCAGGCGTCGTCAGCCCGGCTTGCTTGAATCCTGATGGTGCAATGAGCAAGGGACTCACATCTGAGTATACCCTTCCACGCTTAAGGTGGATAAAATGATTCAGAAAAGGGGGTGGTGATGAACAGAGTGCCTGAATTAAGCAGACCACTCTTACCCAGTCCAAAGATCAGGGCTTGATCCATCACCGTTTTTTAGCTCACTGCACCATCCCAGCTCAGAACTTAGCTATATGCAAATTAGTCTGTTCCTGTCCCAGTGCATGATGGGAACAGGGCAAACCAAATTACCAAGCCAATTCTTGTACTGGGAAGGAAACAAGCTTCCGGGGACCGGTTTCTGCCATTTCAGGCGTCGTCGGCCCGGCTTGCTTGAATCCTGATGGTGCAATGAGCAAGGGACTCACATCTGAGTATACCCTTCCACGATTATGGTAGACAAAATGATTCAGAAAAGGGGGTGGTGATGAACAGAGTGCCTGAATTAAGCAGACCACTCTTACCCAGTCCAAAGATCAGGGCTTGATCCATCACTGTTTTTTAGCTCACTGCACCATCCCAGCTCAGAACTTGGCTATATGCAAATTAGTCTGTTCCTGTCCCAGTGCATGATGGGAACAGGGCAAACCAAACTACCAAGCCAATTCTTGTACTGGGAAGGAAACAAGCTTCCGGAGACCGGTTTCTGCCATTTCAGGCGTCGTCGGCCCGGCTTGCTTGAATCCTGATGGTGCAATGAGCAAGGGACTCACATCTGAGTATACCCTTCCACGCTTATGGTGGACAAAATGATTCAGAAAAGGGGGTGGTGATGAACAGAGTGCCTGAATTAAGCAGACCACTCTTACCCAGTCCAAAGATCAGGGCTTGATCCTTCACCGTTTTTTAGCTCACTGCACCATCCCAGCTCAGAACTTGGCTATATGCAAATTAGTCTGTTCCTGTCCCAGTGCATGATGGGAACAGGGTAAACCAAACTACCAAGCCAATTCTTGTACTGGGAAGGAAACAAGCTTCCGGGGACCGGTTTCTGCCATTTCAGGCGTCGTCGGCCCGGCTTGCTTGAATCCTGATGGTGCAATGAGCAAGGGACTCACATCTGAGTATACCCTTCCACGCTTATGGTAGACAAAATGATTCAGAAAAGGGGGTGGTGTTGAACAGAGTGCCTGAATTAGGCAGACCACTCTTACCCAGTCCAAAGATCAGGGCTTGATCCATCACCGTTTTTTAGCTCACTGCACCATCCCAGCTCAGAACTTGGCTATATGCAAATTAGTTTGTTCCTGTCCCAGTGCATGATGGGAACAGGGCAAACCAAACTACCAAGCCAATTCTTGTACTGGGAAGGAAACAAGCTTCCGGGGACCGGTTTCTGCCATTTCAGGCGTCGTCGGCCCGGCTTGCTTGAATCCTGATGGTGCAATGAGCAAGGGACTCACATCTGAGTATACCCTTCCACGCTTGTGGTGGAAAAAATGATTCAGAAAAGGGGGTGGTGATGAACAGAGTGCCTGAATTAAGCAGACCACTCTTACCCAGTCCAAAGATCAGGGCTTGATCCATCACCGTTTTTTAGCTCACCGCACCATCCCAGCTCAGAACTTGGCTATATGCAAATTAGTCTGTTCCTGTCCCAGTGCATGATGGGAACAGGGCAAACCAAACTACCAAGCCAATTCTTGTACTGGGAAGGAAACAAGCTTCCGGGGACCGGTTTCTGCCATTTCAGGCGGCGTCGGCCCGGCTTGCTTGAATCCTGATGGTGCAATGAGCAAGGGACTCACATCTGAGTATACCCTTCCACGCTTATGGTGGACAAAATGATTCAGAAAAGGGGGTGGTGATGAACAGAGTGCCTGAATTAAGCAGACCACTCTTACCCAGTCCAAAGATCAGGGCTTGATCCATCACCGTTTTTTAGCTCACCGCACCATCCCAGCTCAGAACTTGGCTATATGCAAATTAGTCTGTTCCTGTCCCAGTGCATGATGGGAACAGGGCAAACCAAACTACCAAGCCAATTCTTGTACTGGGAAGGAAACAAGCTTCCGGGGACCGGTTTCTGCCATTTCAGGCGGCGTCGGCCCGGCTTGCTTGAATCCTGATGGTGCAATGAGCAAGGGACTCACATCTGAGTATACCCTTCCACGCTTATGGTGGACAAAATGATTCAGAAAAGGGGGTGGTGATGAACAGAGTGCCTGAATTAAGCAGACCACTCTTACCCAGTCCAAAGATCAGGGCTTGATCCATCACCGTTTTTTAGCTCACCGCACCATCCCAGCTCAGAACTTGGCTATATGCAAATTAGTCTGTTCCTGTCCCAGTGCATGATGGGAACAGGGCAAACCAAACTACCAAGCCAATTCTTGTACTGGGAAGGAAACAAGCTTCCGGGGACTGGTTTCTGCCATTTCAGGCGTCGTCGGCCCGGCTTGCTTGAATCCTGATGGTGCAATGAGCAAGGGACTCACATCTGAGTATACCCTTCCACGCTTAAGGTGGATAAAATGATTCAGAAAAGGGGCTGGTGATGAACAGAGTGCCTGAATTAAGCAGACCACTCTTACCCAGTCCAAAGATCAGGGCTTGATCCATCACCGTTTTTTAGCTCACTGCACCATCCCAGCTCAGAACTTGGCTATATGCAAATTAGTCTGTTCCTGTCCCAGTGCATGATGGGAACAGGGCAAACCAAATTACCAAGCCAATTCTTGTACTGGGAAGGAAACAAGCTTCCGGGGACCGGTTTCTGCCATTTCAGGCGTCGTCGGACCGGCTTGCTTGAATCCTGATGGTGCAATGAGCAAGGGACTCACATCTGAGTATACCCTTCCACGCTTATGGTGGACAAAATGATTCAGAAAAGGGGGTGGTGATGAACAGAGTGCCTGAATTAAGCAGACCACTCTTACCCAGTCCAAAAATCAGGGCTTGATCCATCACCGTTTTTTAGCTCACTGCACCATCCCAGCTCAGAACTTGGCTATATGCAAATTAGTCTGTACCTGTCCCAGTGCATGATGGGAACAGGGCAAACCAAACTACCAAGCCAATTCTTGTACTGGGAAGGAAACAAGCTTCCGGGGACCGGTTTCTGCCATTTCAGGCGTCGTCGGCCCGGTTTGCTTGAATCCTGATGGTGCAATGAGCAAGGGACTCACATCTGAGTATACCCTTCCACGCTTAAGGTGGACAAAATGATTCAGAAAAGGGGGTGGTGATGAACAGAGTGCCTGAATTAAGCAGACCACTCTTACCCAGTCCAAAGATCAGAGCTTGATCCATCACCGTTTTTTAGCTCACTGCACCATCCCAGCTCAGAACTTGGCTATATGCAAATTAGTCTGTTCCTGTCCCAGTGCATGATGGGAACAGGGCAAACCAAACTACCAAGCCAATTCTTGTACTGGGAAGGAAACAAGCTTCCGGGGACCGGTTTCTGCCATTTCAGGCGTCGTCGACCCGGCTTGCTTGAATCCTGATGGTGCAATGAGCAAGGGACTCACATCTGAGTATACCCTTCCACGCTTAAGGTGGATAAAATGATTCAGAAAATGGGGTGGTGATGAACAGAGTGCCTGAATTAAGCAGACCACTCTTACCCAGTCCAAAGATCAGGGCTTGATCCATCACCGTTTTTTAGCTCACTGCACCATCCCAGCTCAGAACTTGGCTATATGCAAATTAGTCTGTTCCTGTCCCAGTGCATGATGGGAACAGGGCAAACCAAACTACCAAGCCAATTCTTGTACTGGGAAGGAAACAAGCTTCCGGGGACCGGTTTCTGCCATTTCAGGCGTCGTCGGCCCGGCTTGCTTGAATCCTGATGGTGCAATGAGCAAGGGACTCACATCTGAGTATACCCTTCCACGCTTATGGTAGACAAACTGATTCAGAAAAGGGGGTGGTGATGAACAGAGTGCCTGAATTAAGCAGACCACTCTTACCCAGTCCAAAGATCAGGGCTTGATCCATCACCGTTTTTTAGCTCACTGCACCATCCCAGCTCAGAACTTGGCTATATGCAAATTAGTCTGTTCCTGTCCCAGTGCATGATGGGAACAGGGCAAACCAAATTACCAAGCCAATTCTTGTACTGGGAAGGAAACAAGCTTCCGGGGACCGGTTTCTGCCATTTCAGGCGTCGTCGGCCCGGCTTGCTTGAATCCTGATGGTGCAATGAGCAAGGGACTCACATCTGAGTATACCCTTCCACGCTTATGGTAGACAAACTGATTCAGAAAAGGGGGTGGTGATGAACAGAGTGCCTGAATTAAGCAGACCACTCTTACCCAGTCCAAAGATCAGGGCTTGATCCATCACCGTTTTTTAGCTCACTGCACCATCCCAGCTCAGAACTTGGCTATATGCAAATTAGTCTGTTCCTGTCCCAGTGCATGATGGGAACAGGGCAAACCAAACTACCAAGCCAATTCTTGTACTGGGAAGGAAACAAGCTTCCGGGGACCGGTTTCTGCCATTTCAGGCGTCGTCGGCCCGGCTTGCTTGAATCCTGATGGTGCAATGAGCAAGGGACTCACATCTGAGTATACCCTTCCACGCTTATGGTGGACAAAATGATTCAGAAAAGGGGGTGGTGATGAACAGAGTGCCTGAATTAAGCAGACCACTCTTACCCAGGCAAAGATCAGGGCTTGATCCATCACTGTTTTTTAGCTCACTGCACCATCCCAGCTCAGAACTTGGCTATATGCAAATTAGTCTGTTCCTGTCCCAGTGCATGATGGGAACAGGGCAAACCAAACTACCAAGCCAATTCTTGTACTGGGTAGGAAACAAGCTTCCGGGGACCGGTTTCTGCCATTTCAGGCGTCATCGGCCCGGCTTGCTTGAATCCTGATGGTGCAATGAGCAAGGGACTCACATCTGAATATACCCTTCCACGCTTATGGTGGACAAAATGATTCAGAAAAGGGGGTGGTGATGAACAGAGTGCCTGAATTAAGCAGACCACTCTTACCCAGTCCAAAGATCAGGGCTTGATCCATCACCAATTTTTAGCTCACCGCACCATCCCAGCTCAGAACTTGGCTATATGCCAATTAGTCTGTTCCTGTCCCAGTGCATGATGGGAACAGGGCAAACCAAACTACCAAGCCAATTCTTGTACTGGGAAGGAAACAAGCTTCCGGGGACCGGTTTCTGCCATTTCAGGCGTCATCGGCCCGGCTTGCTTGAATCCTGATGGTGCAATGAGCAAGGGACTCACATCTGAGTATACCCTTCCACGCTTATGGTGGACAAAATGATTCAGAAAAGGGGGTGGTGATGAACAGAGTGCCTGAATTAAGCAGACCACTCTTACCCAGTCCAAAGATCAGGGCTTGATCCATCACCGTTTTTTAGCTCACTGCACCATCCCAGCTCAGAACTTGGCTATATGCAAATTAGTCTGTTCCTGTCCCAGTGCATGATGGGAACAGGGCAAACCAAACTACCAAGCCAATTCTTGTACTGGGAAGGAAACAAGCTTCCGGGGACCGGTTTCTGCCATTTCAGGCGTCGTCGGCCCGGCTTGCTTGAATCCTGATGGTGCAATGAGCAAGGGACTCACATCTGAGTATACCCTTCCACGCTTGTGGTGGAAAAAATGATTCAGAAAAGGGGGTGGTGATGAACAGAGTGCCTGAATTAAGCAGACCACTCTTACCCAGTCCAAAGATCAGGGCTTGATCCATCACCGTTTTTTAGCTCACCGCACCATCCCAGCTCAGAACTTGGCTATATGCAAATTAGTCTGTTCCTGTCCCAGTGCAAGATGGGAACAGGGCAAACCAAACTACCAAGCCAATTCTTGTACTGGGAAGGAAACAAGCTTCCGGGGACCCGTTTCTGCCATTTCAGGCGGCGTCGGCCCGGCTTGCTTGAATCCTGATGGTGCAATGAGCAAGGGACTCACATCTGAGTATACCCTTCCACGCTTATGGTGGACAAAATGATTCAGAAAAGGGGGTGGTGATGAACAGAGTGCCTGAATTAAGCAGACCACTCTTACCCAGTCCAAAGATCAGGGCTTGATCCATCACCGTTTTTTAGCTCACCGCACCATCCCAGCTCAGAACTTGGCTATATGCAAATTAGTCTGTTCCTGTCCCAGTGCATGATGGGAACAGGGCAAACCAAACTACCAAGCCAATTCTTGTACTGGGAAGGAAACAAGCTTCCGGGGACTGGTTTATGCCATTTCAGGCGTCGTCGGCCCGGCTTGCTTGAATCCTGATGGTGCAATGAGCAAGGGACTCACATCTGAGTATACCCTTCCACGCTTAAGGTGGACAAAATGATTCAGAAAAGGGGGTGGTGATGAACAGAGTGCCTGAATTAAGCAGACCACTCTTACCCAGTCCAAAGATCAGGGCTTGATCCATCACCGTTTTTTAGCTCACTGCACCATCCCAGCTCAGAACTTGGCTATATGCAAATTAGTCTGTTCCTGTCCCAGTGCATGATGGGAACAGGGCAAACCAAACTACCAAGCCAATTCTTGTACTGGGAAGGAAACAAGCTTCCGGGGACCGGTTTCTGCCATTTCAGGCGTCGTCAGCCCGGCTTGCTTGAATCCTGATGGTGCAATGAGCAAGGGACTCACATCTGAGTATACCCTTCCACGCTTAAGGTGGATAAAATGATTCAGAAAAGGGGCTGGTGATGAACAGAGTGCCTGAATTAAGCAGACCACTCTTACCCAGTCCAAAGATCAGGGCTTGATCCATCACCGTTTTTTAGCTCACTGCACCATCCCAGCTCAGAACTTGGCTATATGCAAATTAGTCTGTTCCTGTCCCAGTGCATGATGGGAACAGGGCAAACCAAATTACCAAGCCAATTCTTGTACTGGGAAGGAAACAAGCTTCCGGGGACCGGTTTCTGCCATTTCAGGCGTCGTCGGCCCGGCTTGCTTGAATCCTGATGGTGCAATGAGCAAGGGACTCACATCTGAGTATACCCTTCCACGATTATGGTAGACAAAATGATTCAGAAAAGGGGGTGGTGATGAACAGAGTGCCTGAATTAAGCAGACCACTCTTACCCAGTCCAAAGATCAGGGCTTGATCCATCACTGTTTTTTAGCTCACTGCACCATCCCAGCTCAGAACTTGGCTATATGCAAATTAGTCTGTTCCTGTCCCAGTGCATGATGGGAACAGGGCAAACCAAACTACCAAGCCAATTCTTGTACTGGGAAGGAAACAACCTTCCGGGGACCGGTTTCTGCCATTTCAGGCGTCGTCGGCCCGGCTTGCTTGAATCCTGATGGTGCAATGAGCAAGGGACTCACATCTGAGTATACCCTTCCACGCTTATGGTGGACAAAATGATTCAGAAAAGGGGGTGGTGATGAACAGAGTGCCTGAATTAAGCAGACCACTCTTACCCAGTCCAAAGATCAGGGCTTGATCCTTCACCGTTTTTTAGCTCACTGCACCATCCCAGCTCAGAACTTGGCTATATGCAAATTAGTCTGTTCCTGTCCCAGTGCATGATGGGAACAGGGTAAACCAAACTACCAAGCCAATTCTTGTACTGGGAAGGAAACAAGCTTCCGGGGACTGGTTTCTGCAATTTCAGGCGTCGTCGGCCCGGCTTGCTTGAATCCTGATGGTGCAATGAGCAAGGGACTCACATCTGAGTATACCCTTCCACGCTTATGGTGGACAAAATGATTCAGAAAAGGGGGTGGTGATGAACAGAGTGCCTGAATTAAGCAGACCACTCTTACCCAGTCCAAAGATCAGGGCTTGATCCATCACCAATTTTTAGCTCACTGCACCATCCCAGCTCAGAACTTGGCTATATGCCAATTAGTCTGTTCCTGTCCCAGTGCATGATGGGAACAGGGCAAACCAAACTACCAAGCCAATTCTTGTACTGGGAAGGAAACAAGCTTCCGGGGACCGCTTTCTGCCATTTCAGGCGTCGTCGGCCCGGCTTGCTTGAATCCTGATGGTGCAATGAGCAAGGGACTCACATCTGAGTATACCCTTCCATGCTTATGGTGGACAAAATGATTCAGAAAAGGGGGTGGTGATGAACAGAGTGCCTGAATTAAGCAGACCACTCTTACCCAGTCCAAAAATCAGGGCTTGATCCATCACCGTTTTTTAGCTCACTGCACCATCCCAGCTCAGAACTTGGCTATATGCAAATTAGTCTGTACCTGTCCCAGTGCATGATGGGAACAGGGCAAACCAAACTACCAAGCCAATTCTTGTACTGGGAAGGAAACAAGCTTCCGGGGACCGGTTTCTGCCATTTCAGGCGTCGTCGGCCCGGTTTGCTTGAATCCTGATGGTGCAATGAGCAAGGGACTCACATCTGAGTATACCCTTCCACGCTTAAGGTGGACAAAATGATTCAGAAAAGGGGGTGGTGATGAACAGAGTGCCTGAATTAAGCAGACCACTCTTACCCAGTCCAAAGATCAGGGCTTGATCCATCACCGTTTTTTAGCTCACTGCACCATCCCAGCTCAGAACTTGGCTATATGCAAATTAGTCTGTTCCTGTCCCAGTGCATGATGGGAACAGGGCAAACCAAACTACCAAGCCAATTCTTGTACTGGGAAGGAAACAAGCTTCCGGGGACCGGTTTCTGCCATTTCAGGCGTCGTCGACCCGGCTTGCTTGAATCCTGATGGTGCAATGAGCAAGGGACTCACATCTGAGTATACCCTTCCACGCTTAAGGTGGATAAAATGATTCAGAAAATGGGGTGGTGATGAACAGAGTGCCTGAATTAAGCAGACCACTCTTACCCAGTCCAAAGATCAGGGCTTGATCCATCACCGTTTTTTAGCTCACTGCACCATCCCAGCTCAGAACTTGGCTATATGCAAATTAGTCTGTTCCTGTCCCAGTGCATGATGGGAACAGGGCAAACCAAATTACCAAGCCAATTCTTGTACTGGGAAGGAAACAAGCTTCCGGGGACCGGTTTCTGCCATTTCAGGCGTCGTCGGCCCGGCTTGCTTGAATCCTGATGGTGCAATGAGCAAGGGACTCACATCTGAGTATACCCTTCCACGCTTATGGTAGACAAAATGATTCAGAAAAGGGGGTGGTGATGAACAGAGTGCCTGAATTAAGCAGACCACTCTTACCCAGTCCAAAGATCAGGGCTTGATCCATCACCGTTTTTTAGCTCACTGCACCATCCCAGCTCAGAACTTGGCTATATGCAAATTAGTCTGTTCCTGTCCCAGTGCATGATGGGAACAGGGCAAACCAAACTACCAAGCCAATTCTTGTACTGGGAAGGAAACAAGCTTCCGGGGACCGGTTTCTGCCATTTCAGGCATCGTCGGCCCGGCTTGCTTGAATCCTGATGGTGCAATGAGCAAGGGACTCACATCTGAGTATACCCTTCCACGCTTATGGTGGACAAAATGATTCAGAAAAGGGGGTGGTGATGAACAGAGTGCCTGAATTAAGCAGACCACTCTTACCCAGGCAAAGATCAGGGCTTGATCCATCACTGTTTTTTAGCTCACTGCACCATCCCAGCTCAGAACTTGGCTATATGCAAATTAGTCTGTTCCTGTCCCAGTGCATGATGGGAACAGGGCAAACCAAACTACCAAGCCAATTCTTGTACTGGGAAGGAAACAAGCTTCCGGGGACCGGTTTCTGCCATTTCAGGCGTCGTCGGCCCGGCTTGCTTGAATCCTGATGGTGCAATGAGCAAGGGACTCACATCTGAGTATACCCTTCCACGCTTATGGTGGACAAAATGATTCAGAAAAGGGGGTGGTGATGAACAGAGTGCCTGAATTAAGCAGACCACTCTTACCCAGTCCAAAGATCAGGGCTTGATCCATCACCGTTTTTTAGCTCACTGCACCATCCCAGCTCAGAACTTGGCTATATGCAAATTAGTCTGTTCCTGTCCCAGTGCATGATGGGAACATGGTAAACCAAACTACCAAGCCAATTCTTGTACTGGGAAGGAAACAAGCTTCCGGGGACCGGTTTCTGCCATTTCAGGCGTCGTCGGCCCGGCTTGCTTGAATCCTGATGGTGCAATGAGCAAGGGACTCACATCTGAGTATACCCTTCCACGCTTATGGTGGACAAAATGATTCAGAAAAGGGGGTGGTGATGAACAGAGTGCCTGAATTAAGCAGACCACTCTTACCCAGTCCAAAGATCAGGGCTTGATCCATCACCGTTTTTTAGCTCACCGCACCATCCCAGCTCAGAACTTGGCTATATGCAAATTAGTCTGTTCCTGTCCCAGTGCATGATGGGAACAGGGCAAACCAAACTACCAAGCCAATTCTTGTACTGGGAAGGAAACAAGCTTCCGGGGACCGGTTTCTGCCATTTCAGGCGTCGTCGGCCCGGCTTGCTTGAATCCTGATGGTGCAATGAGCAAGGGACTCACATCTGAGTATACCCTTCCACGCTTATGGTGGACAAAATGATTCAGAAAAGGGGGTGGTGATGAACAGAGTGCCTGAATTAAGAAGACCACTCTCACCCAGTCCAAAGATCAGGGCTTGATCCATCACCGTTTTTTAGCTCACCGCACCATCCCAGTTCAGAACTTGGCTATATGCAAATTAGTCTGTTCCTGTCCCAGTGCATGATGGGAACAGGGCAAACCAAACTACCAAGCCAATTCTTGTACTGGGAAGGAAACAAGCTTCCGGGGACCGGTTTCTGCCATTTCAGGCGTCGTCGGCCCGGCTTGCTTGAATCCTGATGGTGCAATGAGCAAGGGACTCACATCTGAGTATACCCTTCCACGCTTAAGGTGGACAAAATGATTCAGAAAAGGGGGTGGTGATGAACAGAGTGCCTGAATTAAGCAGACCACTCTTACCCAGTCCAAAGATCAGGGCTTGATCCATCACCGTTTTTTAGCTCACTGCACCATCCCAGCTCAGAACTTGGCTATATGCAAATTAGTCTGTTCCTGTCCCAGTGCATGATGGGAACAGGGCAAACCAAATTACCAAGCCAATTCTTGTACTGGGAAGGAAACAAGCTTCCGGGGACCGGTTTCTGCCATTTCAGGCGTCGTCGGCCCGGCTTGCTTGAATCCTGATGGTGCAATGAGCAAGGGACTCACATCTGAGTATACCCTTCCACGCTTATGGTAGACAAAATGATTCAGAAAAGGGGGTGGTGTTGAACAGAGTGCCTGAATTAAGCAGACCACTCTTACCCAGTCCAAAGATCAGGGCTTGATCCATCACCTTTTTTTAGCTCACTGCACCATCCCAGCTCAGAACTTGGCTATATGCAAATTAGTCTGTTCCTGTCCCAGTGCATGATGGGAACAGGGCAAACCAAACTACCAAGCCAATTCTTGTACTGGGAAGGAAACAAGCTTCCGGGGACCGGTTTCTGCCATTTCAGGCGTCGTCGGCCCGGCTTGCTTGAATCCTGATGGTGCAATGAGCAAGGGACTCACATCTGAGTATACCCTTCCACGCTTATGGTGGACAAAATGATTCAGAAAAGGGGGTGGTGATGAACAGAGTGCCTGAATTAAGCAGACCACTCTTACCCAGGCAAAGATCAGGGCTTGATCCATCACTGTTTTTTAGCTCTCTGCACCATCCCAGCTCAGAACTTGGCTATATGCAAATTAGTCTGTTCCTGTCCCAGTGCACGATGGGAACAGGGCAAACCAAACTACCAAGCCAATTCTTGTACTGGGAAGGAAACAAGCTTCCGGGGACCGGTTTCTGCCATTTCAGGCGTCGTCGGCCCGGCTTGCTTGAATCCTGATGGTGCAATGAGCAAGGGACTCACATTTGAGTATACCCTTCCACGCTTATGGTGGACAAAATGATTCAGAAAAGGGGGTGGTGATGAACAGAGTGCCTGAATTAAGCAGACCACTCTTACCCAGTCCAAAGATCAGGGCTTGATCCTTCACCGTTTTTTAGCTCACTGCACCATCCCAGCTCAGAACTTGGCTATATGCAAATTAGTCTGTTCCTGTCCCAGTGCATGATGGGAACAGGGCAAACCAAACTACCAAGCCAATTCTTGTACTGGGAAGGAAACAAGCTTCCGGGGACCGGTTTCTGCCATTTCAGGCGTCGTCGGCCCGGCTTGCTTGAATCCTGATGGTGCAATGAGCAAGGGACTCACATCTGAGTATACCCTTCCACGCTTATGGTGGACAAAATGATTCAGAAAAGGGGGTGGTGATGAACAGAGTGCCTGAATTAAGCAGACCACTCTTACCCAGGCAAAGATCAGGGCTTGATCCATCACTGTTTTTTAGCTCACTGCACCATCCCAGCTCAGAACTTGGCTATATGCAAATTAGTCTGTTCCTGTCCCAGTGCACGATGGGAACAGGGCAAACCAAACTACCAAGCCAATTCTTGTACTGGGAAGGAAACAAGCTTCCGGGGACCGGTTTCTGCCATTTCAGGCGTCGTCGGCCCGGCTTGCTTGAATCCTGATGGTGCAATGAGCAAGGGACTCACATTTGAGTATACCCTTCCACGCTTATGGTGGACAAAATGATTCAGTAAAGGGGGTGGTGATGAACAGAGTGCCTGAATTAAGCAGACCACTCTTACCCAGTCCAAAGATCAGGGCTTGATCCTTCACCGTTTTTTAGCTCACTGCACCATCCCAGCTCAGAACTTGGCTATATGCAAATTAGTCTGTTCCTGTCCCAGTGCATGATGGGAACAGGGTAAACCAAACTACCAAGCCAATTCTTGTACTGGGAAGGAAACAAGCTTCCGGGGACCGGTTTCTGCAATTTCAGGCGTCGTCGGCCCGGCTTGCTTGAATCCTGATGGTGCAATGAGCAAGGGACTCACATCTGAGTATACCCTTCCAGGCTTATGGTGGACAAAATGATTCAGAAAAGGGGGTGGTGATGAACAGAGTGCCTGAATTAAGCAGACCACTCTTACCCAGTCCAAAGATCAGGGCTTGATCCATCACCGTTTTTTAGCTCACTGCACCATCCCAGCTCAGAACTTGGCTATATGCAAATTAGTCTGTTCCTGTCCCAGTGCATGATGGGAACAGGGTAAACCAAACTACCAAGCCAATTCTTGTACTGGGAAGGAAACAAGCTTCCGGGGACCGGTTTCTGCCATTTCAGGCGTCGTCGGCCCGGCTTGCTTGAATCCTGATGGTGCAATGAGCAAGGGACTCACATCTGAGTATACCCTTCCACGCTTATGGTGGACAAAATGATTCAGAAAAGGGGGTGGTGATGAACAGAGTGCCTGAATTAAGCAGACCACTCTTACCCAGTCCAAAGATCAGGGCTTGATCCATCACCGTTTTTTAGCTCACCGCACCATCCCAGCTCAGAACTTGGCTATATGCAAATTAGTCTGTTACTGTCCCAGTGCATGATGGGAACAGGGCAAACCAAACTACCAAGGCAATTCTTGTACTGGGAAGGAAACAAGCTTCCGGGGACCGGTTTCTGCCATTTCAGGCGTCATCAGCCCGGCTTGCTTGAATCCTGATGGTGCAATGAGCAAGGGACTTACATCTGAATATACCCTTCCACGCTTATGGTGGACAAAATGATTCAGAAAAGGGGGTGGTGATGAACAGAGTGCCTGAATTAAGCAGACCACTCTTACCCAGTCCAAAGATCAGGGTTTGATCCATCACCAATTTTTAGCTCACTGCACCATCCCAGCTCAGAACTTGGCTATATGCCAATTAGTCTGTTCCTGTCCCAGTGCATGATGGGAACAGGGCAAACCAAACTACCAAGCCAATTCTTGTACTGGGAAGGAAACAAGCTTCCGGGGACCGGTTTCTGCCATTTCAGGCGTCGTCGGCCCGGCTTGCTTGAATCCTGATGGTGCAATGAGCAAGGGACTCACATCTGAGTATACCCTTCCATGCTTATGGTGGACAAAATGATTCAGAAAAGGGGGTGGTGTTGAACAGAGTGCCTGAATTAAGCAGACCACTCTTACCCAGTCCAAAGATCAGGGCTTGATCCATCACCGTTTTTTAGCTCACTGCACCATCCCAGCTCAGAACTTGGCTATATGCAAATTAGTCTGTTCCTGTCCCAGTGCATGATGGGAACAGGGCAAACCAAACTACCAAGCCAATTCTTGTACTGGGAAGGAAACAAGCTTCCGGGGACCGGTTTCTGCCATTTCAGGCGTCGTCGGCCCGGCTTGCTTGAATCCTGATGGTGCAATGAGCAAGGGACTCACATCTGAGTATACCCTTCCACGCTTGTGGTGGACAAAATGATTCAGAAAATGGGGTGGTGTTGAACAGAGTGCCTGAATTAAGCAGACCACTCTTACCCAGTCCAAAGATCAGGGCTTGATCCATCACCGTTTTTTAGCTCACTGCACCATCCCAGCTCAGAACTTGGCTATATGCAAATTAGTCTGTTCCTGTCCCAGTGCATGATGGGAACAGGGCAAACAAAACTACCAAGCCAATTCTTGTACTGGGAAGGAAACAAGCTTCCGGGGACCGGTTTCTGCCATTTCAGGCGTCGTCGGCCCGGCTTGCTTGAATCCTGATGGTGCAATGAGCAAGGGACTCACATCTGAGTATACCCTTCCACGCTTATGGTGGACAAAATGATTCAGAAAAGGGGGTGGTGATGAACAGAGTGCCTGAATTAAGCAGACCACTCTTACCCAGTCCAAAGATCAGGGCTTGATCCATCACCGTTTTTTAGCTCACTGCACCATCCCAGCTCAGAACTTGGCTATATGCAAATTAGTCTGTTCCTGTCCCAGTGCATGATGGGAACATGGTAAACCAAACTACCAAGCCAATTCTTGTACTGGGAAGGAAACAAGCTTCCGGGGACCGGTTTCTGCCATTTCAGGCGTCGTCGGCCCGGCTTGCTTGAATCCTGATGGTGCAATGAGCAAGGGACTCACATCTGAGTATACCCTTCCACGCTTATGGTGGACAAAATGATTCAGAAAAGGGGGTGGTGATGAACAGAGTGCCTGAATTAAGCAGACCACTCTTACCCAGTCCAAAGATCAGGGCTTGATCCATCACCGTTTTTTAGCTCACCGCACCATCCCAGCTCAGAACTTGGCTATATGCAAATTAGTCTGTTCCTGTCCCAGTGCATGATGGGAACAGGGCAAACCAAACTACCAAGCCAATTCTTGTACTGGGAAGGAAACAAGCTTCCGGGGACCGGTTTCTGCCATTTCAGGCGTCGTCGGCCCGGCTTGCTTGAATCCTGATGGTGCAATGAGCAAGGGACTCACATCTGAGTATACCCTTCCACGCTTATGGTGGACAAAATGATTCAGAAAAGGGGGTGGTGATGAACAGAGTGCCTGAATTAAGCAGACCACTCTCACCCAGTCCAAAGATCAGGGCTTGATCCATCACCGTTTTTTAGCTCACCGCACCATCCCAGCTCAGAACTTGGCTATATGCAAATTAGTCTGTTCCTGTCCCAGTGCATGATGGGAACAGGGCAAACCAAACTACCAAGCCAATTCTTGTACTGGGAAGGAAACAAGCTTCCGGGGACCGGTTTCTGCCATTTCAGGCGTCGTCAGCCCGGCTTGCTTGAATCCTGATGGTGCAATGAGCAAGGGACTCACATCTGAGTATACCCTTCCACGCTTAAGGTGGATAAAATGATTCAGAAAAGGGGGTGGTGATGAACAGAGTGCCTGAATTAAGCAGACCACTCTTACCCAGTCCAAAGATCAGGGCTTGATCCATCACCGTTTTTTAGCTCACTGCACCATCCCAGCTCAGAACTTGGCTATATGCAAATTAGTCTGTTCCTGTCCCAGTGCATGATGGGAACAGGGCAAACCAAATTACCAAGCCAATTCTTGTACTGGGAAGGAAACAAGCTTCCGGGGACCGGTTTCTGCCATTTCAGGCGTCGTCGGCCCGGCTTGCTTGAATCCTGATGGTGCAATGAGCAAGGGACTCACATCTGAGTATACCCTTCCACGATTATGGTAGACAAAATGATTCAGAAAAGGGGGTGGTGATGAACAGAGTGCCTGAATTAAGCAGACCACTCTTACCGAGTCCAAAGATCAGGGCTTGATCCATCACTGTTTTTTAGCTCACTGCACCATCCCAGCTCAGAACTTGGCTATATGCAAATTAGTCTGTTCCTGTCCCAGTGCATGATGGGAACAGGGCAAACCAAACTACCAAGCCAATTCTTGTACTGGGAAGGAAACAAGCTTCCGGGGACCGGTTTCTGCCATTTCAGGCGTCGTCGGCCCGGCTTGCTTGAATCCTGATGGTGCAATGAGCAAGGGACTCACATCTGAGTATACCCTTCCACGCTTATGGTGGACAAAATGATTCAGAAAAGGGGGTGGTGATGAACAGAGTGCCTGAATTAAGCAGACCACTCTTACCCAGTCCAAAGATCAGGGCTTGATCCATCACCGTTTTTTAGCTCACTGCACCATCCCAGCTCAGAACTTGGCTATATGCAAATTAGTCTGTTCCTGTCCCAGTGCATGATGGGAACATGGTAAACCAAACTACCAAGCCAATTCTTGTACTGGGAAGGAAACAAGCTTCCGGGGACCGGTTTCTGCCATTTCAGGCGTCGTCGGCCCGGCTTGCTTGAATCCTGATGGTGCAATGAGCAAGGGACTCACATCTGAGTATACCCTTCCACGCTTATGGTGGACAAAATGATTCAGAAAAGGGGGTGGTGATGAACAGAGTGCCTGAATTAAGCAGACCACTCTTACCCAGTCCAAAGATCAGGGCTTGATCAATCACCGTTTTTTAGCTCACCGCACCATCCCAGCTCAGAACTTGGCTATATGCAAATTAGTCTGTTCCTGTCCCAGTGCATGATGGGAACAGGGCAAACCAAACTACCAAGCCAATTCTTGTACTGGGAAGGAAACAAGCTTCCGGGGACCGGTTTCTGCCATTTCAGGCGTCGTCGGCCCGGCTTGCTTGAATCCTGATGGTGCAATGAGCAAGGGACTCACATCTGAGTATACCCTTCCACGCTTATGGTGGACAAAATGATTAAGAAAAGGGGGTGGTGATGAACAGAGTGCCTGAATTAAGCAGACCACTCTCACCCAGTCCAAAGATCAGGGCTTGATCCATCACCGTTTTTTAGCTCACCGCACCATCCCAGCTCAGAACTTGGCTATATGCAAATTAGTCTGTTCCTGTCCCAGTGCATGATGGGAACAGGGCAAACCAAACTACCAAGCCAATTCTTGTACTGGGAAGGAAACAAGCTTCCGGGGACTGGTTTCTGCCATTTCAGGCGTCGTCGGCCCGGCTTGCTTGAATCCTGATGGTGCAATGAGCAAGGGACTCACATCTGAGTATACCCTTCCACGCTTAAGGTGGACAAAATTATTCAGAAAAGGGGGTGGTGATGAACAGAGTGCCTGAATTAAGCAGACCACTCTTACCCAGTCCAAAGATCAGGGCTTGATCCATCACCGTTTTTTAGCTCACTGCACCATCCCAGCTCAGAACTTGGCTATATGCAAATTAGTCTGTTCCTGTCCCAGTGCATGATGGGAACAGGGCAAACCAAACTACCAAGCCAATTCTTGTACTGGGAAGGAAACAAGCTTCCGGGGACCGGTTTCTGCCATTTCAGGCGTCGTCAGCCCGGCTTGCTTGAATCCTGATGGTGCAATGAGCAAGGGACTCACATCTGAGTATACCCTTCCACGCTTAAGGTGGATAAAATGATTCAGAAAAGGGGGTGGTGATGAACAGAGTGCCTGAATTAAGCAGACCACTCTTACCCAGTCCAAAGATCAGGGCTTGATCCATCACCGTTTTTTAGCTCACTGCACCATCCCAGCTCAGAACTTGGCTATATGCAAATTAGTCTGTTCCTGTCCCAGTGCATGATGGGAACAGGGCAAACCAAATTACCAAGCCAATTCTTGTACTGGGAAGGAAACAAGCTTCCGGGGACCGGTTTCTGCCATTTCAGGCGTCGTCGGCCCGGCTTGCTTGAATCCTGATGGTGCAATGAGCAAGGGACTCACATCTGAGTATACCCTTCCACGATTATGGTAGACAAAATGATTCAGAAAAGGGGGTGGTGATGAACAGAGTGCCTGAATTAAGCAGACCACTCTTACCGAGTCCAAAGATCAGGGCTTGATCCATCACTGTTTTTTAGCTCACTGCACCATCCCAGCTCAGAACTTGGCTATATGCAAATTAGTCTGTTCCTGTCCCAGTGCATGATGGGAACAGGGCAAACCAAACTACCAAGCCAATTCTTGTACTGGGAAGGAAACAAGCTTCCGGGGACCGGTTTCTGCCATTTCAGGCGTCGTCGGCCCGGCTTGCTTGAATCCTGATGGTGCAATGAGCAAGGGACTCACATCTGAGTATACCCTTCCACGCTTATGGTGGACAAAATGATTCAGAAAAGGGGGTGGTGATGAACAGAGTGCCTGAATTAAGCAGACCACTCTTACCCAGTCCAAAGATCAGGGCTTGATCCATCACTGTTTTTTAGCTCACTGCACCATCCCAGCTCAGAACTTGGCTATATGCAAATTAGTCTGTTCCTGTCCCAGTGCATGATGGGAACAGGGCAAACCAAACTACCAAGCCAATTCTTGTACTGGGAAGGAAACAAGCTTCCGGGGACCGGTTTCTGCCATTTCAGGCGTCGTCGGCCCGGCTTGCTTGAATCCTGATGGTGCAATGAGCAAGGGACTCACATCTGAGTATACCCTTCCACGCTTATGGTGGACAAAATGATTCAGAAAAGGGGGTGGTGATGAACAGAGTGCCTGAATTAAGCAGACCACTCTTACCCAGTCCAAAGATCAGGGCTTGATCCTTCACCGTTTTTTAGCTCACTGCACCATCCCAGCTCAGAACTTGGCTATATGCAAATTAGTCTGTTCCTGTCCCAGTGCATGATGGGAACAGGGTAAACCAAACTACCAAGCCAATTCTTGTACTGGGAAGGAAACAAGCTTCCGGGGACCGGTTTCTGCAATTTCAGGCGTCGTCGGCCCGGCTTGCTTGAATCCTGATGGTGCAATGAGCAAGGGACTCACATCTGAGTATACCCTTCCACGCTTATGGTGGACAAAATGATTCAGAAAAGGGGGTGGTGATGAACAGAGTGCCTGAATTAAGCAGACCACTCTTACCCAGTCCAACGATCAGGGCTTGATCCATCACCAATTTTTAGCTCACTGCACCATCCCAGCTCAGAACTTGGCTATATGCCAATTAGTCTGTTCCTGTCCCAGTGCATGATGGGAACAGGGTAAACCAAACTACCAAGCCAATTCTTGTACTGGGAAGGAAACAAGCTTCCGGGGACCGGTTTCTGCAATTTCAGGCGTCGTCGGCCCGGCTTGCTTGAATCCTGATGGTGCAATGAGCAAGGGACTCACATCTGAGTATACCCTTCCACGCTTATGGTGGACAAAATGATTCAGAAAAGGGGGTGGTGATGAACAGAGTGCCTGAATTAAGCAGACCACTCTTACCCAGTCCAACGATCAGGGCTTGATCCATCACCAATTTTTAGCTCACTGCACCATCCCAGCTCAGAACTTGGCTATATGCCAATTAGTCTGTTCCTGTCCCAGTGCATGATGGGAACAGGGCAAACCAAACTACCAAGCCAATTCTTGTACTGGGAAGGAAACAAGCTTCCGGGGACCGGTTTCTGCCATTTCAGGCGTCGTCGGCCCGGCTTGCTTGAATCCTGATGGTGCAATGAGCAAGGGACTCACATCTGAGTATACCCTTCCATGCTTATGGTGGACAAAATGATTCAGAAAAGGGGGTGGTGATGAACAGAGTGCCTGAATTAAGCAGACCACTCTTACCCAGTCCAAAAATCAGGGCTTGATCCATCACCGTTTTTTAGCTCACTGCACCATCCCAGCTCAGAACTTGGCTATATGCAAATTAGTCTGTACCTGTCCCAGTGCATGATGGGAACAGGGCAAACCAAACTACCAAGCCAATTCTTGTACTGGGAAGGAAACAAGCTTCCGGGGACCGGTTTCTGCCATTTCAGGCGTCGTCAGCCCGGCTTGCTTGAATCCTGATGGTGCAATGAGCAAGGGACTCACATCTGAGTATACCCTTCCACGCTTAAGGTGGACAAAATGATTCAGAAAAGGGGGTGGTGATGAACAGAGTGCCTGAATTAAGCAGACCACTCTTACCCAGTCCAAAGATCAGGGCTTGATCCATCACCGTTTTTTAGCTCACTGCACCATCCCAGCTCAGAACTTGGCTATATGCAAATTAGTCTGTTCCTGTCCCAGTGCATGATGGGAACAGGGCAAACCAAACTACCAAGCCAATTCTTGTACTGGGAAGGAAACAAGCTTCCGGGGACCGGTTTCTGCCATTTCAGGCGTCGTCGACCCGGCTTGCTTGAATCCTGATGGTGCAATGAGCAAGGGACTCACATCTGAGTATACCCTTCCACGCTTAAGGTGGATAAAATGATTCAGAAAAGGGGGTGGTGATGAACAGAGTGCCTGAATTAAGCAGACCACTCTTACCCAGTCCAAAGATCAGGGCTTGATCCATCACCGTTTTTTAGCTCACTGCACCATCCCAGCTCAGAACTTGGCTATATGCAAATTAGTCTGTTCCTGTCCCAGTGCATGATGGGAACAGGGCAAACCAAATTACCAAGCCAATTCTTGTACTGGGAAGGAAACAAGCTTCCGGGGACCGGTTTCTGCCATTTCAGGCGTCGTCGGCCCGGCTTGCTTGAATCCTGATGGTGCAATGAGCAAGGGACTCACATCTGAGTATACCCTTCCACGCTTATGGTAGACAAAATGATTCAGAAAAGGGGGTGGTGTTGAACAGAGTGCCTGAATTAAGCAGACCACTCTTACCCAGTCCAAAGATCAGGGCTTGATCCATCACCGTTTTTTAGCTCACTGCACCATCCCAGCTCAGAACTTGGCTATATGCAAATTAGTCTGTTCCTGTCCCAGTGCATGATGGGAACAGGGCAAACCAAACTACCAAGCCAATTCTTGTACTGGGAAGGAAACAAGCTTCCGGGGACCGGTTTCTGCCATTTCAGGCGTCGTCGGCCCGGCTTGCTTGAATCCTGATGGTGCAATGAGCAAGGGACTCACATCTGAGTATACCCTTCCACGCTTATGGTGGACAAAATGATTGAGAAAAGGGGGTGGTGATGAACAGAGTGCCTGAATTAAGCAGACCACTCTTACCCAGGCAAAGATCAGGGCTTGATCCATCACTGTTTTTTAGCTCACTGCACCATCCCAGCTCAGAACTTGGCTATATGCAAATTAGTCTGTTCCTGTCCCAGTGCATGATGGGAACAGGGCAAACCAAACTACCAAGCCAATTCTTGTACTGGGAAGGAAACAAGCTTCCGGGGACCGGTTTCTGCCATTTCAGGCGTCGTCGGCCCGGCTTGCTTGAATCCTGATGGTGCAATGAGCAAGGGACTCACATCTGAGTATACCCTTCCACGCTTAAGGTGGACAAAATGATTCAGAAAAGGGGGTGGTGATGAACAGAGTGCCTGAATTAAGCAGACCACTCTTACCCAGTCCAAAGATCAGGGCTTGATCGATCACCGTTTTTTAGCTCACTGCACCATCCCAGCTCAGAACTTGGCTATATGCAAATTAGTCTGTTCCTGTCCCAGTGCATGATGGGAACAGGGCAAACCAAACTACCAAGCCAATTCTTGTACTGGGAAGGAAACAAGCTTCCGGGGACCGGTTTCTGCCATTTCAGGCGTCGTCGACCCGGCTTGCTTGAATCCTGATGGTGCAATGAGCAAGGGACTCACATCTGAGTATACCCTTCCACGCTTAAGGTGGATAAAATGATTCAGAAAAGGGGGTGGTGATGAACAGAGTGCCTGAATTAAGCAGACCACTCTTACCCAGTCCAAAGATCAGGGCTTGATCCATCACCGTTTTTTAGCTCACTGCACCATCCCAGCTCAGAACTTGGCTATATGCAAATTAGTCTGTTCCTGTCCCAGTGCATGATGGGAACAGGGCAAACCAAATTACCAAGCCAATTCTTGTACTGGGAAGGAAACAAGCTTCCGGGGACCGGTTTCTGCCATTTCAGGCGTCGTCGGCCCGGCTTGCTTGAATCCTGATGGTGCAATGAGCAAGGGACTCACATCTGAGTATACCCTTCCACGCTTATGGTAGACAAAATGATTCAGAAAAGGGGGTGGTGATGAACAGAGTGCCTGAATTAAGCAGACCACTCTTACCCAGTCCAAAGATCAGGGCTTGATCCATCACCGTTTTTTAGCTCACTGCACCATCCCAGCTCAGAACTTGGCTATATGCAAATTAGTCTGTTCCTGTCCCAGTGCATGATGGGAACAGGGCAAACCAAACTACCAAGCCAATTCTTGTACTGGGAAGGAAAAAAGCTTCCGGGGACCGGTTTCTGCCATTTCAGGCGTCGTCGGCCCGGCTTGCTTGAATCCTGATGGTGCAATGAGCAAGGGACTCACATCTGAGTATACCCTTCCACGCTTAGTGTGGACAAAATGATTCAGAAAAGGGGGTGGTGATGAACAGAGTGCCTGAATTAAGCAGACCACTCTTACCCAGTCCAAAGATCAGGGCTTGATCCATCACCGTTTTTTAGCTCACTGCACCATCCCAGCTCAGAACTTGGCTATATGCAAATTAGTCTGTTCCTGTCCCAGTGCATGATGGGAACAGGGTAAACCAAACTACCAAGCCAATTATTGTACTGGGAAGGAAACAAGCTTCCGGGGACCGGTTTCTGCCATTTCAGGCGTCGTCGGCCCGGCTTGCTTGAATCCTGATGGTGCAATGAGCAAGGGACTCACATCTGAGTATACCCTTCCACGCTTAGTGTGGACAAAATGATTCAGAAAAGGGGGTGGTGATGAACAGAGTGCCTGAATTAAGCAGACCACTCTTACCCAGTCCAAAGATCAGGGCTTGATCCATCACCGTTTTTTAGCTCACTGCACCATCCCAGCTCAGAACTTGGCTATATGCAAATTAGTCTGTTCCTGTCCCAGTGCATGATGGGAACAGGGTAAACCAAACTACCAAGCCAATTATTGTACTGGGAAGGAAACAAGCTTCCGGGGACCGGTTTCTGCCATTTCAGGCGTCGTCGGCCCGGCTTGCTTGAATCCTGATGGTGCAATGAGCAAGGGACTCACATCTGAGTATACCCTTCCACGCTTATGGTGGACAAAATGATTCAGAAAAGGGGGTGGTGATGAACAGAGTGCCTGAATTAAGCAGACCACTCTTACCCAGTCCAAAGATCAGGGCTTGATCCATCACCGTTTTTTAGCTCACCGCACCATCCCAGCTCAGAACTTGGCTATATGCAAATTAGTCTGTTCCTGTCCCAGTGCATGATGGGAACAGGGCAAACCAAACTACCAAGCCAATTCTTGTACTGGGAAGGAAACAAGCTTCCGGGGACCGGTTTCTGCCATTTCAGGCGTAATCGGCCCGGCTTGCTTGAATCCTGATGGTGCAATGGCAAGGGACTTACATCTGAATAGACCCTTCCACGCTTATGGTGGACAAAATGATTCAGAAAAGGGGGTGGTGATGAACAGAGTGCCTGAATTAAGCAGACCACTCTTACCCAGTCCAAAGATCAGGGCTTGATCCATCACCAATTTTTAGCTCACTGCACCATCCCAGCTCAGAACTTGGCTATATGCCAATTAGTCTGTTCCTGTCCCAGTGCATGATGGGAACAGCGCAAACCAAACTACCAAGCCAATTCTTGTACTGGGAAGGAAACAAGCTTCCGGGGACCGGTTTCTGCCATTTCAGGCGTCGTCGGCCCGGCTTGCTTGAATCCTGATGGTGCAATGAGCAAGGGACTCACATCTGAGTATACCCTTCCACGCTTATGGTGGACAAAATGATTCAGAAAAGGGGGTGGTGATGAACAGAGTGCCTGAATTAAGCAGACCACTCTTACCCAGTCCAAAAATCAGGGCTTGATCCATCACCGTTTTTTAGCTCACTGCACCATTCCAGCTCAGAACTTGGGTATATGCAAATTAGTCTGTACCTGTCCCAGTGCATGATGGGAACAGGGCAAACCAAACTACCAAGCCAATTCTTGTACTGGGAAGGAAACAAGCTTCCGGGGACCGGTTTCTGCCATTTCAGGCGTCGTCGGCCCGGCTTGCTTGAATCCTGATGGTGCAATGAGCAAGGGACTCACATCTGAGTGTACCCTTCCACGCTTATGGTGGACAAAATGATTCAGAAAAGGGGGTGGTGATGAACAGAGTGCCTGAATTAAGCAGACCACTCTTACCCAGTCCAAAGATCAGGGCTTGATCCATCACCGTTTTTTAGCTCACTGCACCATCCCAGCTCAGAACTTGGCTATATGCAAATTAGTCTGTTCCTGTCCCAGTGCATGATGGGAACAGGGCAAACCAAACTACCAAGCCAATTCTTGTACTGGGAAGGAAACAAGCTTCCGGGGACTGGTTTCTGCCATTTCAGGCGTCGTCGGCCCGGCTTGCTTGAATCCTGATGGTGCAATGAGCAAGGGACTCACATCTGAGTATACCCTTCCACGCTTGTGGTGGACAAAATGATTCAGAAAAGGGGGTGGTGTTGAACAGAGTGCCTGAATTAAGCAGACCACTCTTACCCAGTCCAAAGATCAGGGCTTGATCCATCACCGTTTTTTAGCTCACTGCACCATCCCAGCTCAGAACTTGGCTATATGCAAATTAGTCTGTTCCTGTCCCAGTGCATGATGGGAACAGGGCAAACAAAACTACCAAGCCAATTCTTGTACTGGGAAGGAAACAAGCTTCCGGGGACCGGTTTCTGCCATTTCAGGCGTCGTCGGCCCAGCTTGCTTGAATCCTGATGGTGCAATGAGCAAGGGACTCACATCTGAGTATACCCTTCCACGCTTATGGTGGACAAAATGATTCAGAAAAGGGGGTGGTGATGAACAGAGTGCCTGAATTAAGCAGACCACTCTTACCCAGTCCAAAGATCAGGGCTTGATCCATCACCGTTTTTTAGCTCACTGCACCATCCTAGCTCAGAACTTGGCTATATGCAAATTAGTCTGTTCCTGTCCCAGTGCATGATGGGAACAGGGCAAACCAAACTACCAAGCCAATTCTTGTACTGGGAAGGATACAAGATTCCGGGGACCGGTTTCTGCCATTTCAGGCTTCGTCGGCCCGGCTTGCTTGAATCCTGATGGTGCAATGAGCAAGGGACTCACATCTGAGTATACCCTTCCACGCTTATGGTGGACAAAATGATTCAGAAAAGGGGGTGGTGATGAACAGAGTGCCTGAATTAAGCAGACCACTCTTACCCAGTCCAAAGATCAGGGCTTGATCCATCACCAATTTTTAGCTCACTGCACCATCCCAGCTCAGAACTTGGCTATATGCCAATTAGTCTGTTCCTGTCCCAGTGCATGATGGGAACAGCGCAAACCAAACTACCAAGCCAATTCTTGTACTGGGAAGGAAACAAGCTTCCGGGGACCGGTTTCTGCCATTTCAGGCGTCGTCGGCCCGGCTTGCTTGAATCCTGATGGTGCAATGAGCAAGGGACTCACATCTGAGTATACCCTTCCACGCTTATGGTGGACAAAATGATTCAGAAAAGGGGGTGGTGATGAACAGAGTGCCTGAATTAAGCGGACCACTCTTACCCAGTCCAAAAATCAGGGCTTGATCCATCACCGTTTTTTAGCTCACTGCACCATTCCAGCTCAGAACTTGGCTATATGCACATTAGTCTGTACCTGTCCCAGTGCATGATGGGAACAGGGCAAACCAAACTACCAAGCCAATTCTTGTACTGGGAAGGAAACAAGCTTCCGGGGACCGGTTTCTGCCATTTCAGGCGTCGTCGGCCCGGCTTGCTTGAATCCTGATGGTGCAATGAGCAAGGGACTCACATCTGAGTGTACCCTTCCACGCTTATGGTGGACAAAATGATTCAGAAAAGGGGGTGGTGATGAACAGAGTGCCTGAATTAAGCAGACCACTCTTACCCAGTCCAAAGATCAGGGCTTGATCCATCACCGTTTTTTAGCTCACTGCACCATCCCAGCTCAGAACTTGGCTATATGCAAATTAGTCTGTTCCTGTCCCAGTGCATGATGGGAACAGGGCAAACCAAACTACCAAGCCAATTCTTGTACTGGGAAGGAAACAAGCTTCCGGGGACCGGTTTCTGCCATTTCAGGCGTCGTCGGCCCGGCTTGCTTGAATCCTGATGGTGCAATGAGCAAGGGACTCACATCTGAGTATACCCTTCCACGCTTGTGGTGGACAAAATGATTCAGAAAAGGGGGTGGTGTTGAACAGAGTGCCTGAATTAAGCAGACCACTCTTACCCAGTCCAAAGATCAGGGCTTGATCCATCACCGTTTTTTAGCTCACTGCACCATCCCAGCTCAGAACTTGGCTATATGCAAATTAGTCTGTTCCTGTCCCAGTGCATGATGGGAACAGGGCAAACAAAACTACCAAGCCAATTCTTGTACTGGGAAGGAAACAAGCTTCTGGGGACCGGTTTCTGCCATTTCAGGCGTCGTCGGCCCGGCTTGCTTGAATCCTGATGGTGCAATGAGCAAGGGACTCACATCTGAGTATACCCTTCCACGCTTATGGTGGACAAAATGATTCAGAAAAGGGGGTGGTGATGAACAGAGTGCCTGAATTAAGCAGACCACTCTTACCCAGTCCAAAGATCAGGGCTTGATCCATCACCGTTTTTTAGCTCACTGCACCATCCTAGCTCAGAACTTGGCTATATGCAAATTAGTCTGTTCCTGTCCCAGTGCATGATGGGAACAGGGCAAACCAAACTACCAAGCCAATTCTTGTACTGGGAAGGAAACAAGATTCCGGGGACCGGTTTCTGCCATTTCAGGCTTCGTCGGCCCGGCTTGCTTGAATCCTGATGGTGCAATGAGCAAGGGACTCACATCTGAGTATACCCTTCCACGCTTATGGTGGACAAAATGATTCAGAAAAGGGGGTGGTGATGAACAGAGTGCCTGAATTAAGCAGACCACTCTTACCCAGTCCAAAGATCAGGGCTTGATCCATCACCGTTTTTTAGCTCACTGCACCATCCCAGCTCAGAACTTGGCTATATGCAAATTAGTCTGTTCCTGTCCCAGTGCATGATGGGAACAGGGCAAACCAAACTACCAAGCCAATTCTTGTACTGGGAAGGAAACAAGCTCCGGGGACCGGTTTCTGCCATTTCAGGCGTCGTCGGCCCGGCTTGCTTGAATCCTGATGGTGCAATGAGCAAGGGACTCACATCTGAGTATACCCTTCCACGCTTATGGTGGACAAAATGATTCAGAAAAGGGGGTGGTGATGAACAGAGTGCCTGAATTAAGCAGACCACTCTTACCCAGTCCAAAGATCAGGGCTTGATCCATCACCGTTTTTTAGCTCACTGCACCATCCCAGCTCAGAACTTGGCTATATGCAAATTAGTCTGTTCCTGTCCCAGTGCATGATGGGAACAGGGCAAACCAAACTACCAAGCCAATTCTTGTACTGGGAAGGAAACAAGCTTCCGGGGACCGGTTTCTGCCATTTCAGGCGTCGTCGGCCCGGCTTGCTTGAATCCTGATGGTGCAATGAGCAAGGGACTCACATCTGAGTATACCCTTCCACGCTTATGGTGGACAAAATGATTCAGAAAAGGGGGTGGTGATGAACAGAGTGCCTGAATTAAGCAGACCACTCTTACCCAGTCCAAAGCTCAGGGCTTGATCCATCACCGTTTTTTAGCTCACTGCACCATCCCAGCTCAGAACTTGGCTATATGCAAATTAGTCTGTTCCTGTCCCAGTGCATGATGGGAACAGGGCAAACCAAAATACCAGGCCAATTCTTGTACTGGGAAGGAAACAAGCTTCCGGGGACCGGTTTCTGCCATTTCAGGCATCGTCGGCCCGGCTTGCTCGAATCCTGATGGTGCAATGAGCAAGGGACTCACATCTGAGTATACCCTTCCACGCTTATTGTGGACAAAATGATTCAGAAAAGGGGTTGGTGATGAACAGAGTGCCTGAATTAAGCAGACCACTCTTACCCAGTCCAAAGATCAGGGCTTGATCCATCACCGTTTTTTAGCTCACTGCACCATCCCAGCTCAGAACTTGGCTATATGCAAATTGGTCTGTTCCTGTCCCAGTGCATGATGGGAACAGGGCAAACCAAACTACCAAGCCAATTCTTGTACTGGGAAGGAAACAAGCTTCCGGGGACCGGTTTCTGCCATTTCAGGCGTCATCGGCCCGGCTTGCTTGAATCCTGATGGTGCAATGAGCAAGGGACTCACATCTGAGTATACCCTTCCACGCTTATGAGAGTCCTGCAGCTGATGACACTCTGAAACTTAGGGCCAGATGTAGGTGAGGGACATTTACGGACTCATAAATACCGAATTTTACCGATTCGGTATTTATGAATCGGTAAATATGAAGGTGGGAGATGTAGGTATTTTTTTAAATAGAAATACCGAATCGGTAACATTCGGTATTTACCGATTCGGTAAATACCGAATCGATATTTCCTATTGATTCCTATGGGCTGTGAAGCCCATAGGAATCAATGGGAAATACCGATTCGGTATTTACCGAATCGGTAAATACCGAATGTTGCAAGGGTGCAGGGGGTGTCACTTTGACACCCTCTAGCACCCGAAGTAAAGGCATGTGTGACATGTGGCACACATACATGCCCTTAGGGCATGTCTGTGTGTCACATTGCACAGTGTGCATGCACAGATGTGCATGCACACCTGGATTCGGTATTTTACCACACAATAGGATTGTGTGGTAAAATACCAACTCTTAAGGGCCTGTGACACTCTCAGGAGTGTCACCTACATTTGGATTTACCGAATCGGTAAAATTACCGATTCGGTATTTTATAGAATCGGTAAATGTACTGAATCGGTAAATTTACCGATTCTGTAAAATAATGGCCCCTACATGCCAATTCCGAAATGCCGGTCGGTAACGGCCAAAATCAGCCGTTACCGACCGGTATTTGTGCTCCTACATCTGGCCCTTAGTCTTTTATATCTAAATGAACCAACATGAGTCAAAAAGGTACCAGAAATTTTCTTCCGGTTTAATTGGAGATACCCTTTGTTCAAATCAAGGCGGGAAAAGGCTATGGCTCCATTCAGCTGCACAATCTTGTCAGCAATATGCAGGCCTGGATGTCCTTATATTTCAGTTGCTTTGTTAGCTTGCGCATATTAGCGCTGATGTGTATTACTCCTCCACTATCCTTCTTAGGCACTATCACTATGGGTGACACCCATTTGTCAAACCAGTGAATCGCTCAATGTTGTAAATCATTAATAGTGTCTCTAGTTCTTTCTCAACAGCCTCTTGTAAATGAAACATCATTTTACGATGTTGCTAAGCAACAGGAAGGATGTCCCCATTTATGTGAAGCTGCACTTTCATTGTCTAAAGCCTTCCCAGTCCTTGAAATGAGGATGGAAACTGATTCGCTTTCGCATGATAGACATTGACATTATAGTTGACAGAATTCAGCCCATGTATCGAACAGTGCTAATACTTAGTAAATATGTACTAGATGAAGTGCCTTGAAGGTCATAAGTTAGTGCTTGTTCTTTCTTTTTATGCTTTACAGTTGATAAATATAAACCTTGACTTTACAGTGGCATGGAAGCAGCCAGTGTATACACTTTGGTTTTCAATGGAGTTAATTTTTGCATTGTATTTTTCTGATGGCATGTTTATCGATGCACCACTGTCTATGATAAAAGGTATGAAGCACACATTCACCTTGCGTGTGATTTTGGAATATTGTCAAATGAATTTCACACTTTGGCTTGTCAAGCTACCTTTTTTTATGTTTAAGAAATTTTTTATTAAGTTTTCGAATACATATAAAAGCCATCAAATATCATATAGAAACATAAATAGGATGAATAAGCAGGCAAAATAGCAAAAAAACTAAATGAGGACATGAGAATTAAAAGAGGGGAAAGGAAAGGGGGAGAGAAAAAAAGAGCAGAAAAGAGAAAGGGAGAAGAGAGCGAGAATTAACTAGCAGGAGGGTGTGTAGAAAGATAAGTAGTGAAAGGAAGCCAAAGAAAATCTAATTTAATTTTTGGGGAAACAGAAGAAGAGGAAACAGAAGCAATTCGATGTTCATCACAAATAGAATTCCACCAAGTGAGTAGAGAAATCCGTGAATTATCCTTCCAGGATGACAAAATAACTTTAAAAGCTAATGCAATAAAAAGATCAAATAATCTAGGAGAAGAAAGTGTAACATCAATATCTGGAGATAATGATCCAAGGAAAACATTCTGTAGAGCTAAAACCGTAGTAAAGTTAAACACTAGCATGCAAATATTCCAAACAGAATTCCAAAAGGATAAAACATTAGAACATTCATAAAGTAAATGTATCAACGTGCCCCTTTTAGTGGAACAAGACCAACACAATGGAGATGAGGAGGGCAAGAATTTACAAATGCTAATAGTAGTAATAAATGTTCTTTGATAGAGGAAATACAGGGATTGAGTTATGCGAGCAGCAGCAGAGGTTTTAAATAATTTAGACCATATTTTATCCCAGGTGGTAACAGATAGAGAAATGGATAAATCTGTTTCCCAAGCATTCTCAATTGGAGACTTAGGACGTTGAACATTAATTGACAATAATAACTTATATACAATAGCGGCTTTAGGTCTGAGAATAGATAATAAAGAATATAAGGGTGTGGAAGGGGATAGAGATGGTACATGAGGTGGGAGGGAAAAAGTAATTAGATGAGATTGTATGGCATGAACAATAATATTGTACTCAATAAAAGAGGAATCAGATAAGTGATAATGTAACTGTAGGGTAGTGAAGGGGATAATAGAAAAGCCATTTAATAATTGATGAACAAAAATAATACCCTTTTCTTTCCAGTATTTGTAGTAAAATGATTTACCTTTATACTTGGGAAATTTATTGTACCATACACAAGAAGACAAACAGCATTGGAGAGGAATAAAATCCTTAGAAAGAGTATTATAGAGCAAAGCTCAGGAGTACTTTAGAATGGGATTTGTAGAAAAAAGGTACAATTTGACATAAAAAGTACTTGTTGAAAGGAAAAATGTTTCATGAGGGAGCGTTCAAAGTGAACCCATTTGGGGACAGGGCTATCCACAAAATCATATGCTAATGAAAAAGATTGTTTAATCAAAAGAGCAGAATGGTAAGCAGTAAAATTTGGAAAACACATACCAACCTCATTTTTAGGGCGTATAAGTTTGTGTAAAGCAATTCGTGGGTGTTTAATATTCCACAAAAAATGTATGCACATAGAATTTATTTTAGAAAAATATGAATTAGGGATTTTAATAGGAAGCATAGACAAGATATATAAAACATGAGGCACAATAATCATTTTAATAGTATCTAATCTTCCCCACCAGGAGAGATATAGGGGGACCAAATAAGGAGAAGTGAATTAATTGTATTTAGTAATGAATCAAGAGTAAACTTAAGTGTGTCATGAAGGGAAGACGAAAACCAAATGCCAAAGTATTTAATTTTAGAAGGGCACCAAGCAAAACTAGTGTCACTGAACATAAATTGATAACATGAAGAATTTAGGGGTAGTACTTCAGTTTTGGAAGGGTTAAGCTTGTAGCCGGAAATACTGGAATATCATCCAGAAAATGAGGAAGGGAGTCAGTGGGTTTGGACATATAAATAAGGATGTCATCTGCATAAGCGGACAATTTAATTTCTATAGAGTTATATTTAAAACCAGCAATCTGGGAATTAATACAAATGTGTTCTAGGAAGGGTTTAAGGCAGAGGATAAAAAGTAAAGGGGAGAGGGGGCAAACCTGTCTCGTTCCTCTAGATAGGGAAATTAACTAGAAAAGTAATTGTTAACAAAAATACTGGCTTTGGGACATGAGTACAAGAGCTTAACATAGGAAATAAAAGAGGGTCCAAAACCAAACCATTTCAGAGTATGAAACATAAACTGCCAATTAATACGATCAAAATCCTCTTCGGCATCCAAGGACATTGCTGCAAGGGGAGAGTTATATTTTTTGGCATAGGAAATGATATTACTAAACATCCGAGCATTATCAGATGCTAATTTGCCATTCACAAATCCAACTTGATCAGTCTTAATTAAGAGAGGAATAATAGTGTCAAGCCGGGTTACAAGAAGTTTGGCAAAGATTTTACAATCATATTTAATTAATGATATAGGATGAAAATCTTTACAATAGGAATGATCTTTATCAGGTTTGGGTATGATAACGATTAAAGCGTCCATGAAAGAGCCAGAAGCTTTTGCGTCAGCAATAAATGAATTAAAAAGGAGAAGAAGTTTAGGGACCAAAATGGAGTTAAAAGAATTGTAAAATTCAACATATAGGTAATCGGGTCAAGGGGCTTTTGATTTCTTTATGGCTTTTATAGCATTCATTATCTCTTGAGAAGTTATGTCATTTTCTAACACACTAAATTCATCAGGTAGAGATGGAAGAGAGGATAGACCTGAAAAGAAAGTTTTTAAATTCAAATCAGTGGGAAATGTGTCATCGGAATAAAGGGATTTATAGTAGTCATGGAAAACCTCAGCAATGTCCTTATCCGATGATACTAGCTTATTAGTAGATTCATTGAGAACAGGGCCGATAGTCTTACGTACAGATTTAATCTTTAAATAGTTAGCTAACATTTTCCCCACTTTATTTTGCCCACAATGGTATTTAGATTTAATCTTAAGCAAAATATGACACGTATCAGTTGTTGCTAATTTGTTAAGCTCAGATTTAGCCATAATTAAATCATGAAGGGTATTAGAAGAACGAGAAGTAAAATAGGTATGTTCTAAAATTTTGAGGTGTCGTAATTGATCTTCATATTTCTGTCTGTTAGACTTCTTCTTCGATACAAAAGAGATGGTAAAGGCACAAAAAGCAGCCTTAAAAGCATCCCAATTGTTAGGAACAGAAGTATCTGATGGGTTATTAAGATGAAAAAATTCATTATTAAAAGAGGAAGCTTGTTGTAAAAAAAACGTATCATTCAACAAAAAGGTGTTAGGCTTCCATCGACTAAATTGAGGGGAGACATGTGTAAGATACAAAACAGCATAAACAGTGGCATGGTCTGATATAACAATAGAACCAATTTCAGATTTTTGGATAGAGGGAAGCAAAGATTTACTGGTGAAAATATAATCAATTCTGGAACGGGTCTGATGCACATTAGAAAAAAAAGTAAATTCAGTTAAGTCAGGATTACAAGTCTTCCAAACATCATATAATGGACGAGAGGCAATGGCCGACTGAAAAGCTTTGTGAGATTTATCAGGTTGAAATTTACATTTGGATTGTCTATCAGAAAAGGGATCTAACCATTGGTTGAAGTCACCAGCAACAACAATATTGGGACAGTCAATTGAAGAAAGGAGGACTTTAATATCATTCCAATATTTCGTATCAGGTTTAACAGGACCATAAATATTCAAAAGAACCAACGTTTTATTTTGTATCACAAACTGTGCCATTACCCATCGTCCATCAGAATCACATTGTGAGGATAAAATTCGTACTGCTAAAGCTTTATGGAACAATATAGCAACACCCCCTTTTTTGTGAATAGCAGGAGAGAAAACAACTTGGCCCACCCATTGCCTTTTTAGTTTAAGAGATTCAACATCGTTACAGTGAGTTTCTTGAAGAAAAGAAATTTGCGAGTTAAGTTTAGATAAATGAGACAGTACCTTTTGTCGCTTGAAAGGATTCCCAAGACCACGTACGTTCCACGTAATGAAATTACACATAATGGAGGTAAGGGAGGGTAGAAAATAGTTGGTGAAGACACATCTCAAGGGCACGACTGTAAGGGAAAACAGACCACAACAAGAAATTACATTTGAAACACATTACATAGAATAAAAATAGATTAAAAAAGGAAAAGAGAGAAGATAGGGGGATAGAATAAGGAAAGAAAAACAGACAAACAGATCAAAGCAAAACAGCCAGATCTGAGAAAGATAAAAAAGACAATGAAGAGGGAGCATAGTGGCGCGAAGCAAGGCGGAGCACAAGAAAAGAACTAAGATATGAGGAAAGGAGAGCCATAAAGGAGCACAGTATTAGAAGAGAGAAATAAGAAAAAGATAGAGCAATAGATCAAAGTCAAAGGGAAGAAACTAAAAGTTATACTGCAAAAATGAAGCAACGTAATTAAGAAAAGAACTCTGGATATGACAAATAGATGTCTACAAAGAAATATAAACGAAAAAGGGAATCAATTATCAGTGTCCATTCCATTGGAAGAGAAAGAGTGAAGAAATAATTTAAGTTTCCCAGGATCATCAAAGGAACGGGACCGTCCTTCGTGAGTGATCTTGCAGAGACATGGATAGAGTATGCCATATTGAATGTTGAGTTGTCTCATCTGAGGACGTAAAGCAAGGAATTCTTTTTGGCGAGAGTTGGTTGCATTGGAGAAGTCCTGGGAAATGAAGATGTTATGACCGGACCAGATGAGGCGACATTTGAGTTTAACAGCCTTCAGAACAGTCATAAGTTTAGTAAACTCCAAAAAGAGCATGATGATACCACGATGTCTAGCAGGATTGAGAGCGAGACGACCCAGTCGGTGAGCTCTTTGTATGTTGAGGGGAGATCCAGAAGTAGGAAGATTAAGAAGCTCAGGAAGAAATTTCTGGAGGAACACGACCATGTTGGGGCCTTCAATATTTTCCGTAAGGCCATATAGGCGTAGGTTGTTGCGACGATTGCGATTTTCTAAGTCCTCAGTGTGAAGTTTCAGTTTATGAATTTCCTGTTCAAGTGTTGGAATCTTAGTAGAAACATCCTGTAAATCACTAACACGTTGTTTCACCTCCACTACTTTGTTCTCCATAACTATCCATCTATCCTCTATTTGTTGTAGTTTTCCATTTGTGGCAGTCATGAAGGGATGAAGTCCTCGCACCTCTTCCAAAATAGAATCTAGAACAGGATTCTGTGAGGATTGAATAGGTGACGGTGGATCATTCTTGTGTCTCTTTGGTGTCGTGCCTTTGGTAGAGGACCTAGCAGAATGAAGATCCGTAGCCATAGTGATAAAGAAAATAGGGTGTAGCAGAGTATGAGCAAAGTGTGTTCCCCAGAAGAAAGAAAAAATTATGCTCAGTTAGTGAAGACAGTGAAGTACGCAGGTATATGAGAACAAGAGATCAACAGTCTGCTGCAAAACGATATAATATGGGAGCGGGAGCTCAGCAGCCAATAGAGGCGGCCGCCCACGTCCCAAAAAAAAAAAAGGCGCAGCCCCAATCATTGCACAGAAACCAGGTTTTCCACAATGGTATTAATCAGTATCAAAAATCATTGTGAGCTATGTCACTCTGCCAAAAATCTATCTGATGTAGAGTTGAAAATATCGCAGCCCAAATCCTTGCGCAGAAATCAGGTCATCTGCAAACAGTAGATATCAGGAGGAAATTGTGGGAAATACAGTCAAATGCCAGCAAATAGTATCAATTTGCAACGAAAATCATTGTGAGCCATGTGGTTGAAGTTAGGATGCATTCCTACATATAAACGCAGCATATGTGAAGACATGAGAGGATAAGCTGCATGAAGGTAGAAAGTTGGTTCCCACGTCGGAAAGGAGAAAGCAGAGGACATTTAATAAAAATATATCCTGAGTCTCTGTAACAGCATTCTGCCAGTAAAAAGGGTCATTCAGCAAAGAGGAGAAGGATATAAAAACGTTACAGGCAGTAGAAAAAGCGAGCATGATGGCCCAAAATGGCGGCCGGTCGCAATGTGAGGAGAAGAGAACGGAGCTGCAGGGGAGATAACCAGGGCAAGGAAGTGTCCAAAATTAAATCCAGACAGTCATGGCATCCTAAGGCGAAATTTCCCAACATTTCGTGGAGTGGAATGTTGAGGAGACGGCTCACAGAGAGATACGAGCTCCGTCACTGAGCGGAGCTCAAACGGGTTCTGCCATTTTGCTGCGGCGCCGAAACCACACCCCTCTTGTCGAGCTATCTTTGACCAGCATTCTTCCTTATAAGAATTGAATCCAACATGATAACGTTGGCCAGTGGTCAACATTGATACCATGCACCCGTCTTCCTCAATGTCGCTTGACAATGACAGTGACAAACGTATAAACAAGGAATTTGATGACAATTGACATTGTTCAGTTTCTTCTTGCCTCAACTGATGTTGCTGCTTGGCCTAATGGGTGTGGTTGGAACATCTCTGGAACTTTCTAGCTTCCATTTTGTTTTCTCAATGTGAGGCACTTGATCTTTCTTTTGCAAACCATTTTAAAATGGTTCTCTGTCCCGCAGCCTTTGCATATCTGTCCAATGGCAAGGCACTTACCTTCATGTGGACAGGAAAATATACATCAAAAACACAATTTCTGTTTTCTTTTTCGACTTTATTTTTTGGCCTTCTACCCGTTTCAGCTTACTTTTCACACTCAACGCTGATTCATTTTGGGCCGTTCCGGCTTCCATATTAGTGGCTTGTCTGTCAGCTCTTTCTTCTGCTCTAGAAGCCATGAGTACTCGCTCCAAATGAGAGAATCTCTTTCAGCATTCGTCATCTGAAGGAATCGAAGTGACAACCATCTATCTCTCTGAAACACATGTCTTTTCCATCGGTGAACTTGCAATGCTTGATGAGCGAATCAATTTTTTCTACGAACTCATCCATCGTTTCACCATCTTTCTGCCTTTCTTGGTTGAAAATATACCTTTCCTAGTCAACATTTGGCATTGGATTCAACTTGGTGCTGAACGTTTTTTTGATTTGACGGTACATCACTTCATCACTGTGTGGTATTTTCCTTATCATTTCTTTTACTCTTTCACTGCCAAAATCTTATATTTAATGATCTTTTTGTGCTTTGATTCTTTTAGCACATCAATGAAATCATAAAGGATTCGATCCAGGTAGTTTATCTGTCTACGATATTAAGCGTTTTTCTGGTACCGAAGGAAGGCAGTGGTTTTAAGAATGCAGAGGCACCATATTCGGTGTTTTTTTCAGCAGTCACTGAAAAGCTTGACTATTCTGACCGCCACCCACGCCCATTCATTCAGTCAGACATGATCCACCAGCCTCATGAGCACAATCCTGTGCTTCTGCTTGGGTTATGGTGCCTGGTGCTGAGGTCTAATGGAGCTCTTTACTCCAGGTTCTGGTAAGCATAGTTGTATACTCAATATATATGGTTATCGCCATTGTTAATGTTTCTTTGTGTTTATCTGGTTCTACTCATAGTGTTGGTTTACACATGGCTTTTACCTCTTGCATTTTTTGTACCTGGTTTCTGCTGCCTTTAGTGGATCTTTATGTGAGAATTGTTTAGGCTTTTAGTACTTCCTTGTACTTGGTAATCACTTTCTTTTGTGCTGCTCTGTACATGTTAATGTTAAAAATATTTGTAAAGCGCAACGTTCACCGGATAGGATTCTTGGCGCTAAAGGGGACAGGCACCTGAGAATCAGTGGTTCAGATTAAAGGTAGGCTTGTTGAAAGAGCCAAGTTTTTAGTTGCTTTCTAAACTGGGAAAAGGTACCGGTAGTGCGAATAGCAAGAGGAATAGAGTTCCAGAGTTGGGGGGCAAGTGTCGAGAAGCAAAGACCTCCGTGTTTTCTGCGTCTGGACCTGGGAATGGTCAATAGGAGTTGTCCAGCAGATCGGAGAGTGCGGAGGGGAGTATATTTCTTGAGCCTGTTGTATATGAACTTTGGGCGGGCGTCAGACAGTGCTTTATATGTAATACAACCAAGCTTAAAGGCACCACGTTGGCTCACTGGGAGCCAATGCAGTTTCTTCAAGGAAGGTTTTACATGCTGGCGGGTAGGGAGGTGCAAAATTAATCTAGCCGCCTGATTTTGAATGAGTTGAAGGCGCTGTGTTTGGTATGCCGGGATGCCCACATAAAGGGAGTTAGCATAATCTAAACGGGATATTATGAGCGCTAAAATAGCCAGGGTTAGCGCTTCTGAAGAAAGAAATCTTTTTATTCTGTTGATTTTCCGCAGAAGAAAGAAGCAGACCGACACCACGGAGCTGATCTGGGATTGCATTGACAGATCGTTGCTGATTTTTACCCCCAAACTTTTTACCGTGGGGGTGGAGACAGGCGGGGGGCCCAAACAATGGGCCCAAAAGTTGGAGCTCCATGGATTAGAGACACCGCCTGTCAAAATTAGCTCAGTTTTTTCGGGGTTCAATTTCAACTGGTTCAGGCTCATCCAGTTGCTGATGTACGTCATAACAGACTGCAGATTGACCTCCGAAGCAGTAGTGGGTTGTATGTTAAAAATGAGTTGCAGGTCATCTGCATAGTTAAAAACCAGAACATCCATGTCCTGTAATGCACGAATCAAAGGTTGCAAATATAAATTAATCAAAAGAGGCGAAAGAGAAGAGCCCTGAGGGACTCCACAGAAAAGTTTTCCTTTTGGTGAACAGATTTTTCCCAATCGGACTGATTGAGATCTGTCCGACAAGAAGGAATGGATCCAGCTTAGTGCCAGGCCCCCTATGCCAGCCCTGCTGACACGGTCAATCAGGATGTTATGATCGACCGTGTCAAATGCAGCGGATAGGTCAAGAAGGATCAAAGCTTGGGGAGCATTTTGGTCTGCACCAGATCGTAGTTCGTCCATGACTGTCAAGATGACAGTCTCGGTTAAATGGGCAGGCCTAAATCCCGCCTGATGGGGGTCTAGATAGAAAGATTCCTCAACAAAAGAGCTCAGGCAAGCAGTCACATGAGCCTCCAAAATCTTGCTCAGGTAGGGCAGGAGGGATATCGGGCGATAATTACTCATCACCTGAGGATCGGCACCAGGTTTCTTTAAGATGGCTAGAATCTCTGCGCTTTTGAAAGACTCCGGTACAGTGCCAATGCTAATAGAGGTGTTGAGGAGGGATAAAGGCAGGGCAGAGCAGGCACTAAAAGCTAAACGCAAAATATAAGGAGGTGCACAATCAAGAGGGGATCCAGATTTATTTTTATCCATCAACTTGAGAAAAGATTCTGTAGTGATGGGAGGAAAAAGATTTAACGCTGCTAGATTTTGGCAAGATGGGACAGGTGCGAAGGATTTGTTAAGTGAATCACATAAAGGTTGAAAATGCACAGGTTGTACAGAGATTCTCTCAGTGCCAATCAGTTCATCCACGATCGAGAAGATCTCTCGCGTTTTATTAGTGGATTTAAGAATTTTGGCTGAGATATACTCAGTTTTACATGATAGGAGGGACGTTTTGTACTCTCTCAGAAGGGACAGGTACGTAGTCTTAAGTTCCGGCTTGTAGTGGCTTCCCCATTTACGCTCAGCTTGTCTGAGACGTAGTTTAAGATCTTTTAGAGTGGATGAAAACCATTTTTGAGCATCATGTGCTCTTTTTAGTCTGATGTTTTTCAGGGGGGCAACTATGTCACAAGCTGACTCCAACCAAGTTGTGAGATTATTTGATTGAGTGAGGAGAGAGCTCTCTTCACTCAAAGGAATTGTATTGAGTAGGATAGCCTGAAAGGACTCAGTGCATGCTCTGCTCCAGTTTCTTGCTTTCATGTTACTGGGTCTAGGAGTGGAAGTCAAAATAACCATGTTTGTCACTGTGTTTAGCATTGCCGTACTGTATGAATGATGGTTCTGTGGTAATCTGTGGTACAGTATCTCTTGCCTCAAGCTTACCAACAAATTTCTAGCCGATGACAGACACATTTTCAGTAAGGCCTTCACTTTCTTTGCAGGCCTAGCACTGACTGGAGTGGGGCTTTGACTTCACATATGCCAATCGTAGATTATTCACTTCAACTGAGGCAGAAATGGCACATACAAGCAGTTTGGAAGACAACGGCAAACTCTCCAAGGGAGCACTCTCGGTTCTTCAGTTTGTAGAGTTTATGTAATCCCCTATTTCATCGCCATTTGTAGCATTCTCTCCAGCCCAGGTACATGTAAATGATCATGCAACACAGAGCTCTGTATTGAATGTCTTTATTCATCAGAGTGTAACCATTAACTGCCTGTACTATGTCATGAATTTTCTTAACCATGCACAATCACTCACATCATTATTCTACGGAGTTCAACAGGGACCAGAGGAATCCTGCTTTCTCTAACACACACAGTCGTACAGATTTCAGCTTATATTTCCACATACAAGGATGGCATCCAAATGCTCATTTTAGGTCTTGTAGACAGCTTTTCATTCAGATCATGAACAATGCTCCCTATGACATAATGATCTCTCTTGCGCATTATCATAACATTTCATTATAGCAGCATAACCATGACTAAGGCCAACACGTGGTCTTCCTGATAGTGTCACAACCAAAGCTCCTTACCAACATTTGGCTCATGACTGGCACTACAAATGCGATGATCATGACCTCACCCTTGATGGGAGGGATTTATTTTATTTTATTTATCAAGTTTGCGCTATATAAAACTCTTAAAAAATATATATATTTCAGACCATATGCTCTGTAAATATGTGTACTAGAAGCTGCATGGATCACTTTCTACTTATTAACCAAGACATATGGGGTATGAGGCTGTGTACTCAAGTGCATTCACAAGACCTGCTGACAAAAGAGATGAGTTGTTCTGGGACTAAAAGGTGAAGTAGCTCTGTCAATATTTACCTAGGGTTATGATAAAGTATATAGTTTTCAAATTAGAATAATCAGCTCCACCACACATGTCACTCTTCATGGTGAAGTACAGAAAGGGTTAAGACTTGGAACAGATCAGACATCCAAACTTGATAGAATACGTTTTCAGTTTTAAGCAAAAACACAACTATTGGCAGCCTATATCCAGTATTGCTTTGCAGAGAGTTATATGTACTAGGATATTCTTTATTTAACTTCTTAACATATTTTAAACCTGACATGTCTCGAGCACTTTGAATAGAGAGACAGAGCTCTCAGAGCCAGGCCTAACCCAAAATGAAAGGCTGACTTCTTTCAGCCCACTGTTATCTGTTTCACCATCTTTCTAGGGACCTCAATGAGTGTGTCAATGCCTTTTAGAGGTGACATGACACATGTAAAGTAGCCTTTGTCAGTAGACTAACGGTGTTTGAGACCTTATGCTCTGTAAATGTGTAGAAAAAGCTGCAGGAATCCTTTTCTGGTTATCATAAAGGGCAATAGGATATGAAGCTCTTTGCTCAAGTGCTTCCATGACACCCTCTTAGAAAAGACAAGCATGGTACTGAGAGTGAAAGGTGGAGTATATCTGTCAATATTTCCCTGGGGTTATCCCACTTTTATTAGTGTGTGCATTTTTGTACAAACGCCATTGAGTGTGACAGTGTCTTTCAGGGGTAAAATGACATAGGTAAAGTAATGTAAAGATAGTACACTACCTCTGTTTCACAATGCATATTCCTCTAAATGTGTGTTGAAAAAGCTCCATGGGTCATGTTTTGTTTATAATACACAGTAGTCGGGTCTGAAGCTTTGTGTTGAAGTGGTTCCATGAGGCCTGCCTACCAAACAGATATGTGCTTTTGAGATTGAAAGTAGTTTTAACAATAATATTACAGATATATAATAGATTGTTTAGTTGTTAAATTAGGACCATCAGCTGCAGCACACATGTTAGACTACATGTTCAAATACACCATACCTGAGACATGCAAACAGTTAAAAATTCTAATGTAACAGAATACACTTTCTGTTTCAAGCTTACATATCACTATCTACAGACTACTTCCAGTGTACCTTTGAGGAGAGTTATATGACCTAGGATAAAGGTAAATACACTTGACAATATGTTTTAAAACTCACATTTCTATAATAGTTTCATTAATCAGAGACACTTTGCAGTAGGAGGTCTAACACAAAATAAAAGGCCAACTACTGTCATGTCACTTTTATTTGTGTCAGCATTTTTGTAGAAATGTCATTGAGTGTGTTAGTTCTTTTCAGGGATGGGGTGACAGATGTAAAGTAGCCTATAAGTACTAGATGGCAAGGAGACCTTGGACCTCCTCTCACCCCGGTCACCAAGGTTAGAAACTTAGGGGTGATTTTTGACAGCAAACTGTCATTTATGCATAATGCTAATGCGGTGGTCTCCTCCGCGTTTTTTACAATAAAAATTATCAGGAAACTCCTCCCCTATCTTCCCACAAGCATGATACAAATCTTAATCAGCACTCTGGTGATGTCACACATCGACTATTGTAATGGACTCCTCGTCAATGCCCAAGAAAGAGTAATGAACAGACTGCAGCTGGTACAGAACGCAGCCGCTAGACTGATCACAGGGACACCCAAGCTTAAACCAATCTCCAAAGCAATCCGACAGCTTCACTGGCTACCGGTAAGACTCAGAACTAAATTCAAAGCCTTATGTATAGCTTTTAAGACTATACATGCATCAGGACCTGCTTTTCTGAAACAATCTCTATGTCCCTACAGACCGGCACGTGCACTACAGTCCTCCACATTTTGGGGTCGATCAGGATGGCGGACGGAAGAGCCACCGCGGCCCTGGAGTAGGCGGAAAAAGCCTTTTCCGTGTCCGCCTGCCGCGGATACTCCGTCCGCCATATCAGGATAGGAAAACGTGTCAAATTTCCGTCCGCGACGGAAAAACACGCTCCGCCGGCCAACTACACACGACCACGCGGCGGACGGAACACATCCAAACGCTCCGCCGTACGCACTGACGTCGAAGACCGTCCCCCAAATCAAGATGGCGGAAAACACACATAAAACCGCTGCGGAAAAACAACCTGTCTTAACACGGCGGAATCCCCACAGCGAACATAGGTGACACAGCCGAGATACCCACCGCAAGCTGACCACCACCATGGACCCGGCGCTACACGCTTTCCCGATGCTCTTCGCGATCCACCACGTCCTAGTCATGGCCTACTATGGACGACGACGCAGGTAAGGTACAAACCATTGGCTGTCTGGAGGGGAATACCAGCAAGGGACGTGACGTAGGGAGGGGGAGTGTCATGTTACCAAAACCACTGATGAGAAGCATATACGAATACACATTAGCAGTACGCAAGCAGGAATGACAACGACAGACCATGAGACTTGATAGACTACCTTTATTGTCAAATAATAGGGGTCAAATCACAGTGTATGCGTGAACATGGGCAAAGTGGGCACCAGAGCAGGTACAACATAGCAGGTAACGAGAGGGCAGCATGCAGTATCAGAGCATCAACAGGGCATTGTGCATTACAGAGCAGGTACATCAGAGGCAGGTAACGAGAGGCCAGTATGCAGTATCAGAGCATCAACAGGGCATTGTGCATTACAGAGCAGGTACATCAGAGGCAGGTAACGAGAGGGCAGTATCAGAGCATCAACAGGGCATTGTGCATTACAGAGCAGGTACATCAGAGGCAGGTAACGAGAGGGCAGTATCAGAGCATCAACAGGGCATTGTAGAGTACAGAGCAGGTACATCATAGGCAGCACGTGAGAGGGGCTAAGTGCATCAACAGTCCATTGCACAGAACAGGTTGATAAAAGGCAGCACATGAGAGTGCAGAATGCAGCATCAGAGCATCAACAGGGCATTGTAGAGTACAGAGCAGGTACATCATAGGCAGCACGTGAGAGGGGCAAAGTGCATCAACAGTCCATTGCACAGAACAGGTTGATAAAAGGCAGCACATGAGAGTGCAGAATGCAGCATCAGAGCATCAACAGGGCATTGTAGAGTACAGAGCAGGTACATCATAGGCAGCACGTGAGAGGGGCAAAGTGCATCAACAGTCCATTGCACAGAACAGGTTGATAAAAGGCAGCACATGAGAGTGCAGAATGCAGCATCAGAGCATCAACAGGGCATTGTAGAGTACAGAGCAGGTACATCATAGGCAGCACGTGAGAGGGGCAAAGTGCATCAACAGTCCATTGCACAGAACAGGTTGATAAAAGGCAGCACATGAGAGTGCAGAATGCAGCATCAGAGCATCAACAGGGCATTGTAGAGTACAGAGCAGGTACATCATAGGCAGCACGTGAGAGGGGCAAAGTGCATCAACAGTCCATTGCACAGAACAGGCCCATCATAGGCAGCACGTGAGAGGGGCTAAGTGCATCAACAGTCCATTGCACAGAACAGGCCCATCAGAGGCAGCACGTGAGAGGGGCTAAGTGCATCAACAGTCCATTGCACAGAACAGGCCCATCAGAGGCAGCACGTGAGAGGGGCAGTATGCAGTATCAGAGCATCAACAGGGCATTGTGCATTACAGAGCAGGTACATCAGAGGCAGGTAACGAGAGGGCAGCATGCAGTATCAGAGCATCAACAGGGCATTGTGCATTACAGAGCAGGTACATCAGAGGCAGGTAACGAGAGGGCAGGTTGCAGTATCAGAGCATCAACAGGGCATTGTAGAGTACAGAGCAGGTACATCAGAGGCAGCACAACTACGTGTCCCTACCAACCCGTCACAGGGACCACAAGAGTGCCACGCAGTTCTCAATGGACACACCATGTGAATTAACATTTGAGTGAAGTGTACAGCACGTCACATCACAGAATCAGGGGGGACTGCGTGAACTACCTGCCTCGGACACACTGGCAGCACCAGCAACAGGAGTGTGAGACACAGCCACAGCCCGAGTGACACACACATGGGCCACGGACCCAGACACACTGGCAGCACCAGCAACAGGAGTGTGAGACACAGCCACAGCCCGAGTGACACACACATGGGCCACGGACCCAGACACACTGGCAGCACCAGCAACAGGAGTGTGAGACACAGCCACAGCCCGAGTGACACACACATGGGCCACGGACCCAGACACACTGGCAGCACCAGCAACAGGAGTGTGAGACACAGCCACAGCCCGAGTGACACACACATGTGCCACGGACCCAGACACACTGGCAGCACCAGCAACAGGAGTGTGAGACACAGCCACAGATGTAGTCACTGACACGTGAGCCACTGACCCAGACAGACTGCCAGCACCAGAAACAGGAGTGTGCAACACAGCCACAGATCTTCTAACTGACACGTGAGCCATAGACCCAGATACACTGCCAGGACCTGCAACAGGAGAGGGCACAACTGACACTGTGCCACCATCTGATACATGAGAGTCAACTGCACCGGCGCCACTGGGACAACTGAAATGATGAGCCACAGGGCTGTATGGGCCAGGAGGCAGGGTGGGCCTGGGAGCTGGGGATAGCTCACCTAGAGCCAAATCGGGGTTTGCAGGTGTCAATGGTGTGTGTCTGCGTTTCTTAGGGAGGTGTGAGTGCACCCTGCTGGACAGGACAGGACTGCCAAGTGGTGGGGACTCCAAAGAATCACCACCCAGTATAGGTGGAGCAACTGCTGCCGGGGATCTGGTTTCGGGGGACGTGCTGGAGCCTGCTTGTCGTTTGCTCTGTGCCTGCCGCCTGGACTCGGAATGATGTGTAATGGGGGATGCAACAACAGGGGACACCCTCCTCTGCTTCTGACTGGCCTGGATGGGAGTGGAGGTATGGGGGGACTCCGCCGCGGAGACATCAGTTTGGCGTTTAGTAGAAAACATCAGCCTCAGTGCAGCCAGGGGTGAAGTATGCCTGTCCTTGATTGCGCCATTGTCCATGCTAGATGCCTTGTCCGTAGGATGTGCCTTATCCTTAGGTGGAGTGTTGTCTCTGGATGTAGCCTGTGCCCTGCTCGCCGCCCTGTTCCTGCCAGCAGACTTGTCGTCTGTGGTGCACCTGCCTCCAGCAGACACCTGCTCCCTGTGTGTGTCGCTGCCCTTGGGAGTGTTCCTATCCACTGCTGTGGGCCTGCTCTTGGGAGTCTCCCTGCTCTTAGTAGGTGCCTTAGTCTTCTCACTGTCCTTGGGAGTGTTCCTATCCACTGCTGTGGGCCTGCTCTTGGGGGTCTCCCTGCTCTCAGTAGGTGCCTTAGTCTTCTCACTGTCCTTGGGAGTGTTCCTATCCACTGATGTGGGCCTGCTCTTGGGAGTCTCCCTGCTCTTAGTAGGTGCCTTAGTCTTCTCACTGTCCTTGGGAGTGTTCCTATCCACTGATGTGGGCCTGCTCTTGGGAGTCTCCCTGCTCTTAGTAGGTGCCTTAGTCTTCTCACTGTCCTTGGGAGTGTTCCTATCCACTGCTGTGGGCCTGCTCTTGGGGGTCTCCCTGCTCTCAGTAGGTGCCTTAGTCTTCTCACTGTCCTTGGGAGTGTTCCTATCCACTGATGTGGGCCTGCTCTTGGGAGTCTCCCTGCTCTTAGTAGGTGCCTTAGTCTTCTCACTGTCCTTGGGAGTGTCCCTTACCTATGCTGTGGGCCTGCTCTTGGGAGTCTCCCTGCTCTCAGTAGGTGCCTTAGTCTTCTCACTGTCCTTGGGAGTGTCCCTTACCTCTGCTGTGGGCCTGCTCTTGGGAGTCTCCCTGCTCTCAGTAGGTGCCTTTGTCTTCTGACTGGCCTTGTCCAAGGAACAGTCCATGGACATGTGAGTATCCCTTGCCTTCGGAGTACCTTTCGTGTTGAATGCCTGTGTAGCTCCGGAAGGCATGTCCCCCAACAACACTTGTGGATCCTGTGTGTGTACTCCAGTGCATCTGACGTCGTCTACGTGAACAGATTTAGCTGATCTAGGGGATGGGGTCTGTGCCCTGCGTGCCCTGACGTGCTGTCTGACGCTGCTTCTAGTGCAATAACCTGTATTTGAGTCCTGCTCTGAATAATCACTACCCCCTGAGACATCCAGCGGTGTAGATGGGGAAACAGAAGTAGCACCCTGTTCATTCGACTGTACTATTGCAGACGACACACTGCTTGCCAATGACTGCACTGTCCTGTGTAGACCTGCAAGATCGCCATGCATCCCTTCCATGAATGCCACCACCTGCCCCAACTTCCTATCATGATCCTGGAAAGCATTTGTCATATTGGTCTGACCCACACACAGCTGTCGCAGCAGATCAACGGCCTCAGCACACAGTGCATTTTGGCTCACCGTGGCAGGGGCAGCGGTGCCTGCACCGAACGCCACTCTGCTCCCCCTACTCCTCCGGCCACGAACAGTACATGGTGCAGTTGGCGGAAGTGTGGGCCCTGTGTGCTGTCTTCCGACAGAAGGTGATGAGTGCCCACTCCCAGTCTGTGACAACAGTGCAGGCTCACCAAGAGTGTCCGACGAGGAGGACGATGGTGTCTCCACATGCGAGTCCTCAGGGACGGTCCTGTCCCCCTCTCCGGCGCTGGCCTCCTCCGTGTCAGTCTGCGTGTGTGCGAAGTCTGAGCCGGACTCATTTCCTCGGCTACTCTCCACCATCTGTGGCTGAGTGTCCTCTGTCAAAGCTGAAATGCACAGAAAAGATGTGTGAGTCATGGGCACACTCACGTACAGAAGGAACAGGATAGCCAAATCACATAGCAGACAAAGGTTCATGAGCCCTCAGCCTGCACATGGCCCACCCCTACCAGTCATCCTCACATTTTCTGCCATGGGGACATGGACCACTAGGGGATGTGCTTTAACACTCAACTACTAAGCAAGTGGCGTGTCAACATGGCGGACCTGGATGTCAAATGAGTACCACCCAATGGGACCAAAATGCCATCACAGGCATACATACGCAACACGGAACTCAATAGTGTGTCTGTGCACCAATACATGCATAGCACTCACAAGTTTCCTACACAGACAGTATGCTCACCGCTAGTTTGCTGTTGATCGGCACTCAGACTTTCGGCCAGTTCAGGATGCGTCACTGCAATGATACAGTGCATGAGAGGGGTCATGGAGCGTCGGGCCAGATGGGGCGTCCTTGGAATCAGGCCCAGTGTTACTTCCGCTACATTCTTGCTCAGCCTGGAAATGTCGTCCCAGCGTTTGTGGCAGTGTGTATGTCGTCTGTTGCACACCCCCAATGCCCGTACTTCCCGTGCTATGGTCCTCCACAGGTCCTTGCGAAGGTGCAGCTTGACCTACCATGATGGGAGACAAAAGGGTTTAAGTCAGTGGACAGGTGGCCTGTCACACACATAGGGGCAAGACGTTACTGTCAGCAGCCATGCACAATCAGGAACATATGTCTAGCCCACACTACACAGCTAAGATATAAATAGGCCTGATCATTTGGCCCCCTCATGCACACCAACATGTCCCACACTGCACTTACCACCCGTCCCGGTGCGCCGTAGAGGCGTCCATAGTTGCGGAGTACACCGTCCACGAGGACATCAAGCTCCGCGGCGGTGAAGGGTCGAGACCGGATCTCTTTGCCTCTCGACATGGCAAGATCACGGAGTATGGCACTAGAGCAGCAGTCGGTGGTCAGCTCAGCAGCAGCAGCAGCAGGTCGAGGTGATGGTCACAGGCAGCAGTCGGTGGTCAGCTCAGCAGCAGCAGCAGCAGGTCGAGGTGATGGTCACAGGCAGCAGTCGGTGGTCAGCTCAGCAGCAGCAGCAGCAGGTCGAGGTGATGGTCACAGGCAGCAGTCGGTGGTCAGCTCAGCAGCAGCAGCAGGTCGAGGTGATGGTCACAGGCAGCACTGGTCCCCAGGGTAGGAAGTTTCATGTTGGCCAAGACACATATATAGGGCCCTCAGCACGTGTCAGTGGCATACGTCGCCAGCAATTGGTCAGCCCTGGAAGCGTGATCGTGAAATGGGCCAATGACTGGCCCTGTTGTTGCGGTGCACAGCTTCCGCTACTTGCGATTGGCCGTATGCGGCCAGCGTCCCTCTTCCCATTGGCTGCATGTGCAGGGACCGTGACGGGCACACATCGGCAACCGCACGTGCAAGCTTCAGGCACGGATGCTTCAGTTGCAACAATGTACTATCACTGGCGCCTCCATGGCGGTGCACGTACACAGCGGGGGAGGTGCAGGCCTATACACCCTGCAGATGTACTCAATGGACATGCCAGTTCATGACCCCCCTTACAGTCACCTTGCATCATCCACCGTACACCGGCCGGAGCGGCCGGCCCATGAACATCCGCCGTGCCCGGCCATGAACACAACCGCCATGGCTGGGCACGGCGGTTGTTCATGGCCGGGCACGGCCATGGCGGTTGTGTTCATGGCCGGGCACGGCGGTTGTTCATGGCCGGGCACGGCCATGGCGGTTGTGTTCATGGCCGGGCACGGCGGTTGTTCATGGCCGGGCACGGCCATGGCGGTTGTGTTCATGGCCGGGCACGGCGGTTGTTCATGGCCGGGCACGGCCATGGCGGTTGTGTTCATGGCCGGGCACGGCGGTTGTTCATGGGCCGGCCGCTCCGGCCGGTGTACGGTGGATGATGCAAGGTGACTGTAAGGGGGGTCATGAACTGGCATGTCCATTGAGTACATCTGCAGGGTGTATAGGCCTGCACCTCCCCCGCTGTGTACGTGCCCCGCCATGGAGGCGCCAGTGATAGTACATTGTTGCAACTGAAGCATCCGTGCCTGAAGCTTGCACGTGCGGTTGCCGATGTGTGCCCGTCACGGTCCCTGCACATGCAGCCAATGGGAAGAGGGACGCAGGCCGCATTCTGCCTTTGGGAAGTAGCGGAAGTTGAGCACCGCCATGGCGGCGCCAAATATGTGATCTTGTCAGACGCTGCACCGTGATGTGTTGTGTGCAGTTGCGTCATGAGGGATGTGAGCGTGATTGTGAAAGGTCATATGTCATACAATATAGCATGTGTGTCCATACAATGGACATCGGTCGGCACACAATGGCCAACAGATGTGCATTCGTACGTGTTGACGTCGGGTTTGACCCTACAGACGTTGTTACATCTTCACAACTACACAGTACATCACGGCTGTGTGGCCAATTCATGCATCTGTTGTCGGTTTATTGTTGTGTCGAGGTGACTACAGTGGTGGTGGTACACATGCATTCCGTGTATGTGATTTATACGTTCTGTCACCATGCATGTCATTACCGTATGCACATCATCATTGGTGGTGGCATTTGTGCTTGATGACATGGCGTGTGTAAACTTATCGTTTGTGTGCATGCAGTTGCATGAGTGTCTGTGATGTGTCTACGATACATTAGGGTGACGACTGGAGTTATGTCAGTAAGGTACACATGTGATGGAGTTGTACACGTATGCGTCGTTTGTACGTTGACCTAAGTTACATCTCTCTCCCACACAGGAGGGCTCCAAATGTGCATCGCCCATACACTCAGCTGGAGGATATGGTAGACGAGGAGGTGATTCGGAAATTCAGGCTGGATCGACGTCGGTTGCTGGAGCTTGTGGCTCAATTGGCTCCTCATCTGCAGCCACGTAGAACGTATCCTGGCTCGTTTACACCCACTGCAAAGGTCATGGCGGTACTACATTTCTTCGCTACTGGCACATTTCAGTATACAGTTGGAGGTGCCGGGGGTATGTCACAGGCAATGTTCAGCACGGTTCTTCGGGATGTGTTAACAGCTATGATGCTGTACAAGGATGAGTACATACATTTCCCACGTCCGGAAGAGTTGCCAGCTGTCAAAGCTGGTTTCTATGCACTGGGCCACATACCTCACGTTGTGGGCTCAATTGATGGCACGCACATCGCGCTCATTCCACCACGGGCACGCGAACAAGTGTTCAGGAATCGCAAACACTTTCATTCGCTGAACGTGCAGGTGGTGTGCCTGGCGAGCAACATCATCTCCCATGTGTGTGCAAGATTTCCTGGATCCGCACATGACGCCCACATCATGCGAACCAGCAATGTCCCACGACTCATGGCAAATCTGCCACCCGGTCAAGCGTGGCTTGTTGGTGAGTGTGCAGTGGGGACTCTTGTGATCTCTGTGTTGCATGGGGTACCCACCATATCTTGTTCTGATGTTTGTCTCTGTCATCCCCCTACATAGGCGACTCGGCTTACCCAAACCGGCCCTGGCTCCTCAGTCCCCTACGTAATCCGAGGACGGCGGGTGAAATGCGGTACAATGAGGCACATGGAAGGACACGGAGAGTCATCGAACGTACCTTTGGACTGCTGAAGTCTAGGTTTCGGTGCCTCGATAAGACCGGAGGGGCACTGCCTTACTCACCAGGAAAAGTATGCAAGATCGTGATTGCCTGCTGCATGCTCCACAACCTGGCAGTACGCAATGACATTGAACTGCTGTTGGACCCTGAAGACGAAGGAGTTCCTCGGCCTCCCATCCCACCCATGTCGACTGATGAGGATAGTGGTGAGGAGGAAGGTGTGGACCAGAGGCGCCAGCTCATTGATCGCTACTTCCCTTGAATGTGAGTATCTACCTCTAGTGGCGGTTGACAATGCCTCATGTATGTTTTCTGGTGTTGTGTGGATATGGGGTTATTCAGCTGGGTGTGGTTTGTGATGGTTGCACATGTGTGTCTTCATGTCTTTGGACATAGGAGTGTCCATGATGTGTGTGCTCCCATCCCATGCTTGTGTGATGGTTGTCGTTTGTGTAATGTTGCTGTGCATTGTGTTGTGATGTGTGTGAATCTCTTTACTGACGTGTGTTTGCTGTCTCTGGTTTTCTCTAGGTCACTCCCGCAGCGCCATGATCATGTGCGACTATGATCCCTGTACCTGTTTACGTCTGTATCTGATGGCAATCATGTGAATAAACATGGAGGCAAAACATCATTGTGTGAGTAAATGCAATTTATTGACAGGTTGTGCTTTTGTGCTGGTGAATATTTACAAGTAAGTGGGAGGGAGGGAGTTGGAGTTGTAGGTAATGGCAGATGAAATGTCCGTGCTGACACCACATTGGGGGGTGTCAGGCTAGTCCAGCAGACCAGTGGCAATGATTGTCTATGTGGGACAGGATGGTTTGCAGGGTGAATGTCTGGCACAGGCAGTGGCATTGTCAAGGTCGTCCCCTCTTGGAGCGTGTGCCTGGCGCTCCAACACTGCTCTCAGCAACTTCCTGCCTCGGCCGCCCCCTCCGTCTCGGAGGTGGTACAGAGGCAGCTGGGAGGGCAGGTTGGTGATGGGCCACATCCGTCGCCAGGGGCTCAGGTGGTGGTGGCGGCGGTGGAGGCGGAGGCGGAGGTGACGGGGGAGGCGGAGGTGACGGTGGCGGTGGCGCTGACACACATGGTGGAGGGGGGGGGGGGTTGTTCCGGGCAACCCATTCCCTCCACATCGTTGCCTGCTGGCCCATGATCACCAACATCTGGCCAAGGATGCCAGAGATCTCGCGCAGGCTGTTGGTGTTGTCCACTGAGTCCTCGTGAACACGATCAGCGTTTGCCTGGGACCGGTCGTATGAGGCCTGGCACCTGGCAAGAGCTTGTAGGGACTGTGCCACTGGCTCGGGTAGCTGTCCCTCCTCTGACCGGCGGTGTGTGGGTCGCCTGATTGGCAGTTGTCCCGTTGCCTGTGTTTGTGGCCCACTCACCCTGCTTGTGTGTGGGGCCGTTGGACCAGCGTTGCGCGCTGGGTCATGCTGGGTGGCACCGGCAGGAGTCGTGGTGCTCGTGGTAGTGGTGGTAGTGGTGGTACTGGTGGTACTGGTGGTACTGGTGGTGGTGGGGACTGTGCAGATCACAGAGACGGGTGCCGCGGGAGTCACACATGCGACGTTGGTCGGTCCCGGGAGTCCCTGTGAGCCAGATGGCCCTGGCTGCGTGCTTGGTCCCGCTCCATCCTCCGCCCCGGAGCTGCCTGTGTCGTCGTCGGCAGAGAGTCCTGTAGGTGTGGGAGGCGAGGCTGGCGGCCGGGTACTGCTTTCCCCAGTCAGTTGACGATCACCTGAGGGACAAGATCGAGCAGGTCAGTAATGTGGACAGTACATGGTTACATTGATTTGTAGACATTTCTGTTTCCTGTCGCACACACCCCACCCTCCACCACCACCGCCACCCTCCCCGTGCACATGGGGGCCTGTTGGGAGTTGTAGTTTGGGCTTCTCACACACCCCACCCTCCACCACCGCCACCCTCCCCGTGCACATGGGGGCCTGTTGGGAGTTGTAGTTTGGGCCTCTCACACACCCCACCCTCCACCACCGCCACCACCACCTCCACCCTCCCCGTGCACATGGGGGCCTGTTGGGAGTTGTAGTTTGGGCCTCTCACACACCCCACCCTCCACCACCGCCACCACCACCGCCACCCTCCCCGTGCACATGGGGGCCTGTTGGGAGTTGTAGTTTGGGCCTCTCACACACCCCACCCTCCACCACCGCCACCCTCCCCGTGCACATGGGGGCCTGTTGGGAGTTGTAGTTTGGGCCTCTCACACACCCCACCCTCCACCACCGCCACCACCACCGCCACCCTCCCCGTGCACATGGGGGCCTGTTGGGAGTTGTAGTTTGGGCCTCTCACACACCCCACCCTCCACCACCGCCACCACCACCGCCACCCTCCCCGTGCACATGGGGGCCTGTTGGGAGTTGTAGTTTGGGCCTCTCACACACCCCACCCTCCACCACCGCCACCACCACCACCACCCTCCCCGTGAACATGGGGGCCTGTTGGGAGTTGTAGTTTGGGCCTCTCACACACCCCACCCTCCACCACCGCCACCACCACCACCACCCTCCCCGTGAACATGGGGGCCTGTTGGGAGTTGTAGTTTGGGCCTCTCACACATCCCACCCTCCACCACCGCCACCACCACCACCACCCTCCCCGTGAACATGGGGGCCTGTTGGGAGTTGTAGTTTGGGCCTCTCACACACCCCACCCTCCACCACCGCCACCACCACCACCACCCTCCCCGTGAACATGGGGGCCTGTTGGGAGCCATGGACATGTTAGTGTGTTGGTGTCCGACGTGCATGGGTTGGGGCGTGGGGGATGTTTCTTCTCAGTTGTGTGAGCCTGACCATGTCGTGCTGATCGTGGTGCTTGGTTTGTACTCACCAGTCTCTTCTCCTTCGTCAAGGCCGTCTAGGCTCTCTGGGTGTAGTATCACCAGCACCTTCTCCTCCCAATCGGTGTAGGGTATGGGCTCCGGGGGTGTGCCACCGCCAGTAAGATTGGCTCTGGCGTGGTTTTTCGCTCGGATGCCCTTGACCCTGGTCTTAAGGTCATGCCACCGCCTCTGAATGTCGTGCTTGGTCCTCGGCACAGTCCCCGACGCATTCACACGAGTGACGATCCTGTCCCACATGTGGTTCTTTTGCGCCACGGTCGTCTGCTGGACTTGGGCCCCGAAGATGTTGGGCTCCACACGGATAATTTCATCTACCATTACCCGCAACTCTGTCTCCGTGAATTTGGGGTTTTTTTTGGGTGCCATGGTGTGTGGTGCTCAGTGTGTGAGTTGAGTGAGTTGGGAGGTGCAGGTGTGTGGTGTGTGATGTGTAGGATTTGTGTGGTGGGTGTTTGTGTGGTAGGGTGGTGGGTGGGTGTCTTCTATGTGATTTTATGTGAGTTAGCAGTGTCTCGAATGGCCCTCTTGCTGGCAGCAATGCTGTGGTGCAAGGGATTGTGGTTGTGTGGGGGTGTCTTTTTATAGTCGTGTCTCGATGGTTGTTGGCAGTCAGGTGGTAGGTGGGTGTGTTGACTTGTGTGCATTATTGGATAATTGGGACGTGTCATGGTGGCTTGTGCTGGGGGGGGGCCTTGTCAATGTTCGTATGTTTGCTTAGGACTTGCGGTGCACTTTCATACATTTGTTAGGCGCTAGGGATGTTGTGCGTGTTGGCCTTCCGCCCTGATGCTGTGGTTCTCGTTGCATTGTTTCCGCCGCGGACGTGGATGGCTGTGAGTTCCGTTGTACGGGCGGATTTATCCTAATTGCGGCCACGGAGTATTCTCAGGGATGGCGGTACATGTTTTATTTTCCGCGGTCATTTCCGTCCGCGGCAGTGGTTGTTCATTGGACTCCGTCCGCCGCGGACGGACTTGGTTGTGTTCCGTCCACCGCGGACGGTGTTGGTTGTGTTCCGTCCGCCGCGGTCGGAGTTTCGTGACATGAATATCCTAATCCCAACCGCGGTTTCTCCGCGGCGCAGCCGGGAGTAAAATTTCCCCCACCATGGCGGACAGTACCCATTTCCGTCCGCCATCCTAATCGGCCCCTTTGTGTGTATCAATGCTAGGCAATCACAGCAACAGCAAAGGGAACAAGGTTGCAAGGAAAGGACATGCAAATACACATTCTATTATCAAACTTTGTTCGTTTTAATGAACAAGCATATTAAAACCATAAATCATATATAACATAATACATACTGATAAATACACAATAAAAATAGAATCATGACTATTAAAATGAAAAAATACAAAAAATCAATTGTCTCAAAAGCGGCAATTAATATACTCAACGCGCGTTTCGGCGTAAAAGGAACGCCTTCTTCAGGAGCCACAAAATATTCTGAAAAACATAATAGACAACAAGAGAAAAAATAAGACTTAATCTTTAAATAATGTATTTACAATCACAAGAAAAGAAATATACAATTTATCAAATTCATTTAACTCCTATATGCAAATACAAAAATCAACTTGAACAACAAACCTTTTCCCTCCCTGTTAAGATAAAAAGTATATGGTAAACATATTACTAAGAACATCTGATACAATATCTGAGCAGTCACATTCAAGCACAGAAAGTCGTATGCACTTCATTGAGTCCAATATAAAAGGTCCTATGAATATATCAGTATTAACCAAATTATGGAATAGAAAAGTGTAAGGACACATTATAGATTACAACTATAGTTCAAGCACTTTTCTTGTAGTTAGAGAGAAACTTAGTTTTAGAAGTGACGAAATAGCCTAAACTGCTCACCTTTCTAAAAGCTACTCAAGGTATTGCAATAACAGTTCCTCTACATAGACACAATGGGAAGATGACTGTTAGGATGTGTCCCAATGAAGCGTGTTTCAAGATACTGCACGCATGATATCTAAAAAAGAAACACAACGCAGGATGTAATATCTTCGTATCATGATAACCCAATGTGCTCACCTTTCTAAAAGCTACTGCAAGCGGTCCAATGACGGTTCCTTTGCATACACTTGAACAGAGGGTAACCGATAGCGTATATCCCAAGAGGGTGTGCTTCAGATTATTGTACACGTATATCTAAAAAGGAAAAACACAACGCGGGATAATGTATCTAAGCGTGTGTCTGTTTTAAACAGAGGATATTCTAGCCTTAATGCTTATAAAACAGGCAGAATAATATCACTCACCAGAAAAGTTAGATAACGATCACACACTCGAAAAAAAGTTGTTCGGGTTGTTTAAAATCGGACGCACACAGGCGTAAACTGGAAATGATGTAATCATGAAAAGCGGCGTGTTCCTCGGTTAGATGCCGAGATTGAAGACCCAGATTATGCGAGTCTGAAATAGTAAATAAGCAAACCCGGTATCATACTCCGAAAATAACCACCCGGAAAATAAGTTACTCGCTGAATACAAACCGGCAGAGCACTACATCGTAGGCTATTAGTTGAATAACAATCACTGCAATACAAGCCACTTACCAGATTACGGCCACGTATATAACAGAGGAAAACTCCAAAACAGAAGATGGCTGTTGGCTTCTCACGGCGGTTCAAAGATGTATCGCCAGAACCATGCCCGGCGGGTTTTTAATTACACCGTAGATACGGGCAATAGGTCATGTGACTGACCACATGTGGGCTTTTAAAGACCCCGCAACAATTAACTGAAACAATGCTAAGTTCAGTTCATCGAGCCCTAAAAGAGCCAATCTATTTACTCAACTTGTACTCATTACACAAACCGTAAAGATGCAATAATCCGAACTGAGGCAATGCGGTAATATGCACAAATATACATAACTCGAGTGGTCAATTGCCGATGATGATAGCAAGTGCCCCATCAACACACTGACTCTGAACAAAACAATGTAGTTCAGATGGCAATAGAAAATGAAATATAACGCGAAAACGGGATACATCCTACTGAACTAAGTAAACCTGACGCGAAATATGCGTCTATGATGGACCTAAAAAAGGAACTCGGATTAAAAATTTAAAATTTAAAATAATTTAGGAAGGTAATTAAACTAAAGAAAAAATCTTAATGCCTCACATCTAAGTTAAAATGCCTATTTATAAGGGAATGTCACCTATATATTGGTTAATTCGTATGGAATTCAGGCGTGTCCAACATAAGGAATTGGACTTCTAGAGGTGATTAAAATATCGAGTTCTCCCAAGGGATTTCACTATTCAATCCCTGTTTAAAAGTATTCAGAACAAAAATCCAATATACTTCCTTTTTCTTGCGAATAGCACAGCCACCCTTGCTGTCAGGTGTCCTAATTCTTTCCAAAATGCGCCATTGGAGATTTTCTGGTTTATGTTTTTTTTCTAAAAAATGCCTCACCAAAGGTGCTGCAAGTTTCCCTGTACTAACAGCAGATCTGTGCTCAGTTAGGCGAACCTGAATGGATCTAGAGGTCTCGCCAACATAACCTAAACCACAAGGGCATAGAATGAAGAACACAATATTCGTTGTCTTACAGTTCCAAATCTCACATGCTCTGGTGGAAAATCCATTGTGAGAAAAGTGTTCACCACCTAAAATATTCACACATGATTTACACGATGAACACTTGACTGTCCCGCGTACTGGAAGATTATTTAATAATGATCTCTGACTGGATCCAGTGGAGGATATTTTCTTTTCAAATATTGAATGAACAATAAGATCCTTGATATTCTTGTTTCTCTTATGTGCGAATAAAGGTTTCGGCAGATTATTCTTAGAAGTAGGATTACAATTAAGAATATGCCAGTTGGCATTAATGATCTGTTTAATACGATCATTTAAGGCAGAGTGTCTCGTTACACAGACAAGTTGGTCAGTAGCAGCTGGTTCCTTCGGTCTTAATAATGCATCACGATCATACAATCGCGCTCTTTTATAAGAGTTTCTAACAAGTCTGTGTGGATAACCTCTATCCAAATTATTTTTTCTCATAACAGAGGCCTGTTTGTCATAATCACTGAGACTCGTGCAGTTTCTACGGACCCTTAGGAACTGCAAAAAGGGTATACTTTGACGCTGACTCCTCGGATGAAAACTACTAAAGTGGAGCAGCGTATTACGTGCCGTAGGTTTCATGTAAAGGTCAACTTCTAAATGGTTGTTCTGTTTTTTTATTAAGAGATCAAGGAACACAACCTGATCTGTGCTATACTGTGCAGTAATTTTTAAATTAGCATCAGTCAAATTAATCCATTCAAGAAACTCAAGTAACGAGTCTTTCCCATTGGTACAGATAAAAAAGATATCATCTATGTATCTGGACCAATGGGAAATAGACTCGAAAAAAGGGGCGATCTCATTGTCAATAAATTTACTCTCAAAAGCCGACATATAGATATTTGCTATTGATGGTGCCACTGATGCACCCATACTTACTCCTCTTATCTGACGATACAGTAAATCTCCAAATTCAAAAATATTCTCAGTCAAGACAATAAATAAACAGTCAATGAGGAATCTTTTAGGGCAGACTATATTGTGTTTGTTAATAAACCAATCAGTGGCCAGAATCGCTTCATTCAAAGGGATATTACTATAAAGGGACTCAATGTCCATGGTAACTAGAATATCCCTACTTGACACAAAATTCAAGCTCTCAACTATGTTGATCAAATGACCTGTATCTTTAATGTAAGATTTAATCTTCGGTATATGAGGTCTTAGATAGTGATCAATGAATTTAGATAAAGGCTCTGTTATGGTTCCTATTGTAGACACAATTGGTCTATATGATGGATTATTTACGTTTTTGTGTATCTTAGGCAAGCCATAGATACACGCTGTCTTACCCTTATTAGAATTTAGGAAATCATGTTCCTTAGAGCTAATTTCTCCATTGATAGGGCCTCGTTTGTCAGATGTTGAATCTTTTTGAAAATAGTACTAGAGGGGTTGGAGTTAATTTTAAGATAAGTAGAATTATCATCCAACATAGTAATCATGTTACGTTCATAGTTATCTGAGTCGACTACAACAATGCCTCCAACCTTGTCACATCCCTTGATTACAAGGTTTTTATTGTCAGCTTATGTTTTTAAGGCTTGTGATTCATCTTTACTAAGCTTATAGAGGGGTTTAGGAATAAATCGAAGTGTCCTTTCAAGTTTTTGAAGGACTACCAATTCAAACGCAGCCACCTCAGGGCCCAATTGATCCAAAGAGGGGCTGAATGTGGAAGGTAGCGCTAACTCCCTTTGTCCGTTAAATTCCGTACCTATATCTTCATTGGTTTGAAAAAACTTTTTTAAACTAATTTTTCGAAAGAAAGAGATGATGTCTTGGTGTAGTTCAAAGGTATACATGTGCTTGAGGCATGTACGAAAGACCTTTAGAGAGCAGGGTTTCACTATGGCTGTCGAGTTCAATAGATGATAAATTGAAAATAGGGATTACATCCCTTGACCCCAATATTGCAGATTGCGGGTCTCTCTGATGAACTGGGGCTCTTGTTGTTGATGTTGTTGATGGTTCATTTGAAAATTCCCCCTGTTCTGGCCCTGAAATCTCACTTTGGGGCGTCCCCGGCGAGGCCCTCGGTTGGATAAAAAAGGTTGTTGTGGTCTAGAGCCAGAGAAGGAGTTGAAAGCTCCTTCCGGTTCATAGTAGATGTTGGGGCCTTCACCTTCAGAGTCCGACGTCTCTGAAAATTTATTTACCCTCTGAGGGGCAGTCCTAGTATCGTCAACATAGTGGTTTCGTTTATAGAACTCCTTCCCTAAATAGGCGTAGGTTGTTTTCTCAGTGTAATACCTTTTATCTTTAGTTAACTTATCAGTTTTCCGTTTGTTGAGGTAGTTACTAAAGGATTCAAGTTCTTTATTAGATTCCTCTATCTTCTTCCTGGCTTCCTCTACCCCATTCATCTGTTTAAGCTTTTCCTCCAATTTGTTTACCTCAACTTTGATAGCAGCCGCTAATTATTTTGCTGTTTCCACGATTAGAATCATTAAGTCGCGGGAGCACCTGTTTGCTATCAAGCTCCATCTCTCGAGAAAGGGTCTATGGTGTACGAACAACCCTGGTATGTTACGCACCCATAACCCAGTGGGAATAATGCCCACTGGGTCCTCCACAGCCAGCCTCTTAGAGGTTACAAAAACAAAGAAAGTATCCTGGGGTGACATATCTTTCACAATCACAACGGCTAAACTTTGGAACATCCTGCCGCACCAAATTAAAATCACTACATCCTTAATAACCTTCTGTAAACAGCTAAAAACCGGGCTCTTTAATCAATAAACACCTACCATACAGTCACTCTATCCTAAGCGCCGAGACACCTTTGGGTATTTGCGCGCTCAACAAATCTCATAAATAAATAAATAAATAGATTATGTCTGTTTCAGACCAATGAGATATGTGTACCTGTTAAAGAGTTGTCTAGTAGATCAGTAACATTTTTCTAATAAATCTAAAGTTTATCATCAATATTACGTTCTATATTCTTACCTTTGAAGTAATTTTTTAGATAGATTATCTAGTAAATTAATTTTTGGAGTAGTATTGTCCTAAACAGTTTTTTGAATGTTGAAGAGTAACTGCTATTAAGAAGAGAAAGAAAAGTTATATATAAGCATATTAGGTTACACAACAATAATATAAAAAAAAATAACATTGTAGTATATTAATATATCTGTATGTTTCAATTTTTCACTGTTCACAGATAGCATACAACTTCACCATACACTGTGATTTGAATTTAACATTATCATTGAACAGTGGGGGAAAAACAATCGACAGGAATATATTACAAGAAACTACCATAGTACATCATTATGAATATGTGTAACTAAGCTCTACACTAACTACATTTTCTTAAACACTTCTCTATCTACATTAACATAAATAGATGTAGAACAATTTACTATTATTATTATTATACCTCGCACAATATTGAGAAGTATATTTACTACTTGTTTTTTAAAGTTATTTTTCAAAATGTTATGTCTATTAGGCAAAATAATAAATAAAAACACTAATTATGAACACTAATGGAATCGGATTGTTTCTGCTTTTTTAATAACATCATCCCCAATAGGGGGAACTTTGGCTTGAGAAATAACATATAAGAATTTGCTAATTGAGAAGGCAATCTAGCTTTGATTTCCAAGTGGGCATCATTGCTATGTGTCCATCCACTCTTATACCTTAAATACACAATATAGTGTACAGATGTCGTAGTAGCTCCTTGATGAAAAATAATAGCCAAGTTGTATAAGTTCTCCCTGAAAAAGTTATTTGACGTGCTTTAAAGTTTATAATTTTTGTTTGCAATTTTGTTCCACTGATATACAATGTTGTAGCATTCAAATTAGATATTTTCCAAATTGTTGTACGTGCATTGTGGACAACATATCAGATCTACAATGTGAACAAATCATTTGATGTTTTAATCAATTTGTTAAAAGACACCATTCTACAGTCTGGTATCATTAAGAATAGGAATTGTTCTGGATGTATTTCAGTGGTAGAATTAAATAAACAATGTTTACAGTTATTGTCCCATTGGTAACTTAGTCCAAATAAGTTATCAATATTTATTCCTTCACCTTGCAATCCTCCAATCATAATCATTATAAGTTATTGTGTATCTTGTTGTATGTTGAGATTAAAGGTCAGGGATCCGCTACATATATCCAAAAGATATAGAATGCCAGAAGCAGTACGTATCTTAATTCTGTCAGTAATCAACTGTTGAAGTAAATGATGTAGTGCAGAACAGAATCTATTTTCCAGTTTTCCTTGATTTCATGAAGAAGACATGGCAAATGAAAGAATATGTTCTGAATCACATTATCATAACAGTTGATACTTGAACTGTTTTCTAACTGATATCCTACAATGTCACCATCATTTTCCACATTTTGTCACTAAATTCTATCAAATACAAACCAGACAATGTTCTTACTTGAGACAAAACAACGTCTCCCATTACTTCTTTGAACACCGTACTTCCACAATTTACAAAAGCTCTGTCTCTACTTAAACCTTGAGATTTGTGAATAGTTAATATGTATGCTAGAACCAGAGGAAACTGTTGTCTTTGAACATACAAGTCCTTTACAAGCAAAAAATGTATGACACAATGCCCAATCTGTTTTACTTCATTAATCGTGTTAAATTTTACATTAAAATCTCTATTTTAAAATTTAACAAAATCAACAACTTTTCCCATTGTTCCATTTACTAATCCTTCCTCTATATTCAAATTATGACGCAAAATTACTCTATAGTTTTTACACACATGTGATCTTTGCTAATGCTGCAGTTATAGATACAGACTTTTCCAAAAAATCGAATTTAGCATTTCGTTTTTCAGTAAGTAGAAATGTTCAGCTTTAATTTATAGAATTTATTGTTTTTCTAGTTTCAGTAGCTGTTCATTAAAGGTAGAAAACTTTTGAAGTATAGGCATTAAACAAACTATGGACTTGTGTTCTTCGAGCATATTTTACATTACTTCAGCTGCAGTTTTTTCAGATGTAAACAAATTCCTTATTAGCCAACTTTTTAAAGCTTGTTTACCATGTTTTGTCAACATGCCAACTCCTATGTCTTTAAGAATATTTCCATAATCTTGATCACCTGCTTGTCACGTATTTTTAACAAGTTCTTATATTCAAAGTTTAACCAAGTATGTAAATTTCCGATACTTCCCAGAAAATTCTTTGTTTCATTGCGGAGTAGTGTTTTAAAAACATGTTGAGTAAAAAGTTGCAGTAGGTCTCCAAATATATTTAAATGCTTTCCTCCAAACAGCACATCATAATCTGTTTTTTTAAATAAGTTGCATTCTCAAGTGTACACAGGCAAGCATTAAGTTCGAGACCTGCTCACCTCATCAACGATTAAAAGTTTCAGTTTCTTCATTACTCTTGAGACTTCTTAACAAGCTTCTCTGGATAGATTTTGGGATTCCAGTTTATTATCATGTCCGAAAGGTAGCATAAGTAATCAATGTAAAGTAATACATTTAATGTTGTGTGCTTCTGATAAAGTTGGTCCTGTTATGACACAAGACCAATGTGAATCTGTAGTCCTCTATAGATAATTTGTAAAAATATTTTCTTGTCCCAGCTTGACCACTAATGTATAAAAGAAAAGGTTGAAATGATGAACATTGACATTCTTTTTTTCGTGTAGAAAGCCATGTTCTACTTGTTTCACTTGCAGATATATTTCTTTTTGTCAACATTCAGTTGTTCTAACTTTTCAAACTCAATAGTATACTGTTGTGCTTGCATTGCAATTTCTACCTCATTCATAGCTATTTCTGCTTCATTTTCAATAATTGATTGTCCAAGTGGATCTCGAGTCAATGAACCAGAACTTTAACTGCTTTGTAAACTTTCTCTAGCTAATTCAGCTGCAATAGTTCCTTCTTGTTCAATCTCATAATTTATCATGTTTAAGTGAGTCGGAAATACTGTATACTGAATAGGCTCTTTTTTTGCATTGAAAGAATCTTCATAGCAGTCAAAATCGCCAAGTAATTCTGTTTCACTACACCAAAGCTTGAACAGTTACAGAAGTGCTAAATAGAAAAATCCTCTCTTATCCGGAATTTCGCAACTGAGTTTTCTATGGTTAATAAGATTTCCTTTGCCATGTTTCAATAAGCATCTATCACATGCTCCTACTGCAGATTTTTCTTCTTCTTTTATATTTTCTGTAACATTCTTTTTAATCTGCAATGTTAAAGTATTTCATGCAGACATACGTTTTCAGGATTAGGCCGCCGTTTGAGACAGTATGTATCCAACATATTAGTTTTGAGAATATCAATGCTTTCTGGCTAATAATGTACTAAGAATTGAATTCCTAGATAAGATTTCAATACTCGTTTCATGTGGAGGCCAGGCCAAGACTTACCCAAATTCTTCTTCTTGACTTTGAATACAAACTGGATGAGCTCACGTGATCCGAGCATTCACCAATCCTATCTCTCTATGGGAAAGAATCTTCAAGCTAAAACTGTTCGATTTCTTGCTGAAACTCTTTTCTGCAGAAATTCTTCCCAGATTCCTTTCATCTCTGACTTCTCAGATTTTGTAATATATGATGTGACATAACAAGAAAAAGCAATTGAGTTGTCTGCAACAAACTGCATATCCATATTTGCATTCCACATTTTTAAAATGATTGAATTATAGTCATTAATATACTTTGAAGCTTCTGTTCCTCTTAAGTTGCATGCATTCTTGGGAGATTGGAATGTCACATGTAACATACTGTTCGATGAAAGACAAAACAGCTTTATCACGATCTGTTCCAAATCTTAGTGTGTCCTTTATTCATAATAGCATGTGTATATGATGAGCACCTGTGGCTTGGTACTCTTTTTGCCAAAAGAAATCAGTTACCTCTCCAAGAGGTGAAATGCTTTTATTGCAGATAAATGACAAAATGGCTTGAAACCTATGGTTAAAATACATGCAGAAATTGGTGGGATCCAAGAAACAGAGTTCGACAGCTATCTTCAGTTTCCATGTTTTTAACAATTTGAATTTACTTTTCATAGGAATAAAAGTAAGTCATCCCACGCAGGTTCAACACAAATAAATGTTAGAAACCAAGTAGGTGTACCTAGGTTTCTTAACATGCATTGAAGTTCACCCTGACGGTGACGCCAATATTCATTGGTGTCACATTGGTACGCCATCAAATTGATTACGTAAATTCCAAATTATGATCCCTTTGTTCAACTTTCTCCATGAAACATGTTGAAGATGAACTCCTATTTTTGATATACGGTTCACCACATATGAAAGTTCAGACAAATCATTCTCTGAAATATATATGATATGCACTCCACAAATCTTGAATCTTCAGAGTACAATCTTGTTGCTCGGTATTCCGATGCTAGAATCCGTAGAGCTCGGTCATAAAATTGCCCACCTTCTCCAGCGGGAAATAGCTGGAAGCTTTTAAACTCTTCTCCCATATACTCAATGGAGCTCCTTTTGCTTCTTTCATTTGAACCTTAAACATTAAACCTGATGGACCACGGGGGCTAAGTAGCCCACCTTCCAGGAAGCGCCACTGTGCTGCTTTGCAGACAGGTGGTACAGGCTGTGCCCCTTTTTTACATCTCTCTGCTACACAGCCCAGTGGCGCATACTGGATGTACTACACATTCCGATTTACTTACCTGTTATAAGGAGAGACCACAGTGCTGCATCTTTGAGCCCAGTACTGATTCTGAAAAGTAATTCTAACCATACTTACCAGTAACTTGAATTTCCTTCCATAGGCTAACATTTACTGGTTTCACTTGGAAATTCTTCTAAGTGTGGAGTATTGGAACTTTAAAATATTCACCTAAAATCATCCGAACAACAAATTTTGATTTACTCACCTGTTATCAGCACTGACCCTGACAAGTAATTCTAAGCATACTTACCAGTAACTTGTATTTCCTTCCGTAGGAATCCATTGTCTGGTTTTCACCAGAAAAGTTTCTAAGTGTCTATTTTCACAAACTAAAAATATTCCTAAAAAATCGCCTGTATGACTTAAACGCATTCTTTCAACTTTTTACAGGTTTGTACCAGTGCTGGATCCAGGATCCACCACTGAGTAAGAAAAAGTAATGATAGCACTACTTACCTGTTAAGTGAATTTCCTCCCATAGGATAACATAAGTGAAGTTTCTAAGTGTCAACTTTTAAAATAGAATATTATTCCTTAAAAATCACTACTGTAACCAAAACGCTTTTACTCAACTGTTTACATGAGATGTCCATAAAGTAACTAATTGCATTTAACTAGATATTCCCATTCAGCTCAATGTTGCATTGGGTTTGAAATTGTGTTGCCCATTGCAACAACTGTAACTGATGTACTTAAAACTCTATTGACTGTTTGCAAAGTATTCAAACTAAAGTAATTCATTCTGAGAAAGTATATTTTGGAATGTAATTATAATGTAATTTAAAAAATAAAATATCTAAAAATAAATAGTTTAAAGAATTTAGTAAATCAGTATCAAAAAAATAAATATAAGAATTAATACATTTAAAAATTGTCATTTACAAAACCTTTGAAATTAACTGAAAAAACCACAGGTTTCAGACATGGTATAGTTAGGAATTAGCATAAAAAAACCTTTGAAATTCACTGAAAAAACCATAGGTTTCAGACATGTTATACTTAAGAATCAGCATTTAAAAAAACCTTAGAAATTCACTGAAAAAACTATAGGTTTTAGGGGTGTTATAGTTAGTTGGACATTTCACTAGTACAAAACCATTGAAATTCACCCGTTATAGTTAGTCGTACTAACTATAACTCGCTTGCCCACAATCCACTGCTGATGATGTCACATATTACGTCATTCATGACATGGTCAGTGACATCACTGATGACATCTCAAATGACATCACTGATGACATCATCCATGTGAAAATCTGATCCAGCTCCTCACACTCTAATATAACCTTTGATACACCCACTGTAAAATAAAGACTACCATTTTTGAAACCATCAACACATCAATGCCAGTTACTACATACGCACTCACTGATTCCTAGGTCTGCACACATATCCACTCATTCACCCATACAATCACTCATACATGTAGTCAGTCATCAATACAACACTATCATAACCACTCATACACCTATACAGAGACTCACACACCACCACTCATCCAGAGTTACTCACACACCTAGTCAGTCATGCAAAGAATCAATCACACTTCCATTTACTGACCTATACAGTTATACACACACCACATCACGTATTCAAACAGAAACAAATGCATATTTACTCTCTTCTACAATCACTGATACAATTATACACTCGTCCATACAGCCACTCTCACAATCACTGACTCTCACGTATAGACATTTATATACTTCAACTTTCACATACACTGCCTTTTACATATGTAGTTACTTGGACATTTACCATTGAGACATCAATTCACTCACCAACACACCCATACACACACTCACCCACCTATACAGCTGTTTCCACATGCACTCTTGAACCCATACACAAAGTAAATCGAACATCTATGCACAGACTCAAACACCTCTCACCCACCCACACACACACCCAGGCACCCATACAAATACTTAGGCAACCAATCCATAGCCCATATAGACACTCATATAGCTACTGACCAACCCATGCAGCAGCTTATACAACAAAGACAGACTGATACAGACATTCACACAGTTTAGTCACTAACCCATGCATTTAGTAAGACACATGTAATCACTCACTTAAACAGTCATGCACCTACTAAATCCTCCATCCAGACTCCTATACACCCACTAATTCTTCAATACACCTCGGCATATGTACAATACATATGCAATCTTTAAAGAAACACACATTCACTTGATGATGTCATCAGATGTCATCAGTGATGTCACTGACAATGTCATGAATGAAAGTGGCGTCATCAGCAGTGCAAAACGGGGGCATGAGTTATAGTTAGCCTGACTAATAATAACGGGAGAATTTCTATGTTTTTGTATGAGAGAAATGTCCAACTAACTATAATTTCCCTGAAACCTATGGTTTCTTCACTGAAGTTTCTAAGTTTTTTTTAAATGCTAATTTATAACTATAACATGCCTGAAACCTATGTTTTTTCAGTGAATATATATATATATATATATATATATTACCTACTGGCGGTCGCCAGTAGGTATATATAGTTAGGATTTTTTCTCTATGGGTTTTTTGAAAATTCTATGTCTAATAACTTTGGCGTTTGTGGACGGAATCGGCTGAAATTTTCAGGAAAATGGCACATTTTGTTTCTGAGCAGCCCTTGAAAATTTGGGGGGGGTTCGTCCAGTGGGGGCCGAGAAAAAAGGGGGGTCCCAAAACGTGTTTTTAACATTGAGTTTTCCATAGGGCGGTTGGCCTCACTTTTAGCCCGAACGGCTGAATGGATTTGCACGAAACTTGGCAAAATTGTAGGGACTGGTAGCCCGATGTGCCTTTTGTAGGTCTCAATATATGTGCTACAGTGGATTTTGAGAAATTAACGTTTAAAAAAAGATATATATCTGTAACAGCGGACCGGTTAGCGCTCTGGTTCGCGGACTTTTCGCGCAACGGAGCTTTGTGAAGCGAAGCTCATTGGTTCTCCGGCGTCTGTCAACATTCCAAACAGTCCGTAGCGGCCGCCATTTTGTCTCTCGGTAGGATCGAGAGACAAGAGGAGGTCAAAACAAAGGGGGAAATAACTATAAGGGGGCATAGTAGATCCTCGCTGACCCCCTAGGTTTGATGTGGAGGTTTTAAAAGGGCCCCGCGGGGCAAAAAAAAATAATAAAAATAATAATCGAACGGCTGAATGGATTTGCACGAAACTTGGCAAAATATTAGGGACTGGTAGCCCGATGTGCCTTTGCTAGGTCTCAATATATGTGCTCCAGTGGATTTTGAGAAATTAACGTTCAAAAAAAGATATATATCTGTAACAGCGCTCCGCTTCGCGTCACGGAGGTTTGCGAAGCTGATTGGTCATTCTGTCACTGGGCTATAGTTGGGCTACATCTGGCTGATATTTGGGCTACATTTGTTTTTTTGTGTGTCTGGCGGCCATCTTTGGGCTACATTGGGCTACATTGGGCTTCATTGGGCTACATTCGGCTAATTAGCAAATAGCTCATCGCAAACTAGGAATGGTAAAGAATCGCTATTTATTCCTTAAAGTTCGCTATTTAGGAAATGCAAATAACTTTGATGATACATATGGCGGTTCATCTCTAACAAGATAAGAAGCATAGGGATAGATTTATGATGACTGGCGCATCACCAGGGATGTGTTAGTCATTCTGTGCCGCTGTTCCGTCACCTATGGTGTGCTGCATTTACAATGCGGCGCATCACGGGGCAAAAACAGCACAGATGCGTGATGTATCTGTGCCGTAAAGGTGGCGCATTGCTGGAGTTGTATCGCAAGTGTGATGAAGCTCCAGCAAGGGTCGGGGGTGCCCCTGTCGCAGGGTTTCTGTTCTCACACAGAACTGTGGACAGAGGATTGGAACCTCGGCGAATTAGGGTGTCCCAAAACTCACGTTAGTAATCAAAAACTATTTAGCAAGCTAGGTACAGTGTCACATTGGATATAACAAACTCTCAATGTTTAGACAATCCAGAATATGAACTTATAGTACCTCAGGATACGTGGAACTCATGAACAGTCGGTCGTTATATATTTCTTAGAAACCAGAACATGGAGTTAAGAAGAACACATGTGTATTTGAAATGTTTATTTACTAATGCCGTCTTCTCAGGCGTAGTACCTTAGATAATAAAAGTACACATATTATCAGTAGCAAAATTACCAGCATAGTTACTAGTACATAAAAAGTGAATGGTGATAGTATGTTAACATGCTGTAAATGAATAAGAGTTAGCAACACTTATAAGCAGCCGCGGGCCGTGGAGGGAGTTACGGTGAGGCAGGGAGGCGGGGAGGGGGAGAAGCAGGGTGGAGAATACAAGTACACATATTATCAGTAGCAAAATTACCAGCATAGTTACTAGTACATAAAAAGCGAATGGTGACAGTATGTTAACATGCTGTAAATGAATAAGAGTTAGCAACACTTATAAGCAGCCGCGGGCCGTGGAGGGAGTTACGGTGGGGCAGGGAGGCGGGGAGGGGGAGGGGCAAGGTAGAGAGGGCTCCACCCTGCTTCTCCCCCTCCCCGCCTCCCTGCCCCATCGTAACTCCCTCCACGGCCCGCGGCTGCTTATATCTCACCCTCCCTAATACACATATTATATTATTTGCTAAGAAGGTCTCTTTGTGTTGGTTTAGGGCGTGCCCATACTTTAGTGTCTTAGATTTGAAGGAATCACATCAGCATACACCAGCTCTCTCTTCATGTGAACCGCATCAACTGTTGTGTATGTGTGTTCGGCAAAGCAATATAAAACCCGCCTCATGCCCAGAATTGGCAGAAGTTGCACTTATGTTATGAGTATGAAGTCGTGGAGATCAGACCTCATAACAATTCTGTATCGTGTTGTTCTTGAAACTTTAGCACTCGCTGTACAGATATAGTTTAACAAGTAAAGCAGATAGTAGACCAATAACATATTATTCTCATGTAAACCACGATGAACTACTAGGTGGAAAGCTAAAGCAACAACTAAATGTCGTGTGCAGAAGTTGCAAAAAAGGAAAAATGGCGTTTAAACCGGTAATGAGCCCATGCTAACTTAACACGGTGTAAAGATATCCAGGACCTAGATGACACCTCCCCATGATCCGGAAACGAACTGAATAAGATAATAGAAGTGCCATCTCATGAGAGCAGATTGCAAGTTTATATGTGGACGGTCCGCAAGGTAAAGCATTAAAAACTAGGAAAATTCAATGCTAAAGAAAAATAAAACAGCCAAGTACTTTATCGAGTCTTAAGCCAATAGGCAAGGTAAATAATAAAAACTTGACAATTAAGTCAATGAATTGTCAATGAAATGCTAGTACTCAGCATATGAAACATGAAAAAGGTCTATGACATAACTGTGTATGCAAAATAAGCTGCAACAGCCTCCAACAGAAAGTCACCGTCTTCATCCGAAAACAGTTCAGCCATCCAATTTAAAAGCGGAAAAGAACATACGTGCTCTCCCAGCACCGGATCCTCTATCACCATCAGAGGACAGCTCGGTGGGTTTTCAAGAAAGCTGTGTTCCAAGAAAGACTGTGCTGCCGCCAGTAAATTCCAGGGACCAAGTAGTCCATGCATCAATGCCACAGCCATAATCCTTTCGCCAGGACAAACCAACTCGTGAGTAATGATAGGAGTCATCAGCTGATTAAAGTCGACGTCAGGAGAAACCGGTCCGCAGAGACACAAATCAATGGCCCAATCGAAATCACAGGTCAGGCAGTGAAATACAGGCTGGACACAGGTGAAGTAGGAGAACCGAAAAGATAATCCATATGCCGTGCTTAATATCGCCAACGGCATTGTGCCATAATATTCTAGCATGCGATTGCGGAACAGTGTCAGCAGCTGCAGGGTCGGAGGTTGCATAGGAGGGACATCCATATTTAAAAATGTAAAAAAGCACAAGAGCGTCCGCTGGTAATGCAAGTAAAAATGCAATCCACGAACCAGAGTGGAGAAAATGGAATGAAAGGGAGCAGGGATGACTCCAAAGATTTTCTCAAATGAAGTCACGAGACCACTGGTAACAACTTTAAAAAAGTGTGCCAGGGATTTTGTGGAGGATGCGTTAAAGATAGTCGGAAACATGTTGCTGAAATTGAAAGGCAAACCTGTGTACGGGTGTTCGCTATGTGAAGTACGAAAGTTTCACGGGCCGAACTCAAGGCCACCTCTCTCTGAGACAAAAGAGCTCTTATTCTTGTCATGCCGTTGAAACGTGTCCCAAGGTTGGTATTTGTGGCCAGATTGAAAACTCCCTATGTTCATGTGTGGGAGGAAATAGAACATTTCTGCAGCAAATAACCCGTTCACTTACTGTTACGATAAAAGGAATACTTTTAATTAACTCAGAACAATCTTCATTATTGAGCATCAAATAACTACCATTTTCCAACAACTTGAACGTGGGGATGATAGCAGGAACTGGCGTGCCTTGCAACACGCAAGCCATATTTGGTCGGTGTTTGTTGCATGAATCGTGTAACTGTATGTGCCTACACATTAGTGAATGATCTGGCGTCTCAGTGCATTCCTCTCCATTCAGATAAACTTCTTGATCATCTTTGAAACATCTGTATGTGTATGGAAGCGACCAGACCTCATGAACAAAAGCACTACCTAAAGGTTCCTAAAGACCTATTGGTATATATTTCATACAATTTGAAAACTTATATAAAGCAAAAGGCAGCGTTATTAAACCGTGGATAAGGCATGTTGCCAAAAAACCCGCAATCCTCTGCTGATGATGTCACTGAGCATGTCATGAATGATGTAATATGTGACATCATCAGTAGTGGATTATGGGTAATAGTATCTCTAGTTTACTCCCCTATAGCTGTCTTTCTTTTAACATAAGTGTGTGTTTCCTTCCCTTATACTTACTGTTTTTGGTTCGCTTCCAGTTCGCGTACCAGCGAGCGAACTAGGAAGCGAACTAAGAGAAATAGAGGTTGGCACAGTTCCAAATATTGTACCAATTTTTTAATAACGGGGAGGTAGTTCTGAAAAGAACTTTTTTTTTTATTTTTCTGAACATTTTTTTAATGTTTTTGAATTTTTCGGAACAGTTTTATATTTTTTTGGGTTTTTCTTGGAGGGGGCAATGAAAACGATTCATTGTAAAGGGCTCAACAGGAGCAACAAAACAAAAAAAAGAAGTATTTATTATTTTGGGCGTTTCGGACAAACTTGCATATGATAGTCAATAGCTCTGTTGATCAGAGTGATGCTTCTTTCTCCGTAGGAAATGAATCCATCGCAAAATACGCAGGTGTGTTTTACTTCACCAAATCTCATTTGTATATTTGGCACCATCTCCCTGCCCTCTGGTCCCGTTACTTCCGGTACAACAGATCTTCTGGCCATAATAGGGAGATTATCTAGGTCGTTCCGAAACTGTGCAGCACTGTAGTTGTTAGGATGCCACCTAGTCATATGGCGATGCATTGTGTAGTTTCCGAAACTGTATTTTTTGTCGGTCCCTCTGGACAGTCTATCTTGACATATAAGGCAAGTTACGTATCTTGCATTTACTTTTTTCTGACCTTTGGGAATTTTAAAAAATTGCCAAATGAAGTTTTCTTTCCGGTGAGACGTCTTGGGCTGCTCAGGCAAAAACTGCCTCTCTTCGTGCTCGTCCTCCTGTTCCTCTTCTTCTTCTTCTTGTTGAATTACAACTTGAGCAGGTGGTCCTCTCTTCCTTGGAGGTGGTGGAGGTGGTGGGGAAGCACCAGCTGAAGCTACTAAAGAAGCCATTGCTCAGTGATCACAAAGGGTCTTTCTCTCACAATGATGAAAGTCAGAGTGAGGAAAGAAGGAGGGATTTTCATCATTTGGGAAAAACAAGAGTTCTCAACCAATCAAAAGTGTTCATTTTAGATTATATGACCTAGTCTTACATCATTAGGAAACCAAAAGTGAAATGAACCAATGAAAAGTGTTATTACCAAGTCACATGACTTGCTGTGTTTACGTTAAGCGCTTTGCAGGGCCTCCCGGTTTGCTTCCAGAAACCTGCGCTTTGGCACTCGCTTCGCGTACCAGTTCGCTAACGTAGCACGTCATATGACGTATCACGCGACAACGTGGAACGTCATGCGGACGGGAGGCGTCACGATGTTGTTTTCTAACGCGGCACTTGCGGTAAAGAAACGTTTACCGGCTCGCGGTCTATTTCACGGCATCAAGGTCAGCTAACGGGAAGCTTCCCGATTCGCGAAGCGGGAACGAAGAAAAAAAAATATTTAAAAAAAAAATTATTCATAAACATATAAAATATATTTTTGGATTTAAAGAAGAATACATTTTACAGCTACAGATATTAGCTGTTAAAAAACCAATGAAATTCACAGAAAAAACCATAGGTTATAGACCATATATAGTTAGGAATTAGCATTTACAAAACCTTGAAAATTCACTGAAAAAACCATAGGTTATAGACCATATATAGTTAGGAATTAGCATTTAGAAAACCTTATTTTACTCACACAAAACCATTGAAATTCCATATATAGTTAGTTGCACTAACTATATATCGCGCACCCGCAATCCACTGCTGATGATGTCACATATTACATCATTCATGACATGGTCAGTGACATCACTGATGACATCACTGATGACATCTCAAATGACATCACTGATGACAACATCCAGTGACTGTATGTTTCTGTAAAGTTAAAATATGTCTTAGATATTGAAGAATGAGTGGATGTATAAGTGTCTGGATGAAGGATTTAGTAGGTGCGTGACTGACTGTATGAGTGAGTGATTAAATGTGTCTCACTGAATGCATGGGTTAGTGACTAAACTGTCTTAATTTGTGCATCATTATGTCTGTTGTGATGTAAACTGCTGCATGTGTTGATCATTAGCTATACGAGAGGCTATATGTGTTATTAATTGGTTGCCCAAGTATTTCTATGGGAGATTGAGTTTGTGTGGGGGTGGCTGGGAGGTGTGTGACTCTGTGCATAGATGTGTGAGCAGTTGATTCACTAGGTGTATGAGTTCAAGAGTGCATGTGGAAAAAGCTACATGGGCGGTTGACTGTGTGCATGAGTGTATTGATGAGTGAATGGATATCTCAATGCTACATGTCATAGTAAGTACATATGTAAAACACAGTACATGTGAGAGTTGGCATATATAAATAACTGTGCATGAGAGCCACTGAATGTGTGAGTGGCCGTATGGATCATTGTGAACTTGTATCAGGGATTGTATAAGAGAGTAAATATGTGTTAGTATATGTTTGAATAAGTAAGGTGTGTATAACTGTATAGTTGAGGAAATGGAGGTGAGATTGTTTCTTTGCATGACTGACTAGGTGTGTGAGTAACTCCATGGATGAGTGACAGTGTGTGAGTGTCTGTATACACTGAGTGTATCTAAGGTTATATTAGAGTCTGAAGAGGTTTATCGTATTAGCACAAGAATGATGTCAAATGAGATGTCATCAGTGATGTCATCAGTGATGTCATTTGAGATGTCATCAGTGATGTCATCAGTGATGTCACTGACCATGTCATGAATGATGTAATATGTGACATCATCAGCAGTGGATTGCGGGTGCGCGATATATAGTTAGTGCAACTAACTATATATGGAATTTCAATGGTTTTGTGTGAGTAAAATAAGGTTTTCTAAATGCTAATTCCTAACTATATATGGTCTATAACCTATGGTTTTTTCAGTGAATTTTCAAGGTTTTGTAAATGCTAATTCCTAACTATATATGGTCTATAACCTATGGTTTTTTCTGTGAATATATATATAAATGTATATATATACATATATATATATATATATATATATACATGTTCACTGAAAAAACCATAGGTTATAGACCATATATAGTTAGGAATTAGCATTTAAAAAACCTTATTTTACTCACACAAAACCAATGAAATTCCATATATAGTTAGTTGTACTAACTATATATCACGCACCCGCAATCCACTGCTGATGATGTCACATATTACATCATTCATGACATGGTCAGTGACATCACTGATGACATCACTGATGACATCTCAAATGACATCACTGATGACATCACTGATGACATCTCAAATGACATCACTGATGACATCACTGATGACATCATACAATGACTGTATTTTTCTGTAAAGTTAAAATATGTCTTACATATTTAAGAATGAGTGGATGTATAAGTGTCTGGATGAAGGATTTAGTAGGTGCATGACTGACTGTATGAGTGAGTGGTTAAATGTGTCTTACTGAGTGCATGGGTTAGTGACTAAACTGTCTTAATTTGTGCATCATTATGTCTGTTGTTCTGTAAACTGCTGCATGTGTTGATCAGTAGCTATATGAGTAACTATATGGGTTATTGATTGGATGCCCAAGCATTTGTATGGGAGACTGAGTGTGTGTGTGGGTGGCTGGGAGGTGTATGACTCTGTGCATAGATGTATGGGTTCAAAAGTGCATGTGGAAACAGCTGTATGGGCGGTTGACTGTGTGCATGAGTGTATTGGTGAGTGAATGGATATCTCAGTGCTACATGTCAAAGTAAGTACATATGTAAAATACAGTACATGTGAGAGTTGACATATATAAATAACTGTGCATAAGAGCCAGTGAATGTGTGAGTGGCTGTATAGATCATTGTGAACTTGTATCCAGGATTGTATAAGTGAGTAAATATGTTTTAGTATATGTTTGAATAAGTAAGGTGTGTATAACTGTATAGTTGAGGAAATGGAGGTCTGATTGATTCTTTGCATGACTGACTAGGTGTGTGAGTAACTCCATGGATGAGTGACAGTCTGTGAGTGTATGTTTATACTGAGTGTATCTAAGGTGATATAAGAGTCTGAAGAGGTTCATCATAATATCACATGAATGATGTCATCAGTGATGTTATCAGTAATGTCAAATGAGATGTCATCAGTGATGTCATTTGAGATGTCATTTGAGATGTCATCAGTGATGCCATCAGTGATGTCATTAGTGATGTCATCAGTGATGTCATTTGAGATGGCATCAGTGATGTCATCAGTGATGTCATTTGAGATGTCATCAGTGATGTCATCAGTGATGTCATTTGAGATGTCATCAGTGATGTCATCAGTGATGTCACTGACCATGTCATGAATGATGTAATATGTGACATCATCAGCAGTGGATTGCGGGTGCGTGATATATAGTTAGTACAACTAACTATATATGGAATTTCATTGGTTTTGTGTGAGTAAAATAAGGTTTTTTAAATGCTAATTCCTAACTATATATGGTCTATAACCTATGGTTTTTTCAGTGAATTTTCAAGGTTTTTTAAATGCTAATTCCTAACTATATATGGTTTATAACCTATAGTTTTTTCAGTGAATTTCAATGGTTTTTTAATAGCAAATATCTATAGCTATAAAATGTATTCTTATTTAAATCCAAAAATATATTTTATATGTTTATTAATAATTTTTTTTAAATATTTTTTTTGTTTCGCTCCCGGTCCGCGTACCGGGAAGCTTCCCGTTAGCTCAATTTGATGCCGCGACCCGGTCCGCGAACCGGTAAAAAATCAACTTAGTGACGGTATCGCGTTGCCGCGTAATGCGTCTTATGACGTACTGCGTTAGCGCACCCGGAAGTGCCCCGGGGCGCGGACCGGGGCGCGAAGCGCAGCGAACCGGAAGCTAACCGGGGCGCGTTCCGCAGCGCGTAACATGAGCGTGAGAGGTCATGTGACTTGTTAATAAAACTTTTCATTAGTTCATTTCACTTTTGGTTTCATAATAATGGAAGGCTAGGTCAGGTGACTTAAAAATAACACTTTTCATTGGTTGAGAACTTTTGCTTTTCCCAAATGATGAAAACCCCTCCTTCTTTCCTCACTCTGACTTTCATCTTGGTGAGAGAAAGACCCTTTTACTTTATAGAGAAATGGCTTCCATTGTTGCTTCAGCTAGTGTTCCCCCACCACCACCCCCACCTCCTCAGGGGAAGAAAGGACCACCTGCTCAACCAATGTTTGAAGAAGAGGAAGATCAAGAAGAGGAGGAAGAGGAGGAAGAGCCTGAGTTTTTGCCAGAGGAGCCCAGGAGGTACAATAGAAAAGAAAACTACATCTGGCAATTTTTTTAATTTCCAGCAGGGCAAAAAAAAGTCAATGCCAGATATGTGTTTTGCCGTATTTGCAACGATCGACTGTCAAGGGGCACTGACAAGAAATACAGCTTCGGCAATTATACGATGCACAGGCATATGAGTAGGTGGCACCCAAATAATTATAGTGCTGCCCAGCTTCGTGATGAACAGCAAAATCCCCTGGCAATGGTGAGAACATCTGCTGTCAAAGAAGTATCGGGACCAGAGGCGAGGGAGGTGATCCCGAACATTCAAATGGACATGGGGGAAGTAAAGCAAGTGTGCGTGTGGTGCAGCCAAACACTTTGCTACCGAGAAAGTAGCATTACTCTTATAATGAGAGCTATCAAAAATCATGTTTGCCCGAAACGCCCCAAAAAATAAATTCTTCTTTTTTTCGTTGCTCCTGTTGAGCCCTTCTCAATGAATCATTTTTGTTTCCCCCCTCCCCCCCAAAAAAACAAAAAAATTACAAAATGTTCAGAAAAAACAAAAAAAATATAAAAAAAATTCAGAAAAATAATAAAAAAAAATTAAAACAACAAAAACCAAAAAAAAAGTTCTTTTCAGAACTACCTCCCCATTATAAAAAAAATTGGTAGAATTTTTGAAACTCTGCCAATCTCTATTTCTTTTAGTTCGCTTCCAGTTCGCACTCCGGTACGCGAACCAGGAGCGAACCCAAAAAATTTTTTTAAAAAAAGAACAGTAAGTATAAGGGAAGGAAACAGACAGTTATGTTAAAAGAAAGACAGCTACAGGGAGTAAAGAAAACATACTGTTACCCGCAATCCACTTCTGATCATGTCACATATTATATCATTCTTGACATGGTCAGTGACATCATCAGCAGTGGATTGCGAGTAACAGTATCTTTTGTTTACTTCCTATAGCTGTCTTTCTTGTAACATAAATGTCTGTTTCCTATCCTTATACTTACTGTTCTTGTTTTAAAAATTTTTTGAGATCATTCAGAAACAGTAACATTAATAGAGACAGAATGAGTGAATAATAATGAAGAAGTATGAGAAGAGAGGGACTGAGAAAAATACTGGAAGGAGTAGAATAATTAAGTAATAGAGAAAGGAATGAGAGAAGTAGCAAACGCAGGAAAGTAAGGATTAAACAAATGAAGCAGTAGAACTAATAGATGTTAAATGTCAGTGCAATTGCAAAATAAGGAATAGCAAATTTTGCTACTCCTTATTTTGCATCAAACTTGTTTGATACATACCATTTGTCTAATTAACATTCGCAAAGGCCGAAATTCGTAGAATTTTGATCTTTGCAAATGCTAATTAGCTTGATACATATGGCCCCAAGTGAGGCCTGTCTTGCGACATGGTGCATCTTTTGCACCAGTGCATTCTTTCATTTAATGATTTTTTATTGACCATTCAAAATACATCTTTCAAAGAACACATCCGTGCACACTAACTTTCTGTTTTCAGCAATCAAAATCCACCAATCACTGTTACTGCTTCATTAACACAGAAACTCCACAGTTTTTTTCATTTTAAACTCTCATTTTTTCAACTGCCATTTCATTGCCACACTTCATCTGACTGCAGGAGAACCTTCTCTCACCATGTTTTCTGTCTGGATTGTTGGACATAGTTATATTCACTGGGCTCAAAGGTACGTTGAAAACAGGAATTTACCTAACCTCAATTTACAAGATGTGGAAATTAAGTGGTTTGGCCACAGAGGATTAAAATGTCACCAATTGATACCATTGGTGAAAACCTTTATGCATTTGCCCAAACCTGACCTGTTAATTGTGCACTGTGGAGGTAATGACTTGGGCACTTTGACTGGGGTAGGTCAGGAAATGCTTTTAAAGGACACCTTTGAGCAATTGATGGCACTTTTTCCTCAGACTGCCTTGGTATATTCAAATATATGCCAAAGACAGAAATGGAGGTGGTCAAACCAATTTTGTCCACAAATTGAGAAGTCGAGGAAGCATGTAAACAAATCTGTTTCAGCTTACATGAGAGACCATGGAATGGGCTCCCTGTACAACAATACCTTGCGTTACTACATGCAAGATATCTACAGAGGAGATGGAGTTCACTTCTCAGATGAGGGCAACAGAATTTTCACTCTGAATTTAAGAATGTGCATTGGTACCTACTTATAAGTACCTAAATGTACCATAAACCCAAAAGCTCTTCTCAGAGCTACCCTACATCTGATCACTCACAATTATTATTTTACTCTAACATTTTTCACTAATTTTCAACAAAGTACGCTCCCTGGGGCGCTACCCGGTACGCAAACCGGGAGCTAACCTCGCGAAATTTTTAAAAAAAATGTTTTTTTTTCGCACATATAAGCCTCCTCAGCCACCCTCACAAAACCTAGGGTGTCAAGATAAGTCTACCGTGCCCCCTTCTACCCATTCTGAACATTATTTGCCCTCCATAATTCGACCGAAACACAAAATGGTGGACTCCCGTAACGCTTAAGGTTCGCGTACCGGGGCGCTCAACGGTTCGCGTACCGGGTCGCTCCCTGGGAAGCGCACCATCAAAAAAGGTGGGAAAGTAGTTCACAGAAAAGCCACTGGAGACAATTTCACCAAATATAGATTAGCTCATACTACATACCAATCCCTACCATTTTCACAAATTTGATTGGAATTCCATTTAGTCATTTAGCCTGTAGACCTCTCTAAATACCCTGAGGTAAATTACTTCACAAAACACATCTGAAGTGTTGGAATTGACAACCAATGAAAATGTTACTTTCATTTTCTACTTTTTTTACCTGACATTTCATTGGTTATATACCTGAATATATATAAAGGAAGAGAAGAAAACACAGCCATTTTGACTACTACTTCTTGCTGTACATTTCAATAGTATTTTCACTAATTCCTTCAACTTCTTTCTAAAGGTAAGTTTTTATTTTTAAAACTGAAGTATATTGTGCACTATAAGTTAATATGGTAAACTTTTTGTGATAGATATATACTATCCCTCTGTAGTAGTTATAGATTTAGAGAGACTTCTCTGTTATAGTTATGGATGGAGTTAGGCTTCTCTTGTATAATTATGAATTTACTTACGTTAAATCACATACACTTTTTTATATTCCTACTTCCACTCTGATACTATACACTGCCCAAAGATAAATTCACTGATAAAAAATGGCTATCTAAAATTATTCCCAACATTGCCCTATCTCTACTAATATATATTTTTTTAATCCAAATTTCAGGCAAAATGGAAGGCGAAAACCAAGTTTCTTTTGAAATGGACCTGCAAGAGAGCAGCCAAGAATTGATTGATACAATTGATCAAATTGACATTGAATTTTTCGATGAAACTTGGGACAATGAACTACTGCAATGTGTACAAGCAGTAGATAACCTCCTTGCAAATGAGGACATTTTACACCCTCAGAGACTACAATGTATATTCCATGATAATTATGAAATTTCTGACAATGAAATGTTAGAAAGTTTAATAAATTATGAAACACAATCACAAAAAAAAATGCCTAAAAAATAAAGAAAATAAAAAATAATCAACAAAACCAACAATCAATTAACATACTGCATTTGAAAAGTCTCTCATTCTTTTTTCATTGTAGTACGCTGCCCAGAACGCTTCCCGGTTCGCGTACCGGGCGCTACCCACGCAAAAAAAACAAAAAAAAAATTATTTTTTTTGCCCCGCGGGGCCCTTTTAAAGCCTCTCATTCTTTTTTCATTGTAGTACGCTGCCCAGAACGCTTCCCGGTTCGCGTACCGGGCGCTACCCACGCAAAAAAAAAAATTTTTTTTTTTGCCCCGCGGGGCCCTTTTAAAGCCTCCACATTAAACCTAGGGGGTCAGGGAGGATCTACTATGCCCCCTTATGGTCATTTCCCCCTTTGTTTTGGCCTCCTCTTGTCTCTCAATCCTACCGAGAGACAAGATGGCGGCCGCTACGGACTGTTTAGAATGTTGACAGACACCGGAGAGCCAATCAGCTTCGCTACGCGAAGTTCCGGTACGCGCCCCGGTCCGCGAACCGGGGCGCGGACCGGAGCGCGCTTACAGATATATATCTTTTTTTAAACGTTAATTTCTCAAAATCCACTGGAGCACATATATTGAGACCTACAAAAGGCACATCGGGCTACCAGTCCCTACAATTTTGCCAAGTTTCGTGCAAATCCATTCAGCCGTTCGGGCTAAAAGTGAGGCCAACCGCCCTATGGAAAACTCAATGTTAAAAACACGTTTTGGGACCCCCCTTTTTTCTCCGCCCCCCCTTGACAAACCCCCCCCAAATTTTCAAGGTCTGCTCAGAAACAAAATGTTCCATTTTCCAGAAAATTTCAGCCAATTCCGTCCACAAACACCAAAGTTATTAGACATAGAATTTTCAAAAATCCCATAGGGAAAAAATCCTAACTATATATACCTACTGGCGACCGCCAGTAGGTAATATACATATATACATATATATATATATATTACCTACTGGCGGTCGCCAGTAGGTAGTTATAGTTAGGATTGTTTTCCATAGGGAAATCGCAACATTCTATTGGGCATAACTTTGGCGCCGGTTGAGGAATCTGCCTGAAATTTTCCTCAACTTTGCCTTGCGGCGCTCCGCTCCTTCCCTGACAGTTTGGGGGGCATTCGTCAAGCAGGGGCTGAGATAAAAGGGGGTCCCAAAACGTGTTTTCCCCATGTAAATTTCCATAGGGCGGTCAAACTCACTTTCAGCTCGAACGGCTGAATGGATTTTCACCAAACTTGGCAAAATTGTAGGGACTGGTAGCCTGATGTGCCTTTGCTATGTCTCAAGGTATGTGCTCCAGAGGATTTTGAGTAATTTGAGTTTTTAAAAATGTATATATCTATAAGCGCGCCCCGGTACGCGTACCGGGGAGCGCACCGGGCGCGCTACGCGACTTGCGCACGGAAAGCTCTTGGGTGTCTGTAAACATTCTAAACAGTCCGCAGTGGCCGCCATCTTGTGTCTCGGTAGGATCGAGATACAAGAGGTGGCAAAAAACAAAGGGAGAAATGACCAAAAAGGGGCAGGGTACACCCCCCTGACCCCCTAGGTTTGATGTGGGGGCCACAAAAGGGTCCCGCGGGTGAACATTTTTTTTTAATTTTTTTCCGATTTTCGCGGGGGGAGCGCCCGGTACGCGCACCGGGGAGCGTGCCGGGGAGCGTACCATGGGGAAAAATAGTGAAAAAAAAATAGTGTAAAATAATCATTTTGAGTGATTACAGGTAGGGTAGCTCTGAAAAGAGCTTTTGGGTTCTGTGGCTGTTTTAGGTACCTACAAGTACGTTCCACACACACCCACAAGCACACAACTCCACACCCCCACACCCACACACTCCCCACACACACCTCACACACGCACACCTCCACCCATACCCAAACACCCCACACCCCCACACCGATACCTTACACATCCACACCCATGCCCACACATCCTACACACCCACACTCACACACACACCTCACCCCCCCAACACACACACACACACATGCACACACAGATACCTCACAGACACACCCCACACATCCCACCCCCCCAGACACACACACACCTCACAGACACACTCACACATCCCACACATACACACACATCCTACACACATACCCCCCACACCCACACACCCCCCACACACACTTCACACAGCCACACCCCCACCTACACCCAAACACCCCACACACCCACACCCACACACACACCTTACACACCCACATTCCCACCCACACCCACATACCTCACACACCTACACACACCTATACACCTCACCCCCCCAGACACACACACACACACCTCACAGACATACCCCACACATCCCCCACACACTCCCCCCCCCACACATGGGGAAAACTCAGTGAAACAGGAAAATAATAATTTAAAGTGATTAGAGGTGGGTAGCTCTGCATAGCGTTGTTGTGTTGTTTGGGTGTTTTAAGTACCAACATGTAGGTACCAATGCTGAGTCTTAAATTTAATGTACACCGTTTCCTCTGTAGATATCTTGCATGTTGTTATAGATGTTATTGTGGTATATGGAATCCATATCATAGTCTGTCAGGAAAGCAGAAAGAACATGGAGGCAGGAGATGAAAAAGAGATGTCAAATACACATTGGAGATAATATAGTGGGAGAAAGGAAGTAACTATGAGCAAAATTACTATGTAACATAAAAAGTTGCACAGTATACTATAAGTCTGAATTTACATTATAATCAATTTGGTACTAGTTTATGAATTACATATAAAAATGAATAATGTCTCGAACTATTTTTGGTTATTAAATATAAATTTATTTTTCTGATTCTTTTTCCAAATTTAACAGAACTTCTAACAACACATTGTCGGAAATGTCCTCATTTTCAATCAGCGAATCTACTGCTTCTACACATTGAACTAATTCATAGTCCCGTGATTCATCCATGAAATCTAAGTCTTCATTATCTACAAAAAAAATTTCACCCTTGTTCTCCAGAACAATTTTGAAGGAAATATTCTGCTCTCCTTCCATTTTCTTGCTGTAATTTGCATAAAAAATAAATATATCAGTAGAGATAGGGCACTGTTGGGTTTAAGTTCAGACAGGTAGTTTTGATTTTTTAACAGTGAAGTTATCTTTGGGCAGTGTATGGTATCAGGCTGGAAGTAGAAATATAAAAAAGTGTATATCATAAAGCCTAAGTAAATTCATAATTATACAAGACAAGCCTACCTCCATCCATAAGTATAACAGAGAAGCCTATCTCAATCGATAACTATTACAGAGGAATAGTATATAACTATCAGAAAATATTTTCCAAATTAACTTAAAGTGCACAACATACTTCAGTTTTCAAAATAACATCTTACCTTTGAAAAAGAAGTTTAAGTTCTCAGTGAAAATCCTTTTGAAATGTACTTTAGGAAGTATTATTCAAAATGGCTGTGTTTCCCTCTCTTTCTTTATATATATTCATGTACATAACCAATCAAATGTCATGAAATAATAGTAGAAAATGAAAGTAACATTTTAATTGGTTGTAAATTCTAACACTCCAGATGCGTTTTTGTCAAGTAATTCACCTCAGGTTATTTAGAGAGGGCTACAGGCCAAATGGCTCAATGGAATTCCACCAAATTTGGGAAAATGGTAGGGACTGGTATGTAGTATGGTCTATTCTATATTTGGTGAAAGTGTCTCCTGTGGTTTTTATGTAAATTACCTTTTTTAATTTTTGGGAGCGCTTCCCAGTGCGCGCCCCGGTACGCGTAACGGCAGCGCTACGGGAGTCCTCCATTTTGTGTTTCGGTAGATTTGAGACAGAAAATAGAGGACAAACAACGTTGGGAATGGGTATAAGGGGGCATGGTAGGCACTCCCTGACCCTCTAGGTTTTCTGAGGGGGTCTTAGGAGGCCCACATAGGCGGGAAAAAAATATATATATATTTTTCGCTGGGGGAGCGCCCGGTACGCGCACCGGGAAGCGTACCGGGGAGCGTACTTTGGTGAAAAATAGTGAAAAAAGTTAGAAAAACATAAATCATTTAGAGTGATCAGAGGTAGGGTAGCCCTGAAAAGAGCTTTTGGGTTCTGTGGCTGATTTAGGTACCTACAAGTAGGTACCAATGCACAGTGTTAAATTCAGGAGGAATATTCTATTCCCCTCATCTGAGAAGTGCACACCATCTGCTCTGTAGATATCTTGCATGTTGTAACGCAAGTTGTTGTAGTATATTGAACCCATTCCATAGTCTCTCATGTAAGCAGAAACAGATTTATTCACATGTTTCCGTGCTTTCTCAAATTGTGGACAAAATTGGTTGGACCAGTTCCATTTCTGTCTTTGGCATATATTGGAATATACCATGGCAGTTTGTGGAAAAATTGTCATCAATTGCCCAAAGGTGTCCTTTAAAAGCATCTCCAGACCTACCCCAGTCAAAGTGCCTAGGTCATTTCCACCACAGTGCAAAATTATGAGGTCAGGGTGTGGCAGATGGTAAAAGGTTTTCACCAATGGTATCAATTGATGACATCTCAATCCTCTTTGGCCAATCCATTTTATATGCACATTTGGTAAATCAAGGTTGTGAAAATTTCTGGTAGCTGCATACCTTTGAGCCCAGTGAATGTAGCTATGTCCAATAATCCAGACAGAGTACATGGTGAGAGGAGGTTCTGGTGGAGTCAGATGAAGTGTAGGAATTAAATGGCAGTTGGAACAGTAGGAGTTTGCAAAAAAAAACTGTGGAGTTTCAGTGCTCTGATTGGTGGATTCAGATAGTTGGAAACTGAAAGTTAGGGTGCATGGTTCTGTTATGTGAAAGAAGTAATTTGAATGGTTAAGAAAAAGTCATTTAAAGAAAGATTGCAGTGGATAAGCTGGTGTATTGAGAGGTCAAACATGCTTGCTGATTTGATTTGCAACATTGTAGAATAAACTTTTAACCCTGGGAGCTCAGTGAGGAGGGAGTTGCTATGGTAACAGGTAGAAAGGGCTGAGGGGGGGAAGGGTGTTGATTTGAAAATAGAGAGGGAAGAGTTTTGATTGGTTACCATGAGGAATATGTGTGTAGAATTAGAGGTTTCCTGTGCCATTAATGGTTGCAGTGCCTGGAGAACATACCTTTTGCTCTGGTAAAGAAATATTGGTATGCGTATCTGACACTGTTCTGAATCTCCTAAAGCATTTGTAAAGGTGAGTTATGATTCATTTAGATAGAGAGTTGAGATTAAGAAGCACATTGATTTTCTTTGCTGTTGGTTTGTGTGATGCTTTTTGAAAATGCATGGTTTCTATATTTGTAAAATAGAGGATTTGTATTTTGTGAAATAGTGATGTTTCAGTAGTGAAGTTGAATGGTTGTACATAGGACTTGCACTCTGTATCTAAAATGTTATTTTAAAAATCAATTTTAGGGTAAATGAATGGGTTTCAGTAGTGAAAATGAATGCATGTACATAGGACCTGTGTTCTGTTCCTAAAATGGTAATTGAAAAACGATTTTAGTGCAAATCAATGGGTTTCAGAAGTGAAAATGAATGCTTGTATATAAGATCTGTGCTGTGTTTCTAAAATGTTAATTGAAAAACGATTTTAGTGCAACACAATGGGTTTTAGTAGTGAAAATGAATGCTTGTAAATAGGATCTGTGCTCTGTTCATAAAATATTAAATAAAAAACGATTTTAGGGCAAATTAATGGCTTTCAGTAGTGAAAATGAATGCTTGTACATAGGACCCGTGTTCTGTTCCTAAAATGGTAATTGAAAAACGATTTTAGTGCAAATCCATGGCTTTAACATTTTTAAGAAGGAATACATAGTGTGTGCATAATTATATAAAAATATTTGATTCTTTTACAAACATGTCACCTGTTTTACCTCAGATTGGGAAGCAGAATGAGTTTCTTTGCTGTTGGTTTGTTTAATTTTTTGGGTAATGCTTGGTAGGAATGTTTGCAAGAGATAGGAAATATATTTTGTAAAATAGTGACTTTTCAGTACTGAAATGGAATGATTGTACATAGGACCTGCACTGTGTTTCTAAAATGTTATTGAAAAATTGATTTTGGGGCAAATTAATAGCTTTTACATTTTTGAGAAATAAAAAAAAGTGTGTGCATGATTAAATAAAATCATTTGAAGCTTTCACAATCATGTCACCTGTGTTACCTCAGATTAGGAAGCACACTGAGAGCGTTATTTATGAAAACAGCGATGCGTCACTTTTAACTGTGCACTCCTTGTGACACCAATGATGCATTATATTAATGTATGACGCATCATGTTTCTAGGACTTATAGATAAGTCAGTATTTCTGATGTATCTGTAAGCGCAAAAGTGACGAATTGCTGGAGTGTGTCACAAAAATGATGCAACTCCAGCAATGCATGCTTTCACATGGGGAAAGCCCCATGTGAAAGCGTTTGCCTCAGTCTTACACCTGCTGTGAGGCAGGTGCAATATTTTGACGTAACAGTGTCCTAAAAGTGACGCAGTGAAATCTCATAGATTTCACTGCGTCACTATTACGATGCTTTTTGCGGGGGAATGCCCCCTCTGTGTACATTACACCTGACAGAGTATAATGTGGCGCAGAGGTTTAAAATGTGACGCATCTACCTACATGCGTCACTTTTTAAATATGGCGCAAAAAGGCACATGTTTTATGCCGCCGATGCGTCAAAAAAAGTGACGCATCAGCAGTGCAAAACTGACGCAGGGCCTCATAAATGAGGTTTATCTTTTTTTGCATACTACTCCAGTTTAGTCCTGTCCACTGCACTCTTGGACACAAGCCTCACCTTTTGTGCTCCCCTGGACAGGCTTCATCTCATCTGCACTCCTGCTTAGGTGTCAGAATCCTTTCACATGGGGAAAGCCCCATGTGAAAGCGTTTGCCTCAGTCTTACGCGTGCTGTGAGGCAGGTGCAAGATTTTGACGTAACAGTGTCCTAAAAGTGACGCAGTAAAATCTCATAGATTTCACTGCGTCACTATTATGAGGCTTTTTGCGGAGTAAAAAAACCATCTGTGTACATTACACCTGACAGAGGTATAATGTGGCGCAGAGGTTTAAAAAATGACGCATCTACCTACATGCGTCACTTTTTAAATATGGCGCAACAAGGCACATGTTTTATGCCGCCAATGTGTCACAAAAAGTGACGCATCAGTAGCACAAAACTGACGCAGGGCTTTATAAATGAGGCTCATCTTTTTTTTGCACACTACTCCAGTTTAGTCCTGTCCACTGCACTCTTGGACACAAGCCTCACATTTTGTGCTCCCCTGGACAGGCTTCATCACATGAGCACTCCTGCTTAGGCCTTATAATCTTTTTTTAGAATAACATTTGAGAAAAATAGGAAAGGTCATATGTATAAGCTTTTCATTACACTACTAAAATATTTTGGGGGCAAATTAATGAGTTTTACATTTTTGAGAAAGAATAAATAGTAGGACCTGCACTGTGTTTCTAAAATGTTATTGAAAAAATGATTTTGGGACAAATCAATGGCTTCTACATTTTTGAGAAAGAATAAATAGTGTGTGCATGATTATATAAAAAAATTTAAACTTTTCACAATCTTGTCACCTGTGTTACTTCAGATTAGGAAGCACACTGAGCTTCTTTGCTGTTGGTTTGTGTTATTTGTTTGGTAATGCTTGGGAGGATTATTTGCAAGAGAGAGGAAATGTATTTTGTAAAATAGTGAGTTTTCAGTACTGAAATGGAATGCTTGTACTCCAGCAATGCATCCTTTCACATGGGGAAAGCTGCATGTGAAAGTGTTTGCCTCAGTCTTATATCTGCTGTAAGGCAGGTGCAAGATTTTGACGTAAAAGTGTCCTAAAAGTGACGCAGTGAAATCTCATAGATTTCACTGTGTCACTATTACGAGGCTTTTTGCGGAGAAATGACTTCTCTGTGTACATTACACCTGAAAGAGGTATAATGTGGCGCAGAGGTTTAAAAAGTGACGCATCTACCTACATGCGTCACTTTTTAAATATGGCGCAACAAGGCACATGTTTTATGCCGCCAATGTGTCACAAAAAGTGACGCATCAGTAGCACAAAACTGACGCAGGGCTTTATAAATGAGGCTCATCTTTTTTTTGCACACTACTCCAGTTTAGTCCTGTCCACTGCACTCTTGGACACAAGCCTCACCTTTTGTGCTCCCCTGGACAGGGTTCATCACATCTGCACTCCTGCTTAGGCCTCATAATCTTTTTTTAGAATAACATTTGAAAAACAGAGAAAAGGTCATATGTATAAGCTTTTCATTACACTACTAAAACATTTTTGTGGCAAATCAATGAGTTTTAATTTTTTGAGAAAGAATAAATAGTGTGTGCAGGATTACATAAAAAAATTTGAACTTTTCACAATCATGTCACCTGTGTTACCTCACATTAGGAAGTAGATTGTGCAGATGAGGTGAGGCATGTCCAGAGGGACAGAGGAGGTGAGGCCTGTGTTCAAGACTGTAGTGGGAGAGAGGCTTTTCCTGGAGAGCGTAGGTGGTGAGACCTGTGTCTAAGAGTGCAGTGGACTAGGCTTCATGAAGCCTATCCCCCACTGCACTCTTAGACACAGGACTCAAGTTCTTTGCACCCGTGGACAGACCTCTCTTCTACTACACTCTTCAATAGAGGCCATACCTCTTGTGCACCCCTAGACAATCCTTACCTCATCTGCAACCCTGAATAGACTTCAACTAATTGGCATGCTTAGACAGGCCTCAGCTTATTTACACCCTTGGACATGCGTCACCTCATCTGCACCTACTTACTATCAATTATACTCAATACATTGAGGCCTGTTCAGAGGACAATGATGAGGTAAGGCTTGTCCAAGGGTGAGAGGAGCTTAGTCCTCTCCACTGTAGTCATAGACAGTGAATGGTTGTACATACGACCTGCACAGTGTGTCTAAAATGTTATTTAAAAAACTATTTTGGTGGAAAATAATGACTTTTAGTTTTTTGAGAAGGAATACATAGTGTCTGCATGATTAAATACATATAGTTCATCTTTTCACAATATTGTCACCTGTGTTACCTTAGATTAGGAAGTATATTGTGTAGATGAGGTGAGGCATATCCAGAGGGACAGACGAAGTGAGGCCTGTGTTCAAGACTGTAGTGGGAGAGAGGCCTTTCCTGGAGAACATAGGTGGTGAAGCCTGTGTGTAAGAGTGCAGTGGACTAGACTTCATGAAGCTTATCCCCTACTGCACTCTTAGACATAGGTCTCACTTTTTTTGTACCTGTGGACATACCTCTCTTCCAGTACACTCTTCAATACAGGTCTCACCTCTTCTGCACCCTTGGAGAATCCTCACTTGATCTATAACCCTGAATAGACCGTTTGCTTTTTGTCATTGCTTTGTTGTTTGATAATAGTGGTCTATAATGTGCTATTTTTTTCTTTAACACAGATTGAAATCAAGATTTCAAGAGTAAGGAAAGATGCCCTCAAGGCAAAGAAGAAGGAAAAATGAAATATGGTTACAAACAAAAACAGCAACGGAATTACAGCACTCTTCAACAACAAATACTTCAAAAAACAGGAACAAAGCTCCTGGTAAGACAACTAAGTCTTTCTTACGGAAAATATGTAGATAAAAAAAAAATGTTGAACAGCATGTAGAAAAAGAGAATGAGAGAGTAAATTTGAAAAGGAAGGAGAGACCCTCAAAGAATCCTACAACTGGAGCAGGAGAGAATAATATGTATAGGAATAGAAGGCAGAATCAGTTTAGAGACATTCGTAAACGAATGTTTCGCAATAGGGTGGTTTTAAATTTGTTAAAAAACATTAGGAAAGGTAAACAGAGAGCTGATTTTTATAAGAAAAAGAAAAGTGTAGAGAAGATTGTTGATCAGGCTTTTGAAGTTAAGAAAAAAATATTTATTTTAATAATTAATAGAATTAGGACACTTAACAAGACAATTGATGTTTTCAAATCAAACAGTAGATGGAAATGAGTAATTAATCGGACTAATTTTTGTAACGTTTTTTCAGGAGAATGGATGCACAGTTCAAGTTGTGAGCCATTTTTTAATGAGGAGAGTTACTTCCAGGAGAATGATTTAGTGCATGCAGTTGACACCAGTGGTCGAGCTTATGAAGTGAAAGACGGTTGTGCGATTGAAAAAGAGAAACGTGTGCCTAGAGAACCAGAAGAGGTGTTAACTGATGAAGTTTTAGGGAGATGTACTAAGGGTCCAGTGTACACTTGGAAGTGTAGTAGTATTTGTAGTGTGCGACAGGAATCCATTGATTTGTTTTGTAATTTCTTACGTACATATGGTAAGAAAAGTCTAAAGCAGAAAGTGAAGTTGTTGCAAGACTTAGATCCTTGCAGGATGAGAGAAAACACAGGTTTGCAAGGGCATTCACTGGCTTGTCTTTCTAGAAAAGTCTGTCAGAGTGTTTTTCATCATTTTAGGATGTTAGCAGTGCATCATACCAAAATGAGGAAATTAGTGAGAATGTTGTATTATGCAAAAAGTCCAGGACTTAAGCTTAAAGAATTAAACAGTGCTCTTTTGCATGGAACTGAATTAGATGTGAAGAAGATTTGTGAAGAAATTGAGATTTGTTATTTTGGTGAAAAAGATGACAGTGTAGAAATTGACACAGCAATTAAAGGTAATGTGTAAGACAATGTACAGATTTCAAGTACAGAAAAGTTTGAGCAGGAAATTACCAGATTTAAGGTGAAATCAAGTGAAAGGCCGAATTTTACTTGTGTGTGTTGTCGACGAAGTCATTATAAGCATCAAATTAGATTAGTTGATTTATACGTAAAAAGTGAAAAGATAAATAATTATGAGTGGAAGGATTTTGCAACTTATTTGTGGGTGGAGAATTGTTTTGATTTGAGTTCTGATCAGCGTATTTGTAAATATTGTTATGATAAATTAAATCAAAACAGAATGCCTGCTAGAGCTGTTCATAATAATCTGGAGTTGGTAGACATTCCCCGTGAATTGATGTATTTAAATACATATGAGTCTATTTTGATTCAATGTGTCCATCCTTTTCAGGCAATTGTTCGCATGGAGCCTAAGATAGGGAAATTGCCTCCTACAGATTTGCAGAGAGGATTAAAGGGAAGAGTTGTTTATTTGCCTCTAGATTTAAAAAAAATTGTTGATACAATTGGTATAGAAAAAGTAGAAGAGGAACCTTTAGTTATTCTAGTTAATGGGGTGCCGACAAAGAGTAAGAAAATCTGGCAAGATTTAGTGGATGTTAGGAAAGTCAAAAAGGCAACGTTGTATTTAGTCAAAAACAATGAGTATTACAAAGATGTATGTGTTGCAGCAGAGGAAACAGCTGCAGATGAAGACAGTGATTGTTCAGGCGGCCATATTGAAAAAGTTGATGTGTCTAGAAGTGAAGAAATATGTGAACATTATACTGTTCATCCTTTGCATTCCAAAGAAGTAATGGGGAATACAACTGAATTGTTTCAAATGAAAGCAGCAAAAGGAAGTCCCATTAGTGTATGGGAAGAAAGTTTGGAAGCTCGTTATTTTCCACAGCTATTTCCAACAGGTCGAGGTGGACGATATGACGATCGACCACTTCAAATTCCTGCATCTGAATATCGAACTGTAAGATTATATGCTGAAGATCCAAGGTTTTGTCAATGTATTCCCTATTTGTTTCATCTACTGTATGAAAGTGACTTGTCTGGGCTTTCTTATGCAGTAAACCATATACTGAAAAGTGGAGCACATTCGCAAAATGTTTTGGCGAGGGACTTTATGGAGAAAGTGAATCTGCAAGATAATATTTTGGAATCTCATTTAATTAATCTCATGGCATGTCAGCGTGGTACAAATGAGTATTGGATCCGTCGTCATGGGCAATTGAAATGTATGCTAAGAAACATAGGAACTCCTACATGGTTCCTCACTCTTAGCTGTGCTGAGTATGCATGGGACGACTTACTTCAATTTCTACGAGAGGCAAATGCAAATATTCAAAATATAGAATTCAAAACTGCTGGAGAACTATGTTCTTTGGATCCAGTGAATGTGTGCAGATATTTCAATCATAGATTTGAAGCTATGATTTCTTTTATTACCAACAAAAAAAATCCTCCCCTTGGAGAGGTTTTGGATTTCTTTTGGAGAAAGGAGTATCAAGCGAGAGGTGCTCCTCATATACATATGTTGTTGTGGATTAAAGATGCACCCAAATTTGGAACAGATTCGGATGAGACAGTGATGAGCTTCATTGAAGAGTATTCAACATGTGCTGTTCCGAAAACTACCGAAGAAAACAGTTTAAGGCAACAAGTTTTACGCTTTCAATCCCATCGTTGTGGAAAGTACTTTTGTCGAAAATTCAGAAACAAGGACAAGTTCTACACAAAATGTCATTTCAGCTTTCCACGACCAGTGATTTCTAAAGGAAGAGTAAATAATTTGATGTCTTCTCTGCGACATACTGTGACGAGGAAATCACAAAAAATACATACAATTTAAAAAGAAACAAAGAGTCCAAGTACATCAACGACTACAACCCAGTGATTTTGTCCATGTGGAATGCTAACATGGATATTCAATTAGTTGCTGACAACTCTATTGCTGTGGCTCGATATGTGACGTCTTACATCACAAAAAAAGAAAAGATAGAACTGAAGGAAATGTGGGAGGACATTTTACATGAAAAGAGTCTAAGCAAGAAATTATACAGTTACAGTCTGAAGATGTTGTCGCATCGAGAAATTGGAGCATATGAATGTTCTGATCGATTGTCATCAGCAAGTCTCTATGCCAAATCTAGAACCATCATTTGGGTGAGTCTAGGTCTTGCTGCAACACGAAAACGAGTTTTGAAATCTGTACAAGAAATAGAGTATTTGGCGGAGAAAGAACCAGAAAGTACAGATATTTTGAAGACCAACATGTTGTATACATACTATCCAAATAGAAGTAGTCGTCTTGAGAACAGTTGTTTGTATGAAGTTCTGCAACACTATATTTATAAGAGAACCATCAGAGAAGATATCAACAATGGAATATATGCTATCATTGGGTGTGAAGGATGTCTAGTGAGACAGAAAAAAGGCCATTTGATTAATCATCGAAAATTGAGTTGCGAAAATCCAGAGAAAAGGGAATTTTACTAATTAGCTCTTTTGCAACTCTTTAAGCCATGGCGTACAGAAGAGGAACTACTTGGTGATTTTCTGTGTTACGAAGATTCTTTTAATGCAACCAAGGATACCATAGAATGTCCTGTTTTTCCAAATTATCTGCAAATGTTGAACGAAGAAATAGAGCAAGAAGCCACAATTGCTGCAGAGATTGCTAGAGACAGTTCTCAAGACAGTCAGAGTTCTGCTTCATTGAGTCAGGATCCACTTGGAGGACCAATTATTCAAAATGAAGCTGCCACTGCCATGGATGAGGTGGAAAGAGCTATGGAACAAGCTCAAGATGATGTAGTTAACTTAGAAGATTTGGTGAAACAACTAAACCTTGAGCAGAAACAGATATATGACAAAGTCACAGAACAGATTGAACATGGATTCACTCATGAGAAAAAAAGAGTGCTCATGTACATCATTTAAACCAGTCCAACTGTACGTAAGTGGAGAAGCGGGAACTGGAAAAAGTTTTCTGATTAAAGCAATTGCAACTTATCTGCAGAAAAGGACTGAATCACCGCTATCTTGTGTTGTTACTGCTCCAACTGGGCTGGCAGCACATAATATTAAAGGCATTACTTTACATCGTTTACTGATGCTGCCAGTGGAGCATGATAACAAATTGCAATATCACAAGCTATCTGGATATGCGTGTTCCGAAGTTTCGAGAGTCCTGAAGAAAATGAAACTTCTTATCATTGATGAAGTAAGCATGGTGTCAAATATAATGCTTGCTTTTGTTCATTTGAGAATGCAAGAAATTCTTAGAACAGACTATGATGTCTTATTTGGAGGAAAACATATTATTGTTTTTGGAGATCTACTGCAGTTGACTCCAGTGAAAGGACAACCTGTGTTCAAAATGCTCACGCATGAAGATACCAGGAAGTGCCTAGGAAGCATTGGAAATGTTAATATTTGGTTAAACTTCAAATATGCAGAACTGCTTCAAAATATGCGGCAGGCAAAGGATGAAGATTATAAAAATATTCTACAAGATGTAAGAATCGGAAAAGTAAGTCAGCAAGGGAAAGAAGCTTTACATGGACGATTAATTTCAAATTTGTACCCAAATGAAAACATTGTTCCAGAGAATATTTTTAAGAAAATTAACAAGAAGAAATCTGGCATATGTTTGATGCCAACTCTGAAAGAATGTTCCATGTTCAACAACAAAATGTTAAAGTTAGAAAATGAAGAGATAGTGAAACTGGAAGCTATAGATAAAATTGAACATATGGGAGCAACAATTATTTTGTCTGAACATTTTAAATCAAAATTGGATTCATTAGAGAAGACTATATCTAAAACTGCTGGTTTTGAAAAGACTCTGAATGTGTGTTTAAATTGTCGTATCATTTTGAGAAGGAATTTAAATGTTAAAAGAGGTCTGGTAAATGGAGCAATGGGTCATGTTGTGGGTTTTGTGAATTACAAAAATAGAGATGGAATTGAAATTTAAAAAAATTAAATTTGTTGGCATTGATGAAATAGAACAAATTTGTCGTTGTTCAGCTAGATTTTTGCTTGTGAAAGACTTATATGTTCGCCGAAAACAGTTTCCTATTTGTTTGGCAAATGCGGTGACAATTCATAAATCTCAAGGTTTAAGTGTAGATAACGCTTTGGGGAACATTGGAAGTTCTGTGTTTAAAGAGGGTATGGCATATCTGGCATTATCACGAATCAGAACTTTATCAGGATTGTACTTGATTGAGTGTGATGAAACAAAGATTTGTGCAGATCTAGATTGTGTTAAAGAATACAATAGGTTAAGAAGAGAGTATGCTCCACATTTGCCTCAATATCCTCTGTTTGAAAAATGTGTGGTAGGCCGAAAAAGAAGAAATGAGAATAATTGCACTGAGGTAGTAGCAAAAAGACAAAAAGTAGATGATACTGTAATTGTAAGGAGAAAGAAAAAGGATTCTGTTGAAGATGTTGTTGGATTTCAGTTTGAAAACAGTTCTGGTGTCAACTGATATGCTAATGCAGTGGTTAATGTTGTTTTTTTTCTTCAAAATATACAAGAAAAGATTGTTGAAAATCGGGATCAAAGATTCTGTTGTTTGTTGAATTCCGTGTTTGAGAAATGTAGCAGTGATAGAGCAAAAATAGAAAGTGTTTCAGAAATTCGAAATCTTTTAGACATATGTTCTGGTCAAAATCAATTTTCACAGAATATTCAGCAGGATTGTCAGGAATTTTTAATGTATATGTTTGATGTATTGGAAGATGAAGGTGTAGATATAAAAAATATGTTTAGCCTTTCTTATCAATGGCAGCATGACTGCGACAACTGTACTTCATCAAGTACTACTAGAATAGACATTGAAATATTTATATATTTGACTTTACCAGACTGCAAATCAGTGCCTTTTAATAATCTAGTTAAAACAGCGGATCACAATATGGTGTGTAACCAATGTAAGTCTGCAATGCTGTCCACATTATTTCTACAAAATTATGGTCAGTATGTCATTTTAATGATCCAACGATGTAGACCTGATGGAACTAAATTGACAACTTCTATTAAAAATTTCGTGGCATCTCAGTTATCAATATCAGGAAGAACCTTTGCAACTGTAGCTATTATTTTTCATGACGGTCCTTCTACAACATCAGGGCATTACACATGCTATTTAAAAAGTTGTAAAGGTTGGACCCACTGTAACGACACTCATTTGACTTTCAAACAACGTTTGCCTTTTGGCTTAAAAAATTCGTACCTAGTGTTTTTACAACCAAAATGTAAGTAAAGGTAATTGGCCTATGAAGACGGGAGCAGTTAATAAAGGTTATTTTGGTGTTTAAAAATATATTCTGAGTAAAAGTGATCCAGGTAATATAAAAAATTGACTTGTCATATAGGTACTGTAAGTGGATCTCATAGTAAGTGATATTAGTATTATACAAAATGATGAACATGAGTGAGTCAGAGATGGTTTTACAAATACTTAAATATTGTGAAAATGTTGTATGAGCCTTTCTTTCAGAACGTCGGAAAACAGGTAATTTCAGAGTTTCTTAGAATTAATTTGAAAATATACTCATACATCTGACACTATTTGGCCAAAAGGAAAGGTACAGGAATGAGTAAAGAGTCATGACTGAAAAAAAGGAGTATATGAAAATAATGAAAATATTTCAGATGTTCTTAGAGCTTTTCTTCTAGAAAGTCGATGAAATGGATTTTTTAGTGAATAGCAGAGTACTTTGCAACGAAAAAAGGACCTCCATGATATACTATTTGGCCTCAAGGAAAAGTAAGTCAATCAAAGATTAGTGTACATTTGTCATTTGTCAGTATCAAAGTTATTTTTTAAAACACAATCTTTTAGATTGTGTTTTTTTTCCCGCTGTCATATGATGAGTAATTTGAACTCACTGTTTTAAGTGAAATTCAATATATTCTGAGAACAGCAAAAATAAACTATGTAACATGTTGTACAAGTTATTCTATACTTTCACTCACTTTCCTTTTTCCATCCTCTTTCAGTTCTTTTTACTCACTTATAAAGTCTTTCTCTCACTCTCTGTAACCCCCTTCCTCTACTCCACTTCTTTGACAACCCCTCATTCTCATTTCAACTGTCTGCATCGCCTCTCTCCCTTGCATAAGTTTTCAGCTTTCAGTCTCTCTGCTTTACTTTCCTTTTCTGTATTTTCCTCCTTTGCTCTTTTAGTAATTCCTGTTTACTCACTCAGCAGTATTATCGCACTCTATCACTATAAATCACCCACTCTCCCTCGCTTATCTTTGTTTGCTCCTTTCTTTTGACCTCTTCTCTCTATTTTTCGTTCACTACCTCTATGTCCTCAGTGCGTCACTCTCCTTGTGTTATGTTCACTTGTGTTTATCTACCTTATATCATTTCTTTTACAACAACTTCACTGCTCCTCTCTCATCGTTCTTCATCCCATTTCTTTTACTCTGGTTCCATTACTATCCCTCATTTCCTTTCTTTCAATGTCCTTCTCTTTACTTTCATCACCAAATTATTTTCTCTCAGTACCACTGTTTTAGTCATCTTCTCCTCTCTTTCCTTCTTTTTGCTCCCTTACTCATTTTCCTTTCCTCACTCATTGTACTCCACTTCACTCAGTTTTTCTCTTAGTGTGTCTGTCTACTAACTTCCTCACTCATTTTCCCTCAATCCTTCTATATTATCCTCTCTCCCTTCATCCCTTCACTCTATGAATCTCCTTCACTTACTCTCAGTTATCTTCCATTCCTCATTCTTCTAAATGCATCCTTTATTAGACTCCTTTCCCTCTCAGTCATTATCTTTTTACTTACTACTGTTTCCTGATTTAGTTTTGCTCACTCATATTCTTTTAGTATCTTTCTTACCTTTAGTTCATTTTTCTCTTCTTCTCTTCCTATCTGTCAGTGAATCTATATGCCTTACTCTTACTAATTTGCTCTCCTTCTATTTCTTTTTCTCTCTTTTTGTCCTTCTACCTTACTTTATTTCCCTTTCTATGTCCTTCACTCTTACTTTATTTCTAAATACACTGTTATGCTTTTTAACCTCTTCATTTGTATCTTTTAATTTAAAATACATATTTTACTAATTTTAACTTATTTTTTCTTCTCTCTTTCACAGATACAAAGTGTAGTAAAAAAATGTAATTAAAGTTACATTTATTAAATGGTAAGTGTGACTAAAAAAATTTAGTTTGTCATCACCCTTTGCTTTAAGCTCACTAATATTTTCTCAACCAACCTCACTCCTGTTTCTTTACTCTGCTTCCCTCACTTATTCTTATTCTCCATGTTTACTCCAATTTCCCTATTTCCCCTCTCATATTCAGCTTCTATCAGTCCCCATTCTTTAGTTCACTTACCCTATTTTCCCTTCATTTGCTCCCTCACTCATTCTCTTTTTCTTAATTATTTACTTCACTCCTACACACACACCTCATCCCCCTCCCAACACATACACACACCTCTGACATACAGCCCACACACATACCACACACACACCTCATACACACACACACTCCTCACACACACACACACATTCCATACACACACATACATCACACACACATACCCCCACACCCACAGACCCCTCACACATATCTCACACACCCTCACCTCCACCCACACCGAAACACCCCACACACCCACAGACACACCTTACACACCCACACCCCGACCTACACTCAGTGACTCCCTATAAGTCACACACACTGCATTACTTACCTTTCTTTGCTGTTTCACTCACACCCATTCAGGCATTGTTTCCTTTACTCACTGCTGTTTTCTCACCCTCCCTCACCGTTGTTCATTTATCCCGGTTCCGTCACTACCCTTCATTCCCCATGTTTTACTGCCCTTTCTTTTTCTTTCAACACCCACTCACATTCTCCCACTATTTCTACTTTAGTCTTCTTCCTCTCTCTTCCCTTCTTTCGCTCCCTTATTCATTTTACTTTTCTCACTTTCACCCTATCACACCTTCTATATTTTTAACTATGTAATAAACAATCCCTCTGTGTTTCTCCCTCTAGCTCTCTTTCTCTTAACATTACTCTTTGTGTTCTTCCCTCATGCTAACTCCTTCATTCATTTTTTTTCTTTTTTGGGGGAGCGCGCCCCTGTGCGCGTACCCTGTGGAAAAAAATTGACAGAGATTCTTTAAATAAGACTATAATCTCCATTTTTTTGAAAATTTTTGTTTCTATTTTTGAATATGTGTTTCAAGGGATACATCACAGTGAAAGGAGGTCTGTCACTCTGTCACAAGGATGGTGTCATCAGTGATGTCATGAGTGATGTCACTGACCATGTCATGAGTGATGTAATATGTGACGTCATCAGCAGTGCATTGCACGCGCAAGTTATAGTGAGTCCAACTAACTATAACGTGGGAATTTCAATGGTTTTATGCGAGTAAAACTTCCAGCTAACTATAACTGGTGTAAAACCTATGGTTTTTCAGTGAATTTAATAGGTTTTTTAAATGCTAATTCCTAACTATAACTGGGGTGAAACCTATGGTTTTTTCAGTGAATTTCATAGGTTTTTTAATTGCAAATTTCTATAGGTATGAAAGTAATAATTTTTATAACAAATTTTAAATTGTATAAATATATATATTTTTTTATTGTTTGCCCAGGTACGCGCCCCGGGGCGCTACTGGGGCGCGTACCCTTGAACGTACGGGTGAGCGTAATGCTATGGAGCGCCCCGGGGCGCGTACCGGGGAGCATCCCGAGAGTGCCATTCCCGCGAACGAAAACAACATCATGACGTTTCGCGTAGTCGCGTGATGCGTCATATGACGCACGGCGTAAGCGCACCCGGAAGCACGTGATCGCATACGATCGAGCGACGTCTCGACTCGCTTACGCGACACGCCCCGGGGAGCGCCTACGGGCACGCCCCGGGGCGCATAGCGTAAGCGCGTCGGGTCATGTGATCTGAAAATAACACTTTTCATTGGTGCAGATCAGTTTTGGTTTCCAAATGATGAAAGCTTGGATCATTTGACTTGAAATAACACTTTTCATTGGTCCAGAACACTTTTGTTTTCCAAATGATGAAAGCCCCCTCCTTTTTTCCTTATTCTGACTTTTTCCTTTGACTGAGGAAGACCTGTTTCGAGTTCTATCTCAGAAAATGGCTACAGTAGTATCAGCAGCTGGAGCATCTGGCCCACCACCACCACCACCACCATCTAAAAGACCACCAGAAGATTATATTGGTGGTGAACAGGAAGAGGAGGTGATGAGGAAGAGGAGGCACAGACAAGAGAGTTCCTGCCAGAAGATAAACAGCCCTACAAACCCAAAGAGCACTTTGTATGGCAGTTCTACAAACTCCCAAGGGGTTTTAAAAAAGTCAACGCAGCAAAGGTGACTTGCTTAATTTGTGGTGCTGAGCTATCCAGGGGGAACCCTAACAAAAAGTATTCCTTCGGGAATCATACGATGATTCGCCACATGATGCGTTGGCATCCAAACAACTACTCTAATGCAGAGTTAAGGGACCTCTGCAGTAAACTACCCCCATCATCGTCTTGACGCTCAACATCAAAACAACCCACTCCATCGGGTTCGGGGGCAAGAGACACATTGGCTACTATCCAACCAAAGTTTAATGATTACAAAATTGTATGCAAATATTGTAACAAGTTACTTGCTTATGGTGAGCAAAGCATTGAACTTATCATGGTTTCTGGTGATAACCATAAGTGTCCAAAAAACCCGAATTTTTCCTGATTTTTTTCATGCTCCAGTTGAGCCATTTACAATTCCCTATTTTTTGTTTCTTCCCATAAAAAATACAAAAAAAATATAAAAGTGTTCTGAAAAGCCAAAAAAAAGTACAAAATGTTCAAAAAAACATAAAAAAACATATAAAACAACAAAAAGAAAAAAAACAGTTCTTTTTAGAACTACCTTTACTTTATAAAAATAAACCTATATTTTTAAAGAATCTGTGTCAATCTTTTTTCTGCAGGGTACGCGTACCGGTACGTGCACCGGGGCGCGCACCAAGGAGCGCACCAAAAAAAAGAAAAGAAAAAAAAAATTAATGAAGGAGTTAGCATGAGGGAAGAACACAAAGAGAGTAATGTTAAGAGAACGAGAGCTAGAGGGAGAAACACAGAGGGATTGTTTACTACATAGTTAAAAACAGACAAAGTGTAATAGGGTGAAAATGAGAAAAGTAAAATCACTAAAGGAGCGAAAGAAGGGAAGAGAGAGGAAGAACACTAAACTAGAGATAGTGGGAGAATGTGAGTGGATTTTGAAAGAAAAAGATAGGACAGAAAAAAATTGAGAATGAACGGTAGTGGCGTAACTGGGATAAATGAGGAACGGTGAGGGAGGGTAAGAAAAGACCAGTTAGTATAAGTAAAGAGGGGTGAAAGAGAGTGAAAAATTGAATTAGGATAAGAGATGGGGAGTGACAAACACAAAGGACAGAGAAAATAAAGGTAACAGTACCTGAATGGGTTTGAGTGAAATAGCAAACAAAGATAAGTAATGCAGTTTGTGTGAGTTATAGGGAGTCAGTGGGTGTAGGTCGGGGTGTCGGTGTGTAAGGTGTTTCTGTGGTTGTGGCTGTGTGGGGTGTTTCGGTGTGGGTGGAGGTGAGGGTGTGTGAGATATGTGTGAGAGGTGTGTGGGTGTGGGGGGTATATGTGTGAGATATATGTGTGTGTATGGAATGTGTGTGTGTATGTGAAGTGTGTGTGTGTTTTTTTTCTGTGTATGAGGTGTGTGTGTGGTGTGTGTGTGGGGTGTATGTCAGAAGTGTGTGTATGTGTTGGGAGGGGGATGAGGTGTGTGTGTAGGAGTAAGGTAAATAATTAAGAAAAACAGAATGAGTGAAGAAGCAAAGGAAGGGAACAGAGGGTAAGTGAAGTAAAGAATAGGGACTGAAAGAAGTGGAATATAAGAGGGGAAATAGGGAAATTGGAGTAAACATGGAGAATAAGAATAAGTGAGGGAAGCAGAGTAAAGAAACAGGAGTGAGGTTGGTTGAGAAAATATTAGTGAGCTTAAAGCAAATATGATGACAAACTACATTTTTTAGTCACACTTACCATATAATAAATGTAACTTTAATTACATTTTTTTACTACACTTTGTATTTGTGAAAGAGAGAAGAAAAAATAAGTTATAATTAGTAAAATATGTATTTTAAATTAAAAGATACAAATGAAGAGGTTAAAAATCATAACAGTGTATCTAGAAATAAAGTAAGAGTGAAGGACACAGAAAGGGAAATAAAGTAAGGTAGAAGGATAAAAAGAGAAAAAAAGAAATAGAATGAGAGCAAATTACTAAGAGTAAGGCATATAGATTCACTGACACAGAGGAAGAGAAGAACAGAGAAATGAACTGAAGGTAAGAAAGATACTAAAACAATGTGAGTTAGCAAAACTAAATCAGGAAACAGTAGTAAGTAAAAAGATAATGACTGAGACAGAAAACAGTCTAATTAAGGATGCATTTAGAAGAATGAGGAATAGAAGATAACTGAGAGTAAGTGAAGAACAGTCATAGAATGAAAGGATGAAGGGAGAGATGATAATATACAACGATTGAGGCATATGGAGTGAGGAAGTTAGTAGAGAGACACACTAAGAGAAAAACTGAGTGAGGTGGAGTACAATGAGTGAGAAAAGGAAATGAGTAAGGGATCAAAAAAAGGAAAGAGAGGAGAAGACGACTAAAACAGTGGTACTGAGAGAAAATAATTTGGTGATGAAAGTAAAGAGAAGGACATTGAAAGAAAGGAAATGAGGGAAAGTAATGGAACCAGAGTAAAAGAAATGGGATGAAGAACGATGAGAGAGGAGCAGTGAAGTTGTTGTAAAAGAAATGATAGAAGGTAGATAAACACAAGTGAACATAACACAAGGAGAGTGAGGCACTGAGGACATAGAAGTAGTGAACGAAAAATAGATAGAAAAGGTCAAAAGTAAGGAGCAAACAAAGATAAGCGAGGGAGAGTGGGTGATTTATAGTGATAGAGTGCGATAATACTGCTGAGTGAGTAAACAGGAATTACTAAAAGAGCAAAGGAGGAAAATACGGAAAAGGGAAGTAGAGCAGAGAGACTGAAAGCTGAAAAGTTATGCAAGGGAGAGAGGGGATGCAGACAGTTGAAATGAGAATGAGGGCTTGTCAAAGAAGTGGAGTAAAAGAACAGGGGTTACAGAGAGTGAGAGAAAGACATTATAAGTGAGTTAAAAGAGCTCAAAGAGGATGGAAAAAGGAAAGTGAGTGTCAGAGAATGGGAATACAATTTAATTTACACAATCCAAAGTATAGAATAACTTGTACAACATGTTACATAGTTTATTTTTGCTGTTCTCAGAATATATTGAATTTCACTTAAAACAGTGAGTTCAAATTACTCATCATATGACAGCGGGAAAAAAAACACAATCTAAAAGATTGTGTTTTAAAAAAAAACTTAGATACTGACAAATGACAAATGTACACTAATCTTTGATTGACTTACTTTTCCTTGAGGCCAAATAGTATATCATGGAGGTCCTTTTCTCATTGCAAAGTACTTTGCTGTTCAGTAAAAAATCCATTTCATCGACTTTCTAGAAGAAAAACTCCAAGAACATCTGAAATATTTTCAATATTTTCATAAACTCCTTTTTTTCAGTCATGACTCTTTACTCATTCCTGCACCTTTCCATTTGGCCAAATAGTGTCAGATGTATGAGTATATATCAGTACTCCTCCCGTCTTCATAGGCCAATTACCTTTACCTAAATTTTGGCTGTAAAAACACTAGGTATGAATTTATAAAGCCAAAAGGCAAACGTTGTTTGAAAGTCAAATGAGTGTCGTTACATTGGGTCCAACCTTTAGAAGTTTTTAAATAGCATGTGTAATGCCCTGATGTTGTAGAAGGACCGTCATGAAAAATAATAGCTACAGTTGCAAAGGTTCTTCCTGATATCGATAACTGAGAAGCCACGAAATTGTTAATAGAAGTTGTCAATTTAGTTCCATCAGGTCTACATCGTTGGAACATTAAAATGACATAGTGACCATAATTTTGTAGAAATAATGTGGACAGCATTGCAGACTTACATTGGGTACACACCATATTGTGATCCGCTGCTTTAACTAGATTATTAAAAGGCACTGATTTGCAGTCTGGTAAAGTCAAATATATAAATCTTTCAGAGTCTATTCTAGTAGTACTTGATGAAGCACAGTTATCACAGTCATTTTGCCATTGATAAGAAAGGTTAAAAGGATTTTTTATATCTACTCCTTCATCTTGCAATACATCAAACATATACATTAAAGATTCCTGACAATCCTGCTGAATATTCTGTGAAAATTGATTTTGACCTGAACATATGTCTAGAAGATTTCTAATTTCTGAAACACTTTCTATTTTTGCTCTATCACTACTACATTTCTCTAACACAGAATTCAATAAACAGCACAATGTTTGTTCCCGATTTTCGACAATCTGTTTTTGTAAATTTTGAAGAAAAAAAACAACATTAACTACTACATTAGCATAGCAGTTGACACCAGAACTGTTTTCAAACTGAAATCCAACAACATCCTCAACAGAATCCTTTTTCCTTCTCCTTACAATTACAGTTTCATCTACTTTTTGTCTTTTTGCTACTACCTCACTGCAATTACTCTCATTTCTTCTTTTTCAGCCTACCACATGTTTTTCAATCAGAGGATATTGAGGCAAATGTGGAGCATACTCTCTTCTTAACCTATTGTATTCTTTAACACAATCTAGATCAGCACAAATCTTTGTTCCATCACACTCAATCAAGTGCAATCCAGATAACGTTCTGACTCATGATAAAGCCACATATGCCATACCCTCTTTAAACACAGAACTTCCAATGTTCACCAAAGCACTATCTACATTTAAACCTTGAGATTTATGAATTGTCACTGCATATGCCAAACAAATAGGAAACTGTTTTCGACGAACATATAAGTCTTTCACAAGCAAAAATCTAGCTGAACAACGACACATTTTTTCTATTTCATCAATGCCATCAAATTTAATTTTTAAAATTTCAATTCCATCTCTATTTTTGTAATTCACAAAACAAACAACATGACCCATTGCTCCATTTACCAGACCTCTCTCAACATGTAAATTCCTTCTCAAAATGACACGACAATTCAAACACACATTCAGAGTCTTTTCAAAACCAGCAGTTTTAGATATACTCTTCTCTAATGAATCCAATTTTGATTTCAAAATTTCAGACAAAACAATTGTTGCTCCCATATGCTCTATTTTATCTGTAGCTTCCAGTTTCACTATCTCTTCATTTTCTAAATTTAACATTTTGTTGTTGAACATGGAACATTCTTTCAGAGTTGGCATCAAACATATGGCAGATTTCCTCTCGTTAATTTTCTTAAAAATATTCTCTGGAAGAATGTTTTCATTTGGGTACAAATTTGAAATTAACCGTCCATGTAAAGCTTCTTTCCCTTGCTGACTTACTTTTCCAATCCTTACATCTTGTAAAATATTTTTATAATCTTCATCCGTTGCCTGCCGCATATTTTGAAGCAGTTCTGCATATTTGAAGTTTAACCATATATTAACGTTTCCAATGCTTCCTAAGCACTTCCTGGTATCTTCATGTGTGAGCATTTTGAACACAGGTTGTCCTTTCACTGGAGTTACTGCAGAAGAACTCCAAAAACAATAATATGTTTTCCTCCAAATAAGACATCATAGTCTGTTCTAAGAATTTCTTGCATTCTCAAATGCACAAAAGCAAGCATTATATTTGACACCATGCTTACTTCATCAATGATAAGAAGTTTCATTTTCTTCAGGACTCTCGAAACTTCGGAACACGCATCTCCAGATAGCTTGTGATACTCCAATTTGTTATCATGCTCAACTGGCAGCGTCAATAAACGATGTAAAGTAATCCCTTTACTGTTATGTGCTGCCAGCCCAGTTGGACCGGTAACAACACAAGGCAGCGGTGATTCAGTCATTTTCTGCAGATAAGTTGCAATTGCTTTAATCAGAAAACTTTTTCCAGTTCCTGCTTCTCCACTCACGTACAGTTGGACAGGCTTAAATGATGTACATGAGCACTCTTTTTTCTCATGACTGAATCCATGTTCAATCTGTTCTGTGACTTCGTCATATATCTGTTTCTGCTCAAAGTTTAGTTGTTTCACCAAATCTTCTAAGTTAACTTCATCATCTTGAGCTTGTTCCATAGCTCTTTCCACCTCATCCATGGCAGTAGCAGCTTCATTTTGGATAATTGGTCCTCCAAGTGGATCCTGACTCAATGAAGCAGAACTCTGACTGTCTTGGGAACTGTCTCTAGCAATCTCTGCAGCAATTGTGGCTTCTTGCTCTATTTCTTCGTTCAACATTTGCAGATAATTTGGAAAAACAGGTATCCTTGGTTGCATTAAAAGAATCTTCATAACAGAGAAAATCTCCAAGTAGTTCCTCTTCTGTACGCCATGGCTTAAAGAGTTGCAAAAGAGCCAAATAGTAAAATTCCCTTTTCTCTGGATTTTCGCAACTCAATTTTCGATGATTAATCAAATGGCATTTTTTCTGTCTCACTAGACATCCTTCACACCCAATGATAGCATATATTCCATTGTTAATATCTTCTCTGATGGTTCTCTTATAAATGTAGTTTTGCAAAACTTCATACAAACAAACGTTCTCAAGATGACTACTTCTATTTGGATAGTATGTATCCAACATGTTGGTCTTCAAAATATCTGTACTTTCTGGTTCTTTCTCCGCCAAATACTTTATTTCTTGTACAGATTTCAAAACTCGATTTCGTGTTGCAGCAAGACCTAGACTCACCCAAATGATTGTTCTAGATTTGGCATAGAGACTTGCTGATGACAATCGATCAGAACATTCATATGCTCCAATTTCTCGATGCGACAACATCTTCAGACTGTAACTGTATAATTTCTTGCTTAGACTCTTTTCATGTGAAATGTCCTCCCACATTTCCTTCAGTTCTGTCTTTTCTTTTTTTGTGATGTAAGACGTCACATATCGAGCCACAGCAATAGAGTTGTCAGCAACAAATTGAATATCCATGTTAGCATTCCACATGGACAAAATGTCACTAGGCTGTAGTCGTTGATGTACTTGGACTCTTCGTTTCTTTTTAAATTGTATGTATTTTTTGGTGATTTCCTCATAACACTATGTCGCAGAGAAGGCATCAAATTATTTACTCTTCCTTTAGAAATCACTGGTCGTGGAAAGGCGAAACGACATTTTGTGTAGAACTTGTCCTTGTTTCTGAATTTTCGACGACAGTACTTTCCACAACGATGGGATTGAAAGCGTAAAACTTGTTGCCTTAAACTATTTTCTTCGGTAGTTTTCGGAACAGCACATGTTGAATACTCTTCAATGAAGCTCATCACTGTTTCATCCGAATCTGTTCCAAATTTGGGTGCATCTTTAATCCACAACAACATATGTATATGAGGAGAACCTCTCGCTTGATACTCCTTTCTCCAAAAGAAATCCAAAACCTCTCCAAGGGGAGGATTTTTTTTGTTGGTAATGAAAGACATCATAGCTTCAAATCTATGATTGAAATATCTGCATACATTCACTGGATCCAAAGAACACAGTTCTCCAGGTGTTTTGAATTCTATATTTTGTATATTTGCATTTGCCTCTCATAGAAATTGGAGTAAGTCGTCCCATGCATACTCGGCACAGCTAAGAGTGAGGAACCATGTAGGAGTTCCTAAGTTTCTTAGCATACATTTCAATTCCCCATGATGACGGTACCAATACTCGTTTGTACCACACTGACATGCCATGAGATTGATTAGATGAGATTCCAAAATATTATCTTGCAGATTCACTTTCTCCATAAAGTCCCTCGCCGAAACATTTTGCAGATGTTCTCCACTTTTCAGTATATGGTTTACTGCATAAGAAAGCCCAGACAAGTCACTTTCATACAGTAGATGAAACAAATAGGGAATGCATTGACGAAACCTTGGATCTTCAGCATATAATCTTACAGTTCGATATTCAGATGCAGGAATTTGATGTGGTCGATCGTCATATCGTCCACCTCGACCTGTTGGAAATAGCTGTGGAAAACAACGAGCTTCCAAACTTTCTTCCCATACACTAACGGGACTTCCTTTTGCTGCTTTCATTTGAAACAATTCAATTGCATTCCCCGTTACTTCTTTGGAATGCAAAGGATGAACAGTATAATGTTCATATATTTCTTCACTTCTAGAGACATCAACTTTTTCAATTTGGCCGCCTGAACAATCACTGTCTTCATCTGCAGCTGTTTCCTCTGCTGCAACATAAACATGTTTGTAATACTCATTGTTTTTGACTAAATACAACGTTGCCTTTTTGACTTTCCTAACATCCACTAAATCTTGCCAGATTTTTTTACTCTTTGTTGGAACCCCATTAACTAGAATAACTAAAGGTTCCTCTTCTACTTTTTCTATACCAATTGTATCAATATTTTTATTTAAATCTAGAGGCAAATAAACAACTCTTCCCTTTAATCCTCTCTGCAAATCTGTAGGAGGCAATTTCCCTATCTTAGGCTCCATGCGAACAATTGCCTGAAAAAGGTGGACACATTGAATCAAAATAGACTCATATGTATTTAAATCCATCAATTCAGGGGGAATGTCTACCAACTCCAGTATATTATGAACAGCTCTAGAAGGCATTCTGTTTTGATTTAATTTATCCTAACAATATTTACAAATACGCTGATCAGAACTCAAATCAAAACAATTCTCCACCCACAAATAAGTTGCAAAATCTTTCCACTCATAATTATTCACCTTTTCACTTTTTACGTATAAATCAACTAATCTAGTTTGATGCTTATAATGACTTCGTCGACAACACACACAAGTAAAATTCGGCCTTTCACTTGATTTCACCTTAAACCTGGTAATTTCCTGCTCAAACTTTTCTGTACTTGAAATCTGTACATTGTCTTCCACATTACCTTGAATTGCTGTGTCAATTTCTACACTATCCTCTTTTTTATCAAAATAACAAATCTCAATTTCTTCACAAATCTTCTTCACATCTAATTCAGTTCCATGCAAAAGAGCACTGTATAATTGTTTAAGCTTAAGTGCTGGACTTTTTGCATAATACAACATTCTCACTAATTTCCTCATTTTAGTATGATGCACTGCTAACATCCTAAAATGATGAAAAACACTCTGACAGACTTTTCTAGAAAGACAAGCCAGTGAATGGCCTTGCAAACCTGTCTTTTCTCTCACTCTGCAAGGATCTAAGTCTTGCAACAACTTCACTTTCTGCTTTAGACTTTTCTTACTATATGTACGTAAGAAATTACAAAACAAATCAATGGATTCCTGTCGCACACTACAAATAAGACTACACTTCCAAGTGTACACTGGACCCTTAGTGCGTCACCCTAAAACTCCATCAGATAACACCTCTTCTGGTTCTCTAGGCACAAGTTTCTCTTTTTCAATCGGACAACTGTCTTTCACTTCATACGCTCGACCACTGGTGTCAACTGCATGCACTAAATCATTCTCCTGGAAGTAACTCTCCTCATTAAAAAATGGCTCACATCTTGCACTATGCATCCATTCTCCTGAAAAAACTTTACACAAATTAGTCCGATTAATTACTCTTTTCCATCTACTGTTTGATTTGAAAACATCAATTGTCTTGTTAAGTGTCCTAATTCTATTGATTATTAAAATAAATAATTTTTTCTTAACTTCAAAAGCCTGATCAACAATCTTCTCTACACTTTTCTTTTTCTTATAAAAAGCAGCTCTCTGTTTACCTTTCCTAATGTTTTTAACAAATTTAAAACCACCCTATTGCGAAACATTCATTTACGAATGTCTCTAAACTGATTCTGCCTTCTATTCATATACATATTATTCTCTCCTGCTCCAGTTTTAGGATTCTTTGAAGTTCTCTCCTTCCTTTTCAATTTTACTCTCTCATTTTCTTTTTCTACATGCGGTCCATAATTTTTTTTTAAAGTACATATGTTCCGAATAAAAGACTTAGTTTTCTTACCAGGAGCTTGGTTCCTGTTTTTTGAAGTATTTGTTGTGGAAGAGTGCTGTAATTCCAATGCTGTTTTTGATTTTTCCCGGTTACGTTGTTTTCTTGTCCTTTCCCTTGTGGGCATCTTTGCTTACTCTTGAAATAACGATTTCAATCTGTGTTAAAGAAAAAAGTGGCACATTATAGACCACTATTACCAAACAACAAAGCAATGACAAAAAGCAAACGATCTATTCAGGGTTACAGATCAGGTGAGGATTCTCCAGGGGTGCACAAAACGTGAGGCCTGTATTGAAGAATATAGTGGAAGACAGCTCTGTCCACAAGTACAAAGAAGATGAGACCTGTGTATAAGTCCACTGCACTCTTATACACACGCTTCACCACCTATGCTTCCCGAGAAAGGCCTCTCTCCCACTACAGTCTTGATCATAAACCTCACCTCCTCTGTCCCTCTGGACATGTCTCACCTCATCTGCACAATCTACTTCCTAATCTCAGGTAACACAGATGACATAATTGATCCTCATTTATAAAGCCATGCATCAGTTTTGCGCTACTGAAGCGTCACTTTTTGTGACGCATTGGCGTCATAAAACATGTGCCTTGTTGCACCATATTTAAAAAGTGACGCATGTAGGTAGATGCGTCATTTTTAAAACCTTTTGCACCACATTATACCTCTGTCAAGTGTAATGTACAGAGAGGGGTCATTTCTCCACAAAAAGCCTCGTAATAATGACGCAGTAAAATCTATGAGATTTCACTGCGTCACTTTTAGGACACTGTTACATCAAAATCTTGCACCTGCCTCACAACAGGGATAAGACTGAGGCAAACGCTTTCACATGGAGCTTCACAATTTTACAAAATACAATTCCTCTATGCAAACAAACTCAATATGCTTCCTACACTGAGTTAACACAGGTAACATCATTGTAAAGAGTCAAATTGACACCTGTGTCTAAGAATGCAGACGGGGATGGGCTTCATGAAGCCTAGTCCACTGCACTCTTAGACACAAGCCTCACCACCTACACTCCCCAGGAAAGCCCAAATATGTACCTTTTTGCGCCATATTTAAAAAGTGAGGCATGTAGGTAGATGCATCACTTTTTAAACCTCTGCGCCACAATATACTCAAAGATGTAAAAACCATTCATTTTCCCCAAAATAGCACAGATCCTATGTACGTACAAGCATCTGTCTCACAGCAGGGATAAGACTGAGGCAAAAGCTTTCACATGGAGCTTCACAATTTTACAAAATACAATTCCTCTATGCAAACAAACTCAAAATGCTTCCTACACTGAGTTAACACAGGTAACATCATTGTAAAGAGTCAAATTGACACCTGTGTCTAAGAGTGCAGTCGGGGATAGGCTTCATGAAGCCTAGTCCACTGCACTCTTAGACAAAAGCCTCACCACCTACGCTCCCCAGGAAAGCCCAAACATGTACCTTTTTGCACCATATTTAAAAAGTGACGCATGTAGTTAGATGCGTCATTTTTTAAACCTCTGCGCCACAATATACTCAAAGATGTAAAAAACATTCATTTTCCCTAAAAAAGCATAGATCCTATGTACAAGCATCTGCCTCACAGCAGGGATAAGACTGAGGCAAACGCTTTCACATGGAGCTTCACAATTTTACAAAATACAATTCCTCTATGCAAACAAACTCAATATGCTTCCTACACTGAGTTAACACAGGTAACATCATTGTAAAGAGTCAAATTGACACCTGTGTCTAAGAATGCAGACGGGGATAGGCTTCATGAAGCCTAGTCCACTGCACTCTTAGACACAAGCCTCACCACCTACGCTCCCCAGGAAAGCCCAAACATGTACCTTTTTGCACCATATGTAAAAAGTGACACATGTAGTTAGATGCGTCACTTTTTAAACCTCTGCGCCACATTATACCCAAAAATGTAAAAACCATTCATTTTCCCCAAAATAGCACAGATCCTATGTACAAGCATCTGCCTCACAGCAGGGATAAGACTGAGGCAAACGCTTTAACATGGAGCTTCACAATTTTACAAAATACAATTCCTCTATGCAAACAAACTCAATATGCTTCCTACACTGAGTTAACACAGGTGACATCATTGTAAAGATTCAAATTGATACCTGTGTCTAAGAATGCAGACGGGGATAGGCTTCATGGAGCCTAGTCCACTGCACTCTTACATACAAGCCTCACCACCTACGCTCCCCAGGAAAGCCCAAACATGTACCTTTTTGCACCATATTTAAAAATTGACGCATGTAGTTAGATGCGTCACTTTTTAAACCTCTGCGCCACATTATACTCAAAAATGTAAAAAACATTCATTTTACCCAAAATAGCACAGATCCTATGTACAAACATCTGCCTCACAGCAGGGATAAGACTAAGGCAAAAGCTTTCACATGGAGCTTCACAATTTTACAAAATACAATTCCTCTATGCAAACAAACTCAATATGCTTCCTACACTGAGTTAACACAGGTAACATCATTGTAAAGAGTCAAATTGACACCTGTGTCTAAGAGTGCAGTCGGGGATAGGCTTCATGAAGCCTAGTCCACTGCACTCTTAGACACAAGCCTCACCACCTACGCTCCCCAGGAAAGCCCAAACATGTACCTTTTTGCACCATATTTAAAAAGTGACACATGTAGTTAGATGTGTCACTTTTTAAACCTCTGCGCCACATTATACTCAAAAATGTAAAAACCAGGGATAAGACTGAGGCAAAAGCTTTCACATAGAGCTTCACAATTTTACAAAATACAATTCCTCTATGCAAACAAACTCAATATGCTTCCTACACTGAGTTAACACAGGTAACATCATTGTAAAGATTCAAATTGACACCTGTGTCTAAGAGTGCAGTCAGGGATAGGCTTCATGAAGCCTAGTCCACTGCACTCTTAGACACAAGCCTCACCACCTACGCTCCCCAGGAAAGCCCAAACATGTACCTTTTTGCACCATATTTAAAAAGTGACGCATGTAGTTAGATGCGTCACTTTTTAAACCTCTGCGCCACATTATACTCAAAAATTTAAAAACCATGGATAAGACTGAGGCAAAAGCTTTCACATGGAGCTTCAAAATTTTACAAAATACAATTCCTCTATGCAAACAAACTCAATATGCTTCCTACACTGAGTTAACACAGGTAACATCATTGTAAAGAGTCAAATGTATTTCTTTAAACATGCACACATTCTTTATTCCTTTTAAAAAATGTAAAAGCCATTCATTTTTCCCAAAATCGTTTTTGACATCACATTTAAAAAACACAGCACAGGTCCTATGTAGAAGCATTCCATGTCACTACTAAAACTTCAAAATTTTACAAAATACAATTACTCTATGCAGTAAAAACTTTTTACCAAGCATTATCAAAAAGCATGACACAAAGCAACATTAAAAAAACACAATTTGCTTCCAAATCTTCTCCATAGAGTATACAAGTCTCTATGTATATTAAATGAATCATAACTCACCTTTACAAATATTTTAGGAGATTCAGAACAGTGTCAGATACACACACCAATATTTCTTTAGCAGAGCAAAAGGTATGTTCTCCCTGCACTGCAAACCATAAAGGCACAGAAAGCCTCTAATTCTACACACATATTGCTCATGGTAACCAATCAAATCTCTTCCCTCTGTATTTTCAAACCAACACCCTTCCCCCCCTCAGCCCTGTCTACCTGTTACCATAGCAACTCCCTCCTCACTGAGCTCCCAGGGTTAAAAGTTTATTCTACAATGTTGCAAATCACCTCAGCAAGGATGTTTGACCTGCGAATACACCAGCTTTTCTGGTGCAAGGTTTCTTTAAATTACTTTTTTTTAACCATTCAAATTACTTCTTACACAGAACACAACCATGCACCCTAACTTTCAGTGTTCAACTATCTCATTCTACCAATCATTGCTTGTGATTCAAGAGCACTGAAACTCCACAGTTTTTTTTGTTGCAAACTCCTATTGTTCCAACTGCCATTTCTTTTCCACACTTCATCTGACTGCATCAGAATCTCCTCTCACCATGTATTCTGTCTGGATTATTGGACATAGCTATATCCACTGGGCTCAAAGGTATACAGCTACCAGAAATTTTCACAACCTTGACTTACCAAATGTGAAGATTAAATGGATTGGCCAGAGAGGATTGAAATGTCACCAATTGATACCATTGGTGAAAACCTTTTTGCATTTGCACACCCTGACCTTTCAATTGTGCACTGTGGAGGAAATGACTTGGGCACTTTGACTGGGGTAGGTCTGGAAATGCTTTTAAAGGACACCTTTGAACAATTGATGGCACTTTTTCCTCAAACTGCCTTGGTATTTTCCAATATTTGCCAAAGACAGAAATGGAACTGGTCCAATCAATTTTGTCCACAATTTGAGAAAGCACGGAAACATGTGAATAAATCTGTTTCTGCTTACATGAGAGACTATGGAATAGGTTTAATATACAATAATAACTTGCGTTACAACATGCAAGATATCTACAGGGGAGATGGTGTGCACTTTTCAGATGAGGGGAATAGAATATTCCTCCTGAATTTAAGACTGTGCATTGGTACCTACTTGTAGGTTGTCACACTACCGTAGATTGAGGGTCAAGAAGGGAAGTTTATAGACTACTAGGTATGTTCCCTAATACTAATGTCAATACAATGTATACCTATAGTCTAGAGAAATGTCAAGGGCACAATAGGTGTGTCACTCCAAATACCCACAAGTGAAAAATTACTAGAAACAAAAACAAAAGGGAAAACAGGACATCCCTTAAGGATAAGAGCCCTCACTCACCCGAAGGTGACATGCTTCATCACTGGGGTTATCCTTACCAATGTACAGACCTGGTCTGCATTGGGAGCTGCTACTTCTGGTAAGTTTAGGGATGTAGCTCAGAGATGTTTTCTCTACTGAGGACTAGGCTGTTAATCCCAATGGAGCAAGAGAGTGTCGTGAGGGGTGCAGCGCTGTAGAAAAAGTATAAATGTTAAGTGGTGAAGTTAAAACTGCCTAGGTGCAATCACAGAGCAATGCTTTAATAGTGTGTTGTACTTGACAGGATTAAAAGAAAGGTGACAGCACAGTGGTATGGATTTAGAACCACTGTCACAGGGTGGTCGACATGTTTCAGCCTCTAGATCATTACACATGTATCAATGGCTTTCTTCAGGACCAGATGGTATTAAAGGTAATGCTGCTGCACTTTGTTAGTGTACAAATAAACAAACATTGAAAAGAAAAAAGTTTATACAGAACCGGTATTCCTGCTTGTCTTTTCAGTCAGGTCATACCCAGGTATCTGTGAACAATAAACACATTGTGGGAGGGAGAAGAAACACACTTGAAAACTACTGTGAACCTTGATCATTACAAGGACATTTGTCAATAAATCACAAGTGTCATACTTACAGGAAAAATGGAAGTATTAAGGACTTACCCTCAATATTAGGATATTCCTGCCTCACCTCTACCTTGGCGGACTGCTCTGGAGGGAGGCCCCGCTCTGCGGGGGAAAATTGTGTATGAGTGTCAAAGGAATAGTACACATCTCTGTGTCAATATATACATTCCTTCAAATTGACATGAGTGTCATAGAAAAACTCCTGCTCAGACACACTTTAAAAATGAAGAGACCTAAGACACCACCCTGCTGAAGTGACCAGGGGCGCCACATTAAAGGTTCCTTTGCGTGGTGAAACATTTATGCAAAAAGGACTGTGAGGCTTCTAGAAAAAGTAGTGCTGTATAGGCGGTTTCTGTGGTCAGTAAATACACACCCAGTAACAGCACATGGAGTAAACCTCTTCCTATGGGTGTAGCGCTATACTAAAGTGAGTCTACCCCCTCTATAGTTACAGGGATACAGTAGCAACAAACCGAAAGACAAGAGTTTACAGTGGCCTTACCTGTCCGTCGGTACCTCGTCACCGTCGAGAGCGAGTCCCGGGAGGTACCGAACGGCAGGCCGACTCTCTTCTTAAATAGTGTTGCTCATTTGTGCAAAGACCGGGACGTCACGGGTCTTTGCTAGCCTAGGGGGACCTAGGATTTGCCTGTATTCCGCCGCGTAGGGTAGCGCAATACTCGCTACTTACTCGCGCATGCGCAAAGCGACTCTAAGTGAAGGACACTGATCCTATGCGCATGCGCTGGAGGTGCGACAAATTAGCGTTTCAAGTGTAAAGCACCGCGCATGGGCAGGGTAACGCTGTGCATCGTGGCAAATGTAGAACTCGCGTTTACTAGTAGTTGGCCATCTCCGTTATGTATCTAATGGGAAAACGGAGAATATTCATTATTCATTACTTCTGCAGTCTCATTGAATATCAGATGATATTATCACGTGAAAATACTCAATTCTGTGTCAGTAAAGGTCATGCTCTTATTACTAACCTAGGGAGAAAAACACCGTGTTCAATCATTCTAAGGTCCTCGGTGCTCATTTCAGTGCAGATTTTTTTAACAGAAAATGTTAAAGACGATAATTACATGTGCATGCGCTAGAGGGAATCACATTAGCATTTCAAATGTAAAACACCGCGCATCAGCAGAGTAACGCTATACACCGTACTGTTAGGACACCCCTTAAAAAATGCCCGCCTTAGAAAGCACACTAGGTTTTCTGTTAGATGGATAACCAGGGAATGTCATCGTTCAACCCCTGCGTTTCTGTCCCAAGTCTGTATACCCATTGTTGTTCCTTCCTAAACAAGTAATGTGTGGGGTCACTTAGCTGGGGTGGAATCCAAGGTTTCTCTAATACCACCCACCGTAGATCTGTGTCTAAGTGTCCTTTGTCTAGAAAGTGGTTGGTGAGCTTAGTCGAGCGTTTCCCACATCTAATGGTACTCTTATGCTCTTGAATGCGTGTCTTAATTTTTCTCGTCGTCATACCCACATAACGGAGAGAACAAGGGCACCATATCAAATAGATGAGCCGATCACTGTTACAATTGGTATGCTTGTTGATCTTCCATGGCCGAGATGTGCCTATCTCTATCTCTAGAGTTTTCTCGGTTTGGGGGCACACCGTGCAAGTACCACATGGGTAGTGGCCTATTACTTGCGGCAAGTTCCACAACGTGGTCTGGACCCCGGAATTCTGCTGTTCACGCGGTCGTGTGTGGACAAGCTTATCCTTCAAATTCGCACTCCGTTTGTAAGCAAATAAGGGTCTTTCCAGAGTGTTATTTGTTAGATTAAGAACTCCCCAATGCTTGTTGATACTCTTCTTTACTGAATTGGAATAGCTTGAAAAGGTATTGACAAACGTCATCCTTTGGTTCATGACTTTAGTGGGGCTTTTTTCCAATAGTGCTTGTCTATTGTTGTTAGCCGCTCTTTTTTTGCAGGTACGGATAAGATGTGCGGGATATTCTTTCTCTTTGAGATCTCGTTTCAGGTTGTTTGCGTGTTCTTCATATTTCTCAAGTTCCGTGCAATTCCTTCTGATCCTTAAGAACTGGCCGAAGGGCAGGTTTTCCCGGAGGGCTCGTGGGTGGTAACTCTGAAATGGTAACAAGGAGTTGCAAGAGGTGGGTTTCTTGTATAATTCTGTGATGAGTCCTCCATTTTTTGGTGTAATCAATACGTCTAGAAAAGGTAGTTTCTCTTTTGTGCATTCAATGGTGAACCTGAGGAATTCATCCTGTTGGTTAAGCCAGAGATGGAACTGTTTCAGTGAGTCTTCATCGCCTCTCCAAATGGCAAAGATGTCATATATGTATCTTTTCCAGATACATAGATTGCCAAGGAATGGGTTGCTGTGGGCGAGTATGGTCTCTTGTTCAACTTTGTGAACATACAAATTGGCCAGACTCGGGGCACAAACACTGCCCATACACGTCCCAGAGATTTGTAGGTACATTTGGTCTTCAAACTTGAAGAAGTTTTCTTTCAGGACCTTCCTTGCGCAGAACATAACGAAGTCGATGGGTGTTGTACTGTCCCATACCAATGCCTCAAGCATGGCTCTGATGGTGGTCAGAGTCTCTTCCTGGGGAATGCATGTATATAATGCCTCCACATCAAATGATACCAGCCATTCAGTAAGGGGATCAAAGGATAGTTCTTGTAGCTCAATGAGTAGATGCTTCGTATCTTGGACAAAGGTCGGCATTTGTGATACCAACGGGCGAAGAAAAAAGTCCACAAATGTTGACAAAGGTTCCAAAAGAGAACCTAACCCGGAGACGATGGGTCTCCCTGGTGGTGGTCTGGCAACTTTATGTATCTTGGGGAGTACATAAAAATAAGGTATTATAGGCGTGTTGACTATAAGATAGGAAGCCTCATGATCAGTGATCCACTTTTTCTCTTTTGCTTCATCTACGCGTTTGGAAATCTCATTGATCAAGCGTTTAGTTGGATCCAAAGAGATTCTCTTGTATGAATTGGTGTCACTCAGTTGTCGAAGGCACTCATTTCTGTAGGTCTCTTTATCCAGGAGTACCACTGCTCCCCCTTTGTCAGCGGGTTTAATCACTAACTCGGAGTGGCTCGCCAGATTCTGTAAGGCAATTTTTTCGGGTCTAGTCATGTTTTGAAATTGTCTCTGATTACTTTTTGTGATTTCGTTGAAGTCATGCAGCACTGCTTCCTCGAATGCGAGGATGCGTGCTGGGGTCAGGTGAGCCGGAGGGTTGAAGGTGGACTTTGGACGTAGTCCTGTGTTGGCCTGATCCGGTGGTCCTATCTCTTTGTTTTTAAAGAAGGCATTCAATCGAATCTTCCTAAAGAAGGCTGCTAATTCTTGGCGGGTTTTGAAAGCATCTCCTTTATTGCTTGGCACAAACCCGAGTCCTTTTTTCAGTACCCGAAATTCTTCTTCAGTGGGTGCATAGGAGCTCAGATTTACTATCACCTGTTGGTGCCGCTCGTCGTTGCTGTCCCTGTTGTGGATGTCGTTGGTGTGGTTGTTAGGGGCGAGCTCCAGTTCACTCTGGTTTTCGGTCCTCTTCTTCTGCCTCTTTGGTTGTTGTGGCCATACCCTAAAAAAGGCTGTGGTGGCATCATTTGGTTATAGAACGGGTACGGGAAGAATGGACCTTGTTGTGGGGGTCCATGTTTGATCTTGAGAAATTTGCCATGGATAGAGTATATCCTTACACAAGTGACAACTACGTCCAACCTCAATTCAATCAGAGAGGAGGTAGATATGGATCCAATTATTCCACATCATCATCTGGTGAAGATGACCAGTACTCTGATGACAACTCCAACTCTGGCGGTCCGACCAATAGACCTCCTAATCGACGAGGAAGAGGAAGAGGCCCGAGAAGAGGCAACCAATCTGGACAAGGCTTTAACCCGTGGTGGCCCCCGACATCTTTTGCTCCATCAGGACCCCCACAACAAGGTCCATTCTTCCCGTACCCGTTCTATAACCAAATGATGCCACCACAGCCTTTTTTAGGGTATGGCCACAACAACCAAAGAGGCAGAAGAAGAGGACCGAAAACCAGAGTGAACTGGAGCTCGCCCCTAACAACCACACCAACGACATCCACAACAGGGACAGCAACGACGAGCGGCACCAACAGGTGATAGTAAATCTGAGCTCCTATGCACCCACTGAAGAAGAATTTCGGGTACTGAAAAAAGGACTCGGGTTTGTGCCAAGCAATAAAGGAGATGCTTTCAAAACCCGCCAAGAATTAGCAGCCTTCTTTAGGAAGATTCGATTGAATGCCTTCTTTAAAAACAAAGAGATAGGACCACCGGATCAGGCCAACACAGGACTACGTCCAAAGTCCACCTTCAACCCCCCGGCTCACCTGACCCCAGCACGCATCCTCGCATTCGAGGAAGCAGTGCTGCATGACTTCAACGAAATCACAAAAAGTAATCAGAGACAATTTCAAAACATGACTAGACCCGAAAAAATTGCCTTACAGAATCTGGCGAGCCACTCCGAGTTAGTGATTAAACCCGCTGACAAAGGGGGAGCAGTGGTACTCCTGGATAAAGAGACCTACAGAAATGAGTGCCTTCGACAACTGAGTGACACCAATTCATACAAGAGAATCTCTTTGGATCCAACTAAACGCTTGATCAATGAGATTTCCAAACGCGTAGATGAAGCAAAAGAGAAAAAGTGGATCACTGATCATGAGGCTTCCTATCTTATAGTCAACACGCCTATAATACCTTATTTTTATGTACTCCCCAAGATACATAAAGTTGCCAGACCACCACCAGGGAGACCCATCGTCTCCGGGTTAGGTTCTCTTTTGGAACCTTTGTCAACATTTGTGGACTTTTTTCTTCGCCCGTTGGTATCACAAATGCCGACCTTTGTCCAAGATACGAAGCATCTACTCATTGAGCTACAAGAACTATCCTTTGATCCCCTTACTGAATGGCTGGTATCATTTGATGTGGAGGCATTATATACATGCATTCCCCAGGAAGAGACTCTGACCACCATCAGAGCCATGCTTGAGGCATTGGTATGGGACAGTACAACACCCATCGACTTCGTTATGTTCTGCGCAAGGAAGGTCCTGAAAGAAAACTTCTTCAAGTTTGAAGACCAAATGTACCTACAAATCTCTGGGACGTGTATGGGCAGTGTTTGTGCCCCGAGTCTGGCCAATTTGTATGTTCACAAAGTTGAACAAGAGACCATACTCGCCCACAGCAACCCATTCCTTGGCAATCTATGTATCTGGAAAAGATACATAGATGACATATTTGCCATTTGGAGAGGCGATGAAGACTCACTGAAACAGTTCCATCTCTGGCTTAACCAACAGGATGAATTCCTCAGGTTCACCATTGAATGCACAAAAGAGAAACTACCTTTTCTAGACGTATTGATTACACCAAAAAATGGAGGACTCATCACAGAATTATACAAGAAACCCACCTCTTGCAACTCCTTGTTACCATTTCAGAGTTACCACCCACGAGCCCTCCGGGAAAACCTGCCCTTCGGCCAGTTCTTAAGGATCAGAAGGAATTGCACGGAACTTGAGAAATATGAAGAACACGCAAACAACCTGAAACGAGATCTCAAAGAGAAAGAATATCCCGCACATCTTATCCGTACCTGCAAAAAAAGAGCGGCTAACAACAATAGACAAGCACTATTGGAAAAAAACCCCACTAAAGTCATGAACCAAAGGATGACGTTTGTCAATACCTTTTCAAGCTATTCCAATTCAGTAAAGAAGAGTATCAACAAGCATTGGGGAGTTCTTAATCTAACAAATAACACTCTGGAAAGACCCTTATTTGCTTACAAACGGAGTGCGAATTTGAAGGATAAGCTTGTCCACACACGACCGCGTGAACAGCAGAATTCCGGGGTCCAGACCACGTTGTGGAACTTGCCGCAAGTAATAGGCCACTACCCATGTGGTACTTGCACGGTGTGCCCCCAAACCGAGAAAACTCTAGAGATAGAGATAGGCACATCTCGGCCATGGAAGATCAACAAGCATACCAATTGTAACAGTGATCGGCTCATCTATTTGATATGGTGCCCTTGTTCTCTCCGTTATGTGGGTATGACGACGAGAAAAATTAAGACACGCATTCAAGAGCATAAGAGTACCATTAGATGTGGGAAACGCTCGACTAAGCTCACCAACCACTTTCTAGACAAAGGACACTTAGACACAGATCTACGGTGGGTGGTATTAGAGAAACCTTGGATTCCACCCCAGCTAAGTGACCCCACACATTACTTGTTTAGGAAGGAACAACAATGGGTATACAGACTTGGGACAGAAACGCAGGGGTTGAACGATGACATTCCCTGGTTATCCATCTAACAGAAAACCTAGTGTGCTTTCTAAGGCGGGCATTTTTAAGGGGTGTCCTAACAGTACGGTGTATAGCGTTACTCTGCTGATGCGCGGTGTTTTACATTTGAAATGCTAATGTGATTCCCTCTAGCGCATGCACATGTAATTATCGTCTTTAACATTTTCTGTTAAAAAAATCTGCACTGAAATGAGCACCGAGGACCTTAGAATGATTGAACACGGTGTTTTTCTCCCTAGGTTAGTAATAAGAGCATGACCTTTACTGACACAGAATTGAGTATTTTCACGTGATAATATCATCTGATATTCAATGAGACTGCAGAAGTAATGAATAATGAATATTCTCCGTTTTCCCATTAGATATATAACGGAGATGGCCAACTACTAGTAAACGCGAGTTCTACATTTGCCACGATGCACAGCGTTACCCTGCCCATGCGCGGTGCTTTACACTTGAAACGCTAATTTGTCGCACCTCCAGCGCATGCGCATAGGATCAGTGTCCTTCACTTAGAGTCGCTTTGCGCATGCGCGAGTAAGTAGCGAGTATTGCGCTACCCTACGCGGCGGAATACAGGCAAATCCTAGGTCCCCCTAGGCTAGCAAAGACCCGTGACGTCCCGGTCTTTGCACAAATGAGCAACACTATTTAAGAAGAGAGTCGGCCTGCCGTTCGGTACCTCCCGGGACTCGCTCTCGACGGTGACGAGGTACCGACGGACAGGTAAGGCCACTGTAAACTCTTGTCTTTCGGTTTGTTGCTACTGTATCTCTGTAACTATAGAGGGGGTAGACTCACTTTAGTATAGCGCTACACCCATAGGAAGAGGTTTACTCCATGTGCTGTTACTGGGTGTGTATTTACTGACCACAGAAACCGCCTATACAGCACTACTTTTTCTAGAAGCCTCACAGTCCTTTTTGCATAAATGTTTCACCACGCAAAGGAACCTTTAATGTGGCGCCCCTGGTCACTTCAGCAGGGTGGTGTCTTAGGTCTCTTCATTTTTAAAGTGTGTCTGATCAGGAGTTTTTCTATGACACTCATGTCAATTTGAAGGAATGTATATATTGACACAGAGATGTGTACTATTCCTTTGACACTCATACACAATTTTCCCCCGCAGAGCGGGGCCTCCCTCCAGAGCAGTCCGCCAAGGTAGAGGTGAGGCAGGAATATCCTATTATTGAGGGTAAGTCCTTAATACTTCCATTTTTCCTGTAAGTATGACACTTGTGATTTATTGACAAGTGTCCTTGTAATGATCAAGGTTCACAGTAGTTTTCAAGTGTGTTTCTTCTCCCTCCCACAATGTGTTTATTGTTCACAGATACCTGGGTATGACCTGACTGAAAAGACAAGCAGGAATACCGGTTCTGTATAAACTTTTTCTTTTCAATGTTTGTTTATTTGTACACTAACAAAGTGCAGCAGCATTACCTTTAATACCATCTGGTCCTGAAGAAAGCCATTGATACATGTGTAATGATCTAGAGGCTGAAACATGTCGACCACCCTGTGACAGTGGTTCTAAATCCATACCACTGTGCTGTCACCTTTCTTTTAATCCTGTCAAGTACAACACACTATTAAAGCATTGCTCTGTGATTACACCTAGGCAGTTTTAACTTCACCACTTAACATTTATACTTTTTCTACAGCGCTGCACCCCTCACGACACTCTCTTGCTCCATTGGGATTAACAGCCTAGTCCTCAGTAGAGAAAACATCTCTGAGCTACTTCCCTAAACTTACCAGAAGTAGCAGCTCCCAATGCAGACCAGGTCTGTACATTGGTAAGGATAACCCCAGTGATGAAGCATGTCACCTTCGGGTGAGTGAGGGCTCTTATCCTTAAGGGATGTCCTGTTTTCCCTTTTGTTTTTGTTTCTAGTAATTTTTCACTTGTGGGTATTTGGAGTGACACACCTATTGTGCCCTTGACATTTCTCTAGACTATAGGTATACATTGTATTGACCTACTTGTAGGTACCTAAATCAGCCAAAGAACCCAAAAGCCCTTTTCAGCGCTACCCTATCTCTGATCACTCCAAATGATTATTTTTTTCGAACTTTTTTTCACTATTTTTCACCAAAGTACGCTCCCCGGTATGCTTCCCGGTGCGCGTACCGGGCGCTCCCCCCGCGAAAATTTAAAAATAATGGGTTTTTTTTGGTCTATATGGGCCTCCTAACACCCCCTCAGAAAACCTAGGGGTCAGGGAGTGCCTACCGTGCCCCCTTATACCCATTCCCAACGTTGTTTGTCCTCCATTTTCTGTTTCAAATCTACCGAAACACAAAATGGAGGACTCCCGTTACGCTTACCGGTACGCGTACCGGGGCGCGCACCGGGAAGCGCTCCCAAAAATGTTAAAAGTTAATTTACATAAAAACCACTGGAGACACTTTCACCAAATATAGAATAGGCCATACTACATACCAGTCCCTACCATTTTCCCAAATTTGGTGGAATTCCATTGAGCCATTTGAGCTGTAGCACTGTCTAAATATCCTGAGGTAAATTACATGACTAAAACACATATGAAAGTGTTAGAATTTGCAACCAATGAAAATGTTACTTTCATTTTGTATTTTTATGTGCTGACATTTCATTGGTTATGAACATGAATATATATGAAAAATGAGAGGGAAACACGGCCATTTTGAGTACTACTACCTGAGGTACATTTATAAAGGATTTCCTCTGAAAACATCAACTCCTTTCTGAAAGGTAATTTGTTAATTTTTAAGGGGAACTATGTTCTGCACTTTAAGTTAAATTGGAAAAACGTTTTCTGATAGGTTTTTACTGTCCCTCTGTTATAGTTATAGATTCAAATAGGCTTCTCTGTTATAGTTATGGATTGATTTAGGCTTCTCTAGTATATATATGAATTTACTTAGGCTTCTTCACATGCACTTTTTTATATTTCTACTTCCTGACTGACACCATACACTGCCCAAAGATAACTTGACTGTTAAAAACTCAAAAGTACCTCTCTAAACTTAAACCCAACAGTGCCCTATCTCTACTGATATATTTATTTTTTATGCAATTTACAGCAACATAATGGAAGATCAAAATAAATGTAACATTTCATTCGAACTTGATCTTCAGGACAACCCAGAGGAAGAGAATAACGATTCAGATTTTATGGATCAGTCTCTTGATGAAGAGTTTCTCAAATATGTGGAAGAAATGGAATCATGTAATCCAAATGAGGACATTCCCGACGACATAATGTTGGAAGTCTTATTAAATTTTGAAAAATCAGAGCAATACATTTATATTTAATAATTAAAAATTGTTCCAGACATTATTCTTTTGTATATGTAATCAATGAAATAGTACCAAAATGATTATAATATATTGTGAGACTTATAGTATACTGTGCAATTTTTTTTTGTGATACATAGTAAGTTTGCTCATAGTTACTTCCTTTCTCCCACTATATTATCTCCAAAGTGTATTTGACATCTGTTTTTCATCTCCTGCCTCCTTTCTCTCACAGTCTGTCTCTAATGCACGATATCACCGCCAATTTTTTATACATTTAGAAGAGATTAAATGTAATACTGGAAAACATCATAAGGGAGCAGGATAGACGCCCTCTGATCCCCTAGACCTTCTCAGGGTGTGCTTAAAGGATCTGTTTCTACTTTCCTGACAGACTATGCTATGGATTCCATATACCACAATAACTTCTGTAACAACATACAAATTATCTACAAAAGAGACGGTCTACATTGAATTTAAAACTCTGCATTGGTACCTACATGTTGGTACTTAAATACGCCACACAACACAACAACTCTATTCGGAGCTACCCTACCTCTAAGCACTTTAAATTATTATTTTACTGTTTCACTGAGTTTTCCCCATGTGTGGAGGGGGGGAGGTGTGTGTGGGGGATGTGTGGGGTGTGTCTGTGAGGTGTGTGTGTGTGTCTGGGGGTGAGGTGTATAGGTGTGTGTAAGTGTGTGGGGTATGTGGGTGTGGGTGGGGGTGTGGCTGTGTAAGCTGTGTGTGTTTGTGGGTGTGTGGGATGTTTGGGTGGAGGTGGAGGTGTGAGTGTGTGCGGTGTGTGTGTGTGTGGGGGTATGTGTGCAAGATGTGTGTGTATGTGTGGGATGCGTGGGTGTGTCTGTGAGGTGTGTGTGTGTCTGTGGAGGGGAGGGAGGTGTGTGTGTGGGTGTGTGGGGTGTGTGGGTGTGGGTGTGGATGTGTAAGGTGTCGGTGTGGGGGGGTGGGGTGTTTGGGTGTGGGTGGAGGTGTGCGTGTGTGAGGTATGTGTGGGGAGTGTGTGACTGTGGGGGTGTGGGGTTGTGTGCATGTGGGTGTGTGTGGGACGTACTTGTAGGTACCTAAAACAGCCACAGAACCCAAAAGCTCTTTTCAGAGCTACCCTACCTCTAATCACTCAAAATGATTATTTTTCACTACTATTTTCACTATTTTTCACCAAAGTACGCTCCCTGGTACGCTCCCCGGTGCGCGTACCGTGCGCTCCCCCCGCGAAAATCGAAAAAAATGTAAAACAATTTTGGACCCACGGGACCCTTTTATGGCCCCCACATCAAACCTAGGGAGTCAGGGGGGTCTTACCCTGCCCCCTTTTGGTTATTTCCCCCTTTGTTTTTGCCACCTCTTGTGTCTCGATCCTACCGAGATACAAGATGGCGGCCGCTGCGGACTGTTTCGAATGTTTACAGACACCCGAGAGCTAATCAGCTTTCCGTGCGCAAGTCGCGTGGCGCGCCCGGAGCGCTCCCCGGTACGAGCACCGGGGCGCGCTTACAGATATATAAATTTTTTTGAACCTAAATTACTCAAAATCCTCTGGAGCACATATCTTGAGACATAGCAAAGGCAAATAGGGCTACCAGTCCCTACAATTTTGCCAAATTTGGTGAAAATCCATTCAGCCGTTCGAGCTAAAAGTGCGACAGACCGCCCTATGGAAATTAACATGGGGAAAACTCGTTTTGGGACCCCCCTTTTATCTGGGCCCCTGCTTGATGAATCCCTCCAAACTTTCGGGGAAGGAGCGGAGCGCCGCGAGGCAAAGTTGCTGAAAAATTCAGGCAGATTCCTCAACCGGCGCCAAAGTTATTCCCAATAGAATGTTGCGATTTCCCTATGGAAATCAATCCTAACTATAACTACCTACTGGCTACCGCCAGTAGGTAATATATATATATATATATATATATAAGTATTTAATTTGAAACATAGAAATTTAACATCATATACATTTGGAAAACACATCATATTTTCTTTACCACTGTAATTATGTATGTAACATTTTACATACCAAATGTAAATCATGTTTTCTACGTGTATTATCCCACTAATCACTCTCCCTAGATCAGATGTCTTCCACCAGTCGTTTGGGAGCTACCAGAGTCTTTTAGATGGCTTCAAAGTAGCTCAAAGCCTTGAGTTGTTTTCAAATGTGCACAAGGTCATATTTTCATTTCAAAGTTAGGGGAAGGCTGTGTTTATGTAACATCATGATCATCAGGCTGCAGATAGTAGGGCTTGACAATAGGCAGTGCTCTCTCAGATTTGTGGGTCAAGCTGGGGCTGAATCACAGAGGTGTAGAACTGAAACCACTGAGATATTTGACTGCTAGAGAACATTTCTTGTCAACACAAGATTGGAGTTGTGAACAAAATGATACTTCTGAATGCTTTTTAATGAAAGAAAAATGAAATGAAGAGTTACATAATTATTCAGTTAACACTTCATTTCAATTTCCTCCCATCTCAAAGTGTTGCACTTCCAAATGGCAGGCCCCTTACTCTCAGTGGGCAGTTTACACTGTGTCATAGGTGTATAGGAAAAATATAGCCCTTTTTTACATGAGAGAAATGTTAAGTGCAGAAACATTGAAGTGTTTGGTATGATATGTATCTGCATACAACATACAGACACCACACTCACACCACCCACAACTACCACCACACCAACAACCACCACACCCATCACCACACCTACCTCAACACACACAGTCACCACACCACACCCACAATACCCATTACCACCACGACCACCATCACACCCGCAATTACCAGTACACCAACAAGCACCACATCCAGACCAGCCACCTCAAAAGCACATTAATCTAAACATACATACCCACACAAAACCACACCTACAGCCACATCAACACCAGCTAAACACACACACCTGAATACCAAACACCTACCAAGAAACACAGACCCAAATAGAAAAACATACACCAGACCCACATGCAACTGCACAACATACAGACACATGCACATCACACACCTTAGCTCCCTCTACCTCCAAATCCTAGTCCTCTCCCACCCCTTCCTCCTTTTATACTAGTTCAGCTTTTATTGATGCTTGGACCATCACACCTTCCAACACGCAAACCCACCGCTCCCAAACGCAGAACTACTCCTCTAGAACCCAAAACCATCCCACCAAAACCCAAACCCACCCCTCCAAAAATTACCTCTGCCAATGGAGATCATTACGATTCCTGCTCTCTTTTCACTAGGTGCTCTTTCCTGAGGAGGTTCCAGTTTACAGTTCTATAGGATTCAATCCATTGGAATTTTTAAATATTTTTCTTTTAGTTTAAAAAATGGGAGAAGTATCTCATGATTTGAATAAATCAAATGTTTAATTTCACCATGTTTGTCCTGACAATAATTTTCCTTTGCAATTTTTTGATTCCTAAAAATGTTTGTAAGTAAATGTAATGTACATATTTCTGCTTGGTATATTTTTTGTGACATAATTCCATTTTTTTAAACAACAATTCAGAAGCATTCAGAGGTGTTAAACAGTTCCTGGAGGAGTTAAAAAATCATAGATTATATAGGTGCAATAAGTGAACTTCAAAACTTTGACCAAAGGTTTTATGAAAAAGTCTCCTATATGCATGAGATGATGAGCAGAACATTGAACCAAAGTAAGCCTTGAAGCAGGTGAAATCTAAAAAAATGGAAAATGTTAAGAGGAAAAACGTCATGATCACTTTTATTTACACAGAGACAATGAAGCTACTAATATATGTCTTCATAGCATCTTCGGCAGGAGGCTAAGGAGAACCTGGTCACATAGGCAGGGAAGCTGCTGGCCACTGTGGTTCAGGTGCTGAGACCACCGACACTGAGGGACCCAGTGGCATGGAAGTTGAGGGGACTGCAATGTAGGCCACCAGCTCAACAACATGATCTTCGGAGGCCTCCACAAGCGAGCAGTCTCTCGTGGTGCTAGACCCTACAGGAACATTACCAACCGAATGCTTTTCTGCCACCCAAAGAACCATTGTGAGTCTCCCTCTTGCTCCCCCAGTTGACCAAACCCATCCCCCTAAAAGTGGTGACATCTACTTCGCTGCAGGCATCTCAACCCCTGCTCCATCCCCCTGGCTGCGATGACTGAGGAGGCTATTGACCTCCTACAAAACATCTCTTTAGGCCAGACTGAACTGCGGAATGTCATCCAGGGGCTTAGTTGCTACAAGTAACAAATGGTAACATACCTGGAAGGCATTCAAAGTGCTATGTCTGGCCTGCAGAGAGTATATACAGCACTATCTTCCTCACTGGCCACAGTCTCCCAACTAGCCCAACCTTGTGCATCAAATTAGGCCCCTTCCCCATCCCTGTTCCCAGTTCCCAATTCCCAGCCTTGTCCCAAGGACACTCACTCCTTTGCATACACCCACTACAACAAACACAAACAGCACATGCACACATAAACACAAACACACTAAGAAACACAAGCACTCGCCCAAACAACATACAGACACCACACTCACACCCACCACAACCACCACTACACCCACAACCACCACACACACCACCACACCTACCTCAACACACACAGCCACTGCACCACACCCACCACCACCACCACACCCACAACCACCACACCCACCACCACAACAACCACAACCACACCCACAACCACAGTACCCACCACCACACCACAACAACCACCATACCCACCATAGCACCCACAACCACCTCTACACCCACCAACACAACACCCACAAACACTACCACAATACCCATAACCACCACGACCATCATCACACCCACACAAAACCACACCTACAGCCACATCAACACCAGCTAAACACACACACACACACACCGGAATACCAATCACCTACCAAGAAACACATACCCAAATATAAAAACATACACCAGACCCACATGCAACTGCACAACATACAGACACATGCACATCACACACTCTAGCTCCTTCTATCTCCAAACCCTAGTCCCTTCCCAGCCCTCCTACCTTTTATACTAGTTCAGCTTTTATTGATGCTTGGACCATCACACCTTCTAACATGCAAAGCCACCCCTCCCAAGTCCAAACCCACCGCTCCCAAACCCAGAACTACTTCTCTTAAACCCAAAACCACCCCACCAAAACCCAAACCCACCCCTCCCAAAATGACCCCTGCCTAGGGAGATCATTGAGATTCCTGCTCTCTTTTCACTAGGTGCTCCTTCCTGAGGGGGTTCCAGTTTACAGTTCTAGAGGATTCAAGTTAGCAACAAGTGCACAACAGTGCAATCCATTGGAATTTTAAAATAGTTTTCTTTTAGTTAAAAAAATGGGATAAGTATCTCATGATTTGATTAAATCAAGTTTTTCATTTCACCATGTTTGTCCTGACATTAATTTTCCTTTGCAATCTTTTGATTCCTAAAAAATGTTTATAAGTAAATGTAATGTACATATTTGAATTTACCATTATGTAGGAAATGCATCATATTTTTTTAATGTCTACTTTGTTAATTGCGTTCACTGGTTAAAATTGTATGTGATTGTCATTTGAATTTAGGTCCAAGGACTCACTACGATAATGGACGCTTGCACCAACAAACAGATGTTTTTAAAGTAGTAATACAGGTCTGTTTATGTCAACTTGATAGGCAATAAGAAAAAACACATGCATTACACATTAAAAAATAATGGGACCGTTGATATTTGGTAAAATACAGTAATTGCAGTAGACTAGGTCATATGTTACATGGAGTATTATGTTAACTGATTCAGGTTTGGGACTGACATTGATTTTACAGCCATTTACAACTTACAACTTGTCTAGTGCAATTTCTAGATTATGTTAGATTTCACTTATCACCATTATGGGTAATACATATGTTTTTAATTATGCAATTTATTTTGTTGCACCTGTATGGTCCCTTTTTTGGATTGATGTCTTTTTTGTGTACGTTTCCATTTTTTCAAGGCAGCTTGCACCAAATTTAGAAATACAATTTAATCATGCAGGTGTGTTTCTTAAACATCAACATTACACACATATGCATTGCATATTGTTATGCTATTGCTTGGGAGATTAAAACATGCACTCATCCATAACTATTGTGAACAGACAAGTCAAAGGGTAACAGGTAAAGTAGAGCTTACGTTCGATTCTGGACACAACGGGGTTGATTTTCTTCGTCATCAAGCAGCAGAAGAGGCAGGACTTGGAAGATAGAGTCCACGGTGGAAAAGGAAGTGAGAAAAGGTGAGTTTCTCGCTTATAGCCCTTCCAATCTTCCAACGTGGGCGTGGTGGTTTTGCTGCCACAGTGACGTTGGCAGAATGGCACATTGTGATTTGCCAGACGGGCAAATTGGCTATACACTTTTGCCTATGGTGTCATAGACGCTTGTGAAAATACCTTGCAGATTTAGTGGCACTCCTAAGGTCTTTCGTCCATTGACCCGCAAGCCTCTAAATAGAGCGGGCAGACCACTTTGTAGGCGGGCAGGAGATCCAGCGGACAAGTGACAGCGGGACTTATTACGGCCAAGATCTAAATCTGGCCCTAAATTCATAAAATGCTCTAATTATTGAACCCAATAAGTATGGACCTGTGGGGTTTCCGGTTTTATTCGGTGTTAGAATTATCTCCAGCCACGCTGTGGCACTCATGATTAAGCGCTATAACTGAGACCTCTACTGTGAGGTGATAAGGTGTACATCAATTCATTTCTGGATGCTACTTGTGGCACGTGACTGCTGGTAGATTGAATGCTTATGGTTGGATTTTCATACAACCTCAGCAGACTTTCTGTTCTCCTAAGTCAGTGAAAGAATGATGAGAGGCTAAACCTTTTGTTGAACTGTTGGAACTGAATGCTAGTTTGAATTGGCAGTCTCGAAACGTTGTAAAAAAATTGCCCTAATAAGATCCCAGGGACCATATGATAACGGGGTCAAGGATCCCTTAATCTTGGGGGTATTTCCTGACGCCCCAGCTAAAATGGGCAATGAGATGGAAATATAACAGTTTGGACCCAAAGGGAGAGGATATTATAACTTACATTAATGGCCAACGCTGAAAGAGGGCCTCTTGGAGGTCTAAAGAATGGTTTGGTCCTATCCCGGTTCGCTATGAGTGGCTCAACACATTCTGTACCCATCTATATACTTTTCGAACACAACTGTTTTTGCATGGTTTTCTCCCAATAAATCTCCTCTCTTTGCAATATATGAATGTGTTGATAAAATTCACTACAGCCTCATATGAAGAACAGTCTGGATATATTATTTTTAATCTAATAACAGACCAGTATTCATAATAGCATCTCTAATGAACATAACATGGTCCTGGCTCGTAGGTACTCTGTACAGTTCAAAGACACAATTAGGAAAGTTTTGCTTCATCGCTATTGTATTACAGGTAATGAAACGCGAACAGCATTGACAAAATGCAATGCATGTATCATTTCTAGGGTACTAAACTAGGCATAGCACTTCACTTTGAAATGCCATGAACTAGTTAATTAAAATTACATTGCTAGTTCTGCTGAATCCATAAACCAGTTCTAAGTATTTCATTCTAGCAGTGTGCGCTTAATGGACTTGAAGTAAAAGTCAAAGGCATACATCCATTCAAACCTCTTGTTGCCAGTTTAAGTTTCAAACAGTGATGAATGATGCTGTTTGATAGAGCAGAAGAGAGTTCTGCTAAACAAAATGAATTTTCTTGTTGTCCTTTCTTCGGAAATTCTTTCAAAGAATCCATTTGTACTTCAAAGTTCCTGCTGACATTTCCTACAGTGGCATACAAATTCAGCCCAACTGAAAGGGCAGATCTCTAATACATTCACACGTATATTCGTATTCCTTTTTCATGTTACACAAGACATCATAACACATTGTCAATCATGTTTCATTTGCAATCGGGAAAATGATTATTTAAACAAATGCTCTTCTTGGTTAAGCAGCATATGAAAGAAGGTAAAAGTATTGCATTTAGTACATTCATCTAATTGTTGTTGGAGGTGCATCTTCCTTGCTTTAAAGGTACACGCTGCAAAACCCTGTAAAAAGGTCTAGCCATTGAAGAGCCTCTGGTGAAATGTATTTATTAGAATTTTCTGTTAGGTGGATCTTACATTTTTCTTTGTGAGGAATTCCTTCCTCTAAATCCCCCAGTGCATATGAGAGAGATCCATTAATCTTCCAATCCTGAAAATGCAGTTGGTGCCAGATGGAGGAAGATTAGGTACAGTTATTTTCCAATTACGATTTCCTACGAATCGAAATTGGGAAATCTCTATTCCTAATGTATGAATCTCTTTTGAGTTTCATCAACAATTCCTAGTGGGTCGCAAATAGACTTACCTCATGCATATTAATGAGGTTTGTCGCAATTTCTGACCCACTAGGTTTTGTTGCATTGTGTTTAAAATAATCGCACCTATCAAAACCTTCTCTGGTCCTAAACCATATGGGGCCAGAGGATATATGACATTACAACGCATGCTTTTACCACGCATGCTGTTACGACGCAGTCTTTACAACGCATGCTGTTACAATGCATAGCGCTTAGGGGTGCTAGATAGTGAATAGTTTAATTTACTATTCCAACTCCAGTCCCCGTGGATAGTAGGGAAGGTGTTGGATAGGAAATTAAATCCATTCCCTGTCCTAGAGCGCCCCCCAGCACAATGCGTTGTAATGACATGCGTTGTAATAGTTGCGTCGTAAAGGCACTGCGTGGTAAAAGTTGCGTTGTAAAGGATGTTTCCCGGGGCCAGATGTACAACTCTTACAACTTGTGAGTCGCAAATTGAGTCATTTTGCAACTGGCAATTTGCAACTCGCAAAATGTAATTTACAACAGTGTCTCAGACACTGTTTGCGATTTCTAATGATTTCGCAAATTGCCTGCCTCATTAATATTCACGAGTCAGGTGCAATTTGTGACCCCATTGGGAATGGCTAGCATTCCCAGAGATGGTGGCCTGCAGGGATCAGCAGACCACCATGTCTATGACTGCTTCCTAAATAAAACAGTTTATTTTTAATGCAGCCCATTTTCCTTAAAGGAAAACAGGATGCCTATAAAAAAGAAAAAAGAAATGTTTAGGGTTCATTTTTTAAGAGTAGGCAGTGGTCCGTGGGAGCACTGCCTGCTCTTAAAAAAATATTTTTGCATACATTCACGAAAGGGAAAGTTTGAGGTCGCAAACAGTCTGATTTCCCGTTTGCGACTGCAAAAAATGGTTGTACATCTGGCCCCTTGTATATATAATTATCAGACATGGACAAAATTCAATAATAAGGTGCTAAGCAATGTTTTATGCAGTTCGAGACCCTCCTTAGATAGAAGACATTTAGCATGTGTCTAATGGCTACGAAACCTGGTTAGGGGATCACGCAAGTAGCACCTCTCATAACTAAAATTAACCATTGGACTGCTCTCTCTGCTGCCTGATATTTGCAGGAGCCTCTGGAATTCAAAAAGAAGTGCAGGAATCAAGAACTGATCTGGAGAAAATCCTATAGCATGGAAGAAAAAAATATATCTAAAGTCATAAGAAAAAACTACCAACTTTTGATTCTAAAAGCTAAAACTAATTTCTTCAGCGCAAAAATCAAAGCAGCTGGAAATTCATCCCAAGTACTGTTCAAAACAGTTAAAACTCTTTCTACTTGAGTTAACGCAATGGCAGTAACCCCGCGTCCAAAGTTCTGTAATGAAATGGCAGAATTATGTTTTTCCAAAGTAAACAATATCTGCGAGGACCTTAAAACAACTCCCAATATTTCTGATGTAAATATAGGATCTGCCTTGGTGGAAGACTCTGTAGCACCGGATGACAGTCCTCTCCCTTTGGAATTGCAATATGTTTCCCCTCTCACAGAGGAGAAGGTCTCTAACTTGATCACTTCTATTAAATTGGGAGCTCTTGTAGACCCATGGTCTGCACAGCTGCTACACCCAGTTGCTACAGCCAATGACACTCATCTTATGCTTTTGTTTAATATTAAACTTGAGTCAGGCATTTTTCCAGAAGTCTGGGTCTGGAAGAAGGCGTTCATCCTGCCTTTACTAAAAACAAACCTCTCTTGATACTACCATTGTAAAACAACTATAGGCCTTTCTCAGGTCTCCCATTACCAACCAAAATTTAAGTAAAGACTATGAAACTAGAAATTTCAATTTCTAACTCTCTTGACCCTTCTCAACACTGGTTTAGGTCAATTTATTCCACAGAATCTGCCCTACTAGCTGCATCAGAAGCCATTAAAACTATAGTGGACAGCGATAACAATGCAGCCTACATCCTTTTCGATCTTTTGGCCCCTTTTGACATGGTGGATCACTCCTATCTGATAAATCTTCTAAAGATATGGATACTGGAGTCCCTTCCCTCAGACTGCTAAAATCTTTATTTTTTTTTACCAAAAGCAGTCAATGGAGTTGGCAGGCTTTACTTCTGACCCTCTTTCACATCCATGTGGGGCCCCGCAATGGTCCTCACCGAGTCTGACTCTAGTTAATGCATACATCTCTCCTTTAAACACACTAGTGCGTTCGTTTGGGTTCTCAGTGATATTGTATGCCAATGACACCCAAACTGTGGTGTATGTGTCTACTGAGACCAACAATGCAGCCGGGGAGTTTAGATAATCCATGCTAATGATTGTCACCTGGATGCAAAAATATTTTAAAAAATTAATTCTTATAAAATGGAAGTAATACTGTTTGGTAGAGAACACTTATTTTGAAAGGTTTCCTAGTGCCACTTAGTCTTGGAGGCTAAAAATGTTGGGGTCATTTTCGACTCAAAGCAAACTTTTGAAGCAAGTAACTTCTTCATGCTTTCTTTTTATTTCTTCTTCTTATTTTTTTTTATTTTTATTTTATTTAGCAACACAAAAAGAAGTGTTTGTACCAAAAAAATAAAAAGACATATTCATATTCATAAGCGGAAGTTATGTATGTATCAACATTAATATTTCTTACTGTTAATACAGATCATGTAATCGTATAAGCAAATAAACATAACATACTGGTTACATCAAAGAATACATTGAAAAAAGAGCTGTGATTATTTTATTGTAATTATTTGGTGCTATTATTCCAGCCCTCAATTGGCTCCCAAATTCTTTCCCCTAGCATCCTGGCTTTTTTCCCTCTACATGTGTAAATTGCTTTTTCTTGATTATAAATCCCTAAGTAGCGTGTCAGCCACATGTGAAAGTTAGGGGGGTCTGCCTCCTTCCTTCGTGCTGCTAGGATTATTCTATACACCGCCGTCCCTAGAAATAGACATATTTCCTCCTCCTTGCTATGCATTAGAGTATTATCATATCCTAGTAAATATAGCGTCGGTGATTCCGCTACGCCATGTCCGAACACTTCCTGCCAAAATTCCGCTATCTTTTGTCTGTCAGATGTTAATTTGTCACATTCATAGAACATATGTATCAGATGTGCTGGACTAGTACCGCAGCGGGGACATTCGGAGTTTGCTCTTTTCCCCCAAGAATACAGTTTGGCGGGTGTATAATATAGATTATATATTGTCTTATACAACTGGGCCTTTAAGTTTGAAGACATAAATATTTCAGATAGAAGCTGGAGTGACATGTCTATGTCAACCTTAGATTGTTAAGTTTATTTGCCCATGTAGATTCAATATGCTCTACATCATCCTTCTTACTTTCCAACAACATGTCATAGAATGTACCTATCCTGGATGCTGGTTTCCCTATACCATCCAATAAGGGGATATTTACCGAAGAGATATTAGGGATTTTTCTATTGAGGATAGTGTTGATTTGAATGAACTTAAAAATATCTGTGTTCGGAATTAAAAATGTATCTTGTAGATACTGAAACCCGGTTTCAGAGACGCCCTGAAGGAAATCTCCTACAGTTAAGACCTCTAAGTTTCCCCATCGTCTGGAGATATCATCAGTAGCTTGTCTTGGTAGCACAGACGAGTTTCAAAATGGTGTGTACTTATTAAATTTTGGGATTTCATGTTGCTTCGTTGTTTTCTTCCAAATTTTCCAAGCACTCTTAATAATCTTGAATTTAACCTTTTTATAACATGAGGGTTCTAATTGTTTTAACAGCAAGCCTTTTGCCCTGTTTCCTAAGGCTAATTCATATATAGATGGTATAGCATTTCTTCAAGTGTTGGACCTGCTGTATAAATATTAAACAGGGGCGACATTTGTTGGAGCATAGTGGCCCATAGGTAGAGCATTATATTGGGGATTGCTAGCCCACCTCTGTGTACCGGGAGGGATAGGTAGTTTAGGGCCCTTCTGATTTTGCCGTAATTCCAAATAAATTTGCTCATTTGATATTCTATTGCTTTAATAGTTTTATCCTCGACTATTAGAGGAATAGCGCAAAACAAATATAGCAGCCTAGGTAGAATGTTCATTTTTAGAAAATTTCCTCTCCCAATAATTGAGAGATGGAGACTGTCTACCCTCTTTAGATCTTTCTTAATGTTTTGTAGTAGGGGTGCATAATTTAGATCATTAATGTTCTCTACATTAGGTGATATATTTATACCAAGATATACCGCGTTATCTACCTTCTTTGGGTCATCAAACTGAATATTGTCAGTGCATATTACCATGGTTTTATCCCGATTCAGAGAATATCCTGAGATCTGCCCGTAGGCTTGTGTAATAATCTCAAATTCAGCTATAGCCTCGGAGGGATAGGGTGTTATTACCGCCACCTCATCAGCGAATGCCAGAACCTTAGTGGCTTTAAACACTTTCGCTTTTCGTCCGATATAGGTATAGGTATAGGAATCCTGGTTTGGTCGCAATGCATTATGTCCCAAAGAGATATTAAAATCTCCACCAAATATTAATATTCCGAGCCAAGAAGCTAATTCCATTTCCAGTTCCTCAAATATAGAGGGATCATCTTGGTTAGATGCATATACTGCACAGATCGTAATACCTACTTTTAACTCTATAATAGCCATATTTCTAAAGAATCCACTAATTTGCGTTTTGCTTGCCCGAGAAACGGCCTGGCTAGGATAACAACATCCCGGATTCTAGATGTCTGAGTTGTGGTTGCCAATATATTGTATCCAGGGATCCTAAGTGAGTCTCTTTCACCCCAGGGAATATGGGTCTCCTGGAGACTTTGTACATCAAATGAATTTTGATTAATTATCCCACATAGCCGGGCCCTTTTGTTCCTATCGTTAAGTCCCGCCACATTCCACGAACATATTTTCAGTTTATCCATAAATTTTGAGATGCTTCTTTTTAATTGTTGTGTCAATTTGGTTGCTTGTTTTAGTGATTTTTCCCCACCCATTACCCCCCCTCACCCCCCCTCGCCCCCTACTCCCGCCACCCCCCTCCCCGTCCCCTAAAGTGAGGCACGTAGACTCCTTAAGAGTCCGGTTTGTGATGTTGCCTGGTTCAGATGGAACCAGGTTGTAGGCACCCGTGTAATCGGTCACTCCAAGCGGTTGAGAACCCCGACCCCTGTGCCTGCCTGTGGAAGTGACGTTTTTTTGATTCATGCTGTGTAGGGTTGTCAAAAGTTATCTTACTAATGTACATCATATTAATCTCCCTATCACTTCACTTCCTGTGCTTTTCATAGACATAAATTACCAGTTGCATATTATCACATTTTAAACATTTTCCTCATGAATCTTGTGATCGTTACAAATTAAATGCACAATTTTTTATTCCTATTTATGAGTTTATAAGTTCTTTTAAGTATGCTTCTGCTTGTATCTCGCTAGTGAAGCTTCTAGTGGTGCCATTGATGATGATCTTTAATCGTGCCGGATTCTGCAAGTAGACGGTGTCACCAATTTTTTCAAAGGGTGTAAATAACGGTCTCATCCTCCACCTTCTTTCCACTGTTGCATGGGCAAAGTCTGGTCTACAGAAGAACGAGAAGCCTTTATATTCTTTTTTATTTGTTGGGCGAGTAAGGTCAAAAATCGCTTCACGCAATAAAAAATTACCAAAATTGACGAGCATTGCTCGTGGATACTGTGTATTTGCCTGTGGTCTTTTGGAGAGAGTCAGGGGAAAGCGGTTGGCCCGTTGTATTTCTTTGGCGAAATCCCAGGTATGCAGCTCAGGGAATGTTTCTTTCAGCAATGATGTTATGTAACCCCTTGGATCGTTCCCTTCTGCGTTTTTGGGAATCCCAAGGAAATGTAAGTTGTTGCGTCTTGCTCGATTTTCATGGTCTTCGACCTTCCTCATTAAATCTTTGACTATCCTCTCCTGCTCTTTCCCTTGTGTTTATAGATCGGAGACATCTTTCTCAAGATTTTCCTTACGTATTGCAACAAAGGTCATTCTTTCTGAGATCTCGAGACACGTTGCCCCTACTTTTTACACAGCCCCTTGTAACTTCTGAATGGCGTTGTGATTTTTCCTGTTATCGTGTTTGACATCATCTTGAAAGTTCTTGATAGTTCTTGATAGATTTAAGTATATCAATCAAGGTAGGTTCTGATTGTGTTTTCCTACCATCCTCGGTATCTGACTGCGGAGTCTTAAGTGCTTTTGATTCAACTACGAGACTTCGGTTAGAGTTTGATTCGATGAGATCATGTGATGAAATGGTCCTGGACCTATGACCTGTCTGATCTGTGTTAATGCCTTGATCAGTGGTGTCATCATATATAAGTTTATTCTGTCTCTTTTGTCTTTTTCTTTTCCTTTCTTGTTTTCTTCTTGAAGCACTGTCCTTTAGCGCTGTGTTCAGTTTTTTTAGCTCTGGCTCCGGTAATTCACCTTCTGATAGTTCGAGGGCTTAAGGCTCAGGAGATCCCAAACTCGTCTCTCCTTGCCTTTTTAGCTCACTTGAAGTTGAGGCGCCAGTTTCATAGATTTCTGAATCAGAGCCAGAGCCAGACCCGGAATTAGACTCAGAGGAGTGATCACTGGCCTGAGCAGGACCCTTAAGGTGGTTGCGTGAGGATGGCCTTGGCTGCGTCCTTCTTTTCCTTCCCTTCTGTCGCCTCCTGAGACGATTCTGATATCCAGCACTATAAGACTATCTTCAATTTATACTACACTCCTGCTAAAATGTTCGATGGGGTGGGTCAAATGATAGTAAATGTACATGATGTGGGCCGATCAGGCAGACAGTCTTCACTTCTGTGCCCCAACTTTTCAAGTCAAAAAGGCCTCCATCCCGCCATGTGAAGACTGTCTGCCTGATCGGCCCACATCGTGTACATTTACTATCATTTGACCCACCCCATCGAAAATTTTAGCAGGAGTGTAGTATAAATTGAGGATAGTCTTATAGTGCTGTGCTTTTGATTGGAGGATATCAGAATCGTCTCACCTAAAGCGATAGAATCTTGTTGAATGTCACCTCCTTGAAACAATCTAGTATTATACTTTTGATTTTGTGCCTCCAAATCATCAAGCTGTGTTTCAATAAGGGCCTGATGCAAAATACCAATCCTACTATGCCCCCTAACTGCCTCTATAGGATTCTTTTTTTGGGCTAACAATTCATGATTGAATTTTTTTTTAAAGTCTGTTTTAGGCCGAGTATATATTGTGGCCCGTTGCCAATAGGGCTGGACACCACTGCTACCACTGCTATCAAAAAGGTCCCTCAAAGTGGTTATACCCTGTTGTCTCCACCTAACCATTGTGGTATCCCAGAAAATAGATGGCAATAATAGTGTTACTGATGAAGGTGTATAATGACAGATTCTATTGATCTGCAAATGTCTCTGAACCTGCTGCCAGACCTTGCAGGCAGCTTGTTTGAGCTAAAATCAAGTATTCTTATAGTAGCTAGGTTCTGGATGTTAGAAAAAATCTCTCAGCGTCCGACCCCAGCAACATTTAAAAGATTGGCACGGCCTCGGCTACCTCAGTTTCCCCTTCACCTACAAGTAGAATGCGCATATGCTGGAGAAGACAAGCCTAATAGTAGAATGTAAAATTGGGTACCGCCCAGCCCCCACGATCTCAGGGTAGATTCATATATTTCATTGCCTTGCTTGGTTTACCCTGTGCCCACATAAAGCTGCTGCAGATGGACTTTAATTTCAGGAGTTGGCTTCTAGTGAGCTCCAAGGGCACAGATCTAAAATAGTAAAGTACCTTTGGCAAAATATTAATTTTTAAGACATTGCATCTTCCTACTATTGAAAGGTGCAAACATTCCATCCTATCTAACTCACTTTCAATTTTATGAAGCATGGGATCCCGGTTAGTTTGTACCTTTAATTAATTTGGATGCCAAGATACGTTGCCTCCTTTGTAATCCTAGGATCACAGAGAGAAGCATTTTGTACATCGAATTTTAGTCTTACCTGTATTTAATTTATAGCCAGACTCTTGCCCAAAATGCATTGCTAGCTGTTCAATGTCCAGTAATGCTGAGGCTGGTTCAGGTGAATTAATAGCTATGTCATCAGCATAAGCTAGGACTTTAAACTTGTCCATCCATGTCGCACCAGCTTAATATTTGGACTGTGTTCCAGCAGATTCAGAAGTGGGTTAATATATAAGTAGAATAACAAAGGAGAGCATGGACAGCCTTGTCTAGTCCCTCTAGATATCACCACTAGATGTGATTCTAGACCAAGCGCACATATTTGAGCCACTCGAGATCTGTACATGGCTCTAATTGCACTAATGAAGCCTGGTCCTAAACCTTGCCAGCGCATAGTTGCCCATAAAAATTCCCAGGAGACACAGTCAAACGCCTTTTCAGCATCTAGTTGCACCATTCCAAATGGGACTTGATGACCATTTGCCTAATCCAGCTGGGTGACTAGCCTGTTGATGTGATTGACCATGCCTCTTCCTGGGATAAAACCATGCTGACGGACAGAAAATTACTCTTGCTAATTGCGTAGACAAAAGTTTTGCACACATTTTCCCATCGCAATTTAATAACGAGATCGGTCTATACGACCCAGGTAATATGGGAGATTTTTCCTTTTTAAAAAAAAAAAAATCATATTGGCAGAGTCCCAGGATATTGGGGCTTGCCCTTTTTGTGCCTCCAATAAGGTTGTAAGCATATCTGATTTAACTCTGATAAAAAAAGTTTAATACAATTCTAGAGGCAACCTGTGGGGCCGGCAGCTTTGCCTGCTGTTAAAGAGATGACATCCTCAGGAAGCTCCTTGAATGTATTGGGCTCCTCCAACTTCTTCCTGTCTTCTAGGCTAAGAATTTCTCTATATAAATCCTTAAGATAAGACTCAGGTCTCAGATTCCAATTCTTGGTGTCAGTATACCAATCTTCATAAAGTGCCCTAAATACTTTGAGAATCCCAGTTTCAACCAGCCTCCTTGTTGAGTCTTCAATAGCAGCAATTGTGCATTTTGCCTCCTTACACCTAATATTTTTTGCCAGACCTTTACCAGTTGCTAGCCTAAATTTGTAACATTCCCTTTCAAAGAGATTATATTTATTAGCGTTCTCCTTAGACCCATGCACGTTTATACCGGCCTTGCAGCGAGTAAAATCAGTTTGCACCTGAGTAATGTCCAGATTCCCTTGAAAAGATTGTATAAGATTATGTTCTACCTTCCGGAGATCCTCATACAGACCTTGAATAACTGCCTTTTCTTTTTCTACATACATAAACAGAACCTGAGGATCCTCCCCCCCTTGAGCCCTGCTTTCAAGCAATCCCAAACTACTGTATGAATGGCAGAATTCTGATTAATAGCAAAAAATTGATTCAGCCACTGACGTATATGGCTGATAAAAGACTCATTGAGTAACAGCTTCCTGTTGAATGAAAAGTACCGACAGAGCTCTGCCAGGCCACATATTTCAAGATTCAACAACAGTGGATTATGGTCCGATGTAACTCTGGGGATATGTGCATCTACTACAAGAGCTTTGGTTACAAAAAAAGAATCAAGTCTAGCCAGCTTTCGGTGTAGACATGAATAGTGTGTAAAACAGGGGTCTGGATGTTTTAATTTGACCCACACATCATCTAACCCGTGATCATGTAGATGATGTTGGAGGGCCCTGAAAACTTTGGGTTTACGCCCAACATATATATCCCTACCTGCCTGCACTTTGATATCTTCTAACCGGATGTTGAAATCCCCACACAGTATCAGTGGAGTGGGCCAGGACACCAGCTCTACACAAGAAATTATTGTATATGTGCCTCGTCAGTATTGGAGCCATACTCGGTGCATATTGCTAATTTGCTATTACCAGCCACATATTCCACTATCGCCCACCTGCCATATTTATCAACAAGCACTCTACCGGTAGATTGTATATTTGGTTTTAGAGAATAGCCACACCTCTAATAGTAGAACCTTGCTTTGTGCAGGCAAGCAATGCATACCCTAACTCAGATATAGTCCTGTGTTTCCCCCAAGGTATGTGTGTCTCTTGAAGGTACCCACAGAGCCAGTGACATGTAAGATGGCTGATTTAATTTTCGTTCAAACACACGGGCATTTAGGCTTCTTTAAGGTGACACCATAAACTTTCACTTATTGTCATCACAAATCAATACTAAAAGAGCACCACACACGAAACTGTTTTCATGTTACATAAGAGACTCATTGACAGTTGATTTATGTTTTCCTTTTATAGTGTCTTTTCCCTGATGAAGGGCACAATTAATGGCCCGAAATGCATTGGACCTGTTTAAAGGACTTTGTCACATGTTGAAACTAATGATGAATGAAAGACCATCAAATGATATATATGGAATACTTTTGAAAATCAATTGAAGAATAAACATAGCAAATACTGAACGAACAAAATGTTTATTGGATCCTCTTTTCACTGGGAGGAATGATTGTGTGCATATAAGGATGGAACCAGTGGACCACTGGTTTCACATTTGAATCACATTATAGTAGACGCCGTGGGACGCTCGACGTCACTTGTGCAGCACCTACAAACTTGAGGGAACATTTTTTTTGAAACAGCTGTGCATCTGCCCTACCATTACTAGTGTCTCTTGAAGGTACACCACATTTGGTTGCATACCCCTTATTTCCTGTGTGACTCTTTGCCGTTTAGCCCTTTTATTGAGACCACATACATTAAATGTACATACACTCAATCTATTGGACATAAACCAATGTCAAATTTCTCAGACTGCGAACCCTCCTGAACCAAATTAAGCATGGCAATAAAACAAACACAATCCACAATTTTAACTCCTGTTTCTTCATTCATTGGCTTATTTTTTACACTTTCCTCCCCCACACAACACAGCAACAATTTGTCTTCACCGCAAGATCCTCCCAAGCCCCCCCTGGGATGCCCCCACAAAATAAATCCCCCCTACCACCCCAATCATAGGGGTAAACAGACCTATGGGTCTAATGTGATAGTGAGCCTCACGACACCACCACCTCCCACCCAATGTATCCAAACCTATTGTGAAATGTAGAAAAAGGAAAAAAAAAAAAGAAAGAATATTTACCACCACTTTGTGTCATCTAAGACCCCCTGTCTGCCCGGCAATTTCATTCAGGCTTTGATTGCCTGTAAGAATTCTTTGGCCTTTGCCTCGGAAGAAAACAATTGCATTTGATCTTTATGTATAACTTTAATCTTGGCAGGATTGAGAAGGAAAGTTTTAGCACCCCTGTTCTGAAATGTAGGAATCCGCTGTCGTAACTGCCACTGTTTTCCAATAGTCGTATGACAGTAATCTGGGCCAAACAAAAAACTCCCTCCCTTTCCCCCTTCTCTTACTATCAGGTTGGGCCAAGTCATACAGAGCCTGTCGGGACAGAAAGTTGTTTAAACACATCAGGATTTCTCACAGTCTGGGGACTGAGTGACCAGGTCCTGAACGAGTGTTTTGCTTAAACGGGAACCAATCGGCTCGCTGGACCACAATAAACTTCCGGGGTCTGACCCTTCTACCCCCTCTGGCAAGCAGAGAACTCTAAGATTGTTAAGGCGAAGCTGATTCTCCATTTCCTCAAGCTTCTATGCCATATCATTCTTATAATGCACAAGAGTATCAGGGGTGATTTTCTTTGTTATGATCTTGTCCTCTAGCGTGGAAGTTCTGTTCTCGGATTCAGTGATCCTTTCCGCAAATTCTGAGCAACATTTAGCTACTCAGTGTATCAAATTTTGCAGCTTCTGGCACGCACTTTGCATTTTTTGGCTTTGTACCCGAGATTCATTTATATGTGTCAGTATAGTTTGATATATGAGTGAGAGAGAGAGATATTGTCCAGATTCTCCAATGTCTCGAGGGCAGCCTGTCTCGTATTTCCTGAGTCTGCTCCCAAGTTGGAGGAAAAGAGTATTCCCATGAAAGCGCTGCGGCCGGTTCCTTTTGTTCCCCGGGGTCAGATATCAGTTTCTTCTTACAGACCGTACCAGTACCACATGGAACCATTGAGCTACCAGGCTCCTCTTCGTCAAGTTGTTTACTACTAGTCTCATTCCATGGGTAATTTGGTGACCCCCGTGGTTCTGGCAGTTGAAATGAATCGTCTCCCAGAAGGATCAATCAATCAATCAATCAATCAATCAATCAATCAATCAAAGCATTTATAGAGCGCGCTACTCACCCGGAGGGTCTCAAGGCGCTGGGGGAAGTGGGGGGTCCGCTACTGCTCGAACAGCCAGGTCTTGAGCTGCTTCCTGAAGACGAGATGGTCCTGGGTCAGGCGGAGGTGTGTCGGGAGGGAGTTCCAAGTCTTGGCGGCGATGTAGGAGAAGGACCTTCCCCCTGTGGTGGCTCTTTGGATGCGGGGGACGGCGGCGAGGGCGTGGCCGGTCGATTGAAGCTGGCGTTTGGGGGCGTAGAAGTTGAGGCGGTTGTTGAGGTATCCTGGACCTTGGTTGTGTAGGGCTTTGTGTGCGTGGGTGAGGAGGCGGAAGGTGATTCTCTTGTTGACCGGGAGCCAGTGCAGGTCTCTCAGGTGTCCGGAGATGTGGTTGCGGCGGGGGATGTCCAGGATGAGTCGTGCTGAGGCGTTCTGGATCCACTGGAGTCTCTTCTGGAGTTTGGCGGTGGTTCCGGCGTAGAGGGAGTTGCCGTAGTCCAGACGGCTGATGACGATGGCTTGGGTGACCGTCTTCCTGGTCTCGGTGGGGATCCACCGGAAGATCTTCCGTAGCATGCGCAGGATGTTGAAGCACGACGAGGAGACGCTGTTGACTTGTCTGGTCATGGAGAGGGAGGAGTCCAGGATGAAGCTCAGGTTGCGTGCGTGGTCTGATGGTTTGGGTGCGCTGCCTAAGGCTGGGGGCCACCAGGAGTCGTCCCAGGCGGAGGGTGAGGATCCCAGGATGAGGACTTCCGTCTTGTCCGAGTTCAGTTTCAGGCGGCTGTCCTTCATCCATTCGGCTACCTCTTTCATCCCTTCATGTAGGTTGGCTCTGGCGGTGGCGGGGTCGTTGGTGAGGGAGAGGATCAGCTGGGTGTCGTCGGCGTAGGAGATGATGTTGAGGTTGTGCTGGCGTGCGATGGCTGCGAGGGGGCTCATGTAGACGTTGAAGAGGGTAGGGCTGAGCGAGGAGCCTTGAGGAACGCCGCAGATGACTTCGGTGGCTTCTGATCTGAACGGGGGGAGGCGGACTCTCTGTGTCCTTCCGGCGAGGAAGGAGATGATCCACTCCAGTGCCTTCTCCTGGATTCCGACGTTGCTGAGGTGCTGTGCTAGGGTGTGGTGGCAGACAGTGTCGAAAGCTGCGGAGAGGTCCAGGAGGATGAGGGCCGCTGTTTCTCAGTTGTCGAGCAGGGCTCGGATGTCATCGGTTGCTGCGATCAGGGCGGTCTCGGTGCTGTGGTTGGCCCGGAAGCCAGACTGCGAGAGGTCGAGGGATCCGTTCGTCTCGAGGAAGGCGGCCAGCTGTTTGTTGACCGTCTTCTCGATGACTTTTGCCGGGAACGGGAGCAGCGAGATGGGGTGGTAGTTCTTGAGGTCGGTGGGGTCGGCTGATGGCTTCTTTAGTAGAGCGCTGAGTTCGGCGTGCTTCCAGCTCTCCGGGAAGGTAGCGGTGTCGAAGGAGGTGTTGATGATGTCCCGCAGGTGGGGTGCGATGACAGCGTCGGCCTTGTTGAAGACGTGGTGGGGGCAGGGGTCGGTCGGAGATCCAGAGTGGATGGAGTTCATCAAGGATCACCAGCAATGCGCGTCTTGCCCCCTCTGGAGTTCTTCAGTGGCAATCCAGCCAGGCGAGAGGACAACATGCTCCGTGGAACTTGTGGGACGAGGGGACTGATCAAGAGTGAGTGCTCACTTGGCCGACAGCGCAACTGCCATCCTGCCTCCCGGCTGATTCACTAGCCAGTGTGAACCTGCTTTCCTTATTTTGTAAGGTGGATTATTATGAATGGAGGAAGGGTAATCTGTTCTCCTCCTTTTATCATGAACGGGAGGGAAGGGTAGGGAATCCTGTGTTATTTCAGTATTTGCCTGCCCAAGATGTCTAAGTGATTGACAAATGCCAATAAAGCTGTTTTTTTAGCATGTAAAACTCCCTTAATATCTCGATAACACAGTGTATAACTCTTTCAGTTGAACTGTGTATATCATTGTATCAGTAAGTATCTCATTCATTGTATACGTATTTCAGTGGATCTGTGAGAGGGTGCATAAGTCTAATAATGTTTCTGTAACAAACTGTGTGTCTGTCTCAGTCCATCCATGACTGGATACTTCAGTCTATCAAATCTCCGCCCCATCTCCCTCCTACCTTATTTGAGCAAAGTCCTGGAAAAACACAGCAACAAACACCTATCCAACCATTTCGAAGCGGCTGGCTACTTGGACCCGGCCCAATCGGACTTTCGACCCAAGTATAGCACAGACATGGCCCTAGTGGCCATTACCGACAACATCAGGCTTGCCCTAGATCAGAGCCAACCCACCCTCCTTGTGTTATTAGACCTCTCTGCCACATTCAATACGGTCGACCACAAGTCTTTGTTCATGAGAATGAGGGAGGCAGGGATAGGAGTGGCCCTGGAATGAATGACTAGCTTCCTTTCCAACCACTTCCAGACCATTAACCTTGGACTATTCCGGTCCAAATCTCAAGAACTAACAAAGGGGGTACCCCAGGGATCATGCTTAAGCCCAAATATGTTCAACATCTACACAGTCCCCTTGGCAGCTCTATTAAAGGACTATGGGCTCGTCCCAATATCATATGCGGATGACACCCAACTCACTTTCTCCTTAAGCAAAACTTCTCAGACAGCCCAATCCACCTTTTCTTCCGGCATGCTGGCAATATACCAATGGATGAAACACAACTACCTCCAGCTGAATGCCGGGAAAACAGAGTTTTTGCTCTTCAGAGATGCTCCACTTCTGTAGACACCTCAGTGGTGGCCTTCGGAACTGGGAAATGTTCCAACCCCCGCTACTACAGCTAAGAACCTGGGAGTGCCCCTCGAACCGATCTTCAACATGAAAAAGCACGTAGCACACACTGTGGGCTCATGCTTCTACATATTGGGCCTACTGAGAAGAGCTTTCCCCTACCTTGCCGACTCCATCAATAAGACTTTAACTCAGACCTTAGTACTGTGTAAGCTAGACTACTGCAATGCCCTACTGATTACAGCCAATGAGTCCTCACTAAACCGCCTCCACATGGTACAAAATTCTTCCTCTCACTTAGTCCTAAACGCCCCTCAAAGAGCAGCCTCTCTCCCTCTCCTTCACCAACTGCATTGGTTGCCCATACGACAGCATGTGAAGTTTAAGATCTGTTGCTTAATTCACAAAGCAATATGGGGGTATGGACCCTCCTACCTAGCAGTGAGGCTTCACCACTACACCCCCCATCGGGCTCTGCGTTCCAGCTCCAAATCTCTACTTAAGATCCCCAGAAAAAAAAGACACAGACTGGAGGCAAGTCTTTCTCTTACCAAGCCCCGCTCATATGAAATCAACTCCCTCTTGCCTTAAGATAACGTCAGGACCATTGAAAAATCAGGAACATCTTGAAAACAGCTCTGTTCCCAGATTAGCCCATATCCACTACTTCTTTAGCATCTTCCGAGCAGAGAGATACCCTCCAGAATGTGATCCAGGCGCTATATAAGACTGTAAATTAAATCAAATCAATGGGTCTGTGATTGGTTGCATGAGCCTCTCAGTCGATCTGTGAGTAGGTGCATGAGTGACTTTGTGCATTTGAAAGTAAGTATATGACTGTATGACTCAATCTGTGAGTGGATACATGAGTGTCTAAATGGGTGTCTGGGTGGGTAAATGTTATGTTATGTTATGTTAATATGATTTCTTTTTTTTTTTAAATATCTTTATTTGGTTTTTTAAAACAAACATAAATTTTTGTGCCCCCCCTCCCCCCTCCAGGACAGGCAATATTGATATGAATTTAGGAAATGATAAGAAAAACAGTATTTCTATACAAGGAAAAAAAGAAAGGAAAGCTAGTAATTCATAAGATAAACAAGGAAAAAAACATTAAAAGATTATGCTCTTCGATTAAAGTATACCAAGTTATTTAAACATGATTTATAATAAAGATGCTTCGATTGTCTGATATATAAGCTGTAGTATAGCTACGTGCTATTTTGACGCTGATACCATTCCCTTAGAGGAAGCCAAATTTGGAGCCCTTTTGTCCGTTGCTTCCTGCCTTTTGTCTTGTATATAGCCATCTCTAAGTTATATATGGCTAGTAATCTTGCAAACCATTGTTGGAATGATTGGGCGATGGGGTCAAGCCAGGCAGAGGCTATGCAGATTCTTAAAACAGCCGTTGCTATAAAAATTAATTTGTGCCCAATTATTTGATTAGTCAGATTCGTTATACCCAACATAACTGTTTCATCGGGGAGGGTGATTGCTGCATTTAAAACCAATGATAAAAAGCGTTCAATACTTAATTTTAAAGATGTTAAGCATGCACATGCAGAGAATATATGTAGACAATCAGCACTTGATAAATTGCATCTAAAACAACATGTGCCTCTCCCACTCCCCCATTTGGCTATTTTATCCGGGGTATAGTACATAAAAAAGCATATCTTGTAAAATTGAGTCTGTAATTTTGTTGACATTAGAACAGATTGTGAGTGATCATATGCAAGCTTAAATTCTTCTGATGTGATATTAAGTTTGTTCTGCCACTTTTGTGTAATTTTCTGTAGATCGTCTGGAAAGTGAGACAGTAAAAGAGCATACATCCCGCCAATCCTGATTTTTTTTCGGGGGTTACTTAATATATTAGCAATATCAATCTCACAAGATAGTTTATTTTCTCTATTATGTTGCGATATAAAGTCTCTTATTTGGAGATACTTGAAGAAGTCTCTCCATTCCAGGTGATATTTTTCTCGTAAATCCTCAAAGGAGTATAACCCTCCGGAGGAGATCCTACATCCTATGTGGGTAATTCCCGCAACCTTCCATCTGTTCATGCATGCCCGCTAAATATTTCAGGTAGGATAGCGTTATTTTGAAGAGGGGAGTAGAAAGATATACGTCCTATACCAAGTAGTATTCTCACAGCTTTCCATACTTTGAAAGAACCTAGGAGTGTTTTTAACCTGATTTTTTTGTGGTAACTGTCAAAAAGGTTACTCCATAGATAGCCCGTACTTTTGTAACCCAGGATTAATTGATAAATAGACGGGCAGCTGTTGCCCAGTGGTGTTTCTATCCCATCGAAATAAAGAAGCTCATGGCTATATAGCAAGACTGTTGCCCAATAGTATACCTTTAAATTCGGGAGGGCGAGTCCTCCTCTTTCTTTTGGGAGCGTCAAAGATTTATAAGCGCGTCGAGGTCGGGTGTAGGACCAAAGAAAGCTTGAGAAAGCACGCTCCATTGTTTTAAACCAGTAATCTGAGATTTCCAGATTCATAGCTCTAAACATGTACTGGATTTTTGGGAAGTAGACCATTTTTTGTGCGTTTACCCGACCGATCAGCGATAGATGTAAATTATCAATACGGCGGAGGTCTTTTTGCATTGTATCTACTAAAGGCTTTAGATTTAAGTCCACCAGATTTTCCAGTTTGGATGTAATAGTTACCCCTAGATAAGTAGCTTTATCTGTTACCCGGGGGTCTCTCAGTTCACACTTGTTATTTAATATGATTTGTGTCTTTCCTTGGTTCAAAGCATAGCCTGCGAGTTTCCCAAAAGTTTTTGCCTCTGTTTCAATAATAGACATGGCCGAATTTGGATCAGCAGTCACTATAGCGATGTCATCGGCGTAGGCTAGTGTTTTTGTTAGATATCCTTGGGTTGAGATGGGAGCTATGTCCCCGTTGCATTCCAATCATCAGATAAAAGGATCTATGTAGATTGCGAATAGCAACGGGGAACAGGGGCATCCCTGCCTAGTGCCTCTTGTAATTGTCAGTTCTTTGGTGAGGTTGCCATTAACCATGACCGAGGCACGGGGGTTGATATGCAATTTCTGGACAGCCCCTATAAACCCTTTTTTAAAGCCCGCCCGGGACATTGCCTGCCACAAGAATGGCCAGGAGACCCTATCGAATGCCTTCTCGGCATCGAGAAGTATTAGCGCCATTGGGTCTCCTGCCACCTCAGTTTTGTCGAACAAGCTGATCACTCATCGAGTGGGATTTGTGGTTTCCCTCCCGGGGACAAAGCCGTGCTGGGATTCAGATATGATTTTATGGATAATAGGTGAGTGATAGGACGATATGATCCCATTAAATCAGTGGGTTTTTGATTTTTGGGAAAGATGACAATTTTTGCCCTGGACCACGAAATGGGAGGTTGCCCTCCTCTAAATATGTGTGTACATAGATCTAATAATATATTTTTAATTTGGTCCAGGAATACGGTATAGAATTCCAGAGGAATAGCGTCTAACCCAGCGGCTTTCCCCCGGGGGAGATCCTTCACAGTTTTTATGACTTCTTCTAAGTTAGGGGCTACCTCCAAGTTTCCTTGATCTGCTGCATTAAGTTTGTTAAAATTATCCATTTCAAGATATTGATTAATCTTTCCTGGTTCTACTTCAACCTCTTCCTTATATAACGTGCTATAAAAGCGCCAAAATGCTTCTCTGATCTATTCAGGGTCGGATATCCTGCCCTCTACTGGGTCCTGTATCTCCCTTATGATGCTCTGAGATGTCTGCTGTCTCATCCGTATAGCCAACTGATGGCCGACTAGCTCATTAATCTCATATACTTTTTCACGGTGGGTAGTAGCTTTTTGAACCGCTTTGGTAGTATAAATATTTGTTATTGTTAATATGATTTCTAAAGCGCACGAATACCCGGAGGTGTCTTGGCGCTGGACCTAAGTAGCCTGGACAGAAGAAAAAGAAAAAAAGGATACAGTAAACTTAGTTAAACAACCAGGTTTTCAGACTTGTTCTAAAGGTGATAAGTGAGTTGGCTGCTCGTATATCTGCTGCAAGAGTGTTCCAGAGTTTAGCTGTACAGTAGCTTATACTTCGGCCACCCCAATTTGCCTTACAAATTTTAGGTACCAGCATCAACCTGGCGTTGGAAGACCTTAAACATCTACCTAGGTGGTACCATGCAAACAAACTTTTCAGTGGTTCTGGCCCAATGTTATTCAATGCCTTGTAAGCGAGGCACAGTACTTTAAATTTAATGCAATGAATCACAGGTAACCAGTGGAGTTTCCGCATATCCTCTGAGACAGATTGATATTTTGGTACATCCAACAAGAGCCTAACAGCAGCATTCTGTACCATTTGCAATTTGTTCAGGTGCTGCTTTTGCAACCCAGGTTAGAGGCCATTGCAATAATCTAATTTCGAAAGCACTAACATTGTTACCATCGTCCTCCTAAGGTCTGAGGGGATGAAGGGTATCATCTTTTTCAGTTTTCTTATCAGGTAGAATACAGTGGACTTTGTTGAATTAGTTTGCTGAGAAAAGGTAAGTTTGTTATCAATCCACACCCCGAGGTTCTTTGCCTTTTCTACCGGCTTCTGTAGTTTTCCAATATCCACCGGCCACCATAAGTCATCCCATATGGGTCGGAGATTGCCAAAGATAACTACCTCGGTTTCATCCGAGTTCAATTTGAGGAAGTGTCTACCCATCCAGCGACTAACATCTCTCATACAATTCTGCACTTGAGAAGCAGGTGGAGCTTGATCTTTATGCACCTCTACAACAATTTGAGTATCATCGGCATATGATGTTAAATGGAAGCCGAATTGTTGAACCAAGGGGGCCAATTCTGACACATAAATGTTGAACAGGGATCGACTTAACGATGACCCCTGAGGAACCCCACAAGGGAGTACATAAGGGGCAGCTTGAAACTGATCAAGGGTCACAGTCTGTTTCCTGTTTTTTATAAATGTTGCTGTTAAGGAGAGAGCGGATTTCTTTACTCCTATCTTTCCCAGACGCTGAAGCAGTGTATCATGGTGCACAGTATCGAAGGCAGCCGACAAATCGAGGAGTATCAGAACAGCCGCACCTCCCTGATCCATAGCTGCCCTGATCTCCTCAGTAGCCTTAATTAGTGCAGTTTCTGTACAGTGCCCTGACCGGAAACCAAATTGAGAGGGGTCAAGTAGATCCTTTTCCTGAATGAACTGAGAAATTAGGTTTTCATTATTTTCTCCGCTATTTTCGCCGGGAAAGGTAGTCAGACACTTCACGAAAACGGAAAACAAAAGCAGATATTCAATAACCACCAACAAATCCGAAAATAATATGTAAAAATATCCATTCAGAACATTCCACTATACATATTACTGTATACATACTTCTTTCAAAGCACATTTAAACTCATACTTTTGTACTAAGTTTCTTTAAAAACCATCTTTAAGAACTATTTTCTGTTTTCACGGTTATTCGGTAAGTCGTGATGATGCAAGTAACCGTGACAATCATAAGGTCTGTAACCATATATGCACAAATACTAGAGTATTTTACATACTAGTGGTTTATTACTGTACACTTCAAATTCATGTTTTTCTAGTGTATTTCTAGAACAACCATTTCTAAAACCTATTTTTCATTTTCGCGGTGAGGCCGGAGATCGTAATGATGTCAGTAATATCGATACCCATGGTTACATCACGAAAGCAGAAAGCAAAAGCAGGAATTCCATAGCCACCACCACATAAAAAAATGATAATTATATAATTAATTCAAACCATCCCATTTGATAAATCACTATATGATTAACTCTATTAAACCATTCCTCAGAATGTCAATATCTCTATAACAATGCATATTAATAATTCACTGATATAATTTTTTTTTATTTTCACCAATATTTGTGATGACATCGTGATATCTACGAAAAGGTACATCAGGGGATGTGCTGGCATTCACATTGATGTCACAAATATCGCGCATGATTAAAAATATACATTTTGGAAACATAACTTGTGTCACTAATACCCCCATTTCTCTTACCCCTTATGTTGGCTTTTTCAGATATCTTCAGCCCCGATGGTTTCGCGATTACTCGAGAATGTACGCACCTACGGAAATGATCGTATTGGCTATATACAATATGAACAGAAAGTTGCAGCCGGCTGCCATTTAACAATCGGTAACGGTTCTCGGGGATGACAATTTGGTCCAAAGCTAGCACAAGGGGTCACCCATGTTTTTAGAAATGGGGGTAGTAGTGACACAAGTTATGTATCCAAAATTAATTATTCTAATTGAGAGCAATATTCGCGAAGACACAGCGACCGCCAGTGCAGCCCCCATGTACTGTTGCAGGGACGTTACAACTATCATGATGTCTTTGCTAATACTGGTGGAAATGTGAAACAAAAAGTATCTATCTATATACACACCCCTGCTGCTCATAGTCACAGACTTATTTATGTACCTACTCACATATTTCATTTAGACCTTCATATACCCACTCACATACCACGCAGACACTATTGCACTCACTCAAAGACTCACTCACAGACCCATGTGTGTACTCATATAAGCATACATAGGCTCATGCACCTACTTACAGATGCACTTAGAGAGTCATGCACCCACTCACATACATAGTCAGAGACTTATACATCCAGTCACAGAGAGTAATGCACCCAGTCACAGACCTACTCTGACACTGACACACCGACTCACAGAGACACTTATTATTATTGAGTTTTATTTCGCGCGTGGTTACCCTTGGGCATCCCAGCGCTCATCCAGAGAACACACCATAACAGAGACAAAGCGTTAGGCAGGGAACAGATAGGTCTTTAAGAGTTTGCGAAATCGTAAAATGCCAGTTTCGGAGAGCAAGTCAAGCGGAAGAGAATTCCACAAAACAGCTACATTAACGGAAAATCTTCTACCGCCAGTCCTGGCCTTTCTTACTCTCGCGACTTGCAAGAGATGTTGGTGATCTGAGCGAAGGGCGCGGGGGGCCTTATAAGATTGAACCATGCCCCGTAGGATAGGTGGCCCTTTCCCCTGCAAGATTTTTTGGGCCATACAGAGTGCCTTAAACTTCACCCTCTCTCTGACAGGAAGCCAGTGAAGCGCCTTCAACCCGGGACGGGCTGATTGCCGCCTGGGAAGGTCCGTCAAGAGCCTGGCAGCAGCGTTTTGTACTTGCTGCAATTTGTTTAAAGTTGATTCTGGCGCCCCCAGAAACAGCGCATTGCTGTAATCCAACCGTGAAATGATGAGCCCCTGAATTAATAACCTCCTGGTGGCCATCGGGAGGAGGGGTAGGATCTTCCGGGCTGACCGGAGCAGGCCGAAACACACGCCTGCGGTCTTTTTAGCGTGTGACTTAAAAGAAAGGTCCTGCTCCTACTTATACTTCCATTCACACACCAACTGATAGACATACCCATTCAGACAGTTATGTACCCATTCATAGATCAACTCAAAGAATCATGTACCCATTTGCATACCCATTCAGACACTCACACACCCACTCACATACACAATCAGCATCAATTATATAGCTAGAGAATTATCAAGTGGTGGTGGCTGTTGAATTCCTGCATTTCCACAACGTCTTCACGATCGGCATGGGTACCGATGTCCTTGCGACTCCCGGTGGCACAGCAAAATGGAAAAGTGGTTTTAGAGATAGTTTTTATAAATAACTCACTAAAAAAACATGAGTTTGGATGACACAGTAATAAACCCCTAGTATCAGAAATACTATATTATATGTCCATATATGTGTTTTTCAGTCTGTAAAAAGGCACGATTGTCACGTTCACCAATCGTTCGTCGAGACTCCCGGCATTAAAGCGAACACGGAAAATAGGTTTTATAGAAACTCACAAGAAAAACATGACTTTAGACAATACAGTAATAAACCCCTAGTGTGTAAAATGCTGTATACCTGTGCATATATATGTCATGGCAATACCCTGGATAACCAAGAATATGGAAAATATGTTGTAAAGATGGCTTTTAAAGAAACTTAGTACAAAAACATGAGCTTGTATATAGTAATATGTGTAGTGTAATGTTTAGAATGGATTGTTTTAGTTATTATTTTTGCATGTGCTTGTGGCCCTTGAATGTCTGCTTTTGTTTTGCAATTTGGCAACATAATTGCAGCCACCGCAATGTTGTCGTGAAGAGTCTCAAAAACTATAAAATAGGATCTTTGGAAAAAAATATTACAATATTTGGGGTACTAGGGTGGCTCTGACACGAGCCTTTCTGTTGATTGTGTGTATATGACAGCTACACAAAAGACTGGATGCAGAGTTTTAGGTTACTGGGAAACACCCTGTTGCCTACATCTATAAAGTGCACTCCATCTATAAATTCCATGCATGTGAAAATACAGATTATTGTTATAGATACAGCCCATGCGATGGTCTCTGAGGAATGCAGCAACAGTTTTATTAACATGGTTCCTGGCTTTGTCAAACTTTGGACAGCATTGATTTGACCACTTCCATTTCTGTCTTTGGCGTACATTTTGACTACACCAAGACCGTGTGAGGGAAAAGTGGCATCAGTTCTGCAAAAGTATTCTTCATTAGGATTCCCATGCCTATCCCAGTTAGTGTGCCTAGGTCATTTCCACCACAGTACACAATCATGAGGTGAGGAGCTCGGCAATCCACACTGGTTTTAAACAAAGCCAACAACTGATGAAACTTTAACCCTCTCTTGCCAAACCAAGTCATGTCCATATTTGGCAAACCAAAGTCCCTGTCAATACCTCTCTTTTTTGCAGCCTCTTTAGCCCAATAAACATAGTTGTGATCAGCAATCCACACCCTAAGCATTTTTTTTAAATGAATGAGCAATAGCAGGCAGAAGAAGGTGGGAGCTGAATGAGGTAGTTTTCCAAATGAAAAGTAGTTATAATGGAGGTGTTTTCTTTTCTTCAAATGAAAAGCAGTTATAATGGAGGTGTTTTCTTTACTTCTAGAATGTGCTGCTAACTTGTGTCTTATCGGTTCCACTGGGTTGTTAGATAAACTAAATTAGGTGTGTATTGGGGTGAAGGGTGTTAGAGACAGAATGTTGTTTATTTTAAGTTGAGGAGTGATGACACAAATGTAGTAATGTTAAACTTTCATTTTCAATTCAGGACTACGTAATAAACTGTTGTTCAGTATTTAACCCCTTGGCCGTAGCGCTAATTCGGCTGTGGCGCTGGGGGGGTGAGCGTGGTGCTGCCATGCTCGTGACAGAACCACGACGTCATGAGCCACGGGCGGCGTGTGCTTATGCCCGCTAACTAATTCACCCACACAGGTGGGGAATCAGTGCTGCGTGGGCGGAGAGGCCGCAGCATGACGGAACCACGCCGCCATGATCACACGCCACCCATGGCTCATGATGGCGTTGTTCCGTCATACGCAGGGAAGGGGTTACATTTTACAAAACTGAAGCTAAATTTAGGTTTGGACTGTTTATTTTCGCAATTTCTCCTCGATGATCACTAAAACATTGTGAACATTTGGTATTAGGAATCTAATTTTGAAAGCAAGAGAAAGGGTTAACAGCTGCTAATGATTCACAAGTGGAGATTGAGTAGTCTAAAATGAAAGACATGATGATTTCATTTGCTGCCTTTCTTATGATCATAGAGTGGAAAGTTGGAGTGGTTCCCATTTTATAGTTGCTTTGTATGAGTGTGGTGTACCATTGTTGTGCTTAATTTGTACAAATCGTAACAGTTTCAAAACTATCCAGAAAGAGCTAAAATAACAATATAAGCTGCGAACTCTGGTATGTACATAACTTTTTAATTGTTTAGAAATTGTGCATTAGATATGAAGATGTATATGGAAGTTTGATAAAAAAAGAGTATCACAGTGATATGAAAAACATATATCAGATAAACTGTATATGGAAGAGGGTATGTGTTTAAGGTGTCAGTACTATTGAAAGTTACAATTAGCAATGCCTTTAAAAATACAATATTTTAAATGCCTAAGCATCATGTGCAGAGCAGACAGACTATGTTATTTGCATTCTGGGATGCCATTAAGAAATGGTTTTGTACCTTGGAAAAGTGAGAATTGTTATTTTAAGTTTTAGAAACTTACTGATGCAGGTGCACACTGAGTAACACGGCAATGTATGCTCCTAGAGAGCCATGTATCCAATTATATATCAAGTGTGATATTCAGACTTCACTCACACATAGCTCATTGGAAAAGTATAGATACATTAAAACAGGTAACTTGACCAAAAGACCTAAACAATGAGTCACAGATATAGTCACAACTGCTTTGCATCAGTACTCAGAAAGGCATTGAATCACTCATGCACTATTAATGCAGGTATTTAATTACCCAGGCACTACACATGCACACTTGTGATCATGCAGGTACGAATTATGTAGGCATTGAACTATGCAGGCAATATCCTTGCATGCATCCAATCACCCAGGCACTAACCATTCACTTATACAATCACCAAGGGTGTACCTATAAAGTCTTTCAAAACTTCAGGTACAATCCAAGCACTTATCCAAATACCTATGTACAACCCATGCACTTATCGAAATACTGAGGAACAACCCATGCACTCATCCAACCAATCACAAACTACTCATGCACTATCACAATCACCTGAGCAGTACACTTGCTTTCATCCAATCACTCAAGCTTGAACAATGGACTCATGCAATTACCCAGACACTAGTAATGCACTCATCTAATCAGTCAGGCACTGCTGATGTACTCAGTTATCGAGGCACTACCTGTGTACTTATTTAAACACCCAGGCACTACCTGTACACTCAACCAAAAACACATCAGCAGCAACCATGTACTACTCATCCACACATCCAATCTGCTAGATGCTATGCATGAACTTAAACAATCATGTATGCACTATCCATGCACTCTATAAATCACCTATATACTAGCGTTGCCCTCCTGAAATCATCCAGGCACCAGAATTCCACTTATTTAATCATCCAACCACTATCTATTCATGTAATGAGGTATAAGTCGTTCAGGCACTACTGATGCACTTATCCACACACCCGTAGTAGTGATATACACATGAACATGCAGGCACTAATTATGCAGATACAGAACAACCCATGGGGTTCTCAAATACTCAGGGAATCATGCAGGTACTACATGTATCCTCAGGGTATCACCTAGGCACTACCTATGGACTCATTCAATCATCCAGGGAGTATTCATGAACTCAACCACAAATACATGTATTTACAAGGGTTAGTGAGCAATATGGAGTCCTTTACAACCATCTGGTGAATTGTATATGCATCCGGTCACACACTCTTTGCATGTATGCAAAAGAATTAGTGAGCTGTATGGTGTGGTAGAGATTAATGTGCAGATTTGTATATGCACTGTTCCCAGAATAAAAATCACATACATCTTAGTAGAAAAGTCCTGAGATACTGTATCCACCAATGACACAGTGGTGGAGAGACACGCACATAGCTCTTATATTTTGTTTTCGGATTTACAGTGTTGAGACCCTGTAAGTACTTCTACACTTAGGTTGATGTTCATTTTAAAGTTTACTATAGTATAGATAAACTGGCATTTCACCCTGTATAAGCGAGAAGTTAGATATGGTGCGCGTATGAGAGGGTGCTCTAATGTTAAAAGGTAACTAATAAATAACGTTTGGTATGTTTGCTTTGGGTTTAGTATATTGAAGTAAGTGCATGTAGTTATATAGCTAGGTTCATCTGTAGATTTAAAACTGCAACATACCATAATAACTGTTTTTCTATTATGTGTTAGTTAGTAGTAAAGTAGTTGGTACATTAGCTAGAGTGAAGATTAAAATATTCTTGTTTTTACAGAACAATATCTACATAACTACTGACAGCTAGAATGCCTACAGAAGCTCAGAGTAAAAAGCAACAGAAGCAACTACAGTATATCTGCAGAACTGAGACACAAAAGGGTGAAAATGCAGAAATGTGGAGAAAGAAAAAAGAGCTACTGTTAAGAGGACCAAGGCATTTCTTAAAAATATATGTGGACAAATGCAAATTTTACAAATAAATGAATGTAAAAAGCAAACTATGAGAAAAAAAAGAGTGGACAATATCTATATTACAAGAACATGAAGGAATGTAACAAAAATGGACACATCTTAACCAGGAGACAGAAACCGCTTAAGGAAATCAGAGCCAGGATTCTTTGTAGGAGAGTGGTTGTAAATCTAGTGAGACATTTTAAAAAGTATATAAGAAGGACAGAGGCACTAAAACAGAAAGAACAAGTTGAGGGGTAGTTGATAAGGCTTTTTCTTTGTAGAGTAAGCGCTTCATTTTGATTATAAATAGAATGAAGCCTCTGGATAAAATGGTGTTGTACATGAGGAGACAAAACCAAAAGAAAAGGTTAATGAATAGAAGTCACTTTTGTACAACTTTTAGTGGAGCATTTATACATACTTCTTCTTTAGAACATTTCTTTAATGAAAAAGGCTTTTTCCAGGATAAGACATTAGTTTATTAAATTGATAAAAGAGGACGATGTTATGAATTTAAAAATGACATTCCTATAGCAAAATTGGTGATGGTGTCTAAAAATGTAGAAAAAGTTATTGTAGAAGACATACAAGAAGGCTTAATCAGGCCCTCTATACAAATGGAATTGTGGTAGTGTGTGTAGTATTCAACAGCAATCCATTGATATACTAAGAAAAGTTCTACATATCTTTCCAAGGTGAAGTTAAAAATGCAAAATAAGTACTTTGCAAAGATTGGATCCTTGCAACGTTAGAAAGCATACAAATTTGGAGGGACACGTACTACCTTGTTTATCAAAGGTAGCATCCCAAAGCGCCTTTCATCATTTCAAGATATAAGCTGTACACCTCTCAAAAGCAATGCAAACTTTAGTTAGTAGGCTGTACTATGTAAAAACTCCTGCTTCCTGTTTAGGAAAAATAAATAGAGCACTTTTGCATGGTACTGAGGCAGAGGAAGAAAAAGTTTACGATGATGTACAGTTTAATTTCTTTTGTCCAGAACAGACTCTACTGAAAATGAACAGTTTTTCACAGGAAGAGATGCAGAACAGGACACAGGTATTATAGTTGATAACTTTGAAGAAGAGATTACAACATTTTACATAGTGTGCTCTTAAAAATCCAAAGTATGTTTGTATATGTTGTTGGCACACTCACTACAAGATTAAAACACAATCCGTTGACTTGTACTTAAAAAGTGAATAATAAAATAATGATAACTGAGAAACGTTTGCTCTGTACTTATTTGTAGAGGAACACTTTGTCTTGTCCATACAGCTAGTTATATTTACCTACTGTTACAATAAATTATAGGATAATAAAATGCCTGCCAGAGCTTTGTATAACAAGTTAGTACTGGTTCCCGTTCCAGACCCACAACAAGGTTTAAATGGTTATGAGTCAATTCTTATCCAAATTATACTTCCATGTCAGTCTGTAATGTGTATGGAGGTAAACACAGGCAACAGACCACCAGTAGTGTACTGAATTAGTAGGATGCTCAAGAATTTTTAATGGTAACGCTAGGACTATTCGAGGAAGAGGATGTGAATTTCAATGAATTATTTGGTTTATCTTACAAATGGAACCATAATTGTGAACATTGTGAATTCACCGCTAGCACTGAAATTAATCCAGAACGACTCCTCTACTTGATGTTACCAGACTGTAAAGTTGTGGCCTTTGAACATTTAACCAAAAATGCCAAACAAGATATGACAAGTCTAAACTGCAGATCAGAATTTAGGTGAACATTATTACTACAAAGGTATGGGCTATATTTCATAGTCACGCTACAATGATGCAGAGTGGATGGTACTAAATAAGAAACTAAAATTACAAACTTTGTAGCTGGACCAATTTCCATTTCAAAACGAAGTTTCACAACTATATCAGTCATATTTCATGAAGGAGTTATTATGACCTCTAAACACTACACAATACATTTCAGATGTCAATGAGGATGAACAGAGTGCAAGACATAGAAACGTTAATAAAATCAAAACTCCATAAACATTTACAAAACTTATATTTGCTACGTCTAGAACCGAAGTTCTAAGGACAATTTAGGATAGCAAAATGTGGTATTGTGTTGACATGTAAATGAATTATGTGTTTCTGAGATATTATTCAGCTTATTAGGGGTATTGTCTACTACAAATTGTTAGAAATGAAAGACTTTTTTAACTAGAGGTAAAGAAGGTATATACCTATACAAACGCACGTATCGATTCATAGTCTGTCAGATCCTCTCACATATCTATACAGACACTGTCCAACCATTCACCTATATATAGGGCTCCCGGTTTTCCGTTTAAAACGGATTTTTACATATAAATACAGACGGAAAACAATTTTTCCTTTATCTGTATTTATATGTAAAAACGGCAAAATACTAGAAAATTACAGCGCTGCCTTGCTCGAATCCAGAGCTATCTGCCCCCCTCCCCCTCCTGCCTTGTGTTGCAGGCCGGGATGAGTCAGCTTCTAGGGCACACCCACAGCCGTACCCAAGTGCTTCACAGGTCTTTAAAAGACCATTTGTATGTAAATGAAGCTTTGTTCACCTCTTAGCCCCCTGCAGCCCCACTCTGACTGTTGCTTAAAGATTCAGCCCCCCCTGCCCCCCGAATTTTTTTACCCGTGCCATCTCTGAAAGTGGCAGTGTTGCTGGGCGCCAGCTGTTTGCAGTGGTGGTACAGCTGCTTGCCACTGGCTCTCACTGGTTGGGCTTTGTGCTACCTGGAGCACTTTGCATACTACTCACTTCATGGCTCAGTAATATGCTGTCTGGTTGTATGCCACCCGCTTCATCAAATCTCAGTGGCAGTGTTGTTTGCAATCAGGTCCACTTATCGGTCATTGTATTGTGTTTATTAGATGTGTGTCATCATTTCTTTGTTTTTTTAGCTTTCGGAGCCATAGTTTTCATCCGTTTATAGTGCCTGGTGCGTTTTCCAGTGATAAGATTTGTTGTAGTTACTTGTTTTCACAGGTGCTCGGTGTGAGCTGCTAGCACGCATACTTATGTGCTCCAATTTACAGCACTTAATCCCCTCTAGAAATGTCCTGGCCAGTGTTTTGACAAGATAAAAGTGTTCCTGCTGGAAATAGTGTTATATAAGAAAACATAATCCCTGCATCCCACCTTCTTAAAGTTTGATGGAGTTTTGGCAACGCAAATCACGAACAGCTTGGGTCCGTATGCTGTTATTTTGTATTTACACAGGCGCTCCTCGCATTGTGATGCTGTTGGCTTGCAGACAAGAGCTTGCATAGTGTTGCTTGGGTGGGAATCAAGAGGACCCTCTGTGGCAGGAGTGCTTTAGTCCTCTTGTGTTGAGTTTAGCAATGAAGCCAAGTGAGACAGTTTTGCAGGAAGGTTCAATGAAATGGACTGCACATTTCATACTTGCCCTGGTCTTGAATGGCATCACTCTAGTTGTTGCGTGTAAAAGCTCTTTGTCGCTGGCAATTTTCCCCACAAACATTAGTTTGCCCTGTTAAATATTACACAAAAGTCAACGAAGGAGGCATAGCAACTCCCTTACTCATGGATAGGTGCTTACACACAGTCATACCTGGGACTGCAGTGTTTCTTTCCAATTTCAGTTTGGCATACTGGTATTGTGTCAACTATAATAGTAAATTACTTTTTTCACAGAACGTGAGTATGGTGAGTGATGAAATTAAAAGGCAATCTAGCTTGCTTAACTCCCCCCTCTCCCACAAATGCAGCCTCTTCCAGTGTGTCTCGTCTATATTTTATAATTTTTCTCATTGTGTCCCCATCACCCAGATGACAAATAATAATGACCATTTGCAATGCAATAGGTCTCGCATTTGCTAGAGTTTGAGCTATTGACATTGTAAATGACATGCCATTTATTTGTGTTTTTCAAAAAAGATGAATAGAACGCTTTGTCATTTACAATGCCAATAACTTAAACTCTTGCAAATGTAAGACCTATTGCATTGTAAATGCTTGTTTGTGTAGTGCTTGCTGCCAAATTCTTACGGATTCATAGCACTGCAAATGATATAATTTGCCGAGCTTTGGAAGGGTTAAAAACCGAGACCGCACAGAGATTGAACTTGGGACCTGTATCTTGCACAATGGTTAATACCATGCGCACAAAGCCCTTTGGGCTCAAAGGGCTTCAGTTGCTCAGAAGCCAGTACTGTCTTGTTCTATTCTCTATATGAAGAGAACAATATTTGGGCTCTGGAACGCACAGAAAAAAATACAGCGATTCTTCACAACATTTAAATGTACACTCCCATATTTCAATGCACACTCCAGAATCTTTACATACACACCGCATGGCTAATTCCAATCTTTGCCAACTGATAGCACAAGGCTGTTGGCAGAGAAGCAGAGGAGAATGCTAAAATGAGGAATACAATAAATGAGCATTGTTACTGTAAATAACTCCCCATGTTAACTGCTGCAAAGTCATGTTCATACTTTTGGCATGCCTGCATGAAGTACCCATATCATACTGTACATATGTACACATGGACCCTTCTCATATATTCTTGGCTAACGCTCCTGTTTTTTGAACCTGAAGAATTGCCTAACGTGTACACATTGATTGGGAAATAAAGGCGTCCCATTCCATTTAGGAGAACCATATTTTCAGTAAGTACGACGTTATTAAACAAAGACAGCTCCAGTTCTGTGTAATCTGTGTACAGGTAGGAGCATTTGTTGCTGCCCCGGCCCTTTAGAGAATTCACCATCTCCAAGGTTCTGCCTCACAAGTGACCTCTGCACCAGCCCTCTGCCATTTCAACTCGAAAGGTATGTTTATTTCCCCTATGTAAAAAGTAAATATCTGAGACTCCAAAAGAACCAGGGCACACAACCACCCACTCAGCGGGGCCCGGCAGATCGGTACTTCCTCTCCAGTACTACCCTATTACGGTAACTAGTCCCCAAAATTTGCGATCCCACATTGGTGCTGTCTGGGCTCTCACCTGCCCCTTCTCCACCTAGGGGCGCCAACATCATGCCGTAGCCTCCCCCAATGCCCCTGACTCCTCTGCACTGCTAAAGCCACAACAAATCGCTAGTTTAAGTGAGTGCCTGTGTGCATTGTCAATATAAATAAATGTGGAAAAATACTAGCTGTAGCTTCGTCTTTTGCTTGTGGCAAAAATAAATGTGGACAAATACAGAAAAAAGGCCCAAAAAATAAATATGGATAAATACAGACAGAAATGACAAAAAAATAAATACCATAAAACCGGGAGACCTACCTATATATAAAGTGACTTTCACACCCTCCTATGTATTTATACATAAACACTTGTACACATTCACATACCTAATCTTAGACAGTGACACCCTTTCAGATACTCATATAGAGCTATTTTATTCTTATTGGCATACTTATACAGACTGTGACACCCATTTGCATACTCATTGAGAGATTCTTACACCGTCTCACTTGCTCATAACAGATACTGTAATACCCATCTGCATGCTGATACAGTGACTTTTACATCCTCTCACATACCCATAGAGAGACTCTTATTTCCTCTCATATGCTGATGTAGACACCCTTATACCCATTAAAATAAGGGTGCAGGGTAGGAATATCAACGTAGAAATATCGTGTGACATAAATATCTCTGCAGAAATATCGAGTGGAACAAATATCGAAAACAAAAATATAATTTGACCAGAATATCAACTGACAGGTAAGTAATATCGATAACAATAATATAGTTGTAATAAATATCGTTTACAAAAATATAGTTTACAAAAATATCGATTTATTAATAATGTTATGTATTTTAGTGTTTTTAATGAGAATTGTTTGTTATTTCATTATATGTTTTAGAATTATATTAGTTATTAATGTTTTTTATGTTTAATTTTGTGTTACTACTTCCGTAGCGGGTTGTGGGTTTATAGGGGAATAGGGTGGGAAGTAATTTAATTATATAAAATTAATTGATTAATTAATGCGTTAATTTATTAATAATAGTTTAATAATTAGTTGTTAATTAATTTAAATTAGTCAATTAATAAATAATTATGTTTATTGTTTAATTAATTTTAGGTGTGTGTTGTGGAGTTCATACGTGTATATGGTGTGGTGGGTGGTAAGTAATTAATTTATAATTGATTAATTATTAAATATTTTTTTAATTAATTACCATTAATTAATTAGTAATTATTAATTGTAAATGTGTGATTAATTTTAGGTGTGTGTTGTGGTTTATTTAGGTGTATATGGTCTGAAAGCTGGAAATTAATTAATTAATTAATTAATTAAAAAATACATAAATTTTCATTAATTAATTAGTAAATATTAAATATAATTGTGTAATTATTTTAGGTGTGTGTGCTGGATATTATAGTTTTAAATAATGTGTAATTAATTATTTTTATTATTTTTGTTAATAATTATATATTTAAATGTATATAATAATTAGGTTTATATTGGAAATTAAGTTTAATACAAATTTTGATAGTTTTTTTTTATTGTTTTGGGTTCCAGTGCTTTCCCTACTATTGTACTCACTGGAGTGGGAATAGTTATTTTTACCCCTACGCTATCCAACGCTTTCCCTACTGTTGCACTCTCTGGAGTGGGAATAGTAATTGTTACCCCTAAGATATCCAGCGCTTTCCCTACTGTTGCACTGTCTGGAGTGGGAATAGTCATTTTCACCCCTACGCTATCCAGCGCTTTCACTACTGTTACACCCATTGGAGTGGGAATAGTAATTTTTACCCCTACGCTATCCAACACTTTCCCTACTGTTGCAACCTCTGGAGTGGGAATAGTAATTTTTACCCCTAAGCTATCCAATGCTTTCCCTACTGTTGCTCTCTCTGGAGTGGGAATAGTAATTTTTACCCCTACGCTATCCAACGTTTTCCCTACTGTTGCACTCTCTGGAGTGGGAATAGTAATTTTTACCCCTACGCTATCCTAAGTTTTGCCTACTGTTGCACTCACTGGAGTGGGAATAGTAATTTTAACCCTACGCTATCCAATGCTTTCCCTACTGTTGCACCCTTTGGAGTTGGAATAGTATTTTTTACCCCTACGCTATCTAACGCTTTCCCTACTTTTGCACCCTCTGGAGTGGGAATAGTAATTTTTGCCCCTACGTTATCCTGGCTTTCCCTACTGGTGCACTCCCTGGAGTGGGAACAGTTATTTTTACCCCTCGCTATCAAATGTTTTCACTACTATTGTTTTTCTTTTGTTATTAAATGTATGTATTATTATTTTTTTAATACTTTAATGTGTTAATTAAATATAGAATTTGTTTTATTCAAAATGTTTTATATATGTGTTTATTTTATTTTTATATAATTATTAAAGTTTATAAATTAAATAAAGGTAATAATAAAATGTAATTAAGAACATATATGTATATGTACACATTTATTGTGTTTATATTCATTAAATTAAGTTTATTTGTTATAATTAGTTAAAATATAAATGCCATTTAATTTATTTTGTTAATAATATTAATATTATTTATTTATTTATTGTAAGTTATATTATTTTTTAAAGTCGATATTTTTTACATCGATATTTTTTACATCTATATTTATGAGTCGATATTGTTGTACTACCTGTTTAGGTATAGGGAGTCGATATTTTTGTAATCGACATTTTTACATCTATATTTTTGTTAACTGTATTTTTGTTATCGATATTTAAACATGGAACCAAAATAGGCATGCAGAGATTTACACATCCTGGCACACACTCTCATATACTTACTTTTATATCCATTTCCATATGTATACACATGCTCTTACGCTCTATTCATAGACAGTCAGAACCTGTCACTTATCTATACAGACAATGTCACAAATATTCACATACCTATAGGGATACTCTTTAAGGGCGGGCAGAGATCTCTGCTCCACCCACGGAGTGTGCAGAGATTTGCCTACTCAGCGTACCGCGGGGAACGCAGAGTAGACAACTCTCCGCACACTCTGGAGCGGAGATGGCCAGCCTCTGCCTCCAACCCCCCTATTAACAATTAATTCTACATTAATTAAAAGTAAATTAAAAAACACTTACCTGTATTGCGGTACTGACCATGTCATGAGTGATGTAATATGTGAGGTCATAAGCAGTGCATTGCGAGGGCGCAAGTTATAGTTAGTTGCGGTAACTATAAAAGCTGAATTTCTCTGGTTTTGTACGAGTAAAATGTCATGCTAACTATAAAGTCGCTGTAACCTTTGTTTTTTAGTGAATTTCCAGGTTTTTTAAACTCTATTTGCTAATTATAACGTCCCTACAACCTTTGTTTTTTTTGTGAATTTCTCAGGTTTTCTAAAATTCTATATGCTAACTGTAACGTCTCTGTATCCTTTTTTTTAGCAAATTATTATAGATTTTTAACTAGTAGTCCCATTTTCAGAGTAGTCGACAAAGAGGGCTGGGTCTCCAGCCAGCTCCCAGGAATCCCAGTGAGTAAGTAAGTAAGTAAGTAATGTTTATTTGTACATTGTTAATAAAAATCTTTACAAAATTATAAAAACACCAATAAAATCTTTGTGAAAAGAAACCATTTGTACTTGAATTTATCGAATTTGATTACATTAAAAAATAGGAGATTTGTTGGAATCAGTTCATGAATATCCTCAGAACATAAAAAATGTTCGTCAGACGTTGTTAGGTCTCTTTCTTGTTAAGTCGAAGAACTTCACGACCTGGCAATTCAATTTGGTGTCGCTGGTGGAAAAGCACAGTTTGACTGCCTGTCTGCAGGTCCGAACAGCATGTAGGTTAAAGGATGGACGTAGGAAGTTGTACCTCAGGAATCCCAGTGGGTAGGACGTAATAGGTGGGCTTCTTGGCCCCTAAGGTCCCTCAGGAATAAACCTAATCTCCTAACCAGTAGTGCACCTTGATCCGCATTTGCAGAGTGGTGGAGCAAGGGGGCGTGGCCTCTGTAGAACTCTAAGCAATCCCTCTGTGTGTTACTTATTGGAGATAACAGGATGGGTTGTTGGCCCTCAAGGACATCCTGGTAGGAGGACAAGCCACAGTTCTCTACCACTGTGCAGATCTGCCTTCTGGCACACTACTAGTAGGAAAAGAAGTGCCCTTGGCTATTAAGGGTCCTTGGGGGCCAACTAACTCTCCTGTTACCTTCAGCAAGTCCCACACAGTGGGTTTGCTGAGAGGTGTTTGGTAGCCAGGCCCCCTTTATCCTCAACTCTACAAATGCACCTCCTGGGGCACTACCAGTGTTGAGGTGCATTTGCAGAGTGGTGGAGAAAGAGGGTGTGGCCTCTGACCACCTCTCAGCAATCCCAGTGAGTAGGGCATACTGGAGGTAACAGGAGGTCTTGTTGGCCCCGAAGGGCCCTCAGCAGCCAAGGGGACTTTATCCCCCAACGAGCCGCGCACCAGAAGGCATGTTTGCAGAGTATTGGAGAAAGGGTTCGTGGACTCTAGCGATTTGCCAGATTTTAACTTTTAGTTTAGTTTTTAGGGGACTGTTTTGAGCCCCTGGGAATGCAACCCCCATGGCTGGCCATTTTTTATATTCAATTTTGTAAATATTGAAAGGGAGGTAACATAGCCCCCATCCCTGGGCCATATTTTGCCCAGGTAACCCCATCACCAGGGCCTGGTCTTTTTTTTTCTTTTTTTTTTTTACAAATTTCTTTAAAGGGAGGTAGCTGAGCTGCTCCCCTTCAGGGCCATTTTTGCCCTGAGGACCCCTTCCCCAAGACCTTTATATATTAAAAAAATTAGCTGATATCGGCTCCAGGTAACCCATCCCCTAGGGCCTGGCCATGTCCCTGTCAGCTTCCCACCTCCTGTAGTAGCCTGTATTCCTTTTAGAGCCAGGGAGCTGCTTACATGCAGTAGTCTGGATCTCAAAGCAATGCGTTTTATTCCTTGCTCACTTGTAAGAGGGCAGAGAAACAGACATGCTCTGCTTTCAGCAAATGAGAGCATTTCTGGCCCTGCTTGATAAAAGCAGAGCCGGTTTGCTATGCCTTGGCGGGCGAAAACTGCAATGTCATGGCGGTAGGCCATCGAGGGGTCCACGAGGGAGGAAGCATGCCCCCCTCCTTTGTTATTAAAGCCCAGGGAGGTGGTGGCCTACTGTGCTGCAGGGGCAGCTCAGCCCCAGTATGTAATTTAAAAGACTTGCCATGGGGAGGTGGCTATCCCCAGGGCTATGCGGGGAGGGCATTAATATTATTCCATTTAGCCCAGGGGGAGTTGGTCCCCGGGGCTGCAGGGGTCCACGTGGCCTCCCATATTTGACACATTTACCCCGCGGAGGTAGTAGTCCTCGAGCTTCCAGGGAGGACATAAGGGCATCCCCTAATTCACTTAATGGGGAGGTGGCATTCCATGGGACTGCAAGGGGCTGATCAGGCCCCCTGCATCACTTTTCACATCTTTGCCCCAGGGAGGTGACGGTCACCGGGGCAGCGGTGGACGCCATAGGGCCTCCCCCATATTTTTTTTTATTTCATTTTTGCCCCAGGGAGGTGGTGGTACCCACTCCAGAATATCAACAAGCTTATTTCTTGACACCTGCTGCATCTTATTCTTTATCTACTACAGATCTATTCAGAACATTTTGTCTGTCTAGTAATGCCCAATAGTAGCGACTTGCTGTAATGAGGACTTTACATTTGCACCCCATCAATTATATGCTACTGGTAGGACCAACATTTCTAACTGCTTCTTAATTTATTACCACCTCTCCAGTATTGGGCAGTTCTCAAATTGACTTTCCCTATTTTCTGAACCTGGTGCTCATTTTGGTGTGTGTTCCTCTCTGTTCACTACAACAGATCTCCTTTATGTAACATTTGATTTCTTCTCACTAAAATATTCTCTTGCCCTGAGACACAGGTGAGTCTCTTTCACCTTACAAGAGTCCAAAATCCAAAACAAATTTGTTTTTGATAGAGAACCTACAAAAGACTCTTGATTTTCCTTTCCTAAGAAACATTTACTACCTAATTTGTGGGCCAAATACAATTTATAATTCCTCCCTTCACACGCAATTGCCTCTCAGGCAAGGTTTCCATATTTCTCAAAGCTTTCAAAACACCCTTATGGCCTGAAGATACAACACAAATTAACAACCACACTCATTTTAGTATTAACTTTTAGAATATAATACTGGCAAGATTATGACCCAAGCAAATGACTTAGAACTACAAAGAGACCATACTTTACCAACCTGTTGAACCACCTGGCTGTTGCTGTCACTAACTCTACTTCTGAAAGAGCAGAGATCCAGCCAGCAACAGGTAGTTCAAAGTATCCTTTGAAAAAGGATGATAGGTCCCCTGAAATCAACATACTGCAGGTGATTAAGAATGCAAAGATTAACCATGTCAAAATAAAAATCTCAAACCCAACTGTGTTGTGAAATTTAGAATTAACTAACCCTCTAACACCTTCTAATTAATGGCATGCTACAGTAAATTTTTTATACTGCAAAAGGAACACAAACTGAGTCAAAACCTATATTGATATATCTGGTTCATCCACTTGATTTGACAACTACAAACATACCTCTGTAAAGTGAGCAAACTCCCAGATCCTTGGAATGTAAATATATTACCATTTTTGAAAAAATGTACTGTCTTCAAAAAACTCCAAACTGATCAAAGCTAACCTCAAATGTAAGAACTGTGAGCACTCGGGGATACTAGATCTATGATCATTTTGGTAATAACACTGAATAATTCTCTGAGCAGTTCATTTAAAACATGTATTGCACTCACAACTTTTGACACAAACATGGTTGACTTCAATTTGCATTGGAAACTTCAGATAAAACCAGCAGGTACTGGTCAAGAAGAATTTCTGACAGCATACAATCGAGCACAACTCTCATTCTTATACACCCACTAAGTACACTTACTCGTAGACCCAAAAAGTTAACAAAACTTGCTATGTTCACAAACCTCTATCTACTAATGTTTCTGCTAAGAAGCTGATTAATTTCTTCTAATGTCTTGCAAAACAAATGGTCAACCCAGAAGTGAAATGGCTTGGATCATGGGAAAACTAAATTAACTCAGAGATCACAGGGTTAATGTTCCTCACAAACACCACCCCATCAAGTGAGAAACAATAGTTTTCGACTTTGGTTACTAAGGCCTCTCCCTTAGACACTGTTGACCAATTATGAAGAAACCAAAAGTTCTCCAAAATATCTGGTGTTTTGAGAGCCTAAAGAATAAGAGATGACTTGAGAAAAATTGGCAAATACATTCCTCCTCAAAAGTTCTCCTACCCCGTAAACAATCAAGGAGTTTCTACAAAAACATATTTTACCACTCCAAGGCTAATTTTCTCCTCTCACAAGTCACCCAGGTTAAAATCATATCATAATGTATGTTCATTCTTCTACATATTCAGTTGTCACATAGCAGACATGATTTAAAATATGGAAAAACAAAACATATAATACTCCAAAATGGACAAGTTATCACACAAAATATTTAACCATTTGGCTGTGACAAGCCAAAAGATAAATTGCCAACATTTTGAACACATAAACAGTATCTCACTCTTCAAGCTGGTTGAAAATGCTACACTGTCATTATTCTTAATGACCCAAACCCCAATACACTAGCAATAAAATATCATCAGCAACATAAAGGCAACCTGGCTCAATATAACCAATGACTCCTCTTACAGAGCGGAGTCCTAAATGCCTTGAAACAGGCCACATAAAGTTCCTACTGAAAAAACCTGTCCATGACCTAACAGCTCCTAATAGCTAGAGACACATCACCCAAACATTATCCTTGACAGCTGTGAAGCAAATCAATTGCAAAACTACCTGACATAAAATAAGCCCATAGGGGGCTTCCAATCCGGGATCTGACAAGGGCACATTACTAAAGAGCAACACCTCATGCATTAAGAAATACATTAAGCATTCCTGATTGAATCTTGTCTCCTTTTTTTCTAGCTATCTCTGTAGAATTCATATCCGTTGACTATAGCATGATCTGAGCCATTCTACAAAAGTGATGAAATGGTTCAAGTGCTCTCAAAACAGACAATACAAATATGTATTGACAACCACCACTTTCCACCATTCAACACTTTTGTAGTACCTCAATGATCTATTCTAACCCTCTTACTGTTGAACATGTACACAGAGATGCTATGAGAGGTAAAACAGCTATACCTCAGATTATACTCTTATGAAGATGTATTTTTGCAATGTGCCTAAAACTGGATAATGTGACACAATCTCAGTCTTAGTCTGGTAAGTGTGGAATTTCTCCTGTTCTATACATTAGATGTGAATTATTGATGCAAAGCTAGCTTACATCTTCCAAGCCTCTAGGAAAAGCCAACTCACTGTTCTTCATTGTTCACAGTAGATTACACACAGAGGAACATTCAGAACATTTTTGAAAGGGGCAAAGTTTCAATGGAAGGTAATACCTTTTCCACCAAACAGTCACTTAAATTACTTACTACATGTAGTCCAGTAACTTAACAGAATTGATTACAGAAATGCCAATGAAGGTGGTTTCCCAGATGCAGAATTGCACCTCCTATAGTTTTTCTGCATGCTGATGCAGGATTGGTAGCTAGAAACTGCAAACGGAGCATATCAACACTATGCTAAGAGATCTTCCATGGCTCCCTCTGAAATAAATTTCAATTTAAACTTGCTAGTTTAATGAACAAGGCCTTTCATTTCAACACTCCTAAATACCAGTCAAGGAAAATGAAGCTCTCTGGTGACAGAAGCAATAACATGTTTACACCGATAAACCCCTAAAACCACGAATCAAGGCATGTTATGTAACACTGGCACATTTATGACAGCAAGAGTGTTGTATATGACCAGTGACCTAAGTTGTTAAGAGCTGTAACAGCACTATTTTACCACCTTAGAAAATGGCAAATAATTGCTTGTAACAGAAACTTTCAATATAACATATTACTACACGATACACAAAGCAACATATCACCACAAATAAAACATAACATAGCATATTACAAAAAGCTGTTAAAACAGAGCACACAACAAAAACCGCAGCCCTACAAAACAAATTCACATTACAATAATGCAGCACAAAAAGCCAGCAGAACACATTAACGACACCACAACATGCTACACAGCAAATGTGCATGAACATTCTTGTCACATATTACCAGTTCCAAAATCCTATTTTGATAATACTGTAGTAAACGATGTTTAGAGCAAATACTATCTTAATTGTGCTAGTCAAACATCTTTTGAGATCAGGCCCACAGTGTTTTAAATTGGTGCACCCAGGGCTCACATTATGTGATACAGCTCTTGCTGTTTGGATTCTCACATCTTTGGAACCAACTCCCAGTTCAACCCTGCAATCTTTTGTTGATGTCAGAAAGGTCAATAAAACCACAATAGTTAGGTAGTGTGTCTTTTCTGCATTGGAATACTTGCAAAACATTAATGACCTGATTCACAAAGGTAAACTTAATTTTCTTTTTAGTTTGCAATTGTTTGCTATTCACAAAGGTATTTTACGAGAAGTATCTTTACTAGTCCGGAGTCTCTGCACATAAAAAGATAGGACTGTTCTATCTGTTTATGCACAAAGACACCGCACCTCTAAAGATGCTACTCATAAAACACCTTTGTGAATAGCAATGACGCCCTCAGTTAACAGCGAGTGCACTACAGTCCCTTTAAAAAATAATTTTTGACTGGTAACGCAATAACAGATGTTAAGCATAACGCTATAGGGTTAGTTCTCCTCTATTATACTAACGCTCCTCTCTCTTCTTTATCCTTCTATATGACAACCCAAGGAGCCTACAAAAGCTGAGCCTTTATCATTGTAATATTTGTTTACTGCACATATTTAGTCAACTTGCATGGTTATTTCAGCTTTGTTTTGACAACAAGAACAGTAACTTGTTCGGAATAGAAATCCTCCGATAAGCAACACTTGTCATTAATAGTATGTTTCAACAGGAGTATAAAAAAACATCACAACGAAGTATTATAAAACAGATGCTGCCTTAATATAAAATGATAGCGTCCACACATTCTGCAAAAATATTTCTCATTTATTTTATTGCCGACTGGTTAGTATTCAGGTGAAAACGATATAAAAGTTGTTTTAGTGAAAATACATTTTAGCCTTGAGCATGTTTTAGAATTGTTAAACAGCTCCATCTATATTTATTTCAAAAATTCCATTACAGAAACACCGGCATTATGCTCTGTTAAACTTATTGGTGAGAATCTTGAACAGAGAATGCAATTTAACAGATAAAAGCTCCAAATTGTGAATTCATCTGGCACCTTGCTGCTTTGATCAAGAATCTTGAGAAAATAATCAGTGGTCATGGGACTTTGAGTATAGGGTTAAGCAATACCCTGCCTCGCAGAATCTGTATTTTTTCACACATTCCTAGTCCCTTGCGGAGAAACAGATAGACTTCAGTTCTTCAGGTCACGTACCTGAGCACTGGCAGTTCTTTTCAATATCTTAGATTAAATGAGCTGTGAAATGTGTGTTTTTATTAGACCAGTATAAGTTTACTTGTGAGTTGCTTTCAAAATCATTTCGATCAAGTGCAGCGTCTCCATAGAAATCATTCAAAATGTTTCTGCTCAGACAAATGTTTAGAACAGATGCGCAAAGTAATTTTGTCATTAGAGAACTGCAATAACTAAAATGTTTCCAAGCTAGATAGAAATATTTTAATGAGTGTAACAGCATGCTAAAGTGTTTTGAAGGAGGATAATTCAAAATGAAAATTGAAAAGTCGTGAGTCGGGCGATATAGAAATAAAGAAATAAAATAACAAAATGTAGTTTATTTGGGTTTAAAACAAACAATAGAAATCGAACATGTATATATTTAAAACCTCAAGACTCATTATATATTAGGGCCTTTTTAAAAATACAATAGTGAAAGGCAGATAAAATAATTCAATTAACTTCATAGAAGTTTTCCTTGGTGTTCAAAAAAAAGAATTCACATCCTTTACAACCAATAAAATAGTTCATGGTATTATGAAAGACATAGACTATTGGTGTATTTTACTATTGAAAGGGCATACAACTGACATAGTCATAGTTTTCTATCTGCCCAGTTCACTCACCAGTTGTAGTCAAGAATAGTAATTCATGCAATGTTGTATACAGAGTAGACCGTTATCGTAAGCTGGTAATCCTTCAACACACAGTTTAGAATTAGAAATAGGGATATGCACATATTTACACCTTGTAGGATATGGCACAGAGCCCTCTATCCACACAGATGGTAAAAGCATCCTAATAAGGACTTTAGAACCCTTCATAGGTGGGAACCCACTGAGTATGTCCACGCTACCATTTCTTAAATCTAATATTATTACTAATGGTAGTACTTTGGCTGAGTTTGATAACGGGTTGAGCCTCGTTCAAGCATATTAACCTGTGTTGGATCATTCTTCCTATGCATAAGGCTTTTTTAAAGGGTGGGATTTCTGTCATAATGCCAGCAGGGCCGAAGCCTCTAAATCAGGTCCAAGTCTGATATAAAGATGTTAAAAAAATAACAGTACTAAAAGAAATCCTTGCTTAACAGGATAGTCTGCTGGTGGTGGAATCCACATTTGCAAAGGGCACTGTCATTCATTCTAGGGAACTATCCTTCACTCTATTTCTCCCTTCCGCTATAATAGATCTAGGGGTGGCGGTAATTGTCATTACTTGAGAACGCTGCGAAATTCCACATGATTACACGAATACAGTAATTCTGCATTTAGAGCTATTTCTTAGTGAAAAAATGCCCCTTCGCATCCAAAATGAGAATCTATTTTTAAAGAAATAGCCTTAAATGCAACAATGGTGTCACCATTTTGAAATTCATCCTCTACGCTATTTACGTAGATTCTCATGTTGTCTCATGAGCATGGACACTCTGGCAGGCTCATTCCTTGCTAGATAACTTTATTGAACAGCCGCGTTGGACACTCACGCGGGAGACGCGCTTCTCACTTGATCAGGATGTCTACGTTACTGCGTCACGCTAGCCCTCTGTCTTTCTACTGTTTCATGTTTACTCATGTTTAACTTGTACTGTGGGCAGCGCTGATGTATAGATGAAGTTGGGGGAACCGTAACAAGCATTTGGGAGCATACAGTACACCATATAATGTACGTATATTTTTGATCAACAATTGCGGATTTCTATGTGTATTTTATCATTACCATACTGCAATCTTTATGTATTACATTGTGGCCACCAAGGAATGGTAATTTTTCATATGTTATGACTCCTGGCACCCGCTATACGAGTATCATGGAGTCCTCTTTCCATGTTCATGCTTTCCCTGGCGCATTTTTACATGGTGATTGGTGGGTTACTTTTCACGTGATCAAGCCATTTTTGATGGCGAAACGCGTTGTGAATTAAACAACACAACCTACATTGGGATGATGTGTCTTTTGTTGTCCTGAGAGCGTGCTGAACTGAGTTACCTTTGGACATTAGGTTGCCGGTTACTCCGCTGGCGTGCATGCCACTCTTCGAGGGTCTTTGAGGTCCAGAAGGAGTATGTTACTTGGATATATATATATATATATATATATATATTCACAGAAAAAACCATAGGTTATAGACCATATATAGTTAGGAATTAGCATTTACAAAACCTTGAAAATTCACTGAAAAAACCATAGGTTATAGACCATATATAGTTAGGAATTAGCATTTAAAAAACCTTATTTTACTCACACAAAACCATTGAAATTCCATATATAGTTAGTTGCACTAACTATATATCGCGCACCCGTAATCCACTGCTGATGATGTCACATATTACATCATTCATGACATGGTCAGTGACATCACTGATGACATCACTGATGACATCTCAAATGACATCACTGATGACAACATCCAGTGATTATGTGTTTCTGTAAAGTTTAAATATGTTTTACATATTGAAGAATGAGTGGATGTATAAGTGTCTGAATGAAGGTTTTAGTAGGTGCGTGATTGACTGTATGAGTGAGTGATTAAATGCGTCTTACTAAATGCACGGGTTAGTGACTAAACTGTCTGAAAGTGTGCATCAGCATGTCTGTTGTTGTGCAAGCTGCTGCATGTGTTGATCAGTAGCTATATAAGTAGCTATATGGGTTATTGATTGGTTGCACAAGTATTTGTATGGGAGACTGAGTGTGTGTATGACTGGCTGGGAGGTGTGTGACTCTGTGCAGATCAATGTGTACTTGTATCAGTGATTCTATAAGAGAGTAAGTATGTGTTAGTATATGTTTTAAAATGTAAGGTACTCTATGTTTAACTGTGTAGATTAGAAAATGGAACTGTGATTGATTCTTTACAGGACTGACTAGGTGTGTGAGTAACTCCATGGATGAGTGGCAGAGTGTGAGTGTCTGTATAGGTGTATGAGTGCATATGATAGTGTTGTAAAGATGAGTGATTGTATGTATGAATGATTGTATGGGTGAATGAGTGAATGTGTGTGTAGACGTAGGAATCAGTGAGTGGGTATGTAGTAACTAGTATTGGTGTGTCAATGGTTTCAAAAATTATACTCTGTATTTAACACTGGGTGTAACAGAGGTTATATTAAAGTGTGAGGAGATGCATTGTATTGTCACATTAATGATATCATCATTGATGTGACCATTGATGTCAAATGAGATATCATCAGTGATGTCATTTGAGATGTCATCAGTGATGTCATCAGTGATGTCACTGACCATGTCATGAATGATGTAATATGTGACATCATCAGCAGTGGATTACGGGTGCGCGATATATAGTTAGTGCAACTAACTATATATGGAATTTCAATGGTTTTGTGTGAGTAAAATAAGGTTTTTTAAATGCTAATTCCTAACTATATATGGTCTATAACCTATGGTTTTTTCAGTGAATTTTCAAGGTTTTGTAAATGCTAATTCCTAACTATATATGGTCTATAACCTATGGTTTTTTCTGTGAATTTCATTGGTTTTTTAACAGCTAATATCTGTAGCTGTAAAATGTATTCTTCTTTAAATCCAAAAATATATTTTATATGTTTATGAATAATTTTTTTTTTTTTATATTTTTTTTTCTTCGTTCCCGCTTCGCGAATCGGGAAGCTTCCCGTTAGCTGACCTTGATGCCGCGAAATAGACCGCGAGCCGGTAAACGTTTCTTTACCGCAACTGCCGCGTTAGAAAACAACATTGTGACGCCTCCCGTCCGCATGACGTTTCGCGTTGTCGCGTGATACGTCATATGACGTGCTACGTTAGCGAACTCGTACGCTTACCGAGTCGCAAAGCACAGGTTTCTGGAAGCAAACCGGGAGGCCCTGCAAAGCGCGTAACGTAAACACAGCAGGTCATGTGACTTGGTAATAACACTTTTCATTGGTTCATTTCACTTTCGGTTTCCTAATGATGTAAGACTAGGTCATATGATCTAAAATGAACACTTTTCATTGGTTGAGAACTATTTTTTTTCCCAAATGGTGAAAATCCCTCCTTCTTTCCTCACTCTGACTTTCATCATTGTGAGAGAAAGACCCTTTGTTACCAGTGAGCAATGGCTTCTTTACTAGCTTCAGCTGGTGCTTCCCCACCACCTCCACCACATCCAAGGAAGAGTGGACCACCTGCTAAAGTTATAATTCAGCAAGAAGAGGAAGAAGAGGAACAGGACGACCTAGATAATCTCCCTATTATGGCCAGAAGATCTGTTGTACCGGAAGTAACGGGACCAGAGGGCAGGGAGATGGTGCCAAATATACAAACGAGATTTCGTGAAGTAAAACAAGTCTGCGTACATTGCAGTGGAATCATTTGCTACGCAGAAAGTAGCATCACTCTGATCAACAGAGCTATTAACAATCATGCTCATGTTTGTCCGAAACTCCCCAAACAATAAATTCTTTTTTTTGTTTTCTTCCTCCTGTTGAGCCCTTTACAATGAATCGTTTTCGTTGCCCCCTCCGAAAAAAAAACAAAAAAAATATAAAACAACAAAAACAATTTAAAAAAAAGTTCTTTTCAGAACTACCTCCCCGTTATAAAAAAATTGGTACAATATTTGCAACTGTGCCAACCTCTATTTCTCTTAGTTCGCTTCCCAGTTCGCTCCCCGGTACGCGAACCGGAAGCGAACCCCAAAAATTTTTTTATAAAAAAGAACAGTAAGTATAAGGGAAGGAAACAGACAGTTATGTTAAAAGAAAGACAGCTATAGGGGAGTAAACTAGAGATACTATTACCCGTAATCCACTGCTGATGATGTCACATATTACATCATTCATGACATGCTCAGTGACATCATCAGCAGAGGATTGCGGGTAACAGTATCCCTAGTTTATTCCCTATAGCTGTGTTTCTTTTAACATAACTGTCTGTTTCCTTCCCTTATACTTACTGTTCTTTTAAAAAAAAAATTTTTAGATCTGTCAGAAACAGTGAAAGTAATGAAATATAAAAGACTACGTAGAATATGAGCACTGTATGCAACAACTTTGACACTGACAGAAGCCTCACCTTCTCCATGCCTCCTACACAGTTCTACATGTACATCATAAATGCAAACAGAACAGAATTAATTATACATGTTAAATGGTTTATTTTTGCTGTTCTCAGAATGTATCAAATTTCACTAAAACAGTGACTTGAAGGTATTCATCATATAACAGCGGGGAAAAAAAACCACAATCAAAATGATTGTGTTTAAAAAACCCATACATTACAAATCAGAATTCAGAACTCCTTAAAGTTAACTTACTTTCCATGACGGCCAAGGATGTCCTATGAACAGCTTACACTCTGTTGTGCTGTTATTACTTTCAACCCGCCACTTTCTGAAAGAAAACCTCCATCGTTTTCAAAAACATGTTACATACAATAAATGACTTCTCGCTCTCTACCACACGATTCCACAAGGCCAAATCGTGTCAGAGCCATGTATAACTCTTGGATTTCTTGTAAGCCAATCCCGTCTTTTCGCATTTCCGCAACTTTCAGAATTAAAATGTTGAAGATCATTTACACAATCCTGGACTAGTAATATCTTCCCCTTCTTGCTCAATCATGTTCTACATTTCCTATCACACTGATACTGCTTACTATGAAGCAGACTTACACTACCTTTATGACTAGTACAATTATTTAATTCTCTACATCACTTTTAATCACAAAGCAATGTAAAACAGTAGACAGCATTGCAGACTTACATTCCCTCTACTCCATGTTTTGATTCGCTGCTTCAATTAGCTTATAAAAAGAAATAGTTTTTCTGAACTCATTCAAAGTGCACGTATTTCTCAATAACGTCCAGTGTTATGGTAAAAAGTTATGTCTCTGTACTACACTTATCCTCAAGGCCAAATAGTGTAGGAGCCATGAGAACTTCTTGAAATTCCTCAGAGCACATCCCGAGATTCTTTCCCTAAAATATTGGTTTTAAAAACACCAGGTAAGAGTTTTTAAGGTCATATGGCAATTTTTTTTTGAAAATTAAAACAGAATCATTGCAGAATGACCAGCCATTTCTACACTTTAAATAAGCTGTATAATGTCCTGATGTTATTGAAGGACCATCATGATATATAATTGCTACAGTTACAAAAGTCCTTCCTGATATTGACAACTGTGAAGCCACAAAATTTTTAATTAAAGTTGTCAATTTTGTTCCATCAGGCCTACATCGTTGGAACATTAAAATGACATACTGGCCATATGTTCGTATAAATAAAGTGGACATCATTTCAGATTTACATTGGCTACACTCCATGTTGTGATCAGCTGCTTTTACTAGCTTATTAAAAGAGACTGATTTACTGTCTGGCAAAGTTAAATATATAAATCTTTCTGAGTCTACACTAGTAGTAGCTGATACCCTACAGTTCTCGCAGTCATGCTGCCATTGATAAGAAAGCCCAAACAGGTGATCAACATCTACACCTTCATCATGCAATACATCAAGCATATACATTAAAAACTCCTGACAATCTTGCTGACTATTTTGAGAGAATTGTGTTTGGCCTGAACATCTGTCTAACAGATTTCGAATTTCAGACACACTTTCTATGTTTGTTCTATCAGTGCTACATTTCTCTAACACAGAATTTAACAAACTGCAAAATCTTTGATCCGAATTGACCACAATCTGTTCTTTTAAAGTTTCTAGAGAAAAGACAACATTAACCACTACATTAGCATAGCAGTTGACACCAGAACTGTTTTCAAATTGAAAACCAACAACATCTTCAACAGAATCCTTTTTGTTTCTGCTTATAATTTCAGGTTCATCAACTTTTCGTCTTTTTGCTACAACCTCCCCAGTATTGGTCACATTTCTTCGTTTCCGGCCTACCACACGTTTCTCAAACAAAGGATACTGAGGCAAATGTGGCGCATACTCTCTTCTCAACCTATTGTATTCCTTAACACAATCTAGATCCGCACAAATGTTTGTGACATCACACTCAATCAAGTACAATCCCGATAAAGTCCTAACTCGTGACAATGCCACATATGCCATACCCTCCTTGAACACAGAACTGCCAATATTCACCAATGCACAGTCTACACTTAAACCTTGCGATTTATGGATTGTCACCGCATATGCCAAGCAAACAGGAAACTGCTTACGACGAACATATAAGTCTTTTACAAGCAAAAATCTAGCAGAACAACGAGCAATTAGCTGTACTTCCTCAATGCCATCAAATTTAATTTTTAAAAATTCAATTCCATCTCTATTTCTGTATTTCACAAAATCAACAACATTACCCATTGATCCATTTACCAGACCTCTTTCAACATGTAAATTCCTTCTTAAAATTATACGGCAGTTCAAGCACACATTCAGAGTCTTTTCAAAACCCGCAGTTTTAGATATACTCTTCTCTAATGAATCCAATTTTGTTTTCAGATTCTCAGACAAAATAATTGTTGATCCCATATGCTCTACTCTGTCAATAGCTTCCAATTTCACAATCTCTTGCTTTTCTAAATGCAACATTTTGTTGTTGAATTTGGCACATTCTGCAAGAGTTGGCATCAAACATATTCCAGATTTTTTCTCAGTAACTTTCTGAAAAATATTCTCAGGCACAACATCTTCGTCTGGATATAAATTTGTCAGTAATCGTGCATGTAAAGCTTCTTTCCCATGCTCGGTCACTTTTCCAATTCTAACATCTTGTAGAATAGTCTTGTAAACTTCATCCTTTGCCTGACGCATATTTTCATGCAGTTCAGCATAATTGAAGTTTAACCATATATTGACGTTGCCAATACTCCCTAAGCACTTCCTGGTATCTTCATGCGTGAGCATTTTGAACACAGGTTGCCCTTTCACTGGTGTCAGCTGCAGAAGATCTCCAAAAACAATGATGTGTTTGCCACCAAATAACACATCATACTCTGTTTTGAGAACTTCTTGCATTCTCAAATGCACAAAGGCAAGCATGACATTGGAAACCATGCTTACTTCGTCAATGATAAGAAGTTTCATTTTCCTCAAGACTCTTGAAACTTCAAAACAAGCATCTCCAGATAGCTTGTGATATTCTAATTTGTTGTCATGCTCCACTGGCAGCATCAGTAAACGATGTAAAGTAATCCCTTTAATGTTATGTGCTGCCAGTCCAGTTGGAGCGGTGACAACACAAGACAGCGATGACTCTGTCCTTTCCTGCAAATAACATGAAATTGCTTTAATAAGGAAACTTTTTCCAGTTCCCGCTTCTCCACTCACGTACAGTCGGACAGGCTTCAACGACGTACATGAGCACTCTTTCTTATCATGACTTAATCCATGATCAATTTGCATGGTAAGTTCGTCATATATTTTCCTCTGCTCAACGTTGAGTTGTCTTTCCAACTCTTCTAAGTTAACCGCATCCTCCTGAGCATGTGCCATGGCTCTTTCCACTTCATTCATAGCAGTGGCAGCTTCATTTTCGATAAGAGGTCCTCCTAGTGGATCCTGACTCAATGAAGCAGAACTCTGACTGTCCTGAGAACTGTCTCTGGCAATCTCGGCTGCAATCGTTGCTTCCTGCTCAATTTCCACATTCAACATTTCTACATATTTGGAAAAAGCAGGACATTCTATGGTCTCCTTGGCAGCATTGAAAGAGTCTTCGTAACAGAGGAAATCTCCAAGCAGTTCCTCTTCTGCACGCCAAGGCTTAAAAAGTTGCAAAAGTGCTAAATAGAAAAACTCCTTTTTTTCAGGAGATTCGCCACTCAATTTTCGATGGTTTATCAAGTGGCATTTTCTTTGCTTGACCAGACATCCCTCACTTCCTATTACAGCATACACTCCTTTCTCAGTATCTTCTTTGATGTTCCTCTTGAATATGTAATTTTGCAGAACCTCATACAGACAAACATTCTCGAGGTGACTGCTTCGATTTGGATAATATGTATCCAACATGTTGCTCTTCAAAATGTCGGTACTGTTTGGCTCCTTTTCCGCCAAATACTCAATTTCCCGCACAGGTTTCAGAACTCGATTACGCGTTGCAGCAAGACCAACACTCGCCCAAACGATACTCCTGGACTTGGCATAGAGACTTGCTGAAGACAACCGGTCAGAACATTCGTAAGCTCCGATTTCTCGATGCGACAACATCTTCAGACTGAAACTGTACAACTTCTTGCTGAGGCTCTTTTCATGGGAAATGTCCTCCCACATATCCTTCAATTCTGTCTTCTCTTTTTTGGTGATGTAAGATGTCACATACCTAGCCACAGCCATACAGTTATCAGCCACAAACTGTATATCCATGTTAGCATTCCACATGGACAAAATCACCGGGTTGTAGTCGTTGATGTACTTAGACTCTTCGTTCCTCTTCAAATTGTATGTGTTTTTAGGTGATTTCTTCATCACATTATGTCGCAGCGAAGACATCAAACTGTTCACTCTTCCTTTAGAAATCACCGATCGTGGAAAGCCGAAACGACATTTGGTGTAGAACTTGTCTTTGTTCCGGAATTTACGACGACAGTACTTTCCACATCGATGGCTTTGGAAACGTAGAACTTTTTCTCTTAGGCTTTTTTTCTCCTTTGCGTTTGGAACAGCACACGTAGAATACTGTTCTATGAAACTCATCACTGAGTCGTCTGCATCCGTTCCAAATTTAGGTGCATCCTTGATCCACAGCAACATATGTATATGAGGAGCACCTCTTGCTTGGTACTCCTTCCTCCAGAAGAATTCCAACACCTCTCCAAGAGGTGGATTCTTCTTATTCATGATGAAAGACATCATACCTTCAAATCTATGATTGAAGTACCTACATACATTGACTGGATCCAAAGAGCACAGTTCTCCGGGTGTCTTGAATTCGATGTTTTCTACGTTAGCATTTGCCTCTCGTAGAAATTCAAGTAAGTCTGATAGAGCGCGCGAGGCCACCCGACCAATAGTTTTCGCCGTTTCCGGCTTCAGGGCCCATATACTTTTCAAATCACCATATACATCGATCAGGTGACTTCACGAGCTCTACCAATTTGGTGTGTGTGTGTTCCCTGCTACCAATTCTCAGTGCACCCGACTTACCATCCACCGATGCAGGTGCCTAATGACCACAATGAATCAGGGAGCTAGCTGTAAAGGAAAGGCAACAAAATACAAACCCAACCAATAATATTCAAATACTGTGTAAATGACCACGGACAACTGGAAGTTTTTAAAATGTTTATCTAAAGTTCAGTATTTTCTTGCATGAGATACAGTAAAATAAGGCAATCAATAACCAAGATAATGTAAATCACATATGCATAAAGAAATAATGGCAGAGTAATCATCAAAGTACTAATAAAATGTAACGAGAAAAGATACTTATGCAAGTCAGTATTATCTAAAACAGTGATAGACTAAGTGTGTGTGATTATAGAAGAACTTATAATGAATAACACGCTTCACTTAAGGTGAAAGGGCCTTTGAACAACCTAGGCAACGAAGTTCTAGACCATATCAGGAAATGACACACTGCTATGCAAAATATAATTTCTAACAAATGAGAAGACATAGAAATAACTTTGCAAAATTTAAATGACTTTCAATAGTTGCGGAAAGGCATGGAAAATATCACATTTGCAATGTTGAACTTTATTGAAGCAAAAGTTAGAAATTCAGAAGGTGCAAGAATTTCAAGAGATTTCGGAGCAGTATTTACCTAGAAAGGTGTGGAAACCAAACCCTGGCCACGGGTCAGTTAAAGTCAGGAAACCCTCAAGGAAGGATACCCCTCAAAGGACAGCAGGTGCAGAATGGACACCCAGGACAGGACAGGATACCCTCGGAATAAGAGTCAGGACAGGACCTCAGGACAGGACAGCAAACCCTCAGGACAGGACCCTCTTCAGGACAGGACCGGAACCCACAGTTAGGAAGCAACGCCTGCGCTCCACCCGCTCTGCAGATATAGATCAAGACCCCGATTGGGTCAGCGAACTCCCAGCTAAGTGCCTTGCCAGCACTTTAAGGTTCAGTAAAACCTTAGTCTATGGTCAAATTCGGACAGAGTGCTCCGCAGCTCTCTGTATTTTCAGTCACCTATTGAGTGCGTTGGGTCAGTGACAGGTCAGCTAAACCAGACAAGTCGGACGGTTCACTAGGTGAACCCAGGGTAGATATACAGTTTTGGGACAGTGTACCACCCCCCAATGTTGCAAAGTGTCAGAATCCCTCAATTTCGATTGGTCCTAAGGTAGGATTTGGGTAACACACCAATCACAATATACGATTTGAAGCCTTCATTTACATATTTTGGGACCGCCTAGCATGTTTGGGTTCCCATGAGCTAACAGTAGCACATCAATACAATGTAACATATAAGAAGCCACATTCGCTGTTCTCGCAGGGCAGAGGTGACTTTCTCAGGAGCATCTCGCCCATCACTGCCAGCTGGCTATGTTCCATCAGCCAAGGTCCCTCGTGCTGCCGAATGTCGCACAGGCGCAGAAGGGACCTCCAATATGGCTCTCCTCTCACTCAGACCCCCATTGCCCGCGGTACATGAAAAGTAAGCGAAAACAAATTAATACATAATAATGTCATTATGAAAACACATCGCAGGGTTTGTACTTTTAACTCATCATCAAGAAATAAACTTATGCAATTTAAATGTTAGCTACATTTAGACGAAATACAAGAGCAGTGGCACGAGCAGTACCACATGATAAGCACAGCTATGAATTACGCATGCGCATAACTTTCCCTCCACTTCTGCAGACGCGTCAGGACACGTGAGTGTGGCTGACGCATGCGCAGTAACTAAAATACAAGCGGCGGCCATTTTTAGAGGACATGGATTAATTTCATTAGAAATACACATAGGCAAGCGTCTCAAACTTTACTCAAACTTAATATAAACGTTAGTAAAACATACACGGGTTACCTTATTACACATAAATGAGGTTCTTGATTTCGGCAAGCCGCAAAATATGCGAAGCTTTGCTTCATCAATCCCCTCTTTGATGATATCTACTATCATCACAAATTATAATGGAACCAGATGCCAACTTTCTTTCACACTTTATAAAGTTCTATTTCTTCCAGCAACCGTTCTAGCTTTTCTCTTTCAGTTTTAGCAGGGTGAGAAGTCTTCACCTTTTTGTATATCTGATCATTCACTTCCTCTAATTCAATCTCATCCACACTTCGTTTCACCCCTCTTGCATTAACCTCGTGCTTTCTGGTGCGCTTGCGGTATTTACAGCATAAGAAAATGGAAAGTATAATAAGACCTATAATACCAATAGGCATCAGAATTTTGAATAATAAGCTTTTACCTATGCCAGCAAGCCAATGACCTACATTTGAGAGACCATCTACCAGTCTCTTCCAGGCACTATCAACCTCGAGTGGTTTGAGTTCCTTTGCCAAATTAGTAATGTTTCTCACATATCTTTTGATCTGTACACTTTTGTCCGGAATATAAGTGCAACAATGTTGCGCCTTCAACATCCGGCAGACTCCGCCCTCTTTCGCTAATAAGGTGTCAAGAGCAAGTCGATTTTGTAAAACCATTGATCTGATCGCAACCATTTCAGTATTGACCAGCAGAAATCCATGAGCTGTTTCAGTAGACAGCACATCTACTATAGTAGACAATTTGCAAATTCTGTGAGTGTTCAGAACCACTCCCACTCCAGGTATCAGTGCACTGAAAATACTACCCATAATTTCACCTATACTTTCTCTTTTACTACGCACTAAGCCATTAGTATCTTCATTGCTTCCAGCTTTCCCATTCACATGGTATATTTTCGGGAAGACAATGCCAAAGTAGCAGCTTCCATACCAGTGATCCGGCAATTTGAAATAAGCCTTGTCCCCACAAATATAATAAATTCCAGGAAACACAGGCTCTGACCCATTTTTGAAACCCCAACCTCCAATTACCTTGTAATTATGTTCGCATTCACTGGAACCAATGAAAACATTGTTATAATAGCTAGTCTTCTCGCGGTGAAGACATAGCTTGCCTTTCTTTTCAAAATCCAGCAACAGAGCAGGACCCGCTCCACCAGATGAGGTGCCTTCCATGTTTTCTGCCCACTTTGGCTTTTTCTGACTTTCGTCATTAGCCTTCTTCTGAATTTTAATTCTCCTTTTCTCTGCCATGTTCAGGAACATCTTTTCCTGCTCACGCAAAGAACAAGTCAAGTTATCTCTGTGTGCGTCTGCTATGTCAATGTTCCCTATAGTCAGAAAGTAGTCTCCCATATATCTTATGGTGTCAGTTTTGGTATGTACAGGATTCAAGTTCCCACGTATAGGTAGTTCAGAAAAGATCACGTCATTGTTAGAGTAATAATACTGTAACGGTCCCCTTTTGTAAAATAAACTAGCTAAAATGCTACAGGAAATTCCATAAGTTAATGGCAGATGATGGTATGTCACGCCTTCAGCCACCGAAGTAGGTAGCTTCATGCAGACATAGCAATCCTCAATTTCCATAGTCTCTACATAGTGTATTAACAAGTTTGCGAAAACATTTAAATGTGTCCTGTTCTTCATGCCATGATAATGTAGTCCTTTCTCATCTGATGCTTCTAAGTCTCGTTTAGTTTGTCTCAATGCTCTCTCATGTCTTTCTACACTCTGTGTTGTCAGCTCCTCACTGTCAGTATTTACAACTTCAGTAGGGACAATGTTAGTATCTTTACTTACAGCAAAGGGAATGAAAATTGTTAATCCTATCCAGATAACTATCAGTACTACTATACTACATATACACACCTTGCAACACGTCTTAAAACGGCTGCAACTAGGTCTACCATTCACTGTTGAATCAGACATTTTAGCTCAGAAGGAGTCTCTTGAACCCCTCTTTGTTGCTTTACACAATTAGCTTACTTTGTGCAAATTCACGGTGGCTCGTCTTCCTCTTCAGCTGAGTACTCGGGGACAGGTTCTCCGTCACTCACGTCAGTTATATCAAGATCTTCAAGCTCCTCCAAAACCAGTGTCCATTCAGGAGACTTGTACTTTTTGTTTTGTCTTTTTATTCGCTCACTCCTTCTTTTGGAAGAGTCTTCTTCCTGCTCTGCTATTCGAGCACTTCTTCTTGCTTCTGCACGTTTTTCTTCCACTGTCTTTATTCTTAGTCTTAGTCTTTTTACAAACCTAGGCTCAAGGTTGTTTCTTTTCTTTATTCTCTTAGTTGGTACTTGGACTTCACTTTCTTTTCTTCTTCTCTTGTTCTCTTTATCTTGTGGTAATTCTTCTCCACTTTCTTCTCCTACTTCCCTTATCTGACTAGTTCCAGGGCTAGCATCAAATTCTTCTGCCTGGTTGCTAATCTGGCCTTGTTCAGGAATATTTTGTTTTTGGCTTTCAATTGTCTCTGTTTCTGTTTCTGTTTCCTGAACCCGTTTTTCTAACTCTATCTGATCCTGTTCAAGCACTTCGATCTCTTGATTTTCTTCTGCTCGAACTATTACTCTATGTCTAGTCTGTCCCTTATCCACATCAGGAGTTAATGGAGGAGTATCAAACACTTGCTCTGTATCCTGCACTTGTTCAGTATCAGGTAGTTGTTCAGTCTCAGGTACTGGTTCAGTCTCAGGTACTTGTTCAGTATCGGATATTTGTTCAGTCTTATTCACTGGATCTGTATCAATCACGTGCTCTGTCCCTGTCTGACCTTCTCCTTCCTCAGTTTTGATTTGAATCTCAAGTGGCTGAGGTTCTTCGCCTGTGCCTTGCTTTTCCTGACTAGTCCACTCTCTACCTTCACTAAGTCGTTCTCTTGTTCTGATAGGATCTTCGGTCAGATCAATCATCGGTATCCATTCTTCTGGCCATATGCTTGGCAGCTCGTCTTCAGCTACTCCTGGCTCAGTTTCCTGGACTTCTTCAGCAGGCTGGTTTCTTGGCAGTTCGCAGTCAACTACTCCTGGGCCAACGTCTGCTGTTCCTGCAACCTGACTGGTGCTGGGCTGCTCGTTGACAGTTGCTACTGGTCTGGCTTCTTCAGGGTCCTCTGCTGGTTGCCCTGGTTCTTCGAATCCTTTGTCTGGCAATACCTTCTGGGTGTGTCCGGCGTGGATCCACTGGGGAACACCTGCGACTTTCACTGCAGTGGTTGTCACCAGGATTACTTGGCGCTTCTTTCCCCACCTGGGTGCCAGACAGCTTGATCGAGTGTGCTTCTTTATTTTGACCCAGTCTCCTGGAACCAAGTTGTGGAGAGGAGTCGTTGGATTAAGGATGCCGTCGTCTCCAATCTGGCGAGAGATAGAACGCACTTGGTCACCCAATCTTCTGCAGTATTCAAGCACCAAATCATCAGTAATACTCAACAGTTTGCTTCCTGGCACCCATGCTTGTCTCATCACTCTTCCCATAATGATTTCATGGGGACTTAGGCCTGTCTTGCGGTCTGGAACACTTCTTAGTCCCATCAGGACCAGGGGCAGGGCCTTCACCCAGTTCATGCCAGTAGCATCTGTCAGCTTTGCTAGTCTGTTTTTGATAGTTCCATTTACTTGTTCCACTATTCCAGAAGCCTCTGGATGGTATGCACAATGAAGTTTCTGCCTTATCCCAAAGGCCTTACACAGTTCAGCCATTATTTCATTGTGGAAATGTCCACCCTGGTCTGATTCAATAATGTATGGTATTCCGAACCTAGGTATCAGCTCTTTTAGTAAACACTTCGCTACTGTCAGTGCGTCACTCTTGGGAGTAGGGTAAGCTTCTACCCATTTTGAAAATACACAAACAATGACAAGGACATATCGTTTCCCTTCACAACGGGGCATGGTGATGAAATCAACCTGTATTTTTATAAAGGGACCCCCTGACCTCCCAATCTTGCTCAGTTCAACCATGGTCCTCTTGCCTGGGTTCATCTGTTGACATGACAGGCACCTCTGGCAGAGGGACTCTGCTACCTTCCTGAATTTCTTGCTGTACCAAGTCTGTTGAAATACCAGAATCATGGCATCCCTACCAATGTGTGATCCTTCATGTATTAATCTTGCCATTGTGCCAAGCAAGTGTCGGGGTAACACAGGCATACCAGTTGGACCTATGATGACACCATCCACACGTCTCGGTCTACATCCATCCTCTTTCCATTTCTCTTTTTCTTGCCAAGGAGCCGACTCCTGCCACTCTCTCACTTCATCCCATGTAGGCACTTCCTCAAACACCTGAAGCTGGCAGCTGGTTCCTGGCCCCCCTCGTTTTGGATTTATAATATATCGATCTTTGGCACACCATTGAGCCACTCGATCAGCATAATCGTTTCCCAGTGATACTCTGTCCATGCTCCTTTGATGAGCAGCACATTTTACCACTGCCAGTTCTTTGGGCAACTGGATGGCCTCTAAAAGGTCATGAACAACCTTTGCATTCCGAATGGGAGTACCTGAGGAAGTCATGAATTCCCTCTGCATCCATAATTGGCCAAAGTCATGCACAACGCCATAACAGTACTGACTGTCAGTATACACTGTTATGCGTAAGTCCTTCCCAATTTTGCAAGCCATTATCAGGGCTATCAATTCGGCTACTTGTGCAGACTTGATGTGATATAGGTAACCTGCTTGTTCAATTTTTTCAAAAGATACTACTGCATAAGCAGCACTCAAGCCTCCTAATTCATGTCTTAGGCAGGAACCATCCACAAACAGTTCTTTATCATGCTCAGGCAATGGTACTTCTTTTATGTCAGGGCGTGGCTTGGTACTGAACTCTGTCAGATCAATACAATCATGTTCATCATCATCCCTACCCTCCATTTCCGAGGGGTCGGGAAGTAAGGTGGCAGGGTTCAGAATACCGCACCTAACAATGCTCACATTTGCTGCACCCACAAGAATCCTCTCGTATTTAGTCAGCCGACTAGGGGTGAGATACTGTGTTTTAGTTCTGGTCAATAGAATTACCACTCCATGTGAAACATAAACAGTCACAGGATGTCCCATGACAATGGACTCACTCTGTTCCAAACTTGCACAGGTAGCAGCTACTGCTTTTAGACAGCCTGGTAACCCAGCAGCTACTGGGTCCAGTGTGGCAGAGAAATAGGCCACAGGCCTCCTGGTTGTGCCATGTTCTTGAGTCAGGACTGACAATGCGCAATTATCGCGAGTGTCACAGAATAGGGCAAACTCTTTGGAATAATCTGGCATTCCCAATGCAGGGGCTGTACACAGACAGTTTTTCAATCTGGTGAAAGCCATTAGACTTTCATCGTCCCACTGCACAACATCTGGCATTCCTCTCGTGGTCATTTTTATCAAGGGCCTGGCTAAGGCTGCAAATCCCAGAATCCACTGCCTGCAGTACCCTAATACACCCAGGAACATTCTGACTTCCTTTTGAGTACGGGGCAACTGCATCTTTTGAATTATTCTCACTCTTTCTGAAGTGACTTTTCTGACACCCTTTTCTATCTGGTGTCCCAGATATTTCACTGATTTCGCACAGAATTGTAGTTTGTCAGGGGACACTTTATGCCCTTTCTCACACAGGTGATTTAGGAGGGCAATGGTGTCAACTACACAGTCCCTGTGACTTTTAGACGCCAATAGAAGGTCGTCTATGTACTGCACTAATACAGAGTTCCCAGGTAATGTCAAAGTCTCTAGACATTTCTTCAAGATCTGATTAAAGATAGAGGGGCTCTCTGTATACCCTTGAGGGACCCGGTTCCAACAATACACGTGACCCTCGAAGGCAAATGAGAAAAGAAATTTGCTGTCGGGGTGCAGGGGTATCGAAAAGAATGCATGACACAAATCAATCACAGTGAACCACTCAGCATCCCAAGGAATCTGGTACAGAATTACTGCAGGGTTTGGGACAATAGGGCAGCAAGGAACTACAATCTTGTTAACCTTTCTCAGGTCCTGCACTACCCTATACTTGCCACTAGGCTTTTTGATGCCCATAATCGGTGAGTTGCATGGGCTGCTCATCACTTCTTGTATGATGTTTCCTTCCAATAATTTTTGTATCTCCAGAGTGACACCTGCTTTCACTTCAGCATTCATTCGGTAGGGCCTAGTGTTAGGATATACTGCATTGTCTTTGATGGCTATTTGTATGGGGTCCACATCTTTCATCAAACCCACATCTTTTCCAGTGAAATCCCACACTTCTGGTTTTACGGCTTCCTGTAGTTCTTGGGGCAAGTCCTGCAGGGTCAATCTTTTAAGTTCTGAGTCAGGTCTAAGCAACAATAATTTATAAATGCCGTCTTCATCTGGGGTCTGTATTTCGACACCCTTTGGTGTGCAAAAGATGGTACAGTTCATTTTACACAGCAAATCACGTCCCAGTAAATTTACTGGACTGGTGTCACAGACTACAAATCTATGCATCTGTTTAAAATTTCCAATTGAAATCTCCATTGGTTCGGTAACAGGAGTACTAATCAATTGATTAGATACACCTACTACTTGGATGTTTTCTCCCGAGAGGGGCAGGTTTGGAACGTCCACTGTTCTTACAGTAGAACGGGTAGCGCCAGTGTCCAACAGAAAGGTGACATCATTTCCGTCAACCTTTCCTTCAATATATGGTCCAGACTGGTCTACCGGCAAGGAAGCGCCAAGTACGCACTCCTCGTCCTCCCCTCTCAGGCCCCGTCAGTCCTGTTCATTACAAAGGAAGGTATCATTCAGCAGATACTGCGAAGTTGCTGTATTTCTGTTCTCCCCGCTTTCCCAAACCTCTATCTCTTCATTTTCTGCCTGTCTTCCCCTGTATACCTGTTTGGGTGCTCGAGGCACCTGAACTGTTTTTACCTGGGGTTGAGTCTTTCTTGGTCTTTCTTTCTGCGTCTGTGGAATTAAATCAGGAGTTGTCTCATTAACATCGACTAATTGGGGACACTCGTTTCGCCAGTGTCCAATTTCGCCGCACTGATGGCAGGGAAATTTTTTCATAGCCTCTTCCCTGCTAAATTTGGGCCGGGGCTTTCCTCCACCCCCTCCCCCAGGACTTTTGTTCTCAGCATTTTTAACCATGTTACTCAATTGTTTTTCCTGTTGTTCTGCGAGCTTCACCTGAGCCCACATAACCTTCTCCTTAAGGGCCTTTTTCTTTTCTGCCATCTCGTCCTCGCAGTACTTAGCGTACCGCAGGACCTCATCCATTTTTTTTGTATGCCAACAGATTTTATTGTCTTTTATCCACTGACAAATTTCAGGTCTTAAACCATTTACAAACCTGTAAATAAAGTGTGTCATATCCTTCAGGTCGATGTTGTCAATACCACTGTATGTTTTAAATACCTGCAATAACCTTTCATAGAAGGAATGCACTGTCTCGTCCCTTTCCTGTGTTGTTCTATCTATTTTTGTCCAATCAGTTTCCTTGGCGGGCACCTTTTCTTTCAAGTGCTGAATTACCTGCTCATATTTTCGCATGACTTCCTTTGATGGCTCCCCTGTGTCCTTGTCTCTGGGATACTCTTCACTGGGCCAATTTATGTTTATTTTACACTGGGTCCATAAATCTACTGGAACCACAATGTCGAAAAACCCATCCAGGTCTTTCCACAGACATTTCTGTACCTTCACGAACCTCTCCACCTGCCGGTACCAGTCAACTGGTTTCTCTCTTAATTTTGGAAAATCGTTCGTGAAGGACACAATATCCTGTCTAGACCAGGGGACATGCACATATTTCCCTCCTGGAACTTCGCGCATGGGGCATAACTGCTCAGGTTTTTCTACCTCTCTTAAAGCAAACTCGGGAGTCACTTGTCGGGAGCGAACCTCTTCCCTCTTTTTCGCCCACCTGCTTCTCCATTTTTCCACATCTCCCCATTTCTGCAGTACCCCCATTAATTCTTTAATCTGTAGCTTCTTTCCTGCCACATTCAGGTGTTCTATATCCTTGTCTGAGAAGTCTGCTCTGTACGGTTTCTGTAAGGGCTTGGATTTTGAGATATCTACCCCCATACTAATTGCTGTTTCGGTCAGTTTTTCATGGAGCACTCTGGTGTTCCTTGTAAAGCTTTTACATATGAACGACAATTCTTCCTCAGAGTAGGTATTCAATCGATTCAACCCCACATTTCCTGCCATTAATTCTTCTATTTCAACCCTCAGCTTGTAGAGGTCTAAAGGCTTTGTTTGCGGAGTCTGCTTTTCTAATTCACGACTCCAACTCTCAATTTCATCCGGAGTTACCAGAGAGACATTCCTAGTACCTGTTGCTGTCTCTAATTTAATTTCCTTTGCATTAAAAGGGTTATACCTCAGCTGTGTTCCCTTTGCAGTCTGTTTGTTTGGCAATTCCAAGAATGCAACTTCAGACTCGCACTCACTGGACTGATCATCTATGATGATTGGTTCCTGTCTCGGGGTTGCTATGACTGGGGTCATGACTGGAGTAATCGGATTTCCCTGACCATTTCCGTATAACGGGACCACCGGTCCAATAGTTACTGGAATAGTCAATGCCTCAGGACTGGTATTTATCTGAGAAATTTTCTGAATTATTTCTGTTCTTTGTCTAGCTAGAGCCTCTTGCTCCTTTTCCACTAGTACCCTTCTTAGAGTTGTGTCATGTAATATCTGTGGGGTCAATGGAGGAGTAAAACTCGGGGCAGTAGGCGGAGGAGTAAAACTCGGGGCAGTAGGATGCGTTTCACTTGGTCCTCCACCATAATTTGGCTTCGGGAATAAAGTTCCAGTATTAAAGGACCTGCGCTCTTCCCCATATGGAGGTTGAACAAAAGGCAGTCCTGAATTCGATGGTTTCTCTTCGCTTTCATACAAGGGTCTGGGGAAAAAAGTTTTTGTACGTGAATATTTTTCTTCCTGACTTGCGGGCACTTTGGGATATATATCCCTTGTTTCCGCCAGTTCGGGTTTCTCAGGATAGGGTAATACTTGACCACCCCCTCCCAGTCCCAGGGACCTGTCTTCTTCCTTTTGGAAGGGGCGTCGGGGAACATCTCCTACACTGGAAGGTCGGGTTCCCTCATTGTAAGGTGGCGGACTTCTGGTACAGATGTCATCTATTAGTTCATCATCTGAATCCCCTAGGGCCCCCCAATGCTTACATTTTTCAGTACTTTTCCCCCCCGCTGCAGGGTTATGACATGCCGGCATCATGGGAAACAGACCCTCAACAATCATGCTCTGCCTCCACTGTTTCATCCTTTTATCCCTGGACTCCTGTTTCAGCCTGGGGTACCACTTGGTCAAACCCTTGTCCATTCGGGGTCTTTCTCTTTCAAAAGCCTCAATCTCCCATTCCTCTAATGCTTCATACTGCGTTAGTCTCGGTCTGGGATGCAGTTCATTCATTCGGGTTCTTAAATTAAATAAGATCCTACCATTGAAAGTACCATCTAACGGAAAAGCCAATACTCCGTCATCTTCTGTGTACTTCACCCAATTCTCCAGCCACACACAGGTATTGTACCCTCGGTCAAACATCATGAATGAGGCAGGAGTATTGGGTGCTGGGACAAGAACACCTTCCCTAGATTTAATGGGTTTGTCCGTTTTAAAATAATTTTTCACCTTATTTACAAGGGACATTTTTCTCTTGGTTCCGTACATAATATCGTATCTGTTCGCCTTCCACTGATCCCTTTCAAACCCTAGATGCCTTGGATCAGGTCGCGTCTCTGTAGTCCGCGAGTGCCACATACGACTTCTGCGCTAACTTTGTTTACAAACTACCTCCAATCAGAATGCGCTTCAGAAAATTCGTGCAACCAATGGGTGCGCGACACAAAATAAGCTCTGCCAATGGGTGCGCGGCCCCTTCGTGAGACAGTTCCCACGCTCCGGCGCTCACCCCTCCTTTACAATTTCAGCTCCGCTACCCGCCCGCTGTTTCTACCAATCCCAGCGCGGCACAGAGTGACGTCAGAGGCGCTTCTCGACTGACTCCCTCCCTTCACAAGGTAACGGAAACTTTCTTACTTTTAAAGTGCTCAGTGCTTGGTTATTTTACAACAAATACACATTCGCCACAGTGCTCAAGTGTCTAGACAGAGATAGAATTCTATTACTGCAAGTAAACTACTTCCATTTACTTTTCACTTGCTGCGGGCAGATCTCTTCCGCCTACCCTTCACTCTAGCATCGGTGAACCTGTTATTCCCCTAAACTCATCCACTTCTTTCCGGGATATGTTCCGAGTTTAAGGTTTCTCAGCGGACCCCTCTGCTTTCACGCTAGCTCCGAGGAACCTGCTACTCTTCCGATGTGACCCTTACTAGGTTACGCCACTATGGGAATTTTGCCAATGAACCCCGTTACTGTCATTTATTCACACATGTATTCAGAAAACCCTAGTTAGTGCTTCCCGGTTATCCTAACCTGCACCTAACTTTCCTCGAACCTGTGACCTCAGGACAATGGATTCTATTCACCACTTGCCCTTTCAATTCCCCGGGGAGTTCGGACAACACTTAACAAGTCGATTTACAAATGCATTGATTAGTACATATAACAATATAAGAACAAGAATAATGACAATACAGTAATTCATAAATTTCGGCAGCGTATTCACAAGAGAGTGATCAGTTCCCTCAGAACAGCCGCTCTTGTAGCAGCATTAATATAATAGCAGCTTCCGACTTAACTAGCCTAGCTAGTCCCTGCCTTACTCTCAACTAGTCCCTAACCATCCTCTAGCTACCAGAAAAACTGATAGAGCGCGCGAGGCCACCCGACCAATAGTTTTCGCCGTTTCCGGCTTCAGGGCCCATATACTTTTCAAATCACCATATACATCGATCAGGTGACTTCACGAGCTCTACCAATTTGGTGTGTGTGTGTTCCCTGCTACCAATTCTCAGTGCACCCGACTTACCATCCACCGATGCAGGTGCCTAATGACCACAATGAATCAGGGAGCTAGCTGTAAAGGAAAGGCAACAAAATACAAACCCAACCAATAATATTCAAATACTGTGTAAATGACCACGGACAACTGGAAGTTTTTAAAATGTTTATCTAAAGTTCAGTATTTTCTTGCATGAGATACAGTAAAATAAGGCAATCAATAACCAAGATAATGTAAATCAAATATGCATAAAGAAATAATGGCAGAGTAATCATCAAAGTACTAATAAAATGTAACGAGAAAAGATAATTATGCAAGTCAGTATTATCTAAAACAGTGATAGACTAAGTGTGTGTGATTATAGAAGAACTTATAATGAATAACACGCTTCACTTAAGGTGAAAGGGCCTTTGAACAACCTAGGCAACGAAGTTCTAGACCATATCAGGAAATGACACACTGCTATGCAAAATATAATTTCTAACAAATGAGAAGACATAGAAATAACTTTGCAAAATTTAAATGACTTTCAATAGTTGCGGAAAGGCATGGAAAATATCACATTTGCAATGTTGAACTTTATTGAAGCAAAAGTTAGAAATTCAGAAGGTGCAAGAATTTCAAGAGATTTCGGAGCAGTATTTACCTAGAAAGGTGTGGAAACCAAACCCTGGCCACGGGTCAGTTAAAGTCAGGAAACCCTCAAGGAAGGATACCCCTCAAAGGACAGCAGGTGCAGAATGGACACCCAGGACAGGACAGGATACCCTCGGAATAAGAGTCAGGACAGGACCTCAGGACAGGACAGCAAACCCTCAGGACAGGACCCTCTTCAGGACAGGACCGGAACCCACAGTTAGGAAGCAACGCCTGCGCTCCACCCGCTCTGCAGATATAGATCAAGACCCCGATTGGGTCAGCGAACTCCCAGCTAAGTGCCTTGCCAGCACTTTAAGGTTCAGTAAAACCTTAGTCTATGGTCAAATTCGGACAGAGTGCTCCGCAGCTCTCTGTATTTTCAGTCACCTATTGAGTGCGTTGGGTCAGTGACAGGTCAGCTAAACCAGACAAGTCGGACGGTTCACTAGGTGAACCCAGGGTAGATATACAGTTTTGGGACAGTGTACCACCCCCCAATGTTGCAAAGTGTCAGAATCCCTCAATTTCGATTGGTCCTAAGGTAGGATTTGGGTAACACACCAATCACAATATACGATTTGAAGCCTTCATTTACATATTTTGGGACCGCCTAGCATGTTTGGGTTCCCATGAGCTAACAGTAGCACATCAATACAATGTAACATATAAGAAGCCACATTCGCTGTTCTCGCAGGGCAGAGGTGACTTTCTCAGGAGCATCTCGCCCATCACTGCCAGCTGGCTATGTTCCATCAGCCAAGGTCCCTCGTGCTGCCGAATGTCGCACAGGCGCAGAAGGGACCTCCAATATGGCTCTCCTCTCACTCAGACCCCCATTGCCCGCGGTACATGAAAAGTAAGCGAAAACAAATTAATACATAATAATGTCATTATGAAAACACATCGCAGGGTTTGTACTTTTAACTCATCATCAAGAAATAAACTTATGCAATTTAAATGTTAGCTACATTTAGACGAAATACAAGAGCAGTGGCACGAGCAGTACCACATGATAAGCACAGCTATGAATTACGCATGCGCATAACTTTCCCTCCACTTCTGCAGACGCGTCAGGACACGTGAGTGTGGCTGACGCATGCGCAGTAACTAAAATACAAGCGGCGGCCATTTTTAGAGGACATGGATTAATTTCATTAGAAATACACATAGGCAAGCGTCTCAAACTTTACTCAAACTTAATATAAACGTTAGTAAAACATACACGGGTTACCTTATTACACATAAATGAGGTTCTTGATTTCGGCAAGCCGCAAAATATGCGAAGCTTTGCTTCATCAAGTCTTCCCAGCCTTACTCAGCACAGCTCAAAGTGAGGAACCATGTGGGAGTTCCTAAGTTCCTCAGCATACATTTTAAATCACCATGACAACGGTACCAGTACTCATTAGTACCACGCTGACACGCCATGAGATTAATCAGGTGAGAATCCAAAATACTGTCTTGGACATTGACTTTATCCATAAAGTCACTTGCCGAGATGTTTTGCATGTGTATACCACTTTTCAAGATGTGGTTCACTGCATATGACAGTCCAGACAGATCGCTTTCAAACAGGAGATGAAACAAATAAGGAATGCATTGTCGAAACCTAGGATCTCCTGCATACAATCGCAAAGTCCGGTATTCAGAAGCAGGAATTTGATGAGGTCGCTCATCATATCTTCCTCCCTGACCTGTTGGAAAAAGCTGTGGGAAACACCGAGCTTCCAAACTTTCCTCCCAAACACTAATGGGACTCCCTTTCGCTTGTTTCATTTGAAACAACTCAATAGCATTCCCCATGACTTCCTTGGAATGCAAAGGATGAACACTATAATGTTCATATATTTCTTCACTAGTACAGGGTTCTACTTTCTCAATTTGACCAGCACACAAATCGCTATCCTCTTCCTCACTTACTTCCTCTTCTGCAACATATACATTTTTATAGTATTTATTATATTTTTTCAAATACAATGTTGCCCTTTTGACTTTCCTAACATCTACTAAATCTTGCCATATTTTCTTATTCTTTGTCGGAACCCCATTAACTAAGATAACCAGAGGTTCCTCTTCCACTTTTTCTACTCCAATTGTGTTAATGTTTTTCTTCAAATCTAGAGGCAAATAAACAACTCTTCCCTTTAATCCTCTCTGTAAATCTGATGGAGGCAATTTCCCTGTCTTTGGCTCCATTCTTACAATAGCCTGAAAGGGATGGATACTTTGAATCAAAATAGATTCATAAGTATTTAAATCCTTCAATTCAGAAGGAATTTCAACCAATTCCAGATTATTATGAACTGCTCTAGCAGGCATCTGGTTTTGATTTAATTTGTTACAACAATAAGTACACACACGTTGATCCAATCCCAAATCAAAACAATTTTCTACCATCAAGTATGTTGTAAAATCCTTCCATTCACTATTATTTTCCCTTTCACTTTTTCCATATAAATCCACTAACTTAGTCTGATTCTTATAATAAGTGCGTCGACAACACACACAAGTGAAATTTGGCCTCTCACTTGATTTCACCTCAAACGTCGCAATTTCCCTCTGGAAATTATCTGTACTGGAAACCTGTACACTATCTTCCACATTACTCTCTTCTTCTTGGTCAATTTCAACATTCTCCTCTTTACTTCCAAAGTAACAAAACTCAATTTCTTCACATATATTCTTCACATCTATTTCAGAACCATGCAAAAGAGCAGCGCATAATTGTTTTAGCATAATTGCTGGACTCTTAGCATAATACAACATTCTAACTAATTTCCTCACTTTATTATGATGCACTGCTAGCATCCTGAAATGATGAAAAACACTCTGGCATACTCTCCTGGGAAGACAAGCCAGTGAATGACCATGCAAACCTATCACTTCTCTCACTCTGCAAGGATCTAATTCTTGCAACAACTTCATTTTCTGCTTCAAACTTTTCTTACTAAATGACCGTATAAAATCACAAAGCAAATTGATGGAATCCTGTCGTACACTGCAAATACTACTACACTTCCAGGTGTACACAGGACCCTTAGGACGTCTCCCTAAAACCTCATTACCTAACACCTCTTCTATCTCTGTTCTCACAAGTTTTTCTTTTTCAACTGGACAACCATCTTTCACTTCATAAGCTCGACCACTGGTGTCAACTGCATGCACCAAATCATTATCCTGGAAATAACTCTCCTCATTAAAAAATGCCTCAGAGCTTGAACTATGCATCCATTCTCCAGAAAAAACTTCACAAAAATTACTACGATTAACTATTCTCTTCCATCTACTATTTCTTTTGAAATCATAAATTACCTTGTTTAGCTTCCTAATTCTATTGATTGTCAAAATAAATAACGTACGTTTAATTTCAAATGCCTGATCAATAACTTTCTCAACTATTTTTTTTCTCTTATAAAAAACCACTTTCTGCTGACCTTTCTTAATATTTTTTAACAAATTCCCAATTATCCTGTTGCGGAACATTCGTTTACGAATATCCCTAAACTGTTGTTTCCTTCTACTTTCATGCATAGAGTTATCTCTTACTCTAGCAGTAACATTTCTCATTGGCCTTTCCTTACCATTTGAATTCATTCTCCTTTTCTGGAGTGAAACATTTTCTGTAGTAATATTTTTTTTACTACACATATTTCTTATGACTGTTTTTCGACTCTTACCCGGTGCTTTCTTGGTGACTTGACAAATCTTTTTGTTAGAGGACTGCTGCAATATTCCATGCTCCTGCTGTCTTTGACATTTTCCAGCCTTTCTTACTCTTTCTTTGCTAGGCATCCTAAAATCTTGAAATAATCTGCAGTTGAATCTGTGGTAAAATATAATAAAAAATGTTATTAACCACTATTACCCAACAGTAAATTAATAACAGTCATCAAAAACTTAACACACTACTTAAGTATATAATATACTGAAGCCTATCTCCAATTTTTCACTGAACAGGACTCATCTCTTCTTAACCTTGGATAAACCTCACCTACTCTGTGTCCCCTGCACATAATTAAATGTAAAGGGGCAGATTTATATTAACTAGCACATCCCCAGGGATGCACCAGTTAACGTGCACTGCTGCTCTGCCACCCACGGTGTGCCGCATTTACAATCAGATAGGACAAAGCTACATCAAAACCCTGCGCCTGCTTGAAGCAGGCATAGATCTTGACGCAGGTAGGCTGAAAGCTAAAGCAACAACTAAGTGTCGTGTGCAGAAGTTACAAAAAAGGAAAAATGGCGTTTAAACCAGTAATGAGACCATGCTAACGTAATACAGAGTAAAAATATCCAGGATCTACATCAGTTTGGGGTTCACGAACCTGGCAGGTACAAGGCACTGAGGCTTTCCACCGTGCATGTCTCATCCCAAAACATATGTTGTTTGTGAATGAAACAATTTCCCAGACCAAATGCTTTGGATTGGCTACTTCTAAAAAATTAAACACCCCTACTATCCCGGAGTTAGAGGAATACGATGGTTTGAGTAATTTTACTCGTTGTCTATTAAAGATTTACAGGCCCTACTCCGTAATTCTTCCTTTAACATTTCCAGTATAAATCCAAAAGGTTGACTGCTTTGGCAACGTGCCTTATCCACGGTTTAATAACGCTGCCTTTTGCTTTATATAAGTTTTCAAATTGTATGAAATATATACCAATAGGTCGTTATTAACCTTTAGGTAGTGGTTTTCTTCATCAAGTCTGGTCGCTTCCATACACATACAGATTTTCAAAGATGATCAAGAACTTTATCTGAATGGAGAGGAATGCACTGAGACGCCAGATCATTCACTAATGTGTAGGCACAGACAGTTACACGGTTCATGCAACAAACACCGACCAAATATGGCTTGCGTGTTGCAAGGCACGCCAGTTCCTGCTATCATCCCCACGTTCAAGTTCTTGGAAAATGGTAGTTATTTGATGCTCAATAATGAAGATTGTTCTGGGTTAATTAAAAGTATTCATTTTATCGTAACAGTAAATGAACGGGTTATTTGCTGCAGAAATGTTCTATTTCCTCCCACACATGAACATAGGGAGTTTTCAATCTGGCCACAAATACCAACCTTGGGAGCACATTTCAACAGCATGGCAAGAATAAGAGCTCTTTTGTCTCAGAGAGAGGTGGCCTTGAGTTCGGCCCGTGAAACTTTCGTGCTTCACATAGCGAACACCCGTACAGAGGTGCAGACCCTTTTAAATACAGATTCGACTTTGCATTTCAGCAAGATTACCCATTCATTTCCATGCAGCAGGAGGCCCATAGGAATGAAGGTGCAATTTGCGATTAGCAATTACCTCATCGCAAATTACGAATTTTTCCGACGGTGCAGGGGTATCTCAAGAACACCCTGCTGCACCCCTGAAAAAAAAATTTGGGGTCATATGGCGCACATAAATTTTGAAAACATTCCTTTACCTCAAAAACGATTTTCAACTCATAATTTGAAAACACTGCACATGGGGAAATGACTTAAAATGTCCTTAAGACACATAAAAGCATTTTTTGATTGCCTTTGCAGCATGTTTCAGTCACCTTTAACATGCCTATGTAACGGAAACATTCAAAATCTAAATTTGCCATGCACAGGTGGGAGCATATTTACAAGCAATTTGCTCCACAGACAAACTTCTTACATTGAAATGGGAAAAATAACATCAGAGACTCTCAATTACCTTATAAAGAAGCAGACACCATTATGTCCTTCTCATCAATATTAAAACCATTGCTTTTTCTCAAAAACGATTTACAAGTCATAATTTGAAAACACTCCACAGCTCCTATGCACATAAAAACCCTGTCAGTACTAATACTTCACATTTTCTCCAATTACAATTTCTCAAAGAAACAAAATCTATTTGTGAAACACTTGAGACAAAGCAACATTTGAAAAACACAACTTTCTTCATAATTTTCTCCTTAAAGCACACTATTTTCTATCTAAATTAAAGAAATTTTTTCTCACCTTAGCAAATACTTTGAGTTTCAAAACAGTCTCAGAAACACACCAATTTGTCTTCAGCAGAGCAAAAGGTATGCACTCCAGAGTCTGCAGCTATCAAAAGCACAGAAATGCTGTAATTCCTCACACAGATCTCTCATGTCACCCAATCAAAACTCTTCCCTCACTTTTTTTCAAAGCAAAACCCTTCCCCCCTCTGCCCCCTCTCTGCTTTTTCTGCATAGCAACCACCTCTTGCAAGACCTCTCACACAACAATGTTGCAATTGAACTCTGAACTCTCAGTGCACCTGCATATCCAAAGCATTCTTTCATTTAATGATTTTTTCTTCGCCACTCAAAATACATCTTTCAACGAACTCATCCATGCACACTAACTTTCTGTTTTCAGCAATCAAAATCCACCAATCACTGTTACTGCTTCATTAACACAGAAACTCCTCAGTTTTTTTCATTTTACACTCTCATTTTTTCAACTGCCATTTCATTGCCACACTTCATCTGACTGCAGGAGAACCTTCTCTCGCCATGTTTTCTGTCTGGATTGTTGGACATAGCTACATCTATTGGGCTCAAAGGTACGCTGAAAACAGGAATTTACCTAACCTCAATTTACAAGATGTGGAAATTAAGTGGTTTGGCCACAGAGGATTAAAATGTCACCAATTGATACCATTGGTGAAAACCTTTATGCATTTGCCAAAACCTGACCTGTTAATTGTGCACTGTGGAGGTAATGATTTGGGCACTTTGACTGGGGTAGGTCTGGAAATGCTTTTAAAGGACACCTTTGAGCAATTGATGGCACTTTTTCCTCAGACTGCCTTGGTATATTCAAATATATGCCAAAGACAGAAATGGAGGTGGTCGAACCAATTTTGTCCACAAATTGAGAAATCGAGGAAGCATGTAAACAAATCTGTTTCAGCTTACATGAGAGACCATGGAATGGGCTCCCTGTACAACAATAACTTGCGTTACTACATGCAAGATATCTACAGAGGAGATGGAGTTCACTTCTCAGATGAGGGCAACAGAGTTTTCACTCTGAATTTAAGAATGTGCATTGGTACCTACTTATAAGTACCTAAATGTACCATAAACCCAAAAGCTCTTCTCAGAGCTACCCTACATCTGATCACTCACAATTATTATTGTACTCTAACTTTTTTCACTAATTTTCAAGAAAGTACGCTCCCCAGAACGCTTCCCGGTTCGCGAACCGAGCGCACTCCACGCAAAAAAACTAAAAAAACGGTATATATTTTTTTGCCCTGCGAGAACCTTTCAAAGCCTCCACATCAAACCTAGGGGGTCAGGGACGATCTACTATGCCCCCTTATGGTCATTTGCCCCTTCGCTTTGGCCTCCTCTTGTCTCTCGATCCTACCGAGAGACAAGATGGCGGCCGCTACGGACTGTTTGGAATGTTTACAGACGCCGAAAAACCAATCAGCTTCGCAAACCTCCGTAACGCGAAAAGTACGCGAAGCGGAGCGCTGTTACAGATATATATCTTTTTTTGAACGTTAATTTCTCAAAATCCACTGGAGCACATATATTGAGACCTAGCAAAGGCACATCGGGCTACCAGTCCCTACAATTTTGCCAAGTTTCGTGCAAATCCATTCAGCCGTTCGATTATTATTATTATTTTTTTTTTTGCCCCGCGGGGCCCTTTTAAAACCTCCACATCAAACCTAGGGGGTCAGCGAGGATCTACTATTCCCCCTTATGGTCATTTGCCCCTTCGCTTTCGCCTCCTCTTGTCTCTCGATCCTACCGAGAGACAAGATGGCGGCCGCTACGGACTGTTTGGAATGTTGACAGACGCCGGAGAACCAATCAGCTTCGCTTCACAAAGCTCCGTTGCGCGAAAAGTCCGCGAACCAGACCGCTGCCTGGTCCGCGCTTACAGATATATATCTTTTTTTAAACGTTAATTTCTCAAAATCCACTGGAGCACATATATTGAGACCTACAAAAGGCACATCGGGCTACCAGTCCCTACAATTTTGCCAAGTTTCGTGCAAATCCATTCAGCCGTTCGGGCTAAAAGTGAGGCCAACCGCCCTATGGAAATTAACATGGGAAAAACGCGTTTTGGGACCCCCCTTTTTTCTCGGCCCCCCCTTGACGAACCCCCCCCCAAATTTTCAAAGGCTGCTCAGAAACAAAATGTGCCATTTTCCTGAACATTTCAGCCAATTCCGTCCACAAACGCCAAAGTTATTAGACATAGAATTTTCAAAAAACCCATAGAGAAAAAATCCTAACTATATATACCTACTGGCGACCGCCAGTAGGTAATATATATATATATGGCGGTCGCCAGTAGGTATATATAGTTAGGATTTTTTCTCTATGGGATTTTTGAAAATTCTATGTCTAATAACTTTGGCGTTTGTGGACGGAATTGGCTGAAATTTTCAGGAAAATGGCACATTTTGTTTCTGAGCAGCCTTTGAAAATTTGGGGGGGGTTCGTCAAGGGGGGGCCGAGAAAAAAGGGGGGTCCCAAAACGCGTTTTTCCCATGTTAATTTCCATAGGGCGGTTGGCCTCACTTTTAGCCCGAACGGCTGAATGGATTTGCACGAAACTTGGCAAAATTGTAGGGACTGGTACTATATATATATATATATATATTACCTACTGGCGGTCGCCAGTAGGTATATATAGTTAGGATTTTTTCTCTATGGGATTTTTGAAAATTCTATGTCTAATAACTTTGGCGTTTGTGGACGGAATTGGCTGAAATTTTCAGGAAAATGGCACATTTTGTTTCTGAGCAGCCCTTGAAAATTTGGGGGGGGTTCGTCAGGGGGGCCGAGAAAAAAGGGGGGTCCCAAAACGTGTTTTTAACATTGAGTTTTCCATAGGGCGGTTGGCCTCACTTTTAGCCCGAACGGCTGAATGGATTTGCACGAAACTTGGCAAAATTGTAGGGACTGGTAGCCCGATGTGCCTTTGCTAGGTCTCAATATATGTGCTTCAGTGGATTTTGAGAAATTAACGTTCAAAAAAAGATATATATCTGTAACAGCGAACCGGGCAGTGCTCCGGTTCGCGGACTTTACGCGTTACGGAGCTTTGTGTAGCGAAGCTGATTGGTTCTCCAGCATCTGTAAACATTCCAAACAGTCCGTAGCGGCCGCCATCTTGTCTCTCGGTAGGATCGAGAGACAAGAGGAGGCCAAAGCGAAGGGGCAAATGACCATAAGGGGGCATAGTAGATCCTCCCTGACCCTCTAGGTTTGATGTGGAGGTTTTAAAAGGGCCCCGCGGGGCAAAAAATAAATAAATATTAATAATCGAACGGCTGAATGGATTTGCACGAAACTTGGCAAAATTGTAGGGACTGGTAGCCCGATGTGCCTTTGCTAGGTCTCAATATATGTGCTCCAGTGGATTTTGAGAAATTAATGTTCAAAAAAAGATATATATCTGTAACAGCGCTCCGCTTCGCGTACTTTTCGCGTTACGGAGCTTTGCGAAGCTGATTGGTTCTTCGGCGTCTGTAAACATTCCAAACAGTCCGTAGCGGCCGCCATCTTGTCTCTCGGTAGGATCGAGAGACAAGAGGAGGCCAAAGCGAAGTGGCATATGACCATAAGGGGGCATAGTAGATACTCCCTGACCCCCTAGGTTTGATGTGGAGGCTTTAAAAGGGTCTCGCAGGGCAACAAAAAAAAAATATTGTTTTTTTAGTTTTTTTGCGTGGAGTGCGCCCGGTTCGCGAACCGGGAAGCGTTCTGGGGAGCGTACTTTCTTGAAAATTAGTGAAAAAAGTTAGAGTAAAATAATAATTGTGAGTGATCAGATGTAGGGTAGCTCTGAGAAGAGCTTTTGGGTTTATGGTACATTTAGGTACTTATAAGTAGGTACCAATGCACAGTCTTAAATTCAGAATGAAAATTCTGTTGCCCTCATCTGAGAAGTGAACTCCATCTCCTCTGTAGATATCTTGCATGTAGTAACGCAAGTTATTGTTGTACATGGAGCCCATTCCATGGTCTCTCATGTAAGCTGAAACAGATTTGTTTACATGCTTCCTCGATTTCTCAATTTGTGGACAAAATTGGTTCGACCACCTCCATTTCTGTCTTTGGCATATATTTGAATATACCAAGGCAGTCTGAGGAAAAAGTGCCATCAATTGCTCAAAGGTGTCCTTTAAAAGCATTTCCAGACCTACCCCAGTCAAAGTGCCCAAATCATTACCTCCACAGTGCACAATTAACAGGTCAGGTTTTGGCAAATGCATAAAGGTTTTCACCAATGGTATCAATTGGTGACATTTTAATCCTCTGTGGCCAAACCACTTAATTTCCACATCTTGTAAATTGAGGTTAGGTAAATTCCTGTTTTCAGCGTACCTCTGAGCCCAATAGATGTAACTATGTCCAACAATCCAGACAGAAAACATGGCGAGAGAAGGTTCTCCTGCAGTCAGATGAAGTGTGGCAATGAAATGGCAGTTGAAAAAATGAGAGTGTAAAATGAAAAAAACTGAGGAGTTTCTGTGTTAATGAAGCAGTAAGAGTGATTGGTGGATTTTGATTGCTGAAAACAGAAAGTTAGGGTGCATGGATGAGTTCGTTGAAAGATGTATTTTGAGTGGCGAAGAAAAAATCATTAAATGAAAGTATGCACTGGATATGCAGGTGCACTGAGAGTTCAGAGTTCAATTGCAACATTGTTGTGTGAACTTGGAAACACCAGAGGTCTTGCAAGAGGTGGTTGCTATGCAGAAAAAGCAGAGAGGGCAGAGGGGGGAAGGGTTTTGATTTGAAAAAAAGTGAGGGAAGAGTTTTGATTGGGTGACATGAGAGATATGTGTGAAGAATTACAGCATTTCTGTGCTTTTGATAGCTGCAGACTCTGGAGTGCATACCTTTTGCTCTGCTGAAGACAAATTGGTGTGTTTCTGAGACTGTTTTGAAACTCAAAGTATTTGCTAAGGTGAGAAAAGATTTCTTTAATTTAGATAGAAAATAGTGTGCTTTAAGGAGAAAATTATGAAGAAAGTTGTGTTTTTCAAATGTTGGTTTGTGTCAAGTGTTTTACAAATAGATTTTGTTTCTTTGAGAAATTGTAATTGGAGAAAATGTGAAGTATTAGTACTGACAGGGTTTTTATGTGCATAGGAGCTGTGGAGTGTTTTCAAATTATGACTTGTAAATCGTTTTTGAGGAAAAGCAATGGTTTTAATATTTATGACAAGGACATAATGGTGTATGCTTCTTTATAAGGCAATTGAGTGTCTCTGATGTTATTTTTCCCATTTCAATGTAAGAAGTTTCTCTGTGGAGCAAATTGCTTGTAAATATGCTCCCACCTGTGCATGGCAAATTTAGATTTTGAATGTTTGCGTTACATAGGCATGTTAAAGGTGACCGAAACATGCTGCAAAGGCAATCAAAAAACGCATTCATGTGTCTTAAGGACATTTTAAGTCATTTCCCCATGTGGAGTGTTTTTAAATTATGACTTGAAAATCGTTTTTGGGGAAAATGAATGCTTTTAAAATTTATGACAAGGACATAATGGTGTATGCTTCTTTATAAGGCATTTCAGTGTCTCTGATGTTATTTTTCCAATATTAAATTAAAAGACCTTTCCCCGTGGAGCAAATTCCTTGTAAATATGCTCCCTCCTGTGCATGGTAAATTTAGATTTTGACTGTTTGAGTTACATAGCCATGTTAAAAGTGACCCCAAAAAGTTGCAAAGGCTTTAAAAAAACACTTTCATGTGTCTTGAGGACATTTTAAGTCATTTCCCCGTGGGCAGTGTTTTCAAATTATGAGTGGAAAATCGTTTTTGAGGTAAAGGAATGTTTTCAAAATTTATGTGCGACATATGCCCCCAAATTTCTTTTTCAGGGGTGCAGCAGGGTGTTCTTGAGACACCCCTGCACCCTCGGAAAAATTCGTAATTTGCGATGAGGTAATTGCTAATCGCAAATTGCACCTTCATTCCTATGGGCCTCCTGCTCCATGGAAATGAATGGGTAATTTGTAATTAGCAAATAGCTCATCGCAAACTAGGAATGGTAAAGAATCGCTATTTATTCCTTAAAGTTCGCTATTTAGGAAATGCAAAAATCTTTGATGATACATATGGCGGTTCATCTCTAACAAGATAAGAAGCATAGGGATAGATTTATGATGACTGGCGCATCACCAGGGATGTGTTAGTCATCCTGTGCCGCTGTTCCGCCACCTATGGTGTGCTGCATTTACAATGCGGCGCATCATGGGGCAAAAACAGCACAGATGCTTGACGTATCTGTGCCGTAAAGGTGGCGCATTGCTGGAGTTGTTTCGCAAGTGTGATGAAGCTCCAGCAAGGCTCAGGGGTGCCCCTGTCGCAGGGTTTCTGTTCTCACACAGAACTGTGCACAGAGGATTGGAACCTCGGCGAATTAGGGTGCCCCAAAACTCACCTTAGTACTCAAAAACCCCTTAGCAAGCTAGGTACAGTGTCACATTGGATATAACAAACTCTCAATGTTTAGACAATCCAGAATATGAACTTATAGTACCTCAGGATACGTGGAACTCATGAACACTCGGTCGTTATATATTTATTAGAAACCAGAACATGGAGTTAAGAAGAACACATGTGCATTTGAAATGTTTATTTACTAATGCCGTCTTCTCAGGCGTAGTATCTTAGATAATACAAGTACACATATTATCAGTAGCAAAATTACCAGCATAGTTACTAGTACATAAAAAGCGAATGGTGACAGTATGTTAACATGCTGTAAATGAATAAGAGTTAGCAACACTTATAAGCAGCCGCGGGCCGTGGAGAGAGTTACGGTGGGGCAGGGAGGCGGGGAGGGGGAGGGGCAGGGTGGAGAGGGCTAAAAAACGGCACCTGGATAATTACAGCTAAGTAAACAATTTGATTAATAAAACGAATTTCGTAGCGCGCATAGGTTATAGACCATATATAGTTAGGAATTAGCATTTACAAAACCTTGAAAATTCACTGAAAAAACCATAGGTTATAGACCATATATAGTTAGGAATTAGCATTTAAAAAACCTTATTTTACTCACACAAAACCATTGAAATTCCATATATAGTTAGTTGTACTAACTATATATCGCGCACCCGCAATCCACTGCTGATCATGTCACATATTACATCATTCATGACATGGTCAGTGACATCACTGATGACATCACTGATGACATCTCAAATGACATCACTGATGACATCACTGATGACATCTCAAATGACATCACTGATGACATCACTGATGACATCTCAAATGACATTACTGATCACATCACTGATGACATCATTCATGTGATAATACGATGAACCTCTTCAGACTCTAATATAACCTTAGATACACTCAGTGTAAACACAGACTCACAGATTGTCACTCATCCATGAAGTTACACACACACCTAGTCAGTCATGCAAACAATCAATCACACCTCCATTTCCCCAACTATACAGTTATACACACCTTACTTATTCAAATATATACTAAAACATATTTACTCTCTTATACAATCCTGGATACAAGTTCACAATGATGCATACAGCCACTCACACATTCACTGGCTCTTATGCACAGTTATTTATATATGTCAAGTCTCACATGTACTGTGTTTTACATATGTACTTACTTTGACATGTAGCACTGAGATATCCATTCACTCACCAATACACTGATGCACACAGTCAACCGCCCATACAGCTGTTTCCACATGCACTTTTGAACCCATACATCTAGTGAATCAACTGCTCACACATCTATGCACAGAGTCATACACCTCCCAGCCACCCACACATACACTCAGTCTCCCATACAAATACTTGGGCAACCAATCAATAACCCATATAGTTACTCATATAGCTACTGAACAACACATGCAGCAGTTTTCAGAACAACAGACATAATGATGCACAAATTAAGACAGTTTAGTCACTAACCCATGCATTCAGTGAGACACATTTTTTTTTTTTTTTTTTTTTTTTTTTTTTGGGTTATAAACTTTTATTCAGTGACAGTACATACACACAGCTCCATGCCTACAACCCGGAGGCCGGCAGCAATGTAAGGAAACTTCAAGATCAGCATGGTAGGACCGGCAGGTCAACGGAGCAGGAGCCCCACAGAGAACAGTGGACACCCTGCCCCTTCTCCACTGTTTGAGCACACATACCCTAAGTTCCATGACCTACCCTTCCTAACCTCGCCCCCCCCTTTTGGAGCCCACCCAGTCCCACTGTGTGATATGTGTGTTGGTGTGGAATGTCTGTCTATCCCCTGAAACCTAGCGTATAACTTCTCTTACAACCACCCCTCCTGAACTTACCCCCTACCCCCCCTAACTACCCCTGTGCTTGCCTCTGCGTGAGTCCCAAACCTATGCCTCCACCCTACCCGTCCTCCCAAACCGTGACATACCCTCCACCCACTCCAAATCTCAGAGCCCCCTGTGTACTGTGACGACCCGCCCTGCAAGGAACACACTGGAAATAGCGGTCAAAGGACATACTAGGAAGTTCTTCCCATCGCCCCCGGAGATTCAGCCAGCTACGTGTCCAGGTCTCCACTAAGCACTTAACCCACAAGAATAGAGCCCTGAGCCTCAGTGTCCTCCTCCCCTATCGGGTTCTCCTCCTCCTCATGCCCCGAATCCGTATCAGACTTTTTGGTAGAATATGTTAGGTACTGGTCCCAGAAATTTTTCGGTCTGCTGCGAGGGGGTAGAAGCTCGCTATAGAGCTGTGACTGAGTGCACCCATATAGCATATCTCTGGACCATCCATCTTTGGTCGGAAGAGGACCTCGCATCCAACATCGCGCCACCAGTCGTCGGGCCATTATGAGTCCCAGGTCTGCAAGGCGACGCATCGCCGGTGGGAGAATTCTGGAGTGTCCCAGGAGCGCCAGCGCCGGGTCAACCGGTAACTCAGTCTCCAGTATGGAGCCCAGCTCCCCAAAAATGTCAGCCCAGAATCTGTTGATGCCCGGGCACGTCCACGCAAGATGCATGAAATCCGCAACTGGAGAGTGGCAGCGCTCGCACTCCGCTGATTGTCGGAGGCCATACCTATGTAGGCGTTCAGGGGTGTAATACACTCTTTGGAGGAATTTAAAATGGATAAGTCTATGTCGAGCATTCATGGAAACCTTTCTGGTATTGCGGCAGCAGTATTCCCACATAGAATCGCTTATTTCTGCCTGCAGATCCCGTTGCCATGCCGATCGGGCTTTGGAGATAGTGTGTTGGCCGCTACGCTGGCCTATCCGATACAACCGGGACACCAGGTGACTAGGGGATGGCGTCTTGATAACGTACGTCAGTTCCGGGGTTTCCGGAGGCTCCTGCATGGTCGCGCCCAACGTGTCCCGTAATGCCGCGCGGATTCTGTGGAAATGGAAGCGCTGCATTAGCGTAGCAGACGGCCTGGATTGCGCCAGCTGTGTCCAGGTGATCGCTGTACCCTCTTTGAAAAGGTCTCCCAGTTTGAGGATGCCCAATTGTCGAAGCGCGCATAGGACCCCCCTCTCCAGTAGCGGTGAGAGCCACACAGCCCAGTCAATAGGGACTAGTGGGGAATACAATAGGTCCTGTCCGTGACTCCGAGCCAAAGAATGCCACGCATGATTAGTCGCTGTTATGGAATCCAATGTACCAACCCGGCGCGAGGTCGGTTCAAACACCGTGGCCGGAGGGGGGAGAGGGGCGGCAAAAAGGGTTTCAAGTATCACGTGGGGGATGTTACGATCCCCGTGAGTCCATGTATGCAAATGTGTTGCTTGCGCAACCCTATAGTATCTCTCTAAGTCGGGCGCACCTAATCCTCCTTGCTCATATGGGAGCGTTAGGATTTGCCACTGTATCCTCGGTTGCTTGCCCCCCCAGGCCAACCGCGTGAGAGCCTGGGTCAGCGTCTTGAAGAAAACCTTCGGTAAAGTCACCGGGATGGTGTTGAACAAAAACAGGAACCGGGGCAGGACAATCATTTTCATCAGGGCAATGCGATCTGAGAGGGAGAACGGCAACTTGCACCACCTGTCGATATCGTCGGACAGTCTGGAATAGGCCACCCTATAGTTTTCCCTCACTAGAACGTCTGGGTCCGGGTGCAACTGTATGCCCAGATACCGAACCGGGTCATCCGACCACTGTAGCGGATAATCCATCTCAAACTTACTCGTTGCCGGGGTCAGCGGGAACGCGACGGATTTGCTCCAGTTAACTTTCAGTCCCGATAACGCTCCGAACTGGACTACTTCCCGCAACACAGAGGAAAGATTGAGCTCTGGATCCCTAACATAGAGGAGGGTATCGTCAGCATACGTGGATATGCAGATCTTGTACGTAGGGAAACTGATTCCCTCGAGACTATGGTATTCCCTCAGTGCGCACGCTAGAGGTTCAGCCACGAGTGCATATAGCAGTGGTGATAGAGGGCAGCCCTGCCTGGTGCCTCTGCGTATTGCGAAGGCGTCCGACACTCTGTTGCCCAGGCGAATTCTAGCCGATGGTTCATAATATAACGCACCTATCATCTGCAGGAAGGGTTCTCCCAGGCCCAGCTTCCGTAGCACTCTGGTCATGAAGGGCCACTCGACGGAGTCGAACGCCTTTTCCATGTCCAGAAATACAGCTAGCGCCCTACTCTCCGGTTTTACATGTTGCATTGTCCCCAGTACAGTGCGTATGTTGTAGGTAAGGCTCCTGGTGGGGATGAAGCCAGCCTGCTCCGGCGCAACTAGTTCCGGGATTAAGAGAGCAAGACGTGTCGCCAGGACTTTGGCGTATAGCTTGGCATCGACGTTTATCAACGAGAGTGGCCGGTATGAGCTCCGTTCTGTCGGGGGCTTTCCCGGTTTAAGGAGGGTAATAATGAGAGCCTCTCGCATGGTCGGCGGCATACAGCCATCCTGACATATGCCGTCGAACAGAGTCGACAGGTAGGGAACCAACAGGTCCCCGAAGGCCTTGTAGAAGCCGACCGTCAGCCCGTCGGCTCCCGGAGCACTGCCCGTGCTCATGCTATTCAGGGCATCAACTATCTCTTCCCTCTGAATAGGCATCATCAGGAACTCCCTCTGCGCGTTTGATAGCTGTGGCATTTCAATAAAGTCTAAATAATCATCTATTGCCCCATCCATGCCGGTGGTTTTAGCCTCATAAAGAGTGGAGTAGAACAGTCGAAACTCTTCTAGAATCCTCTCTTCGTCGGTCAGGAGCTCGCCCGTACTCGACACCAACTCGCCAACTGCAAGCTGTCGCCTTTCGCTGCGAACCATGTTGGCCAGAAGAGATCCGGGTCTCCCACCCTCGCCATAAGTGCGAGCTGTAGCATATTTGCCCAAGTGTTGGACCTCCCTATCGGCTTCCTCATTGTATTCCGTTACTAGCTGTTTAACAGTAACTAGTGTGTCCCCGTCAGGGCCAGCCTGCAGCCTCTGCTCCAGCTCTGTCAGGCGCGTCTCCAGGTGTTGAAGCCGCTGCCTAATGGATTTAAGGACGCTGGAGTGTTTGGCCATAGCAACACCGCGCACATATACCTTGAATGTCTCCCACAGCGTTTGGAAGTCATCCACAGAGCCCAAGTTGATGTCAAAGAAGTTCTGGATCTCCTCTGCGAGTTCACCCCGAAAAACTTCGTCTAGTAAAGAATAGGGGGGAAAGCGCCACGTGAACGGGGGGAGACGAGGCGTCGGCAGTTCGAGAAGCATGAGGAGAGGAGAATGATCTGAAAGTGTACGGGGCAGAATCAGACAGTCCCTTACTCTGCTAGCCAGAGGCCGCGACGCTAGCCAGTAATCAATTCTTGTATGTATTTCGTGGTACGAGGAATAGTGCGTGTAGCCCCCTCTGGCATGGTGCCTATGCCGCCAAACGTCAAGTAAATCCAGACGCGTCATTGCAGTCTGCAGCACCTCTGCTGCTGCCGACGGACTCCTATGCGGTCCCGCAGACCTGTCCAACATCGGGTCAAGAACCAGATTGAAATCCCCACCCCAGAGCATCCCTGTACATCCATACAGCTCGCATTTCTGAGCCAATGTCGTATAGAACTCCGGGGAGTCAAAGTTTGGGCCATACACATTCACCACCATACAATCAAGACCCCTGCCCTTGCATCTGCAGAGGACATACCTGCCCTCAGTGTCAACTTCCAGGGGCGTCAGTGTTAGTTTGGAGCCTGGGCTAACCCAAATAAGAGTCCCCCTAGAGTGTGTTGTGAACCCAGAAGCTACACTGCAATCCACCAGACCCTTATGGAGAAGCATTTTGCTGGTCAAAGGCAAGTGTGTTTCCTGTAACAGTGCAAGATCTATGTGATGTCTGCGCAGGTAACTGAGGACTTTACGAAGCTTCCTGAAGTCATTTAGGCCCCGTACATTCCAAGTTAAGACTCTTAAGTGTGCAGGTTCCGGCTCGCTCAGTGCCGTGAGCTCGGAAGTGTCAGTCCCACCCGCCATGGCAGAAGATAATAAAGTTGCAGAATAGATTTGCGGTAACTGCAGCTACACAGTCAAGCAGGAGAAACGGAAGGGGAGCAACATCTGCTTGCATATTGGGAGGTCCCCGCACAGATTGGCAAAGCACATTTTCAATCAAAAACAAAAAGAACAGTACAAAGACAAAAACAAACCCCAACATTCCACCCTCCTCCCACAGCTGACCCCCCCCAACTCGGTCACTCAGGTCCCCATCCCACCCGCCCCTCCCCAACCACCAGTCCAGAAACCCCATAGCCTATGGCTCGTGGGCAAAAGGTAGCCAGCCACTACAGGCTTGCCTAGGAAGTCCCAACGCTGTTTTCCTGAGTCCCCACCCCCCGCCGTACACCATCAAGCATGGATCACCCCATCAAACCACAGATAAACTTCTACATATCCCCCAGCTATGCCAGGGACATCTCCCCCCCCCCCCACCCACACCCCCATTGTCGCAACCATCACCCATCCAGCAATAATGAGCAGAGAGAGCAACAGTCACAGTGGGTGCAGTCTATACACAACAGTGAACAATAATCGTACCCGCCGCCCACGCCCTCTTATCTGCGACATCTCGGCAGTGAATAGTACCACCGAATCAAGATCACTCCAAGTCAACACAACCTCAAAAAGGATCAGATGGTAGAACACAGTACCACAGTGCGGCCATAGCCAGGTCACTCCTGATTGTCCCCACGTTGCTGATCGTCTTCTTCCTGAATGTCCACCTGCTCTTCCGGCTTGTCTCGAGCCCATTTCTTCAATGCTTTTTGCAGCTCTGCAGGATCAGTGAAGATGTGCGAGTGTCCCTGCCTATTCACACGCAGCTTGGCCGGGTACAGCATGGCGTAATCCAGGCCCATATCTCTGAGTCGTTTCTTGTGTGGCGCAAAGTGTTTGCGCGCCTCCTGAACCCGGGCCGTGAAGTCGGGGAAGATGGAAATCGCCGAGCCCTCGTATTGTAGAACTCCCTTGGAACGTGCCAACCGAAGTGCCGTGTCCCTGTCTCTGTAATTCAACAGCTTTGCAATAATTGGCCGTGGAGGGAGACCCGGGTTAGGACGCGGGGCTAGCGACCTATGAGCACGTTCGACCACAAACATGGACGAGAACACTCCTTCTCCGAGCAGGTTAGTTAGCAGGTTTTCCACAAACAGCTCCATTCTCCCGGTCTGAGTGGTCTCCGGCAGGCCAAGGATGCGAAGGTTGCAGCGACGTGACCGTGCCTCTAAATCCTCCGTCTTGTCTTGAAGGGTCTTGATCAACATATCCGCCCGGCGTCTCGCGGTATCCAAGTCTGTCTGGGCCTCCTCCACCTCCGTGATGCGCCTTTCCGCCATGTCGTGCCTCTCTGTGTGTTTGTCGAGACGCTCCGCCATGCGGTCCATCCTATATGACATGGCGTCCATCTTGGTCCCCAGCGCCGTGATATTTGTCTGAATATTCAATTCCATGGAGCGGAGCATTGTTTTTATCTCCGAGTTGTCCTCTGGGCGTTCACCCGCAGGCGGGACCTCATCCTGGTGCGCCTGTGGGCTCAGCACCTGGACTCTCCGCTGCGAGAAGGGGAGTTTGCTCTGGGTCCTGTCTCCCTTCCCCATGGTGTGTTGGTTCCTGTTATGCCCCCGCCTTCGCGCGAAGGGGAAGGTGGCCGCCAAACTAAAGACCGCCGCCTGCAAGCCACTGGAGCAGCCCTACAGGGAGTTTCAGGAGATAGTCCGAAGCGGCAGGTCAGCAACCACCAGACAGTACCACCGCCGCTAGCAATGCTGTGAGGCCCAGGCCTCGCGGTGAAGAAGCAGCGGGAGAGCGGGGGAGGTGCGCGGGCCCCAGGAGAAGGGCCGATCTCGGGTTGAGCAAGCTGACCAGGGCACCTTGGGTGGGTAGGAGGGGGGGGAGACAGCGAGTTACTACACTCCCCCCTCCGCAGACAAAGTCCGCGACGACTGCTGTGTGTGCCCCTGGCGCCCCCGGAACGAGGTAGGCCGCACCTGCGCCCCGTCCCCACCCGACTTCTCACCGTAGGGGATGGCGAAGGTCGGGTCCGCTGTGTAGATGATGATGGCCGCGCTCCCCGCGTCCACGCCTCTGACACCTCTCCGAGCCCGGCGGAGGGTCCCGACAGCTGGCGGCGCTGCTGCTCAGACTCTGCCGCACGTCACAGCACGCAACGCGGGCACGTTACAACTTGAGGTCGTGGATCGCAGGCCCTCCAGGGGTCCCAGCGGGGGCACCCCGCCCGCTCCGCCGGGGTTGAATGGATCCGTTTCACGTCGGGTAGCCAGGTCCCCTGATGTTCCGCGACACTGAGGGAGGGAAGGGGGGACGTAGATCGTGGGTTGCTGCAGGATAGTGAAGGATAGAACGATGGTGTCGACGGAGCTCCGGGACTATGCGGCCATTTTCCGCGGCTGCTAGCTCCGCCCCAGTGAGACACATTTAATCACTCACTCATACAGTCAGTCATGCACCTACTAAATCCTTCATCCAGACACTTATACATCCACTCAAGACATATTTTAACTTTACAGAAAAATACAGTCACTGGATGTTGTCATCAGTGATGTCATCAGTGATGTCATTTGAGATGTCATCAGTGATGTCATCAGTGATGTCATTTGAGATGTCATCAGTGATGTCATCAGTGATGTCACTGACCATGTCATGAATGATGTAATATGTGACATCATCAGCAGTAGATTGCGGGTGCGCGATATATAGTTAGTGCAACTAACTATATATGGAATTTCAATGGTTTTGTGTGAGTAAAATAAGGTTTTCTAAATGCTAATTCTAAATGCTAATTCCTAACTGCTAATTCCTAACTATATATGGTCTATAACCTATGGTTTTTTCAGTGAATATATATATATATATATATATATATATATATATATATATATATATATATATATATATATATATATTCACTGAAAAAAACATAGGTTATAGACCATATATAGTTAGGAATTAGCATTTAGAAAACCTTATTTTACTCACACAAAACCATTGAAATTCCATATATAGTTAGTTGTACTAACTATATATCGCGCACCCGCAATCCACTGCTGATCATGTCACATATTACATCATTCATGACATGGTCAGTGACATCACTGATGACATCACTGATGACATCATCTAGTGTCTGTGTGTTTTTGTAAAGTTTAAATACGTTTTACATATTGAAGAATGACTGGATGGATGGAAGACTGAGTGTGTGTGTGGCTGGCTGGGAGGTGTGTGACGCTGTGCATATCAATGTGTACTTGTATCAGTGATTGTATAAGAGAGTAAGTATGTATTAGTATATGTGTGAAAAGTATGGTGTTCTGTGTTTAACTATAGATGAGGAAATCGAAGTGTGATTGATTCTTCACAGGACTGACTAGGTGTATGAGTGCATATGATAGTGTTCTAATAATAACTGACTGTATGTATGAGTAATTGTATGGGTGAATGAGTGAATGTGTGTGTAGACGTACGAATCAGTGAGTGCGTATGTAGTAACTGGTATTGGTGTGTCATGATGTCATCAGTGATGTCATTTGAGATGTCATCAGTGATGTCATTTCAGATGTCATTAGTGATGTCATCAGTGATGTCACTGAAGTATGGTGTTCTGTGTTTAACTGTATAGATGAAGAAATGGAAGTGTGATTGATTCTTTACAGGACTGACTTGGTGTGTGAGTAACTCCATGGATGAGTGGCAGTGTGTGACTGTCTGCATAGGTGTATGAGTGCATATGATAGTGTTGTAATAATGAGTGACTGTATGTATGAGTGATTGTATGGGTGAATGAGTGAATGTGTGTGTAGACGTAGGAATCAGTGAGTGCGTATGTAGTAACTGGTATTGGTGTGTCATGATGTCATCAGTGATGTCATTTGAGATGTCATCAGTGATGTCATCAGTGATGTCATTTGAGATGTCATCAGTGATGTCATCAGTGATGTCACTGACCATGTCATGAATGATGTAATATGTGACATCATCAGCAGTGGATTGCGGGTGCGCGATATATAGTTAGTGCAACTAACTATATATGGAATTTCAATGGTTTTGTGTGAGTAAAATAAGGTTTTCTAAAAGCTAATTCCTAACTATATATGGTCTATAACCTATGGTTTTTTCAGTGAATTTTCAAGGTTTTGTAAATGCTAATTCCTAACTATATATGGTCTATAACCTATGGTTTTTTCAGTGAATTTCATTGGTTTTTTAACAGCTAATATCTGTAGCTGTAAAATGTATTCTTCTTTAAATCCAAAAATATATTTTATATATTTTTATTAATAATTTTTTTTTTAAATTTTTTTTTTTCTTCGTTCCCGCTTCGCGAATCGGGAAGCTTCCCGTTAGCTGACCTTGATGCCGCGAAATAGACCGCGAGCCGGTAAACGTTTCTTTACCGCAACTGCCGCGTTAGAAAACAACATCGTGACGCCTCCCGTCCGCATGACGTTTCGCGTTGTTGCGTGATACGTCATATGACGTGCTACGTTAGCGAACTGGTACGCTTACCGAGTCGCAAAGCACAGGTTTCTGGAAGCAAACCGGGAGGCCCTGCAAAGCGCTTAACGTAAACACAGCAAGTCATGTGACTTGGTAATAACACTTTTCATTGGTTCATTTCACTTTTGGTTTCCTAATGATGTAAGACTAGGTCATATAATCTAAAATGAACACTTTTCATTGGTTGAGAACTATTGTTTTTCCCAAATGATGAAAATCCCTCCTTCTTTCCTCACTCTGACTTTCATCATTGTGAGAGAAAGACCCTTTGTTACCAGTGAGCAATGGCTTCTTTAGTAGCTTCAGCTGGTGCTTCCCCACCACCTCCACCACATCCAAGGAAGAGTGGACCACCTGCTCAAGTTATAATTCAGCAAGAAGAGGAAGAAGAGGAACAGGACGACGAGCACGAAGAGAGGCACTTTTTGCCTGAGGAGCCCAGGACGTCTCACCGGAAAGAAAACTTCATTTGGCAATTTTTTAAAATTCCCAAAGGTCAGAAAAAAGTAAATGCAAGATACGTAACTTGCCTTATATGTCAAGATAGACTGTCCAGAGGGACCGACAAAAAATACAGTTTCGGAAACTACACAATGCATCGCCATATGACTAGGTGGCATCCTAACAACTACAGTGCTGCACAGTTTCGTAACGACCTAGATAATCTCCCTATTATGGCCAGAAGATCTGTTGTACCGGAAGTAACGGGACCAGAGGGCAGGGAGATGGTGCCAAATATACAAACGAGATTTCATGAAGTAAAACAAGTCTGCGTATATTGCAGTGGATTCATTTGCTACGGAGAAAGAAGCATCACTCTGATCAACAGAGCTATTGACTATCATATGCAAGTTTGTACGAAACGCCCCAAATAATAAATACTTTTTTTTTGTTTTTTTGCTCCTGTTGAGCCCTTTACAATGAATCGTTTTCATTGCCCCCTCCAAGAAAAACCCAAAAAAATATAAAACTGTTCAGAAAAATTCAAAAAAAGTAAAAAAATGTTCAGAAAAATAATAAAAAAAATATAAAACAACAAAAACAATAAAAAAAAAAGTTCTTTTCAGAACTACCTCCCCGTTATTAAAAAATTGGTACAATATTTGGAACTGTGCCAACCTCTATTTCTCGTAGTTCGCTTCCCAGTTCGCTCGCCGGTACGCGAACCGGAAGTGAACCAAATTTTTTTTTTTTTAAAAAGAACAGTAAGTATAAGGGAAGGAAACAGACACTTATGTTAAAAGAAAGACAGCTATAGGGGAGTAAACTAGAGATACTATTACCCGTAATCCACTGCTGATGATGTCACATATTACATCATTCATGACATGCTCAGTGACATCATCAGCAGAGGATTGCGGGTTTTTTGGCAACGTGCCTTATCCACGGTTTAATAATGCTGCCTTTTGCTTTATATAAGTTTTCAAATTGTATGAAATATATACCAATAGGTCGTTATGAACCTTTAGGTAGTGCTTTTCTTCATGAGGTCTTGTCGCTTCCATACACATACAGATGTTTCAAAGATGATCAAGAAGTTTATCTGAATGGAGAGGAATGCACTGAGATGCCAGATCATTCACTAATGTGTAGGCACATACAGTTACACGGTTCATGCAACAAACACCGACCAAATATGGCTTGCGTGTTGCAAGGCACGCCAGTTCCTGCTATCATCCTCACGTTCAAGTTGTTGGAAAATGGTAGTTATTTGATGCTCAATAATGAAGATTGTTCTGGGTTAATTAAAAGTATTCCTTTTATCGTAACAGTAAGTGAACGGGTTATTTGCTGCAGAAATGTTCTATTTCCTCCCACACATGAACATAGGGAGTTTTCAATCTGGCCACAAATACCAACCTTGGGAGCAGATTTCAACGGCATGGCAAGAATAAGAGCTCTTTTGTCTCAGAGAGAGGTGGCCTTGAGTTCGGCCCGTGAAACTTTCGTGCTTCACATAGCGAACACCCGTACAGAGGTGCAGACCCTTTTCAATACTGATTCGCCTTTTCATTTCAGCAAGATGGTTCGGACTATCTTTAACGCGTCCTCCACAAAGGCCCTGGCGCACTTTTTTAAAGTTGTTACCAGTGGTCTCGTGACTTCATTTGAGAAAATCTTTGGAGTCATCCCTGCTTTCTTTCATTCTATTTTCTCCACTGTGCTTCGTGGATTCCCATTTTTACTTGCATTACCAGCGGACGCTCTTGTGCTTTTTTACATTTTTGAATATGGATGTCCCTCCTGTGCAAGCTCCCGCCCTGCAGCTGCTGACACTGTTCCGCAATCGCATGCTAGAATATTATGGCACAATGCCGTTGGCGATATTAAGCACGGCATATGGATTATCTTTTCGATTCTCCTACTTCACCTGTGTCCAGCCTGTATTTCACTGCCTGACCTGTGATTTCGATTGGGCCATTGATTTGTGTCTCTGCGGACCGGTTTCTCCTGACGTCGACTTTAATCAGCTGATGACTCCTATCATTACTCACGAGTTGGTTTGTCCTGGCGAAAGGATTATGGCTGTGGCATTGATGCATGGACTAATTGGTCCCTGGAATTTACTGGCGGCAACACAGTCTTTCTTGGAACAGAGCTTTCTTGAAAACCCACCGAGCTGTCCTCTGATGGTGATAGAGGATCCGGTGCTGGGAGAGCACGTATGTTCTTTTCCGCTTTTAAATTGGATGGCTGAACTCTTTTCGGATGAAGTCGGTGACTTCCTATTGGAGGCTGTTGCAGCTTATTTTGCATACACAGTTATGTCATAGACCTTTTTCATGTTTGATATGCTGAGTACAAGCATTTCATTGACAATTCATTGAGTTATTTGTCAAGTTTTTATTATTTAGCTTGCCTATTGGCTTAAGACTCGATAAAGTACTTGGCTGTTTTATTTTTCTTTAGCATTAAATTTTCCTAGTTTTTAATGTTTTACCTTGCGGACCGTCCACATATAAAGTTGCAATCTGCTCTCATGAGATGGCACTTCTATTATCTTATTCAGTTCGTTTCCGGATCATGGGGAGGTGTCATCTAGGTCCTGGATATCTTTACACCGTGTTAAGTTAGCATGGGCTCATTACCGGTTTAAACGCCTTTTTTCCTTGTTTGCAACTTCTGCACACGACACTTAGTTGTTGCTTTAGCTTTCAACCTAGTAGTTCATCGTGGTTTACATGAGAATAATATGTTATTGCTCTACTATCTGCTTTGCTTGTTAAACTATATCTGTACAGCGAGTGCTGAAGTTTCAAGAACAACACGATACAGAATTGTTATGAGGTCTGATCTTCACGACTTCATACTCATAACATAAGTGCAGCTTCTGCCAATTCTGGGCATGAGGCGGGTTTTATATTGCTTTGCCGAACACACATACACAACAGTTGATGCGGTTCACATGAAGAGAGAGCTGGTGTATGCTGATGTGATTCCTTCAAATCTAAGACACTAAAGTATGGGCACGCCCTAAACCAACACAAACAGACCTTCTTAACAAATAATATAATATGTGTATTAGGGAGGGTGAGATATAAGCAGCCGCGGGCCGTGGAGGGAGTTACGGTGGGGCAGGGAGGCGGGGAGGGGGAGGGGCAGGGTGGAGCCCTCTCCACCCTGCCCCTCCCCCTCCCCGCCTCCCTGCCCCACCGTAACTCCCTCCACGGCCCGTGGCTGCTTATAAGTGTTGCTAACTCTTATTTATTTACAGCATGTTAACATACTGTCACCATTCGCTTTTTATGTACTAGTAACTATGCTGGTAATTTTGCTACTGATAATATGTGTACTTGTATTATCTAAGATACTACGCCTGAGAAGACGGCATTAGTAAATAAACATTTCAAATACACATGTGTTCTTCTTAACTCCATGTTCTGGTTTCTAAGAAATATATAACGACCGACTGTTCATGAGTTCCACGTATCCTGAGGTACTATAAGTTCCTATTCTGGATTGTCTAAACATTAAGAGTTTGTTATATCCAATGTGACACTGTACCTAGCTTGCTAAGGGGTTTTTGATTACTAAGGTGAGTTTTGGGGCACCCTAATTCGCCGAGGTTCCAATCCTCTGTCCACAGTTCTGTGTGAGAACAGAAACCCTGCGACAGGGGCACCCCCGACCCTTGCTGGAGCTTCATCACACTTGCGATACAACTCCAGCAATGCGCCACCTTTACGGCACAGATACATCACGCATCTGTGCTGTTTTTGCCCCATGATGCGCCGCATTGTAAATGCAGCACACCATAGGTGACGGAACAGCGGCACAGAATGACTAACACATCCCTGGTGATGCGCCAGTCATCATAAATCTATCCCTATGCTTCTTATCTTGTTAGAGATGAACCGCCATATGTATCATCAAAGTTTTTTGCATTTCCTAAATAGCGAACTTTAAGGAATAAATAGCGATTCTTTACCATTCCTAGTTTGCGATGAGCTATTTGCTAATTACAAATTACCCATTCATTTCCTTCATTTCCATAGGGCGGTTGGACTCACTTTTAGCTCGAACGGCTGAATGGATTTCCACGAAACTTGGCAAAATTGTAGGGACTGGTAGCCCGATGTGCCTTTGCTATGTCTCAAGATATATGCTCCAGTGGTTTTTACGAAAATTAACTTTGAAAAATATAGATTGGGCTACATTGGCCTATATATATGTTGGAGCCCAAATGTAGCCCAATGTAGCCCAATGAAGCCCAATGAAGCCCAATGTAGCCCAATGTAGCCCAAAGATGGCCGCCAGAGACAAAAAAAACAAATGTAGCCCAAATATCAGCCAGATGTAGCCCAACTATAGCCCAGTGACAGAATGACCAATCAGCTTCGCAAACCTCCGTTACGCGAAGCGGAGCGCTGTTACAGATATATATCTTTTTTTGAACGTTAATTTCTCAAAATCCACTGGAGCACATATATTGAGACCTAGCAAAGGCACATCGGGCTACCAGTCCCTAATATTTTACCAAGTTTCGTGCAAATCCATTCAGCCGTTCGATTATTATTATTATTTTTTTTTTTTGCCCCGCGGGGCCCTTTTAAAACCTCCACATCAAACCTAGGGGGTCAGCGAGGATCTACTATGCCCCCTTATGGTCATTTGCCCCTTCGCTTTGGCCTCCTCTTGTCTCTCGATCCTACCGAGAGACAAGATGGCGGCCGCTACGGACTGTTTGGAATGTTTACAGACGCCGGAGAACCAATCAGCTTCGCTTCACAAAGCTCCGTTGCGCGAAAAGTACGCGTACTGGAGCGCTGCCCGGTCCGCTGTTACAGATATATATCTTTTTTTAAACGTTAATTTCTCAAAATCCACTGTAGCACATATATTGAGACCTACAAAAGGCACATCGGGCTACCAGTCCCTACAATTTTGCCAAGTTTCGTGCAAATCCATTCAGCCGTTCGGGCTAAAAGTGAGGCCAACCGCCCTATGGGAAACTCAATGTTAAAAACACGTTTTGGGACCCCCCTTTTTTCTCGGCCCCCCCCTGACGAAACCCCCCCAAATTTTCAGGGGCTGCTCAGAAACAAAATGTTCCATTTTCCTGAAAATTTCAGCCAATTCCGTCCACAAACGCCAAAGTTATTAGACATAGAATTTTCAAAAATCCCATAGAGAAAAAATCCTAACTATATATACCTACTGACGACCGCCAGTAGGTAATATATATATATATATAAATATATATATATACTTCTTAGATTCTCCTTACTCGGACCCTTCCAGCAGGAGTCACGGCACAGCAGGCAGGTAGAATTGTACAAAAAGTTATTTTTATTCACACACCATGTGCAATATAACGTGCATTTAATCGGCCGGCCTACGCGTTTCGGTAACAACTTGCCTTCCACTGGACCATAGAGTCCCTGGTGTCTAGACCATTTTTAAAGTGCTCAGTGCAGTTTCACCTTTTTCCCTTTCCATTATCAATCTAGACTGTCAACCTTGCTTACAGGTTCTGGGTTATTGATGGTCGCCATTTTTGTAGGTGTATATAGTTCAGATTGTATGTGTATACATATGTATAAAGCTTCCACAGTAAAGTACTAGCTGTGAGCTATATACCATATGTATATTTTACACCTGTATATTTACAAACTATTTATATCTCTGCAAAAAATGGGTGAAGATATTCTACGTGCTGACGGCTGTGGTTACCTTTGGACATTGGATTGCAGGTTACTCCGCCGGCGTGCATGCCACTCTTCGTTAGTCTTTGAGGTCCAGAAGGAGTTTGTTACTTAGATATTACCTATAGTTAGGATTTTTTCCCTATGGGATTTTTGAAAATTCTATGTCTAATAACTTTGGCGTTTGTGGACGGAATTGGCTGAAATTTTCAGGAAAATGGAACATTTTGTTTCTGAGCAGCCCCTGAAAATTTGGGGGGGTTCGTCAAGGGGGGGCCGAGAAAAAAGGGGGGTCCCAAAACGTGTTTTTCCAATGTTCATTTCCATAGGGCGGTTGGCCTCACTTTTAGCCTGAACGGCTGAATGGATTTGCACGAAACTTGTCAAAATTGTAGGGACTGTTAGCCCGATGTGCCTTTGCTAGGTCTCAATATATGTGCTCCAGTGGATTTTGAGAAATTAACGTTCAAAAAAAGATATATATCGGTAAGCGCGCTCTGGGCAGCGCTCCGGTTCGCGTACTTGACGCGTAACGGAACTTCGCGAAGCGAAGCTGATTGGCTCTCCGGTGTCTGTCAACATTCTAAACAGTCCGGAGCGGCCGCCATCTTGTCTCTCGGTAGGATCGAGAGACAAGAGGAGGCCAAAACAAAGGGGGAAATGACCATAAGGGGGCATAGTAGATCCTCCCTGACCCCCTAGGTTTGATGTGGAGGCTTTAAAAGGGCCCCGCAGGGCAAAAAAAAAAAATATATATATTTTTTTTTTTGCGTGGGGAGCGCCCGGTTCGCAAACCGGGAAGCGTTCTGGGGAGCGTACTATAAGGAAAAAAGAATGATAGACTTTTCAAATACTGTATGTTAATTGATTGTTGGTTTTGTTGATTATTTTTTAATTTCTTTATTTTTTAAGCAATTATTTATTATTGTGATTGTGTTTCAAAATTTAATAAACTTTCTAACATTTCACTGTCTGAAATGTCATTATTTTCATTGAACATATTTTGTAATCTCTGAGGGTGTAAAATGTCCTCATTTTGAAGGAGGTCATCTACTGCTTGCACACATTGCAGTAGTTCTTGGTCCCAAGTTTCATCCATAAATTCTATATAATTTGGATCAATTATTTCTTGGCTGCTCTCTTGCAGGACAATTTGAAATGAAACTTTGTGTTCGCCTTCCATTTTGCCTGAAATTTGGATAAAAAAAATATATATTAGTAGAGATAGGGCACTGTTGGGATTAATTTTAGATAGGCAGTTTTTATCAGTGAATTTATCTTTGGGCAGTGTATAGTATCAGAGTGGAAGTAGGAATATAAAAAAGTGTATGTGATTTAACGTAAGTAATTTCATAATTATACAAGAGAAACCTAACTCCATCCATAACTATAACAGAGAAGTCTATCTAAATCTATAACTACTACAGAGGGATAGTATATAACTATCAGAAAAAGTTTACCATATTAACTTATAGTGCACAATATACTTCAGTTTTAAAAATAACAACTTACCTTTACTAAGAAGTTGAAGTGATTAGTGAAAATCCAATTGAAATGTACAACAAGAAGTAGTAGTCAAAATGGCTGTGTTTCCTTCTCTTCCTTTATATATATTCAGGTATATAACCAATCAAATGTCAGGTAATAAAAGTAGAAAATGAAAGTAACATTTTCATTGGTTGTCAATTCCAACACTTCAGATGTGTTTTGAGAAGTAATTTACCTCACGGTATTTAGAGAGGTCTACAGGCTAAATGGCTAAATGGAATTTCAATCAAATTTGTGAAAATGATAGGGATTGGTATGTAGTATGAGCTAATCTATATTTAGTGAGAGTGTCTCCAGTCGTTTTTCTGTAAATTACTTTCCCACCTTTTTTGAAGGAGCGCTTCCCGGGGAGCGCCCCAGTACGCGAACTGGTGAGCGCCCCGGTACGCGAACCTGAAGCGTTACGGGAGTCCACCATTTTGTGTTTCGGTCGACTTAAGATACAAGATGGAGGGCAAATAATGTTCAGAATGGGTAGAAGGGGGCACGGTAGACTTATCTTGACCCCCTAGGTTTTCTGAGGGTGGCTGAGGAGGCATATATGTACGAAAACATTTTTTTTTTCTTTAAATTTCGCGAGGTTAGCTTCCGATTCACGTACCGGGTAGCGCCCCGGGGAGCGTACTTTGTTGAAAATTAGTGAAAAAAGTTAGAGAAAAATAATAATTGTGAGTGATCAGATGTAGGGTAGCTCTGAGAAGAGCTTTTGGGTTTATGGTACATTTAGGTACTTATAAGTAGGTACCAATGCACAGTCTTAAATTCAGAATGAAAATTCTGTTGCCCTCATCTGAGAAGTGAACTCCATCTCCTCTGTAGATATCTTGCATGTAGTAACGCAAGTTATTGTTGTACATGGAGCCCATTCCATGGTCTCTCATGTAAGCTGAAACAGATTTGTTTACATGCTTCCTCGACTTCTCAATTTGTGGACAAAATTGGTTTGACCACCTCCATTTCTGTCTTTGGCATATATTTGAATATACCAAGGCAGTTTGAGGAAAAAGTGCCATCAATTGCTCAAAGGTGTCCTTTAAAAGCATTTCCAGACCTACCCCAGTCAAAGTGCCCAAATCATTACCTCCACAGTGCACAATTAACAGGTCAGGTTTTGGCAAATGCATAAAGGTTTTCACCAATGGTATCAATTGGTGACATTTTAATCCTCTGTGGCCAAACCACTTAATTTCCACATCTTGTAAATTGAGGTTAGGTAAATTTCTGTTCTCAGCATACCTCTGAGCCCAATAGATGTAACTTATGTCTCCAGTCATTTTTCTGTAAATTACTTTCCCACCTTTTTTGAAGGAGCGCTTCCCGGGGAGCGCCCCAGTACGCGAACTGGCGAGCGCCCCGGTACGCGAACCTGAAGCGTTACGGGAGTCCACCATTTTGTGTTTCGGTCGACTTAAGATACAAGATGGAGGGCAAATAATGTTCAGAATGGGTAGAAGGGGGCACGGTAGACTTATCTTGACCCCCTAGGTTTTCTGAGGGTGGCTGAGGAGGCTTATATGTGCGGGGAAAAAAAATTGTAAATTTCGCGAGGTTAGCTTCCGGTTCGCGTACCGGGTAGCGCCCCGGGGAGCGTACTTTGTTGAAAATTAGTGAAAAAAGTTAGAGAAAAATAATAATTGTGAGTGATCAGATGTAGGGTAGCTCTGAGAAGAGCTTTTGGGTTTATGGTACATTTAGGTACTTATAAGTAGGTACCAATGCACAGTCTTAAATTCAGAATGAAAATTCTGTTGCCCTCATCTGAGAAGTGAACTCCATCTCCTCTGTAGATATCTTGCATGTAGTAACGCAAGTTATTGTTGTACATGGAGCCCATTCCATGGTCTCTCATGTAAGCTGAAACAGATTTGTTTACATGCTTCCTCGACTTCTCAATTTGTGGACAAAATTGGTTTGACCACCTCCATTTCTGTCTTTGGCATATATTTGAATATACCAAGGCAGTTTGAGGAAAAAGTGCCATCAATTGCTCAAAGGTGTCCTTTAAAAGCATTTCCAGACCTACCCCAGTCAAAGTGCCCAAATCATTACCTCCACAGTGCACAATTAACAGGTCAGGTTTTGGCAAATGCATAAAGGTTTTCACCAATGGTATCAATTGGTGACATTTTAATCCTCTGTGGCCAAACCACTTAATTTCCACATCTTGTAAATTGAGGTTAGGTAAATTTCTGTTCTCAGCATACCTCTGAGCCCAATAGATGTAACTTATGTCTCCAGTCATTTTTCTGTAAATTACTTTCCCACCTTTTTTGAAGGAGCGCTTCCCGGGGAGCGCCCCAGTACGCGAACTGGCGAGCGCCCCGGTACGCGAACCTGAAGCGTTACGGGAGTCCACCATTTTGTGTTTCGGTCGACTTAAGATACAAGATGGAGGGCAAATAATGTTCAGAATGGGTAGAAGGGGGCACGGTAGACTTATCTTGACCCCCTAGGTTTTCTGAGGGTGGCTGAGGAGGCTTATATGTGCGGAAAAAAAAAGATTTGTAAATTTCGCGAGGTTAGCTTCCGGTTCGCGTACCGGGTAGCGCCCCGGGGAGCGTACTTTGTTGAAAATTAGTGAAAAAAGTTAGAGAAAAATAATAATTGTGAGTGATCAGATGTAGGGTAGCTCTGAGAAGAGCTTTTGGGTTTATGGTACATTTAGGTACTTATAAGCAGGTACCAATGCACAGTCTTAAATTCAGAATGAAAATTCTGTTGCCCTCATCTGAGAAGTGAACTCCATCTCCTCTGTAGATATCTTGCATGTAGTAACGCAAGTTATTGTTGTACATGGAGCCCATTCCATGGTCTCTCATGTAAGCTGAAACAGATTTGTTTACATGATTCCTCGACTTCTCAATTTGTGGACAAAATTGGTTTGACCACCTCCATTTCTGTCTTTGGCATATATTTGAATATACCAAGGCAGTTTGAGGAAAAAGTGCCATCAATTGCTCAAAGGTGTCCTTTAAAAGCATTTCCAGACCTACCCCAGTCAAAGTGCCCAAATCATTACCTCCACAGTGCACAATTAACAGGTCAGGTTTTGGCAAATGCATAAAGGTTTTCCCAATGGTATCAATTGGTGACATTTTAATCCTCTGTGGCCAAACCACTTAATTTCCACATCTTGTAAATTGAGGTTAGGTAAATTTCTGTTCTCAGCATACCTCTGAGCCCAATAGATGTAACTATGTCCAACAATCCAGACAGAAAACATGGTGAGAGAAAGTTCTGCTGCAGTCAGATGAAGTGTGGCAATGAAATGGCAGTTGAAAAAATAATAGTTTAAAATGAAAAAAACTGTGGAGTTTCTGTGTTAATGAAGCAGTAACAGTGATTGGTGGATTTTGATTGCTGAAAACAGAAAGTTAGGGTGCATGGATGAGTTCTTTGAAAGATGTATTTTGAGTGGTCAAGAAAAAATCATTAAATGAAAGAATGCACTGGATATGCAGGTGCACTGAGAGTTCAGAGTTCAATTGAAACATTGTTGTGTGAACTTGCAAACATCAGAGGTCTTCCAAGAGGTGGTTGCTATGCAAAAAAGGCAGAGAGGGCAGAGGGGGGAAGGGTTTTGATTTGAAAAAAGTGAGGGAAGAGTTTTGATTGGGTGACATGAGAGATATGTGTGAAGAATTACAGCATTTCTGTGCTTTTGATAGCTGCAGACTCTGGAGTGCATACCTTTTGCTCTGCTGAAGACAAATTGGTGTGTTTCTGAGACTGTTTTGAAACTCATAAAGTATTTGCTAAGGTGAGAAAAGATTTCTTTAATTTAGATAGAGAATAGTGTGCTTTAAGGAGAAAATTATGAAGAAAGTTGTGTTTTTCAAATGTTGCTTTGTCTCAAGTGTTTTACAAATAGATTTTGTTTCTTTGAGAAATTGTAATTGGAGAAAATGTGAAGTATTAGTACTGACAGGGTGTTTTTGTGCATAGGAGCTGTGGAGTGTTTTCAAATTATGACTTGAAAATCGTTTTTGAGGAAAAGGAATGGTTTTAAAATTTATGACAAGGACATAATGGTGTATGCTTCTTTATAAGGCAATTGAGTGTCTCTGATGTTATTTTTCCCATTTTAATGTAAGACCTTTCCCTGTGGAGCAAATTGCTTGTAAATATGCTCCCACCTGTGCATGGCAAATTTAGATTTTGAATGTTTGCGTTACATAGCCATGTTAAAAGTGACCCAAACATGCTGCAAAGGCAATCAAAAAACGCTTTCATGTGTCTTAAGGACATTTTAAGTCATTTACCCATGTGGAGTGTTTTCAAATTATGATTTGAAAATCGTTTTTGGGGAAAAGGAATGGTTTTAAAATTTATGACAAGGACATAATGGTGTATGCTTCTTTATAAGGCATTTCAGTGTCTCTGATGTTATTTTTCCCATAATAAATTAAAAGACATTTCCCCGTGGAGCAAATTCCTTGTAAATATGCTCCCACCTGTGCATGGTAAATTTAGATTTTGATTGTTTGAGTTACATAGCCATGTTAAAAGTGACCCAAAAAAGTTGCAAAGGCTTTAAAAAACCACTTTCATGTGTCTTAAGGACATTTTAAGTCATTTCCCCGTGGGCAGTGTTTTCAAATTATGACTTGAAAATCGTTTTTGAGGTAAAGGAATGTTTTTAAAATGTATGTGCGCCATATGCCCCCAAATTTCTTTTTCAGGGGTGCAGCAGGGTGTTCTTGAGACACCCCTGCACCCTTGGAAAAATTCCTAATTTGCGATGAGCTAATTGCTAATCGCAAATTGCACCTTCATTCCTATGGGCCTCCTGGCCCATGGAAATGAATGGGTAATTTGCAATTAGCAATTTGCTCATCGCAAATTAGGAATGGTAAAGAATCGCTATTTATTCCTTAAAATTCGCTATTTAGGAAATGCAAAATAGTTTGATGATACATATGGCGGTTCATCTCTAACAAGATAAGAAGCTTAGGGATAGATTTATGATGACTGGCGCAATGAAGTGGACATCACTTACTTCATTGGTAGGCCTTTACATGTATTATCTCCTCTGTATTCTTCAACAAGCGTAACTTTGATCTGCAACCCTGAGTAGGCCTCACCTTAAACAAACCTCTGGATAGGCCACAGCTTATTGTCATCCTGAATAAATCATTTAAAATGCTAGGGACAGATTTATGATAGGTGTATGCCTCTTTTGCGCCACTGTGCGTCACTTTTGTGATGCAGCGGCGGTGCAAAAGATTTGCTATGAGGCGACAAAATTACAAATTGATGCATTTAGGCAGATGTGTCATGCTGTAAAAAAACCGTGCCACATGAAACCGATGCAGAAGTGATGCAAAAGATGCACCATGTTGCAAGACAGGCCTCACTTGGGGCCATATGTATCAAGCTAATTAGCATTTGCAAAGGCCGAAATTCTGCGAATTTCGGCCTTTGCGAATGCTAATTGGACAAATGGTATGTATCAAACAAGTTTGATGCAAAATAAGGAATAGCAAAATTTGCTATTCCTTATTTTGCGATTGCACTTAAGGATTTGCAAATTTTGCGATTCCTTAAATGCAATGTATCAAACAAAAAATATGCAAAAAATGCCATTAAGGATTTGCAAATTACCACCAACTTCTAGTTGGTGGTAATTTGCAAATTCTTTTCAAAAAGCTTTTTTTCCAAAAAACAAAAGGTGCCATATGACGCCCATACATGCCCTTAGGGCATGTATGTGCGCCATATGCCCCGTAATTTCTTTTTCAGGGGTGCAGCAGGGTGTTCTTGAGACACCCCTGCACCCTTGGAAAAATTCCTAATTTGCGATGAGCTAATTGCTAATCGCAAATTGCACCTTCATTGCTATGGGCCTCCTGGCCCATGGAAATGAATGGGTAATTTGCAATTAGCAATTTGCTCATCGCAAATTAGGAATGGGAAAGAATCGCTATTTATTCCTTAAAATTCGCTATTTAGGAAATGCAAAATAGTTTGATGATACATATGACAGTTCATCTCTAACAAGATAAGAAGCTTAGGGATAGATTTATGATGACTGGCGCAATGAGGTGGACATCACTTACTTCATTGGTAGGCGTTTACATGTATTATCTCCTCTGTATTCTTCAACAAGCGTAACTTTGATCTGCAACCCTGAGAAGGCCTCACCTTAAACAAACCTCTGGATAGGCCACAGCTTATCGTCATCCTGAATTAATCATTTAAAATGCTAGGGACAGATTTATGATAGGTGTATGCCTCTTTTGCGCCACTGTGCGTCACTTTTGTGATGCAGCGGCGGTGCAAAAGATTTGCTATGAGGCGACAAAATTACAAATTGATGCATTTAGGCAGATGTGTCATGCTGTAAAAAAACCGTGCCACATGAAACCGATGCAGCAGTGATGCAAAAGATGCACCATGTTGCAAGACAGGCCTCACTTGGGGCCATATGTATCAAGCTAATTAGCATTCGCAAAGGCCGAAATTCTGCGAATTTCGGCCTTTGCGAATGCTAATTAGACAAATGGTATGTATCAAACAAGTTTGATGCAAAATAAGGAATAGCAAAATTTGCTATTCCTTATTTTGTGATTGCACTTAAGGATTTGCAAATTTTGCGATTCCTTAAATGCAATGTATCAAACAAAAAATATGCAAAAAATGCCATTAAGGATTTGCAAATTACCACCAACTTCTAGTTGGTGGTAATTTGCAAATTCTTTTCAAAAAGCTTTTTTTCCAAAAAACAAAAGGTGCCATATGACGCCCATACATGCCCTTAGGGCATGTATGTGCGCCATATGCCCCCAAATTTCTTTTTCAGGGGTGCAGCAGGGTGTTCTTGAGACACCCCTGCACCCTTGGAAAAATTCCTAATTTGCGATGAGCTAATTGCTAATCGCAAATTGCACCTTCATTGCTATGGGCCTCCTGGCCCATGGAAATGAATGGGTAATTTGCAATTAGCAATTTGCTCATCGCAAATTAGGAATGGTAAAGAATCGCTATTTATTCCTTAAAATTCGCTATTTAGGAAATGCAAAATAGTTTGATGATACATATGGCGGTTCATCTCTAACAAGATAAGAAGCTTAGGGATAGATTTATGATGACTGGCGCAATGAGGTGGACATCACTTACTTCATTGGTAGGCCTTTACATGTATTATCTCCTCTGTATTCTTCAACAAGCGTAACTTTGATCTGCAACCCTGAGTAGGCCTCACCTTAAACAAACCTCTGGATAGGCCACAGCTTATCGTCATCCTGAATTAATCATTTAAAATGCTAGGGACAGATTTATGATAGGTGTATGCCTCTTTTGCGCCACTGTGCGTCACTTTTGTGATGCAGCGGCGGTGCAAAAGATTTGCTATGAGGCGACAAAATTACAAATTGATGCATTTAGGCAGATGTGTCATGCTGTAAAAAAACCGTGCCACATGAAACCGATGCAGCAGTGATGCAAAAGATGCACCATGTTGCAAGACAGGCCTCACTTGGGGCCATATGTATCAAGCTAATTAGCATTCGCAAAGGCCGAAATTCTGCAAATTTCGGCCTTTGCGAATGCTAATTAGACAAATGGTATGTATCAAACAAGTTTGATGCAAAATAAGGAATAGCAAAATTTGCTATTCCTTATTTTGCGATTGCACTTAAGGATTTGCAAATTTTGCGATTCCTTAAATGCAATGTATCAAACAAAAAATATGCAAAAAATGCCATTAAGGATTTGCAAATTACCACCAACTTCTAGTTGGTGGTAATTTGCAAATTCTTTTCAAAAAGCTTTTTTTCCAAAAAACAAAAGGTGCCATATGCCCCCAAATTTCTTTTTCAGGGGTGCAGCAGGGTGTTCTTGAGACACCCCTGCACCCTTGGAAAAATTCCTAATTAGCAATGAGCTAATTGCTAATCGCAAATTGCACCTTCATTCCTATGGGCCTCCTGGCCCATGGAAATGAATGGGTAATTTGCAATTAGCAATTTGCTCATCGCAAATTAGGAATGGTAAAGAATCGCTATTTATTCCTTAAAATTCGCTATTTAGGAAATGCAAAATAGTTTGATGATACATATGGCGGTTCATCTCTAACAAGATAAGAAGCTTAGGGATAGATTTATGATGACTGGCGCATCACCAGGGATGTGCCAGTCATCCTGCGCCGCTGTTCCGCCACCCATGGTGTGCTGCATTTACAATGCGGCGCACCATGGGGCAAAAACGGCACAGATGTGTGACGCATCTGTGCCGTAAAGGTGGCGCATTGCTGGAGTTGTATCGCAAGTGCGATGCAGCTCCAGCAAGGCTCAGGGGTGCCCCATCTCCACAATGCTGCGTCAAGACCTATGCCTGCTTCAAGCAGGCGCAGGGTTTTGACGCAGCTTTGTCCTATCTGATTGTAAATGCGGCACACCATGGGTGGCAGAGCAGCGGTGCACGTTAACTGGTGCATCCCTGGGGATGTGCCAGTTAACATAAATCTGCCCCTTTACATTTAAGTATGTGCAGGGGACACAGAGTCGGTGAGGCTTATCCAAGGTAAAGAAGAGATGAGTCCTGTTCACTGAAAAATTGGACATAGGCTTCACCTCCTCAGCATCGCTGGACATGGCTAAATAATAGCTGCAAAATGTTACTCTTGTTAAACAATTTTACTATTATAATCTCTGAGATTTGTCTCTTACTCTGCAACATCTCATTGTTGTTATCTTTCTTTAAAGATAAAGACAACATCAACATGAGCGACAATCAGCAATCAGTTGATTTCGACCTCATCATTGAACTCGTAATTGAAACATCAGTGGATGTTGATCCCTTGGATGATTTAAATCCTGAGGATGAAGAAGAACGTGATGAGGATGGGAAGCTGACGTGCTTGAGCCTATGGAACTATAAACATTTATTTTAAAAATTTATAATAAATAAAAAGTAAAAATGTAAACCGTTTAATTTAAAAATAAAGACACGTTCAAAAACAGGTTATGCGTAGTGTCTTCAATAAAATATTAAAATATGCTCATAAAATTAGATCAGATTCACATATAAAACAGCACAGGTAAAATGAATATAAATTACAATTCTTTTCTGCTATTTCTGTATTCTAAATTTGCCAAGCACTAAAAAATCTTCTATGTAAAAATGTCAAGTAGTGTGTTAAGTTTTTGATGACTGTTATTGATTTACTGTTGGGTAATAGTGGTTAATAACATTTTTTATTATATTTTACCACAGATTCAACTGCAGATCATTTCAAGATTTCAGCATGCCAACCAAAGAAAGACTGAGAAAGGCTGCAAAACGTCAAAGACAGCAGGTCAATGAAAAAAAGCAGCAGTCCTCTAACAAAAAGATTTGTCAAGTCACCAAGAAAGCACCGGGTAAGAGTACAAAAACATTCATAAGAAATATCTGTAGTAAAAAAAATATTACTACAGAAAATGTTTCAGTCGAGAAAAAGAGAAGCAATTCAAACGGAAAGGAAAGGCCAATGAAAAATGTTACTGCTAGAGCAAGAGATAACTCTGTGCATGATAGTAGAAGGAAACAACAGTTTAGGGCCATTCGTAAACGAATGTTCCGCAACAGGATAATTGGCAATTTGTTAAAAAATATTAAGAAAGGTCAACAGAAAGTGGTTTTTTATAATAGAAAAAAAATAGTTGAGAAAGTTATTGATCAGGCATTTGAAATTAAACGTAAGTTATTTATTTTGATAATCAATAGAATTAGGAAGCTAAACAAGGCAATTTATGATTTCAAAAGAAATAGTAGATGGAAGAGAATAGTTAATCGTAGTAATTTTTGTGAAGTTTTTTCTGGAGAATGGATGCATAGTTCAAGCTGTGAGGCATTTTTTAATGAGGAGAGTTATTTCCAGGATAATGATTTGGTGCATGCAGCTGACACCAGTGGTCGAGCTTATGAAGTGAAAGATGGTTGTCCAGTTGAAAAAGAAAAACTTGTGACAACAGAGATAGAAGAGGTGTTAGGTAATGAGGTTTTAGGAAGACGTCCTAAGGGTCCTGTGTACACCTGGAAGTGTAGTAGTATTTGCAGTGTGCGACAGGATTCCATCAATTTGCTTTGTGATTTTGTACGGTCATTTAATAAGAAAAGTTTGAAGCAGAAAATGAAGTTGTTGCAAGAATTAGATCCTTGCAGAGTGAGAGAAGTGACAGGTTTGCATGGTCATTCACTGGCTTATCTTTCCAGGAGAGTATGCCAGAGTGTTTTTCATCATTTCAGGATGCTAGCAGTGCATCATAATAAAGTGAGGAAATTAGTTAGAATGTTGTATTATGCTAAGAGTCCAGCAATTATGCTTAAACAATTATGCGCTGCTCTTTTGCATGGTTCTGAAATAGATGTGAAGAATATATGTGAAGAAATTGAGTTTTGTTACTTTGGAAGTAAAGAGGAGAATGTTGAAATTGACCAAGAAGAAGACGGTAATGTGGAAGATAGTGTACATGTTTCCAGTACAGATAATTTCCAGAGGGAAATTGCGACGTTTGAGGTGAAATCAAGTGAGAGGCCAAATTTCACTTGTGTGTGTTGTCGACGCACTTATTATAAGAATCAGACTAAGTTAGTGGATTTATATGCAAAAAGTGAAAGGGAAAATAATAGTGAATAGAAGGATTTCACAACATACTTGATGGTAGAAAATTGTTTTGATTTGAGATTGGATCAACGTGTGTGTACTTATTGTTGTAACAAATTAAATCAAAACCAGATGCCTGCTAGAGCAGTTCATAATAATCTGGAATTGGTTGAGATTCCTTCTGAATTGAAGGATTTAAATACTTATGAATCTATTTTGATTCAAAGTATCCATCCCTTTCAGGCTATTGTAAGAATGGAGCCAAAGACAGGGAAATTGCCTCCATCAGATTTACAGAGAGGATTAAAGGGAAGAGTTGTTTATTTGCCTCTAGATTTGAAGAAAAACATTAACACAATTGGAGTAGAAAAAGTGGAAGAGGAACCTCTGGTTATCTTAGTTAATGGGGTTCCGACAAAGAATAAGAAAATATGGCAAGATTTAGAGGATGTTAGGAAAGTTAAAAAGGCAACATTGTATTTGAAAAAAAATAATAAATACTATAAGAATGTATATGTTGCAGAAGAGGAAGTAAGTGAGGAAGAGGATAGCGATTTGTGTGCTGGTCAAATTGAGAAAGTAGAACCCTGTACTAGTGAAGAAATATATGAACATTATAGTGTTCATCCTTTGCATTCCAAGGAAGTCATGGGGAATGCTATTGAGTTGTTTCAAATGAAACAAGCCAAAGGGAGTCCCATTAGTGTTTGGGAGGAAAGTTTGGAAGCTCGGTGTTTCCCACAGCTTTTTCCAACAGGTCAGGGAGGAAGATATGATGAGCGACCTCATCAAATTCCTGCTTCTGAATACCGGACTTTGCGATTGTATGCAGGAGATGCCAGGTTTCGACAATGCATTCCCTATTTGTTTCATCTCCTGTTTGAAAGCGATCTGTCTGGACTGTCATATGCAGTGAACCACATATTGAAAAGTGGTATACACATGCAAAACATCTCGGCAAGTGACTTTATGGATAAAGTCAATGTCCAAGACAGTATTTTGGATTCTCACCTGATTAATCTCATGGCGTGTCAGCGTGGTACTAATGAGTACTGGTACCGTCGTCATGGTGATTTAAAATGTATGTTGAGGAACTTAGGAACTCCCACATGGTTCCTCACTCTGAGCTGTGCCGAGTATGGCTGGGAAGACTTACTTGAATTTCTACGAGAGGCAAATGGAAACATCGAAAACATCGAATTCAAGACACCCGGAGAACTGTGCTCTTTGGATCCAGTCAATGTATGCAGGTACTTCAATCATAGATTTGAAGCTATGATGTCTTTCATCATGAATAAGAAGAATCCACCTCTTGGAGAGGTGTTGGATTTCTTCTGGAGAAAGGAGTACCAAGCAAGAGGTGCTCCTCATATACATATGCTGCTGTGGATCAAGGATGCACCTAAATTTGGAACGGATCCAGAAGACTCAGTGATGAGTTTCATACAACAGTATTCTACGTGTGCTGTTCCAAACGCAAAGGAGAAGAAAAGCCTAAGAGAAAAAGTTCTACGTTTCCAAAGCCATCGATGTGGAAAGTACTGTCGTCGTAAATTCCGAAACAAGGACAAGTTCTACACCAAATGTTTTTTCGGCTTTCCACGACCGGTGATTTCTAAAGGAAGAGTAAACAGTTTGATGTCTTCGCTGCGACATAATGTGATGAAGAAATCACCTAAAAACACATACAATTTGAAGAGGAACGAAGAGTCTAAGTACATCAACGACTACAACCCGGTGATTTTGTCCATGTGGAATGCTAACATGGATATACAGTTTGTGGCTGATAACTGTATGGCTGTGGCTCGGTATGTGACATCTTACATCACCAAAAAAGAGAAGACAGAATTGAAGGATATGTGGGAGGACATTTCCCATGAAAAGAGCCTCAGTAAGAAGTTGTACAGTTTCAGTCTGAAGATGTTGTCGCATCGAGAAATCGGAGCTTACGAATGTTCTGACCGGTTGTCTTCAGCAAGTCTCTATGCCAAGTCCAGGAGTATCGTTTGGGCGAGTCTTGGTCTTGCTGCAACGCGTAATCGAGTTCTGAAACCTGTGCGGGAAATTTAGTATTTGGCGGAAAAGGAGCCAAACAGTACCGACATTTTGAAGACCAACATGTTGGATACATATTATCCAAATCGAAGCAGTCACCTCGAGAATGTTTGTCTGTATGAGGTTCTTCAAAATTACATATTCAAGAGGAACATCAAAGAAGATACTGAGAAAGGAGTGTATGCTGTAATAGGAAGTAAGGGATGTCTGGTCAAGCAAAGAAAATGCCACTTGGTAAACCATCGAAAATTGAGTGACGAATCTCCTGAAAAAAAGGAGTTTTTCTATTTAGCACTTTTGCAACTTTTCAAGCCTTGGCGTGCAGAAGAGGAACTGCTTGGAGATTTCCTCTGTTACAAAGACTCTTTCAATGCTGCCAAGGAGACCATAGAATGTCCTGCTTTTCCCAAATATGTAGAAATGTTGAATGCGGAAATTGAGCAGGAAGCAACGATTGCAGCCGAGATTGCCAGAGACAGTTCTCAGGACAGTCAGAGTTCTGCTTCATTGAGTCAGGATCCACTAGGAGGACATGTTATCGAAAATGAAGCTGCCACTGCTATGAATGAAGTGGAAAGAGCCATGGCACATCCTCAGGAGGATGCGGTTAACTTAGAAGAGTTGGAAAGACAACTCAACATTGAGCAGAGGAAAATATATGACGAAGTTACCATGCAAATTGATCATGGATTAAGTCATGACAAGAAAGAGTGCTCATGTACGTCGTTGAAGCCTGTCCGACTGTACGTGAGTGGAGAAGCGGGAACTGGAAAAAGTTTCCTTATTAAAGCAATTTCATGTTATTTGCAGGAAAGGACACAGTCATCGCTGTCTTGTGTTGTCACCGCTCCAACTGGACTGGCAGCACATAACATTAAAGGGATTACTTTACATCATTTACTGATGCTGCCAGTGGAGCATGACAACAAATTACAATATCACAAGCTATCTGGAGATGCTTGTTGTGAAGTTTCAAGAATCTTGAGGAAAATTAAACTTCTTATCATTGACGAAGTAAGCATGGTTTCCAATGTCATGCTTGCCTTTGTGCATTTGAGAATGCAAGAAGTTCTCAAAACAGAGTATGATGTGTTATTTGGTGGGAAACACATCATTGTTTTCGGAGATCTTCTGCAGCTGACACCAGTGAAAGGGCAACCTGTGTTCAAAATGCTCACGCATGAAGATACCAGGAAGTGCCTAGGGAGCATTGGCAACGTCAATATATGGTTAAACTTCAATTATGCTGAACGGCATGAAAATATGCGTCAGGCGAAGGATGAAGTTTACAAGACTATTCTACAAGATGTTAGAATCGGAAAAGTGACCGAGCATGGGAAAGAAGCTTTACATGCACGATTACTGTCAAATTTATATCCAGAACAAGATGTTGTGCCTGAGAATATTTTTCGGAAAATTGCTGAGAAGAAATCTGGAATATGTTTGATGCCAACTCTTGCAGAATGTGCCAAATTCAACAACAAAATGTTGCATTTAGAAAAGCAAGAGATTGTGAAACTGGAAGCTATTGACAGAGTAGAGCATATGGGATCAACAATTATTTTGTCTGAGAATTTGAAAACAAAATTGGATTCATTAGAGAAGACTATATCTAAAACTGCAGGTTTTGAAAAGACTCTGAATGTGTGCTTGAACTGCCGTATAATTTTAAGAAGGAATTTACATGTTGAAAGAGGTCTGGTAAATGGATCAATGGGTAATGTTGTTGATTTTGTAAAATACAGAAATAGAGATGGAATTGAATTTTTAAAAATTAAATTTGATGGCATTGAGGAAGTACAGGTAATTGGTCGTTGTTCTGCTAGATTTTTGCTTGTAAAAGACTTATATGTTCGCCGTAAGCAGTTTCCTGTTTGCTTGGCATATGCGGTGACAATCCATAAATCGCAAGGTTTAAGTGTAGACAGTGCATTGGTGAATATTGGCAGTTCTGTGTTCAAGGAGGGTATGGCATATGTGGCATTGTCACGAGTTAGAACTTTATCGGGATTGTACTTGATTGAGTGTGATGTCACAAACATTTGTGCAGATCTAGATTGTGTTAAGGAATACAATAGGTTAAGAAGAGAGTATGCGCCACATTTGCCTCAATATCCTTTGTTTGAGAAACTTGTGGTAGACCGGAAACGAAGAAATGTGACCAATACTGGGGAGGTTGTAGCAAAAAGACGAAAAGTTGATGAACCTGAAATTATAAGCAGAAACAAAAAGGATTCTGTTGAAGATGTTGTTGGTTTTCAATTTGAAAACAGTTCTGGTGTCAACTGCTATGCTAATGTAGTGGTTAATGTTTTGTTTTCTCTAGAAAATGTAAAAGAAGAGATTGTGGTCAATTCTGATCAAAGATTTTGCAGTTTGTTAAATTCTGTGTTAGAGAAATGTAGCACTGATAGAACAAAAATAGAAAGTGTGTCTGAAATTCGAAATCTGTTAGACAGATGTTCAGGCCAAACACAATTCTCTCAAAATATTCAGCAAGATTGTCAGGAGTTTTTAATGTATATGCTTGATGTATTGCATGCTGAAGGTGTAGATGTAGATCACCTGTTTGGGCTTTCTTATCAATGGCAGCATGACTGCGAGAACTGTAGGGTATCAAGTACTACTAGTGTAGACTCAGAAAGATTTATATATTTAACTTTGCCAGACAGTAAATCAGTCTCTTTTAATAAACTAGTAAAAGCAGCTGATCACAACATGGAGTGTAGCCAATGTAAATCTGAAATGATGTCCACATTATTTATACGAACATATGGCCAGTATGTTATTTTAATGTTCCAACGATGTAGGCCTGATGGAACAAAATTGACAACTTTAATTAAAAATGTTGTGGCTTCACAGTTGTCAATATCAGGAAGGACTTTTGTAACTGCAGCAATTATATATCATGACGGTCCTTCAATAACATCAGGACATTACACAGCTTATTTAAAGTCTAGAAATGGCTGGTGATTCTGCAATGATTCTGTTTTAATTTTCAAAAAAAAATTGCCGTATGACCTTAAAAACTCTTACCTGGTGTTTTTAAAACCAAAATTTTAGGGAAAGAATCTCGGGATGTGCTCTGAGGAATTTCAAGAAGTTCTAATGGCTCCTACACGATTTGGCCTTGAGGATAAGTGTAGTACAGAGACAAAACTTCTTACCATAACACTGGACGTCATGGAGAAATAACTGCACTTTGAATGAATTCAGAAAAACTGTTTCTTTTTATAAGCAAATTGAAGCAGCCAATCAAAACATGGAGTAGAGGGAATGTAAGTCTGCAATGCTGTCTACTGTTTTATATTGCTTTGTGATTAAAAGTGATGTAGAGAATTAAATAATTGTAGTAGTCATAGAGATAGTGTAAGTCTGCTTCATAGTAAGCAGTATCAGTGTCATAGGAAATGTAGAACATGACTGAGCAAGAAGGGGAAGATATTACTAGTCCAGGATTGTGAAAATGATCTTCAACATTTTAATTGTGAAAGTTGCGGAAATACAACATGACGGGATTGGCTTACAAGAATTCTAAGAGTTATAAATGGCTCTGACATGATTTGGCCTTGTGGAAACGTGTGGTAGAGAGCAAGAAGTCATTTATTGTATGTAACATGTTTTTCAAAACGATGGAGGTTTTCTTTCAGAAAGTGGCGGTCTGAAAGTAATAACAGCACAACAGAGTGTAAGCTGTTCATAGGACATCCTTCGACGTCATGGAAAGTAAGTTAACTTTAAGGAGTTCTGAATTCTGATTTGTTATGTTGTATGGGTTTTTTAAACACAATCATTTTGATTGTGTTTTTTTTCCCCGCTGTTATATGATGAATACCTTCAAGTCACTGTTTTTAGTGAAATTTGATACATTCTGAGAACAGCAAAAATAAACCATTTAACATGTATAATTAATTCTGTACTGTTTGCATTTATGATGTACATTTAGAACTGTGTAAGAGGCATGGAGAAGGAGAGGCTTCTGTAAGTGTCAAAGTTGTTGCATACAGTGCTCATATTCTACATAGTCTTTCATATGATAGACTACATTTCCACAATGAGATACCTAAGCAAAGGAAACACAGGTGATATGATTGTGGAATGAGCAAAACAAATTGCATGTTTTTCAATTATATTACCTGTGTTTCCGAACATTACACGTCACATTGTGTAGATGAGGTTTAGGCCTGTTCCTGGAGACAGAGGAGGTCTGACATTTGTTCAAGAGTGCAGTGGACATGACTCACTTCGTTGGTAGGCCTCCACATGTATTATCTCCTCTGTATTCTTCAACAAACCTAAATTCCATCTGCAACCCTGAGTAGGACTTACCTGAAACAAATCTGTGGATAGGTTACACCTTATTGGCATCTTGAAACAATCATTTAAAATGTTAGGGTCAGATTTATGGTGGCCGTGCGCCTCTTTTGCTCCATTGTGGGTCACTTTTGTGTAAAAGATGCACCATGTTGCAAGATAGGTTTCAGTTCATCTCCAGCAAGATACCATCAGTTTAAAATGTATATAATTAGCACTGTGTAGAGGGCATGCAGAAGCTGAAGCTTTTGTAAGTGTCAAAGTTGTTGCATGCAGTGCTGCACTTCTGGGTACTGTTTAATATGCTGCACTACATCTGCACTATGAGATACCTAAGCAAAGGCAACACAGGTGATGTGATTGTGAAATGAGGAAAAGAAACTCCACATTTTTCAATTACATCACCTGTGTTTCCTAAGTTTACGAATGACATTGTGCAGATGAAGTTTAGGTCTGTCCATGGACACAGAAGAGGTCTGGCCTTTGTTCAAGAGTGAAGTGGACATGACTTACTTCATTGGTAGGCCTTCACATGTATTATCTCCTCTGTATTCTTCAACAAGCATAAATTTGATATGCAATCCTGAGTAGGCCTCACCTTAAACAAACCTCTGGAGAGGCCACACCTTATCGTCATCCTGAATCAATCATTTCAAATGTTAGGGACAGATTTATGATAGGTGTATGCCTCTTTTGCGCCACTGTGCGTCACTTTTGTGATGCAGCGGCGGTGCAAAAGATTTGCTATGAGGCGACAAAATTACAAATTGATGCATCTAGGCAGATGTGTCATGCTGTAAAAAACCCGTGCCACATGAAACCGATGCAGCAGTGATGCAAAAGATGCACCATGTTGCAAGACAGGCCTGACTTCATCTCCAACAAGATAAGAAGCTAAGTCTTCTGTAAATGTCAAAATTGTTGTATATACTGCTCAACTTCTATGTACTCTTTGATATGCTAGACTCCATCTGCACTATGAGATACCTAACCAAAGGCAACACAGGTGATGTGATTGTGAAATGAGGAAAAGAAACTCTGTTTCTCCTTCAATCTTTTCCCTTGTCTTTTCTAAGTTTTAAATACATGTTTTAATATTTTTCAAATGTTTGTTCTCTCTTTCACAGATTGAAAGTATAAAAACAAAAAGTGAGTAAGTTAACGACAATTATAAGGTAAATGTTTTGTACTCTTTTCGTTACATTTCTATCACATTCACCTACTAGTAGTTCGACAGCTTCATTTCTTTAACCCTCAGTTTCCTGCCTTTGCTACTTCCCTCATTCCTTTCTCTATTACCTACTTACTCTACTCCTTCCACTCCTTTTCTCAGTCCCTCTCTTCTCATAGTTCCTCACTCTTGTTCACTTACTCCGTCTCTATTACTCTTAGTGTCTTTGACTGATCACTCTTTCACTACTTGTTCATTATGCTTTTTCTGTGTAGTTGAAGCACACTGAGGGGCATATTATGAACACAGCCAATAAAATCATTGCTGTTTTTATTGGCAGAAAACTGTTGCAAAAGTGGTTTTAGCGGCAGTTTTCCGCCGCAAAAGCGGCTTTAGCGACACATTTCTGCCGATAAAAGCTGCAAAACTTTTATTGCCTATGTTGATGATATGGCTCTATGTTATTTACATTTCTTTGCTGTTTCAATTAATCTTTTCTGTTATTTTTTCTTTTCTGTTTTCTGTTTTTTCTCTCTGTTATTCCACATGTTTTAATCTTATTTTGAACATTCACTCACATTCTCCAAGAAACTCTTCTTTGTTATTGTTCTACTCTCTTTTTTTTCTTTCACTTCCTTATCTATTTTGTTTTTCACAATTATACCCTCTTCCATCTTTTCTTCGGTAAATACTAGATCTATTAAACAGTATCTCTGGTTTACTCCCTATAGCTGTCTTTCTTTTAACATTACTCTCTGTTTACTTCCCTTATACTTACTCTTCTTTTTTTTTTTGGATTCGCTCCCGGTTCGCGAACCGGGAAGCGAACGGGGAAGCGAACTAAAAGAAATAGAGCTTGCCAGAGTGCTAAACATTCTAGCAATTTTTTTTTGAAAGGGGAGGTAGTTCTGAAAAGAACTTTTTTTTTAATGTTTTTGTTGTTTTATATATATATTTTGTTTTCTGAACATTTTTTGTTTTTTTGTATTTTTTGAACAGTTTTATGTTTTTTTTTTGTTTTTGATGGAGGGGAAACAACAAAAAACAGGCATTGAAAAGGGCTCAACAGGAGCAAAAAAAAAAATTACTGTCTGGGGCGGTTAGGGCAATTGTGATTGTTATAAGCTAGGTTGATTAAATTAATGCTCATGTTACCACATGACAGCAATGCACCGCAATACATACAGGTAAATTTGATATGAGCAAAGTTCTCCTAAATGTTTGGCACGGTTTTCCGTGCCTCTGCTCCTGTCAACGATATCTGTGATGTTGACCTGGCCACAGGAGTTGTTGTTGGGTTATCTTGCATGTCACGTATCTCAGCCTGACTGTAGTTCAATGGATGCCACCTGCTCATGTGACGATGCATTGTATAGTTACCGAAGCTATACTTTTTATCAGTGCCTCTAGATAACCGGTCTTTACAAATGAGGCAGGTGACATACCTAGTGTTAGACCTGTCTGGATTTTTTGCGTAGTCCCCCCTCATTATTATTTATTTTGTCCCCTTTTTGCCCCTCATACCCTTGATGATTTTTGTGTCTACTATTTTTTTAGGTGTTGGTCAAGGGGATAGGTGTTCTTTTTCCCCCCATAATCTTTTACCTCAGGCCCAGAGGCCTGTTCTGACAGGGAAAGTTGGAACCACAAAATGGTGGCTACCAACTGCCCTAACTGCCAAGTCCAGAACTTACCCATAGACCAGCATAGGGCATTCCAGAACCTTCTGGTCCATTCTGGACCACTGAAGGGCAGCCTATAAAAGGCGGAATGCGGGGCAGCCATTTTGTCTACCTGTGAGAGTCAGCTGGAGGACAGGCTGTAGCTAAGGGTGGGAAGAGGCTAGACATAGGGTTGACCTCCTGGACTGGGAAGCTGCCTTTTTGATCCACCCCACTACTCCCCTTTTGGTTACTTGTCCTGGCCCCGCTGTTGAGGGTTACTGGAGACCCTGGGCGCCTAGCTTGCCCCTTGTCTAAAATTATACAGGGGAAGCCTTCAGGAGAAGGAGACTGCAGTGCTGCGGTGCGCAGTCCTCTGCCCAGCAGAGAGAGGCTCTTCTTGAGCAGTGTTTAGTGGAGGTAGGGGTAAATCCTGTAACCCCCCCCAGTAGCAGTAGCCAACTGTATCCTGTCACTGACTGCCGTGACTTTCCTTGCTGGCAGAACCTTCCTTTGCCCCCCCCTTCTAAGGGCATCACTTACTAGCTGGGGCAGAGACTTGCTGTGAGGAGGAGCCCTCCTTTGAAGGGGCGGAAGCAGGGTGAGGCTGAGCGAGGTGACCCCAGGCCAGCGCTGGTGGAATGGCGCCGGGTCATTGCTGAGGTCCCTGGAGCTTTGAGGAGAGACAGCGAGGCCGTCGCTGGACGCAGGAGCCGTCCTGTAGTAATTTCCCCGGCCCCGGTGTGTGAGGAGAGTGAGGGGAAGTGCTGTCGCGAGTGCGCGATCTCTGGGCTGGAGTCACTGCTCCGTTGTGCATGCCCTGTGAGACCGCCGGTTCCTGGGAGGCGGCGCCGGCTGGAGCGAAGGGGAGGAGCGGTAGCGCAGTGCGTGTAGCGCGGTCTCTGCCGTGAGACACTCGCTCCCCGCGCATGCTCAATAGAGCCCCGGGCTCTGTGAGGCGGAGCTGCCGAACCAGTGTCTTTGCGGCCCAGCGCTGAGGAGAGGCGCCGGCGGCTTCTACAAAGTGAGGAGTGATCAGCTCGTCCCTCCTGCCCAAGCGCCACACTAAGGAGCTGGCCCAGGCAGGGAGGGAGAGATTCGAGGCCCGGTAGGGGTCTGGAGCATCGTGGTGTCTGCACTGGTGATTTTTCTGTGCGAGGGCCATAATAAGGAGTCGTCCTGAGCTGGGGGGCACTGAGGAGTCTACTGAGGCGTGGGAGCCTCTTCAGCCTCAGTTTCTCGAGCCCCTGGCTGTCGCTGTTCCCCCTGCTTCTGACACAGAAAAGGACCCAACAACATTGTGGTTACAAGTAAGGAGGTGGTTACATGGGGAAGTGCCTTCTACAAGAGAAACTGGTGTTTTGCTAGATACCCTACCAGTAAGTACACTGAGGCTCTGTCCCCAGGAGTACAGGGTCCATAAGGACGCCCAGGCAGGGCTTAATTAACTGCTGATTTAAGTGGTTCTAAACCAATTGCCTTCAAATAGGTAGTAGAAGAACTGTAATGTTTTCCATGTAAATGAAAGTGTTGCTCTGATCTGATTTAGGTGCTGTTCTTGCCAAACGTTACAGTAATGCTGTGTTTAGAAATGATAAAGTAAGCAGATTACAGTAAATGCCTAACTGAGCTAAAGAAAGTGTAAGAGCTACCTGCCAGTTTTGGTTAAGTGAACTGTCTATATTATAAATGCTAGCTGTTAATATGATTTAGAACTTAAAAGTATTCTTACTAAATTCCAAAGAAACTGAAATGTAAATTTAATAGTGAAGTCTGAAGGTAGAAGTACAAAGACATTATTTTTATAAAACAGCTCATATTTTCCTAACAAGTTGGTGTAGTGTTGTTTTTGTGTGCTATTGCTTGGATTTACTTTTGGGTGGTCTGCAACCTTCACACTGTGCCTCTAGAAATTGCATGTCTTACCCCTAGGCCAGGCTACCCTAGGTGACCTGGCATCTCAGGTTCTAACATTTGGTGCCTAGCGGTGGGATACTGACTTGGTTGCAGCTACTCATTAGTAATTCAACGCAATACACTGACCTACACCAGGAGTTTTCTCCTTGCGGCCCTCCTAATTTGAATTTTGTTTTTTCTAAATTTATTTCTGGTGGTGGGTGGAGGTTACCCTCAGGTCACTTCTTGGTTTTCTCCTGTGTAGTAATTTTATTCTATAGTAAAAGATGGAATTGAATTTTAAAGAGCTAGAAGCCAATACTGTGGCCCAACTCAGAGATTGGTGTCAGCATCAAGGGGTATGTTTTAATAAAGGTGCCAAGAAAGGCGAGTTGCTGACAAGCATAAGGGCATGGGTGGAAGCTCATTTAAGGGAGGAAACAGAAACTGAAGAGGGTGACGGGGACACTGTCCTTGAGGCTGCATTGTTGAACCAAGCTAGAAGGGGGAATCTGCTGACAGGTCCCAGGATACCTTCGAGGGCGGGCAGCAGCGTCTCAGATAGGGGTTTAACTGACGCCGAGCTAGAAGATAGGAGGGAGGAGAGGAGAACAAGGTTGGAATTAGCTAGGATGGATATGGAAAGGGAGGAAAGGAGGTTAGCTCATGAGCGAACCATCAAGGAGATGGACCTACAAGCCTTACTAAGAAGGTCTCCCAATCCTGATAATGGTGGCAGCGAAAATAAAGTGAACACCAGGGAATCCAGACCCTATTTACCCAAAGATGTCATCGCTAGCTACACCCCAGGTGATGACATTGCCAAATGGTTGGCCGCCTACGAAGTTTCTTTAAGGGCTCATGGGATCTTAGAAACTCACTGGGGAGGTGGGCTGTATAAATACATGCCCCCTGCTGGCAAAGACACCTTGTTGGCTCTGGAGCAGGATGAGCAAACCCACTACCCTACAATGAAGGTGGCACTGGTGAAAAAGTTTGGACTTACCCCTGAAAGGTACAGACAGAAATTCAGGGGAAGTCACAAACTAAGTACCCAGAATTGGGTAGACTTTTTAGACTACGCCAAGAAAGCTTTTGAGGGTTGGGTCAAGGGCAGCGAGGTGAAAGATTATGAGGGGCTGTACAATCTATTTTTGAAAGAACACCTCCTCGAGAAATGTTTTCCCGAGTTGCGCCAACACCTGGTGGACAGCAAGCTGACCGATCCCAGGAAGCTTGCAGAGGAGGCGGACACTTGGGCAAGTACCCGGGTGTCCTCAAAGGGGACTGGAGGGGATTCTCAAAAAGCCGGACAGGGCGCCCCCCAGAAGAAGGAGGGAGGAGATAAAAAGAAGGAGTTCTCCAAAGGTCCCCAAAATAATTTCCAAGGTAAGGGAGCAGGTTTCACCCCTAGGGCAAACCCGCCCAGAAACCCTAATCCTGGCCAAAGCCAGCAGCCAAGGGTTCTCCACTGTTTTGAATGTGGTGGTGTTGGACATTATAAGGGAGATGTCAGATGCCCAAAGAGACCACCCCCTCCCACCGGAGGAAAGTCACCGGGAGTAGCTAGTGTAGCGCTCGGGGAGGAGTTGCCCTTAGATAAGGGGGGTGAGTGAGCGGATGTCACCTTAGTGTCCCTGGGAGAGCGGGAGATGGTACCAAAGATCCAGGTGCCCCCAAATACTACAAAGTATGGGCAATGGGTTACCATCAATGGCCAAAGAGGGGAGGCTCTGAGAGATACAGGAGCCAGTATGACTATGGTGAGAAGTCAACTGGTGTCTCCAGAGCAGGTTGTTCCTAATGTACTCCACCCCGCCGCGATGGCTGACGGCAGAATGGGCCACTATCCAGTGGCTGAGGTTCCCTTTGAGTGGGAAGGGGTTGCAGGTTCACTTCGAGTTGCCGTAAGCCCTGCCGTGCCAGTTGATTGTCTGTTGGGGAATGACATGGAGCACAACACTTGGAGAGAGGTGGAATACCGGATGCATTCTGCGATGCTGGGTACACCTGACTGGGCCTGTGTAAGCACACGGTCTGCGACTGCCCGGAGAGGGAGTTCGCCTGGGTTGGAGCCTGGAACAATGGCCCAACCCGCTGCCAAAAAGGGACAGAATCGGAGACAGGAACAGCCTGCTTCGGCTTCCACGCCCCATGTGACAGATCGGCCACCTGCGGTGGTAGGCCAGGAGTCCATGGAGGGGGGAGTAGACTCTCTGGAGGATTTACCCATCCCTGCTGAATGGCATGTGGAGGGAGGTCCTACCAGAGAGGAATTCTGTAAGGGGCAGAGGGAGTGCCCTACCCTTGAGGGACTGAGGCATCAGGCTGAAGCCCAGGCAGCAGGTGATGCTACGGGACACCACCATATTTACTGGGAGGATGGCCTCCTCTACAGTGAACCTAAGGTACCTCTACCTGGCTCATCAAGGGCCTTGGTGGTCCCGCAGCAATTCCGAGCCTTTCTGCTGGAATTGGCTCATGCGATACCACTGGCAGGACACTTAGGCCAGGACAAGACCTTTGCATGGCTTGTCCTCCACTTTTACTGGCCTCAGATGAAAGTGGCATCCAACACATACTGTAGGACATGTGTATCCTGCCAGGCTAGTGGGAAAACAGGGGTGAAGCTAAAGGCTCCCCTGGAACCACTTCCTGTCGTTAGCACCCCCTTTGAAAGGGTGGGCATCGACATTGTAGGGCCATTGGATCCACCAACAACAGCTGGTCACAGGTTTATCCTGGTTCTGGTGGATCATGCCACACGGTACCCAGAGGCCATCCCTCTGAGGACTGTTACTGCACCTGTGGTGGCTAGGGCCCTGATGGGAATCTTTACCCGTGTAGGATTTCCCAAGGAGGTTGTGTCCGACAGGGGGACCAACTTCCTGTCAGCTTACATGCGGACCATGTGGAAGGAGTGTGGAGTGACCTACCGGTTCACCACTCCTTATCACCCCCAGTCCAATGGACTGGTTGAGAGGTTTAATAAGACCCTGAAGGGCATGATAAGAAGTCTGCCGGAGAGCTTACGGAGGAAGTGGGACGTTCTCCTACCTTGCTTGCTGTTCTCTTACAGAGAGGTGCCGCAGAAGGGAGTGGGCTTCAGCCCTTTTGAATTGTTGTATGGGCACCCTGTGCGTGGGCCTCTCAGCCTGGTGAAGGATGGATGGGAGAAGTCTCCCAGAAAACCTCCCCAGGATGTGGTGAGCTACATGCTGGCCTTCAGAAGCCAGATGGCCAAATTGTGGAAGCAGGCGTCTGACAACTTGGAGGCCAGTCAGGCAGTCATGAAGGAATGGTACGACCAAAATGCTCACCCGGTGGAGTTGGAGCCTGGCCAGAAAGTATGGGTGATGGAACCTGGAGAGCTAAGTGCCCTTCAAGATCGTTGGACAGGCCCATTTGAGGTGTTGGAGAAGAAGGGTAAGGCCACTTACTTGGTGGATCTTAAGACCCCGCGGCAGCCCCTACGGGTGCTGCATGTCAATCGCCTCAAACCCCACCATGAGAGGCCAGAGGTCATCCTGATGTTGGTGACTGATGGTGCTGAGGAAGCAGAAAGCGAGCCTCTCCCAGATCTCTTTTCATGCCAAGAGAAGGATAGGTCGGTGGAGGGAGTGATTCTCTCCCCATCCCTAACTCCTGAGCAACGAGAGGATTGCCGCCAGGTATTGGGGCAGTACTCTTCGCTGTTCTCCCTTGTCCCGGGAAGAACCCACCTGTGTACCCATGATGTGGACACAGGAGACAGCCCCCCAGTGAAGTCCAAGACCTACAGGCTGTCGGACAAGGTGAAGGCTAGCATCCATGGCGAAGTTGCCAAGATGTTAGAGCTAGGAGTGATAGAACCTTCCAGCAGCCCTTGGTCCAGTCCGGTGGTGCTAGTCCCAAAAGCCGCCCCACCGGGCACCACACCAGAACTGAGGTTCTGTGTGGATTACCGAGGACTGAATTCAGTTACAAAGACTGATGCTCATCCAATCCCTAGGGCGGATGAGTTAATTGACTGGCTAGGAGCTGCCCAATACCTAAGTACCTTTGACCTCACTTCAGGGTACTGGCAGATCTCCTTGACAGATGGAGCAAAGGAAAGGTCAGCCTTCTCCACGCCTGAGGGACACTTCCAGTTCTGTGTGATGCCCTTTGGGCTCAAGAACGCCCCTGCCACATTTCAGCGACTGGTGAATCAGGTCCTCTCTGGAATGGAGAGTTTCTCTGCTGCTTACCTGGATGACATTGCTGTCTTCAGTAGCAGTTGGGAGGACCATTTGCAACATTTGCAAGCAGTTCTCCAGGCCCTGAAGCAAGCTGGATTGACCATCAAAGCCAGCAAATGCCAGATTGGCCAGGGGTCGGTTGTGTACCTTGGACACTTGGTGGGTAGGGGGTCAGTGCAGCCCCTGCAGGCGAAGATTGAGGCAATCATGGCCTGGGAACCCCCCAAGACACAGACTGAGGTCCGAGCTTTCCTGGGCCTCACAGGTTACTACCGTCGCTTTGTGAAGGGGTATGGCACTATTGTAGCGCCCCTCACAGAGCTCACCTCCAGGAAACAACCTCGACGGGTAGTTTGGACAAAGGCTTGTCAGCAAGCCTTTGAAAAATTGAAGCAGGCAATGTGTGAAGCACCGGTCCTGAAGGCTCCCGATTTCTCCAAGGAGTTCATTGTCCAAACAGATGCATCCGAACATGGCATTGGGGCAGTGTTATCGCAACTAAATGAAGAGGGCCTGGATCAGCCTGTAGTCTTCTTATCCAGGAGACTGCTTCCCCGGGAACAGAAGTGGAGTGCAATTGAGAGGGAAGCTTTTGCGGTGGTGTGGGCTCTGAAGAAGCTGCGGCCATACCTCTTTGGCTCGCACTTCCTGGTTCAGACTGACCACCGCCCCCTTCGTTGGCTGATGCAAATGAAGGGGGAAAATCCCAAGCTGTTGAGATGGTCCATCTCCCTACAGGGAATGGACTTCCGGGTGGAACATCGGCCTGGAGTGGACCACGCCAATGCAGACGGTCTCTCCAGGTATTTCCGCCTTAGTGATGAGGACTCCCAAGGGGTTGGGTAGTTCTCCCCACTTTCAGCTGGGGGGACGCGTGTTAGACCTGTCTGGATTTTTTGCGTAGTCCCTCCTCATTATTATTTATTTTGTCCCCTTTTTGCCCCTCATACCCTTGATGATTTTTGTGTCTACTATTTTTTTAGGTGTTGGTCAAGGGGATAGGTGTTCTTTTTCCCCCCATAATCTTTTACCTCAGGCCCAGAGGCCTGTTCTGACAGGGAAAGTTGGAACCACAAAATGGTGGCTACCAACTGCCCGAACTGCCAAGTCCAGAACTTACCCATAGACCAGCATAGGGCATTCCAGAACCTTCTGGTCTATTCTGGACCACTGAAGGGCAGCCTATAAAAGGCGGAATGCGGGGCAGCCATTTTGTCTACCTGTGAGAGTCAGCTGGAGGACAGGCTGTAGCTAAGGGTGGGAAGAGGCTAGACATAGGGTTGACCTCCTGGACTGGGAAGCTGCCTTTTTGATCCACCCCACTACTCCCCTTTTGGTTACTTGTCCTGGCCCCGCTGTTGAGGGTTACTGGAGACCCTGGGCGCCTAGCTTGCCCCTTGTCTAAAATTATACAGGGGAAGCCTTCAGGAGAAGGAGACTGCAGTGCTGCGGTGCGCAGTCCTCTGCCCAGCAGAGAGAGGCTCTTCTTGAGCAGTGTTTAGTGGAGGTAGGGGTAAATCCTGTGACCCCCCCCCAGTAGCAGTAGCCAACTGTATCCTGTCACTGACTGCTGTGACTTTTCTTGCTGGCAGAACCTTCCTTTGCCCCCCCTTCTAAGGGCATCACTTACTAGCTGGGGCAGAGACTTGCTGTGAGGAGGAGCCCTCCTTTGAAGGGGCGGAAGCAGGGTGAGGCTGAGCGAGGTGACCCCAGGCCAGCGCTGGTGGAATGGCGCCGGGTCATTGCTGAGGTCCCTGGAGCTTTGAGGAGAGACAGCGAGGCCGTCGCTGGACGCAGGAGCCGTCCTGTAGTAATTTCCCCGGCCCCGGTGTGTGAGGAGAGTGAGGGGAAGCGCTGTCGCGAGTGCGCGATCTCTGGGCTGGAGTCACTGCTCCGTTGCGCATGCCCTGTGAGACCGCCGGTTCCTGGGAGGCGGCGCCGGCTGGAGCGAAGGGGAGGAGCGGTAGCGCAGTGCGTGTAGCGCGGTCTCTGCCGTGAGACACTCGCTCCCCGCGCATGCTCAATAGAGCCCCGGGCTCTGTGAGGCGGAGCTGCCGAACCAGTGTCTTTGCCGCCCAGCGCTGAGGAGAGGCGCCGGCGGCTTCTACAAAGTGAGGAGTGATCAGCTCGTCCCTCCTGCCCAAGCGCCACACTAAGGAGCTGGCCCAGGCAGGGAGGGAGAGATTCGAGGCCCGGTAGGGGTCTGGAGCATCGTGGTGTCTGCACTGGTGATTTTTCTGTGCGAGGGCCATAATAAGGAGTCGTCCTGAGCTGGGGGGCACTGAGGAGTCTACTGAGGCGTGGGAGCCTCTTCAGCCTCAGTTTCTCGAGCCCCTGGCTGTCGCTGTTCCCCCTGCTTCTGACACAGAAAAGGACCCAACAACATTGTGGTTACAAGTAAGGAGGTGGTTACATGGGGAAGTGCCTTCTACAAGAGAAACTGGTGTTTTGCTAGATACCCTACCAGTAAGTACACTGTGACTCTGTCCCCAGGAGTACAGGGTCCATAAGGAAGCCCAGGCAGGGCTTAATTAACTGCTGATTTAAGTGGTTCTAAACCAATTGCCTTCAAATAGGTAGTAGAAGAACTGTAATGTTTTCCATGTAAATGAAAGTGTTGCTCTGATCTGATTTAGGTGCTGTTCTTGCCAAACGTTACAGTAATGCTGTGTTTAGAAATGATAAAGTAAGCAGATTACAGTAAATGCCTACCTGAGCTAAAGAAAGTGTAAGAGCTACCTGCCAGTTTTGGTTAAGTGAACTGTCTATATTATAAATGCTAGTTGTTAATATGATTTAGAACGTAAAAGTATTCTTACTAAATTCCAAAGAAACTGAAATGTAAATTTAATAGTGAAGTCTGAAGGTAGAAGTACAAAGACATTATTTTTATAAAAGAGCTCATATTTTCCTAACAAGTTGATGTAGTGTTGTTTTTGTGTGCTATTGCGTGGATTTACTTTTGGGTGGTCTGCAACCTTCACACTGTGCCTCTAGAAATTGCATGTCTTACCCCTAGGCCAGGCTACCCTAGGTGACCTGGCATCTCAGGTTCTAACACCTAGCATTTACTTTCTTCTGCCCTCGAGGGATTTTAAAAAACTGCCAAATAAAACTTGCTTTCCGATGGGAAACATGGGGCACCTCTTGTAGGAACTGTGGTCCTTCTGTCTCCTCTTCCTCTAGTTCATCCTCTTCCTCCTCTGTGTTGCTGATGAACTGGGGAGGTGGTCCTCTCTTCCCATGAGGAGGTGGAGGTGGTGGTGGGGGTGCACCAGCTGAAGCAAACTACTGAAGCCATTGCTCAACTATCAAAAATGGTCTTCCTCTCACAAAGATGAAAGTCAGAGTGAGGAAAGAAGGAGGGGTTTTCATCATTTGGGAAAAACAATAGTTCTAAACCAATGAAAAGTGTTATGTTTAGGTCACCTGACCTAGCCTTACATCATTATGAAACCAAAAGTGAAATGAACCAATGAAAAGTTTTATTAACAAGTCACATGACCTCTTACGCTTAAGTTACGCGCTCCGGAACGCGCCCCAGATCGCTTCCGGGTCGCTGCGCTTCGCGCCTCGGTTCGCGCTCCGGAGCACTTCCGGTTGCGCTAACGCGGCGCGTCATAAGACGCATTACGCGGCAACGCAATACGTTGCGCTTTCGCGACGCGCCGCGGATCGCTTCCGGGGAGCTGCGCTTCGCGTCTCAGTTCGCGTACCGGAGCACTTCCGGGTGCGCTAACGCGGCGCGTCATAAGACGCATTACGCGACAACGTGATACGTCGCGCTTCCGCGACGCGTCACGATGTTGATTTCTAACGCGGCAGTTGCGCAAACGGAACGTTTACCGGTTCGCGGACTGGGTCGCGGCATCAAGATGAGCTAACGGGAAGCTTCCCGGTTCGCGAACCGGGAGCGAACAAAAAAAAAGTATTAAAAAAAAATTATAAATAAACATATAAAATATATTTTTGGATTTAAAGAAGAATACATTTTACAGCTACAGATATTAGCTTTTAAAAAACCAATGAAATTCACTGAAAAAACCATAGGTTATAGACCATATATAGTTAGGAATTAGCATTTACAAAACCTTGAAAATTCACTGAAAAAACCATAGGTTATAGACCATATATAGTTAGGAATTAGCATTTAAAAAACCTTATTTTACTCACACAAAACCATTGAAATTCCATATATAGTTAGTTGTACTAACTATATATCGCGCACCCGCAATCCACTGCTGATCATGTCACATATTACATCATTCATGACATGGTCAGTGACATCACTGATGACATCACTGATGACATCTCAAATGACATCACTGATGACATCACAGATGACATCTCAAATGACATCACTGATGACATCACTGATGACATCTCAAATGACATCACTGATGACATCTCAAATGACATCACTGATGACATCACTGATGACATCTCATCAGTGTTACTATAGTACTTCAACATTTTAAATATTATTTTTATTGTGGATCGTCAACCCCCCCACAAAGAAAAAGTTTTATTAAAAGAATAACTGTAAACGAAACTTAATGATAACTATATAATAAAGAACTAGAAAAATAACTTAAAAAAACAATAGTATAAACACATTGTGAAGTGTTCTGGGTTCAAGTGGTGTCTATATTGAAGTGTATACTGCGTCACTGACACAAAAGTTGCACAATGGGAATGTAAATATGGCGACTTATTTCAAATGCATTGTAATGAAGGCATTGTATATCTAGGCCTCTGTGCTTACCGTTGTATAAACACTGCGGCCAGTGGAATTCAAAACTTGAAGACTTCTTTGCTTTTACATGTGAAAGCAGACAGCATTTTCTATAACTTTAAAAGAGAAAGAGATATGATGTCACCGAGAGTGAGAGAGAGAAAGAGAGAGAAAACAACATTAAAACTATCTCGCAGAGTCTGGAGTTGAGATTTTTTCTTGAAAAGTTAGACATAGATTTACAAGCTGCTTGCGTCACTTTTCCCATGTTAAAAGTGGCACAAAAGTGGCATAATAAGCTTGTAGATCTGTTTGTCAGACTTTTGTAACCTATCTGTTGTCACTGCTCGGAGGTAATTACACATTTCAACACAGTGAAGCTGGTGCACACTACCCACTGTCTCCTTTCACAAATGAAGGTAACACTACAGGTTTACGTGTGCAGTGTGCCTAGTACATTTAAGTTCTGTTATAGTGCCGTCATCAAGTGGTGTCTATATGGAAGTGCCTACTGCGTTACTGACACAAAAGTGGCATAACGGTATTGTGAATATGCCAACTTATTTATAATGCATTGTAATGAAGGCATTTTATATCTAGGCCTCTGTGCTTACCGTTGTATAAACACTGCGGCTACCGGAGTTCACAACTTGAGTTCAACTGTTGTTCTAGACGTCAAAGCAGACAGCAGTGTCTATAATTTTAAAAGAGAAAGAGAAATGATTTCACAGAGTGAGAGAGAGAAAGAAAGAGGGAGAAAAGAACATTAAAACTGTCTCGCAGAGTCTGGAGTTGAGATTTTTTCTTGAAAAGTCAGACGTAGATTTACAAGTTCCTTGCGTCACTTTTCCTATGTAAAAAGTGACACAAAAGTGGAGTAATAAGATTGTAGATCTGTTTGTCAGACTGTTATAACCTATGTGTTGTCACTGCTCAGAGCTAATTTAACCTTTTAGACAGTGAAGCTGGTGCACACTACCCACTCACTCCTTTCACAGATAATTTGTTGTTGTTTCGGAAACAAAATTGTTTGTCACCTAGTGCCATTGGCGTGATTGAAACATGGTGCTCTACGTGTGAAAGAAGCCTTCACTGTAATCAAGAGAGTTAATCATTTCAATTCAGATATGGTTGTATACAGCAGAGTGGAGATAGCAGCATCCAAATCTTTAAAAAAAGAAAGAGAAATGATGTGACAGAGTAAGAAAGAGAAAGGGAAAAAAGGACATTAAAACGTGGGAGAGACACACACGACAGGCACCACCAAACTAAAATAACGGGGGTGGGGGGCTAGAAAAATATTTGGAGTGGGGGCTTTAGTTCAAGTAAAAAACAAGAGTGGAGCTGCAGGGGCTGTAAGCGGGGGGATTATCAAAGCCTCATTAACAAGCAAAATGTTTTTAAAAGACCTGTCACGTTCTCGGGTGCGAGTGTGTGTGGGCCTAGGAAGCTATCTCATCCTTGCTGAAGCCCCATTAGCCCAATGTGTTTTTTTGCACCTGCTGCATAATACATATTCTCACCTTTGACAGATAACTTGTTGTTGTTTCAGAAACAAGCTTGTTTGCTCACCTTGTGCTATTGCCGTTGTCTGTGTTACATAATCCATCCTGAAGCTGTACATGTAAAGCTTCAGGATTAAAAGAAAGATGTTAGGATAGGTAATTCTTGCTATATTAATTTGGAGTTAGATAATATCATGCTTTTATAGATGTTTGATTGTCAGATTTCTACGAACTGTTTGTATTGTGAATATATTCCGGACATTTCAGCGATAATAAAAACGTTACTGCTATTGGGGAAAATAATTAAGCATGTAAATTAATACATTATGTAGCAGTGCGTTCGTCTAAAATACTAAGTCGCATTTTTGTATGTAGTCAGCTACAACCCTTTGACTCCTTGCGATGCATACTCAAGTCTCACTGCTCACCTTTTCGTGGAAAAGACACCATCTTCATGAGGTAGTTGCGATCTCCATCAAAGAATTCTCATATATGGTGCCGAGTCTTGATATCTCTATGGCTAACGATATATTCGTGCTCCCATCATCATCATCGCAGGTTCTTCACCCGCTCAGTGCTTCGGGCAGCACTAACTCAGTGACCAAAGAGGCCATGCATGTGGTAGTGGGCTGATTGTTCGGTGCTTTGGGAACAACTCTAAAATGGCGTAGAACATGTGAGCCCCGTCTTTTTTATACATAGGGTCACATGTGTAGTGACAGATGTGCTGGATAGGTGTGGTGTGGGTGTATACTAGCCATGAGAGAGTGTGTGTCGATCTGACAACTAGACCTGCAACTAAGAAATCACTACAGTGGAAATCTGGGCTTTCTACTGTTGTGTTTTTCTGGTAGCGTAAGCACAGTAGGCTGTACTAACGTATCCAGTCTCGATTATTTTACCACCTGCCCCTGTTGGGAGAGGGGTCAATAATTGTGTTGACTTTTCTTCTTTAGTGTGCAGTGCTATATTGTTTTATAAAATGTGTAAGTCTTTAAACTATCTTTACTCTTACGATGTACGTGCGATATTTCCGTAATTGATTTTAAAAGTAATATACGCTTTTTTACAGTTTTAAAAAACAATTTTATGATTATCCCAGATAATGTTTTCTCTTAATATGTACATTAAATACATGAATATATGTTTTTGAATAATTAAAATCTTACGTGGAGCACGTGTATGGGGCGCCGTATATGACATCACGCGGGATATTTATTTTTTTATGACAAAAACGCAGGGTACGCGTTTTGGGTGAAAAAATAAAAAAAAACATGAAACCCGCTTTCTTGTTAATTATCCTCCGGGGGGGTCAAACCTCTGGAGCTATTTGTTTTTCATAATGGGGGCGTAGAGGGTCTCCCCTGCGTGGGAATCGTTACCCCCCGGATGTTTAACTATATGTATGCGGGGGAACTCATGGCCCCCCGGAGTTTCGGGGACCGCTTTCTCCTCCACTCGATTCCCTCCCCCCTCCCCCACCTCCGGGACCTCTTTTTATAAAAAAAAACTGTGCAAGGGTGTTGCAAATGTGGTATTTTGGTTTCGTTTCTGTCTTGTAGAGTATCCAAGGGAAATATAACGTTTTTTTGTACAGCCACTACCTTTCTGCCTGTTACCATAGTAACAGTTCATGGATCACTTGCGTGAGTAGAGAGGTTAGAAGTTCACCACAATATGTTGGTAATTGAAATACTTACTGTGCTGGAGATTTGTATGTATTTTTTTCATAGGAACCGTTAGTCGTAGAAGAAGTTTGTGGAAAAGTTTTATTAAGGATTCCTTCCTGTTCGGGGAGTATTAGGGTAGCGTGCTCCAAGCGGGACTTCACGAAGTTTAATGTTCATTGGCTGTAAAGCTTTAAAAGTAGAAGGCTTAGCAGTCATTCCTTGCTCGTCTTTGGAGAACATGGACATTTTATTAGCTAAAGTGTTCCGAACACAAGTTTGCTCCTTATAGGGTGGGAATGGTTCACTGTTGTCAGTGATATTGTGATGCATTTTCTAGAAGAGTATGGGGAAATAAAGTAGTAGAGGGTAGGTTAGGAAAACTATTAACTGTGTACAGTGCCCATAAGGTGGTGGAGAGGAATTATGAGGTAAACAATTTTTTATATATGTTTCAAGGGCCATTTATATAATTGCCGTGTGGTGTATAAATCACGGTGGAAAAATAACAGTGTTTTGCGCTGTTTTCTTTTATCAAGTTTGTAGGTGACATATTTCTTAGTACTACTATTTACTTATAATGTGGTGTTTACTTTCATGATGGGGAGGTGTGGTTGCGCAGCAAAAAATTCAGTCTAGGTTTGAAGCAGTTTTTATTAAGCAAATACAAATAAACTTTCTTCAGAAACTGTTGCAGTATATATGAAAGGGGTGACAATTAAAAATGGAATTTCATAAAATATCAGTTAAGCGTGGCTATAAAGGTTCATTTTTGTTCTACAGTTTGTAAAAGTGTTGCCCCACATTCTTGTTGATGTTACTTTTAGAGAAAGTAGAATAGAAGTGCTGCAACAAACACTCCCGCACTACATTATCTCAGATCAAGAGAACAAGTAAAACAGTAAAATCTAAATTGTTTGATATTACATAGAAATGCATGCATTATTTTTTTTTTTATTTGTATTCTGTACAATTCAGAAACATGCTGTCATAGTGTTTACAAGTTGCAGACTGTTCCGCTAATAAATCACATATTCACCTAAGAATATATAAAATGTTACTCTTATAATATATAGTACAGGTCCTATATATTCTTTAGGGAGAAGGTGAATAGGAATCGAAATTAAAAATAGAAATTAGAAAATAACATTCAGAAATGTAGGGTTTATTAAATATTTAAAGTAACAAAGTATGCATGATAGCTATATTTTAATATATATAAAAATATCTGATCATGTTTTTATAAATACTTGATAATTATATTACAGATGGTGCTGAAAAATCTCCCATTCCTCTCCTGTAGCAATAGGACAATCTATTATAATATAACGATTGATACCATTGTTACAGTAAAAAGAAAAGGAAAATAAAGTTATGTATTTAACAGAACATCCATAATGAAATAGTTTCGAGCGGGAATTATTTACTGAACTTCTTTTCTCCGGGAGGTGAAAAAATTAGATCTTCGTGACGACGGGTCATAAACTCCTCTGAGACCATGACGGTGAGAATAATAATATGTATATATTCTCACAGCATATGATCACAAGGGGAAAATAGACTGAAAGCCGCAAGTCGGTAATGTTGCTTACTCATCGTTACTGTTTGTGACAACGGATTGTGAATTCCACTAGGATCACTAAGACTGTTAATGTTATAAGTGTATCATTGTCACATTAATTGTAAATGTTTAGGGTTTGCGTCGACGGGTTAGCAACACCTCTCGAGCGAAGTACAGTATCACTATTATAATATAAAAAGTCACTATATAGAAGGTAAAAGGAGCCAGAAAAGGAGTAATATTTGTTATAATATATCTGTTTCTAAGAACAAGCTGCTGACGTTACAGAGAAAAAGGGAAAAACATGCAATAACATTTTTTTCTACATATAAATGTTTAAATGTTGACAAATAGTCACAATATATAACTAAGTACTATGCCTATGCCATCTTGAAACAACTTACAACTCCGGAATATGATTGTTGACGCAAAAAGAGAATCCGATGCGGGAGAATGGAACCTGCAACAGAGATTGGCGATTCAGAAATAACTCGGGAAAACAAAACTAATTGCACAGTAGGTGTGGTTTATATAGTTTTTTGTTGTTTAGTAATCTAGGAAGGAAGATCTGGCTCCGCCTATGTAGATGGCACGTTTTGCAGTTTACACGTGCTCACGTTTTAACTGTTTTTCGTCTGCACGTGTTCGGAAAAGTTTCAAACTGTGAAGCTGTAAAGGTTTCGATTTTGATAGTAACACGTATAAGGTAATGTTATCTACATAAGTTGGAGAGTTTAAAAAGTGTTTTCACCGGTAAAATGTGTTCTTTGCATTTTCATGATTAAAAGCATCTAAATAGAAGACGTATAAAACATATTGTTATCATTAGAAGAAAAAAAAGGTTTAATATTTGTTATTTTTATGGTTCTTAATTTAAAAAATTGTAGCATTTGTAGATCGTAATCCTACCCTCGCAAACGTGTGCTGGCGCTTGGGGCTTTGGGAAGGTTATTATGTAATAAATGCCCTTTTCTATGCACCTGTAGACTTGGCTTTTAAACTTTCAATTGCCTAGTCTGTATATTTACACTTCCTCCAAACATTTTGGTACTGCTATTTTAGTATTGCAGTGAGCCATTCAGCAGTATGTGTTTATGTATACACTGTTCTAAAAGTGAAGCTGCTGTACATTTTGCCAGACTCTCTCCTTGCAGAATCGTAATAATTCAGCCAGTACCCAAGTAGTCATGGTGCAAAGTGGGCCTTAGGGCATGGACTGCTTCAAAGTCCTATACACTATGCACGCACTCTTCTATGCACGGGCAAACTTGTCTTTTATAGCTTTTATTATCCTGTCTATGTTCTTACACTTACAGCAAACTCTTTGTGATTGCTGATTCAGTATTGTAGTGAAGTATTCAGCAGAATGCCCTTATGTATGCACTGTGCTAAAAATGAAGCTCTTCCAAATTCAGACAGACACTCTTGTTGCAGAACTGTAATTATCCAGTCAGTACTGAAGTAATCATGGTGCAAAGTAGGCCTTAGGCCATGTACTGATTTAAACCTGTATAGAGTATGCTTGAACTCTTCTATGTAGGTGTACATTTGTTTTTTATGCATTCAATTGTCCATTCTGTATCATTAGACTTTCACAATCACTCTCACTCTACTGTTTCAATATTGTAGTGAGCCATTCAGCAGTATTTCCTTGTATATGTACTGTGGTAAAACTGAAACTCTTATCAATTCAGTCATGCACTCTCTTTGCAGAACTGTAATCATGCAGTCAGTATCCAAGTAATTATGGAGAAAAGTAGGCCTTAGTATATGGACTGCTTCAAACTCCTATTTACTATGCATGTACTGTTCTATGCACCTGCAAATTTACCTTTTATATTTTGAATTCCCCAGTCTCTATCCTTACACTTCCAGCAAACACTCTGTCATTCCTCTTATAGTTTTGTAGTGACTCATTAATCAGTGTGTAGTTATCCATTCTCTACATTGAAACAGTAATCAGGAGATGTACAATAAGTGGTACATTCCCAGAGATATGGCAGTTATTGTGCACTGTGATATCAGCACAATGGATGCACTGCATTTACAATGTAGTGTATTATGGAGCAAAAACGGCACAGATATGTGATGTATTTGTGTTGTGAAGGTGGTGCATTGCTTGACTTGCGTTCCAAGTGCAACGCAGCTCCAGCAATGCTCTTGGGGTTCTATGCTCACAAAGCTGTGTCAATCCTTACACCTGTTTCAAGCAGGAGCAGGGTTTTGATGTAGCATAGCACTAAAAGTGACTGAATTAAATATTATAGATTTCACTGAGTCACTTTTAGGAGGTGTTCCTATGCTAGAACACTTGCACCCCCCCCCTCTCTGCACAGGAAAGTCGCTTTCTGGTGCACGGCTTTAAAATATGATGCACCTTCCATATGCATCACATTGTAAATATCAGGTACTATGGTACATCTTTTGCAACACCGCTGCATCACAAAAGTGATGGAAAAGATGTGTAAAAGAGGTACAGTGGGGTTGTAAATTCGCTCCTAACACGTACAAATTCACCCAGACAGTTTCACTAGCAGTGCAAATTGAAGTATAGACTTCTAACAAGTTTATATGGATGTGTTACAATGAAGTACTTCGGAGGTACTACAGTATAGTATAGGTAAACACTTTACACATTTATGCTGTAGCACTCGCTTATACTTTTTGCAATTTCACATTCACCATACACTACTAATTCATTTGTTCATTTATGCACTACACATTCATTCTGACAAAGTTTTACACACTAATATAGAAATATAGTTATTTTTAAGCCAGTGGAGGTAGTTTTGAAAAGAAGTGTTTTTTTTCTTTTTAGTTTTCTATTTTTTTTGTATTTTTTCAGGAAGTTTTTAGTTTTTTTTTTTTTTTTAACCAAAAAAATGAAACTGAAAACAAAGAAACTGTGGAACAGGATGAAAAAAGAAAAAAAATATTATTGTTTTGGGCAACGGTGCTCTTCTTTGCTCTTCACAATGAGGTGAATAGACTGCTCATCGTAACAAAGGAGTTCTCTGCAAAATTTACAACGAATTGTAAGATTTGCAAACTGAGGCACAATAATAGGATGCAGAATGTTCGGAGGAGGTGGTGGTGCTTTTGAGGTAGAAGGAACTGCACGTTGAGTGTTTTCCTGGAACCTTTGTGTTGTCATCCTTCCATCATTATTTGGATGCAAATTTTTTACATGGTGAACTGTTGAGGATCTCCCGAAAGAGTAATTTTTAGTGGGGTCAGCCCTGGAAAGTGTAACCTCACAGATCTTGCATGTTTCTTTCGGACCATTCACCTTTTTCTGTCCCTCCGGAAATGAAGAAAACTTCCAAATGAAAGCTTCTTTTCTCTTTTTCTGAGGTGGCTTAGTAACAAAATGTTTCTTAGAGGAATGTACTGATGAAGTCTCTAAAAGAGCAGCAATTGTAGAGTTTGGTTATAAAAGACTACAGCTCCACAGAATAGATGTTTTTCCTGGTAAAGTTGAAGTAGGATAATCAAAATGAGAGGGGTTTTTCAACAGTTGGAATAGGAAGTATTATGAACTAATCAAAACTCTCCTTTTATGGCCAGATGACTTTACGTATGTTTACAGTGCTCTTACACAGATGACATCTAAAATGACATAATAATATATATTAAGTCAAAATAACTTAATTCGGTTACAAGAACCATAAAAGGTTGAGACAGATGCATTGCAAAATTGCCTAATTAAAATGTATCTTATCATGATAACAAAAACATGTATAAAACCAGATAACATGTACATACAATTCAAAAATGTACGAACCCTGATGTCAAATACATTAGGCAGTCATCTCTGATATCATCCATATGGTAAGAACCGTGTAACTAGTTTATTCATCAATTTCCTCAACTATGATAGTTCATAGCGTCCGCTGCGATACCCCGCCATTATAATATGGCGGGGTAAATCATGTTGAGAAGGTGGGCAGATCGCCACTGCCGGGCCGGCAGTGGTGATCCACCCACCAACATAATCACCCCCTAAGTCGTCAGATAACCAGATTTTAGACCATAGGAATAACGGGGCAATGGCAATACGATCTTCAAGATAGGTCAACCCTATCTCCTGGTGGCAAAAATATGTAGGGGCACTATCAGGGGTCAATAAAAGTCTCTTCATCAATTTATTTTCAATGACCTGCAACCATTAAGTATTATGATGATAGCCCAAAACTCCCGCCCCATATGATGCCACCGATAAACACTTTGCTTTATAAAGGGTAACTAGTAACTAGTTCTGTCACTGGTTTATGGCTTAGCTTGTGAGCAAATCGAAATAGTCCTTCCATATCCAGACTAGTCTGTTGTGCCCTAGTTGCAATGAGATAGTCCCAAGAGACAGTTTCATTGAAGATATTGCCCAGATATGTAAAGTTTTTTAGCTTTTGAATGGTCTTGCCCCTAACCTCAAACGTTCTTATTTTAATGCCTTTGGGGCCACAGATCATGACATGCGATTTAGTAAAATTAATTTTTAAACGTAAAGATGCCATAAAATCAGTGAAAGCATTAAGTGATTTTTGAAGGCTATTGGCTGTCAAAGCCATTAAAACAGTTTCATCTGCATATGATAACAGTGGGATCAAAATGCCTCAGATTGTGGTAAAATCATGTTTCCTCTACATTAAAAAGGCCTCTACACCATTTGTGTAGAGGAAAAAAAGGAATGGGGCTAAAATAGAGCCCTGTCAAACTCCTTCTGTAGAAACAATAGGGCCCCTCTTCTCCCCCCTGAGCCATAATGTACAGCAACCATTGTGGAGGTATGAAGCCCACGTAGGAGAGTTATTAGGGCTTCTTCGAATCCCATTTGCTCCATCAACCCCCACAATTTCTCCCGGTTAACCGTGTCAAAAGCACTGGACAAGTCCATGAAGTCCAGGTGGATAGATCCCCTCCTGGCCTTCATGTACTTGCCCATGATGAGAGACAGACTTAGGCACTGCTCAGTAGTGCCCATCCCCCTTCTAAAACCATATGATCACTGTCTCATTCGCCCAGGTCTCAAGTCGTGCAAGGATAATCCTCCCAGGGATTTAGCCTTAACGTCAATTGATGAAATTGGCCTGTAGCAGGAAGGGTCATTCCTACTACCTTTCTTGTGTACTGGTACAACAATTGCCTCTGTTCATGTTAATGGGATAGGATTGGTCACTACAGCTTTCAAAACATTAGTTAGTATGGGTGCCCATAATTTGGAATTATTTTTAAACAAATCTAGAGGGACACCATCGGGGCCAGGAGCTTTCATACTAATTCCCCTTTTAAATACGTCCTCTCCCTCTATCACTGAGTGATGAACTCAGTTGTGAGGCCAAGCTTAAATCAAATTCAGGTGCACCTTCTACTTTATCTATATCAACTATTGATATGTTTTTTTGGGTTAAAAATAGCTGAGAAATGAGAATCCCAAACAGCCCCCAAAATCAGTGAGTCCACAAGTTCAGGTTTGTCCTTAAATAAAGGGCGATTAATTATATTTCAAAAACTCTTTGAGTCTTTGAGGGGACTTGCTCTCTCTAGGTCCTCCCACGCCAAGCTCCTCAATTCGTCTTGTCCTTGTTTGATGGTGCACTTATGAGTCTGCCTTTTAGTTTTAATTTGCATTCTATCGCGTGGGGTGGTAAGAAGGGCCTTTTTTTGATCCACATGTACTCTAGAGCACTCTGCATTAAACCATCGCTCTTCCTGTGGTTACCTCCTTCGAACCGATCTGGTCAACTCTTTTGCCACGTCTCTGCAGATCAGCTTGAACTCATGGAACACCTCATTTGGTGGAGTATCAACAAATAGACAATTCATGAAGAGATTCAAGTTTGCCTTGAGGATATTTGCTTCAAAATGTATAGGATCAACTTTACCCCAATATAGCCTCATTCCCTTGTTTTTATTAAATTCCCTTAGACATCCTTCTCCCTTTCTTATACCGGCAATTATCTTCAAAAATATGGTTAGTGGATTATGATTGCTTGCAGCGATTGGTGCTACCCCAAAATCTCCAACAAGAGGTGAGTAATTCCTATTTATAAACCTGAAATCGATTGTACTTTCTCTACCACCCCCGACATATGTAGGACACTGGGGTAAAGATTACAATCCATACATTGGTATTAATGAGGCCTAAACCGTTATCCATTATAGTAGAATTCAATGCCTCACCCTGGACAGCATGAACGAAATGTGGCTGTGGCTGCCCACGGCCACATTTCATTCATTCTAGCAACCTAAACCGTTATCCATCATAGTAGAATTCAATGCCTCACCCTGGACAGCATGAATGAAATGTGGCTGTGGCTGTGGCTGCCCAAAGCCACATTTCATTCATTCTAGCAACGCACAAACTACTGTGTTGCTCAACAGACAAATAGTACAATTAAAATCTCCTACCCACAAGATGCATAGGGGCTGCCACTTCCCTGCAATGTTATTAATCTGCACTTGTAGGTCCTCCATTACTTGACTGCTATTCTGGTCGAAGATATTATAATACCAGTTTATTAGCAGTAACTTAACCTGAATTAAATTGGAAATTTAGGCTAGGTGGTACCAGGGAGTGGTTTTAACAACATGGGTTTGCATATACCCATATTTGACTGAAATTAAAATCAGAAGCCCTCCCTTCGCCCTCCCAGCCACTGAAGGTGTTGCATTGACACTAAAAGAACAATACCCCTCCAACATAATATCTGCTTGGTATCATGTCTCTTGTAGACAAATAATGTTGAAATCCTTAAAATAAGCCACCCATTCCTCAATGGTTAATTTTGCGTGTATTAATGCGATGTTCCATGAAATGGTTCTACATGGGGGTGACAGGGTCCTGGCTCATCGTTCCCACTCTAGATTGATACATTGGAGGTATGGTGGGCATTGTTAAAACATCACAACCCTCTTCCCCCTTATTCACATAGAGAACAGGAATTAAATCCCCATTGAGAGGCTCATGTGTTTTTAGATCCCTGCTGAGGGTATTGGCATTTGGCAGCAAGGGACCAGTTAAGTCTATTATTTGCCTACTCCCACTGACATCTTTTCCCAAGTTTCTCTCTAAAGCAGGGGACCTTAGACGTGTCCTTTTCTCATCTGATAAACCACCAGATTGAACAGGCAGTCAATCAATTTCTGTTAGACCTGAAAGAACATCAAAGCGGTTCGGTGGATAAGTGAACAATGATGAGAGGGAAGGTGTCTTTTTAGGCCATACCTCGGGAGGTATTGCCACCCACTTCACTCCTGTTGGGGAGAGTAGAAAAAACCCAGAGGACAGACCTTTATTTGATCGTTTGATGAAGCTGTAGCGTGCTTCAAGGCAAAGGAAGCACACCTAGTTAAGTACAACGCAATCCCCTTCTAGACGATTGTTTGTGGGGCCTAGCCAGCCCACCCTCCTCACCATGATAATGACATTGGGCCAATTAAAGGGGGATGTAATTCTCATTGAACACCAATGTGCTGCCTTATTTATGAGATTCAAGCAGCTTTCTTGTTGCCCTGGAGGGAGGTAAGGAACACCTATCAAGACCACTATATAAGGAGTACAGTCAGGGGGTAGGTTTAAAGTGTTTCCGTCCCCATGCACAACTAATCCTCTATGCCCTGTGTCTGAGTCACTTCTTATTTTGTGTGTGTTTCTGACCCCCCCCAGACATAGGAGTTCCTTGATCAACTTGCCCAACTTGCCTATTTCCCCCTCTCCCTTGTCCACTCCTGCTAGATGATCCAGTCGACCCAATCTCCCTTCCTTCCATGCCAGTTAGCTTTTTCCTAGTGCTGGGCATCAAAGTCCGGCTATCTGCGGTAGGTTTGTCATTTGGTTGTTCCAGTGGCGCTGAATGGATACTGGAGGCTTCCTCCCTTCCCTTGTTACTTTTCTCGCTTGGTAAGGGGTTCGTTACATTCACATCTTGCAATACTAAATGTTCTCTTTGATCCTGTCGGAGTAGCACGACTTGCTCTTTAATCTTAACCAAGCGAGAGAGAATGGGTTCCAGGGCAACTTTAACAACCTTGCTGATGTGTTCCATCAATTTTTCCTGATCGATCTGTGTATTTATACATCCTCTATTGCGAGTTCTGCATTCAGTATTTGGCAGGTGAGATTGTTTTGTGCGCATGACCCTTGGTGATTGTCCTTCCACTTTCATTTCAGAGCCTACCACTTCAATTCACTTCCTTTTTCCTCCTTTCACACTAGGGAGATCTGCTTTACCCATGTTTAATTGTGAGGCAGTCACATCTTTCTCAAGTGAGGTACTTGAATTTCCCTGTCTAACAAAAATAATAGAGGGTGATAATAGAGGGGGTACTCTTGGTAAAATGATTCTTCCATTTTCAGCCTCATGCGCATTATCTGTGGCGCTAGATGTAACTGGCAAGTCAGGGGGGGCACTAAAGATAATCGCCATTCTGCCATTTGAATTTCCTTATTTAAAGCCCCCACCGCTTTTTGAAGGAAACCGTCTAAAGTGCTATCACTTATTTTTGGTGGAAATAGTTTTAAACAGAGTTTATCTTAGATTGTATGCCAGAAAATCAGAAAGAAACCAACACCTATACCATAGTGCAGCATTACAAGAGTCTGTATTCCGAGCTGGAGAAACCAATCCGCCAAGAGAGTAGACCCAGTCCAGCCTCCTTTGGTCTCTGACGGGCGCCGACGGGCCCGCCCTTATCCCGGGCTTAGCCCAGGTGCGTCCCACGCTGCGAGTGTCACAAGTTTGATTTATGCACCGCACATATATATATATATATATATATATATATATATATAAACACAGACTTTTAGCTGGACCTTTGCCTCTGTGTCGGCGGGCTCACGGCAGGGGTAGCCACCCCCTAACATTCAACATACTTCACCAGCGTCGTCTTTCTCGTAGTCTCAGAAAGAATAACACAGGAGCCGTGGCCTCAATAAATGGTGCAGTTTAATGCAGATGCAACGTCCTACGCGTTTCGGAGTAAGCCTACTCCTTCATCACGGGCAAACTTTGTGCATAATAGTGTTTGTAATAAAGTAAAAAAATATGTCACGTGATAAAAAACATAAACAAAATACTTTGTCATTTACATACTTTTCGATAGTGTTAACATTATAAGTGACCTTATATCTGTGTTTGTTATGGTGAAAGCAAAACATCTCTGCTCATATTTCACACTGATTATAACTGTAAATGAGTGTTCGTGACCTGCGCTGTACGCACTGCATATATCCTTTACATCAGGAAATAACATACTACTTGCAGTACTGAGTTCAATGATGAGACATTTGAGTAGTAAAGTAATAATGTGCACCACTCACATAAATCATAATTCAAAACATTCCATTTGAAAAAAATATAACAAGGTTGAAGCGACCTAGCTGATAGAGGAAGCGAACCCTTAACCTCAAAAGAGTATTATTCGTGGTGAACCAGCCCGCTACGCTATATGTTCACCCTGCTAACTATAGCTGAAAGTTACCCGTCATAAAGCCAACAGTCGTGCGCCTTAAAGTAGCTGACGGGGGAAAGAACACAGTATTGCCCAAGTGGGCTGCCTCAATTGCGGTGCATACATAAATGGAAAAATTAATGCCCCAGTGGGTCTGAATGGTACATTCGTAACTTAGTGCTAACGAAAAAATTCATTGCGCAAGTAGGTCACTTAAATCCCAAGTCCAGCCCATGTGGGCAAGTGCTCAATGCAGTGCCAGCGAAAGTCTTCTTGGTCAGTTTTTGTAACACCTATGGACAATAGTAAAGGCAACCTATTAAAATCCTCATAATCAAAAAGAGAGTATCATGAAGAAATACACAAAATTCTAAAACAACATGCAGAAGTTCGTGAAGCAGCAACAATCTCATGGCAAAAACTCATAGCTTCAATATAAGTGTACTGACAATTCCTCGTCCATATTCAACCCCTGGGGCACCATGGTGTTGAACCTTATGATAAATTTGGACTCCAATTTCCTGAGCTCCAGAAGTCTATTTCCACCCCTTATGTTGGGGGGGATACAATCAATAACGGCAAATTTCACAAGGTTAGCATTGCTCTTGTGGTATTCATGAAAGTGTCGGGCCACTGGGTAGGTTTTGTCATTTTTACAGATGGCTCTCAGATGTTCTAATACACGCTTTTTACCTTTATGAATAGTGCTACCAATGTAGTATTTGGAGCACGGACATTTCAGGGTGTAGATGGCATATTCAGTATTACAATTCAGATGTTTTTGTATAATCCATGGGGTCTCATTGTTGTTAAGTTTGAGTGATTTAACACTATTGCTAAATTTGCATGCCTTGCATTGGTTACATGTAAAGAAACCTTTAACTGCATTGGGTTTTTTAGGAGTGGATATCATGTTACTGCATAGTTGATCACGTAGTGATCTGGGTTTGCGGAATGTTAGAGAAGGATGTTCACCTATACAGTCTTTTAGGTCATTATCTGTTTTGAGTACATCCCAAAACTTATTCAAGCTTTTTTTCACTTCCCATGCATGAGTGCTGTAAGTGGTAATAAATCTTACTGTGTTTTCAGATTCAGTTAGGGATTCCGATACTTTGGGAAATAACAGGTCTTGCCGGTTAAGAGTTTCTACTCTAGACATGGCTTCACTTACAGCCTTGAGGCTGTAACCTCGTGTCAGGAATCTATCCTTCATGATCTCCTTCTCCTGTTCAAATTTATCAGCTGTGCTACAATTTCTACGAGCCCGTAGTAGCTCTCCATAAGGTATGCTGTTGATTAGGTTACGGGGATGGCAACTTCCTGCGTGAAGCAAGCTGTTGCCAGCCGTAGTTTTCCTAAACAATGAGCTAATAATTCTATTATCTGCTACCTCCAATTTGAGGTCCAGAAACTCCATGGTGTCCTTACTTATCTGATGTGTGAATTGAAGATTCAACTCATTGTTATTAAGAAGTTGTACAAACTCAGTTGCTTGTGTAGCAGTGCCATTCCACACACAAAAAATTTCGTCTATATAACGTAGCCAGAGGACGACGTGGTCCTTGAATAGCCTGATGTTATAGACTACCTGTTCCTCCCAGCGACCCAGGTAGATACCCGCAAAGCTGGGAGCAAAACAGGTTCCCATCGCCGTCCCCTGTGTCTGCCTGAAGATGGTATTGTCAAAAAGAAAAAAATTGTTACTCAAGCACAATTCTACCATCTTAAGTAACATCTCGGTGTGTTGGAGAAAGCCTAACGATCTTTTAGTGAAAGATTGTCTGCAAGCTTCAAGACCTAGATTTTGCGGAATGCTGGTGTACAGACTGCAAACATCTAGGCCCAGCATTAAGTAGTCAGGAGACCACTCCATATCATGAATGTGGCGCAAGAAGTCACTGGTGTCACGGACAAATGATGGAAGTGATTGTACCAACGGTTGTAGAAAATAGTCTACATACTTGGAAGTGTTTTCCAATGCACTTCCACAGGAGGACACAATCGGTCTCCCTGGTGGCCTGAGTGCATTTTTGTGTACCTTAGGAAGTAAGTACAGAACCGGAAGTTTGGGATATTTACAAGCCAGATATGCAAATTCATCATTACTCAATATACCTTTGTCTCTCCAATTCGTGATTTGGTTACTTACATACAGCATTGCCTGGTCATATTCAGTTCTGGAACTTTGACAATACCTACTGGTGTCAGATAATTGCGCATGTCCCTCTTGTTTGTACATTTCAACCGGCCAGATAACAACATTATCCCCCTTGTCACTTGGTTTGATAACAAATTCATGATTGGATTCTAATCCTATCAAAGCTTTGTACTGTTTAGCAGTTAAGTTGTTTCTGATCAACTTCTTATATGATTTGAGTTTTTTAAACTCCTTGATCATACCTTTCTCAAAACAATTAATTGCTTCACAGTTCACTTGGGGTAAGAATACTGATTTCGGTTTAAAAGGTGTGGGGGCCACCAAATCTGTTATTAGATCACTGTTGGCTAAATTCAAAACCGGATTCACATTCAGCCCACCCATTCCAGCTAAATCATGGACAGTGTGTAATGTCTCAGTGTCTCCTATTGATAGTCCTACAGGGTCAGTTGCTTGTTCCCTAATACATTTGTCCGGTTTGTGTAGGAACCATTTCTTAAGTTTCAATTTCCGTATATAGTGGAACAAGTCAATTCTTGATGCAGTGTAATTAAAATTGGAAGTCGGACAAAATGATAATCCTAACATTAATACCTCCAATTCATCTTCACTCAAAATGTAGTTAGAAAGATTTACCACTGTTTTGGTCTTCATGTTTTCTTGGCAAATTTGCCCCTTGTTCTTGTTCCCACTGGGCTGTCTGTTGGCATAGAGTAATTTGGCTTTGCTCCTCCTCTTCCTCCTCTTCCACGCCCTCTTGCCGGGCTGGCGCTGCTGGTCATGGTGCTCGACCTCTCTTTTGCCAGTAGCTCGTACTCCTTTAAAAAGCGTGCTTTTAATATTTCAGCATCGTTGTCACTTCCTTCGTGTCCGGTTTCCACATCACATTGCATGATTAGTTGTGTCAGAGGGGAAATTTCATTGGTAGCGGCAGCAGATTCCATAACCTCAGTTGTCGCCAAGGGTATCCCCTCCTTTGATTTCATCTGTGTGGTTTGCTCTTTTCTCAATTTTTCAAATTTCTTGCCAAAGGTTAGAATCTGGCCATTTTTATAGTCTATTTCATCTCTCTCAAACTTGGATAATTTTTTCAATTCAATTTCCTCCTCTAGTTTTTCCATATATGTATGTGTCTAGAAGCAATAATAAAACACTTACAAATGAGCAAATGCAACTGTTAAATGTATGGAATAAAATACAAGAAGATGATAACGATAATAATGCTGGATGTCCACTGCAAGGAAAGATATCAAATATTTACACCAAATACATCAGATGAATATGGCAGTGGAAATACTTCATTGGCTGCCATTACTTCATCTTAGCCCACACCAGACTAGGGGATTCACACTGGGGTCAAGAGACTCAGCAGGCCGGGAAATGCGACACTGAATAAGATGTGTCCGTCCCTTCAGGTCAAAACAAAATCCAGCTTTACAATTCAATAGAACCCAGTTTTATAATCTCAATGCACTAGAAATTTCAGAAAAAACCTCCTCCATGCCAAGGAAAATTACTGGAGTTGGCGGATCTCCCCCAAGCATTCCAAAGGAGTTCTCACATATACTTCTGTGCTCCCATATGTTCCAGCCCCTTATCTTAGTGGAGCTCGAGAAAGTAGAAAACATTTCCAAAACTACAGAAAACAATCTTGAACATGAATAGCCTAAACAACATGAGTGATCTGGGGGCTTGCGTGTGTGTGCAAAGCCCAAGCTAGACAGAGTCAGAACTCAAGATGGCATGAGGCCATGTCAAAGCCAATAGTTAAAACTTCATAAAACTTCCCAATATACAACATAATGCACATTTGTGCACCACTGCCAGTAGCATCACACACTTCATTTCCCAATGTACAACACAATACACATTTGGGCACCAGTCCCTATACCACTACACTTCAAGACAGCGAAGTAGATTCCACACCTTTCTCTCTAATGCTTTCAAATGTACATCCCACATGCTTTGTTCCTGGCAAGGTTGTAATAAGTTGGTGTAAAATCCACATGCAGAAAAAAAGATGTCCTACATTTAAGCTTGTTTAAATCAAAATACTTAAAATCAAATAAACAATGGTAGTCAAAGGTCAACACATGTTCCAAAAACATGGGAGTGCATCTGGCACTATTAGCACTCACACACCTACTTACACTCTCACAAGCAGACTTACTCACCCACAGAACCACCCATGCATACTCTCACACACCCAGTCAGAGCCACATTTACACATGCATACATCTTCTCACATACCCACTTACAAACCAAAAGACTCGCACACCTACAAAAGGCAGTGATACAGTTATATAAATTGTAATAGGATAGGTTTATATTAAATGTTTTGTAGTTTTGTATTGAATATGGGCCTTTGCTGGGAAATGATCCAAAAATCTATTGTGGATCTGCCCACAACATAGCCCACAGACACCTTATTTGGCAGAGCATCTGAGGTGGATGTGCGGATCTGCGTGAGAAATTAGTGGGAAAGATTTGAAAACAGAACAACCAGTGTTTTGGAAAAGGGTTCGCTCTTAAAAGAGCCTTTGTGTTTATGGTGTGTAGATGATAACTACACATAGAAAAAGATACAGTTTTTTTAGTTCTTTAGGAACACCCTGTTGCCTGTGTCTATGAAATGGACTCCGTCTTTTCAATATATTCCCTCTATCTCAAAGCCAAAGTTGTTATGATATAGAGCCCACGTTGTGCTCACACAGAAATTCAGAAACAGCTTTATTGATTTGATTCCTGGATTTCTCTCTCTGTGGAAAAACATTGGGCTGACCACTGCAACCTTGTCTATAGCACATGTTGGAGAACACCAAGGCAGTATGTGGGAAAAGTGACATTAATTTAGCAAAGGTATCCTTCATTAGGATTTGATGTCCAACCCCAGTAATTGTGCCTAGGTCATTGCCACCACAGTGTACAAACATGAGGTCTGGATGTTGGCAAAATCAAAATGCTTTCAACCAAAGGCAGTAATTGATGAAATGTCGACCCTCTCTGGCCAACCCAAGCAGTGTACACATTAGATAAACCTAGGTCACTGTCAATGCCACTCTTTCTCGCACTCTCTCTGGCCCAAAACACAAAACTATGACCCACAATTCAGAATCTGACCATTTTGGAAACAAGCAAGAGTAGCACATAGGAAAAGGCTACAGAAGAATGAGGCAGTTTTGAAGATAAAAGGCAGTTACAATGGAGGGCAGCCAGAAAAATATAAAAGAGCATATTTGACCAGATGGCGGAGATGTCCAGGGTACTAAAATTAAGTTGTGACTTTAACAAAAAAAGTAACTCATTCTGTGAGTGGCTTTGAATTTTTTTTTATATTGTGTGGGATATGATTGGACTTGCTAACAGTCAACCACACCTGCTGCAGTTAATTTGAAGTTAGTACGCTGTTTAGAGAAATTCTTGTGAACTTTTGACTTACCTTAGGCAGAGACTATTGGAAACATGTTTACTATGGAGATGTAGCTAAAAAAGTGTGGGGGTAGGAAACAAAAGAGACTGCAGTGTGAAGCTTAAAAGTAGACAGGTGTACAAATTGTGCTCAGTAGGGAGTGTATGCCTTGTAATTGACAATATTTTACAAAATAAAATAGAAATGAAAAGCATTAAGAGCAGATTGATGAATGATTTTAAGGGCTTCTATGTGGATCTGCAGATCTACTGTAGAGTCACACTGGGCTGCGCTGAGTGCTGTGGTGGATGTGTGGATCCACAAAAAGCCTACCAAATCCGGCTTCTTCACAGCAAACATGGAAAGGGTTAAGAAAAAGTGACCATTTAGAAGTGGTATAATAAAAATAAAAGATTAAAAGAATTCTGTGATTGACAAAGTACAGGAGTATGAGTGAGAGCACAGTGGGAACAGCAGACATTTCATGTACTTTTCTACTGATAGTGGAGGAGAATTTCTATATATGTGATTCAAAATTTACAGTGGAAAACAGATGTTAACATGTGTTAAATTGAAAGTTTCACAACAGCAAATTTTAGAGGTAGATTTTAGAGGTTTGTTGATTAGGTTGTACTATACAAAAAGTATATTAAAAAAACTATGAGTGCATATAACCTGAAAGAAAATCTGTAGCTTCTAGACATGACAGTAAAATTCAAAATAGAAGGGAGGTTAGATGAGAACATCAACAAAAAATATAGTTGCAGGAAAAGAGAGAAGAGGAATTTTTATATTGACATATATTTATTTTTTTAAGCCTGTATGAATGAATGTGATTGACATTAGATGTGGGTGCTTGCTTATAGTTAGGGGTGGACAAACAATTCCGCTCTGCCAGTGGAGTTCACATAGTTTTGACAACTCTGAGTTTCGCTTAGAACATGGAGTTCTGGCAAAACTCTGTCAACTGCCGTGTGGCAGCGGTTTTTCTCACTTGCGGCTAGCCAATGTTAAGTTGGCAAGCACAAGCGAGAATTTTCATCCCAATGTGATTGTCATGTGCTAGAAAGCTCCTGGCAAGATTTCTCAGTGTGGGCGGGTGCTGCAGGTCATGACTGTTCAGGTTAAGAAAACTGCAGCTTGAGTATCAAATCTACTTGAGTGGTATAAAGAAACAGCACCCCCTGGTGCACCGCATGGTTCAGTTCACGTTGATTTTACAGCGCAGAACAAGCTCCTGGTGCAAAGAACCAGCTCAAGCAGAATGACATCCTGAATCCCACCAGCAACCAAAGCTCCGTGGAATCTCGCAGCATTTTAATGTGGCTCCGTGGAATTCCGTGGAGTGAAACTCCACAAGTTCCACCCACCCCTACTTATAGTATGTAATTTAATAGTATGTAATTTGTCCAAACACTCACAGTCAGGCAGGCACTTACATACCCAAATACAGTTATATACTCACCACTCATATAGCCAGTGACTGACAGTCTCAGTCACACACCCATTTACACACCTATATATTCACTTACATAGTCATTCACACTAACCCTGGGCGCCCGATTCGGCTACGCCCACGGAGTAGGCGTAGTGTTGCCTTCTACGCATTTTGCGTAGACAGCGTAGCCGGCAACACTACGCCCACTCCGTGTGCGTAGCCGAGTCGGCCGCCACCCGCCTCCCTCCCGCCCTCCCCTAGATACATTATTTAAGCAATTAGCCTTATTAAAACAATATTAAAGCACTTACCTTGTCCGGGGCTCGTCCGGGGCTCCCTCTTGAATAGCGTCCTTTTCCTGGATACCAATGCGCATGCGCGGGCGGCCGCGCATGCGCATTTCTCAGGAGAAATGCGCATGCGCGGCCGCCCGCGCATGCGCATTGGTATCCAGGAAAAGGACGCTATTCAAGAGGGAGCCCCGGACGAGCCCCGGACAAGGTAGGTGCTTTAATATTGTTTTAATAAGGCTAATTGCTTAAATAATGTATGCGGGGGAGAGCGGGAGGGAGGTGCGTAGTGGGGCTACGCGGAGTGCGGGAGTGGGCGTAGCTTCTCGCCCTCTCCGCGTAGCTCCGCGGAGCCCCACTACGCCCACTACGCCCACCCTTAATTCACACACCCATACAGGCACTGTTACACCCACTCACACAACTTCATAGCTGTTTATGTACCAGTACTCAGACAGTCAGTTTCACACACAACCATACACCCAGTTATACACCCAGTCACCACTCATACAGTCACTGGCATACCAATTTACAAAACCATACAGCCACTCACATACCCAGTAAGACAGTGACAGAGGCACTTACACATCCATTTACTCACAAACCAACAGAGCACTAATGTTTCCACTACTTACAGGACCACTTGTGCATGCACTTAAACATCCAAACACACACTTACATGGCCAGTTTCCAATCCATGCAGCCACTTACATACTCATGTAGACACCCATACAGTCACTATCACACCCATTCACACACCAAAACAGCTACTTATACATCCAGTGACGCAACCTCAGAGGCACTGATATACTCACTCATATAGTCATTCAACCACTCACACACCCAGTCATTCACTCATACAGCCACTCATATACCCATTCATACACCCATACTTGGACAATTAGACAGCCTCTTACACACTGACATATCCACTTATGTAGCTACTCACTTGCTCAAAGTATGTAATTTAATAGTATATAATGTAAAGTCAAATGTATTCTATATTTGCTTTTCAGATATCTACTTGTGTTTAAAGAGGAATGGAAGATGAAACACTGAGATAAAAATAAATATGCTTGTTGGCAGCATCCATAAATAGGGCACCATTTTTGTGCAACTGGCATATGGTATTTGCCACAATGAGTGATCATGTTTTGCAGTTTTGGTGAAACAGTGGGGATGGTAATTATCTGGTCTGGAGCTTAGGGCCCCACAGATGATCCAGCTTCTGCTGATTATACAACACCTTCCCTCTCTCTTACCTCTGATATGTCTTTGTGTGTATGCTTTTCATGCATTTTCAAATGGAGGATGTGCCATTTGAATCTTCTTCACAGTCCTTCTTGATAGTTTTAACTTCATGGATTGCATTGGACACATTGTGGAAGAACTTTCTCTTCTCCTGAAGGGATGGAGAAATATTTTCAAATGTCACAGGAATTCTATGGAGGTGGTACGTCTTCCTCTTCTTTGTCCTGCTCTTTCCCTTCTCTTCTATCTTCAGCAGTAGGCATCTTTTTTTTTAAGCTCTCTTCTTTTGAATGAAAGTCAGGAAAATGATGAAACTGTGGATTTCTGACTGTCTCCAGAGAGATGTGAGATGGAGACTTACTGTATCACATGAGCAGTTAAGGTTTGGATGTACTCTTGGATTTGTGGCAGATTCAGGGTGGCATCACGGTTGATCTGCTGCTCTATAAAATGAAGACAAAAAAGAGAAAGACTTGCTGTATTGCATTTATAAAAAGCTTTCATAAGTTATATTACGTTGATTTGGTAATTGTTTCTTTTGAAATTTATAATAAGCATAAATACATGAATAAAATGTATTCTTAAACTTGTAAAAATGTATAGCACTAAATTACATGTATAGGTGAAATTGCAGTGCAATTTATAATAAAAAAACATTTAAATTCACCCCAAAAAAGTTATAGGGATGTTATAGTTAGGAAATAGATTGAAAAAAACGTAGCAATTCACTGAAAAAAAACAAAGGTTACATGGATATTGTAGTTAGGCTAACATTTTACAGATAAAACATAGAAATTCAGCAGTTATATTTCCCTGAGCTAAGTATAACTTACACACCCACATGTCCTCCTATATTACATCATTCATGACATGGTCCGTGACATTACTGATGACATCTAAAATTACATCCCTAATGACATCATCCAGCAAAGTAAACTACAATATACTTTATAAAATACCATTTAAATAAAAAAAAGAAGACAACGAAGCTGAGAGACGTACAGCAACAAGCTCATTGTAAGCTTATCAAATACTACACTCACTTTAGTCCTAAGAGACAGTTCCCAACACATAGTGCTGTCTTTTCTGAACCACTTCCCTAGACACTAACGACCTAAGTAAAACATCTAACTGTATAGGCTAGTCTATTGCAAACCACAACAATACCATTTGTGAACCCGTAAGGAGGTTTTAGTACAAATGTCAGATTTACATAAACCACTACAACATACAAACAGTAGAGAGGTCTTAACAAAGAGGCCACTGTGTGACAAACCACTAGTAAAATTATTCTTAATCCTGGAAAAAGGTGTGAGCAGAGAGGTGAGTCTGTTGTAAATGTCTACTAAACTGAGCCATCACCCTAGAGAAGGCTCTTAGTGAACAGATTAATTTATTGTAATCTACTACTACAGTCATTCATCACAAAGTGTAGAAGTCTAAGTAAACTGGTCTGTATGTCATAAAACAGAATTGTATTCAACCCTCACTTTGGAGTGAAGTCTCAATGAACAGCTTAGACCGTTACAAAACACTGCCATGCACATACACCAGCGGGGGGCATGTTTCAGCATAGAGGCTAGTTCACTCATAAATAGTACACCCATCATTAAAAATAGGATTATAGTTCAGATGACATATGTTAGAATTACTAACACTCATTTGTCTAGTCTAGTAGGAACGCCGAGCATAAATGGAGAAATCTAAGACCAGTGAAGATCGTCAAAAATATAAACATATCCATCTAGGCTACTTAGATAACATCAGAAATGCTACAAATGTGTATCTTTTTAACAGGATTATTAAATCTGCCAATTCTAACAAGGAGCTTTACAATATATTAAAGGAATTTAATACTCCTCTTCCCGATCAGCCCGGTAATACATCTTAGCAAGAATGGGTAGACACGCTGTCAACTTTTTTTTATGTAAAGATTACAACCATTCATATGCTCTTCTCACATCACTACATCAAAAATCTTGATAATAACCCAGACACTAACATTGACTCCACCTTTCTTCTTTTACTGGAGTTTACTGCGTTTATTTATTTTTATTTATTTATTTATTTAGAGTTTTATATAGCGCGGACAAGACCCGTGGGTATCAGAGCGCTTAACAAAGAAAAGATTACAAAATTACCGATTGACATTATAATAGCCATTATAACAACAAACATATATGAGGTAGTAGGCGATATGTTAACAGTGGTGCTTAGATAAGTATCTTCTTAAAGTCTGTAACGTAAGCCTTAAAAGGTGCAAAGATACGGCTAGAGTCATAGTCATATCCTCAGGCTCGGTGAGGTAGGTTACATAGTGTTATCAGTGCAATTCCATGGTTAAATAGCAATAAGAGTTGAATAGGTTTGGCACGTGGTAAGGATTAAATAGATAGCTAAGTAGGGGAGGGAATTATATCATTAAAGGTGTGAAATGTAGTGTAGAGATCACGTATAGTTGAGGTAGTCTTGGAGTGTATAGCCGCTGTTTGAACGGGACTCGGTCATTGTCTAGTTGATCTTCCTGTTATTCAAGATGAGTCCGACCTTCTTTGTCTTGAGTGTTCATACTAATGGTCGGTGGGGATCTCTATGTATGTTATTTACTCATCAAGTGGTTCTTCAGTTCCCGTTTGAATTTTACAAAATTTTGAATCATCCTGATGTTAGGGGGGAGGGAATTCCAGACTCTGGGGGCGGCTCCGGAGAATGCACGGTCATAGGTCTTTTTCTTGTGGAAGAAGGCCGGTCGTAGTAGCATCTCCCTCGCGCTTCTAGTTGGTCTGTTACCTCCTGATAGCTTAATTTTCTTGGCTAGATATATTGGCGTGTTGAGGTGAACCGCTTTGTGGGTAATACATGCCATCTTCATTTTAATTCTCGCTTCGTAAGATAGCCAGTTTAGTGCCTTTAAGTGGGGCGATATGTGATCGAATTTTCTCGTTCCCGTGATGAGTCTTGCCGCAGCGTTGAGGCAGGCTTTTAGTGGTGCAGTGGATGTCTTCGGTAGGCCAGCTAATGTGGTGCATCCGTATTCAATTCTCGAGATCACTAGTGATTGGATAGCCAGTTTTAGATCTGCTTCTGAGATAAAGGGTTTCAATTTTCTTAGATAATTCAGGTGGAAACGGGCGCTCTTGGCCATTGTGTTGATGTGGTCTTTCATGTCGAGGTTCTTATCTAACGTAATTCCTAGTGATTTAGCTGAATTGATTATGGTCGGGGTACAGTTTAGAGCAGTCACCAGTTTAGTCCATTCTTTTACCTCTGGTTGACTCTTTGCAGGTGATATTAATAGGAATTCTGTTTTGTCGGCATTAAGTTTTAGATGATTGGCTGTTAGCCATTGTAGTGCTCCCTTTAGTGTTTCATTCATTAGGATAATGTCATCCCGACAGGTGATCTTCATATATATTTGCGTTCACTTCAGATGAAGTCTCAACTGCTCTGACTAAGATTAAATCAGGTTCTCCTGTGGACACGCTTTCACCCCGCTTCTTTTCAACTATTGCTCCCTTGCTCACTGGTAATCTCACAGACTTATTCAACATGTCATTAGCACAAGCAATGGTCCCCATTAGATGAAAAGCAGCACGAGTTAAGCCAATTCTAAAGGAAAAACTGCTGATCCTAAAGTGCCTAGCAACTACCGTCCTATTTCTCTGCTTCCATATTTCGGAAAGGTACTTGAGTCCTTGGTCAATAAGTAGCTTACCACCCATTTGGAGAGTCATGGACAGTTGGACCCATCACAGTCGGGTTCAGGGCTGCTCACAGCACTGAATCCTCACTGGTGGAGGTTGAACACAACATTAGCCTGGGAGGTAAGTGTCAGGGGTATGGCCTTGGACTGGTTAAGGAATTATCTAACAAATCGAGCCACCAGAGTACAAATGGACACCATTACCTCTTGCAGTCAGTCGGTGAGCATAGGAGTCCTTCAAGTCTCCATCTTAAGTTCCATGCTTTTCAACCCGTACGTGACACCCTTGTGCAGGGTGATCAGATCCTACAGTTTTGATGTGGTGTCATATGCTGATGACACCCAGCTATTGATTACTCTGGGCCTGATCCCACTGCCACCTAGATACGTTTTGAAAACTGCATGACCCATATTGACAACTGGATGCGTACCAATCACTTACAACTTACAATGGAAGTAATACAAAGATCATTCTTATTGGTAAGGCAGATAAATACTGTTCTAGTGAATGGTGGCGTCAGAATCTGGGCCTGTGTTTATCTCCCAAACCTGTGGTGTGAAACCTCGGAGTGATGATTGACAATCAGCTGTCAATCAAAGCCATATAAATCATGTAATTGGCATCTGTTATGGCATGTTGTGTAAACTACGCAGAATCTGTCAATGCATCCCCATCGAATCCAAAAAACCTCTGGTCTGGTAAGTTGTATTGACTATGGAACTGCCCTGTTGGCCTCCATAAACAAGAAGCTCTACTCCAAGCTTCAAGTTTTGCAAAACACTGATGCCAGATTAGTATTAAATCTTCCATCGAGAGCCCCATGAGTGCATAGTTTGAAGACTCTTCATTGGCTCCCATTTAAGAAGTGATGCCACTTCAAAATCATTTGTCTTGTTCATAAGAACATGTATGGAACTGGGCCAAGTAATTTTGTTAAAAAACTTAGCTGGAATCAGCCAAGTAGGACGCGTAAGTCAAATACTAAATGTCTCCTCACCCCTCGCAAAATTTGCGCCGCCAGGAATGGTGGTAGATATTTCTCCTTTCTCACACCTGCTTTCTGGAATAGGGTTCCACCACATCTCCTCTCCATCGCTGACCATAAGCTATTCCGTAAGGAACTAAAAACCTGGTTATTTGACCTTCTATAATGCCTGCATACTTGATCATCAGTCTTCACGGAGTCTACACTAGCGCCATGAGACCCAACGCTGATATGTGCGCTTAATAAGTTCCTCTGACTTGACTTGACTTGATTAGTAGTACTAAAAGAATAGTATTTTAACATATGCAATAGCTTAGTATATATCTTGTCAGAAACTTTTACGACACACACATGGGAAGATGTCCTCAGTCATGACATCCATGATGTTATTTGAGATGTCATCAGTGATGTCATTGACCATGTCATGAATGATGCAATATGTTAGGTCATAAGTAGTTCATTGGAGGGGGAATTTAACTCAGGTAACTATAACTGCTGAATTTCAATGGTTTTGTGTATGTAAAATCTGAACCCATTATAATGTCCCTGAAACTTTTTTTTCAGTGCATATATATGTAAACAATTTAATTAATATAAAAGAATAGGCCAAGCTCGCGAGCGAAATGGTCGCCTTGTAGCTCGGCTCCGTCAGCCCTCTGGCCTGACTCACATATCCTGCTACATATCCTGCCCAGAGACAATACATTTTCGAAGAAAGAGAAACGTAACACTTCGCTCCCACTCACCGTCCGACCTGGAGGCTGGAGGCTCCGACTTGCGGTGGATCCGGAGTTGTGCCCTCTCGCGGAAACCGGGGCCTTTGTGAAGCTGAGACCGGGGCTTCGCCTATTGGATCCGGCCTGGCGTTGTGGTGACTGTTGGCCCCGGCCGAGAGACTGCACCACGAGAGAGAGCCACTGTGAGAAATCCCCGGTGATCCTGAACCGGGCCTGCCTTGACGGCCGTGAGGCTGGTGCGGGGCGCGGTGCTCCGTGGACTAACCGTGTAAAGGGGCTTCCCCGCCGCCGCTCCGTCCACCGACCCTGGACCCTCGCGCTCGAGCTCTACTTTTGAGGAGCGCCGGCTCGAACATAGGCGACCCTCCGCTTGGTGGGGCTCTCTTTTCTGCACCGCGGTGGTCATTGCTGGGACCCCCCCAGACATCTGTAAAGGCCTACATCTGTGGACTGCTCCGGGGGTGGCGGAGAGTGAAGAAGGGGTTGAATTTACAAAATGGCTGCCGCAGTTTGGAGCTGTGGATTTCCTCCTGATGGCGATCTCCGGTTGCTAGATTGCGCGGAAATATGGCCATGTGGCCGTGAGCCTACGATCGGCGACGTTCTTGCTGCCTTGAGATCTTTACACGCGACCTTGGCCCCCGGTGCTCCTGAGGACTTGTCCCGATCCACCGCCATCTTGGGTGAACGCTCCTTCAAGGTCCCCTCTTGCCTCAGTGATACCATTGCCTCACCCCCCTCGATGGCTCCGAGCTATGGTGCTGCTATCCACCAACGGATTTGTACATCGGCGGCTTCAGAACCTCCTGTTCGATGTTCGGAAACTGGAGACTTAGACACTGTGCGAGGGCCCGGTCATCCCCGGGTGCCTGAGAAAGATGGCGGATTGCTGCTTGTTTTTACCTTGATGAGGTCTTGTTTCCATTTTGCCAGTATACTCCCGCCTTTTCGAACGACGAGACTGTACTCCTGTTTTTTATTGCCCCTGTTGCTGTTGCTGATATATTTGGATTGCTTATTTGAATTTTTATTCACTTGCTTTTTCATTGACCTTTCTGACCAGCATCTGTATCGTATTTTTTTTTATTTGTGTGCTTGCTTCGCATCGTATTGCACGCTTCAGGCTGTTATTTGGTGGGTGGTAAATGCAGGGAAGAAGGGATTGGGGTAAGATGCATGGCCCCCGAAAGATTATTGGTATACGAATTCATGGCAGAGTTGCCCATATTCATAGTGCTATGAGAAACCTCTCTGAAAGCTTTATTGTGCTCGAGTCTATATCGTTCTGGTACACATGTACTGTAGTGTATGGTTGGGTGGAGGGCTGTAGCCGACCGTATTTATTTCTGATCTCATGCTCCTCCTTCCTATTTACTATTTTGTTTCCGTATCTTTTTTTGTCTTCTGCTTCTTTTCTCTCTTATCTCCACTATATTTCGGGTTCTGGTTTAGGGCGACAGGCACGCTGTTTGGAGGGTAGGCCGTAGCCTTCTGCAGGGGTGCTGGGTGGGATGGGTGGGTTGGGTCTTTTTTGTTGTTTTATTTTCTTTAGTTCTATGGCCCTTTTGTATATCTTTATGGGGGTGCCGCGTCTACCCTTTGCCTCCCGTGGTATGATTGGGTGGGATATGTGACGTCACTGTTCCTTTTCTTAAAGTTCTGCTGCTTCCGATGCGACTCCCATGCCCTCATCGTCGCACTTCCCCTGTTCCTATGTGTGTTCCTTGCTATGGGGGGCTTGTTCCGACGCGGCCTTCCTCTTCTTTTAATCTGTGTTTTCTTTCCTTCTTTTCTTCCTTTTCCCTCTTCCTCCCCTCCCCTTTTCTTTTTCTCCCCAGGGTAGTATGGCGGGCTAGTTTTAATGATATTATTATTCCGGCACCCCCTGTTCTGTATCCAAGTGCTATTGGGTGGTGGGTACGCCGAGTTATTATTGATTGCATATTGATTTGTGTTTCCTACGTTTGTCCTTCTACCGAAGTGTATAGTACTGCCTTTTCTACATTGCTGCCCTGTATCCCTTGGCTGTTCATGATTTGTGCGGGGTATCCGGATATTGTTTTGTTCTCGCTGAGCCTGCCATACGCCCTATCGTTATATTATAAAATTAACCTATATTACTCCTGATTGCTGGCCGTATAGATCCTCATACTTCCCCCACTCTTTTAGCGACTATATTGAATGTACAATTTTACTCTGATTCTGTGACTACTATTTTGGAAATTTTTGACTGCTTTACCGTGATGTGGCCAGCCAGATCGGTTGTAGGCCCAGCCTTGTATATCCTTTCTGTGCAAATGAAGGTTTAAAAAAAATATATATATATATATATATAAAAGACTAAAACACCATATTAACATATTCACATTCATGTTAACTTTGTAAATCATAATTTAAAATGTTTCAACCCTTATAAAAACATTTAAAATATATAACAATAATAATATTTTTAAAATGATAAATACATTTAAAAAACATAGTATGTAATGTTTAAAAAAATAACAAAAAAGGAATTGTTTAAATAAATTAAAATATTTTAAAAGATAGATTATTCTAATTGAGATAAGCTCAAAGTATTTGAAAGAAGTTGCAAATAATATGCAGCAACTGAACTTGAACCCAAAATATAAAGTACCTTGATTGGTGGCAATAGGATTGTTCTAATAGTCTAGCTCGTCTAAACAGTGAGGTAAGTGCATACATTGAGAAGATCAAATGTACTATTTTAAATCAAGTCTAACAAATATTGGAGCAAATCCTTACACTTTATTTATTTTAAGAATTTGTAATGCCCACAGCTAAACCCAGGGGTTTCCCGGCACATAAGTAGCAAGGTGGAAAATATAACAAGTCGCAAGTTCAAAATGCCCGGTCTTTAAACTCTTACAAAAAGCAAGCAGTGACATACAATTTCTCAAGTGCTCTGGAAGGGAGTTCCATAATTGTGTGCCTGATTAAAAAAAGCACCCTTTCATACAGGTTAGGTGGAACCTGGGTATATTAAGCAAAGCTTGATTCAAAGATCCCAAATCTCGGTCAGACTGATAGGGCACCACCAGTTCCTGAATATTTCGAGGTCCCAGTTAGCTTTGGCCTTGAACATATTACATAAGGCTTTACATGTAATGCATTTAGAGATTGTGAGCCAGTGCAGCTTGTGGAGAAGATAAGTGACTGATGCAAATTTTGGAAGCAGGTACATTATGTGCTACCTTGAAGCAATGACTTGTTGTCTTGTCGGAGCCCAGGTGTGACACATTACCATGGTCCTGTCTGGACACAATTAGGGCCTGGATCACAGTCCTTTGAGTCAGTATGGGGATCATCCAAATTTCCTTACTTAGCTACTTAAGCACAGCAAAGCAAGTGGTAGTCACCTTGGTCACCTGTGGTTTTAAGGAAAGCATGATATCCAGCAGGAATCCCAAGATCTGCATAAGAAAATGCGGGCAAGCCACAACTCTCCACTACATCCTCCAAAGGGTAGACCTAGGTATTGAACAGCAGAGGATCTCAAACAGAGTTTTGTGATTCAGATCTGGCGGTAGATGAAAAACTTGAACCACACGATCTTTTAAAACTGATACAAGGCACGGCTGTACTGAGCCTTCCAGACCCACGGTCAACAGTCTGTCCGCCAGGATGGAGTGGGACATGGTGTAAACGCTGCGCTAAGATCTAATATATAAAGCGCGGCTGTATCACCCACATAAAGGCGTTACCTCAAGTGCTCGGTTACACCCAGTAGGGTGAACTCTATTCTGCCTTCTGCCCTAAAGCCAGATTGAGGGGGGTGAAAATTGTTTTCAGCTTCCACAAATTATGTAAGCTGAGCATTAACGTGTTTCTCCAAAATTTTGGGTAGATAAGTGAAAAAGAAATAGGGTGAAAATTCGATAGATTGGTCAGATCCAGGTTACATTTTTTCAAAAGTGGGAGAACTATCCCTTACAGAAGGAGGAATTGAGGCAATCCATTGTTGTTAAGAATGAACTGGCATCCAGCAACCCAACCTTTCTGAGTGGTAAAGGATCTAGTGGGAATCCTGATTTGATAGCGTGTAATATGGCCTTGAAGATTGCCATATTAAAAAGAGACCATGTCCCTATAGTAGAAGTTTATGCAGGTTAGCCAGAATATCATTATTATCAGCTGATATAGGGTTACAAATGTCAACATCCACAGCCTTTGACATATGTTCTCCAATTGTGCATTCCCTCACCAGTTGATCATATATATTATTCCCTTTGAGGGTGAAGGAGTTGGTTATATCCTCACATTGGGTCTGAGAGAGGGGCACGTTACTAGAAACGGAAAGTTCCTGCACCGCTTTAAAAAGTGTCTTCGGACAGTTTTGGGTTGTTAAGATATTATCAGATTAAAATGCTGCATGTGCCAATTTGCAGAGCCCATGATATCTTTTAAGAACAACTTTGGAGTTAGTTTTAGCCTCCTCCGTGTATGCCTTTTTCCAGAGTCTTTCCAAGACTCTACACTGGTTTATTTTCCTGTCTGAGCAGGTCATTAAACCACAAAGACAGTGGGTGAAACCAGCCAAAGCATATATCTGTCATCGGTAGAGCTTTCTCCATGGCCTTCATAAGCCAGTTGTAAACCAGGTCCAGATCCATTTTAGCCACTTGCTCTTAAATAGGTTGAGTACTATTAAGACTATCATTCAATTTTGACCAAATCTTGGATTGAGAAAAGAGTCTGGGTCAAGCTGTTAAAGGGCTGTGTGGGATACTAACTTTAAATGGCACAGCCACCTATGTGGTCAGACCAAAGTAATGGGAGGGAGGTCAGTTACCAACTCTGTCACATTGGAAAAGACCAGATCGATAAGATGGCCGGCTGCATGAGTAGGTGCAGAGTTATGCAGTTCAAGACTGAAGACACCCAAATCCTCTATAAAGGAAGTGTCTGTACTTGGAGTCTTCTGAGTATAGATTAATATCACCAAGTAGCGTTAAGTTGGCGGATTTTAAAATGAAGGGAGTTATTAAGTCTGGAAGAGAGTCACACCAATTTCCAGCAGACCCAGGGAGTAATAGATCATGGCCCCTAAAAGCAGAAATGTATGTGTAAGTGAGAGCAGAAAGTGCAAAGTTTCACAGGCAGGAGCAGAGAAATCTTCAACTTTGCATCGAAAATAGTTTTTATAAATGTTGGCAACCCCTGCCTGTCCTATCCTGTCTATCTTTTCTGACTATATAGTAGTTAGGAGGGAGAGCCACAACTATGTCAGGTGTGAATCCCTCATGTAGCCAGTTCTCAGTTGTCTCATAGAAAACAAAACAGATGTTGTTGGTGTCTCCCAAGAGACCCGCAATTCATGCTAAAAAAATGAACTCCCGAACATGGCCGCCCAATGATTTGAAGGTGCAACAGTCAGTGATAAACATTGTACTGGGTCTATTAACTGCAGGTTGATGTAAAACACTGTCGCCATTACAGTCACTAGAGGTGGAACTGGCAAAGTTATGCCCGGTGCTGTTTAGAGGGCTAGTACCTGGTCTGTCAGGCACATGGGTCGAAGTGTCTTTAGCTGTACTGTAGTGAATACCTGTCTCTCTGACTGTGAAGAACCAGGGATCCTGGCCCCTGGCCCCAGCCATACGTGGATGAACGCCGACCTGCTTGCCTTTGATGCGCTATTAGTGCAACAGTGGCATGTGCGTACCTCGGCTGCCATTAAATAGTATGGCCTTAAAAGCAACTGGACCACCAAGAGTGAGGTGACTAGCAACAATTGAAAACAAACTACCATGTACATTTAATACTCTAACTTCAGTCTAACAAACATTGGGGAAAGTGCCCACAATGAGACGGTCAGATTTACAATTCAGACTCCAACCTAACAAACTTTAGTTGAGAGAGCACACATTAGGTTGAGGGAATCAGATTTACTATTTAAATGCCTGCCTACTAAACATCGGAGAACGTGCATACTTTAGTACGGTCATTTTTAGGTCGAGCCTATAGCGACAGCCGCATGTGCTGCTCGCTTTGTGAGGCATGCAGTATTCAGTATGGAGTGGAAGCTCCGCCCACTCTCCACCTATCTTTTTCATTGGCGTGTGTCTTTGTCGTTCCTAAATGCTGCCTTCCAATTGGTTTTAGGCTTGTTGGTCCCTCCTTATGACAGCCATATCATCATTTATATCCTTCGATAGCTACTGGCCCCTTTACTTCTAGTGTTGTACAGTATGTTTTATTTATATTGTGAGCACTATTTGCTTCCTGTGCCTCCCTCCTCCCACAGTCTGAGCCTTCTCGCCCCCCCACACACTCCGTTGTTTGTGCCTTGTCACCCGCCGCAGTTCTTTGGCATTGCAAATGCTTGTTTTGTTTTTCTTTCTGTGTCTGCCTGCTCCTGTTTGCCTGGAGATTTCCAGAGACTCATAGCACAGCCTGGAACCCATGGAGGACAGCGTGTGATGACACAGGGCTCCTTTGCCTAGCTCGGAAGCAGCATGGCTCTGAGGTGCGGGTGCGCTTGCTCCATGGGGCTGAGGGCAGCGATCTGGCTGCCGCTCTGGAGTGGGGTGTGCCAGCTGCATGCCCATGGCTGCCTGGCTCTGTGTACCTGCAGTGGGACCATTATGGACTGCCACAGACTTGGACTCAAGGCTGTGCCCAAGAACATCACCCGGAACACAGAGAGGATGTGAGTATACATACACTAGTGCAATGCGCTTTGTTACACCTGCCCAGAGGGCAGCGGCCATCCTGCCTCGCAGCTTAACAACCCAGGAAAAATAATTGCATGCAGACAACATGTAGCGCATGTGTTCGGGTCTTAGCCTTGTGTGTGTGCGTGTGTTCACATTTCTAACACACACTGTGTCTGGTTTTATAGCACGCATTATCTGTAACTGCATGCAATTGGCTAGTTTTCATTGTTCGTGATTGGCATGCCTGTGCACCTATGTATGAAGCTGGCTACCTTTTGTTTTTGGGGATATTTTCGCTTTCTTATAATAAATGAATGATTGAATGAATGAAAATATTTATAGAGCGCACTACTGCTGAGGCGTCTTGACGCTGAAGAAAGGTGAACAGACACCATGCATAACAGGTTTAACCCTGAGTAAAAAGCCAATGATTTAATTTCCTTCCTGAACAGCAGTCGATTAGTTACCATTCTCAGGTGAAAGGGAATTGAATTCCATTGCTTAGCTGCTAGGAAGGGAAAGCATTTTCCTCCCCATCTTGCTCTCTTTATCTTGGGAAGTGTAACTAACCCAAGAGTGGCAGACCTCAGAGCACGCCTTGATATGTAGCGGGAAAACAGGGACTGCACATCCTCTGCCCCTACACCAAACACGGCTTTATGAACCAAGCAGAGTGATTTAAACTCAATGCGCCGCCGTACAGGGAGCCAATGGAGTTGTTTTAATGCGTGTGATGTAGGGGGATATTTCGGTAAATTAAGCAACACTCTGGCTGCCGCATTCTGAATTGATTGCAGTTAAGCCAATTGTGCCACACCACCATACAGAGCACTGCCATAATCAATTCTGGAGAGAATTGTGTCAATTATAACTGTTTTCCTCAGGAGAAGAGGAATAAACGGGAGAATCTTTCTCAGGCGTTTCAACATAAAAAAAAAACAATGATACTTGATTAATCTGAGCAGCCCAGGCCAGTTCTTTGTCAAACATAAAGACAACATTCCTGGCTTTATTTACTGGTACTGGGCAGACCCCAGCTGAATATGCCACCAATGCTGATTCCAGATCGATGCTTTATGATCAAACTCTAGAACTTATGTTTTATCAGTATTCAGTTTTAAAAAGTTAGAATTCATCCAGGTCATCAAAGCCGAGGTGCACTTGGAAAATTCCGCTGCCATGACATCCACCGCATGAGCTACAGACACTATCAGCTGAGTATCATCAGCATATGACATCAGCGTGAAGCCAAAACTTTTTATTAGTTTTGCCAGTGGGGCAACGTAGATGTTAAAGGTGCCCCGCTCTTGTCTCTTGGTGTCTGCCTCTCTTGTTCGTCCCTATAAATAGACGGGCAGATGCTCCCAGCATCTCACCATCCGGCTGCCACATTATATGCGCTGTACTGGCTGTGTGGCAGGTCTTGGCACAACAGTGGCAGGGGGTGTGGTGGTGATGAATGAAGCACGCGCGGAGGGGGCAAACACAAGACTTGTTTCTCTCACTCCATGACACATAAAAAATAAGTTTGCATATGAGGACCTCTTGGGTGCGAGGAACATATTCCAGTCTCTAAGCAGAACAGTGCGCCTTTAAACTGCTCGACAACTTCAGAGCTTTTTTGCGGACAGGCCATTCTCACCAGTTACCATGACTGCTATGTTGACCTCAGGAACCGTTATTTGCTCGGCAGTGGGGTGGCACAAAATAAGCGGGCCCTGATCCAAAATGTGTTATGGGGCGTCTCAGATCTAAAAAAAAACAAGGTATATCTCCTTAGATATAGGTGCTCGCCTACTCCAATAATTTAAATGAGAGTGTGGTTCTGATTTTTGTCAGGTTCTGCGGACTCGGGGTTAATGAAAAAGAACGCCCCCCTTGAATCAGTGCTCGCAGGGATACTCCTGAACTAGCAGGCCCAGCTGTCTATTGCCATTCCATGGGCAGTGCAGTGGCCAGCCCTCTGGCTGATGGAGAAACGCAGGTTCCACCGGTATCCGCCCGGAAGCCCCGGAGTAGTGCCCGTTTGAACTTGGGTGAGGGGTGGGCAGGTGGTTCAGAACGTGTAACGCATAGAAAGAAGTCAGAAGCATTTTCGGACCAATTAACAATAGTGCAGTTCTAGACACATAACAAAAATCACCCTGCCAATCGGTAAATCTCACAACACAGTATGAGACTTTGCACTTGGTCGACGCGCGTTACGGCGGCACAAGGCCACCTTCTTCAGGATATTTTCCAGATAGACACACACATATGCCCAGGGGGACCTGAAAATATACAATAAAGTACAGTCACCACATATGGTCCCAAAAAGGACAGAAAAATATTGTGGCCATTGAGGGAAATTTGTTGTTGTTATTGTGGTTTTTTTCATTCCCCTCCTTTTCCCTGTCCTAATTCAATTGAGGGGGTCCCATCGATCTTGCTACTGGCATTCGCAGTTTTTAAACCGTGGGATTTTTTTTGTTAGATTTATCACGTTTTGCGTTTTGTTGTTCAGACTTTTTTTGGGATCTGACATGGATGGCTTTATGTGACCATTAGACTGGGTGTTGTCTTAGCTAACTTGTGTTGTGTCTTCTTTCCTTTTTTCACTTCTCAGTTTCCTTATCGGTGACTCTTCGGAACTGTGAGTATTTTTTGACAAGTGTGTCCATAATCAATCTTATTGCATCTCCAGTATGGATGTCTTAGAAACCTTCGGGTTTTCTGATGAAGACTTTAATTCACTGATGGGTAGAGTTACAGGTGATGGAGGTCCTTCTTCTGCACATCAGACTGATAATAGTGGATGGCAGAACCTTTTGAACATGCGGAAAAAACTTAAACGCATTGAATCTAATGCGTTTTTATATGTTTGAGTATCTCAAAGCAGGCGTAATTCCATCAGGTCTACGAGTCTGCAATGCCCCTGCATTATTTGTCGAAATCAGAAAGTTCCTGGAGCGGTGGTCACTTATTTCTAACCGCTGCTCCAGGGACTGGATAATGCTTGTCATCGAGACGGCTAAAGAAATAGCATCTACCCTTATGCAGGAGATCCCTGATTTAGAAACTAAACTGAGTGCCTCCACGGATGTGGAGGATGCTAGAAACAGACTCGAGAAGTCCCAGGCGGAAATGAAAGATTTTGACATCTACCTCACGAATAAAAAGACAGAGAAATTACGTAAAGATGTGAAATGGTTTACTAAAGAGAAGATTTATCTCTACCTTAACCCCAATTATTATCAAGATGGGGCTCAAAGTAACTATAATCCTAACTATAACAGTTATCCCCGCAGGAGATTTACCAACTTCTCAGAGTCAGGGTCGTCTGGCTCCGAGGGTGATAACTACCAGGATTCAGGCAATCGCCAATATAATTCTAGGCCTTTTAGAGGTAGATCTACTCAAAGACTATTCCATGGACGTGGTTTTTTGCCCCTGGGCCAATACCGGGGCTGGAATGTCCGGTGGTAGGATCAAGGGGCACAACCACAAATGAGCCCCCAACCTCAGCAGTATGTCAAGACGCGCAACCAGCAGTATTAGTGGTAAGTAATACACCAAGGAGGTTAAACAAAAATGTGGAAGTAAGTCTACCTGAGCCCTCAACCTCATCAGGATCCCACGACCCCCAATTAACAACATTGGGGGCAAGTTATGCACCAATGAAGTTGAATAAAATGGCGGAAGTAAGTTTTCCTATTTATAATCTATCGACAACCACTCTTAAATCTGAAGATATTCAAATGCTGAGTAGGGGCCTTTCATTTGTGCCGAGTGTTTGTCTCAATTAGTTTAAACTACATGAGGATTTATTTGCTTTCTTTAGGAAAGTTAGGTTGAATAGATTTTTCTTAGATCGACCATCCACTGAGGAAGACAACAACCTATCCAAATGCAAACCACCGTCGACATTCACGCCCACTTTGGACATGGTGGGACCTGAGGTCCGGATTTTTGAACAAAGTTTCCTTCTGGACATTGCCTGGATCATAAAAAACCCTTATAAACCCTAATTTAATCTGTCTAAACTGGAGAATGCAGCATTGGAGAAAATAAAGAAGGACTCCACTCTAGTTATCAAACCTTGTGATAAAGGTGGCGGGATCGTCATCTTGGATAAAAATAAGTACGATCAAAAAACGCTTGAGATGCTGGCAGTGACGGACCATTACAGGCCAGCACAGCGGAGAGAACTTGATAGATTGAATATCCATATCAAGGAATGACTCGAACTGCACTTGCAGACGGATACATTTGTGATGATGAATATGTTTTTTTGAAAAAGTCCTGTCCAGTGACGTCTGCCCTTTATGGTCTGCCAAAGACTCATGAATCGGAAACCAATCCCACATGCGACTCATAATATCAACTATTGTGTCATGTACTGAACCTCTATCCAAGTACGTCGACACATTTCTGTGTCCTCTTACACACAGATATGCCTCTTACATTCGCGATACTGGTGACATCATTAAGAAAATAGAGGGGATCCCATTCAACCCGGTGACTGACATCCTGGTAACGCTCGACATTGAGGCTTTATACACCAATATTCCTCAGTGTCGGGCGTTACTTGCGGTGTCAGCCCTCTTACAAAGATTTCCAGATAATTGACCAGATATGTTTATCTTACAATGTCTTGAGGTGGTCTTATTAAATAATTTCTTTGAATACAATGGTTCCTTGTACAAACAAATTAAGGGCACATCAATGGGGGCATCTTGTGCCCCTAGTGTGGCAAATACCTTTATGGGGGAATGGGAACTGTGTAACATCTACATTGAGGTAGCCCCCTTTTTTGAAAATATATCTATGTGGAAACGTTTCATAGATGATATTTTTTTTATTTGGAGCGGATCTGCAGACACGTTACAGGCATTCATTTTGTGAATCAACGCCAGTGACCCTAATCTTAGGTTCACAATGAACTACAGCCATTCTCAGGTTGACTTCTTGGATATTAAGATTGATGGTACCAGCGGGCAATTAAAGGTGAGCCTCTTCAGGAAAGTAATTGCAAAGAACACCATCTTACAATTCGACAGTTATCATTCGAACTGCCAAAGGGATTCGATTCCCTTTTGTGAGTTTTTACGTATTCGCCGCAATTGTACGGACATGACATCCTTTCATGAACATGGTGATGCCTTGAAGGATAGACTTCTGGAGAGAGGTTATCCTCATTGTCTTGTACGACACTCATACAAACGAACCAAGTACTACGATAGAGAGGCACTTCTACAGGGGTCGAAGCGCTTGAGCCAGAATCGTATCACGTGTGTTATTAATCATTCGAACTTGAATTTTAAAATCAGGAAAGTGATAAACAAAAATTGGAAAATTTTGAATTGTGATGAAAACGTCCCCTCTTTGCCATTACCCATGTTAGCCTATAGAAGAAATAAAAATCTCAAGGATATGTTGGTCCATACACGTCAAGTCAAAAGACTACCCCTGGATGGCCATCTGTCAATTACAGGCCTTCCGGCTATACATGGCAATCACAGATGTGGTTCTTGCCACGCCTGTGACTCAGCTATAACATCATATGGGGTGAACAATAACGACAAGGAAATTAAATTACGCTGTCTAACCAACTGTCGTAGTAGTAACATCATATACATCCTCTTCTGCCCATGTGGATTGGCATATGTGGGGGAAACTGGCCGTGAATTTCGCACTCGATTTAGCGAGCACAAGTCCGCAATTAAAAGTAAAAGACTGATGGCGCCCCTGGTCCAACATTGTTTGGACATGAACCACAGTGAATTGGAACTAAAATGGTCGATTCTGGAGAAAGTGCAACCCAAATTAGGCTCACCGCTAGAAATGACACGTAAGAAGCGGGAGACTTTTTGGATATATCATTTAGACTGTGTCAAATGTGGTCTGAATGAAGAGTTTGCGTGGTACGTCACCAAATAATTGCCGAATTAATGTATATGTATGTTATACATTGACTGGTATACCAACATATATGAGATGCATATCTCCGGCAGATCTTCCCTATGCTCTTAGTGAATGGGGCATATCCTTACAATCTCCAGTCCTATTATCTGATTCAGTATTAGTATTTGATCTAACACGCCTTTTGGTATAACTCTATATACTCTGGATAGCGTTCATGCACGTTCCATTTTGGTTATGCTCACAGTATGAGAAATCACAAGTAGATAGGTTGTTAAGCATCTTTTGGCCTTTTGGCTTACCCAGTCCGCATGCATCCAGCTAATTGATCATCCCTGGCTGTACATTTATCATATATCCCCTATGAGATAGTTCATCTTGATCCATGACTCATTTGTAAAATATGATTTCATGGCATTGTATCTCCGATTATTGTGTGTACACATGCGGCACAGAGGCTGATCGAAAATGTTTCTTTAGTTTACTGTTATACTGATGTATTCCTGCTTCGCGTTGATGGAGTTGTTTCGACGGTGTGATGTGACATCACTATAACAAATGGATCTTTCATACTGACATTTTTTCCGGGGAATTGGCCCGTGGCTCTCTAGAATATATGTGTTGCCCCAGGGTACTTCCCTCCCCCTGTATGAGTCGATAGTCGAGGTATGTAACGTTATTTACTCTTCTTACCTCTGATGGCGGTAACTAAGTCCGCTTTCTATCATTTTTGTTTTTACTCACACAGTCTTTCTGTGATGTAATACTATCGTGACACCTTCTTTAACATCTCGAGGGTTTAAAAATACCGTGTCATTTGGGGCTCGCCACTTCTCATCGTGTCGTGAAGTTGGAAGACACGCCGGCTTGCAGTTATTTTGGAACCAGGTAAGCATGCATACGCGACCTGAGAAGCTTGCCGTAAATTAGTCATTGGTGGTTTTAACCTTCACACTTTTATCGTATCTGAGTGAAATATGTATCTTGATACACTTAGCATATCAGTGTCAGTTGGTCAGCATTTTTTTGTAAATATAATCGTCTTTTCCAAATACGACGAATAGTCGGATTGGAAACGGCTAGTACATAACGATAGTTTATGATCATGTGAGACTCACGAATATTAAGATTGATGTAGACTCAATAAAATTATTGCGGGAATATTGAGTCGAAATAACAAACGTACATAGAGAGGGATATATTTTCATCGAGGTACTTGTACACTGAGATTAAGGATGTTTTTATTTTGCTCGCATAAAGGCATATGACTCCCCATAAATGGTGCAATATCCTCCTTTATCTGCTCCGGGCGCTAATGGCTCTCTAAGCAGAAGAGTAGTACGTGGCACCCAATTGGTTATATCCTATTTTGTATCTTGATTGGATAGGGAACACCTATGGATGTAGCAGTAGGCTTTGAGTTTTTAAATCTTCTCCATATGTAAATGATTATTAAGAAACTGAAGATACAACTTCAAACTTCTCAAAAATCCGGGAAAAGAACTTTGGGAAAGAGCACATCGATCTCTTTTTGACATTACTTTACACAAGAAGGTAGGTTCAATTAATTTAGTATCCTTGGAGACGCATTACAGCTCTATGGAAATAGGAACAGTGTTCATCCGTTTCATTATTGTTCCTTTTCATTTTTGTCTCTCTGCAGTTTCTACGTAATTCATGATCTCATCCTGTGATGGTATTCAAAACGACCCCTCATAAATAAATGATATCAGAATATTGGGGTTAAGATACATTTTTTTCCCTTTTTCCCTTTTATTGTACCCTTGACCGATTATGCAATATGTAGAGTAGAATCTTTACCATAGACCTGTTTAACCTACTGAGAGCCAGTACTTTGTCTCATCTGACTTGGGATATACCATTCAACAAGATCCATTTGTTTGAATCCTTTCTCTCGGTCTATATGTGAGTAACTGGACACATCTTAAACAAAATAAGGAAGATCACCTATTCGAGACTCTTACTGACAAAAAGATGTGTTAATAAAATGAATTTTGCTACTGTGATGTTTTCTTACTTTTTCCTTCTTTGTTTATTCTCAAATGTTTGCCTTATGAGATAACTTGTACGTTGGGTGGTCACATGTGGTACTCCATGTAAGCTCCAGTAATTATAAGGTTTGGTGGATTTTTGAGTAGATCTACCTCTGAAAGGCCTAGAATTATATTGGCCATTGCCTGAATCCTGGTAGTTATCACCCTCGGAGCCAGACGACCCTGAGTCTGAGAAGTTGGTAAATCTCCTACGGGGATAACTGTTATAGTTAGGATTATAGTTACTTTGAGCCCCATCTTGATAATAATTGGGGTTAAGGTAGAGATAAATCTTCTCTTTAGTAAACCATTTCACATCTTTACGTAATTTCTCTGTCTTTTTATTCGTGAGGTAGATGTCAAAATCTTTCATTTCCGCCTGGGACTTCTCGAGTCTGTTTCTAGCGTCCTCCACAGCCGTGGAGGCACTCAGTTCCGTTTCTAAATCAGTGATCTCCTGCATAAGGGTAGATGCTATTTCTTTAGCCGTCTCGATGATAAGCATCATCCAGTCCCTGGAGCAGCGGTTAGAAATAAGTGACCACTGCTCCAGGAACTTTCTGATTTCGACAAATAATGCAGGGGCATTGCGGACTCGTAGACCAGATGGAATTACGCCTGCTTTGAGATACTCAAACATATAAAACGCATGAGATTCAATGCATTTAAGTTTTTTCCGCATGTTCAAAAGGTTCTTCCATTCACTATTATCATTCTGATGTGCAGAAGAAGGACCTCCATCACCTGTAACTCTACCCATCAGTGAATTAAAGTCTTCATCAGAAAACCCGAAGGTTTCTAAGACATCCATACTGGAGATGCAATAAGATTGATTATGGACACACTTGTCAAAAAATACTCACAGTTCCGAAGAGTCACCTATAAGGAAACTGAGAAGTGAAAAAAGGAAAGAAGACACAACACAAGTTACCTAAGACAACACCCAGTCTAATGGTCACATGAAGCCATCCATGTCAGATCCCATAAAATGTATGAACAACAAAACCCAAAACGTGATAAATCTAACAAAAAAATAATCCCACGGTTCAAAAACCGCGAATGCCAGTAGCAAGATCGATGGGACCCCCTCAATTGAATTAGGCCAGGGAAAAGGAGGGGAATAAAAAAACACAATAAAGAGAACAAATTTCCCTCAATGGCCACAATATTTTTCTGTCCTTCTTGGGACCATATGTGGTGACTGTATTTTATTGTATATTTTCAGGTCCCCTGGGCATATGTGTGTGTCTATCTAGAAAAGGTCCTGAAGAAGGTGGCCTTGTGCCGCCGAAACGCGTGTCAATCAAGTGCGAAGTCTCATACTGTGTTGTGAGATTCACCAATTGGCAGGGTGCTTCTGCCAATTGGATCCAGTTCCTCCCTTCTCAGATATTGTGGGCATGAATGTGGTGAGGGTATGAATTCTTTTGGTATATTGTGTTTTTTTATAGACCTGAATTTAATATTGTGTATATATTGATGTGTCTTTCCTTACTGTATTCAGATATGTGAGATTTATAAACTTATGATGAAAGCGGTTATAAATCAGAAAATGAAAAACTCTTTTTTTTTAAAAATGAACTTTCTCTTCTTGAACTAATATGAGAAACAAGAAATAATAATATGGAAATAATGAATAAAACGTTATACTTTTTTAAAGAAAAGTGAACAAAATTGTTGTGTATTTGTCACCCATATTGAACCGACTGTTAAAGTAAAAAAGTATATTTTTGCACTAAAATATTGTGGCCATTGAGGGAAATTTGTTCTCTTTATTGTGTTTTTTTCATTCCCCTCCTTTTCCCTGGCCTAATTCAATTGAGGGGGTCCCATCGATCTTGCCACTGCTTTGTTTTTCATATACATGGGTGGTTTGCACATGTTTTTCCAATCTCAGCCTTGTGTGTTGTATTCCACAGGATCATTACATAAAGCATATTGTAGAAAAAACATACATTCAGCATACTTAAACTATTACTTGCTTAATTATAAATGGTTTGCACACCGCCTCGCTTCTCCCACATATCTTGTAAATATAACTTAATTTACTTAATTACTTACGCAAATCGAGATTAGTGTGGCAAGGTACGAGGAACTACTGCATGTTCTAACCAATGCCTATGCCTAGAAAAAAATATATTGTCAAGTTGTTCTAATTTGCAGTCGATTTTACAACATGGATACCTTCATATAAATACAATGAAAATGCACCACTTAGCAGATCTTTTTGTATTTTCATCATTTAATAAATGAAAACATGACACATTTTAAGGTACGAGATTACATAACAATTATTGTAATTAGAAACTTGATTAAAATAAATAAATAAAATAAAAAACAAAAGTAAAAAACATTGTTATTTTCAACGCCAACAGCTTACCAAATGAGAGACCAATTGAATTGCAAATGCTTGCTACTATTCTAACTCCAGGCTGAAGACAGGTTTTGGTCAGTAATGTTTACTTTTGGTTTGGAGGCCTATTGTGAGAACAGTTTTTTGGTTGACAAGTCCTCAAAAACAAATGTAGTAAATTATTGGTAAAAAATAAATAAAGAGATAAAGAAATACAGTAACTGATTACTTAAGGGAGAAACGTCCTCAGGAATGGTTTGTCTGAATGAGAGAAGTGGGCATCAAAAGCAACTAGCTAACCTAAAGCTGTAACCAGTGTGTCTCTTCTTTGCTTTATCTCGTTACCCTAGGGACCTAACTGGCCCTTCCTTGCAACCTAGTTATATACTTAGCCATATCAAACTCTTACTAGATATTAGCTATAACAATAACGCATTTCTCGGTAGATTTTCCTCCAGATCGATCATGCTCTATGAAGTTTTTCAGGTATGTATTTTTTTTGTCTCATTCAACACTTCACTTTAAAATAAGACTGAAAATCGCAGGAGAAGCTGCACTAATCAGGTGCTGTTACAGGAATAAAAATGTCAGAACTGGAAATGGAGGAGCTATACCACGGGAAGCATTAAACATGTATAGAGATAGGTTAAGCATGTGGTCTTTGGCTTGAAAATAGTCTTGAAGCATCTTGGAACGGAGGACTATTGGAATAATTGCATATCCTTAGGTGCTTTGAAACATGTCCCGAAAAAGGAGGTAAAATAGAAATCCTATTCGTCTGATTGCAGTGCCATTAATGGTAAAACAATGGTTAGCATAGTGAGGATCATGTATGCCCACGCAGCCACACAACCCTTCGATACAATGCTTTAAAAAAAAAAAAAAGAAAAGTTCATTACATTTATTTTTCTCAGCGTATCAGTTATCAGCTCTTCAGTTTTAGTGATGCTGGACAGAGGTGGAAAATAAAGACAAACAGTGATCGTGCTTTGACTTGAATAATTTGTTTGCCTCTGTCGTACCTGATTAATGAAAGCCCATACCTTTTAAGGCCGTCATTTCAGAGAGTAAGGTTGACAACTGAACGCACACTCAAAGGCACTTAAGAAACTGTCAATTACATCTGGATATTGATTCCTGAAAAATAAGATTGACGTGTTCTTAATTTAATAATGTTGGCTTTTTATTTGTAATTTCTATAATGAGTATAATGTAAATGTGTGAATAATGTCTGTATTGTATCTGAAATTGTGGTGGTTTTAATTACCTATACACTAAAGATTCTTCTTAGCCAATGCTCTCGTTTAGAAAGTCCTGTGGTCTTTTAGGGCGGCACAGTTCCCGTTTTTCTTATCTCATAGCTTACATGGCCCGTATTATTTATTCTCAAAGATAAATATTCACTTTACATGCAAGCTTGCAAACAGCTAGTCATATATCAGACAAAGGCCATCATGACACATCATACCATTATTACAGATTCAGCGGCAAGCATGCCAGATATATTGTATTAAAAAAACAATATTCCCTTTGACGTGTTTATTCTGATTTTATGCTGTCTTGCAATCTTTGGTTTGAATTATGTGCTACTTGAGTACAGCCACAAGAGATTAGTCAAAGCCTGTAGCTCAGTCAGCAAAATGTTAGTGAAATGCATTCATTTCACTAGAAGAAGCAAATATATTTATGGTGATAAGCCAAATGAACGGCTGACAGTGGCTATTTGTCTGCATTCATTTACTTTCAAAAACCGATATGCTGCCCTTTGCCTTTTCAAGCAGTCCATTATGCAAACTCGCCATAGAAATACACAAGCTGACCAGAGATAATGACAGACGCGCTTATCTCCATGGACACCATTTGCACAGCACTCTCTCTTCAAGCCCGCCACTCTGAAGCTCCATGGATTCTTTACGCTTCCAGCAGGGAAACGTGTCCTTGTGTTACACCTGAATTACAAAATAAAATGATGTTCTTCGACAATATATGCAGTGATCTAACAGCAACATCTGTACCATCCATATTCATGAGTTAGCAATGGTCTCAAATGAGATGAGGAGGTAAATAGGATTTTACATTGGGATTTCATGGGCATAATTAAAATAAAATGCGCTGGCACCCAATTTAGGGCTATACATATATATATAGTTTAAATATAGAGGGGCATATTACCATGGGGGGCGATAATTCTATCGCCCCATTAGCAAGCTGTCGCTAACTGATGTTAGCGACAGCTAATAGGCGATAGCGAGCGGTTTGGGGCCCGCTTTGCATGTCAGCGATGTTTATCGCTAATGACATGCAAAGTGGGCGTACCCAGCCCGTTAGCGACTTCAAGCAGTCATTAACGTCGCTTACGCCTATTAACAAGGCAGGCGTAGCGTTGGAAATATTCGCGCTAAGCGCGAATATCTCCAAAAACTAACGCCTGCTCAGACCAGTTCTTAGCCATGTTATCCAATTGGAGGTGGATAACATGGCGAAGAACATTTTGTCGCTAATGCGAGAATATCACTGTATTCTCAGCGATATTCATGCCATCGCCAGAAAAGTTATCGCTTTGGAGATAAACCTTGCTAATAGCAAGTTATCTCAGAGATAATTTCCGGCGGTGCTTAGCGAAAAAAAAATTGTTGCTAAGCCTAGTTACCGATAAATATCGCTAATCGTTGGTAATATGCCCCAGTGTGTACCACTCATTTATTTCCAAATCTCCATATTAAACGACTAAAAGTAAACCATACTTAACTGACAATTATGCATGGAGTATTACATATGATTTAAAAATGTAACAAGTGGTTAATATATTTGATGTTAGGGTATGAGAAATCCCAACCCTTCTGCGGTTGAGCAGAAATTATAGTGAGAAATATATACTAAAAGGCAAGGCTTTACATCGCTCACAGAAATGGTGGAAGAGTAACAAACATGAAGAGAGGGCAAATAACTCAGCACCAATGTCCTCATTATGAGTGATGAGCAACATCCGGTCACCTCGTGCTGTAGTGCTGAAATAAGGGCGGGTTAGCAAATTCTCCCCATTACTCTCCCCTAATCCACTCTGGCCTTCCCATGGCCCCACGTGCTGCTACCCACAAGAAAAACCTCTTAAAATAGTCATTGCATCCATTTACCCCCTGCTTCAAACGGTTGGTAAATTGCTGCAGATCTGAGCTGGTTATTTCCACTGGGTGGCGTATAACATGTCAAATTGTACCTGATATTCCCAAGTCCCTATGTTATTCCCAATTTTAGGGTAATAAAAAATCGTTTATTTGCTTGATTAACAAAAACCATTGCAAACTTACATAAAGCAAATATCTAAAAAAAAAGTAATACAACACTAAAATAATTCCCACAGCAATACCTCATAAGAACTCCTAAACGTGGTAACCTCTTTCATTGTGCACGACTAGAGAAATACATTAATATGAAATTAACAACACTAACATTATAAAGTTCAATGGTCATAAAGTGTTTTACTGCATTATGTCCACCAGGCATAACCAGTGTGATGATAAAAGTGGGTTTGTGCCTACATTCCATCTCATGCAGACCATTCAGGTTCATACTCGATTTCAGGGCTCAAGAATTCTAAGGAGTGCTGTGCTCGAGGACTGAGGGACATACAATATTGTCTTAGCCTATTATACCTCTCACAACACAATGTGGGCAGTCCCTGCCCTGAGCTGGACGGATGAAAACATTTCTAATTGTTCTTTGTGGTAGCACCGTCTGCCACATTTATTTATTGTATTTTATTTTTTTAATTTTATATAGCGCGTACATGGCTCGAAGGCATCAGAGCAGGGTTACAGCGGGGTATATCACAAGTAATTTAACTCAAATGATTACTTCATTGGTAGTGTCCAGGAATAACCACAAGAAACAGCTACAGCAATCGGGGAGAGGAAATACACAGTTAGAAAATTAATTTAGATGAGATGAAAACTAACGAAGCCAGGTAAGATTGCCGTGGAGCAAGTACATAATTCTGGTGGAGGGTAAATTAACCAAGATGTCAGTTAAAAAGGAGTAGCTTGAGGACCTTTTGAAGGTTATTAGGCAAGTGGTTGGAAGAAGGGGGTTAGGGGCACTTCCAGAGAAAGACCGGTTTATGTATGGATCTTCACTGAAGGTGGAGGACTGGGCATTTCTTGAACCCCTATTTGCTCTGGAGATTTTCAGGTTTTTCATTTAGATACGAGAATGAGGAGGAGTTCAGCACTCTGTGAGTAATGCTTGTGATTTTTAATTGGGCCTGCACTTTTATGGGGTGCCAGTGGACGGATAGCAGAACCTGGTAAGTTTGGTCAAAATTCATGAGACCTAAAACAAAGCATGTTGCAGCATGCAGAGTCGCTCTCAGTGGATCTAGGTGAATTTTTGGAATGCCTGAGAGAAGGGCAACTCCATAAACTAGTCTAGAGTGAATGAGTGACTATACCACTATTTTGAGGTCTTGTTCTGGAATCAATTGTCTGATGCCCCAAAGCTGCCTAAGTTGGAGTCATGCTTTATTGTCCATGGCTGCGATGTTTCTGTGAAGATTGAGATGATTATCAATGGGTGTTAGAACTGGCTATTTCTGGTATGCTAAGGCTGACGCCAAAGCCAGGCAGAAACCACCATTCTAGTCAGGGCGAGGGAGTCACACGCCAAGATAACCCCTGCTCACCCCCTTGGTAGCTTGGCACGAGCAGTAAGGCTAAACTCGGAGGCAATGTGTAAAGCATTTGCGCCAGCGCACAACAGCAACAACATCCTAGGCACACCACAAAAGGAACTCCACACAAGGTTATATTAAAATAACTTTTGTATTGTCAAAACACATCAGATAGAAATCACACATGTACATTGTGCCAACTGGCACGGGCAATATTCATAAGGGATTATTTACAAGACAGGGCCACATGGGTCACTGTCAGAATCAACACATTTAGAAATAGTACTTTGTAGATCATAGAAAATAAGATATAAAACAAAATAACAGTTATAAATCACATCCAGTAACTACTGGGAACAGGTAAGTACCACCTACGCAACCCTAAATACCTTAGGAGAATGTCACGCAGGGGACCAGGACCTCACTAGGACCACCTGTACTAAAAAAAACAACTACCTAAGTATCACACAGCATTTAGGGGTATAGAAAAGAACACATTACCCATGATGCATAAATATACATTCAGAGGAGTAGTAAAGGGAAACACATGATGCATAAACCTACACATTCAGCGGTGTTAAGAACAAAGCACATGATGCAATAAAAATACATTCAGAGGTACCAGAACAATACAATAGCGCAAAAATCATATGATGCCTAAAAACATTCAGAGGTGCAGGAATATCACATGATGCAAGAGAGCACATTCAGAGGTGCAATAACTATACAATTGCGCAAAACTTACATAAGCCACCACCTGTGGCAGTCCCTAGGCCAACTGGCCTTGTTGGGGCTAGGACGCCCTGAGTCTCAATGTCAGGGGCCTAAACTGTGCAGGTGCCACTACTTGCTGGGCACCTGTAGACACTCACAAGGGCCTAAACGCTGCAGCTGGCACTAAGTGCTGCGCAGCTGCTACTGGCCGGGCACCTCTGTGCCATCTCTGTCCCTCTCAGGGATTCACTCTCCATCTTGCGCCTAAACGGTGCTGCTGCCCACTAATTGCTGGGAAGCTGGAGATCAGCAAAACTACGCCAGGGCCCTCACTGACCCTTGGTCGCAAACTGCGCCCACTGCTGGAGCCACACAGGCTCTGACACCAAACACTGCGCACGTTGGAGCCACTCAGGCTCTAAAAACACTGGTGTCCCCCAAGAGCCTCACGGGGCTCTAAACATCATGGGGCAGGGAGCCTCTCAGGGCTCTAAAAACAATAGTGTGCCCAATCGTTGGAGTCCCACTCGGGGGACTCAAGGGAAAATGGCCCCCAGAGCCTCTCTAGGCTCGACACACAAATGTGGGCATGGAAGCCTCAGGCTCCGTTAAAACGTTGGGGCGGCCCACTGCCATCTGGGGCCGCCCTACCTCCACTCTTGCTATGTTGCCGTCTCCCGGCACCAGCAGCAGTCCCTCTGGAGCCCCCAGCCCTCCCGCACTCACCGGCTGCTCCTCGGCTCCTCCGGTGGCGGTCCTGGGCGGCGGCTCCCCTTTGCCGGCGCTTCCTTCTCTCCCTGGGGCTCCCTCAGCACACGGGAGCCCCAGCAGCAGGCCACGCGTCTTCTCTTCTTCCCGGGGCTCCCTCCTCCTCACGGGAGCCCCGCGAGCACCATCACCACTCTCCGCCTCCTCTTCTCCTCCCGGCCGGAGTACCGGCCAATCAGTGCCCGGCGGCGGGGACTTCCTCCGAAAACCGGAAGTCCCGCCCCGCGTCAGGCCCTGCGATGCTTGACTCCCTGATGGCGGCACGAGAGGGCCGCGGCGGTGATTTCAAGGGCCAAAATGAGGGGTGGGCACCCTCGGTATCACAAATAAAAGTAGAAACGGGGTGAGCACCCGTTAATTAATTAAATAAACGGGGTGGCACCCGTAAAATAAACATATAACAATATCGGGCATAAAGCAGGGTGGCACCTGCAAAACCTCACGCAAAATGCGTGATAGCGACACGCTCGCTACGGGTCCAAAATAAAGCGCTCTCCCAGCGCTATAAATACTAAAGCAGCCCCCATGAGTGAAGGGGGCAGGAGAGCCAGGCAAAGGGGTCCCCAAAAGTCCTGGCAGCAAAGTCCAGCAAAAAGTCCTTCAGGGGTCCAGGAAAACAGCAGGAACCCAGGGCAAAGCCCAGTCCCCCCATCAGCCCAGGCAAGGCAGAGGGGTCCCCCAGAAGTCCTCCAGGCATCCAGGGGCTGGGCAGCGCCCGCCCCTGGTAGATTCAAGTCAGAAACAAGAACCTTTTGGAAGGGGACACAGCGCCTTCTTAGACACAGAAAAGTCTTTGAAGTCTTTGTGCAGGCAGTGTGAGAACCAGCTAGAACTGGTTATAGGGAAGTCCTGTCAGTATCAGGGACAGAGGTGACAGTCGCCCAGCGGGGAGGTGGAGCCAGCATTGTGGCAGGCAGGCACAGCCTCATTCACACTCAGGTGCTATATCCACCCACTTCCTTGGCAGCAGATGCTGCCTTTCATCCACGGGCTGACTCAGACAACCTCCTGAGGGCTCTGCAGCCCCTGTCACCCTCAAACCAGACAGTCAATCCACAAGCAGGCCCAGGCACTCTGGGCCAGGCTCACCAGCCAATCACGCGCCAGGCACAAATTACACAAATATGCCAACTTCTCAAAGTGGCACTTCTAGACTAGACACAATCATACTGCATACACCATTACGCAGCATTCAATCTCACGAGTTCGCACATGTCAAACTCGACCCTGCACTCCCCACACATCAGGAACTACCATGGGCATACATATTCCTCATTCATTCCTATGGGAGGGCAGGTCACTCACCACACATACACAGAGAGCACACGCACTTTACACTGTACCACAGTGAAAAAGTGCGCAGAGGCCTAAAATCACCAACACCAGGTTCTAGAAACAGGCTAGGAAAAAGCAAAAAGTTTCGGGGTGAACCTGCCAAAAGGGCCAGGTCCAACACAACCCCCTTCCAGCCAAAATGCAGGGTAGACCAATCACTCCACTGATGGGCTTCCTTGCTTTGGGCGACAAACCACGGACACGGGCCCGCACGTCAGGGGCACCCTCCGGTTTTTCGCCACTCTGAACCCACATAGATTTCTCTCAACAAAAGCTCTCTGGCACAACTAGAATACCCCACTGGTACTCTCTAGTCATCCACGGCCAGGACCAGGCCCTAGGCCATCCAAATATCACAGGTCCTAACCACTCCACAGAGTGGGGGGCAGTAACCCCTGGCACACAATAGCCATTCTCCACTCTCTCTCTCTCAGTGTAGCTACAACTACCACTGATCCAACAACCTAGGGTCTACACCCCCAGGCTGACCAGAGGTCACGAGCAAGAATGCCCCACCCTACCTCTACTTCTGAGTTTCCGCACCCTCACAGGGAAGCACTCACCAGAACACAATTCTCCTACCAGATCAGGACCTCACTCCATCACTGGTCTAACAGCTGGAAACTATTTTACTTCTGAGATACAAAGCACACAGCACAGTTCCTCTTCAAGCAGGTGGGGGGACACAGCACACAGCAAAGCCCCCTTTCCTCTACCTTAGTGGAAACAACAAACTGCAGGTGGGCCCCAGAACACACAGCAAGGGCAGCCCCCTCAATCTCTTCAGCTGATCCACTTTGGTAGAGATTCCTTTTGACCTGGAAGCTTCCTAATCTCCCAACCTAGGATCTAAACCCTCAGGTTGCACCGGGGTCAGAAGTCCACCGTCCCTCTGCACCCCCTTCCAGAGTTCTGCACCCTCCACTTAGGAGCGGTACCCCTCAACACCAGGACCGCCGGAGTTCTGGTTACAGACACTCCCCGTCCTCTAGACACAGGAAGATCCTCCTCAAATGACCTGTATGTACAGCCTAGGCCCCTGACCTGGCGCTCCCGGGGGAACCCTCCAGGCCCAGAGACAGGGTTTCGGGCCAACGTGGGACACACCGTCCCACACTCACTCCGCCTCCACTGAGACAGGACGTGAGCCCCTACACCCCTACCATCCTAATGGGACCTAGCTGGGCTACACATGAACCTCTTCACCTACACAGGATCATCAGATACACAAGCCACTACTTTTAGAATCACTCCCCAATGCCTCTGCAAGACATCTAGCATACCACCAGAAATCCACCTTCTTATCCAGTGCCTCTGCAGGACCTCCTGCATACCACCAGAGGTACACCTCACGTGCAAGCTCCTTAAAAAAAAACTCACACTAACTCCTCCAGTTCAAGACAGCACTCATCCACACACTCCCCCTCCAGACTGGCGAGACAGTTCCTCACTGCCCCTGACTCTCAACCTGTACCCCTCTTACTGAGCACCAGGCACCATACTCTGGGAACTGGGAATGGGACTTCACGCACTGGACACATTTTAGCTGCCACCACTGGATCCTACCATACTGGGGAATCCAGATACACACGCTACACTCAGGGGATAACTACCCTCCCAAGCAAGCCATTTCTCCTCCACACTCCCTCTCTTCCATCTACCCACACAGGAACAGGAACAGGGATTGGACACTGGACCCAGCAAGGGATTCCTAATCTATGGGAACCTCCCCCTCTACTGGCATCCCGCCCTGTCATTTTCTCTCATCTGCCACTAAACATAAAGCGCAGATACACCATCTGAAAATGACACTCTTGAGGAAAAACAAAATCATAAACAATAATCCCAAACATGTGACTATCTGAAAAATGCAGAGTTTTTGTAATGTAGCCAGCTGTCGCTGTGGCACTGCGCAAACACAAGTCCAAATCCGCACCGCTGACCAACAGTGTTAGAACTGGCTATTTCTGGTAGGCTAAGGCTGACGCCAAAGCCAGGCAGAGACCACCATTCTAGTCAGGGCGAGGGAGTCACACGCCAAGATAACCCCTGCTCACCCCATTGGTAGCTTGGCACGAGCAGTAAGGCTAAACTCGGAGGCAATGTGTAAAGCATTTGCGCCAGCGCACAACAGCAACAACATCCTAGGCACACCACAAAAGGAACTCCACACAAGGTTATATTAAAATAACTTTTGTATTGTCAAAACACATCAGATAGAAATCACACATGTACATTGTGCCAACTGGCACGGGCAATATTCATAAGGGATTATTTACAAGACAGGGCCACATGGGTCACTGTCAGAATCAACACATTTAGAAATAGTACGTTGTAGATCATAGAAAATAAGATATAAAACAAAATAACAGTTATAAATCACATCCAGTAACTGCTGGGAACAGGTAAGTACCACCTACACAACCCTAAACACCTTAGGAGAATGTCACGCAGGGGACCAGGACCTCACTAGGACCACCTGTACTAAAAAGAACAACCACCTAAGTATCACAGAGCATTTAGGGGTATAGAAAAGAACACATTGCCCATGATACATAAATATACATTCAGAGGAGTAGTAAAGGGAAACACATGATGCATAAACCTACACATTCAGCGGTGTTAAGAACAAAGCACATGATGCAATAAAAATACATTCAGAGGTACCAGAACAATACAATAGCGCAAAAATCACATGATGTCTAAAAACATTCAGAGGTGCAGGAATAACACATGATGCAAGAGAGCACATTCAGAGGTGCAATAACCATACAATTGCGCAAAACTTACATAAGCCACCACCTGTGGCAGTCCCTAGGCCAACTGGCCTTGTTGGGGCTAGGACGCCCTGAGTCTCAATGTCAGGGGCCTAAACGGTGCAGGTGCCCACTACTTGCTGGGCACCTGTAGACACTCACAAGGGCCTAAACGCTGCAGCTGGCACTAAGTGCTGCGCAGCTGTGAATGGCCGGGCACCTCTGTGCCATCTCTGTTCCTCTCAGGGACTCACTCTCCATCTTGCGCCTAAACGGTGCAGCTGCCCACTAATTGCTGGGCAGCTGGAGATCAGCAAAACTGCGCCAGGGCCCTCACTGACCCTTGGGCGCAAACTGCACCCACTGCTGGAGCCACACAGGCTCTGACACCAAACACTGCGCACGTTGGAGCCACTCAGGCTCTAAAAACACTGGTGTCCCCCAAGAGCCTCACGGGGCTCTAAACATCATGGGGCATGGAGCCTCTCAGGGCTCTAAAACCAATAGTGTGCCCAATCATTGGAGTCCCACTCGGGGGACTCAAGGGAAAATGGCCCCCAGAGCCTCTCTAGGCTCGACACACAAATGTGGGCATGGAAGCCTCAGGCTCCGTTAAAATGTTGGGGCGGCCCACTGCCTTCTGGGGCCGCCCTACCTCCACTCTCGCTATGTTGCCGTCTCCCGCCACCAGCAGCAGTCCCTCTGGAGCCCCCAGCCCTCCCGCACTCACCGGCTGCTCCTCGGCTCCTCCGGTGGCGGTCCTGGGTGGCGGCTCCCCTTCGCCGGCGCTCCCTTCTCTCCCTGGGGCTCCCTCAGCACACGGGAGCCCCAGCAGCAGGCCACGCTTCTTCTCTTCTTCCCGGGGCTCCCTCCTCCTCACGGGAGCCCCGCGAGCACCATCACCACTCTCCGCCTCCTCTTCTCCTCTCGGCCGGAGTACCGGCCAATCAGTGCGCGGCGGCGGGGACTTCCTCCGAAGACCGGAAGTCCCGTCCCGCGTCAGGCCCTGCGATGCCTGACTCCCTGATGGAGGCGCGAGAGGGCGGCGGCGGGGATTTCAAGGGCCAAAATGAGGGGTGGGCACCCTCGGTATCACAAATAAAAGTAGAAACGGGGTGAGCACCCGTTAATTAATTAAATAAACGGGGTGGCACCTGTAAAATAAACATATAACAATATCGGGCATAAAGCAGGGTGGCACCTGCAAAACCTCACGCAAAATGCGTGATAGCGACACGCTCGCTACGGGTCCAAAATAAAGCGCTCTCCCAGCGCTATAAGCACTAAAGCAGCCCCCATGAGTGAAGGGGGGCAGGAGAGCCAGGCAAAGGGGTCCCCAAAAGTCCTGGCAGCAAAGTCCAGCAAAAAGTCCTTCAGGGGTCCAGGAAAACAGCAGGAATCCAGGGGGTGGAGCCAGCATTGTGGCAGGCAGGCACAGCCTCATTCACACTCAGGTGCTATCTCCACCCACTTCCTTGGCAGCAAATGCTGCCTTTCATCCACGGGCTGACTCAGACAACCTCCTGGGGGCTCTGCAGCCCCTGTCACCCTCAAACCAGACAGTCAATCCACAAGCAGGCCCAGGCACTCTGGGCCAGGCTCACCAGCCAATCACGCGCCAGGCACAAATTATACAAATATGCCAACTTCTCAAAGTGGCACTTCTAGACTAGACACAATCATGCTGCATACACCATTACGCAGCATTCAATCTCACGAGTTCGCACATATCAAACTCGACCCTGCACTTCCCACACATCAGGAACTACCATGGGCATACATATTCCCCATTCATTCCTATGGCAGGGCAGGTCACTCACCACACATACACAGAGAACACACGCACTTTACACTGTACCACAGTGAAAAAGTGCGCAGAGGCCTGAAATCACCAACACCAGGTTCTAGAAACAGGCTAGGAAAAAGGAAAAAGTTTCGGGGTGAACCTGCCAAAAGGGCCAGGTCCAACAATGGGGATACTGAGTGAGCTGGCACTCTGGAGAATACCGGGCAACCATCCACTGCAGGAAGGTTAACTATCCATTCTTGTACTGCCATTTTTGTATTTCGAAGGTGAGATCACAAGAAATTCTGTTTTAGCTGGGTTAAGTTTTAAATGTTGGTTGGACATCCAGTTTTGAATGATTAAGTGAGTTTTTTTAAAACAGGGCAGGAAAATAGATTTCCAAGTATATTTGGGTGTCATCAGAGTAGAGGTGGAAAACAATCTCGTAGTTTCTATGAATCACACATAGAGGTTCTAGGAAGAGGTTAAAAGATGGTTGTGGAGATGATCGAACCTAGGAGGACCCCTTCCTAAACGCTGATTGGGCTCGAGAGTGAGTTGCCAATTTTCACAATTTGGGAATGGTTGGTTAGGTATGAGGAGAACCAGTGAAAGACAGTACCTCCATATCCCATGCGAACATCAAAAGAACAAAGGAGTCCAGATGGTTGACAGTGTCGAATGCAGCGGATAAATTCAGGAGGACCAGGAGGCAGCAGTTGCCAGAGTCAATAATTCTGGGGGAGTCATCGACTATTTGGATGATCGTAGTTTCTGTACTGTGACCCTGGCTGAAACCTGATTGGAGAGAGAATAGATGTTCAATATTTGAATGTGTGAGACTAGTCGGGATACTACGCAACTTCCAATGACTTTGTCTACAAATGGAAGTGTGGAGACTAGGTGGTAGTTGTTCAGGTTCTCTGGATTGAGACGTTGTTTTTTCAAGAGAGGGGTGATTACACTCATTTTTAGTCATTCTGAGAAGAGGCCCTGTTTAAGAGAGGAGTTCACCATGGTGGCTCATATAGGGAGAAGGTGTGTGGCAAGAGATTGGCTGATAGAACCTATGATGTCGTCCTGAAGGTGGTTTATTTATTTATTTATTTATGTGCTTATATAGCGCAAGACTCGACCCCCTGAGGGATATCTCCGCGCTCATGTTCTTCCAGGGTGTCTAAACCAAAAACATGAGATGAGCAAATTTTAGGATGTCAGAAACAAGTGTGTCTTTAGAGATTTCCTGAAAGCCTGGAGGTTGGTGTTTTGCCTCAAAGTAAGGGGCAGAGTATTCCAAAGGGTGGGGCCCTTGTATGACAATGCTCGACCACCCTGTCTTGCCCTCTTGACATGTGGGATCTGAAGCAACAATTGGTTGCTAGAACGCAGGAGACGGCCAGGCTTATAGAGATTACATTTTTCTGCCAAATATTTGGGACCTTAGCCAAAAAGGCTTTTATGTATTACGCAGCAGACTTTGAATTTGACCTGCTGACGAATGGCCAGCCAGTGAAGTCTGTCCAGAAGGGGGCGTGAGGGAGACCTGGCTGGAGCGTTAATAACCAGTCTGGCCGCCGTGTTCTGGGCTACCTGCAATCTACTAAGCTGTTCTTCATTGGCAGATATAAAAAGCCCGTTGCAGTAATCTAGCCTACTGACCACAAGTGTCTGAACCAGCGTTTTCCTGTAGCTGCCGGCCAGAAACGGGAACACGCGCCTCAGGAGTCCGATAACCCGAAGGCAGGAACTAGCTACCTGATTTGCGTGCTCCTTTAATAGCAACGCCTGGTCAAGTCGAACCCCTAGGTTTTTCACTATCTGTTTAGGACAGGGAGCTGGTCCCAAGTCAGGTGGCTACCATTCAGGTGACCACAGGAGGGGGCCCTCCCCAAAGAGCATGGCCTCCGTTTGGCCCACATTACATTGTAAGCAATTGGAGGCCATCCAATCGGACACTGCTCTCATATGCAAATGCATGTTTGATTGCCGGTGTGAGAGTCTGGAATGGGAACAAGAGCTGAGTATCGTCAGCATACGATACTGGAGTGAACCCATATTCTCTCACAATGTCAGCCAGGGGGGCCACATACACAATAAAAAGTGTAGGGCTTAGGCATGAGCCTTGTGGGACTCCCTTGGTGAGCTCCCTAGAGATGGAATAATGGGAGCCCAACTGGACACTTTGTGAGCGGCCCGAGAGAAAACTCTCAAGCCAGGACAGAGCCAAACCACCTATCCCCACCTTCTGCAGACGACCGAGAAAAATATCATGTGACACCGTGTCAAAGGCAGTGGACAGATCTAACAGCACCAGAATCATAGAGCCCCCGCTATCCTGTGCCATCCTGATGTTATCTGTCACGGAGAGGAGGGCTGATTCGGTGCTGTAGTTAGGTCTGAAACCACATTGAGAGTGGTTAAGGCCTCCCGCTGCCTCGATGAAATTAGACAGGTGGGTGTTCACATGCTTCTCGGTCATCTTGCTTAAATATGGCAGAAGGGAAATGGAGCGGAGGTTGGAAAGGTCTGACCAAGGCAGAGCTGCGTTCTTCCGAATAGGGTTCACTACCGCTTTCTTCCATTCTCGGGGCACTTGCCCTTCCTTAAGGGAGAGATTGATCACGGATTGAATACCAGGCAGAAGCAGATTACCTAAAGAGGCAACCATTTTCGCAGGCAAAAAATCCGTAGGGGATCCAGTTTTAATATGACTAATCAGAGAGGTCACATCAGACTGGCTGACCTCTGGAAACACAGCCAATGGGCCACTATTATGCGTTGGTGACATTGGGGGGTGCTAGCGACATTGCTCCTGAATTTCGCAGCCTTCGTAATTTTTCCATAGATTAACTCTATTTTATTCTCAAAAAACAGGGAGATGTCGTCACACAGAGTTTGGGAAAAGTCATCAGGGCTCTCACAGGCCACAGGTTTCACAAAGGACTGTAAGATCTTTTAAAGTTCTCTGGAGGAGTTGCCTGCTTCAGCCAGCTGTAAGGTGAGACAATTCTTCCTGGCCAACTTAATGTTCTTATGATAGGTGGCCAAAGCATCTGAGTACATTTTCTTGCTTTCTTCTGTGTGGGACTTTCTCCAAGTTTATTCAAGCTTTCTGCACCCCTGTTTCTCCACTCTGAGCTCTTCAGTATACCACACTTCTTGCTTAGTTGTGGGGTACTGTTTGTGTAACTTCAAGGGAGCCAGCCGTTCAACCGCCTCTGAGAGGGCTATGTTAAACTTAGTTAGACCAGACTCTACGTTATCTGTCCCTAAGATGGTGGGTTCCTTCCATACCCTCTGTAGCTCATCCAATGTCACTTTGTGCCACTGTCTTCGCAAAACGGCAGGAAGGGGTTTTAAATTTGGCTTGTCAAGGCCTAGAAGGGAGAATTCGACCATAAAATGGTCTGACCAACACACTTGGGTCGTTAACCGGCATTTCATTTTGGGACAGTTAGAGAAAATTAAATCCAGAGTGTGTCCCCTATATGTGTGGGGCCACTGTTCTGTATTGCTAGCCCCAGCAATGAGAGATCGGAAAGCAGGGACAACGTATCTGGATGGTTGGGGAGGTCTACGTGGATATTAAAATCTCCAAGAAGAATGAAAGCTTTAAAGTGTGGAGCCAATGATTCCATTAAGGAAAGTGAATGTTTCAGTTTTGGAGACTGTTTGTTGTAGACCCTGTTTGGAAATGTAGTGCCTTGTATAGTAGAGTCTCAAACATTTCAAGGGAGTCTTTGATGAGCAGTGAGATATGGATGTCTCTAACTTTTTTATCAAAGGAATCTTCAAAGTTGTTGCAACGGTCCTCTTATGACTTAGGAGCCAAAGTGGTGGAGGGGTTAGTAGTCTGTGCAGTGACCTCATACAAGTGCTTTGGACTATTGATTGCCAAATTTATGAGGGCTCTGATATGGGAGTAGATGGTCCTAAGGATTCGATCTTTGTAATGTTTTCTCACTTTGTGAACCATAGTCAAACTCAGGTGAGATGGAGCTTTTCTCCATTCTTTCTCGTATTTTCTGATCAGTTTTCTTTCTTCATAAAGCTCTACTGAGAACCAGGGCCTGGAGGGTTTTGGTCTGGATAATGTGTGTTTCATGGGTGCACATTTGTCGGTAAGGGATTCCATGCAGGACTTGTACTTGTTGGTGTCCATATGAGGTGTAATCGAAATTTGGGTGGGAAGGGCTATGACGGCCATTGCTTCTGTGTCAAGGATGGGGGTGTCCTTGAACCATATTTTCTCTTTTTTGGGTTGCCTGTATATTTTGGTATGTGAACCAGTTAGGGAGAATGGAATCTGCATGTGATCGGACCAGCCGACTGGGATGGGGTCATAAGTCTTTAGGTTGGCAGAGTTGGATATTATTAGATTCAGAATGGTGCCCTTGTGATGTGTGCATTTATGGCAGTGTTGTTGGAGAGCATTGGTATTGAGAAAGGAGGTGAAAGTGTCCACATAGATGTTGCCCATGCTTCTCCAGTGGATGTTGAAGTCACCAAGGAAGATATTGTTGTCTGAGCTGATGAGTTGTAAAGTGAAGAAATCTATGCATTCCTTGATGAATGAATTGTTTAGACATGGTAGATGGAAAATCACATTCAATCTGGGGTTGGAGGAAGTGGAATTGGAAACCTCCACCGACAAGCATTTGAAAGACTAAAAGAGTGGTTGGAAGCATTCCGCATCTCAGAGAGTTTTGGTGAATGAGCGCGAGACTCCCACTGTGTCTATCTTTCCAATTGTGACGGAAAATGGAGTAGCTGGGAGGAAGAAGGTCTAGACTATGATTAGATGACACATTGAGCCACATTTGTGTGAGGATTGTGAAGTCAAGATTATGAGTCTGGGTCAAGTAGTTGTCTTTTTGACTTGACTGTGCCGGGAGGGTAGTTGGGATATGTTGGGATATGTATCAAGCTATGAGAAGATTGAGTGTGTCCTGGGGGTGTGGATGAGTTTGAGTGTGATCAGAGATGATGGTGGAAATCGGGCAGCCCCCTGCAGGAAGATAGGGGGAGGGATTAGCAGAATTTGATGCTGCATAACTCTTAGGGAGATAGAAAGAATCTGAGTTATCTAGTGGTGATTGAGACCGATTGGGTCTGGGTAAGCGGCTGTCTCTTGGTATGCTGAAAGAATGTGGTGGGAGGGTCAACAGTGGGTGATGAGGGTAGCAGTGGCGAGATACCAGAGAGTCATTTAGATTGAACACAGCTAATGTAAGGATGCTCATTATTTGAGAGTGGTGTGAAAACAAGGAAGGGAGCTTGTTGAACAGAGGACAGTTATGTTTAGCAATAGTGGGAGGATTGGGTGGGCCATCAAGGTGTTGAAGGAGGTTGGAGGGGAACGGTGCAAGGATGGTTTGTGTTGGGGTGTTCAAGGTCTGGTAATGGTGGTGCTATATGAGTTGTGGGAGGCCTATTACATTGTAGATCACAAAAGGAGGGAAGGGAGCACACTATACCATATTAGCAAATAATTCACTGAGATGCATTGAGGTAAATGTAGTGCAGACAGAACTAACTTTAGTTGAAAGTATTTCGTTTTCACCATTGTTAGCCAGTGTGGCAGGCCAGAATGTGGCAGGTCAACAAGGAGCCAATCACAAAAGGACAGGAGGGAACACATTACCAGCTATAGCAGCACACAATTACCCCAGATACATTGTGGTAAATGCAGTGCATGACAACACTTACTTTAGTGAATGTCATTAGTATTCACCCTTACAAGTGGAGCCAGTGCTGTGCATCTTTAGACACGTGTTTCTGGATATTTGTCCTTCTTCCGTAGAGAGTAACAACTGAACATTTTGGGTAGAGGCAAAACTGCTCACAATCGTCTCATGTTTCTGTTTTACTCCCTGTGCTCAGGTGCTGGTGCATCTCAGATCCCATCAGCTCATTTTCAGGTGAGTGAGAGAGAGCCAGTGAGTATGTGCAAATCTTGTTGTTAATATAACTGCTTTTCTTTTAAGGTTTAGGAATGACGAATTTCTATAGAGAAAATATCCTAATTATCAAAAAAGTGACAAGAAAAATATAAAGGGAAGTGGGTGGATGCCCATATTATAATAATATAGTGCTGTAGAAGCTTTAAAAAATGGAATTTGTAATAAATCCTATAAATCATACATTTTTATGAGTGGTTGTTTAACCACCGTTAGCAAAATCTTTGATCTCAGAGCAGCACTTTGAAAGGCTTTGAGTAACTATATTATGTTAGCTGCCACAGAAGACAAAACGAGAAGGCCAAAAGAAGCTGACAGCTTAATTTATTTTGCTTCCTCACAGTCCTTTTGGAAATTGGGTAAACATATATTATTAAAATAGTAGTTTTATTCATTGAAAATCTATCTAAATGGAAGAAGACATCATTTTTGTAGTGTCTTGAAAGTTTGAGAAGAGAACCCTTTTGGATCCTAACAGACTCCTTAGAGCTGTGACATAGGTGTCTGAGAGGAATGCAAAGAACGCTGGTTTTAGAATGTTGACTTCACAGTTACACACTGCAGAATAAAGATGTGTAATACTAAGCTCCATGTGTAATGTAGTCATTGGGGGAGGACTCTACAAATGGCAACTAGGTAGGGAATAAATAAAAAAAAAAAACTGTGTTCTCCTAGAGAGATTGCAGTGGTCCAATTAAACAGCTTGTGTGTGCCATGTGTGTTGCTGTTGAAGTACCAAATGGATGCTTCATCCATGGTCACGCCCTATATACAGTAATCATGCTGCCATGCAGGATAAAGTTGCACATTATACAGAGTGCTAATGCTAAAAGTGAATTGAAACTGGTTTATGAAGCACAGCCTCTGGTAGTCATAACTTGCAAATAACACTGCAGACCGAAGCTCTGCAAAGCAGACATCAACCAGTTATCAGAAAAAGTGAATTGACTTTTAGAAGAAAAGAGAAAAATGATGTACTCAATACGCTATAGAGCATCATCGTCTCACAGCCCTCAGTGAAGGTGGCTCAAGGAGAGGTGCTTGGGGTTCCTCTTAGGGAGCTGTCCAAACCTGAAGCAGTTCATTCACAAAGTTACAGAGGGGCTCAGTGAAGAAAGCCACTTTCCAGCTATGGATAATAGGGTGATTCTGAGGCCAGCATGTCGCAAGGTCTCACAGATGAGTTGCCCAAGTCAATTCACAGCGATCCACCAGGTGCGTCATTTCAAAACTGCCAAAAAGCTAAATATTGGCAATAGATGCGCTGTATAAATAAATATTTTCAATGATGCACTTGAAGAGATTGATAAGAGAAAGATTATCAAGTATCTAAAACATCTTGCTAGTGATGGTGTGAAAGAAGTCATGAAGAAAATGCTGGAACTGAGGAAGAAATCACATACTCTCAGATTGAAGAAACGGTGAATCTCAAGATCAATCCAGTACCAAACGGTAATTACATAAGATATATTTTCAGTCAAGAATGCCAAATAGTTGGCAAAACCATGGATGATTTTGTGGAGAGACTTGATACACTCATCAAACACTGCAAGTTCAATTCATTCAATAATGAAGAAGTTATGCATCTAAGGGCCAGATGTAGGAAGGCTATTACCGGTCGGTAACGGCCGAAATCAGCCGTTACCGACCGGTAATAGACTTTTCCTATGTAGGAGGCACATTTACCGATTTGGTAAATAACGAATCGGTATTTACCGAATCATCATTTACCGATTCGGTATTCACCGAATCGGTAAATGAAATGTAGGAAGCACTTCAAAGAGTGCTTCTGGGCTTTAAGGATTCGTTATTTACCGCCAACTATTAGTTGGTGGTAAATAACGAATTCCTATGTACATGCAAATCTGTGCATTTACACCTGTGCCATGTGACAGGGCATGTATGTGTGCCACATGTGCACACAAGCACTAATCAGGGGTGCCACAGGGTGTCAAAGTGACACCCTGCCACCCTTGACTCTTTCCCAATTTTACCAAATCTGTAATTACCGATTCTGTAATTGACATTCATTCCTATGGGCCTCCCATAGGAATGAATGGCAAATACCGAATCGGTAATTACCGATTCGGTAAATACCGAATCTTAACGATTCGGTATTTTTTACCGAAAAATTATCTACATAGCATTTACCGATTCGAAAATACCGAATCGGTAAAATTCGGTATTTTGGAATCGGTAAATATCAATTACCTACATCTAGCCCTTAGAGTTATTGATGGAAGCTTGTTCGATTGAATCAGATGACGAATGCTGAGAGAAACTCCTAAACCTGGAGTTAGTGTTGTTAATGGCTGCCAGAGCTGAGTAGCATGCTTAAAGGCAATCTACTGACAGGGATGGTAAATGTGCCCAGAGTGAATCAGTCATGAGTATAATAAGTATATTCTTGCTCTGTTTAGCCTTTTTATGGCTGCTTGCTTTGAAGACTTGATCAGATAAACGTGCACCCGTTGAGATTAAGACCTTTAATCCTGACTAAAGTCTCATGCGCAGATTACATTGTCCTATTGAGCCATACAAGAGTGGGATTACAGAGATTACAGAACTAGTAGAATTTGCCACTGCCGATAAACTGGAGATAAATATGACAAAAACAAAAACAATGTCTATCTGGAATCGATCCGGCTTCCCAATCACTACAAGCTAGGAGAGAAAATCGGAACTCAGCAGAACTAAATACCTGGGCCTGTACACAGTCAAGAAATTGAATTTCCAAGCACACAGTACATGGTGAAGAAAGGGAAAGCGCTCATGTAGCAAATTATAGAAAGAAGCTACCTTAGCATTAAAACAGGGTTCAGAATACAGATAAATCAAAGTAGCCCAATGATCAATACCCTGCGGCAGCCTTTGGAAAAAGGACCCCCACTTGAATTACTGCAAATACTTGTCGTATTCAATGCAAGAAACTAATACAGCTGACCTATGTCACTCAAAATTACTACATCTTGCCTTCTGCCGTGCCATGAATAAAGTTCCAAAACTGCTTTCGCTCATAAATGACAAGCACAAACCTACCACCGGTGCACATGCCTACATGGCACTACAATTTTATAATATTCTAAAGCCAGCAGCATATTTCAGCATGACATACCAAGTGTATTTAAAGAGAAAGCTGATGGTCTTCCAACTCTGTGCACTGCCAACATTGGCAGCCATCCATCATGGAAATGCAAAGGCCCAACGTCATTCAGATTGTGCTGTGCCATAAAGGAAGGCATCATGCATTCATTTGTATATGACCATTTTTAAAAAAAGCACACATTTTATTGCTGAAAACCATTTTCAATTCAAATCCAAACCTTCAGGATGGCCAGTATAAAGAGTCTCAATCTTCTTGACCTCAGATTATTTGTAAATTGATGACATTTTTAGTACTTCACAGACATTCAATTCAATTCAAAAGTATATGTATTCGATTTAAAATATAAATCTTAAAAGCACAATTTATCACATAGTATTACAAACAGAAAAACACACAGAAACCTACTTAAATTGTTTATTTCTCTGGATATGATTCACATTATAGAGGCTCGGGGATACATTCCACAAATAACTACAGTTGATTTTATCATAACTGCAGCACTTTTCTGATGAATAACACGCTTAGATGATTCATTTGTTTACCAGCACTGTGGCACAAAGAAAACTCCTCAGTGGTCCAAGAGCTGACAATTCAGTGGCGCTTAATAAGCAGGAAGTTCAATATTGTACTAATTAAAACACTAGAATTGGCCTTCAATGATATCATTATCCCACATTCCTATAAGCGAGTATGACTGTAGTTGATTATGTGCAACATGCCTTTTTGATGTTTTATCTCCCACATTATTGGAAACATTGAATATGAAACCAGATGGTATAGGTCGTAGCTATAAATCAGGGTGTTCTTTGTGACATGACCACAGTTTTGAGAGACAATTAACAATTGTGTATCATACTTGCTAAGATTTTATATTTTTTATGTAGTTTTGTGTAAACGGTAATATGGTGATGGGTTTTATTAAATTAAACAACAAATGCTTTTATCTATGTCAATAATGCGCATCTACAAAGGAAATCTACCCAGGACTTTTCTGTCAGATAGCACACACCACTTTTGAGTATGGTTGAAACATCTCCACAGGTCACTCCCAACTTTACACTACCTCCCCCACTTATAGTAATTTTTCTCTTGGACCACTTTAGTCATCGAGCAAGGCCAAAGGCTAACAACTCGAGGCGAAAGCCAAAAGATGGAAGTCAATGTTCAATTAAATCAGAACTTACAATTGCATACTCATCATTCTATAATGTTTCAGCAGTAGTCACTGCTCCAAAAGTTAGGTTTTAGGTGCACACAATATTATTTCGAGAACGTAAAGCAATCACTGAGTTTGTCACCACTGTTTTGTTTCCTCCTACCTGTAAAATCTGATTAGAAAATAAGTAAGCTTAATATTGGTGGTATAACATGTATTAGAGGGATGGTGATATTGTCCACACTCACCATATGTATCAATGTTTTACTCAGTTTTCATATTCTTTCTTTTTTAACCCTCATTTTAATATTCATGTTAAAAGTATTGAGTTCCATGAATTACTGCTCTTTTGCTATTTCAGTACTAGTTTTCACTTTCAATCAACAAGTTTGAAAAGTGTTCCACAACATTTTCCTGAGACTTGTAGTTGTATATAAGCAGTATATGTCTTGATATGTTCCTACCATGCCTCAATAGTACGTCATAACTAAATATGAACCAATCAAATTCTCTTACTCTATACATATTAATAGCTTTCCTAGATCTCTGCACATCCTGGGCCTGATTCACAAAGGTAACTTTTTACTTTGGTGTAAGTTTACTATTTTTTGCACTTGTCAAAGGATTTTTACGAAAAGTATCTTTATGACTGCTGAGTTACTGTATTCGTGACAGAGATTTCACACATAAAAAGAAAGGCAATCACAAAGACACTGCTCGTAAAATACCTTTTTGAATTACAAATGATCTGATGCTTACACAAAAGTTCAAGTTTACCTAACATCGCTATCTCCTATTACCAACTTTTGGAGATATTCGCGCTAAGCGCGAATATCTCCAAAGCTAACACCTGCCCTGAGCAGTTCTTAGCCATGTTATCCAATGGGAGGTGGATAACATGGCTAAGAGCATTTGCTGGGTAATGCATGAATATCGCTGACTTTTCAGCGATATTCATGCATTTCGTCCGATTTTTATCGGTTAGGAGATAAACCTTGATAATATCAAGGCTCCTAAGCGATAAAAATCGTCGCTACACAGCGATAAAATTATAGCCGCTAAGCCAACATAGCCATAATTATCGCTAGTTGTTGGTAATATGCCCCAGTGTCCCAAATCTATGGAACACAATCCATTCTTCCTGTAGTGTATGAGTTTAATTTGAATGTGGAATGTAGAATGTGGATGTGGTTGGAGAATAGTGAATGTGGAATAAGTGAGTGACCAGTGGAGAAGACATGAGCAGAAGTGAAGAGCATGAGCAGTGAGGAGGCTGTTCTTGATTTCTTTATGCAAATAAAGGATTTAACCTTAGTGCCACATGTATCAACCTATTTTGCATTCGCAAACAGTGTAAATTGCTAAATTTGACAGTTTGTGAATGCAAAATAGCCTTTCAAGATGTATGAAAGGCTTTGGCAGTACATTTTGGTAATCACATTTTTTTGCTACTACCATCGACACCAACAGCCTGATTCATCAATCTCCCGTTTTGCGAGCCCCTAATAGCGATTCATAAGGAATCGCTATTAAGGACTTGCAAAACGGGATTCATGTAGAAATTGCATAAAGAAATGCGATTCCTACACATTCCTTAATTGCGATTAGCAAATTGCTAATCGCAAATAAGGAATAACTCCCCATTCATTCCTATGGGCTAAAAGGCCCATAGGAATGAATGGGGAGTATTCCCTATTGTCGATTAGCAATTAGCTAATCGCAAATTAGATAGCGATTTAAAGGGTGCCAGGGGTGTCCAACGGACAACCTGTAGCACCCCTTAAATGCAAATTGAAACAGGTGTTGCGCACACACATGTCCAAAGGACATGTGTGTGTGCAACATGCAACTTAGAAAAATGCTTTTAAAAGCATTTTTCTAAGTTTTCGCTATTTACCACGAGGTTTGACCTCGCGGTAAATAGCGGGCCGAAATTGCGAATTCGCAATTTTTAAATGGATGATGAATTGCATTTAAGGAATCTCAAATAGAGATTCCTTAAATGTAATTCCTCGCAAAATAGCGAAATCACTATTACCGATTTTTGCATTTGGGATGATGAATCCCAAATGCAAAAATAGCGCTCGCAAAGGGCCAGATTCTCAGAATCTGGCCCTTTGCGAGCCGATTTCGGCTTGATGAATCAGGCTGTATGTCAATGGTAACCATGTGCAATTTTCGAAAATGCACCAGAAATGCATTTTTTAAAGTGTTATGTAGCGCACAGATGCCACTAGGGCATGCATGTGATTTACATGTGCACATTTTTTATTTGTGGTGCTTCAGGGGGGCCCTAGGCCCCTGGCCACTCTTGGTATTGCATTTCCTAATTTGTCATTACAAATTTGGTAATCTCAAATTAGGTAATGCAAAGTCATTCGCAGCCCTGGGCCTTTACCCCCATAGGAATGAATAGAGTAGCATTTCCTAAAGGGATTTTCCAATTGAGATTTCAACTCTGTAGGAATCACTTTTAGGCAATCGCTATTTTCTTACATACCTTTTTGAATTCCCTTAATATTGATTACCTAAAACTCGCTATATTGGGAATGCAAAATGGAACTTTCATACATGTGACTGTAACAGTGTACATGCTCATTACACAGTTTTGTCATTGAGATCATGCCAGACAGTCAGGGATGGAAGGACACACATGGTGCACAAATTAATGTGTCCTGCTGTGAACCCAGCCGATGGCCCTAAAACTTATCAGGAGGACGTGTCATTGCCTGGAGGTGAAAGGATGCTCTACTTAGCGGTGCTCATGCATTGTATTCTGGCTAGTCCCGTTTTTCTTAATGTTGAGGAGAAATCATTGGGTCTCACGTGCAACACAGTGGGAGCATTTGAATGCTTCTTTGAGCGTGTGAGGTGAATTGCCTCAGTGTGAGACCACTGAATACGTCACAGGGGTGGAATAAAGTATAGGATTCCGATGTGCCTTCATTAGCGCACAAATCATGTAGGGCAAGTTACATCACTGCTATCTTGGATTCTGTTTGATGGAAAAAACAATGTGAATTGATGAAGTGCCTACAGGTACGCTGGTCACATGGGTCATGTAATGTAGCCATCATTTTGGATCTTGTTCCTTCAGTTATGGAGACTGCAAATGACGAATGATTATGCAGATTTTGATCCTCATCACACCATTTTCCTTATTGGAGTTATTTTTTGGGGGTTATTACACATTGATATTTAGCAATATTTGTTTGAGGTGAGACTTTATTATTTATACGTTGCTGAATATTCGGTGTTGTGCTACACCTGGCAACCTCTAGGCAAATGAGGGATTGTGGAGTTTTATTTATATAATTACGTCGTATTGGTGAAGAATGGACTAAGGATCAATCCATTGTTAACTTATTTACCACTTATTTTTTACAGTGATGTAAAACGGGCTAAGGATCTTACACCAGACTTGGGACTGGTCCACTTTGGTTATGGCAAATACAGCAATAACAGTTAATCCTCCTAAAGTGTTTCCGTGAGCCCCTGGGCACTCCCCTTTACCATGGCTACAGTGGAAGGAATTACAGCTAGATTCATGAAAGACCCGTTTTGCGATTCTATAATAGCGATTCATAAGGAATCGCTATTACAGACTCTCAAAACGGGATTCATGTAGTAATCGCAATATTTATTGCGATTCCCACTACTAATCGCAAATAAGATTGCGATTTCAAGGGTGCCAGGTAGCATCCCTGAAATGTAAATTTACACAGGTGTTGCGCACACACATGTCCAAAGGACATGTGTTTGTAACATGCAATTGAGAAAAATGCACGAAAGTGCTTTTTTCTATTTTTTTGCTATTTACCACAAAGTCAGACTTCGTGGTAAATAGCGACCAAAAATTGCGAATTCGCAATGTAGAAATGGTTAATGAATTGCATTTAAGGAATCTCAAATAGAGATTCCTTAAATGCATTTCCTCGCAAATGAGCGAATTCTTTATTAGCAAATTTTGCATTTGGGATGATGAATCCCAAATGCAAAAATTGCACTCGCAAAGGGCCAGATTCTCAGAATCTGGCCCTTTGCGAGCGCAATTCAGCTTGATGAATCTAGCTGTATGTCTTGAACTATATATCAACTATTGACTTTGGTGGCACTCTTACACCTGAAAGGAAAAAAGAGGTATTGTTACACTTGTAGTTTCTGAACAAATAACCAGGCAATCAAGGGAGGTTTAGGTAAGATTAGTAATGTTGTCAAGGAGCCGTTAGCACAACTATTCTTCACCTAAAGTATGCATTTGACATCACACAATATACATTTTTTCACAGAATTCAACAAAAAAATTACACTGTTGATGAATATGTTACAGCTTTAAGAAAATTGATTTTAGTTTGCAGATGCTTGTTTCCGGTCCAGGGAAGACATAGCTTGGCAGTTCGGGCTGGACTGTTCCCATGAGGCACAGGGTCAGACTGCTTTGCATATGGCCATGTCTGAACTGGAGTGGCAGAGTGAGCTAAAGAATGATGATGGATTAAACCAAGATCCGTTGACTGGGGGTGAGTGCTTGCAATGTTCAACACTCCGTCCATCATCCCCTTTGGTTTTGATCAATATACAAGGGCATGAAAATATTTTCTACAACATATCTTTCTGCAGCATATCACCTGGTACCTCATTACAAAGATAGCAAACAATACACTACATTTCTAATACAGGAAGAATGTTTCCAGTTTAGAAGAATGCCCTTTGGTGTAGCCTCTGTGGCAGCAGTTTTCCAAAGATTCATTTTTAATTTCTTTGGCAAAATGGAAAACACGTTATTCTTTCAGGATGACATTTCGATAATAGGGAATAATACGTCAGATCACGATTACAAATTAAAACAAGTGCCTAGCATTCTGTATAACACAGGGTTAATGGTGCAGTATGCAAAATATACATTTGCACAATCACAAGTTACTTATTTGGTGCATGATATTAGTCATCAAGGTATTAGACAAAAAGTAAAATATTGAGTGCTATCAGGGAGACACCGCAGCCCAAAATAAGAATGACCATCACTCATAAATGCAGAGGCCAAAATCCTCGCCAAGCTATTGGCAGTGAGGCTCACGCCACACCTATCGAAACTCATCCATCTGGATCAATCGGGCTTTATGCCTGGTAGAAACACAGCACTTAATCTGCGAAGACTACACGCGGCACTTGCTCGTGCGGACTGCGTGCAGGAGCCGGCGGTGATACTTTCGCTAGACGCGCATATGGCATTTGATATGGTTCACTGGCCCTTCCTTTTTGCAGTGCTGCGACATTTAGGGTTCGGTACTAAGTTTTGTGACTGGATTCGCCTACTTTACACGAAGCCCATGGAACATGTCACCGCAAATGGTCACATCTCTGAGGATTTCCCCCTGGCACGGGGCACACGTCAAGGCTGCCCATTGTCGCCGCTTTTATTTGCCCTAGTGCTTGAACCCTTGGCGGCCTGGATCCGTTGGGAACCAATGATACACGGCTTCCGATGGACTGATACCTGGGAGGATAAGATCTCCCTTTACGCCGACGACATCCTGCTGTATCTCACTTCCCCTAGGCGTTCCATAATCAGCCTATTAGATGTCTGCAAGGTCTATGGGCGGGCCTCCGGGTACACCATTAACTGGTCTAAGTCCGTCATGTACGTGCTCCGCTGCCCACCCCCACGCCTTCCGGATAATTGCCCGTTGAAGATAGCGACACATACATTTAAATACTTGGGGGTCCATATCACAGCGGATGCGGAAGACTTTTAAAATATGAATCTTTAATAGCCGTTAGAGCGTCTTAGGCGCGACATCCGACACTGGAAAACTTTACCGCTAACCTTGCTGGGGAAGGCGGCGCTCTTTAAAATGATGGCTTTGCCTTGTTTTTTGTATATTTTGGAAAATACACCCTACCCAGTGAAGCCTGCGTATTTTAAGGCCATTGGGGCGCAGGTATCTAATCTGCTATGGGGCAACAAACTGCCACATATAATGCAGGCTAAACTGGTGCGCAGCTGGTACGACGGAGGGATAGCACTTCTGTATGTGCAACTCTATTATTGGGCTGCACAATTGAAGGTAATTGATCAGTGGGTACATCTCCCACAAACCGACCCAGCATTAAAGGCAGACAGGGAGCAGTTGGGCATGGCAGACCTACTAGCTCCCCTCTACGATAAAAAACTGTCATTGACAAAATTGGGACCGCTGCGTCATACAATGGCGATATGGCACATGGCTCAGGTAAAGCTAGGATGGCAAGGGGTGCTAACGCAGCTTACTCCACTGTGGGATTCAAAACGACTAGGAAAACTCAGACACAGCGAAGGTTTTGATCATTGGGATGACATTGGGATCTCAACGATTGGAGATTTGTGTCAAAAAAGGGGGTGTGATTCCCTTCAATAAGTTAAGACAGCAATATGACTTAGCCCCCTCTGAAATGTTCCGTTATAACCAAATTCGACATGCCCTGGTAACAGCGCTCCCACCTGACTGAAGTTCCAGAAGCGTCCCCTCTGGAAGATAGGTTGTTAACAGATTACATGCCGAAGAAGGCGACCTCCTTAACCTACCGAAAACTGGTGAATAATATGCCCGATCCGATGGGGACACTAAGGGAAAAATGGACTAACGATATTGGGGAGAGTGATGACATGGATGGGAGGAAGCACTATCGTCTCCGAAAGAAATAGGCATTCCCTCACGCCTTAGACTGGTACAATTGCGCATTCTACACAGCTCCTACTACACTAGACACAACTTACATAAAATGGGACGAATAGCTCACCCGTACTGTTTGAGAGGGTGCGGGAAGGTAGGAACCTTCTACCACACCATATGGGATTGTCCAAAAATAGCCGACTACTGGGCTCAAGTGGTAAGGTCAATGTCACAATCTGAGGGGGTCACGATACTGCCTGAGCCCAGACGTTGCCTGTTAAATATATGGGAGCCAAATGATCTCACGCGTTCAGGCCAGACTTGGGCCACAATGGGTATGATGGTGGCCAAGAGGAATATAGCGCAGAGGTGAGGCAGAGCAGAAAGGCTTACACTAACAGCCTGGTGTAAGGACATGGCCTCGGCCTTGATAGCGGAGAGGGCGGTGTTCAATAATAGGGGTTGCCCAGGAAAATGGTCCAGACTTTGGGCGGCATGTAACAGATATAGGGGGAATATTTGCGAGCCACCACCAGATCAAGATGACACTAGTGAGGATTCAGAGGAGGACTAAAGGCTCGGAAATTATTTTACAATGTTCACTCCCATATGCTTTCTTACTGTACACTTGTGATTTTCTCGGGATGGAACGTGTCTCTGACGTAATGATGCAATGCTTGGCTATGTGTTTTTGCCTGAACCGGTTGTACTGTGCTAACATACAAAATCGAATACAAATATTTATTTAAAAAAATAAGAATGACCATAAATTTGTTTCAGGCCTGGTAGAGTTCTATGCAAAATTTGTCAAGATTTTTTTATTGAAAACATTTTCTATTAGAAGTTTGCTGAAACACTAGGTTACATTTGTATGGTCAGAAAAGAGTGAAAGAGAATTTTCAGCTATTAAGCATGCAATTGTGTCTGCACCTGCTCTGCAAGGGTTTGATATGCAGTGCACCAGCTACATTACTAGTGGCGAAAGTAATAAGGGTTTTTTACAGTTTTTTCACAGTGAAATGAAAAAGTTGGAGATATTGTTATAACCTTTGCTTCTAGAACATTGTCCCCACACAGAAGAGAAAATGTGGTTATTGAGAGTGAAGCCTTAGCATGTGCTTGGGCATTGGAATATGTTATTAATTTATGTGAGGCAAAAAGCTAATATTAAGGTGTGACGACAAACTATTAACTAAGTTATTAACATTGGATGGCATCTCTATGTGGTTATAGGATTTTAGCATACAAAGACATTTATTTTCCAGGTAAGAAGAATGGCAAAGCTGATTTCCTTTCTAGAATGCCTCGCGTGTTGACTAAAAATCAAAATGGGCTCCGGGAAGATATAAAGGCTGCAATGGTTTAACCCCTTGGCTGCGGGGCCGATTCCCCCGATGTGCTGGGGGTAGAGGAGGGCGCGTGCAGCGCCCCGGTGCTCATGACGAGCTCAGCTCGTCATGAGCCACGTTACTCGTGTGCTCATGACGAGCTGAGCTTGTCACGAACACGCCCGTTCCTTAGAACGCCCAGAACCGTGGCTCATGATGAGCTGAGCTCGTCATGAACGTCGGAGGGGTTAAGATAGCAATGGACAGTGCTTTGAAAAGAGGTTATGGTTGGAAGAATATGGGTAAGATTGTCTAATACAAAAGGTTCTTAATTGCGTTGAAGTAGAATGGCCTTCTAAGAAGAACTTAGGGGATCTGAAACCATTCTGGGAGGTTTGCAACAAATTATCTGGAAATGGGCAAACTTTGCCTAGGGGAGGAAGACTTGTTGCCCCAAGTTTGTTAAGGAAAAAGATAACCTTGTTGTTCCATGAAGGTAATTTTGTTATTGTAAAAACCAAGAGTGTTGATGGTTGGAAATAAATAAATTATGTCGAAAGATTTGTCAGAGTATGTTGCGAATGTATGGTGGTGGATACCGTTGAGACTTTGTGAGTACTCATGGCACAGTTTGTGTGTCCATAAGTGCTTTGGGAAAGTATAGCGGCAGACCTCATGGGACCTATTAGAGTTTAAAACACGCATGGTATAGAGGCTATGGATACATTTTCTAGATGGCCTTATGTTCAATCAATCAAGCAGTAGATTTATAGAATGCTTCTTGTCACCCATGAGAGTTTTCAGACTCTGGCAGGGTCCAGTTGATTAGCTGAACAGCCAGGTCGTTAGGGACTTTCGGAACTCTGACAAAGATGGGGAGATCCATAGATGAAAGGGTAGCTTGTTCCATGTCTTCGCTAGCAGGTAGAAGGAGCGACCTCCGCATCTGTTATGTTGGATGCAGGAGGTGAGGGTTAGAGAAAGGGATGTTCAGGCAATGGTTTAAGTAGGTGGGTCCATAGTTGTGTAAGGCCTTGCATGCATTGGTAAGGAGCTTGTACCGGCAACGTTTCTGTGTAGAGATTCAGTGGGGTTTCCTGAGGAAGGGGGTGATGTGGGTTCCTCTAGGGCAGGGGTCTTCAATCTATGAGTCAAGACCCCCAGGGGTGCCATAGAGTCATGGGAAGGGGGGAGTGCACATTCCTCAGTCTCACTTCTGCCTGCTATCCAAAATGTTTGCTCATCATTTTGGAAAAAACAACCATCCCAGACTGTTAATTCTGATAGTTGAAATGCTTCAGCTGTAGTGTCATTCAGGGAGTGTCATATGCTGTGAAACTGAAGACAGGCATTCAGCTGACAACGCCTTTCTGCCAATGTGCTGCTGGCCTGAAAAAAACGCAGATCTGTGCAGCAATGAGTTAATCTCCAAATGTAAAGGATGCTTGGGAGCAGGTAAATTAACTTGAAGGTATGTGATGAAAGACATGTATTCTTTTTTAGTGGTAGTGCAATCGGTTAACAACCAAGCTGTGAAGTGGGTGCTTTAATTGTCATTGATTTTGCATAGCACTTACTATTCCCTGACTAGGTGTTGAAGTGACAGTTATGTAAAATAAAAATTTACATACAGGCTAGGAATTAATAAAATCTATGGAACTCATTCACAATGAATTGGTGTAGGGCAGCGCTGCAAGTATGTTTGCTGCACTGTCCTACGCCAATTCAAAAGGGCAGGAGTGCACTGTATTTACTAGATGCAGAGTATTCCTGTCCTTTCTGCCTGCACCGGCACATGATTTGGTGCCTAGCACCAATGCAGGCCCCCTTGTACCATGGTGCATGGGTGTCTGCATTGTTGGCAGGAGTGTTTGTGTCAATGGATGCTTTTCCCATTGTCTTTGACACATAGATAGAGGAAAAAAACAAGGAGAAATAAAGATATTTCTCCTCATGAAGCTTCCCCTAGGAGAGGTGCGTGTTTTTGTAATGTCGGAAGTAATAACCACTGCACACAGGTCAGACTGTTCGTCGTCCTGGCCACACCAGGATCCTTTTATTGCAAAGTAAAGCCCCACTCCCAATAAATCAATTAACTTGCCACCCTACATAAGAAACAGGTGAACCAGCGCGATCCCTTTAGGTGCTGCCGGTCAAGACAAGGTAAGAGCAGCGAGCACATCACATTCCTCTACAAATTCAACAAAAATTTAAAAAACTAACACAAATTCATCTCAAACATGTTACATAATTCTTCAAACATGTGGAATGAACAGGACATGGCCGTAACTGATACCGCCCCACACCCCGTCGTTGGGAGTCAGACTTGGATATCAGACGTTCAATAGGGGGAGACATTAGAACAGGCGCAGACTCCTCACCTGATGGTGACGTAGATGGAAATTCACCATGCTGTCCAGATGCAACGTTTTCCGCTAGTGGAACAAAAGGAAAACTCGAACCCATATCATCATCATTATCTGAAACCACAGAGTCAACATCAGATGGTACCACATGTCCAGATCTTTGAACATCAATAGGAGCTCGATAAGGTTTGAAGAAAGATACATTCCGCGAAACAACCAACCCATCCCTCAGCAGGTGACTTTTGTCCCATGAACAGATCGCACAACCCAAGACTCAGGCTCAAAAGGCAAACTGAACTTCCCCCTACGGTGCCAGTTCTTCACTATTACAATATCACCAACAGAAAAAGTCCGGGGTTTAGCCCCACGTCTGAATGCCACTTTATCAGTCATCACTTGCCGATTCTTCAGCTCCCCAGCCACAACTGCATAGCTTGCAGGAACCACCTCCATTTATAGGATGATTCATGCAGAGGGACATTGGACTGAATTTTGTGGTGGAATGAGGAGTCATCCGATATTCCTTCAAAAACATAAATATACCACAGTCCAGATCCTGACGGTCAGTGATGGCAATCCTGATCGCCTTGTTAAGGGTACGCATAAAACTTTCTGCCTCTCCATTGGCCCAAGGCCATAAAGGGGTGACTTTACGATGGACAATACCCCTAGCATGCAGATACGTCGAAAATTCATGGCTGGACAAAGGAGGTCCGTTATCAGTACGCAATTCAGAAATCATACCATGCGTCGCCATGATTTTATCAAACTGCGGTACTGTGGTGGTGTCCATTATTCCCACTTCAGGATATTTAGAAAAGTCATCAATCACCACCAGCATGTGCCGCCCATCAGGTAAACATCCAAAATCAGCACTTGCCCTCTGCCAGGGGAATGAGGGGATGCCTTCTGCAATGATGGGAACTGGAGCATCCCCACCCCCAGCAGCCTGACACAGCGCACAACCCAACACTGTGTTCTCCACCAGAGCATCCAATCCGGTAAACCATACCTTAGATCTCAAACGGGACTCGGTCTTCACAACCCCTTGATGCACCAAGTGGCCAAAACCACCCCACGCTGTTGAAGACAGGCAGGAATCACCAACCGTGGACCTCTCATGAGACACCCCTCCGGGGAGCAGGCCAGTTCATCCCGCACCTGGAAGAGAGAAGCCAAGGAAGATCTAGCGTCCTCAGTACGATTTTTGGCGGAAGACATGATCTCGGTCCATTTCCCAGTACCAACAGCTGACAGGCATACTTGAAAACACCCATCCTGAGCTGTTGAATTCACAATCTCCTCCATAGAAATAGGGAGAGGCCTGGAATGCTCCACCACCAGCTGCACATATTCCTTAATGTCCTCTGCATCATTTTCCTCAGCAACAGTAGCAGGACGGAAATGCCGGGAAAGATAATCAGCGGGATTCAAAACCCCAGGACGAAAGACCACCGTAAAACAGTAATCCTGCAGCTGTAAAATCAATTTTTCAATGCGGGGAGGGGGCTTTGAAGATGAACCAATTAACAAAGGAACGAGTGGCTTATGGCCAGTATGCACAACAAAAGGCTGGCCATACGAATACAAATGAAAATGACAGCACCCCCAATGTACTGCAATGGCCTCCTTCTCGATATGGGAATATCGCGGTTCAGTGGCAGTCAAAGCACGGCTAGCATACGCCACTGGAGCCTCTGCCGCTGGGAAAGTACAGCCCCCAGTCCGCCTGGACTTGCATCAATGGAAAGCTCAGAATCCAGCAACGGGTTAAAGTACACCAGAGTAGTATCAGCGGACAGGGCCTGCTTGATAGCTCGAAAAGCAGATTCCTGCTCCGGACCCCAGTCCCAGGTAACATTAGATTTAGTGAGTTCTCGTAAAGGAGGCGTTAAAGCAGACAAATTACGAATGAAGAGGCCGCAGTAATTGACCATTCCCATAAAGCTCCTCACACCAGACATGTTAACAGGAGCAGAGGCAGTCTGAATATCACATACCTTCAGAGGATCAGGGGACACACCATTTTCAGAAAAATGATAACCAAAGAACAAAATATCTATTTTCAAAAACTCACATTTCTCCTCATGTAGGGTTAGTCCATGATCTAGCAACCTCTGAAACACACCTTTAAGGCAGCTAAGATGTCCATCCAGGGTAGGAGCATGCACCAAAATGTCATCGCTGACATTTATTACGCCATCCAGTCCAGACAAAACCCCACGAATCATATCCTGGAAAACCTCCGCAGCACTGGAAATGCCAAAACTCATACGTTTATATCATCGTAGGCCCACATGCGTTGAAAACGTGGTAATCACTTGTGAAGCAGGGTCAAGCATCAACTGGTGGTAACCAGCATGGAGATCCATTTTGGAAAACCACCTAGACCTGCTTACTTCCACCACGATATCATCAACAGTAGGGGTGAGGTGCCGCTCGAGTTTAATCGCCAGATTATGCAAACGCATGTCCACGCAAATACGGACCTCCCCAGGTTGCTTAGGTTTACGAGCAATCACTATAAGTGACACCCAGGGAGTCGGGCCCTCCACCTTTTCAATGATATCAGCCTCCTCCAGCTTTGCCAATTCTGCCTCCACCTTCGGCCGAAGATGAAAAGCCACCCTCCTGTGACGTAACGCCACTGGTTGGATGGACTCATCAATATGCAGCTTGATCATCCGGTCTTTCAGAGAGCCTATGCCATTGAGTAAAGGTGAACACTGAACCAACAAGTCGTTAACAGTCCATTGATGGATGGCCAATGCAAAGACAACCAGGTGCAATCTTTCGGCCGTCTGGCAACTCAGCAACATGCCTTGACCACTCTTTGTAACATAAACCAGCGTTTTCACGACATGAGAACCATGTGCATCTTCAGCAGAAAAAACACCAGCCAATGGAAGGGGTTCGTGAGCACCAAAAGCAAACACTTTAGTAGAAGTTCCACTCAAGACAGGAATAGTTGGCAGTCCCATCATCACAGACTCTGCCATCACATTAAGGGAAGTGCCTGTATCGATCAAAGCAGGCACTGAATGACCATTCACCAGTACACAACATTTGGGCAGAGCTCTCCGTACAGCACCCCCAGGTTGCAAAGCATGTAGAACGTGTACAGTCTCCTCATCATCATCCATATCCCCCTCCGCCAACAACGGAGCAGCCGAGTACACCTGGGCAGAATGTGAAGAAAAAGAACCTCGGACAGGGGCAGATTGGCACACCTTTGCAAAATGGTTCACTTTGTTGCAATTAGAGCACCGCTTCCCAGCCGCGGGACAAGTCCCCTTATTAGGAAACAAACCCGCACAGCCATAACAAGTCCGGAGTCGCTCCATCTTGCCTCGGTGCTGCATCTTTTGTTTGTCAAATACCCTGGCTGAAACAGCATTTACCGGCTCCACCTTTACTGCATGTCGAAGGGCAGCATCCATATGAGCAGCCCTGACCCTTTAAAGCTGCTTGGATCTACCACGAGTCAACATGCCAGCCATAGGCATATTTGGCACCTGCAATATTGCTTTGCGGACCTTACTAGAATAACAGCCCTGTATGAATTGGGCCTTGATTTCGTCCGCAGCATCGGGCAACCGACAGGCACTGGCCAAAATGCGCAGACGAGTAAAGAAAATATCCACAGATTCATTAGGCAACTGCCTCGCCTGGCGTAACAGGAATCGTTCATAATCAGGGTTTGCTAGGGGCTCAAAATGGGCAGTCAGGGCTTGTTTCAAGGTGTCATAAGTCTGTGGAGTGCCTTCCACTACTGACCGTCCCAAACGATGAATCGCCGCCCCTCCGAGATGCAGCAACATCGGGCGCCTCCGTTCCTCCACCTGATCGATGGCATCAAAATAAGTGTCCAAACGGTCCACCCACTCTTTCCAGCGGGCCGCCTGGGCAGATGGTGGCCATCCAACAGGAAATGTTCCACTGGGGGTATCGTTGACATAATAAACCCTGTAGAAATATATCACAGTGCCCAAATCTCTTATCACAATACCACTCAACAGGTCACCTGATGGTAACCACAATGCCCCTTGAGCTTCTGGCACCCTCCTCAATAGGCTCACTGTCCACCACAACCACGATGGCCCCAAAGGTCATTTACTTATACAGGTAGTCCACTGCTGAGAGTTGCCCACAGCAATATCAGCAAATTTCACAAGATCCACTTGGAATGAACAACAGAGCGCTCCTGCCATGAGACGCTCAGGATTCACTCTTCGCACTCAGAGCTGCCCCTCAGCTCCTTACTAATGGCATTGGGAGAAACAGCAAACGTGCTGTCACTGCCGTGAGCCAGCCGGCCCACCACAGCACGTCGCGTAAGATAGGCCATGCCCCCAAACACAGCCGGAGCGGGCAGGCAGCAAACAGGACCCGAGTAAACTCCGCCAGGCACAACAACCCGCCCAAAATGCACCCCTCTCCTCTCAGTTTACAACAACACGGCAAGATGGCACGCCGGCATGCCAACGCCCCCAGAGGAGTGCTGCGGCTCCACAGCAACACCGGAAACAAAGCGGGAGAACTGCCACAGGATCCCACCTTCGTCGCCAGAAATGTAATGTCAGAAGTAATAACCACTGCACACAGGTCAGACTGTTCGTCGTCCTGGCCACACCAGGATCCTTTTATTGCAAAGTAAAGTCCCACCCTCAATAAATCAATTAACTTCCCACCCTACATAAGAAACAGGTGAACCAGCGCGATCCCTTTAGGTGCGGCCGGTCAAGACAAGGTAAGAGCAGCGAGCACATCACAGTTTTGACGCATTGCCATTCTTACAGATGCTAGGTATTTTCTTGCTTAGCCATCCTGTGTGCATCTGCTATGTTTGTAGATTGATTGTCTGGCTTTGGAGTGACAGGGGCTGGGGATGTGCATTCTCTTCAGACAGCCACTGGGGGGGGTAGAGGTGTGTCCTGCCTTTCCTGGATAAGTCAGGGCTGGTTTGAATAGACCTAGGCTGCATTTAGAGCAGTGGGAGGAGATATTCTTGCACCTGAATGGGCCTGGTCTGCCTTGGACAATGCTGTCTCCACCTCCTATTGGGAAGCTGGGCTAGAGAGGACATAACTGGTTTGGACTCAGCACAGACACTCTCTGCCTGAGAGAACAAGAGTATTTTGAGTATAAATATTGCGGCCCAGACCCCAGAACTTTAGAATTCGCTGGAATCAAGGAACCTGCCAAGAAGAAGAGCTGGAAGACCTGCCAAGAGGAGTACTGCCCCTTTGCTGTTTTGTTGCTTTTTTGGGTTGGCCTGCAGTTGCTGCTTCTGCCTTGGGCAGTGAAAGGACTGGACTGAACTTTTTTACTTGTGGTAAGTATCTCCAAGGGCTTGAAGTAGACTTTGCCTCCTGCTCTGAAGTCTCAGGAACTGCAGAGCCTTCACCAACCTCTGGGTACTGCTCCTGGAATCATTGTTTCAGTTGCCACAGAGAATGGAAAAACAACCGGCTCCATCACTGGCTCTATGTCCTGAAGGCACTGAGAGGGCACCGCCGCACCGCAACCCTGGTCTCACCAACAACAACGACCGCCACCACCGAGCTGCTGCTTGCATCGTAACCTGTGGGCACCGCACTCCGCACTGCTGGGGGCACTGCTCGTTAGTTTCACAATACACTGCCTCATCCAACGCTGCAGTCTGGGTCAACCAATGCCAGCTCCTGCTAACCGGTTATGTTGCTTGCACTGTGACCTGCCAGCACCACCTCACTTTGCATCGTTGCCCTGGTCTCACCCATGCTGCTGGATGACCGTCACCGAGTTGCTGCCTGCACCACTCCTTGAGGGCACTGCATGCTGCACTGCTTCATTTCTCATTGCAACCATGACGGTTGCCATGACTGGCTCGCACCAACATTTCGGCCGCAACGTACACGGTACTTTTTACGACTCTGCTGACATCCCGACCGAAGGAGTCGGACGGAACTGTTGGATGTTGGATTCTGTTGTTTTCAGTATCACCTTGGCCCTGGATGGAGCTACTGACTTGGATAAACTGTGTCTTTGAGATATTTCTATGATTTTAAAGGATTTTTGCAAAGTATACTTATTTAAGTACTGTATGTTGGATTCTTATTGTTTTGGTCTCGTTGTGTGTATATATATATATATATATATATATATATATATATATTCACTGAAAAAACCATAGGTTATAGACCATATATAGTTAGGAATTAGCATTTAAAAAACCTTATTTTACTCACACAAAACCATTGAAATTCCATATATAGTTAGTTGCACTAACTATATATCGCGCACCCGCAATCCACTGCTGATGATGTCACATATTACATCATTCATGACATGGTCAGTGACATCACTGATGACATCACTGATGACATCTCAAATGACATCACTGATGACATCACTGATGACATCATCCAGTGACTGTGTGTTTCTGTAAAGTTTAAATATGTTTTACATATTGAAGAATGAGTAGATGTATAAGTGTCTGGACGAAGGATTTAGTAGGTGCATGACTGAATGTATGAGTGAGTGATTAAATGTGGCTCACTGAGTGCATGGGTTAGTGACTAAACTGTCTTAATTTGTGCATCATTATGTCTGTTGTTCTGTAAACTGCTGCATGTGTTGATCAGTAGCTATATGATTAACTATATGGGTTATTGATTGATTGTCCAAGTATTTGTATGGGAGACTGAGTGTGTGTGTGGCTGGCTGGGAGGTGTGTGACTCTGTGCAGATCAATGTGTACTTGTATCAATGATTGTATAAGAAAGTAAGTATGTGTTACTATATGTTTGAAAATGTAAGGTGCTCTATGTTTAACTGTATAGACAAGAAAATGGAAGTGTGATTGATTCTTTACAGGACTGACTAGGTGTGTGAGTAACTCCATGGATGAGTGGCAGAGTGTGAGTGTCTGTATAGGTGTATGAGTGCATATGATAGTGTTGTAAAGATGAGTGATTGTATGTATGAATGATTGTATGGTTGAATGAGTGAATGTGTGTGTAGACGTAGGAATCAGTGAGTACGTATGTAGTAACTAGTATTGGTGTGTCAATGGTTTCAAAAATTATACTCTGTATTTAACACTGGGTGAAACAGAGGTTATATTAAAATGTGAGGAGATGCATTGTATTGTCACATGAATGATATCATCAGTGATGTGGTCATTGATGTCAAATGAGATCTCATCAGTGATGTCATCAGTGATGTCATTTGAGATGTCATCAGTGATGTCATCAGTGATGTCACTGACCATGTCATGAATGATGTAATATGTGACATCATCAGCAGTGGATTGCGGGTGCGCGATATATAGTTAGTGCAACTAACTATATATGGAATTTCAATGGTTTTGTGTGAGTAAAATAAGGTTTTTAAATGCTAATTCCTAACTATATATGGTCTATAACCTATGGTTTTTTCAGTGAATTTTCAAGGTTTTGTAAATGCTAATTCCTAACTATATATGGTCTATAACCTATGGTTTTTTCAGTGAATTTCAATGGTTTTTTAATAGCAAATATCATAAGCTGTCGAATGTCAAGTACGTGGTAAGTGAAAACATTTTCGTGTTTATGCACACTGATCTGCTTTGAATGGTGCCCCCCCCTCATTTCTATTAGGAGTACTCTCTCTTTGCACATAGTGAAGGGTAGTTAACGCAGGCCTTTGCCCCCGTTGTAATACGTCGTGCCTGCTTCTCTCTCCATTTGATTGATTGTTATCCAAGTATTTACTGTTTTAGAATTGGTTCTCTTTGGTTCATTCTCTATTTACAAACAAACACAGAGTCGCAATACTCTGTTTAGTCTTTGCAGATAATGAAAAATCGTGTAAAAAAAAAGAAAAGGAATCGAGCAAAATCAGTAGGCCACTAATGGGATCTCTTTTTGACCTTGGTAAAATAGAAACATTAGGAACAACCCCTCATGACAAATACAAAACTAGTGAAATGAACTGAACTCCACACAATGATGGCTGCAAAACAGCTCGGCTCCGCCACCCACCCCGCCCAAAATAACGATAAAGAGCGGCTGCCATGATTGGTTGCGGAATGGCCACGACGGAGCTACGAAATGGTGCTGCTCTCATGCTAACCCCAGCTTCAGTCTGAAACATCCAGAAACACTGTAGACTACCAATTCGATCAGTTCCGGTAGCGCCCCAATGTAACCCGGTAGAGAAGAACTAGCCCTCCCCTCTTTGACTAATGGTTCTTGTTGCCTGTCCTTTCTGTTGTCATTTAACAGAACTATTTAGCCTGCTGAAAGGGGTTGTGTTCCGACCGCTGGTTGGTGGAGACATTTTGACTATATTCTGGACCTGCGTTGTCGCGTAATGCGTCATATGACGCGCCGCGTTAGCGCATCCGGAAGTCATCCGGGGCGCGCAGCGCGTAACGTAAGCATAACAAGTCATGTGACTTGTTAATAAAACTTTTCATTGGTTCATTTTACTTTTCTTATTCTAATGATGAAAGGCTTGGTCATATGACCTAAAAATTACGCTTTTTATTACTTCCGAACATTATTTTTTCTTAAATATATGTTATAATGTTCCAGGCTAATGTACTTTCCCGGAAAATTTACAACTGTCCTGCAATTAAAATATATTCTTTTTTCGAGAAAAAGAGCGTTTCTTCGTCCCATGAGGGAGCCGTTGAGCAAAAGAGGGTCGACCTGCTGTCTTAGTCGCCGATACGCCTGAATATGAGATTCTTATCGATCACTTTATGTTGCAGGAATAGAAAACACAACAGCCCTTGACCATTTATCTTTACTGCGTTCCTTCGTATTATACCTTTTACCCTTCATGTAATTGGTCTGCTTTATTTCACTTGCCTTTTAATGATTCTAAAACAGTGACTATTATTAAAAACTTTACCAATGTATATACTACTACCATGTTTTCTTTTAAAAACCTTTATTGTGAAAATTTCATTATACAAATACGAGCCTATAACCACGTGGGCCGGCCACGGAGCAAACTGTAATCGTATATGATGAGTAGACATTTACACTGTAGAGGAACGTAACGGGCGGGCCATTAGGTTGCAAGAACTAAGGTGTCTAACAGTTACGGAATCGGTGGACGTACATTTTATAATTAAAATACGACAGGGCCAGTTACAATAAAATTATCTAGATATACATTTGCAGACAAGTACCATGGGTGACGTTAATTCGAACTTTCAATAGTACAGTAATCAATAACACATCAGAACTTAATATCAATAGGGATGTCGAAATATTCAATCAATTCTCGTCCCCGCCCGCCATGTGCTTCAAAACTGCATACGTATCTCGTGATTTCAAGGTTCTGCAACCAGTACACAACAAGGAGTTACGAGTCCCATTTATTCCGGCGCCATTTTGGGCGAGGACGGGCAGGTCCAGGATATAGTCAAAATGTCTCTACCAACCATCGACTATGATGATATTCATATGCTGTATTTATTAGAGTAACACTCATCTGTCCACATGAAATTAATTTGCCACAATCTAAACATGTCATTTTAATCTTTCCAAAGTTCTTCTAAATATTTGGGACCGTTTCCCTTGCCTCTGATGCTGTCAGTGCCACTTCTTTGATGAATGTACTAGCAGGTCAGGGGTTCTCCTCCAAATCTCTCTTTTATGCAGCACTATAATTAATTGGTGCCACCTCTCCATATGACGATGCATGGTATAGTTACCATAACTATATTTTTTTTCGGTTCCTCTGGAGAGTTCATCGTGGCAGATGAAGCGTGTAACGTACCGGGCATTTACCTTTTTTTGCATGTACAGGAAAGGAAAAAAAAATCGAGCGTCCGAGTTCTAAGGTGTCCCAGGGCCATTTTAGTGGACCAGGCCCAAATCCAAAGAACAGGCCGCCATTTTGAGAGTCCTGTTGCAGCCGCCTGTCGCTGTAGCATCAAGAGCAGCCGAAACTCAGCTGAATGGCAACTGAAACGGTAAAGGGGCGCCCCACTACAGCAGACGAGCCTCCACCTAGGAAGGCCCGTTCACGCCGCCTCCCCCCCCCCCTTCGGGCACCCCACGCCGTTATTCGAGCAGTATTGTAGGATGGCCACACCAGTGCGGCAACTTGCTAGACATCACCTCGGTGGTAACCGAATCTCAGCGTATTTTGGTGTCTTCTCTTCAGAAAATATTGTTGCGCTGCCTTTGGCCCCATTCGCACATCGGTCCGCTACTGACGCCATCTCACAGGCTAATGGGGCGCCCCACGCCGAGTTTCAGCATTGTAGGATGTCCACACCAGTACAGCAACTTGCTAGACACCACCTCGGTGCCATCCGGATTTTGGCATTTCAACGCCTAGTGGTGTCTTCTATTCGGGAAATATTGTTGCGCTGCCTTTGGCCCCATTTGCACATCGGTCCGCTACTGACACCATCTCACAGGCCAACAGGGCACCCCACGCCGACTTTTACCATTGTAGGATGGCCACACCAGTGCCACAACTTGCTAGACACCACCTCGGTGCCATCCGGATCTTGGCATCTCAGCGCCTTGTGGTGTCTTTTATTCAGAAAACATTGTTGCGCTGCCTTTGGCCCCATTCGCACATCGGTCCGCTACTGACGCCATCTCACAGGCCAACGGGGCGCCCCACGCCGACTTTCAACATTGTAGGATGGCCACACCAGTGCACCTTACTAGACACCACCTCGGTGCCATCCGGATCTTGGCGCGTTGTGCTGCCTTCGGCCTATTCGCACATCGGTCCGCTACTGATGCCATCTCACAAGCTAATGGGGCGCCCCACGCCGAGTTTCAGCATTGTAGGATGACCACACCAGTACAGCAACTTGCTAGACATCACCTCGGTGCCATCCGGATCTCGGCGCCCCACTGCAGATGAAGTGCCTCTCAACTATGAAACCACCACGGTGACATCCGGATCTTGGCGCGTTGTGCTGCCTTCAGCCTATTCGCACATCGGTCCGCTACTGACGCAAACTCACAGGCCAACGGGGCGCCCCACGCCGACTTTCAGCATTGTAGGATGGCCACACCAGTGCTGCAACTTGCTGGACACCACCTCGGTGCCATCCGGATCTTGGCGCGTTGTGTTGCCTTCGGCCTATTCGCACATCGGTCCGCTACTGACGCCGCCTCACGTGCCAACGTATTTTCTCCGCATTTTATACCCTATGCCGCATAACAGGTCATGTGACTTGTTTATAAAACTTTTCATTGGTTCATTTTACTTTTGGTTTCCTAATGATGGAAGGCTTGATCATATGACCTAAAAACAACATTTTTCATTGGATGAAAACTTTTTTTTATCCCCAAACGATGAAAGCCCCACCTTGTTTCTGGATGTTTCAGACTGAAGCTGGCGTCAGCATGAGAGCACCACCATCTCGTGGCTCCGTCGTAGTCATTCCGCGAGCAATCATGGCAGCCGCTCCCCACCAGAAGCCTACAGGAGTCGGGGGCCCCCAAAACTTTTGATGAATCCTCAAGGCGGAGGGGACGCTTTCGAGAATGGGGTCCAAGACCTAGCAGACAAGCGTCCGATTTCCAAGGTGTCCCAGGGCCATTTCAGTGGACCAGGCCCAAAAAGGAAACAGCCTGCCGCCATTTTGAGAGTCCTGTGACAGCCGCCTATCGCTGCACCGCAAGAGTGGGCGCAACTCAGCTGAATTGCGGCTTTTGACACAGTGGACCAAAAGCGGACGGAATGGCAACTGAAACGGTAAAGGGGCGCCCCACTACAACAGATGAGACTCCACCTGGAGAGGCCCGTTCACGCCGCCTCCACCGGGGCGCCCAACGCCGTTATTCGGAGCAGCATTGTAGGATACCAAAACCAGTGCGGCAACTTACTGGACATCACCTTGGTGCCATCGTTCTGCTGCCTTGGAACTATTCGCACAACAGTTTGCTACTGATGACCCACCCCCCGCGACGCCCCACGCCAGAAATCTGGACGTTGTGCTGCGTTGGGACTATTCGCACAGCCGACCGCTACTTCGTTGTTTTTCCCTAAAAATGTTTATATGTTATTACTGTTTTTGTTTTCTTGTATATATTTATAAGTTATTAAAGTTTTATAATCTTACTACTTTGTTGGAGTGCTATATATTTTTAATGTGACACATAATTGTAAAAACTTTGATGTACAAAGAGTCATCCCTGGAATCTTCCGCTTCAGGCTCGGTCCCCTCCCCAATCACAATACAGGATGGTTTTCAGATAATAGGAACGCGTCTGCTGTGACGGATCTCATCGAGTGTGGGCCTTGATCTACTATAACTCCTTTGAAGAGGGGTGATTCTTTACAGCTGGGGCCATAAACTACATATGCAGGGCTAGCTGATACCCTAGGACCGGCCTGGACAATCGGACACAGAGGAAAAGGAGTGTCAGAGGGTGCGGTAGTGAATAGGGCGAAAGGGAGGTGTCGGGCGGGCACAGGGTGTGATTCTCAGGGAAGAGCAGCGCAGATGGGGGGTGGTTTATTACCCATGCATAAGACAGAGAGCGGGGGTGACCAGTGCCTGGGGGAGATGCTTGTGAGGGTGGGGAGCCATGCTAAGGATCGACAGCGTGCACAGAGTGGGTCTGGTCAAGGCATCTAAAATGACTGCCGTGCACGACAAAAGTGTGGCATTTGAAAAAAGGCAAGATGGCGCAGACAATGTTTTTCAACACTTCCTGATTTCCTTCGAATCGAACGTTAACAGACGTTGGGGCATATTACCAAAGTTAAGCGATATTTATCCCTAACGATGCTTAGCAACGATTTTTTTACCGCTAAGCATCGTCAGAAATTATCGCAGATAAACCTTGCTATTATCAAGGTTTATCGCAAATACGATAAAAAACGACCGCAATGCATTAATATCGCTGAAAACTCAGCGATATTCATGCATTACCGAGCTAATGCTCTTAGCCATGTTATCCACCTCCCATTGGATAACATGGCTAAGAACTGCTCAGGGCAGGTGCTAGCTTTTGGAGATATTCGCGCTTATCGCGAATATTTCCAAAAGTTGATAATAGGAGATAGCGATGTTAGCGACTGTTTCCAGTCGCTAACATCTTGGCATGCCCACTTTGCATGTCATTAGTGATAAATATCACTCACATGCAAAGTGTGGCCCAAGATGGTCGCTATCTCCTACTAGCAGTTGCTAACTGGTGTTAGCAACAGCTAGGTAATACAGATATAATTTTATCTCCGCGAAGCGGAGCGCTGTTACAGATATATATCTTGTTTTTGAACGTTAATTTCTCAAAATCCACTGAAGCACATATATTGAGACCTAGCAAAGGCACATCGAGCTACCAGTCCCTACAATTTTGCCAAGTTTCGTGCAAATCCATTCAGCCGTTCGATTATTATTATTATTTTTTTTTTTGCCCCGCGGGGCCCTTTTAAAACCTCCACATCAAACCTAAGAGGTCAAGGAGGATCTACTATGCCCCCTTATGGTCATTTGCCCCTTCGCTTTGGCCTCCTCTTGTCTCTCGATCCTACCGAGAGACAAGATGGCGGCCGCTACGGACTGTTTGCAATGTTTACAGACGCCGGAGAACCAATCAACTTCGCAAACCTCCGTTACGCGAAGCGGAGCGCTGTTACAGATATATATCTTTTTTTGAACGTTAATTTCTCAAAATCCACTGGAGCACATATATTGAGACCTAGCAAAGGCACATCGGGCTACCAGTCCCTAATATTTTACCAAGTTTCGTGCAAATCCATTCAGCCGTTCGATTATTATTATTATTTTTTTTTTTGCCCCGCGGGGCCCTTTTAAAACCTCCACATCAAACCTAGGGGGTCAGCGAGGATCTACTATGCCCCCTTATGGTCATTTGCCCCTTCGCTTTGGCCTCCTCTTGTCTCTCGATCCTACCGAGAGACAAGATGGCGGCCGCTACGGACTGTTTGGAATGTTCACAGACGCCGGAGAACCAATCAGCTTCGCTTCACAAAGCTCCGTACCGCGAAAAGTCCGCGAACCGGAGCGCTGCCCGGTCCGCTGTTACAGATATATATCTTTTTTTGAACGTTAATTTCTCAAAATCCACTGGAGCACATATATTGAGACCTAGCAAAGGCACATCGGGCTACCAGTCCCTACAATTTTGCCAAGTTTCGTGCAAATCCATTCAGCCGTTCGGGCTAAAAGTGAGGCCAACCGCCCTATGGAAAACTCAATGTTAAAAACACGTTTTGGGACCCCCTTTTTTCTCGGCCCCCCCTTGACGAACCCCCCCCAAATTTTCAAGGGCTGCTCAGAAACAAAATGTGCCATTTTCCTGAAAATTTCAGCCAATTCCGTCCACAAACGCCAAAGTTATTAGACATAGAATTTTCAAAAATCCCATAGAGAAAAAATCCTAACTATATATACCTACTGGCGACCGCCAGTAGGTAATATATATATATATATATATATCCACAAGTTGTTGCTCGAAGAAATCCTGTACAACAAAGAGCCGACCCAAAGAAATGCTGGTGCAAATTCAAATTTAATTCCGTGAAGCCAGCGCTGCCGCCATGACGCGTTTCGCCTCCAGGGAGGCTTGATCACATGACAAACTACACATGGTGTGTAAGGCTATTTAAAGTGACAGTGCAATTGAGTTACATCATAGACATAGAAAATAAACTATGAAGTAAACACGCCGCTAATGTGCAAAATGGTCAAACCAATGTCAATGGTACAACAATAATGTATATATGGCTGACAGGAGCACAATCCATGATTTCTAATAGAACAAAATCCATGGAAAAAGAGCAAAATTTGTCGGGCAAAAGTACATATAAAACAAATAAAGTATTTACATGATAAACAATGTTATCTATGTAGCAACAATGAATGTTTCCACAATCTTTATGTAAAAAACCCTTAGACAAATAGCTCAAGGACAAACAATAGCAGCGTTTTTTGTCTAATGTCCTATGAAACTGTTTCGCAAAGATATATATATATATAAGAATTCACAATCCTGTAGTGCGAGCAACCAGCCGGCAGCACCAACACAGATACAGGTACAGACCACAACGAAGGATTCGTAATGAAAGTGCTTTATTCCTTCGATGGGAACGGCAACATGGCGCGTTTCGTCCGGGAAACCCGGACTTGATCACATGACAAACCCAGAGATAAATGTGGTTTAAATACTGACGGTCATTTCCCTTGGCTCCACCCATAATTTAGCAAGGACATAGAAAAAATACTATTCACATCCAAACTCCAATATAGATGTAATCATAATTCATATAATAACAATGCTAAAGGCGTTAAAACAATTAAGGGCAAGTGCCCAATGCAACAGCCAACATGTATACAATATAAAGATGATACATTTTTCATAATAATTGTCCAAGGGGATTCAAGGGAACACAGTTCAGTAAAAAATGAAGAACCACATAATATAATAAAGTGCAAAAGTAGTGCAATAATATTAGCCAATAAAATGGACTAGAGCTTGATAATTCATTAAAACATAACAATTTCAACAATTTATCAGCAGCATATTACTCTTAAAAAAGTGAAAAAGTGCAAAGTGCTCTAAAGTGCAATATCTCGGCTTATATATCGTTTACAGCAAAAAAAGTGCATTCTAATAGACATCAAAAAGATGTCACTAATATTGCAATCTAATGTATATTTCTGATATAAGAAAACATTTCATTAAGTTAAATCACGATGAAACTGACCGATCATGGCTTTACATCTCACTAAAACTCGACAAATTAGCAATTAAACATCCTCAGCACAATATAAAAATTTAGGTAAAACCATAAATACAGGTAAAACCGATAAAACATTGTGCTAAAAAATTATGAGAAACGCTCCAATATTCATAAGAAATTATGCAGATCTTCCCCCATATTCAGACCATTGGGAATCTTACTGTTAAGGAGTACTATGTAATGGCTTTCCAGTTGTCTCAATTTCTTTTCCCTGTCCCCAACTATCTTATAAAGAGGAACAGCGTCAATAACAAAATATTGTAAATCATTCAAGTTGTTATTATGAACTAATTTAAAATGACGCGCCACAGGGTAACTAGGGTCCAAATTTACTATGGCCCTAAGATGTTGTAAAATACGATTATATACTTGTAATTTGGTACTACCAACATAAAGTAACTCACATGTGCATTTTAAAACATAAACTGCATGATCTGTTTTACAGGTGTAAAGATTATTGATCTTAATAGCAGTGTTAGTGAGTCCTTCATAGAATTCAGTAGTGTTGGTTCCAAATTTACAGGCCCTGCACGAACTGCACTGAAACCCTGTTCTATTGGAAAGCCAATTAGGTTTAATGACAATCTCAGGACTAACCTTAACCAGAGCGTCTCTCATAGAGGGTGCTCTGCGAAATGTAATTCCCGGCATGTCTTCCAACAGGGGAGCTAATGTAATATCTGTTTTGAGAATAGGCCAATTAGATTTCAATATTTGTCTGATTTTCCTTTCCTGATTGTTAAAAGTAGTGATTAAACGAATGGTAGTTCTTTCTGTTTTAGTAGACACCAGCTCTAATGTGTCATCATTAGTAATCCCTAAGTTGACTGTACAATCAGTCTGAACAGATTTCACTTTTTTCAGGGCATTAATAAGAGCATCTTTCTCGTAACCCCTACGTAAAAATCTCTTAAAGGAATCATCAAGACATGTTTCAAGGTCTAACTCATTATTACAAATGCGCCTAATTCTTAAAAATTCCCCATAAGGGATACTTTAAATAAGGTGGCGAGGACGATTACTCTGGGCATGTAAAATCGCGTTGCCTGCCGTAGACTTTCTATGCATTCTAGTCATAATCTTGTTATCCACAATATAAACCTCCACATCCAAGAAGTCTACACCCGCATTATTAATATTGGCCGTAAATTCAAGATTCAATGAGATTGTATTGATGTTGTTCACAGAATCCTCTGCAGAAGCTTTGCAACCTTGCCAAATTATAAACACATTGTCTATAAAATGCCACATTTTAACAATACCAGTCTCAGAGTCTCCCAAGCCATCACGGAGCCCACCCAGAACATGCCTCTCCCACCAGCCCACGTGTAAACACACGTAACTGGGGGAGAAGCATGCTCCCATCACCACACCCCGCAGTTGCTGGTAGACTTCATTGTTAAACAAAAAGTAGTTGTTTTTAAGACATAAATCAATCATAGTGATTAGCATTTTACTGTGTTCATAATACTTAATGTCCCTTTTAGATAAACAATGTTCAATAGCAGTTAAGCCATCCATATGGTTAATTGAGGTATACTGGGAGGTTATGTCCATTACCAAAAAACATATAGTTTGACTTCCAACTCACATCTTTTAGTTTATTTGTATATTTTGTTTTCTAAGCAGGTGTAGTGTCCTTTTGTAGTGTTTTCACTGTATTACTGTTGGTTATGTGCAAATACTTTACACACTGCCCCTGAGATAAGCCTGACTGCTCATGCCAAGCTACTAAGGGATGAGCAGGGGTTATTTTAGGAGTATATGTCCCTTATCCTGACTAGAAGGTAGGTTCCCTACTTGGACAAAGGTGCAAACCATTGCGAACTAGAGACCTCCATTTCTAACTGTGCCCATGATGCCTAAACAGTCACTTCATTTGTGAATAGCAGTGGTAATCTTTGATGTTGAATATATGGTTCTCGGGATACACCGTGTCCTTATTATACAATGAAGATGCTTACTTGATGCAACCAGGATCTTGCTATATGAAACTTATAACAACCTGAGGAGAGTTGTTTCTACAGAGGCTTCATGTTCTAGAAACTTGCGTAGAGCTAGCCTAAGAAAGCATCAAGAGTTAAAATGTAGCTTAGGCAAAGTCGTATGTAATTAGGACATTAAAGTGTTATTTATGTTTTCAGTTTTCAGAATTGTACAATGTTTTACTTTCCAAGAGAGTCAGATATGTAGTTATAATGTATTGAGATAGAGGCTGATTATGAGTTTGGCAGTACTACAGAAGACGGTACAATGCGCTGTCCGTTGTAGGACCACCTAACCCATTGTGAGACCACCTGCCATATTGGGACTTCAAACCTGGTCTGGCTGACTGTCGTGCGGTGGTCGGACAGCGGTGATCGGTTAGGCTCATAAAAGAACATGCAGACTGTTGTCTCAGAGTGCTGCCTGCACCTTGCATACATGCCACACGGTGCAGAAACTAGAGGTACAAATTCAGGCGGGCACTATATTTGTCTCCCCCCATACGCATGACCTGGTCAATGAGGAGCCAGGGGGCTGTATTGGGGCCCCCTTAAATGCCACACCGCCACACTTTTTACATGGAGGGCTCACTGCCATGAAAATGGTTGTGATGAGGAAACTCGATATATGCTCGGCAGTGCCGCTGCAGCACTGCTATCATAGTTCTGCCCCTGACCACTGCACGAAAGTTGTGAGATCCTGGATCCCTGATGGTTGCAGCGGTCCTGTGGTGGTTGGACTGCTACAGTCTTAATACTGTGGGTGGTCCCTCAGTGTGGCAGTGGTCGGACCACCACTGAGTTGGCAGTCCTATGGACCTCCGGATTTGTAAGCAGGCCCATAGTCTGAAGGTATAGCTACTCTGACGATCATCACCTTGAAGTGTCAGAGGGGCTTGAGTGTCTCAGTCACCTGGAGAGTGATGCTTACGGGAGCTCTCTTACTTGGCAGGGTCATCCAAGACAGACAGGTAAAAGCGTTGAGACCAGAAAAAGCGCAGTACACTGGTCTTCGGGCTGGGGGCTGTATATAAAGGGTAATCCACTGGTCCTCCAGCTGGTGGTTGGGCACAAGGCTACCAACATGGCCCCATTTAAATTATTTATCTTGGAAACAGCAGCAAGAACCAATGAAGGTACATCATTGTACATATATGATTAGAATTAAATGCAGTATAATTCATGGGCACTAATACTCATATTCTCTCTCTTAGCCCACTCATCTTTCCACAGGTCTACTGTAATTTATGAAATTTCATGTTACACTTTTGATTTGAAATGAGCCATTTTGAGCCATTTTGCCACTTCACGAAATCACATAAAATGTATCACAAATGGGCAATTCACAGTAATTGTTTTCCCAAAAGGATTGGAACAATGTAATGTAATGTAATGTTATGTTAAGGCTCTTCTATAGCGCATGGCTACTCGGAAGCATCCCAGCGCTTAGGACTGACCAAAGGGAAATGGATTGCAGAAGATGCGGAGACCCAGACTCGTCTAGATCCTGGGAAACAGGACAGTTTTTAGCTTCTTTCGAAATGCAAGTAAGTTAGGCTCTTGTCGGAGGGATGGAGGAAGAGCATTCCATAACTTAGCCGCATTATACGAGAAAAGACGGCCCCCTGTGCGTGCCCTATTAATCCTGGGAATTGCTAAAAGGTTTTGCTGATTGGAGCGAAGATTCCTAGATGGTTTATGTGGCCTAATCATGTCGCCAGGGTTTGGGGGGGCCTCTCCCATAGAGTGTTTTGTGGACCGTACAAAGGGTTTTGAAGTGAACCCGCTCCCTTATCGGAAGCCAATGCAAAGTGCTCAACGCGGGTCTAGCTGATGTGTGGTAGCTAGTACCCGTAAGTAGCCTCGCTGCAGAGTTTTGGGCGACCTGGAGTTGCCGAATAACCGAAACAGGGGCTCCTAAATAAAGCACATTTCCATAGTCCAGCCTGGATAGAATAAGGGACTGGACTATGGTTTTCTTGGCTGTTTCGGGTAGCTGAGGAAGGATTTTGCGGATTGTCTTCAGCAGTCCAAAGCAAGCAGCTACTGTCTTCCTTGCCTGGGTTTTGGATGACTGCTCCGCATCCAGCCAAAATCCAAGTCTCTTAATCTCGGTCTTTGGAGTGGGCCCAGGCCCCATGCAGGAAGGCCAAAGTGTTGAGTTATTAAATGTGGCTCTTTTCCCCAATAGCATCAGCTCAGTTTTCCCCCCATTCAACTTCAGGTGGGATGAGTCCATCCATTTTGAGCCATTTTGCCACTTCACGTAATCACATAAAATGTATCACAAATGGGCAATTCACAGTAATTGTTTTCCCAAAAGGATTGGAACAATGTAATGTAATGTAATGTAAAGGCTCTTCTATAGCGCATGGCTACTCGGAAGCATCCCAGCGCTTAGGACTGACCAAAGGGAAATGGATTACAGAAGATGCGGAGACCCAGACTCGTCTAGATCCTGGGAAACAGGACAGTTTTTAGCTTCTTTCGAAATGCAAGTAAGTTAGGCTCTTGTTGGAGGGATGGAGGAAGAGCATTCCATAACTTATCCACATTATACGAGAAAAGACGCCCCCCTGTGCGTGCCCTATTAATCCTGGGAATTGCTAAAAGGTTTTGCTGATTGGAGCGAAGATTCCTAGATGGTTTATATGGCCTAATCATGTCACCAAGGTTTGAGGGGGCCTCTCCCATAGAGTGTTTTGTGGACCGTACAAAGTGTTTTGAAGTGAACCCGCCCCCTTATGAGAAGCCAATGCAAAGTGCTCAACGCGGGTCTAGCTGATGTGCGGTAGCTAGTACCCATAAGTAGCCTCGCTGCAGAGTTTTGGGCGACCTGGAGTTGCCGAATAACCGAAACAGGGGCTCCTAAATAAAGCGCATTTCCATAGTCCAGCCTGGATAGAATAAGGGACTGGACTATGGTTTTCTTGGCTGTTACGGGTAGCTGAGGAAGGATTTTGCGGATTGTCTTCAGCAGTCCAAAGCAAGCAGCTACTGTCTTCCTTGCCTGGGTTTTGAATGACAGCTCCGCATCCAGCCAAAATCCAAGGCTCTTAATCTCGGTCTTTGGAGTGGGCCCAGGCCCCATGCAGGAAGGCCAAAGTGTCGAGTTATTAAATGTGGCTCTTTTCCCCAATAGCATCAGCTCAGTTTTCCCTCCATTCAACTTCAGGTGGGATGAGTCCATCCATTTTGCAACTGCCTCCAGGCAGTTGCAAAGATTGGTCGGAAGGGGATCTACCTGATTTAAGGAGACAACTAGCTGGGTGTCATCAGCGTAGCTTACTAATTGGATTCCAAAGGGAGCCACTACTTCTGCCAGAGGCGCCATGTACACATTAAACAGTATAGGGCTAAGGGAGGAGCCCTGTGGCACCCCACACTGTAATGGTACTGGAAGGGAACAGCTGTTCTCCGAAAAGACCTTAAAAAATCTATCACTAAGAAAAGACTCGAGCAACGTAAGGGCCTTGCCCGTGACCCCAATCCTTCCAAGGCGAGAAAGGAGGACACGGTGGTTAACCGTGTCAAAGGCGGCACTGAGGTCCAGGAGAATGATGGCCGTGCGAGTAGCCGTTGTTCCCAGTGCTTTCATTTGTTTGCACTTTTTTGTAGCTCAAAATGTGTTCTTGCATCTAAAATTGATGCAAGGACACATTTTGTTGTAAAATATAGTTTGAAATGACGGCTCTGCATTTCATGAAATTGCATTTAATTTTAATGTATTTTTTCTGAAACTATGTGAAAAGCAAATTACACAATTCTCTCACATCCCTAGCCGAAATATTGCATCTCTGTTGAGTTTGTAGTGGATATGGTGAAATGTGGAAGCATGCATCCCTCCCGTTTGAACTGGAACTAGAAGGCTAGTTCTGTATGACACCATAGAACATCAAATGTCTTCAGCCAGTCTCTAACTTCACCTGCTATTAGGAGTTTCCAATGTGCTTCCCATTGACTGGGATTTGTGCACAGGTTTTCAAATTCCAAGTATCCATAAGTAAATTTCAGCTCTGGGTTAGTACCTAATTTGTGAGAGAAAATGAAGATTACTAAGGCCTCATTTTGTAATATCATAATATTACTGCTCACAGAGCTTCCCCCCCCCCCTCCCGTTGGTGTCTAGCTCAAGAAAAGAAGTCGGGAAAATTCCTCATTGGTTAAAAAGAAAATGCCTTTTCTGTGTGTTTACCTCAGAAGAGGCTTCGACTGAAAGCCACTCAGGATTTAGAATTCTCTTCTTGCTTTTTACACTTCCTCTTTATCCAGCTCATGAGTGTGGCTCCTGCTCTTGGATGTGACTCGTTTTGGACTAGTGTACCACCTGCAGACGTTTTCCTAATGGTACAGTGTTGCAAATGTGGCATTAAGGCTTAGAATTTAAGACTTTAACTGGCTCCTTTCGGGTTGCTAGTTGTCTAGGAACTGTAGACCGTGCTTTGTATTCTTATTACTCTGTAACATTGCTCTCAATTTTCATTTCAATGCATGATATACTACATAAAGATAAAGGGCATTTTAGAACATTTTACCATGAGTATGTACTACTATAGATGAATGATTCTGTGCAACATTTTGTTAATATTATTTAATTAGTAGCTTCCAGCAGAATTGATTATCCGAAATGTTACTGTATACCTGGCTTTACAGAGAGGATAGGACAAGCTTCCTAAGCATTATATTCACAGTTAGTCCTTGGTGGAAAAATATTACATTTAAAAGTAGTTTATGAAACCTCAGATTACAAATGTTTCTCAGTGGTGACTGAGAGTTCTTTATACCGTATGGCCTGCTGTGATTGCTGTGACTGCTACATACACTTTGCTAAACCAATCTACAAAATTATAGATTGCTACGGTTCAGCATTAGATTAGTGGCAGCTCAAGATGTAAGATTTGCTGTGGAGTTAATTTAGGGACATTCTGTTTCTTTCAGCAGCAGCAATGTCAGCCTGCCACAGATATGAAATAGCATGATTTTGTTGTTCGACGGCTTACCAACTGGAAATTCGAAATTGGATACATTAATTTTCTAAAATCCTATCAGTGCACCTCATCATTTTCACTAAACTTACTTTGCTCCTTTTTCTCATCACCAAACGTTTAAAATATTGAAAGGAAACCCACATTTTAGCACACTTTTACATGAAATAACGTTTCACTCGTTATCTAAAATTTCTCATTAAAAGTGGCCCAGGAATTCTGATGGGTTGAAAATACTCTCATTACAAGTGGCCCATAAATTCTGTGGGTTGAAAACAAGAGGTGCAGGGGAGTCGCGCGAGCGCGTCGAAAGGGGAGTCGCGCGAGCGCGTCGACAAGATGCCCGCCGCCACCGGAGCTCCGTAATTTCTTCAGCCCAATGAGCTGAATTATGACGATTTTTGTGTCAAGGTTTGCTCAACTTTGCCAGCGCTTGCCTCCTATGCCGACCCCCTACCTTACCTGTGTTTTTTGGGCTGTTTCCTCGCAAAGGGGTCCCTCTGCCTGCTTCCTGGCTCCTCTCCCCTGCCTCAGCTCCAGCTCTACCGATTTCCTCAGCACAGGGGGCAGTGCATTTACTAAGAAAGGGCCTGGCTTGGGCCTAGCCACTCCCACGTCCCACCTTAACTCTTGCACTGCCTGTTCTCAAGAGCTTCTGGAGCTTTTTATACCCTTTTCCCTCATATTTATTACATTTTGAGGTGGATTTTGACTATCTGCATTTTTATGACGTAAAAAGTTGTTTTTTCTCCTCAAGATGGAAAACAAAAATTTTGCTAATAACAAAAGGAGGCAGCAGGTGTCTCCTCCCCCAATTAAATCTAAGGTTGTTGAAACTTCTGAACCTTCGCTTACTCTGATACTGGAAGAAACTAAAGCGCTGCGCATGAACACTGATACTATTGCAAATGAAGTGAAAAATGTTCGCAAAGATATGGCGTCCATGTCCATGAAAGTTTCGGATAACACTATTAAAATTCAGGACAATAAAACTAAGCTCGACGCTTTTACTCCTTTGATGGCTCAGATAGTACCAATGCATAACCAATTGCTGGAATTGGAGAACCGTAATAGGCAATATAATCTCCGCATTTTCAATCTGCCTGAAGAAGTTGAGGGTTCCGACTGTCGCCTGTACTTGGAATCTTTGCTTCCTGGTCTTCTAAATATCAAGTTTCTGGAAAAATTTGAGGTGGATAAAGCGCATAGAATTCCCTCACACAGGAATCCACGCCACACCAAACCCAGGCAAATGATCTTCAAAGTCTTGCGTCACCATCACTTGGTTCTCATAAGGAAAGCTGCCAGAGACATTCCTCCGCTTCTGGTAAATGGTTCCAAAATATTTATCCATCAGGACTTTGCTAAGGAAACGGTTGCTATTCGCAAGGAATTTTCCTCTCTTCGTCCACAATTGCGAAGTCTTGGTATTTAAGTATGGCCTATTTGATCCGTCAACAATGTGAGTTTGGAAAGATACCTTCTCAAAATCTTTTCATCGTCCTGAAGATTTAAGACTTTTTCTGGACCAACAAGCTTCGTCATCAATGGATACTCACGCTCCTATTACCTGAATGCATTTAATTTGAGCACTCCTGGCGATTTTTCTTTCTTCATGGGCTCCAACGGTTTCTGGCCATGCTTGTGGAACGGGTGTGCGTCTCTGTGTCCTTATTTATGTAACCTGTTTGTAGCTTTTTTTTCCTTTTCTGTTTCTTCCTTTTGTGTTTTTCCTTACCTTTTCTGGCTTTCTACCTAGAGTTACTTATCTTCAATGGCTGTTCTCCCTCTTCTCTTCCTTTAACTCCTTTCTTCCTCTTCATTTTACCTCTTCATGGCTGTTACTCATGATGTTAAAATTGTTTCTCTTAATGTTAAAGGTCTGCGACATCCAGTTAAAAGAACAAAAATTTTAGACTACTTGGGTGCTTCTAAAGCTGACATATGTTTTCTTCAAGAAACACATGTTGGTGACAACATTTTACAATATATGAAGAAAAAGTGGGTGGGCAATATTGTCTCGTCACCTGCCTTTGGTAAGAAAAATGGGGTTGCGATTTTCTTTGCAAAGAGATTGCACTGTCAAATTATTAGTAAATTTACAGATACAGAAGGTAGATTTATTATTGTTAAAGTTAAACTTCATGACTCCACCTTCTTTTTGCTTAATATATATGGCCCCACGGCCGATGACCCATCGTTTTGGTCTAACTTATCTACAGAAGTTCTAAAGTTGGGACAAGTTCCTTTGATTGTTGGAGGGGATTTTAATGTGATCATTGATCCGGTACTTGATAGACTTTCTACTACCAAGTTTAGACCCCCTAAAGTTTTTCATGCTTTTAAATCTTTCCTTAGTACAACCAAACTGGCTGACATATGGAGACTACACTTTCCCACTGAAAAATGGTTTTCTTTTTTCTCTAATCCCCATAATTCTCATTCAAGGATTGATTATTTTTTGATTTCACCTTCCCTACTTCAGTCAGCTACAAATCCTGTTATAGGTACTATAGACATTTCTGACCATGCTTTAATTTCATTTGTCTTAAATATCTCTTCTACTTTTACTAAACAAAATAGGTGGCGTATGAACTCGAGCATTGTCCTTACTGACAAGCATAAACCTAAATTATTGCAGGCTATACAAGACTATTTTCTGTTCAACCCTGAAGATTCCACATCACTTGTCACCAGATGGGATGCATTTAAGGCCTACATTAGAGGTACCACTATTTCTATTATGGCTCATGAGAACAAGCAATTTAACGCTAACATTAAGCATTTAGAAAAGCAAATTGCTAAAAATGAGCGTTTGTTTATCTCTTCTAATGACCTTCAGTACAAACTTACACTTCAAAAACTCCGCTATGAATTTAATACCATCCTTAGTCAGAGAGCAGGAGTTCAACTTTCAAACTCTAATGCTAAATTTCGTTTTAATACCAATAGATCTGGAAAGCTCCTTGCTAACTACTTACGGATTAAAAGAGATAAGACTCAGATTACCTCCATACGAGGATCTCAAGGCAAAGTGGCTATTTCCCATAATGATATTGTACAAGAATTTTTACGTTTTTATTCTACCCTTTATAGTAAACCTGACACCTGCCCTGAATCTTTAATTGATTCTTTTTTAAATAAGTGCAATTTACCCCATATTTCTTTGTCAGATAGAACAGGTCTAGATTCATCAATTACTTCTGAGGAAATTTTGCTTGCCATCAAGTCACTTCCCAAGAATAAATCCCCAGGTCCGGATGGTATCCCAGCAGAATTTTACAAAGAATTTCAATCTTATCTCCTCCCTTATCTGAATGCCCTTTACTCTCATTTTAGCTCTTCTGGTACTGTCTCGGGCTCTTTTACAGACGCCTTAATCATTGTTCTGCCCAAGCCTGATAAAGATCATACCTTGGTATCTAATTATCGCCCCATCTCCCTAATAAACCAGGACTGTAAGCTTTATGCGAAAATCCTTGCTACCAGATTAGCTCCTGTCCTCCATTCCATTATTCACCCTGATCAGTCTGGCTTCATGAAAAATAGATATTCTGCTAATAACACTAGAACTCTACTACACATTATTGAGCAAAGTTCTCACCTTACTTCTCCTGCGGGAGTGATGGCTTTAGATGCAGAAAAAGCATTTGACAAGATTCACTGGCAATTTTTATTCAAAACTTTATTGTCCTTTGATTTTGGTGGCCCTTTTATTCGTATGATTTCTGCGTTATATTTTGCCCCTACTGCTCGTTTATTTATTAATGGTCAAATTTCTAGTCAATTTCCTCTCTTTAGAGGTACTAGGCAAGGTTGTCCCCTTTCTCCACTGTTATTTCTCTTAGGTATTGAACCTTTTCTTAATTATATTCGCCTTTGTGATGACATTCAGGGTATTGTGATAAATGATGTTACTGTTAAAACTTTAGCTTATGCAGATGATGTTTTATTATTTATTAATAACCCTCTTTCTTCTGTTAGACTATTCTTTCTTCCCTATTAGACATTATTGCTCAATACTCTATGGTTTCAGGTTATAAGTTGAATGTAAGCAAGACTGCATTTTTTCCTTTGAATATGTTTTGTACATCGGAGATGCTTATAAACACAGATATTCTTTGGCAATCAACTAAAATTAAGCACTTGGGTATTCTATTTGCGTCCTCTCTGCCAGCTACATTGAAACTTAACTCTGATTTCATAATTGACTACATTACAAACAAAACGTCCAAGTGGTCTGCCCTTTATCTCACTTGGTGGGGAAGAATGGAAGCTATAAAAATTAATATAGCGCCTAAAGTCTTTTACTCTTTAGCTATGATCCCCACCCAATTTCCTCTCAGATTTTATAAAACTGTGGACACTCTCTTATCTAAGTTCCTTTGGTCTAACTAAGTTCCCCGTATTGCTTACAAGAAGTTAAAAACTCCTAAGTCCCAGGCTGGTTTTTCCCTTCCAGACTTTCACCTTTACCATAAAGCTTTTATCTTACAACAGAGTGCCCTTTGGTTTAATACTTCGCATATGGTAAAACCTCCAATTTGGTTGAATATCGAAGAATCCATTGTGAGGCCCTTTTCTTTACCCTCCTTGTTGTCGATGTCTTCCACAGCGAAGGTTGTTCATCTTTCCTCTATCATTAAGTCCTCCAGATTGATAATTAATGATTTAGATTCTAATTTTGAATTACCCCTACTCTCCACAGTTCACTTGTCTTTATGGCACAGTGCACTACTTAAACTGAACAGAAACATTTCCTTCTGGTCCTCTTGGATTTCAAGAGGGATTTTATATCTTAAAGATGTATTTAATGGTAATGCTTTTATTCCTTTTGAAGAGCTACAGTTAAAGTTTGGTATCCCAGCTACTGACCTTTTGAAATATCAATTTTTATGTAACTCTATTTTGGATTCCTTCCCCAATGGTATTCCCTCTTCCACCACAAATGACTTATTAATTTACCTTACAGCTGTCACATCGTCCCCAAAAGCTGTCTCTGTTTTTCATAAAAAACTTACCACCTCAGAGGGCTCCAATGTTCAGATTATTTCGTCGTTCTGGAACAATGAACTTTCCATCTCCCTGTCAGATGACTCCTGGTCCTCTATATGGCTTAACAGTATCTCTGGCTGGCTCCCAGTGTCCCTTTACCAAACCAATGCTTATATTTTATTTAACACTTTATGGACTCCATCACATCTATGTCATGCAAAACTGTTACCTTCTGATGTTTGTTGGCACTGCAACACTAGCCCTGGTTCACTTCGCCATTTGTTATTTGATTGTCCAGTCATTATGAAATTTTGGTTGGAAGTATGGAATGTAATGTTGAAAATGTTACCTTTACAAGATGATATTTCCTTTAATTTGTTAATTTGCAAATCGATTGCCCTAACTTGCCCCCTTACTGAGCCAGAGGCAAAATTATTTAATTTTCTAATCACAGCTGCCTTAAAATCCATTACTTTCTGTTGGAAGGATGCTTCTTATCTTTCAGTCCATGCTTGGTGGTCATGGATCACCTTTACGAGAAGAGGAGCGCAGCTATCTCTTAAAGGCGTCACTCATAATTCACAATCATTTCAGTCGTTTTGGTCTCCTATTGATTCCTATGTTCTGCAATGATATTGTTATATATTTTCTTATGTTCTCTTTGTACATTACATTTTTACTGTAACTCTGTCGTTTATGAATTTATGATTCTATGACATGTTATCTCCCTCCCCTTTCCCCCCTTTTTCCTCCTTCTCCTTCCTCTTTAATTGCGATTCTTTTTATTATTATATATTACTATTGCGTATTTTGGTTTACTGCATTTCATATTGTTTATTTGATCATTTCCGATTGTAACTTCCTTCCTCTTTTTGTATTGTACTTTTTCATTTTGTCTTAAAACTTAATAAAATCTTTTTGAACAGAAAACAAGAGGTGCAAACCTCATCAGAATTAGGAGACCAGCTTAGTCACTGAAGATCTGTTTTGTTGCACGTAAAAATGTGGTCAATTAAAGCAGTCACACCGCCAGAAGCAACACTCGAACTAAAAGACGAATTACTGATGGAATTGGACCCTTAATTACTGATTCCCAAGGTGAATTCTAATTTCTAAGGGGACTTTCATGACCTCACTTCAATTCCCAAGTAAATTCGCCATGGGGATTCCCGCTATTGGTAACTCATGGGGGGGGGTCATTATGGAAAGAATACTGGGCCACTCCTAATGAGGGCATAAGTGTCAACCATGATGATATTTTGGGGATAGAAAAGTCATAATATGAGTTTGGGTTGCTAATTACCAAGTTGTTTCCCAGGTCAAACACTGCCATGGTGATAAAATACAGCATCAATCCAATCAAGTTCTGCACTAAACACCAACAATATCATACTGTTCATTAACCCCCTTCTATTGATTTGTATTTGAATATACTTTGAGACAATGATGACTTTGAGGATTTAACCTGCTCTTTCAATTTGTGCATACAATGGATTTTGGTCTGAGACCGAAACCATGTGTAAGCTAGATTAACGACAATGACAATAGGGACTTTCTGTCATATTAGTCTCTTCTTCTAGCCTATTAACATGGATAATATAAAATAGCCTTTGTTAATGGCTTGTACAATGTTGTAATTAAATGTCTCTTAGCTTAATTTAAGATCCATATTCTATGAGTCATGAAACTTCAAAGATGAAGTAAAAGACTGTCTCTCAAATTATTCAATAAGGTCCTGACAAGAATGCCACAAAAGAAGAAAAGGGTTTTGAGGTACTCTGTTGACTTTGCTTCAGACGACAAGAGAATAGATTACAATGTCACAAATCAACTCAAAAGAGGGCAGGCTAAAATCCTGGATTCACACATACCAAGTAAGCTGGAGAATAAAACATAGAAACACAGTTGATTTATCTCCGAATCAACTGGGCCTAACTGTGCTGACTGCATTGTGCAGATATGATCAATGTTTTTCAGAAAATACAATGGTGAACCCCCACCGAGTTAGTCAAAGCTGAACTGAATTTCCAAACTCCTCTTTAGATAAATAGGATAAAAACAACAACAGAAGAAATAATATTCAATAGCTACCGTATATTGACTAACCAATCTAATAGATGAAACACACACCACCTCTAACAGGTGCAGAGACAGAATATTGATGCAAAAATATCGAGGTAAAAATATTGTGAGTCAGAAATAGCGACAGACAAAATATAGTAGTCAAGAATATCGATTTTAGGTAAGTAATATCGATGTTTAAAATATCGAAGTGTTCAATATCGTTTGCAAAAATATAGTTGTTAAAAAGATCGGTGTTTTATTAATGTTATGTATTTTAGTATATCTTTTATATGTATGTGATGTATATTTTTTGTATAAGAATTGTTTGTATTTTTATTATATGCGTTAAAATTTTTGTTTTTATTAGGATTTTTATTTGAAGTTTGCATTTTTAGTTCCGTTGCTGGTTATGGGTTTATAGGGGAATAGGGTGGGAAGAAATTTAATTATATTAAATGTATAGATTATTTTCACTTGTTATTAATATTTTTTTATTTGAATTTTGTGTTTTTAGTTCCGTAGCGGGTTATGGGTTTATAGGAGAATAGGGTGGCAAGTAATTTAATTATATTAAATGTATTGAACACTTTTTATTAATTACTATTTGTTTGATTGAGATCATATAATGTTAAATGTGTAAAGTAATTTATTATGAATTAAATAATAACTTGGTGTTAATTAATTTTAATTAATTAATTGGCAATTAATTATGGTAATTGTGTAATTAATTTTAGGTGGGTGTTCTGCTGTTTATAGGTGTATATGGTGGGAAGGGTTGGAAGTGATTTACTTGTAATTGATGTTTAATTAATGAATTAATAATTAGTTCATTAATGTACATTAATTAATGAGAAATTAATTATGGTAATTATGTTAATAACTTTAGGTGTGTGTTGTGGATATTATAGTGTTAAAGTATGTGTATTTGAAGAATGTTTATTATGTTTTTATTAATAATATTTTTAATATATTATTAATTATGTTAAGTATCGAAATCAATTTAAATAAAATGTTTGAAGTGTTTTTTATTGGTGTGGTGTTATAGAGTAGGAAATAATATAATTACATTTGTGTTTTCAATATTTTTTTGTTTGTTAATATTTGCTCCTCTTAAATAATTATTGTTTATACATGTATTTATACATTCATTTTATATAATATTTGTAGCTTTTTGCTATATGTAATTTATTTTATATGTGTTCTTTTTATGTTTAATATATTTAAACGTATATTTTTTAAATATTGTTTATTTATTTATTTTGATTTTGTTTTTTAAATGCTATTGTTTAAATGTTATTAGTAATTTTTGTTTCTCGCCTATCCAGCGCTTTCCCTACTGTTGCACTCACTGGAGTCGGAATAGTAATTATTACCCCTCCGCTATCCAACACTTTCCCTACTGTTGCACTGACTGGAGTGGGAATAGTCATTTTTACCCCTGTGCTATCCGACACTCTCCCTACTGTTGAACTCACTGGAGTGGGAATAGTAATTTTTACCCATTCGCTATCCATCACTTTCCCTACTGTTGCACTTACTGGAGTGGAAATAGTAATTTTTACCCCTCCGCTATCCAATACTTTCCCTACTGTTGCACTCTTTGGAGTGGGAATAGTAATTTTTCCTCTCCGCTATCCAACACTTTTCCTACTGTTTGTCTTACTGGAGTGGGAATATAAAATGTGACCCCTCTGCTATCCAACACTTTCACTACTGTTAAACTCACTGGAGTTGGAATAGTACATTTCATTATTTTACTATCCAACATTTTCACTACTGTTGCATTTATTGTATTGCAAAACGTAAGTTGTAATTTTTTTTAATAATGTGATGCTTTAATTTATGATAGCATGTTTTTTTATTTTATATTATATATATATATATATATTTTTTTTTTTATTTTTTTTTTAAGGGACAATTATAATTTATACATTTTTCATTTTCTTAGCGTGTGAGCCCTTGTCGACTCTTGTCGTATCAGGGGGAGGATCTTACGTTGTAGTACCAATTAGAAATTGGGGCCCAGATCTGAATGCCCCGGGCTCTGGTTTTCTTACCCCTTGTGCGGTATATAGCTATCTCCTGCTTATAAGTGGCAAGAAGTCGACAAAGCCACATCTGAAATGTGGGAACATTGGGGTCTTTCCAGCATGCCGCCAGAAGAATACGAAAGACAGCAGTACCCAAAAAAACAATTCTCTGTTCCTCTAAACTATGACCTAAGTATCCATCGTGACCCAGAAGATATAGGGTGGCTGAGGATCTGAGATTCCGCCCAAAAACTTGAGTCCAGAATCCTCCAATCATTGCCTGTAGGTTGTTTAGTTTCGGACATTCGGCAAACATATGGATTAAATTTGCTTGTCCCTGTCTACATCTGGGGCAGCTATCATCTACTCGCATACCCCAGGTGAACAGTTTAGCCGGAGTAAAATAGAGGTTGTAGATGGTTTTAAAGTATTGTGCTTTAAGGTTAGGTGCTAAAAATAATGTTGTGTAAAGAGTTATACTATACTTAATATCTACATCAGAATTACCGAGTTTTTGTGCCCAGGATCTCTCAACACTTTCTAAATCATCATTAAGGGATTGTGAAAATAAATCATATAGAGTACCTATTCTAGTATCTCGTTTCCCTATAATAGAAAAAAAGTTAAAGCTATCTAAATTAATAGTAGATTTAAAGTTACGAATGTTGGTATAAACTTGAAAGTATTTTAAATAATCTGTAGTTGGTATATCAAATCTCTGCTGTAGTCCCTCAAAAGATGGAGCAACATTCTGCCCGAAAAAATGGCCAAGTGTGTACATACCCGAATTTTCCCATCTCCTAGAGACGGTGTCTTTTAGAGATGATGATATAATCTTGCTATGCCAGAGAGAGATATACCTTGTTATTTTAGGTATGCCTAACTGTTTGGAAGCAAGTTTCCAAACTTTCCATGCATCTTCAATTACCTTAAACTTCGTTTTCTTATAGTAAGATGCTTCAAGCTCTTTCAACAATAATCCTCGGCATTTTTCTCCTAGTCCAAGTTCAAAAATAGAGTGGATGTAAAGATCTGTGATAGGTAAGTTGGAAGGTTTCAGTTTAAAAAGCAAGCCCATTTGTTGAAGTAATGTAGCCCAGAGATAGAATGTCAAATTCGGGATACCTAGACCGCCTCTATGTAGGGGAAGAGTTAAAGCTGGTAATGCTCTCCTTATTTTACCATAATTCCACATAAATTTAGAAATTGTTGAATCCAGGATTTTTACAGTGGTGTAATCAGCTATCAATGGGATAGCTCGGAATAGATAGAGTATTCTAGGAAATATACTCATTTTGATATAATTGGCTCTCCCTATTATTGAGAGGTGTAAATTATCTACCCTCTTCAGATCTGTTTTTATTGAATTGATCAGTGGATCGTAATTGAGCCGATTGATTTCTTTTATTTCAGGAGAGATATTTACACCTAGATATATTGCGTTTTTCACTTTATAGGGACTGTCATATATGATATTGTTTGTACATAAAACCATGGTTTTATCTCTATTAAGTGAATAACCAGAATAAAGTCCAAAATTTTGAGTTATTTGTTCTATTTCAACTACTGCGTCTGCTGGTTTGGTTGTAAGCACAGCAATTTCGACGGCATATGCCAGTATTTAAGTAGAGTACGGACCCACCTTTACCGGTTGAATTTGGGGGGAATCAAGAAGCTTTAAAATTAAAGGATTAATTACTAGGGCAAATAATATCGGGGAACAAGGGCAGCCCTGCCTAGTACCTCTTTGTACCTCGACAAACTCTGACTCAAAGCCCTCGATAGATAATTTAGCCCTAGGATTGATATATAAAGCTTTCAGGGCTTTAATAAAGCCGGGCCAAAGTTGTTAAATTTCAAAATTTCCCATAAAAACCGCCAAGACACTCGATCAAATGCTTTTTCGGCATCGAGTAGGACCATCAACATCTCTCCCCCCGCGGCACCCATGATGTCAAATAGGGCAATGACTCTACGAGTATGATCAGTTGTTCCCCTCCCTGGGATAAAGCCGTGTTGCCACGGGGATACGAGATGTTCGATGACCCCCCTTAGACGGTTTGCAAGTATCTTCGAGTAAAGCTTTGAGTCAGAGTTTATGAGTGATATTGGTCTGTATGAAGAAGGAAGATGGGGAGGTTTTCCTTTTTTAGGAAATATCGCTATGTTTGTGTGCTTCCATGATTCAGGTGTAGCTGAATGATATTGTACCCCTAGAAACAGATCTAATAAGTAAGGTAGTATCTGTTTACCCAACAATTTATACAGCTTTAATGGAATCTTGTCGGGCCCAGCTGCCTTCCCATTAGCTAGATCTGATAATGCATTTTCTAGTTCTTCCATTGTGATCTCTTTCTCCAGTTCTTCTCTATCGACTCTGTCAAGTATTCTAGGTATTTCTGATTCCAGTATCCACTCACTAAGGAAGATGTTCATGTCTCTTGTAGATAGATGTTCATTTTCTTTTTGATATAATTTCTGATAATATTTCCGAAACACTTCTACAATGTCTTGAGGGGTGGTATATTGTTGACCCTCATATTCGATATTTTTTATCCTATTATATGTTTGTTTTTGTCTAGTTTTGAGAGCTAATTGCTTCCCTACTTTTTCCCCTGCCTCATAAATTCTAGCTCTATTTGCTTGATACATTTCTGCTGCTTTTTGAGTTAATGAGCTATTAATCTCTGTTTTTAGGATCAGCAGTTTTTGTAATATATCAGAAGTTGATTTTCCTTGCTGAATTTGTTTGGCATGTTCTGTTTCCAAATTAATGAGTTCTGTATTTAGTTGTTTATTAATACAATCCTGAGTTTTCTTATAATTTGCTACAAATGCCATCGTCTCTCCCCTGATTGCTGCCTTAAAACAATCCCATACACTAAATCTTGGTGCACTGTATTGATTATTATCAAAAAAGGATTGAGCGAATAGTGTAATATGATTAATGTAGTCTAGATTAGTAAGAAGCTTTCGGTCAAATGACCATTGGATATTAGGTCTATTAATACTGTCCAATTCGAAAATTAGTGTTAATGCGTTGTGGTCAGAGATGGTTTTGGGGGATTTGGTTATATTTATTAAGGCTGTCTTGTGTAATGATGTCTTGTGTAATGATGTAATGATGTCATAATGTAATCTAACCGGGCATACATGTTGTGGGGATACGAGTAATAAGTATAGCCGTTTGCGTTATGCTTCAACATATCCCAGACATCACCTAAATCGTGACTATCCATCAGATGAGATACTGCCTTATATACTTTGGGTTTACGGCCACTATAATTCTGCGGGAGTCGATTATTTACTAATTTTTCAATATTTATATTAAAATCCCCACACAGAATTAGTGGGCCGGCCCAAGAGGCCAATTCTAGTTCTAGCTCTATAAAGAGTTGTGGATCATCCAAGTTTGAACCATAAAGTGAGCAAATGGTTATGTCCGACTCCAATTGAACCACAACCCACCTACCATGTTTGTCAACTAGTTGGCGTCTAGGGCTCCCTAATCCTGGTCGAGCTAAGATTGCGACTCCCCGTGTTTTAGCCGTTTGTGATGTTGCTGCTAATAGATTAAACCCGGGAATTTTTAACAGATTTTTATCGCATCCGGCTATGTGAGTTTCCTGAATACAAAGGATGTCTACAGGGTCTTGACGTAACAGTTGAAAGAGTTGGGCCCTTTTTCTCCCATCATTAAGACCTGCTATGTTCCAACATCGCAATTTTACTCTCCCCATTCCAAATTATTTCCAATTGAACCAGTACCATCTCTATAATGTATTTTAGTCCACCACCCTAGATTGACATTCCTCTCCCAAATTAGGTTAATCAAAATACAAGGTAAAGTACTCCGGTTATTCACAAAAATAAAAATAGCCAAAAGTTCTTCACAGTTTCTGATACTACAGATCACTCTACAGATCACACTTTTTTTCTCCTTCCCCCCCCCCTTTTACCCTCCCCCTCCCCCTCCCACTCCCTCCAGACCCCTGCAACCCATCCCCCCTCCCCCCGCAATGTGAGGCAATTAGACTCTATAAGAGTCTTTAGTGATGGAGAGACATTCCCAAGCCAGGCCCAGACATAATGAACACAGTAAAGAAAAGAAAAAGAAGGAGAGATGGGAATGAAAGAAAGACGGAGATAAGAAAAAAATATATATATATATTTTTTTTTTAAATAAACAAAGAGAAAAACATAGAGGGGAATTAATCTAGTATAATCTAGTATATCCATATGTATAGTTTCAGAATAGACCCATATGCTTTCTATATTCCACTAGACTAGCTGAAAGCAAATAACGGACTTCACTATTTTCTCTTTTTCTCACTCAATGTCTACTAAAAAAAATCATCTTTATCACTAGTGTGTCATTAAGTGAGACTATCTAGAAATTCTTTAGCTTTGATTTCAGAGGTAAAGAATTTAGTCTGGCCATTGTATATAACTTTCAGTTTAGCTGGGTTATTTAAGTAGACTTGTGCTTTCTTTTCCATAAAGGGTTTGATAAGTTGACGCAGACGCCACCTCCTTTCCACCGTTGTGTGGCAGAAATCAGGTCTTACAAAATAGGAAATGGTGTCCCTGGTCCTGCGAGCTTCTGGCCTGGCTTTTTCCGAGATGGCTTGTCGGAGAAGAAAATTTCCAAAAAATACAAGGACAGCTCGTGGATAACTCCCCTGCTTGCTAGTAGATTTCAAGGTAAATGGAGTTCTATGCACTCGTTGTACTTCAAGCTCCCAGTCCCATGAAGAGAGTTCTGGAAGAGTGTCTTTAAAGAGCTGGATGATGAAAGCTCGGATGTCGGAACCTTCAATATTTTCTGGTATCCCAAGTACGCGCAGGTTGTTACGCCGTAGACGATTTTCCATGTCCTCGAGCTTCCATCTGACATCGCTCAATTCTGCTTCATGAGATTCTACTTTTTCCTGTGTGACTGTGGCCTCTGCCTCATTAATGACTATTCGTTCTTCCATCTCTGTCATTCTAGTGTTGAAGGCATTAACTGATCTTGATAATTTACGCACTACACCCTGAACCTTGTGTAGCGCTGATTGTGCTTTGCGCCCATCCCTTGATGTCTCTTCTCGATGTGAGGCGATAGCCTGGAGAACTGTATCCATTACCGTGGAGAGCGTGGCATCTGGTTGGTGTGTAGAGCTCCGTTGAGCTGGACGAGATCCGTTGGCATGTTCTTGGCCCTCCAAGGCGATCGAAGTTGAATAGTCCCACGTAAGCCCCTGGGCTCTTTTCTTTCGTATGATAGTCCTTTTATTTTCCCTAGATACTGTCGTTTTCATCTCTTGGTCGCTCTCCGTCTCGGAGCCTGTGTCAGTTTCAATCCCCAGTTCAGAATCATCTGACCATCTTGCATCTTCTATCCCCTCTGATAGTGAATAAAAGTCCGATGGATCCCTGTCAGTATCAGTAGGATCAGGAGTTATCGCATCTCTGTAACTCCTCTCGTTACCATCAGTGATCTCCAGCAAGCCCCCCAGATTTTTTGTAATACCTCTAAAGTCTGATGCCGCGAGATCACTCTCAAGAACATTGTTTGGTGATTGATTTTGCAATATCTCCTGTACAATCACAGACTTAACGGCTTCACAGACTACTGGTGTGGTTTCCGGCACTGCTTCTGTCAGTGGCACTGATGGGCTGGTTTGTACCACTGTCAAAGAAGTTAGCGTAATAGAAGAAGAAGAAACAGGAGTTTCACACAAGGCGAGATTTTTCATACCTTGTGTTCCTGCATCTGAATCCGCCCCAGCCTTAGGGTCTGATATTCCTGCCTCCATGACTGTAGGTTCCACGCTTTTCACTGAGGAATCTGCTCCTGAAGTTAATGATTTATTTATATTAGCATTAACATTAACATTCCTCTTCTCTTTTTCTTTGGTTATGCCACTCTCTCTTTGCCCACTAGATGTCACTGTAAGCCCTGGATTGCCATTCAGAATAGTGCCAGTTACCGGCAAGGCTGCTGGGTTTTGTGGTGCCGGAGCTGCCGGAGCTGCGTTCATGCCCAGAGCAGAGGTTGAAACAGGGGCTTTCCGGAGCAGATCTATCACAGATGGACCAGCAATGGATGTACTCGGCTGTCGTCTCAGGGCTTTTAATTTACCAGCTTCTGCCCCCGTGTCGAGATCAGCAACATCACCACCGTCCTCCAGACGTGAGCCGCCCCGCTTTGTAGCCAGCTCCCTTTCTCGAAGCAGAGCCTGCTTCGCTGCCCTTGTCTTGGCTGCAGCAGCGGCCACAGCAGCGGCGTTTTTCGGTGCCATTCCTCCAAAAGTTTCAACGAGATTCGCCAAAGGTGGGGCTATGCACCTAGGCTGAGCCGGCGGTTCCAACTCTGGGAACCCGTCCCGTCCCGCCAGCACAGCTCCTCCACTGGTCCGCAGGCGGGCCAAGAGCCGCAAAACAGTCACGCCGATTAATGATGTGCAAAACACAAAGCGCTGCTGCAGCACAATCGGGTCCCGCTGATCACCGACAACTTCAATCATAGACATTACACCAGTTCCCCCATCAGGGCATCAGGGCGTATAGCAACCACAATGTCTGCAACAAAGAGGGGTAAGTGCCTCAGTTCCAGTAATTGCTTATTTTAACGGGGCGATTTTTTCATTTCTCCTTCGCTACGCTGTTCCCTTCATTGGGCTGGCTTGGAAGCAGCCTCACAGCGGTCTAGCAAGCCGCCACCATCTTGCCTCCTCTCCTTCGCTACGCTGTTCCCTTCATTGGGCTGGCTTGGAAGCAGCCTCACAGCGGTCTAGCAAGCCGCTGCCATCTTGCCTCCTGAAAACGATATATATAAATATAAAAAAAAAGATATATATTTTATTTTTATATAATTTTAAAGTTTAAATATTAAACAAGATAACAGTTAAATATGTGTATATGCATAAATTATTATGTGTGTATGTTTATATTCTTTTAATTAAGTTTATTTGTTATATTTAGTTAAAATGTATTTTTAATGTAATTTATGTTGTTAACAATAATATTAATATTTAATATATTTAATATATATTTTTAATTGATATTTTTTTACATCTATATTTTTTACTTCTATATTTTTGATTCAATATTTTTGCATTCTAGTTTTTTCATCAATATTTTTGTGATCGATATTATGGAAGTGAACCCTCTATTAACAACACAGCATGCCTATCTGTCTAATGGTAGTGATTTCTGCCATAAATTATTTTACCTCCTTGCAGTTTAGGTGCACTTGACAGTGAATGTGCTGCAATCCTGAAGTAATTAAAGCACACTCCTGTTGTATCTTATCAATGTTGGTCCTTATCGGCGACAGTAGTTATCTCGCTTTGTTAATGTCCGTGTTATCCTACGTCACGCATTCCATTATGGAATGCTGGGATTGCATTTATGTGACGTCACCAGCTGTCCCGGCCATTTCCCCTCCTCATCCTGATCCCACACCTGCCCCTGTCCCAGCTGCCCCTGTGGGCCTTTACATCACTTATTATTAATAAATTGTTATCAACCTTCCTCTGTGGTCCGTACCTACTTCTTAACAATGGCGACGAGGATGTAAAGGAGAAGAGGCCCACAGGATCATCTACGCCGCACGAGTATGTTGCGGTGAGGCAAACAACTGGACAAACAGGCGGATAAACGAAGGTAGCGGGAGTTGGGAAACAAAAGAAGACTGAAGTAAGTGAATCAGTGTACATGTTGACGGCTGAGTGAAATTGACAAGGCGCACGGCGAATTCGACGCGCCCGTGAAGCATCACTGGGTTGCTCAAGCGTCACACTGAACCTGCAAGCCCATTGGCTCATTGTGAGTGATGTCGACGGGGCGGCCATCTTAACGAAACCCCGAAGAAATCCTGTCAGTTTCACTGACAAGAAAATAAAGTAAAAGGATTGTTCGAGCAAATATCTAGCAGAAAAGAGCTACGATCCGCGCACACCTGTGCAAGTGGAAAACGGCAGTATAAAGTAAATAAATCGGATGTGGAACAAAAAAAGAGAGAGGAGAAATAAATAAAAACGTAATAAATAATAAAAGAGACGTTTTAAAGCATATATAAAGCTGTATTGATAAATGTGGATAAAAGAAAAAACAGTAAAGCATACATAATAAAGTAACTGAGGATAAATCAAAGTAAGGGCATACGAATAAACACACAGACAGCTAAGTGAAGAAAGTAGGAGATATGGCCCAAAGTAACAACATCTGTGTCCCGCCACTGTTTTTAGAGGAACCTGGAAAGCCCACAATGAAGTGGAAAAAATGGTTAGGAGCCTTTGAAAACTATATTGTGTCGATAGATGGCAAGAAATACGACGCAGAGAGGAAATTAGCTCTCTTGTTTGGATTGTTAGGGAAAGCAGGCCAGGAGGTGTTTGATAGTCTGCCAGAATACGAAAATCCACCAGGGGTATTCATACCACTCAACGAATATGAAGAAGCAATAAAAAGGCTTGAGAAGTTGTACGATGAAGAGAGCAACATAATGGTGGGGAAGCATAAGTTTGCACTCAGAAAGCAGGAAGAAGGCGAAAATATAGAAGAGTATATAGCATGCTTGAGAGTGCTAGCAAAATACCGTGAGTTCAATGAGATGACTGATGTCTATATAAGAGATCAAGTGGTGTTCTATTGTCACTCAAAGAAGGTGCAAGAGAGATTGTTAACGTGCAGGAACCCCACTCTACAGGATGTAACAGACATTGCTAAGGCCATTGAAAGGTCATTAGTTACTACTAAAGTATTGTCGGCCAGTAGTAGTCATACCAGTGTATGTTACATACAAGACAAAAGGAAAAGCGAGCACAAAGGACCTGAGAAAAGTTGGGGAAACAAGAGAACAGGAAGCAAGAACCTAAGTTGCTTCAGATGCGGTTCGCACGAACATCTCGCAGATCCTAAGTCATGCCCATCGATCGGGAAAATATGCGCAAAATGTAAAAGGTTTGGCCACTATACAACCCTGTGTAAAACCAGACTAAGAACAACGGAAAATGTGAAGGTGAATACTGTGGGAGATTTTGACGAGGAAATGTGTGAAAATATAGTATTGTATGTAGAAATGGAGGGAGGACGAATAAAGGGACCCATTGGTGAAGCAAAAATTGGAGACATAGAGCTACAATTTACGGCAGATTCTGGGTCGCCTATAACAATCATATCAGACGTGATGTTCGAGGAAAAATGGCCAGATGTATAATTAAATGAATCAGACGTGCACCCCAAGGCATTCGGGGAAAAGGATATCGAAATGAAAGGATATTTCAATGACTCAGTCACACTCAGAGGAAGAAAAATAAACACAAAGATATATGTGGCGGTGAAAGGCAGGATCTTAATAGGGTGGAAAGACTTGGCGAAACTAGGTGTGATCCTCCAACCAGGAGCAAAGGAACCAATCATCCTAAAGGAAGAACTTGTGAACAACATATGCATGGTAGAAAGTCAAGGGACGGTTGAAGAAGTAGTAGAAAAGTACAGAGAAGTCTTTAAAGACACAATCGGCTGTGTACGTGGATTCACACTTGAGATAAAATTGAAAGATGGTGCAGAGCCAATCAAACACAAGGTGAGAACTATTCCATTGTCCGTAAGAGGAGAACTAAAGGAAGTGCTAGCCAAACTATGCCATGAAGGCGTAATAGAGGAAACGGATGCATCTGAATGGGTATCTGCAATAGTAGTATCAAAGAAAAGGAAGACAGGTGAAATAAGACTTTGTGTGGACCTCAGGTCATTAAATAAAAATATTCTAATAAACTGGCACCCGCTCCCATTGATACAGGACATCCTGCAGTCTGTGGCAGGGTCGAAGTTCTTCACCCTGATCGACCTGAAGGCTGCATATCACCAGGTCACACTGACTGAGGAATCAAAAAACCTCACAACGTTCATAACGCCCTTCGGCGCATACAGATACATAAGACTACCCTTCGGCCTGGCCTCCTCTTCAGGGGTGTTCCAGAAATTGATATGTTGTTTGGCGAGATGAAAGGAGTAAAAGCGTTCCAGGACGACATACTGATACACACAGAAACAGAGGAAGAACATCTGCAAATGCTAGGCAAGGTACTAAACATCCTAAGAAACAGAGGAATAACGGTGACAAAAGAAAAGTGTAAATTCATGAAGAGGAAGATAGAGTACCTAGGACACGTAATATCATCAGAGGGAATAACTCCAAAAGATGACCTAGCCCGAGCAATAAGGGAGGCACCGGAACCGAAGGACAAAGAAACCCTGAAGTCTTTCCTGGGACTCAGCGAATATTACGCAAAATTCGTGAAAGGATACGCAGACAAGGTGGAACCCCTGAGGAAAGTATTAAGAAAAAACGCAAGCTATGTTTGGACAAACGAACAGGAGCAAGCATTCCAAAAGATAAAGGAAGATATTATTATTATTATTATTATTAAGCGTTCTTATATAGCGCTCGATTACCCGTAGGCATCTCGGCGCTTGCCTTCGGAACCCGTCCTGATTTTTCCCTGTGAGATACCCGTCCTGGGCATCCCCAAGGTGAAAGCCAGGCATCCCGCCGCGGGGGGGGGCCATAGTGGAGATTAAGCAAGCTAATGCCCAGAGCTGCAGAGTGTGAACCTGTGACTCGAGTAGGCACCGAAACGAGAATTATCGAGTCCGTGGATATTTGGGCTCAAGACCCTGCCGCGTAGGGAATTGAACCCTGGTCCCGGGTCTGACCTCCGCTTCAGGGTCTGCCGCCTCTAACCAGTGAGCCACACTTCTCCACATATAGCTGGGGCACCAGCACTGAAAGCTTACGACCCCAAGCTGGGGAACGTAATCACAATTGATGCCAGCGCAAAAGGCATAGGGGCAGTATTTTGTCAGGTAAAAGAAGGCGAAGAATACACCATCGCATTCATTTCAAGGAGACTAAATGACACGGAGAGACACTATATCACGATAGAGCGCGAGGGACTAGCGTGCGTTTGGGCAGTGCAAAAGCTAAAGAATTACCTGTGGGGAAAGAAATTCGAAATCGTAACAGACCACACAAGCCGTTGGTACATATGATGGACGGAGAAGGACGTGGAAGAGGAACAGCAAGCTCTAGACTCATAAGGCTCTTATCTAAGCTCCAGGTGTACACATTTGACATCAGGCACATCAAAGGAGGCCTGAACAGCAGAGCCGACTGCCTATCACGGATGCCTGTAGAAAACCAGGAAAATAAGTCATTGGATGACGTAGAATGTGTAGTGGCCTTTATTGATGCATTGGAAGACGAATATGGGTCAATAACCGAAGAAGAATGGAAAGAAGGAATGGAGAAAGACTGGATAATAAGCAAGGTAATAAATTATGTGCAGACAAAATGGCCTCCGATAAGAAATTTGAAAAACGAGTTCAAAAGCTATCAGCAGATAAGTGAGGAGCTGACAATAACAAACGGCCTACTAAGGAGGTGCAAACAGTTCATTCCTCCGGCAGCATTGAGGGGGGAAATAATAAAGTTGTCACACAAAGGACACCCAGGCAGTGGTGCGACAAAGAACATTATCAGAAAACACTACTGGTGGCCAGGAATGCATCAGGAGGTAAACAACTTCATCGACAAATGCGAGTCATGCCTCAAGGCAGACAAACATTGGAAGATAAGGAAAGGAGAGCTGCAAATGGTGGAGATACCAAGTGGTCCGTGGCAAAAAATTGCTGTTGATTTCGCCGGTCCGTTCCAAAGACTGCCTGAAGACAACAAGTACATTATAGTCATAACGGACTATTATTCCAAGTGGGTGCACTCAATCACTACCGGAATAGTAATCAAGTTCTTCAAGAAGACGTTCGCAGTAGAGGGACAACCTAAAATCATAGTCTCCCACAACGGAACTCAGCTAATATCTGCACAAATGGTGGAATTTTTCAAAAAAGCAGGCATCAAGCAAGAAAAGACGCCGCTATATAGCCCAAAGAGTAACGGCCAAGTTGAGAGAGTGAACAAGTTCATTAAAGAAGGAATCCAATTGGCCATCGCATCTCAAATAAATGTAAAGGACAGCATACGAGAGAAAATAAACACCTATAACAACACCCCAAATGAAACAACAAAATTCACTCCGTTTTACCTAATGAGGGGAAGAGAGTGTAGGGACGCACTGACGCCCAAGTTTAACAATTGGTATAAGAGTGGAGAAGAAACGGAACAAGTAAAACACAATGAGCTACATGTCAGAGAGAGAATCATGCACAAGCAGGAAAAGACCAAGAAGTACGCCGATCAAGCCAACAAAGCAAAGGTGAAGGAAATAGAACGAGGAGACTGCGTTATAACGAAGAAACCAGGCTTGGTGGCCAAAGGGGAATCAACCTACAGTGGTCCGGTGCAAGTACAAGAATCCGCCAGAGGAGCAGTGTATCTTGGAGAAAAGGGTTGGCGGAGCAAAGATGATGTAGTCAAGTTAAAACATGGACAAGAAAAGATCATAATGAACGGAAAGAGAGTGGAAGAGGAACGTGCTGATGATAGCATCCTAGAATGGGACGACGTATCCGACAGCCAATACTCTAGAGTGGAAGAAAATTTGGGCAACTTGTTCAATGATGGGAGCGTGGCTGAAAGCAGCATTCTTGACAGGAGTCACCGCGGGGAAGAGACAGACAATGCCCCTGTCATCGCCCTAACTGTGGGGGGAATAGGTGTTCAGACTAGAAGCGGAAGACAAATCAGAATGCTCAAATGTTATGAAGATTTTGTTCAAGATTAAATGTGTTGTTAAGGGGAAAGGAGGGAGATGTTGTATCTTATCAATGTTGGTCCTTATCGGCGACCGTAGTTATCTCGCTTCGTTAATGTCCGTGTTAACCTACGTCACGCATTCCATATGGAATGCTGGGATTGCATTTATGTGACGTCACCAGCTGTCCCGGCCATTTCCCCTTCTTATCCTGATCCCGCACCTGCCCCTGTCCCAGCTGCCCCGTGGGCCTTTACATCACTTATTATTAATAAATTGTTATCAACCTTCCTCTGTGGTCCGTACCTACTTCTTAACAACTCCCTTTGCTGCTAATAGGCAGGAGGCTGCTAAATAGTTTGGGTGATCAGAATCACTGACGACATATGGATGTGGTAGAAAAATAATGATACCAGCACCAGTGCATAATCAGTTAAGACAGTATTATCTATTTATAAAGCACTACAACCAGATAGCAACCAGGTGTTTGACTAAAGGAAAAAATATGAAAACACCAAAGTAAATGTTGTGTGTCTTCAAAATTATACTGAAACAGAGAGGCTCACCCTCCAACCAGGGAGGGATATGGAGCTTCTTCCTGGACTGACGTTGGAGAAAATCAATCCTCCATGTACTGCTTAAAAGGGTAATTAGGTCACTTGAATGTGTACAGTGCTATCTGATATATCATGAGTTGTCAAGTCAGATGTATATGTTTTTTTATAGTGCTCAGAGGTCAACAAATCTTTGGCCTGTTGGCACTTTTGTATCTGAAGTCATTCATATTAGTATCTGTGGGGGTGCGTTTGCTAAAGGAGGAATTAGAGCAGTCATTGGTCTCTCGCAAAGTTTATGTGACATGGTTACCGATTAAAGGGATCGATCTGCATAAGGTCTCAAACCCCAGGATTCAAAGATTTACAGGATTTGTGATAGCAAAATACATTTTTAACTTGTCTACAAATAGTTTCACAATTGATGAGTCTTTCGAAGTGTTTAAAAAGGTTTTTGTGACTCTTTCCAAATTGCAAATAATACGTGAGGGTGAAAGGGTGTCCCCTCTCCTATATGAGTCACATTAGTGTATATGGATGCTTTGCGACTGCAGCTGAGGTTGGAAACCGTTGCTTGGTTACCGATCCCTGATTAGGAAAAGTAATTGCCTCACAAATGGGGGCTGCCCCGTGGGACAGCTTCCACTTTGGGAATTGTGTCAGGCGGCCTCAAAGGGAGCAGGCAATGGGACAGGAAATGACTGCCTTTTCCCTCCGATATCTTCCCGAAAATATGTTTTAAAGGCAGCCCCCGTCCTTTTATTGTCCTTTTAAAAAAAGATGTATCGTTTCTCCATGCAAATGCGGGGGTTGAGGTCTTGTGTCCTTTCCAGTCCTCTGCTATTGTATATATATCACATCACAAATTGTTATTCTGTTCTCAAAGCAGTCAAAGTGGAAACTGCACATTTTGTTTGAAAAAGGGTATTCCTACATCACGCCCTTTATTCTCTGGTGGCGATGACCCGGGAGGAATCCTGTCAGTGTTTGTAAAGGACACTCATTTTTGCCAAGAAGTCATTTTAAGACTTAATATAAATTAAACGGGGCTCCAAGGGCAGACTGAGCTGAACATTCTAATCAAGAAAAGCAGTACTGTGAAGCTGACCAGTACTGTCAGCTCAGAGCTGAAGGGACTGTTCATCTCCTGATATAAAGAGCGTGAACATCTTATCAGCATCCACAGCCAGGAATTCACTCTCGGAAATAACGGCAAATTATTTTCCCTTCCCATAAAGTCTTCCTTTATAATCATGGGGAAAAAGATTCAGATTTTTGGGAGAAATCTTAGCAAACCAGTCTTAATCGATTACCAAGTAATCCTTAATTTGTGAGAACTCTGGTTGATCTGGAGCTACAGTGTCTGAGATGCACTTCAGCTCTGGCTGTGCTGGACACATAAAGAGCCATTTAGAAGTGTGAAGTACTTGGATTTACAACTATTTACAAATTAAGCGCCCGTCCGCTGTATGTTACGGCTTAAGTCATCTATAGGCATCAAAAGACACTGATGAGCCAGTCGGCCAATCAGAAATGGTGTAACAAGTAGTTGCCAAAGATGGGGTCCAAATGCTAAAATCATCCTCTCTGAAGAATTCATGCAAATGTCTCAGATTTGCTTATATGTGAATGACCTAATAGCGATTCTTCCATTTATTTTCAAGAAGTGTCAAATGGCTACCCACATGGACACTCTACAGCAGTAGCCGCATCTAGGTGATTCTGTACAATGGTTGACATGACCAATGTAAGGGATATGCTGGTAAGTCACATATACTAACAGATTTAACTCCAAACACTTTTTGGAGAAAGAAAAGAAAATGGAGATATTTGCGAAATGTGGGCAGGCTGGAGTCTGCATAGTGGGCAGAGGTAGTAAATCGTGTTTGAAGGACAAGACATTGAGTGGTTGAGCAGTGCCTTCTAATTTTCTTGGCAATGGTACTTGGTGTGTCTTGGAATGAGAGATGGCTGTAATTCTAAATTTGTTTCAAACTTGAGTCACTGTGGTTTCTTCTGTAAAATTGATGCATGGGTGGATCTCAGACAGCATGTTATCCCATGAGGGAGCGAGAAGGGAGGTGAGGTGTTTTGGCTCTAGGATATATTCCATAGAGCAGAACAGTGCCTTTCAAATGAATAATGCTGATATAAACATTGACTATATATTTGTTGAGAGATAAACTCAGTTACGGCGAAGATGATCACGAAAAGAGTAAATGCACCTAGCGAAAGGAATATTAAAAAAAATAAAAGAGTAGAACTATGATTGGATCATATCAAGGGTTTTAGATGTGTGACCTTTTCATACACGTAAACTGTGATGTAAAGCTACAATTATATAGCGGACTTTATTACACATAATTAGAGACTTGATGCAGGCCGCCCTGCTGAACAAATAAGTAAGAAGCAGCATATACTGTAACGGATGTGAACATCGCTTCCAGCTCCGGTTCCCTCTGTCATGGAGTTTCCTTGGTAGCAAGAGAATGGTGCCTGTGGGATCCTGTGGGATCTTGCTGGGGTACCCTGATTTAAATCACAGTCATGAAAATGGAGCCCACACAATGGCAGAAATGGGCATGGGGTAATGTTCTAGATTGGAGCCGGATAGTCATCAAATGCTTTCAATTTAAACACGAGCATTTCCACTTCAGTTAGTTTCTTTGTGGCTAACATGTGCCACAGACTATGCTCCGACTGTGAAACTCTTTAAATCATCGGCATCTGGCGAGAAAAAACTCCAGATAATCAGCAGTATCATAGTGTTACAGAACAAACACAAATGAGGCATGACGAGGGCTTGGGCAGGCCCGGCGTCCATGTTGAGTGGTCATCTGAGTCTGCAGTGGCAATAGGAGGACAGTTGCTAACAACACTGCATGCCACGAGTCCTTAACACAGTATGCCTATGTATGTCTGCGCCTTAAACTCCTTTTGTAGTGGTTGGTTGGTGTTTCTATACTGTTCAGTGGTGTGAGCTTGTCAGGAGTTATGCTTTTTGCCTTGCCCCAATTCTGGGAGCTTGTAATTAACGCAAGCAAACCTATATTATGTTTTTTAAAGTCTATTAAGAAAGAAACCACATGGTCCGGTTAGGGGTTGAAAGTGCAGATTCCCCAGACATTAATGCAATATGTAACATTTCATATGGGTGTGTATGTCACTTCTTGCAGTTTGTGTATGTATTTTCCTTTTTTTCTTTATGCGTTTTGAGCGATTGTCAAAGAAAGGGGGATTTGAATCTGTGGATCTTTCCAAAATACAATTACATTTAAAACATTCCAGTTTTCCTAATTTACTTAATCAAGAGTCATTAAGTGTCTTTTTTCTTATTAACTTTCTATTCCAATTAATGGGTTCAGCACACTGTAAAACATATCATAATTAAGGGATTATTAGTAGAAATTGAATCAAGAGAAAAATTAACGGAGTGAAATAAATTAAGTATATTGTGCATCATGTCTGCCTCAGGACATAAGATATGCAGTTTCAGAGCATAGCATGAGGTTTCATTGTCAAGGTTCACACAGTTCATACAAGCATTGGCAAACCCTACAGATCTCTTTAAAAAAAAAAAAACCGTAGGGTAGCCAGTGTATCATGGTACTGAGTGAAAGGAAGGAAATGGGCTCCTGGCTTCTGTTTGAATGATAAAATACAGCAAGGTTCAGTGAGCACCTTAGGCCTCTAGGCCCCGGTGCTACTGCACCTATTGCACCAACTGAAACCGCGCCTCTGTAAAACATCTAAGGTTTTCATGCACTCCAAAAGTCTCAGAAGCTGCTAGCAGTAATTTCCTGCTGCTGGCTGCAGTACCTACTGTACCTCGTTAATAGCAGACCCACAAGTTAAGCGAATATGCTTTCTGTAGAAGACTGCAGTTTGTTCAGCCATTAACGCACTTGATAACTTTTATCTTTTATTATCATCAACAGAGACAATATTTTTCCAAGGAATGAAATCAATTACCCTACTCATATCAGTTATGTGGAATGTTCTCTTCACTATTCCAGCATGGTAAGGGATTTGTTTCTGCCCTTGAGTGGAGAGAATCTCGAAATATGTTCAGGGAGGTACAGAGTCAGGACTGTGGCTGTTCACAGACCCCCAGAGAATTTCCTATTGGATGTGTGAGTAACCTTTTTTTTTTTTTTTTTGTCCTCATGTGCCTTTCCTCACCCGATATTGTCGCGGATCCGCCCTGGGGTGTTTCATCTCATATAGGAAGCGTAGTGTTGTTAAGGAGCATCTTGTATCTTGTTCGCCCTTCCTCCTTACAACAGGACTCCCACCTAGATTCTAGAAAAGCTTAATCATAGGACTATTATTACCTCTAAGTTTTTATCTTTGTCATCCCCACCATCACCCATAGTGTTTTAAGAACGGAGTCCAAAATTTGCATCTCTTCTTATTCCGACCAGCCAAATCTAGCTTTGCTATAGCTCTCATAGCCCTTAACCAAGTCAGCTCAGACGGAGGGACCACAGATATCCACATTCTGCAAATTTCCCTTCGAGCAACCAAGATACCATAAAACAGCAACTTCACTTTATCGTTGTAGCCCTTACCTTGTGGGTCTGCCATTCCTGTCATAACAAGTTCAGGGCTTACCTCCAATTGTTGGGCCAATGCAGTGGACAAGCATTTACTCACTGCTTTCCAGAATTCTTCTATTCCTGGGCATGTAACAAACATGTGTAGGTCGTCTTCGTTCGGACTGTTGCATTTGGAACACCTCACTGTACCGCCATCTTTGAATTTCGCCAGTTTTTTTGGTGTCCAATACGCCCTGTGGAGAGTGAACAAGTGGTTTCTCCTTAAATTTGCAGGTTTAACCACCTTGTATAGAATCCACATAGATACTTGCCATATATCCTCTGTCGCGATCCTCGGCAAGCACTCTCCCCACAGGGTCTCTGGCAATACGAAAGGTCCATCTTCAAGGTCCACTATCGACCAATACCACATCGCCACCTCTTTTTTAATCAAAGTATCCAGAGCAAGTTTCTCTTCAAAAGCATTATAGTGCCCAAGTAAATGTTCCTTCCCTGCAGCCCAGCTTTGTATCTGCAGGAACTTAAATTTAGAAAACTTATTGCCCCACTTCTGTTCACAGAAGCTCCATGGTACCAAATTCCCTTCTAAAAACAGATCCCCCCATCTCTGATGACCTGCTACTTTTAATGGTGTTGCCAAAGCATCTTCAGTCCAACTCGGAGCTCCCGGCGTATCCCAAATTGGTGCCATTGCACTAAAATATGGTATCTTTGTTACCCTCCTAACTCTATACCATAGCATAGCCAGATCTTTCAAAACCTTTAACCTTATTTTCTTAAAGTATTTCGGGTCGGCAAATTTGTACATAAAAGCGTTCTGATTGGTCTTCTCCGTTCTTAACAATGCTGAAAGTAAGTGAGTAACCTTTGACACCATTAACCATGCTACCCTGCTCGACATTCTAGAGCAGAGGATGGGCCTCTGTGCCACAGTGCTAAAATAGTTCACCTCCTTTCTACACAACTGGTCACAGCACTTACTAATTAATCACACTTTATCCGAGCCTGCCCCACTATCTCTGGACGCCCCCTAAGGCTCTATCCTCTCCCTAACATTGTTCAACCTCTACATGGAGCCTCTAAATGGTATCCTAAAATGCTCCCACATCTCCTACCATATGTATGCTGATGGCACCCAACTCTACATGATAATATTTTTCATTGAGGACATCCTCACCTTCAATAGCACCCTAACATTACACAAAAATGGCTGACTCACAATCACTTCAAACTTAATGCCCTTCAAACTGAATTTGTACTGATCACTTCACCCACCTCCACCTCTAAGATGAAAGTATTGATGCCCCATCTCTCTGCTTTAAATTGCACCCCCAAATCATCAGCTCCTCCAAATTTCTAGGTAACACCCTAGCTAAAAATCTCAACATCCTCTAACACATCAGCGCCATCACTAGAGGAGCCAACCATCAGCTGCATATCTTTAGGAAACCAAAACCTTTCCTAGCCGTGGCTGACCTCATAACTGCGACTCAGTCACTTATCCTTCCAAAACTGCACTATTGTAGCGCTACCCTTGTGGGCTGCACAAAATATAATTTGCTCTTCTTAAGGCCACTCTTAATTAAGCAGCCAGGCTCATCACATGTTCTAAAAGAAGTGATCATATCATCCCTGACCTAGGAGCTCTGAATTGGCTGCCAATTGAGGCCAGGATGCATCTCAAAATTGCTTGCATGACCCACAAAGCATTGCACCCCAACACCCCTTCCTACCTGTCCCAGATACTGATCCTTTTGAGTGGCAACAGATCCTCCAGAAGTACAAGCTCCTTAATGCTCAAGCCACAAAAATTTAAGAGAAACAAAACCTACTACGTTTCCTTCTCTGGAATGGCCCTTAATATCTGGAACTCTTTCGCCACTGAGATCAGATTTAACCAATACAACAAATTACTCTTCCACTGAAGACATGAATTCACCATCGCTCCTTGTTTGACCCCACCCGCCATTTTGTCCACTTCCTCCAGTCACTCCGTAACATTCCCAAATCTTGGACCTATGATTCAATTCAATTCAATATGGTCTTTATTTCGATTATTCAATCACAAAATACAGGATAACTCAATATTAAAAATATTTAAAAAGATAATTCATCTTAAGATTTTTTCCAAATGGCATTAAACAAAATAATCAACTGTAATCATAATTCTTCTTAAAATAGTCAATAAATATATATCCATTGTTAAAACTCGTGATCGTACATAATCAGTGGTAAAATTAATCATTAAAATACGACATAGCGTTCAACAATTATCATCTCGCATAAGCTGAAACCAGGATACCACCATTTTTACATAGACCTTCTTTTGGCAGAAACCCGAAAAGATTTTTAGACTCATATGTGGTCCCTCATTGCAGTAAAGGTTACTCTGCCCCCATTTTCTTAGCTCAAAGGGCCGAAACCCAGCCCAAAAATGTTGCCATGCCAATTACAATATAGTCAGTGGTATCTGACCTAAGAATCCTTAGGACTTCCTTTGCGGTCCTTATGCCTAGGACCTCAAAAACAGGTTTGAGCCATTTTGTCCTTGGAAGATGGTAAGCTGGGCAGACAAATAAAATGTGGGCTATGGTCTCAGTGTAGTCATAACAGAAGATACATTTATCACTCGCTGATGTATGCCATCTACTTGTAAACGCTCATATTGGTAGGGAAACCTAATCTAAACTGATGATAGAGTTTCCGATCGAGTGGCCTAGAAATGAGGTCCCAATAGCCTTCCAATTTAACCTCATCTTTTACTTCAAGGGATTCCCTAGAAAGTGGCCACTGGTTAGCTCAACATTGTGTACTGGGTCTTGTATCCCTAAACCTAGGCTGGGAATGCTGGTTATAGTATATGGGCATGCTACTGATCTTTGCAGGGTTGCTTTCACCATACTCCCTGGACTTATTTCCAGTGAGGATACACATCCCGCATCTGCATCAGTAGAACTACTAACAGGATTAACCTGGAGGATTTTGTCCGATTTAGACATCATAATGGAGGCGGCAGAATCCAAACTCATGTTGGCCTCCTCATCACCCATGTGTTTCTTAGAAACAGGTAATGGGGAGATATTAGTTGTTTCCAGTCAATCGACTTCTTCTAAGATGGTGAGAATTTCAAATTGAATGCTTGTGTGTACTAGAAAGTCAAATTGATTAACTACTGTTCGGGGACCCCGCAACTCATTGAACCTAAGTGTGCTCTGCGGTTTATAAAAGAAACCTAGTGGAAGGATTTTTGTATCCTCTCCTTCAGTAAATGAGTACCCAGCCATTTCCAATATATGTTGAACCAATGCTGGTGATCTAAAGCTAAGGACCACGCAGTCGCCTGATAGGGACTTGTGTGACTCCCCAATCCAGTTGATTCTGCGTAGCATTTTAAACCTGGTGAACAAATGGTTTCTTATCCCTGTCCTGTTGCCCAACAGGTGTAGGGCCTTTTTTTTTTCAGCGTTGACCAATGTTCCCGAGTGCCGGGTGGAAGCTTTGGGACATTAGCAAGTACCACAGTATATGGAGTGGCCTCGGGTGGATGGTGCAGGGAGGTGTGGGGGTTCATGTCACTTACTTCATTTAGCTTAGTGGGCCTCCTCCCAGTGCCACTGTCTCCTTGCCACGGCTTCAACTTCTCAGGTGTACCAATAGTTAGATTGGCTGAGCAGTTGGGCTTAGAACATGTGGGCATCGCAATGGTGACTGACTTATTGCACCCTTTAACCAGTATTTCCAGTTGCACTATGTCTCGTACCCTCGCCTGTTGATTATCTATCCCACCCTTCTCCTGTACATTGGCATCAGTAGAATTTATTAAATTCATTTGGTTTGTACCAAAGATACCCTGTTCTATTGTAGTGTAGTTCCTATATTCCCAATAAGCTCTGCGCATTGGAATAATATATCCTATAGATTTGACGTAGGACTTAGGTCGACTAGGTCTCTATCGAATATATTAGACTTAATTGTGAGTGCCAGCTAGCTCAGAGGTCACTAGAAACGTTCTTGAATACACAAGAAGGGATTCGTGTCTGACAACTGCATAAACATGACAACTTTGTTTCCCCAAGAATAAAACTGATCTTCAGAGTCGTGGAAACAATAGATAGATATTTTACTCAGTCAATCGTGCATGCTTCGTTTCATCAGAGGTGCAGAGAAATAGAGAGATGGGCGTTTTCAATAAAAGGATTTATTGAACAGTCTTCTTTCTCAAGCAAATAAAGTGAACTGCTACAATCGTAATACTGGTTGCAAAGTATAATGCGTACAGTAAGAAGAGTATTATAAAACAATACTGTAAAAGCATTGTATGGTTTCTAAACCATAGATAAATACATACATAAATATCAAAGGCTAAAAGATGCTGAACTGGCGCTTCTAAAATACGCCTACTTCAATGTACCTAACCTAGGTCTAGTACGACGGAAGAATTGGGTGTGGTGTAGCATAGGTTTAGTTTTCTTTGCCAAGAATCTATCCAAGATTTCTCTTAGGGTCTAATCAGCTCTGTACCTTGGTATAAGAATGAAGGAGGTCTGGTATCTCTCTCTTGGGACTCGATTTCCCAACACCCCGCGAGGGGAGCTTGGAAGCACTGGAGCTGGATTCTCAGCGAGAGAAAGGACAGCTTCTCGATCAGTGCGTCAGCTGGAGGGTCAGCTTCCTTCGGCACTTGCTGTAGCGAGCTGCTTCGGGCAAGTAGATAGTCGAGCTGCTCCGAACCACTGTGTGTTTGCTAGGGCAAATGTAGGCATATTTATACCTTGAAGGTGCCTAGTTTGAAGTAAAGTCGGACATAATAACGTCATCAAAGAACCCCAAGGGAATAGTAGTTCTTTGAAAACTCCATGATTTCTGGACAAATCAATATTCAAGCAAGGGGATGTCCCTGACTGCTGAAGCCGAGTTTTCCAAGAAATCGTTGTGGCTTTTTGGAACTAGTGGAAGTAGCCATGCCTGTATTTGGAATGGATGGGTTATGTCTAAATATGGGTATGATTTCTTTGTCTGTATAAGGGCAATGTGAATTATACCTATATAAGGGCATGAATCGGTAAATTACGCTTGAATCCTAAAATGCTACACAACACTATCTTCTTCAGTCTATCATCAACCAAGATCAGTTTTTTAAATAGAGGGTTGTTCACAGCTTACATTTTTGCTCCTATCAATGAGCATAGCTCATCTAAATTAAGCTGTAGGGATGTATGAGCTAGGAGCGCTGAGCTGGTGGCATGGTCTACTGTATAATTGTTGGTGTGTACTGCAGTTTGAGGAACAGCTATTTTACCAGTAGTAGCTACCTTATGTTTGACTTTGCTGGTCCACGGCCTTTCCTTCTTTTTGGTGGCAGTTCACCACCCATGCTCCCATTTAGCTTCTTTCCACTAGTGGTAACCATAGATGTGCTTAGTGGGCTTTCCTGTCCGTGTGCTGTGGTTTGAGGTTGTTGGTACTAGATCTAGATCAGGATAAATATTTGTCGTGTGAGGCTGGGTACTATGTATTTCTGCCACAGTGGATATTCCTGTTGAGTGTTGGGAGGGCTGTGTTGTGGAGCTGCAGCTACCATATGGGATCACAGGGTTGAGTGATAGCCTACGCTCTGTTAATTAGATTTCATGCATTAATGCCGATTCTGTCCTGCTTAGGAATGCGTCAAGAGTGCCCACAACCCCACCACCCAACTTCTGTTTACTCATTTTTGCAGTATAATAGCATGTCAGAGTACACAAAATGACTTTTCTACGATGATCTCACATAATATTAAGTAAAGACACAGGCTTACAGTTCAAATGTCAATGGAGTAGTCTGGCCCGGCCTCCTCTGGGTTCCGACGGGCGCAGATAGGCCCGCCCTTGGCCCGCGCTGCCCTTCAAAGGCCTCCCGGCGCTTCCCAGTGACACTGTAGCTCGTGCTCACTATCTCCCCTACTTATCTACCTTGGTACTTTTATGTACACTGTTGATCATACTCTTCTTTGATTTACTGTCGGCTTGTACAGCTATTACTTGGGTACTGCTGCTATTGTGCCCACATATCCTACTATTCATGGTATACTATAGATTTCTTTTATTTTCTCTATGTACCTCATGCTACTGATATTGCTCCTACTCTGTAAAGCACAAAGTTGCCTTGAGCTTTAGTGCGGAGATGCCATCTGCCTTCACTTCTTTGGGTGAATCATGCATCTAATCTCTCCTCAATGGCAACTCCTATCATATCTACCTCAGATCTCTCTGCGCTCATGTATCCTACTGCCTTTCAGACTATTTATGCTGTGTATTTTTACTTGTGTTTTATTTTACCTCAGTGCACTCTGCTAATTTGTACCATGTCCCACTGTACACTGTTTACAATTGGTCATTACTACATATATATCTTCCTATGTACCCTTTCCATACCTCATGTTAGTATTGCTGTGTTTACTCTGTAAAGCTCTCTATTGCCTTCGAGTCTAGTGTCTGCTAATAAATAAATAAATATTTTTCGACCCATATGATAAGACTTACTCAGTTGAAAACATACCTGTAAATGAATCCTTTTATGAGCACAAAACCAACTTGTGGGAACTGAAAACATGTTTTATATTAATACATATCTGGTATTTGCATGTGGAAGGAAGTGACTCAGCCCCATGGTCAAAGATTCTATGGCTTGTGTTTCATAACGTCTTCGTTCAGTGGGTCTGCTGGCCACCCAGCGAATATTTAAAAGCAATCATGGGAGCCCACGCTTGCTTTTTATAAACGTTTTGAGCAAGTTACTGAATATTGGGATTTTGCTGCAATTCTTTAATTTTTTTAAACAAATGCTTTTATGCCAGGGCGAGGTCCCAGGCCATGACTTGGGTGCCAGGGTATTCCTACCCTGCCCCCTTTTCTTTATTTTCAACTTTTTTTGTCTTTTGACTCAGTGAAGCTGAGTCCCAAGATGGCTGCCAACACATCCTGGTTCAAGCATTGGCAGCCAAGCAGAGCTGTGCATTTAATTTTTTTTTTTGCAAAGTCTCCACAACCAGAGATATCACTATAATGTTCTTATTACATTTCTCAACAACTAATGAATGGATTTACACCAAATAAACAAAAGACACTTCCTTGAACCAACATCTACCTTGCTGCCAAATCTGTTTAGCTTTTTGGGCTGTAGGTGTGCCTAAAGGTTGCTATGGAAATTAACATTACAAAGTACCCTTATTTCACACCCCTATTTCTCAGTCCCCACAGCACAGATCACCCCCTAAACTTTCCATGACACAAGTAACCTTTTTTTTGGGAAAGTTTCAAAGATTGGTCAAACGACACCAAAGTTACAGCCAAGTCAAAAAACACTTTAACTTTAACTACCTATAAATATATATATATAAACACACACACACATATATAATATATATATATATATATATATATATTTCTGTCGTACTAAACTAATGACCCTCTTGGACTCATCTATTGCTGTCCCTTTTCATCATTTTTTCTCTCTTCTCATTGCTTTAATGAAAGGGTTCATTACTGTCTTATTTTGTTCCCCCTTGTTAAATATTTTGCAGCCTTGAAAAATGACAAAGTGATGAAACATGTGTTGACTGTTCATCCACAAAGAATATGAAGTTGTTCATCATCTGTATCAGAAGAGTATCTGTTGATTCATACATTCTAATGAACAGGAACAATGCTCCTTACCAGTCCTTACTGCTTGGACAATGTATTGTCAATGCAATACTATTTTGAGTGCTTTGGCTTATAAATATTATATGATTCGCCTGACTGGATCTTTTCAGTCTATCATTAGACACATTTGGTAGTAAGGTGCCCAAACCATTATAGCACCACCAAACTATCTGTATGTGTTGTATTTGACATACCTTACCCACTATAAATGTATAATACGATGCGTGATATTTTTTTTCAAAACCGTGTTTTTTTTTTTGTTGTTTTTTTTTTTTCAAAACCGTGGTGATATTTGAAACCACTACTACTGACCATTGTTTTGTTCAGCTCATTAGCTGTGCAGATATGTGGCATATTGGCTTTAGGGATAGACTTGGCATCTCCAAAACTCTGCTACAAACACAATGTGGTCCTAAGATGTGTATGTGTCCATTCCAAGACCTGGTCCTGTCTAATACAGGCAAACACCCAGCTTGTTAGCATTTTTCGTCATGTGAGAAGTTCACGGGTCACCTGGCACTGCTAATCAGCTGAATTTCCTTCATGACTCACACATATTAGGGGCACATCATTGTTATGGTGTCACTGATGCCATCATTAGTTTGAGTTGATGGATCCAGGACACCTTCAAGCAACGTATTCAGACATATATCTGAGTGGAACATTGTCTGTACATTGCACAGTCCATGTTGAGTGAAGCTCAGTTGTAACATGGGAGACAAGTGAGAAGGGCCAAAGGAGTGTAGAGTCTTGGTTACAGTTCAAGTCACAGGGCCCATTGGCAATTGTGATAGCTTTTCAATGTCACTTAAGCAACACTTGACAAATGGTAACCTGCATGTTAAGTTAACATTAGCAGTAACATAGCACACAAGTGAGAAGGTGCAAAAGGATTGTAGAATCTTGGTTATGGTTCCAGTCACGGGGTGTCATACTACTTGTGGTAGCTTTTCAATGTCACATTAGCAGAACTTGACAAATGCTAACCTGCATGATAATTTACCATTTGCTATAACATGGGAGGCAAGTGAGAAGGGGCAATAGGATTGTAGTATCTTGGTTAGATTTGAAGTGACAAGGTCTCATGGTAGTTGTAGTCACTTCAGTCTAATTTAGCAACACTTGAAAAATGATAAGTTAACATCACTTGTAACATGGCATACAAGTGATAAGGGATAAAATGAGTGTATCATCGTGGATTGACAAGGCCTCATGGTAGTTGTAATCACTTCAGTCTCACTTTAGAAACACTTGAAAAGTGGTAACATGCATGATCTGTTAACATCAGTTGTAACATGGGAGACAAGTGAGAAGGGGCTAGAGGAGTGTAGCATCTTGGTTAGAGTTCCAGTCACAGAGCCTAATGGTGGTAGTGGTAACTTGTCAATGTCACTTAAGCAACACTTGACAACTCTTACCTGCATGATAAGTTAACATCAGTTGTAACATGGAAGACACTCTGTTGACTATCCCGTCCCACATTTCTATGTTCCTACTGAGAGGAGTATACTGAGACAGGTGGGTTCGGGGTTGGCATGACTCCTCATGTACTACAAGAGCTAAAGGTGGACATTTCACTTAGCAAAGTTACTGATGCCCTTCATGTGATGGCCTCAGGGAAGCGGCAGGCCCCAGCAGAATTCTGATTGGAATATATAAGGTATTTCAGACAGAGCTAATCCCCCTGCTCTTGGATCTATTTTTGGCTGTACAGCACAAGGGGCAGCCATCCCATTCGTGGCAAGACACTGATATAGTGGTGTTTTTAAAGGAAAGGAAACCCTCTGAGGACCCTGCCTCATATCTCCCCATCTCCCTTATTAATGCTGACAGGAAACTGTATTCTAAGATCATCGTGCTCTGTCTTGATAAGGTTATTGATTCACTGGAGAGCCCATGGCAACATGACTTCATACCTGGGAGAGAGACCATGAAAATTATTTGTCAGGTAATCTCTCTGTTCGATATAGTGGACATCTCTGGAGAACAGATGGCTTTGATCCTTCTTGACGCCCAGAAAGCCTTTGCTGAGGTTGAGTGCGCACATTTATGGGATAATTTAAGGGGCACTGGGTTTGGACAAGGAATCCACATGGCTGTTACAGCTATGTATTCGCATCCGTACACTAGGATACACATTATGAGCAAGGAATCAGAAAGAAATGTAGTAGCTCGAGGGATGAGACAGGGATGTCCTTGCTCACCGATCCTTTTTGCTTTATTTATAGATCCGTTCATCAGAACAATCCCACTAGTCCAGAAGATCAAACCAGTACTGGGCAGGAGCTATAATACCAAGGTCTTAGCATTTGCTGATAACATAACTGTTGTAACCCCTGACCAACAGGGTGCAATTACAAGGATTGAAGTTTTGGCCAAGAAATTAGGTAGGCAGTTGGGATATCTCCTAAACTCTGACAAAACCAGGATTGACTGCACCAAAAATATTACCTTTCGAGATCCTTGCAGGACCGAGGGAGCAACATATCTCAGAACTGACATCTCAGCAGATGCGGGCTCTATTTGGGTGATTAATTCAGCTCCTCTTATAGATGAAATTAGCAGAGACCTAAAAAGAATAGACACACTATACATCTCAATAATTGGAAGGTGCAACGTGCTTAAAATGACTATGTTCCCAAATGTACTCTACTTATTTTGCTGTATCCCGCTTGAGCTGGAGATTGTTTTCTTCAAAAATCTAGATGGAATATTTGCCAAATTTATCTGGCACTATCAGAAGTTTAGGCGCTCATTGAAATTCCCTACCCTTCCTCAAGCTTGCGGGGTGGCGCTTCCCAATCTACTTCCTTATTACTGGGCCACAATGCTGCACCAGATGGGTATTTTGTTTAAATCAAACATTGGGGCTGAAACACGCTTAGGCACACAGGAAGGTGAAGCCCCCCCTCAATTTATGAATTGGCTATTGGTGGAGCAGCATGGGTGGTTACTGAGGCAGCTGGAGGCCAGCTACTATAAAAAAAAAAACGATTCAAGCCCCTTAGAGCGGCATGGAATGTATGTCATAAAGTCTGCAAGCTGCCAGAAATACCTAGACTCCAGTGATATACCCCTTTGGTGTTCACCATTTTTTCTTCCTGCGGAAGAGAATATTGGATGATTTTGCTGAATTTTGAATTACGTTTCGCTTCTTTCCCCTGACGAAGGGTTCATGTGTTTTTGGAACCCGAAATGTATTGGGACTTTCTTTCTTTAAGTTTAAGTTCTATTTACCTTACACTTTTCAGCTTATAGCAGCATTCAGAAATTTTATGAAATACATTAATATCTGACGTTCAATGGCTTCACTATCATATTATATGCAAATGTATATGTTTTTTCTTTTGAAATGTTTATATAAAAAGAATATGGTTACGCACCAACAGTCGAATTAATTTGGTTTACTGTCTTAAAACTTGTGTATATAGAAATGTGGAGACGACAGATTGTCGTCCGTTAGGCTGTGCACCGTGTTTAGACTCTGGTAGTCCAGAGCCTCCTTTATAATTCACACACATTGAGTGATAGGGGTCTAATCACTCTACACATCGGTAGCACGCATACAGACAAACATTGGGATTACTGGCAATTAATAAGGTTTACACTGAAAAAGCAAGGTGTGCAGTTACACTCACTTCTTGTGCATTGTCTTGCTGTGCTGGAGTTTTGTGTGTATTTTACAGTGTGAATTGCGGTTGTGTCCACTTGCCAAAGAACATCAGGTGTTTAGCTTTTAAATCCATTCAATGGTCACTGCTTTTGGTTTATTTTTGGCATGTACCATGGAAGTCAACTGCTGTTGGGTAACTGCTGTTTGTTGAGCACTGCTGTGAGACCACGGGCATGACTGTGTAGTCGTAATATGCTCAGTGGGGGGACCATGGACCTGACAGCATAGTTGGATGCACCGCTGACATTTCAGACTGCTGCGGTCCCACGGGTAGACCGCTGTGTCTGGCGTTTCAGACAGCACAACTTGTAATACAGTGGGTGGCGGATCACCGGCACAGACGTGGTGTGAACGATGCTGACGCGGTTCTTGGGCGGTCGAAGTGCCAAACTCATAGTAATGCCCTAAGAGGTTTCGGCTGGCCGCAGGAAATAATTTAAATTATGAGAAAACAAAAATAATAGTGAATTATCACCCCATACATAGCAATGAAAGGTGTGGTCAAACAGCTAAGTATCGTGATATCATGGTATGTACCGATATCAGCAAAATGATGAAAATAAACTTTGCCAATCTTTTAGTTACAACAATACAGCAGCTCCACAGCTGAGATAACCTCCCTGTTATACTGTCAGGCCATTGAAATGTTATTAAGATGGTAATTCTGTTCAAGTTCTTATATATGCTGTGATCTATCTGCTTACACATCCAGAATGTAGTCGTCCACTAACAATTTCCTTTACGGGTACTGCAAGGCGGGAAGAACATTTCAGATGATTAAAATACCAGTTCATAAAGGGGCGACTAAGATTCCTAGACCTCCAAATCTACTACTAGTCCATCATGGCACAAAGGTTCTCAAGTCTATTTATCAATAAAGATAGTTAACTGATATATTTAATGACTATGCCCTGCAAATCTAGCAGCTTTACTCATTGTCCTGTAGGTGTACTGCTGTGGATCGGCATCCTGATGGAAATCTGTTGAAAAATGTACGGTGAGACAGTGGTATGGAAGTGTACATACATCTTCACTTGGAAAAATGGTGTCCCAAGTGGTAAATTCAGCTTCAACACCACAGAGAAATACAGCCGCACAGGACAGACCCATCATTCATTGCGCACACTAGAAATAGACCTATGCATGCTTTTTGCAGGAGTACGTTTCTTGGGACTGAAAGGTCTTTCAAAACGGTTTTGTTTAGCAACAAACGTCGGAGTTTGTTGGTGTTTGCTAACTCGTTGTGGAAGAACAACCCAGGATCATCCGCAGTCCTAACATTGTTCATAGGGTTACTAACAAACATGGCTGATTGTCTGCTGGAGTAAGTCTCATCTGTGGGCCCAAATGCCTGACGATCTTGATTTTGAAAACCAGAAGCAGGGAATTTCTGCCTGTAGATCCTTTTTTTTCTGCACATAGGAGACCTCGGGAGGTTATTGTTTGGAACAAAAGATTCACTTGCACCTGGCTTTGATTAAATGGAGTTTCTTGTAGTTTGAGTCTGAGCTAAATTTGGCAGACTTTCATTTTTGCCACACAGCAGACTTTATCTGATTATCATATGAAATATGCAGGTACACTTCAATATCTTAAAGACCATTAGTAATAAAGCAACCCACATGACATTATCCCGTCTAATGTGCAATCACCCCACAAGCAGAAATCAGTCTCCCTTACTATTCCCTAAGCGTTCAGGCCTCGTCACAGAAAATGAAAGAAAATCAAACGTTCATTACAACTAATCTGACATTCAATGGCTTTGATTGGATTTGCATTCTGAAGTCAACACTGCTTTACCTCATTCTTCAAAAAGACAAGATTTTAACCCGATGTCATATCAAGCGGTTTATAACGTGGGCACTGATTTTACTATAGGTCTGATGCAGTACTTGCAAAAAAATCATTTATACGGTGTTTATGAAAAAAAAAATGCAAACAATATATAATTTCCATCTCAATGTAGTGCATATGTCTTTAACTATGCATTTGTATGCATATGTGTACAAACGAGAACAGTGTTGATTTAAAATGTACACCTTGCATCATCTGATAATTCAATAAAAAAATTGGAAAGTGTTCTTATGTATCGTAAATATTATTATTTGCACCTTGTCAACCTGTGCAGCGTGATGTTCAGCTTCTACTGTTTGGTCGTATAATAAAAAAAAATCAAAAGAAACTGGAGTTCAGCCAATTCCAGTGCTCTTAAATTTTGCCAGGCATTTTGGTCCTTGAGAAATAGGGCCCTGGGCATTTCAATAGAGGAAAACTGCTGAAAGGGTGACCTTGGTTGTGGTTTTTTTACATGTGAATTGATCCACTGGAAGGAGTACAAAGGCAGCTTTAGTGATAAATGTAAATCGCTAAAAATGTTTCTGCATAACAGCTGCCTTGCAGTATGCCTTAATCAGCATTGTGAAAAATGAAAGTTTAACGATCTTCTATAGTGGCTTCTAAGTGAAGGATAAACAAAAGATGAAAGAGCTCCCTTGCATTGCTTGGAACTGATGCAATGAAAAATGTCAGCAACCATCTGCTTCAAACTTATCCAAACTGTCATCAAGTATTCTAATCCAGTTAAACGAGATACAACTAGAACAACCTGTGTTACTTGCTGAAGGCTTATCAAAAGAGTGGTAAATAAAGGGAAGGGAAAAAAACATCAACTGTGTAACCACAGATTGCTGCCAGCATGCCTGTGGCTTTGAAATCCAATCCCATTTCTCCAGACTGACAAACTGTACTAAATGGTAAAATGGATTTTATTGCTCTCAGCCATTTTCATCCCAGCTGCTATCAGTAGGTGTGTACGAGTTTTCCTTAATGTAATGAGAACACTTTTCTTGTATTGCAATTGTCAAATCGAATGTGAATTTCCTCAGCCATGCTCCAGAGCAAGCGTTTCTTTTTCTTCCTGGCGAACAAACCAAATGCAAAATAGCTCAGAATAAAAATGAAAAAAGCGCCAATACTTCTTTTCTCAGCTGCTCTTTATATTTCTGTTCATATGCCCAAGTGTTTGTAAACAGAATGCCATGTATAATTTATATTGTAAGGTCAAACAGTGCGACGCCACATGAATACATTCTCGCAAAGTACAAATTAACAATACCATAAACGCATTTAAATGTAAATTGCACTGCTGAAGCGGCATGATAAAAGCAACAGTACAGAATGAGTTTTTTGTAAAATGCACAGAGCGAATATTTAAAAAAAAAAAGAATAATATGTTCGATGGGGATGTTTTTAAGGCACCGGGCCATGGTATAAAAGTGAACTACTGAAGATTGCTATTCTTTGGAAGATATAAACCACACATAAGAAGGAAGTCTACTGCTAAAGTAAAACCACAATTAAAAATATCACTTTACAATGATAGATATAAATGTGTTGGAGTTATTGGAATCTTAATTAACAGTGAGGATTACAAACAAAATCATCTGTGTTTTGTCTGTGAAAAAATGTATGACTAAGAACAAATTAATGATAATTCCTCACACTGATCATAGATAGATAGATAGATAGATAGATAGATAGATAGATAGATAGATAGATAGATAGATAGATAGATAGATTGATAGATGCCGCTTTATGTGATGTAAGCCACCAAAAGACAGTGACAATTAATGTTATGTTTGTTAGACACAAAATATTTCCGGGGGCATTTAGCAATGTATGTAAAATAATTTGTATATTTCAGATCTAGCAGAAAATCAACAGAGCACCGAAGAGAAGACATATTCCAGGTGATTAACACCAACATGGGGGGGAGTAGGAGGGGTTGGGTACTTGAGTTATAGGGTGTTTCTCCTTGAAGAAATATGTCTTCAGCTTCTTCCTGAATTGTAGGGGGCTGCTCTGATATGAGTAGGCACTATTACATATTCTGAGTGTTTGGACGGAGGAGAGCTAGCTTCAGTTTTTTTTTTCTTTTTGCATTTTTGTTCTCTGGCAGGCAATTTCCTAGCTTCTTGAGTGGCACTGCTCCATGTTTTGTAAAACTCTTTAGTTTCTTGGTCAAACATGTTGAGGTATCATTTCAAGGGTCTGACAGGTGATGCTTGGGCCTGAAGATGATACATGCTTGGTGGGGTGTTCCTTCAAAGTATAAGTGTGTATGATGGCTTTTTGAAGTGCTAGCCTGGTGTCCGCGAGAGGAACAAGCCTTGCACCACTATTGTAATGAAGCTGTGTTGTGAGATACATGGTTTAATTTTGTTGAGGAATGAGAGTTCGTACAATACAGTGTTCCTAGTGAAGTGTTCTTAGAATATGAGCTCAGTGACCAGACATCAGTTGGGAGTGAAGCCTAATAGATTCAGATTGTGTTTGTTTTACATTGTTGCCAAACAGAATGAATTTGCCAGGTGGATTTCTAGTTAGTTGTTTGATATCCATTTCTGGACGGGTTTGAGACAGGATTTGAGTTACTGTTTGTATGGAGTAGGGTGTCAATGGCATATTGTGTCTCTTGATGTTGCTATCTGCAAATATGAATTCAAATAGTTCACTGTTGATGTTGGGGTTAATGGGAGAGTGGATAGAGCCTTAAGGACTCCTTGTTGTGTGAGAAATCCTGAGTTCTTACAGATCTTATCTGTACATACTGGTTGTGGGTGGTGAGGTAGGATATGGACTAATGCAAAATTGTGTCAGATAAGACCATGATTGTTTACACGGTGTAGATCATAGTTCGATGACTGACTGTATGAAACGATGAGATGAGGTCAAGTAGGGTCAATTTGGTAATAGGCAACAGTAATCTCTGTTATCCCTGTGAGGGCTTTGTTGATTAGTTGAAGAGTGGCTATCTCTGTGCTTCCATGTGGCCTGATGCCTAGTCAGTTGTGCTCTAACAAATTGTTCTTGCTGATGTACTAATGTAGCTGGTAGTGACAGTTTTTATTAATGCGTTTTCCTATAAATAGAAGGTGGGTAATTGGGTGGAACTAGTCAAGACTGTCTGGATCCAAGGGTCCATGGGCTGAGGGAGGTATTGAAGGTATGGGCTATGGATGGGAGAGCATTTCTTTAAATACATTTGAGGAATGATGACATAATGTTGTCGTTATAAGAGGTAACCTTGAAACTATTCAAGAAGATGTAGAGTTCCATTTGTGAAATAGAATTAATGAAAATTTGTTCGGCAAGTGATGGGAATGGGTTTTAGGAGGAGGCTGGTGTTGTACTATCCCTGTTGTATCTGATTTTCTTCATCTTCTAACTGAAGAAGAAGTTAATAGGGTTGCATTTGGTGACTCATGGAAGGACTGCAAGAACTGGGGGAGGACTTATGAAATGTATGAGAAGCTTAAAGCTTTGCTTCTGATGGTTGATTGGTTGATGGTTGACTTGTAGATGATGTCGTTTATGCAAGGTATGAGGGGTCCGTGAGCAGAAAAGTGTAATTTGATTAGAATGAGTTTATTTGTCTTTCTCTATTTGTTCTCTTCTCTTTGCCTACCATGATTGCTTTTGATAAGAACGTAAGTGTACCAAGGTGCTGAGGGGTTAGGCTTTGGGGATCTAGTTGTAGATGTTAAAAAATATAGTCAATCAGAGCCAGGCCTGTATCTACAGAGATGCCTTCACTGTATTTTGACCAAATGTCAGACCTCTTTCGTTTGAAATATATTAAAGATCTGCAGCTTTAACCACCTTTAGAAGTTGCCTATTGATGCAGGGTGTTTCTTGTTTGTAGAAGGGGACAGTGCTTGCATGGCCTTTTTTATATTTAGAACTGCTTTGCAGTTCGACTGCAACAGGGACCAGTGGCAGAGTCACAGATCCCAAATGGATTGGGCTATAGAGATGGCATCAAGACAACAGAAAGGAGATGATCACTGGGGCACTGTGTGTGTATTGCAAAGGTATTCTCGTGCACTAGGACACGGTAGCATGTACATCTCTATCATGGACATTGGTGACTGTCATTGTGGTTTGTTCACGAAAGGGATCGGGACATCATTTATTGCATGTATGTCGATGCAGTTTTACATGGTCTATCAGTAAATCGAAACAATTCTGCACATATTATCCCCATTTTGTCAAATCCCGGAGTAAATTTCTGAATAACATAATGTTTTTCCCTTTGAGCTATTATAATTGCTATGCTTCCATAACTCTGAATGAGTCACTGAAAATGGCTGAGATCTGAACTATTTATAACCCTCCTAATTATCTTTAAATGTTTCACTAAGTTCTAAAGAAGTGCACCAGTAATTACTGCTACCTTTGTGTAAACTGCCAGAATTATTGTTTGGTCATAAGGCCTTTGCTAGGTTCAAATCTTACATTTCAAGTTTATTAAAATGCTTAACTTTAGTCATATTAATCAATATGGGCCAGATCTGCCACCATTCCATTTTGTGATTAGCAAATTGCGACATTTTGCGACTCAAAATTTGCGACTTGCTAAATGGAATGTACAACAGTGTCTCAGAAACTGTTTGCGATTCCTAATGGGGTCGCAAATGACCTGCCTCATCCATGTTCATGAGGCAGGTCGCAATTTGCAACCCATTGGAAAAGGCCAGCAGGCATAGGGATGGTGGCCGGCTGGCGTCAGCAGACCACCATGTCTGTGACTGCTTTTTCAATAAAGCATTTTTTTTAATACAGCCCTTTTTCCTTAAAGGAAAACGGGACGCATTTAAAAATGAAAAATGAAATTTTCTGTTACATTTTTTAGGAGTAGGCAGTGGTCCATGGGACCACTGACTGCTTTAAAAAAATATTTTCACATCCATTCACAAACGGGAAGGGGTCCTTTGGTAACCCTTTCGTGTTAGTGGCTTACCACCTACTTGAAGTAGGTGATAAACTGCGACTGTTTTACGACCACAATTGTTGAAGCTAAACAATCATGCATACAAGTACTACTTGCTATTAGGAAGCAATGACCTTGGCACGCCCCTTTCTAATAGCTACTCAGAAACCCTAATTTGCAAGTCAGTAATTGGTTACGTCTCTCAAAATAGGGTTTGCAAATACCATCACACTTTTATAGCGGTCCTAAACGGGCATGAGCGCTAAAAGGGTCATACATCTGGCCCGATGTTCCTTAGACTAAATCAATAGTGATGTTAAATTAATTTTGATTAATATATCCACTACTTGTAGTGCTGCTAGTAGTACAATGCCAATACCTGCATAGTGATAATATTGGATCTGGTTCTGGCTCATCTATTTACCAGTCACGTCTATGGACTTTGTGCTTGTTTTGTGCCTTTTTTGGATGGAGTCTTTGGGACAACATTTTCATTTACTCAGTGGGTTTGTCCTGTTGGGAGCCATTACATGTTCCACATTTTGGGTTTAACTGAATTTTTTCCAGACGTTTTGGCTAATTGATATATTTAGTTTCAAGGACAGGATGTGTACAACTACAGAATATCGCTTTCCTTTTCAAGACCATAGGGTTCTCTTTATCAAATGCAAATTTTGCAATTAGTGAAACATTTTTAAGTTGAGCATTTTACATCATTTTAACAGTGGTGTTCTAAGGCTCTGAAACTACAAAGGCTCTTTTCAAGCAAAATTAAAGGAGGGGCATCTAAGTCATACAGCAAATGTAATTACTTAATGATTTGAAGATCCACAGTCCCTTTTGAGGATTCTTCTATTGGCGGTGCCCAAAGTTTCATTAATATTATTAGGAGAAGTTACAAGATTGGGAACTCCAGAAGATTGTAAAAGTTGTTAACTTTACAAACACTTATTGGTTTGTGAACAACATCTGTCACACAAAAAAAGAAGAAAACTATTTTGGAGGCATTATTTGCCACAGATATCTCTGTATAACCATCACAAAACTTCACACAGATTGTTATGTTTAAAATGTTGACAATAATTACGTGAATACTCAACCCTACTTTTTATTGTCGAAAGCTTAAAATCACTAGTGTTTCTCTGAGATTCTCCTTGTGGCAGCTAACGTGAAAGAGGAGAAAGGTAAGTGTCATCCCCACTAAAACCCTAAACAGCAAAAATGCTTTTCAGTTCAAATAATTTTTATTGTTGTTCTCTTACCAACATAAGGCTGGTATACCTACCTACAAATAGCAACTCAACTAAAAAAACTGAACTTAAAAGTGAGTCCACTAAGGGGGCGCTAGAGGGCACCAAGCAAGATGGACTCACTTACGTGAGCTCGGGGCATAATCCACTTGGTATCCTCATCATCAGACGCCCCAGGTTGCTTGAAACACTGCTGCCTGGACAGTGAAATTCATCCGCTGCCCATCTTTGCAGAAAGTGAACCACTCGCCTCAAATTCTACTCCTACAGTCACCGTGCGAAGCTGCCTAAGAAGGCGGTTGTTGCTGCTGCCCAGCTCCGCTGATACCGGTGAGGATTTGGCTGCCCCGATCGAGACAAAAACCCACGCAGCTGCTGTGCCGCCACCTAGGCCATCACCCGACAGACCGGGGCGGCGCGATTCGAGGCAGCAGGGCATGCACCAATCTAATACGACCCCAGTGGGGGCCGCAAGTCATCTAGCTGAGAAACATTGCCACAGCCAGCTTCCACCCCAGCCCAGGTAGACCGGTGAGTGCTCCTACATCGGGAGCCCTGTTTCACCCTGCCAACTCCCACCATCACATTTTGGAGCCACTCGCCCTCTGAACCTCCTCCATGGCATCCCCGGCTGCTGGGGAGCCTGCGCGATGAAGGTGCTGATTGGCCTTGCTGGCTGCGGCTGTTTCAACACTCGGAATCCACCCGCACATCGTACCAGGTGAAGAGCTCTGCCAGCTTCATTTCGCCTCCCCGGGGGCCTGGCCTGCCTGTTCCTCTGTGCTTTGAAAGTCAATGCTACCTGCGATACCACCAATGTGGTATATTTATTGAAATGTCCTTGTGGATATGTCTATGTAGGACACACGGAAAGGAAATTAAAAGTGAGATTAACCGAACACAAAAGTAACATTAGGACTCACTCTACTAAATCCACGGTTGCTGTACATTTCACAGAAAAACGCCACAATTTGAACCAATTGAGAGCTTGTGTACTGGAAGTAATACCCAGGAAAGAAGGAACACTGAACAAAAAAAACTTACTTAAACGTGAAAATCATTGGATTTATTATTTGAATAGTCTTAAACCTCACGGTTTAAATGATCGTACCGAATTTTTATGTTACTTGTGAACAACATTGTTGCTAAACCACTGTATCTGATCATATTGAACATTGTAACTGAAAACACTGTTTATTTTATGCCTGTAGACACCCACAAAGTGAAGTCACGATTAATCTCTACTTGCACGCGATGGTTTAGATGTTAAAGGCAGGATTGCTAAAGTTTTGTTATTTCAAACTAACCGGCTGGTTTCAAAAAAAGCGAGATATACACACTGCGCATGCGTTTAACCGCGCGGCGCCAGTGGGAGTTTTCTTAAAGACTGAAAGCGCATACCGCGTTTGAAACTCACACGGAGTAGCGGGCTTAAGCGTTAACAACAAGAAAGGTGAGCATCATACGGAGATAGTCAAGCTAGGCGCAACACTGCGTAGATCTTGTAGAGAGGCTGAGCACCCTCGAGTAACCGGCATAAACGCGACTTTAATTAACTGAATGAAAAGCAGGGAAGCCGCACATTTTCATGACCGTTTGTTTAAAGGGGCGCGCCGCTTTAATGAGCATGAATCACCTGAGCAACTCCTGAACTCGCACATTGATCTTCTAAAGCGCATTTACATGAGTCTAAAGTTAAAATAGCATGCATGAACTTCGAGTAAAGCATATGAATTAATATGTATTGATGATGAAACTGTTACATTGTATATATTTCTGTTCAATTAACAGACGTTCCCTGATGAAGGTGGACATAAACACCGAAATGCATTGGAACTAATATGAGTTGTTATACGTCATGAACATTGGACAAAATATTGAAATACAATTATTTTGAAAACAAAGAACTTATGTTGTAAACTCGTTTTTTCTCACGAACTGGGCTGTAAATGAGTACAGCAAATTGGGACACTGGTGCCATGGGAGACACACCTATGGGTTCATAGAGGTGCTACCAGTTAGTTGTTCCTCTGTGCTGCCACCACCAACCAGCCTCCCCCAGCTGCATTGACCACAGCCCACGGGCAAGGCCACTGTTGAAAGCTGCAACCACCCTGCTGACCGGGAGGTGGGGGTTTGATTCTCCGCACCATGCCCCGGCCTACTGGTCCCCTGCAGAGCCTGCTGCCTGGGCCTTGCGTGCCAGTTACCTCTCCAAGGTGCCCCAGCCCACTACATACTGCAAAACTGCTGGAGCCACTCACCCTCTGGCGGGGCCCTTGCTGTCAATACTCCGCAATCCACCAGCACATCGCACCAGGGGAGGGGCCTGCCTGTTCCTCTGTGCTGCCACCACCAACCGGCCTCCCCTGACTGCATTATCTGTGGGCCATGACCACTGCTGAAAGCTGCAACCACCCTACTGACCAGGAGCCGGGGGCTCGATCCTCCTCACCATGCCATGGCCTGCTGGTCCCCTGCAGAGCTTGCTGCCTGGGACTTTACGTACCAGTAACTCTCTGGGGCACCCCAGGCCACTACATACTGTCTCCTCCCCCCGCCACAGCCTCCAAGCATTGCATGTCTCATAGCACTCATATCCGGGGGGTCCAGCTTGCTGTGGAGCCTGTGCGGCTGGTGAGCCATTTACTCCTGTTTGTCTGATGCTGCTTCCCTTCTCCACCAACTTCTGGCCTAAGCCTGCACAACTCTTCAGTGTGCGCCGGCGGACATAATGCTTTTGTATTACTGATCACCACCAGCTGCCACTCCCACCCGGCCTCCCCAACTGCATTGACTGACACCCAAAGCGACTGCTGCCTGGGCCTTCCTTTTGGAGGCCTCTCCTGGTCCCATCGAGACCTGCTGCGACGACCCTGCGGGGGCCCCGTGTGGGCCATAGGCGGCCTAGAGCGGCCCTAGACCAATGCGCTGCCCTACAGGAGGCAGCCCATTCTTGTCCTCTTGCTGGGATAGCCTTTCCATGCAAGACTCCTTCTCACTCCATAGCACTTTGCATCCACAGCCCGCATATCCTGAATTGCAGATACCATCATGGGCAAAACCGACGGAAAGCAACCAAAGCTCACCTTTGAAGCCCGCAAATCCGCATGAACGCAGGCCGAGGTGGATGAGGACAATGCCGGCGCCTCCTCGACCGGGCCAACCACCTCGACAGAAGACTTGAAGGAACTCCTCCTTGTGAGTCAGTCAAGGCTCACCTCCTTAGAGGCCAAGATGGACACTATGAATGCATGACTGGACAACCTCACGCACAAAGTCGACCGTCATGAGGCATGAATTAAAGACAGAAAGGGCCGCATCTCAGATACCGAAGACACCTCAACCGCAATCATGGAAAAACACTGAAGATGGAAAAAATACTGATAATAGCAGCAAAAAATGAAGACTTAGAATCTCATTCGAGAAGAAATAACCTGCGAATCCTAGCAGTGCCGGAATCAACTGCCACAGGAAAAATGGAAGACTACATAGAACGCATGCTCACCATGCTTTTTGATAAAAAAGCTTTCTCCACGGTGCTTATCGTAGAAAGGGTGCACTGATCACTGGCCTCATGACATGTGCCTAGAGCTCCCTCTCGGCGAATCATTGTGAGGCTACTTTACTATAGAGATCGGGATGTGAATCTATGACTTGCAAGGGAACAAAGACAACAATTCTTCGAGGGCATAGAAGTTTCACAATACCGGGACTTCACCATGGCAGTCCAGAAGAGCCCGCAGAAAATTTCTGCCTGTGAAGAAAAAGCTTTAACAAGCACACATTGCATACACCATGCTCTTCCTGGCACACCTAAAGGTTACGCACCAAGGGAAACATCATTTCTTCATCAATCCTCAACACGTCAATGACTTTTTAAAATCCCTGCCCAAGCGGCCTATTGACCGATCATCTCCTTCCAGCCAAACAGCCGAAACTGAAGTCCTATCAGATGTGGAATAATACAGATGCTGCTTCCCTTGTTGTGTTTTTGCATGGCATCCAGGTTGTAGTTGGCACTCTCGCTGACTGCCCCGGAATATTACCTGATATGGAATGCATTTTGCCATAGACTGCCATGCAGACTCTGCAGTTGTCTCCCATACTGGCAGCACTTTCAGCTCTCTGTCCTAAATAACTGTTACTAAACACCTGGCATGATGAACCCTTCTACTGCTCCCCGAGCAACCTCGCACCAGTGAGGTGACCCTGGTTTTCCCTCTAGCCTCTACCCATCCGGGAATCCCTGCACTGTTTTAGTTCAATCTAAGTATTGCCTTGTTCCCACTCTCCCCCATTGGGAGCTTAACATATGGGACATTGGGGAAGGGAGGGAGGGAGGGAAATACGTCACAGCAGAATTGGGCTGCTGATGTGGGAGGTGTGGGGGATGTTTTGTTTGTTGCCACTTAGCGATGACCCACCATGCATATGTCCTGTGAACACTGCTGATTCACCTGACAAGGACTCAACACCTATTGTAAGACTCCAGGCAGATGACCATGACACACGGCCCTGGCCCCCCTCGATACAACCCCTTAATGTGGAACTTGAGTGGGCTGGGAGACCCACGTAAACGCAAACATATCCTGGCATACCTCGATAGGCATAACGTATACTGTGCGATGCTTCAGGAGACATATCTTGGCCCCTCCTCAACAATACATTTCGCAACCTGCTGAGCGTTCTACCGCTGCGTCTCCTCTTACTCCACTTATGCACGTGGTACCACCATCCTCATCAAGTGCACTCTCCCCTACACCTCAATCGGCTCCTACACCGATCAGCAGGGCAGAAACAGCAGCTTATGGGGACGGCTGGCTGCACAGTCCATTAGGTTTGTTACCTGTTATGGCCTGAACACTGATGACCCTGAGCTATTCCTTGTCCTATGGGGCAGGATTCTAGATGCTGGCTTTGCCCATGTGGTATGGGGTGGCGATTTTAATGTTACACATGACCCAACAATGGACCGCTCGCACCCCCAACTATACTACTACTCCACTGCACAACATACCCTCAACCACATAATTACGGACCATGGCCTCGTCGATGCTTGGCATCACCTGCACCCACATGACTGAAAATGGATTTGCTTCTCCACCGTACACTCCTCCTGGTCCCGTATCGACTTCTGGCTTATATCTAAGGGGTTAACACCATGGCTGAACCAAGCCTCCCACATCCTGCACACCTATTCAGATACCTCACCAGTGCTCCTCACGCTCGCTCCCCCATCTGAATCCTCACCATACCTGTTGTGGCAGTTACCCACGCATGCACTATTAGATCCTCTATTCAAGTCTGACTCGAACAAGAAATACTCAACTTCTTTCCTCGCAATGAGCACTCAGTTGTCCAATACTCCACGTCTGGTCAGCTTTTAAAGTCACCATTTGCGGAGTATACATTGCCAAAATCGGAGGGATCCTGAGGGATATATGCACTACACTCCAAAAACTGGAGAAAGAACTGAAGCACATGAAGCACAGATACAAACGGATCCCACCCCAGAGCTACATGCACGACTGAAAGACCTCCCCGCTGACTACCAGGAGACAGCGGATTGAAAATGTAGATTTAGGGGGAAATACCCCCAGGCCCGATGATACGGGGAGGGAGAACGGCCAGGCAAAGCGCTTGCAGCCCTTATCCGCCCATCTAGATTTTCTAACACTATTCTTGAGGTCACTGACGAGGACGGCCACTTACACAGTAATACTCCGGACATAGCAGCCACTTTCCAGCTGTTTTACAACACCATGTATACCTCACACAGAAAGCAGCCCGTTGACGTCACCCCTTTTTTTAAGAAACAGCGATCGCATTGCTCAGAGAAACCCAAAGGGAATTTATCCTCGCTGATTTCGAGGACAAAGAGATTACCGCTGCAATTATGAAGCTGCAGTCTGGCTGGGCCCCTGGGCCAGACTGTCTTACGGCTGAATTTTAAAAGACCTGTCACACCACATTCCTCCCCATTTTGCAACAGGTCTACGAGGAAGCCAGGGAAATGGGAACCCTTCCACAGACAATGCGCAAAGCACTCATAATATCACTGCTGAAGCCAGGGAAGCTGGCTGCACAATGCGACTCATATAGGCCGCTCTCCCTTATTAATGTTGACGCTAAAATTTTAGCTAAATTAATTGCAAACCGTATCAGCCCCCTCGGGACTGCTCTTGTGCTCCCTGAGCAGTCGGGGTTTGTGCCTGGTAGGGGAACCTCTGACAATCTCCGCACCCTGTTCGCTGTCCTTCAAGACATTGATCCTGACACAAACGCAGTGGCCGTCTTCCTTGACTCTACTGAAGCCTTTGAGTACCTGGAATGGGACTATTTAGCTTTTGTGCTCCCTCGCATGGGCTATCCCGCTCCATTCTTGGCATGGATACAGCTGCTATATATAGGCCTATAGGCTAGTACACTAATCAGTGGTACGCAGTCCTCCGCCTTCATGATAGCCAGAAGCACTAGGCAGGGGTGTCCTCTATCACCACTCCCCTATGCCCTGGCGATTAAGCCCCTAGCTGCTAAAATCGGCCAACATTATCATGATCATGCCCTTATATACACCAAGAGACAAATCTTAATTTCCCTGTACACTGATGATCTCACCCTCTACCTCCGTAATCCAGGCGACAGTCTCAACCCCATCTTGTGGCTACTTATTGCCTTTGGGCTCCTCTCTGGGGTGAATATAAATTGGGGGAAGTGCCGGATCTTTCCCCTCACTAGTGCCACTATGCAGTTCATGCCCGACTACCCCCTCACTTGGTGCGAGAACACAGTCACCTACTTAGGTATAACAATAACCCGTAGTCGGAGCGATTTGATGACTGCCAATTACGGACACCCACTTGATCTCCTTACTGATAAAATTACCAGATGGATTGCCATGCCGATCTCATTGGCTGGGAGAGCCTCACTAATAAAGATGGTAATCCTGCCTAAATTTCTCTATCTATTTATTAACTTTCCCTATGCCCCAGTAAGCACTTTTTCAAAGCCTTAAACACTCATCTCATTCCCCTCACCTGGGGAGGGAAACAACCACGATTGAACTGGGCAACCATTACTCATCTCTTTAGCTCTGGTGGCTTCGAAATTCCGGATCTGGAATTATATTTCAGCTGTGCACAGGCACACTACGCATCATATTGGATGAACCCCCCTCCTTACATGCCTCACCTGGCAGTTGAAGATGGCTACATGACTCCAACCCAATGCTCCACCTATTTAAGCTCACCTGCTACCTTGAGACACCTTGCTTCAACCACGGTGGACTGCACAACTAGCGCCTGGCAGGACATGACCCGCCGCCTCCACATAGCCAGATTTTACTCTCCCCTGCGGTCTCTCCAGAGCAGACTCAACCTCCTAGTTACACGGGAGGGTGGCTGCCATCAACTCCTCCGAAAACTCTCTATCCAGACCTGGGATAAACTCTACATCAATGGTAATTTCTGCAATAGTGAGGAATTGGCTTTATTCAAAATTGCAGCGCTGAAACAGCCCTGCTGCGAGTGATCGGTGATGCGTTGCATATTCTTGATTCGGGGGAATCATGCCTTCTGATTCTTCTTGACCTCTCTGCAGCCTTTGACACTGTTAATCACAACACCCTCCTTAACACTCTTCAACAGAGAATGGGCGTGAAAGGAACAGTACTCAAATGGTTTGCCTCATTCCTCTCGGACAGATCCCAAATGATCAAGATTGCGAACAGTCTCTCGTCTACACTGGTAGTTGGTCAAGGCGTCCCTCACGGTTATATCCTTGCTCCCACTCTGTTTAATTTCTATCTGGAACCATTAGGGAACCTCCTAAGCAAGTCTGGAATCCTCTACCATTTTTATGCGGATGACACCCAAATCTACCTCAAGGTGTCTTCCTCTCATGATCTCTCACTGCTCAACTCTACTCTTAACTCTATTCACAACTAGATGTTAGTTCACCAACTCATTCTCAATCCCTCCAAAACAGAATTCCTCCTCTTATCTAGCTCCCCCTCCCCGCCTCCTCATCAATCCTTAATGGATCAGTTGAATTTACTCAACAGTAAACCTGTCATTGTTGACTGCGCTAAATCCTTAGGTGTCATACTTGACAAAAGACTTAACCTAATCTCACACATCAACTCCATTGCCAAGACTGCACGTTATCAGCTGCGCCTTCTATGGCAGATTCGTCGGTTCTTCCCGGAGAATGACCTAAAAACCTTGGTCCAATCGCTAGTTCTCTATAGACTGGATTTTTGTAATTCTCTTCTGACTGGATCTTCCCAAATCTCACCTCTCCCCCCTCAAATCCGTCCTCCATTCAGCAGCTCACTTCATTTCAGGGTCCAAACGAAGTGACCACGTCACTCCTATCCTGTATTCTCTCCGATGACTTCCCATCAAGGCTAGAGCTATCTACAAAACGGTGTGCATCATCCACAAAGCTTTGCACTCTTCCTTCCCTCGCTATCTGGTAAATAAACTGAAATTGTCTGGAGGCTCAAGACCTTCTCAGAATGCGGAAAAGTACCTGCTTGAGCACCCTCCTTCAAAAGGCAAATATTGATGGTGCAATCGTTCTCAGGTAATGCAGTGAGAATCTGGGACTAGCTTCCTCCTTTGCTCCATGCCATCACCTCATCCAGATCTTCAAAGCGGACCTTGAATCTCTTCTATTCCAAAGACACTTTCAGAACGAATTCCCTCCTTCTCAGACCCCGCCAGGAAGTTCTTTAGTCGATGTAAATGTGTCATATATATTTATATTTTTGTTTGTACATTCTCTGCTTCTTGTGTTTGATATTGTGTTCCTTTTGCCTGCGTTGTTTTGATTCTATGGCCTGCTATTTTTGTTTGTTGTATTTTTGTAACAGTTCTCTCATGTAACGTAACTGGTTCTATTGTACAGTGCTCTGACACCTTCGGGTAAAGTCCGCGCTTTAAAAAAATGCATTAAAGAAATAAACAAAATTGTTGGGAGATATTCCACCCACCCCCCTGGAGTGTTTCCTCTACATCAGGTCATTACAGGACGTCAAGGATCTTCCCTGTGCTTTCCGCTCGAGCCTCCCATCATGACTCTACTGCATGCCCTGCATCACAGAGACCCCCACACATATAGTGTCATTGCTATATCGCACTACCCAAGCAAACGTGTTCTGGCCAAGACCCTCCCTTGGCCAGAACACGCTGGGAGGAGGAACCTGGTTCCCTGCTTACCGACGAACAATGGTCCTACTGCTGTCAACAAACTGGGAAAATATCATCTAGCAGCCGACTGCGCATTACCCACTATAAATACCTACATCGCCTTTATGCTACACCTGCACAACTAATGTACCTTCACCTTCGAGACACTGACATCTGTAACTGTTGAGGGTGGGCAGGAGCAGATATTAGACACCTTGCTTGGGACTGTGCCTCCATATGATGCTACTGGAGGCACTTGATCTGATGACCTGGTGAGCCCCTCGTTGCGATTCTCGGCTTTACCAGAGAACTGGCCACCCCAGTATGAAAATACATCTCCCTGGCACTCTTGTTAGCTAAACGGCAAGTTGCTGGCAGATGTATTAGAGGGAGGGCGCCCAAATTCAAAGAATGGCTGAACGACCTTATATTTTATCAAGACCAGTTACAAACCTATGCTGAGTTACTGCCGCAATCCTCCCACCCATGTTACATTCGGTCTACCCTCCAAGCATACCTGTTAGCGCAAGCTACCCCAACTGACATTGACGTGGTAACACCACCTGAATGGTGATAACGTTCTCGCACGAGACCCGGACTAGCCGATATCCGTCACTGCATTGTATTAATGTTCTCCGATCATTGTGTGTATCAGAAATCAGCTTTATCGGGATTGTCGAGTGGCAAAGTTTGCTGGTTAAGTTGTTTTGTCATTTGATTAAAAATGAATAAGGATATATTTTTTTAAAACAGTGAGTCCACTACGCCCCACCCTCCCCTGCCCCATGTCACCACCTCACTATGAAGAAAGTACATAGAAGCAGTAGCCCAACCTTCAGAAGTCTGATGAAAGTTATGGGTTATCTGAAAGAGACAATCTGTAATGAGATAGTAGACCCAATGCTCTGAGGTGCTTCAGACACGAAAGATCCCTATTTCTTTGACTGAGGTACTGCAAGATCGGGTCCCACATGGCTATGAATTTTGCACAGGCATCCAGCTGTTGGGATGGGTGCATTCAATGTCAATGAATGGCATGATATGTGCAGGCCTGACAAACGGAATATCAGTAAATGCAATGTGCACGTATACCACAGCCTGCACCCACATAACCTCTTCAATGCTCATCAAAGCTATGTCAAGGTATACCATAACTTGTGCTCACACAACAGCACCAACATCCGCAATAATGATACCAATGTATGACATAATCCATGCTCGTGCGATAATATTATTGTTGCCAATAAGAACAATGTCAACGTAGGTTCAGACCAAAGCATACATGACTTTGTCAACACCAGTACGAGCAATGTCAATGTACAAGATGGCAACTGCATGCACAATGTTGATAATGTCAATAAAAATAACCAATGGCTGCCATATTATTCTTAGGAGTTCCAATAAACTCACATCATTGCTGTCGGATTTACCCAAGGTGACCTCGCCATCAATCCTGAGTCAGAGTTCCATGGTCAAGAAGGTCCTACAATCCATATCCATGCTTTTCGAGTTACAGGTCACAGATGGGGTTCAAACTGCAGGCCAAAACTCACCCAGGGAAAACCCTGATCAATTCCACAGATAGGTAGTTGCGCAATATACAAGTCTAAGGTAATTGGCCACAACAAAGCTAGTTTGGCAAAAGGCTTCCGTTCCCCAGTAATACCACAAAGCTAGATACCACATGTAGATAGGTACACTCAACCAATCAGGACACGCCATGCACACCACATACACACTGGCCCACATTAGCTCTCCCCGAGGTCAAGAGCCATCTGTGTCCTTATCAGATTCCCACATGTGATTGATTTTTTACTAAGATGCTCTTCAGGAATGTAGAGAACATTTCATTGTACCACAAGAACTATATATATTGATGGCCAAAACGTCGTACATCGACCGCAGTGTTTAATTAAACCAACATGCTCCTGTTTTACCAAATGCCTCTTGTCTCTTCATTTATTTGAGGTAAATTGATATCTGAGCAACACTGCATGTCATGTGTTATCTTTCATATGCCAGGAGATGCCATACTCTCAGCAGCCACTTGGAGATGTTAGAGATGAGGTCTTTCCAAAAGAGGCTCAAGATGGCCTGTTTACCTGCCAAGAGGAGGTGCGAGGTTCTCTTCTGTTTGGGGGAATGAAGTGGATAAGTGTTCTATAGGGTTAATTCCAGTAGGATTAATGTGTGATCTTCAAGGGTTGTCCCTTTATTGAGGCGATGGCCTGCAGAGCCTCCTCACAAAACCGTCCCACATGAAGACATGTCCATCAAATGTGATAGCAGGTCACTGTCCCTCTTCTCTAGGTGTGCTTGTGTATAGTCCACGTATAATGGATCTTATTCAGTTTCCCTTCCCTGAGTATCTCTTGTGAACTTTTTCATTCATGTATGTATGGTACCCCACTGTTTATCATTTAGGGAGACACCCAAATCCTCCTCCCACTTAGTCTTGTGAGTCAGGCGTGTCTGCGGGGTGTCAATGAGTAGAGTGACGAAAATTTGAGAGATCAGTATTTGTATCGAGAGGGTCTGCAGGAACCATTCAAAGATTGTGAGGGGTCACATAGCTGCTTTCCTTACACCAGGTTGTAGCACCCAGGATCTGATTTGTAAATAGTGGAATCTCTCCCACTCAGGGATCTGGTATAGCAGTTTGATGTCTTCAAAATACCTGCTGGTATTTCATGGAACATATCTTGGAGTTGATAACATCCTGCATCAATCCATGTGTGGAATCGAGGGCTCTCCAAACCAGGGCAAATTCTGTGTTCCTATCTATCGGGGTTAATGAGGACTGGTACCCCATAGTGCCCCAGTAATATGAAAGGTAGTCCCAAGCGTCCAGTGTAACCTTCATCACATGAGAAATATAGAGGTTGTGGCCACACTGTGATAGAGGCAACCAGAGAACCTCTGTCATCAATCTAACTGTCATACTCTGGTCTATGAAACACCAGGGCTTGTCTGTCTCCACCTGTAGTCACTCCACCATGCATCTCACTTGCGCCGCTCGATAGTGAATATCAGGTACGTTCAACCCTCTGTGTTTTGCATGAAGTGTGCTGGTTTGGTCCTTGAGCCTGGGGCGTCTTCTGACCCATATGAAAGATCTACAGATATCTGCCACCTGTCAGAGTTCTGTGTTGTGTAGCAGGAAGGGGAGAGCCTTAAATATGTACATAATCTTAGGGAGAGTGGACATTTTAAAGGAAGCTATCCTCCCGACCCAAGAGAAAGTTTGAAGGTGTCAGGAGACAGTAAGCACTTTAAGGGAGTGTGCTAGGAGCTTGAAGTTAGCACTCGTGGATGCATACAGGTCCAGGGTCAGGGTCACCCCAGATAAAATTGGGAATCAAGTGTCCACCCAAATGGGGTCACTGTTTGAAGTTGGTGTAGGAGAAGTTACCCCCGTATATCACCTGTCCAACTAATTTCCCAACATTGACTTTCAGGCCCCCCAGTGCCCTATATTCCACCAGTAGCAGAAAGAGATTTTGCAAATAGTGCACCTGGTCCAACACGGTAAGTATGACAACATCAGCAAAGGCTGATACCTTAAAGGTATCTTGATGAAAGGGGACACCCTGGATCCCCCATGATTGCATGGCTTCTGGCGGAGAAGCTCCAGGTAGAGGGCAAAGAGCGTGGGGGAGAGGGCAGCTGTGCTCAGTGCCACTTTGAATCTGAATTGCCTTTGAAAGGGGTATATATTGATCTGAAGTCTGGCCCAGGGGAGGCAACGAGTGCAGTGATTGTTCCCTGGCAGCAGGCACCAAAACCTGCCCACTGCAGCACGGACTTAAACATGGATCAGTCCACCTGGTTGAATGCTTTCTCAGGATCAAGAGAGAGCAAAATCGCCTCCGTGTGCCATTTCCTCATCTGATTGATAATGGGAAAGGCCTGTTTAGTGCTATCACTAGTGGAGCAAGTGGGGACTAAGCCTGTCTGGTGTACATGGATATGGGGTGCTGGGTAACTCTTGATGTGGGTCACCGGATTTTATCCATAAGTTTAGTAGCAAGGTTCAGATGGGAGTTGGGGTGGTAGGGCTGACAAAGAGTCAGATCTTTTTCTGGCTTAGCTATCAGATAGATGGTGGATTCTGCCACCATCGAGGACAGTGCATGAAACTGTGTCAGCTAATTAAAAACCTCAGTCAACAAGGGGGTTATTAGAGATGTGGCATTTTGAGAATACAGCTGTAAAGCAGTCTAGCCCTGGTACAATTTCCAATTTGAGGTGTTTTATTGTGTGTAGTACCTCTGACTTCATGATGAGTTGGTCAGGGATGTCTCTGTACTCCCAGTGCCTGTATATAGGTATGCAGAGCCCCCACCTTCAGCATGTCCACCCTGTACAAGGCACAGTAGAACTCATGGAATGCCTCGGCCTCGCAGTTTCATAGGTGCACACATGCCCAGCTGAGTTCTTTACCTAATGAATGTATGCCCTGGTGCGATGTGCCCTGAGTTTGTTGATGAGGGGGAAGCCAGCTTCGTCACACCCCTCATAGAATCAGCCCCCATGTGAGTCAGTGTATATTTGGCTCTATCATATTCCAGAGTATGGATTTGGCTGTGGAGTGCTGTAAGGCTCCTCCATAGTTTCTAGAAGGGGCCGACCTAATGTTTGCCTTCCACTTGGGTTAGGTAATCTTTTAAGCAGAGCATATCAAATTCTCTTCTTCACCTGAGGTTTCCTCTTTGACGTAGACGCCTCGGATGACTGTCTTTAGGGCATCCCACACCACCAATAGATGTACCTTTCCTATGAGATCTCACAGGGGGGTGTTGTTCAGCTCCCAAGACCCTCAATTGCGCTCCCAGTCCGTGGCTGACCAGGCAAGGGCAATCTGCACTGGGCTATGATCTGAGTTAGTCATTGGCCCATGGTAGATGTCATTCACCCGAGAGAGCACCTGCTGATTGACTATGAGGTTGGTGTGGCATATGGGTTAAAGACTGCTGAAAAGTGGGAAAAGGCTATCAGTAACGGGCAGCAATGACGCCATGTGTCTGTGAGGCCTAAGTCGGGTAGGAGCCTCAGACCTGCCACTGACAGAGCAGGTATGTCTTCCAACTGCTGCTGAGACTTGATTTTTAAAAAATATTGTTTAATTATATTTGTCCCAAACAAAGCATTAATTAAAATTGATAGCAATGAGTCACAGTAGTCTCTTGATCAACAATAGCCACACAGTGGTGCTCCACCTCCTTACATCAAGTGAAATAGCAAAACCATAAATACATATCTCCTGTCTGACAAATCAACATACATGTAAAATACTGAGGCTATTCGATTGAAAGTTGCTCTAGCACCGATCAATATCCAGGAAGTGACTCTGCAAACATGTAATCATCAACAATAAAAAAAAAACATAAAACAGCAAACCCCTCCTCCCATCCACCCTCCCAGCCCGCCCCTGCCCCCGGTGTGTCTCGTACTATAGCGCTGCAAAACCTCAAATAAGAAACTAAATATTAAACTTCTGTGCAACACTTTAATCAACATTACATAGCCATACCATTGTAGGGAGCTGTGAAGAGCAGCAGTCCCCCAGCCAAGGTTACTTGGAATATCACAACCTACTCAAGCAATCAAGCAATATCCACTGTGCTTTAAGGTGAAGCCATTGGTTAACCCGCTATCGAGTTGTCACACGCCTCTATCTCCGGTGTCTGCAGCGACACTACAAATGCTTCCCAGGCCCTTGCGGCCTCCATGGCTTTATCTCCCCGTGCTCATCTAGCTAGCTGGCACCTAAGTGTGCTTTCACTCGTGGCCCTTTTTATCAATTCCATTTTCCATCTCAGGACACTAGGACCCCTTACGGCCTTCCAGTGCGCGGTAATATCCCTCTTGGCCAGTAATAATCCCAAATCCAGAAATTTGCTTGTTACTCTTGTCTTGGGTGTGTGGGGAAACCAGTGAAATAAACAAGTACCCATGTCAGATGTTATCTGTCGCTCTGTGACTAGGCATAACAGTAATACCACCTCCACCCAGTATGTCCCTAATTGTGGACAGTCCCACATCATATGCTTAAACTCTGCCCCTTCTAAAGTACAACGTGGGCAGTTCGCAGTATCAGTATTAAAATAATTATGTATCCTAGCAGGATAGTTGTAAGATACCCTCTATGTAATATCTGATGCTGAGACTTGATGAATGTGGCATGCATCACCCAGTTAAGGTCACCACTGAGCAGAAGGGGGTAGTGAGTGATGCCGACATGTCTTTGGGCCACTGGGATTAAGAAAGCCATCTGCCCCACGTTAGGGCAGGGAATGGTGCCAATCATGATGGTCATGCCCTGCCAATTTCCTGTCACCAAGATCCAACTCCCCTGGTTGTCTATAAAAACTGTTTCATCCCCGTGGGCACTCAGAAACTCAGGACTCCACACAGTTCAATAGTATTGCTCAATCTTTCTTTTATTGTTAAAGTTATAATTCATGAAATTGTTTCCTTAATGAAATTTGTTAATCATTCCATTTCGTTTAAACATCATTATTCCATTTGTGACATTGTTGCTTTGAATTGCTCCAATGCATTTCGGGCAAAAAACAGCCCTTCCTCAGGGAGCATCACCGTTAATTCAGAAAAACATAATAACATCAATCCATCATGTGTTAACAAACCTAAACTATATAATCAAATGTTGAGGTAAATTGTGGTGGCTTTTGATGTGACACACTTTTTTTCTGGTGCCAAAGTACGCCGAAATGTGCTGGTGAAGTGTATGTGAAACAAAAGTTACCCGATAAAGTCAATGCCGATCGTGTGAAAAAAACAAAACGTGCATGTCTTTTCCTTACAAATGTTCGCGACTCTAAAGAAAGAAGATCAATATGTGAATATTATAAGCCCAACCGTATGTATTCAAGTTTATCTTAAGAATCTGTATGACTATTCACTGACCTTAGTTCATAAATCGATATCCGACAAGATCCGAACAAGCTCACTGGAACGCTTTCGGCGTTTCCGTGTTCCAAGAAACAACATATAGGCGATTAAAGCTAAAAAAATAGACTTCGCCGCGGCGGTCATCAACACACTGCTACCTCTTCATCAGGCAGTGATGTTTCCAACAGAACACAAAAGGGAAGAGCACAAACGACACCAAGAGCTCAAGAAACACCACAGGGCGATGAATCACTGATAGCTACAATAGCTGCAACCAGTGCTTTTTTAGACCAAGGCCAGCCGCAAAAAGGAGACCCAGGAGGGAAAAAGGAAAAGGAAAAAGAGCATCCCAACACAAGAAGTACACAATACCGAAGAAGGACAAGGAGAAAAAGAAAGCGTTGGTGAAGTACAACTAGTGATCAACATTTCGGATTATAATTTACCAATAAACGAGATCAAAGAATGATTGAGCAATACTATTGAATTGTGTGGAGTCCTCATTTGTTTGAGGAACCTATATCTGAGTGCCCACGAGGATGCAACTAATGATTCATTAGGAGCACGTTTTGCTTGTATTGAAGAGGACATCTAGGATGGAAGACGCCAACCGCGGAGCACTCATAACTAGTTTACCCCTTTATTTGAAATTATTTTGGAACATTGGAAAAAAACAGGCAGTGCACCTGCATCAAATATTGTTTCTACTCCATAAAAACTGTTGCTCATAAGATTTCAGAGAATCCCTAATGTGGATTGTGACCCCTGACGTTTTAGAAGGAACTGAAGCATGATACTGGAGAGGGAATAACCTAGATTAGAACCAAGGCTTGTCCCTCTGGAGCAGAAGTGGCCCTTGAAGGAGGCAGATGTCGGCTCCAGTCTGCTATAGTTCACCCATAATACCAAGTCACTTTGTGGGGTTGTTCAAACCCCTTACATTATATGTGAGGACCTGTAGTGTGGGTGGAGACTGCACTGCGAATGGTGTATGGTGCGTGTCTGCCCAGTGTTGTCTGTCACCTGGTCATGACGGGGACCACGGGTGTCTGGGTAGAACAGGTGGTGATCCCACTCCTGTGAAGCCCAGTTAACTAATATAAACAAAGCTAACAGGCCAAGAAGGTCAAAAGATAACAGCAATGTGTAGGGAGAGCTGATATGGGACCAACCTTCATAATCTGCATTCCAATGAAGCGTGCAACGTAAGTGAGCCTACATGGGTTATCGGCCTCGTGACAGTGCCTCTGGCACTCCCCTAAGGACCACCGCCTCCCAAAGCAGTAGACAAAAAGGAATACCTTAGTGCTGCTTGCCGAGGTTACTCTGAAGTTAGCAGTGGGATGATGTCATGGGGCTGTTGATGCCTCATCATGCGATGGCTCTGGGCTCTCTCCAGTAATCTGCCACAGGTATGAGAGGAGCCTCTCCCTGCTGTCCTCAATCACTTTACTGTCTAGTTTGCCGGCCCTGTGCCTCTGGTGGCCCTTGGTCCATGCTGCAGGCAGCAGAGCCACTCTGCAGGTCGTCGGCTGTGTCGGATCTGCCTCTGGGAGTGGCAGGCCAACGAGCTTCTCCTCCCAGTGCCGTGCCCCCTGCCCTGCCTGCTGCCTATTACTTCTCGCGGCCCCCGCTTCGTGTGAGCCGCTCGAGATTGACTTTTGCCGCTTCGCTTCTACACTGAGGAGTGAAGACTGCGGGAGGGACCCTGCCCTTTTGGATCCTGTAGCTGAGTGCAGCTGAGGAGTGCCCATGGCCGCAGAGGAGGTGAGAGGCGCGGTGACCGGGACTGCGAGGACCAGCATTCCTGAGTCATCGACAGCTGGTTCCTCTTCCCGGCCGTGCCGCGCCCCCTCCCAGTGCGCGCCCCCTGCCCTGCCTGCTGCCTATTACTTCTCGCGGCCCCCGCTTCGCGGGAGCCGCTCGAGATTGACTTTTGCCGCTTCGCTTCTACACTGAGGAGTGAAGACTGCGGGAGGGACCCTGCCCTTTTGGATCCTGTAGCTGAGTGCAGCTAAGGAGTGCCCGTGGCCGCAGAGGAGGTGAGAGGCGCGGTGACCGGGACTGCAAGGACCAGCATTCCTGAGTCATCGACAGCTGGTTCCTCTTCCCGGCCGAGCCGCGCCCCCTCCCAGTGCCACGCCCCCTCATACCTTATAAGCAGACCTGCTAACGCGCATCGCGGGACGCGCGCGGGTCGTAGCCCGGGGCGAAGCCCGGGCAAAGGGCGGGCCCTCTACGGCCCTCCAAGGCCAAACTAGGCTTGGCTTGGCATACCCTCTAACGCCTATCACCTTGTTTGTTGATTGTACAGAACCTTATCGTATTTAAGTCATTAGCAGCGGTAATGTCGAATATTGAAGTTGATGATTATCCACCCAGGGTAGGTGTATCTATTTTGGGTCCATTAGACAAATATTTCACCAGAGCAATTATAGACGTTGACAGAGACATTGCACTAGCTGAACGGCGTGCTGCTCGTCGTCTTTCCATCGAGCTATTAAAAAACACTGCAACTGTCCCTCTCACCCAGAATATCAGTGTTACACACATAGATCACGCCGCTATGGTAAATATAGACGCTGATCTGTTTAACACCGATAGTATTCCCTTAATATTTCAAGTTAGCTTGTCCCCAAAAAATGCCACTTTGTCGACATCCGTTGCCGGTCAGTCAGATCTACCTCCCCCTAGCAACTTTTTTACTGATCTTATTGATCTTAATACTCCTACAACTCCTATAACTCCAAAGGTGGTTGCACACCCTAGTCAAAGTTTTACCGGGTCCCAAACAGGTTTGGGTCCTGATCAGCAAGTGCAACTATGTACTTTTCCCCCTGTGGATCCTAAACCATTAACTGTAAACAATTTTTCTAAAAAGAAACAGGCAGTTATCCGCTCACCTCCTAAAAACGAAGGAGAAGAGGTTCGGGAAAAATATCCAGTCCCGCCCGTAATCTATTGCCTTCCAAAGACTCCCTCACTAAAGAATTACTTAAAATTGCAGAAGGGGTCCCGATTATTACTTCTGCTAATAAAAATCCCTCCCTTGTTCCACCTTCCTTGAAAGATTTTGTGGATGCGATGGAACATCTCCTGAAAGCTTTACTACTACCTATAGCAGAGAGAGTCAAGAGAATAGGTGCCCAATTGGATATACTCACTGAAGGCCCAAATTTAAAAACTCCATTAAGAAAGGACGCACCAAAATAACTACTATAAAGGAGGCAGAAAAAATATCAATTAAGGCTAAAATAACACCCGCAGTAAGTACTACTGCTGCGCAAACCCCTCTTGCCAAAAAGAAACCGGTAAACACTAAGGTTCCCACCGTATCAATGAAGAAGCCCCAAAACCCACAGGTACAGCCTTCTCAAATAAACTCATTTATGGAATCAGCAAGAATGGGGAGCAAAAAGTCACTTCCTGTGATGAACAAGGATGGGCCTAAACCAACTAGAGTCCGACGAGAAAGAAATGTGGATTTACCCCCAGCTGCTTCTAATAATGTCATCATTTTAACAGGGGTCCCACCTTTACCAACCGGACCCCTTGAAAACCACACTAGTTTAAAGAACAAAGTCATTTATTGGCCATGTAAAAATAGGCCATTGCCACCCCATATAAATGGTGACATTATCTCTGTGCGACAAACAAACTGGGTTGGAGTGCGCCCAAAGGACATAGAGGGCAATATTCTAATCATCACCTTTAAAGACTCTAGAGTTATACCGCACATTAGGGACTGGTTTTCTGACTACCATAGGGGGATGATCACACCTAAAGAGGTTAGCTACTTCTATCCTGAAGCCTTAATGCTTCGTAAAACACACCGCCCTAAACAATGCTATGATAACTACCCTTTCCCCCAGCATCGAAGATCATCTTATAACCCCTATTCCTTCAGGCCAGGACCCATGGAAAATAGATTCCTTTCTTCCGTCCGACATGGCTATCCTGGATACGGTCATTATTCGCCACCTACCACACCTCAGTGGAACATTCCTTGTCACAACCAATATGTACCACTTTCTGGCCTGGACGATATTGAATGACTTTTTGTTTCTGATGATAGCCCTGAGAAGGGGAATGTAGCTGGTACCACTCTTAATGTAGTACCCTCAGGTTGTACTGTCCCGTGTACTAAGATAGCTGATAAAGGGTTAGAAAATCGAGTAGTTTACTCGGACTCCTTACCTACGTCACCATGTGTAAATCAGCTAAATAACACAGTGTCACTTTATAACCATCTTGAGAATCGAGCCACATTCCCTGAAATCCAGATCCTTAGTTGGAATGTGGCTGGTATTTCCACTAAAATAGTTTTACCACCTTGGCTTGACGTGGTTAGCCCTTTCTCAGTTTTATGTTTTCAGGAGACGTGGGTACAAACCCCGGTACATCTTTTGGGTTTTCAAACCTTCCATTCACCGGCGGCAGAAAGTAAGCAAGGAAGAAATAGGGGGGGCTGTGTATATATGTGAATGTAGTTGGGGGTTTTAGGGTTCGGAAATATTTCCTCAGTGAGTATTATCAAATAATTGCCATTCAAATGAGCATATCACTGAACCTGTTAATAATTAATATTTACAATAACATGTCATTACAGGCTCTGGAGAGAGCATTAAATGAATTGTCTAACACTGTTGAGTCTATTAAAGAGCAGTATGGGGGTGAATGGCTTATTGCTTTCATGGGTGATTTAAATTGTTACCCCTGTCAACTTGCTTCTAGGGGACTTTGTGATTTTTCCTCCACCCCTGAAAATGAAATTGATGATACCCCAAACCACTTTATGCACTCTAAAACAGGGGAGCTATTAAATAACTTCTTAGCACATTTTAATTTAGCCTTTGCAAACGACTTATGTTCCCCACTGAAATCCTTCAAACCTTCCTTCCATGGAAGAGGTACAAATTCCACTATCGATTTTGTACTTTTTTCCAAAACATATGCTTCCCTGATATCCTCTTGGGATACGCTTGATCACTTATATGGTGACCATTACCCCTTAGCTCTTTCTATCCTTTTACCATCTTCCACTACTCGTAATTACTCTCATCCCATAACTTATGAGCAACCAATCACAGTAGGGGCGACAAATGGCTATACCCTAAAATGGGAAAAAATTGATCCCACAAGCCTCCTTAAGAATCTCCTACAGTTGAGGTGGGACGAGGTGCATGTTTGTCTATCCCCGACTGAACACCCCCAAAAAATTCTTGTAGCGTTTCTAAAAATTCAAGAAAGCCTAAAAAAGCTACTAACTCGTCAGTTCAAGCCAGGTCATTTTACTCCAAAAGAATGGTTCGATAAAGATTGCACGCGAGCTTTAAAAACTCTGAAGAAAGCCTTACAATCTATACCGAAGTCACCATCGGAGATTCGTCAGGCTAGATCTCGGTACCACCTTGCCATAAAGAGCAGGAAAAAATCTTTGAAAGCGGAAGCTTGGCAGACACTATTGTCAACTAGTGAAAGCCGTGACTCCTCAGCTTTTTAGAAATTTGTTAAAGCCCAACTTCCGTGGGTTAAAATGCCCGAGAGGAGGTTAGATCAGGCAATTGATGGAGAAACTTCGGCTGCATATTTCCAACAGCTGTACAGTAAATCTAGTCTTTCTGATATATCTTTATCAGATTCTACCCCTTCTTTCAATACTACCACAATGGGCCTGAGAGAGGGTTCTCCTAATATTGTTTTTCTGTGTGAGGAGGTTACTCTCGCCATTAGAGAGAGCCCTTCTGGCAAGGCCCCCGGCCCGGACGCCATTCCAGTGGATGTCTTCAAGGCCGAAATAGACTTCTGGGCCCCGTTATTAACTTCTGCCTTGAACTGCGCAAATACTTATAGCCAAATTCCAACTTGGACAGAGGCCATTGTGGTACCCATATATAAAAAAGGAGATAGGCAGGTACCCTCCTGTTACCGTCCTATCTCCTTGCTTGATGCGCTAATGAAAGTTGCAGGACGCATAAACTTAAAACGCATTCGAAGTTGGACAGAGGAGGCGGATCTACTTTCTAGATTTCAGTATGGCTTCCGAACTGGTAGGGGCACAGTCGAACAGAGCTTGAATTTATACTTCTTAATGTCCAAATACGTAACCTCTTTGTTACATTTATAGATTTGAGCTCTGCGTTCGACTGTGTCGACCATGACCAGTTATGGAGTGTTCTTAAGCAACTGGGGCTGAACTTATCCATTCTTAATTTTATTATGGACTTGTATAGAGATGCGGGGGCAAGGGTGCGGTACGGACAGAGAGGGGAATGTTCCCCTAGATTCACCATTGCTAGAGGTGTGAGGCAGGGGTGCATATTAGTCCCCCTGCTCTTTTCCCTTTACATAAACGCTGTTGGTGACTATATGCGGATGGTTGAATGTGACTACCCTAAGGTGGAGGGGCAGGCCGTCCCAATCTTGTTATATGCCGATGATGCGGCTATACTGTCGCAAACAAGGTTGGGGCTGCAAAGGGCTGTAACGAAATTTACCCACTTTATGCAAGAAAAACGTCTGAAAGTAAACATCGGTAAGACCTTTTCCCTGGCTTGCAGTAAGGGTACCAAGAAAACCCGATGTCCGATATTTATCGAGGGACAAAAAATAGATACCGTAGAACAATTTCCTTATTTGGGTATCTATTTCCATAGAAAGGTGACCTGGCAGTCTGCTGTAAAAGCCAGGACGCTTGCTTTTACCAGAGCGACTGGGGTTTTGAGAGACTTTGCCATCAAAATAGGGGGGAGACCTGTCAAGCAGCTTATTTCCATCTATAAGGCAAAATGTGTAGCAACGGCAATTTACGGGGCTGGACTCTGGGGAATTGATACTATAACATCTATCCAGAAAGTTGAAAACCAGTTCCTAAGATTCTTGCTAGGGACCCCGAAGTCAACATCTATTTTTATGACCCACATAGAGCTGGGGTTACCATTTATTTCTGATGTAATTAAGACTGAGCCCTTTCTTTTATGGCACAAGATTTGGACCACCACAGAGACAGCTTTTAATCGAGAAATAATTGTTGACAGCCAAAAACTAGATGGGGCTAATCATATAAAATGGTTGTCATATGTTAAAAGGTTTTGCTTTGAAATTGGTCGCCCAGAGTATTTCACTGATCCTCTGAGCCTGGAGCATATTACCCGGAAAGCTTTGAGAAAACACCTAATGGATCATCTAGAGGCGAAAAGATGGGTTCTTCAAAAATCTCATAAAAGTGCCCTGGATTTTCAGAGGATCACCTTGTCCCAGGGTCTACAATTATACCTTTATTCAGACATCACCTGTTTCTCTAGAATGCTTCTCTCTAGACTCAGATTGGGCTCCTTTTTTCGACTTATTACTTTTCCCTCCTGCAATGACTGGTCCCGAAACTTGCCCCCTTGCCCATGTGAGGACACTTCACCTCAATCCAATATTCATTTTATATTGTTTTGTAAATATTATCTAGTCCCCAGAAAATCCTTATTGAGACCCTTATTGAAGACCTGGGGTCTGCGGTCCTGTAAAGATGCTTTTGACCGATTACGACATCTGGAGAATACGGACGTGATAATTATTATGGAAAATGTTTTGAAATTGCTGCTAAAATTTAGAAAATCACTAATTTAGGAATTTGTTACGTTGGGACATATGGATTTGTATAAATATTTATTGTATTTTATTGTTTTTTTGGAAAATGTAACTCTTCTGTTCCTTGAAACTCATGCTTCTTTTATGGATTCACATGTAACGTATGCTTTTATGATTTCCTTGTGATAATCGAATAAAGCTTATTTGAATTTGAATTTATTATTTTTAGATTTTAGATGTGGGTTGTGGGTTTTGTTGGGGTATGTGGTGTGAAGTAAATTAAGTTTAATAAATGAATAAATATTATTTTAATTAATATTAATTATGAATGTGATATATAATTATGTAATTGTGTCAATCATTTTCTGTTTATTTTATGAGTGTGTTGTGTGTTCTATGGGTGTATTTTGTGGGAAGTTATAATGAATTAATAACTAATATTTGATTCATGATATTTCGTTGATAAACATTTCTGTTTTCGGTGAATGTTATGTGTTTTGCGGGGTTATAGGGTGGGAATTAACTAAAATAAATGTATGTAATAAATATTTTTTGTTCATAAATCATTTCTAAATAAAAATATTTATACGTATGAACATTATTTTTGTATTTTATTTATAATATTATGTGTAGGTATTTCTGATTTGTATTTAACAGTGTAACATTTGCATTTTTAATATTATATATATTTGTATTTTATTTTTCAAAATATGTATGTTTTTTATATAGTTTGTTTTTGAAAAATAATTTTATTTTGGTTCAAGATATTTTGTTTGGTTTTAATGTTGCACAGACTAAAGTGGGTATCCAATCCAACACTTTTCCTACTGTTGTACTGAATGGAGTAGGAATAGTTTATTTTACCCCGCCACACTTTACCTATTTTTATACTGACTGGAGTGGGAATATTGCACTGTACCCCTCCACTATCCAACACTTTCCCTATGGTTTTACTGACTAGAGGACATTTAGTACGTTTTACCCCTCAGAATCCAATACTTTCTCTACTGTTACACTCATTGGAGCGGGAATAGTACATTTTACCCCTCCACAATCTAACATTTTCCTGACTGTTGTATTGACTGGAGTAGCATTAGTCAATTTCCCCCCTCCGCAATCCAACACTTTCCCTACTTTTTTATTGACTGGAGTGAGAATTGTTAATTTTAGCCCTCTGCAGTCCAACAGTTTCATTACTGTTGTACTGGCTGGAATGGGTAAGTAAATATTACCTACCCCCATTCCAACACTTCTAGTAGTGTTGCATTTATTTGAGTGAGATTTGAAAATGTTACCCAGTTTATTAATTTGCATTGCATGAAGTGGGAGTAGTATATCTGTTTATATATTTACTATAATAGTTTGCATAGTTTTGTATGAATTGCAGTGGGAATAGTATATATATTAAATTGAATATGTTATAATTATAATTTAGATTATTATGTTTTTGTTTACTTAAAATTATAGTTTTTGTAATTAATAATGTTATAATGTGTAAAATAATTTGTATGAAATGTAAATGCTAATTAGAACGGTTTTATTTTTGAAGATATTATGTTATTGGGTAAATATATCCATAAATATTTATTTGATATATTTCTATATTATTTTGAAATTATAATATACATTAAAATTATTAGTTTAATGATTGTTTTTAAGTAGATATATGTAAACATGTGTATTCATTATTATATATGCATGTTTAACTTTTTTACATTACGTTTGTTAAAATATATATTAAATAATTTTTTAATGCATGTTTCAATTTAATATATTTAATATGTATTATTTGTTATATATTTAAAAAATGATATTTAAGACAATGATATTAATGACATTATTATATTTTTCAGGTATTTTTGCCCTTAACATTATACGTAGAGTGTGATGATATTTTTGACAACAATATTTTGGCCACAATATTTTTTTATAGCGATATTTTGAGGGTTGATATTTTGTCAGTGACACTTGTCCTCAATTAGTGTAAACTGATGTCCCTAGACTAGCATCTATGCTGAAGCCTGTCACAATCATCCACCGGTTCATGCACCACCTTCTCTCCATCCTCTACCTTCCCGCCCAGGCCCACCACCTCTCTGTGGACCTCCTTAAGATTTCTGCAAATATTTATTTTGACTGTCTGGATTTCATCCTTCAGGTCCTGGAAGGCTGCCAGAAGGAAGTCCCTGGTGAATCCCTGGTCCGACCGACAGGCATCATGGTTGTAGACACTCTCAGGGGTTCAAAATTGTGTGGCTGGCTCAGCGTAGGTCAGAGTGCGGGGTCTGATGGAACAGTGCCTTAATGGATTTGTCCTTCGTCTCCTTGTTCCGATCATGTTTCGTTGAGGACTGGCTCATCTGGATGTGGGCTTCTAAATGTTGGGAAGCTGGCCTCTATTTTGTTACCAGACTGTAGTGTCCAGACTTCTAGTGGGCCTTGCCTTCCAATGAGGAGCACATCACTTCTGCAGGACTGAAGTTTGTCTCCATGCCAGAGGGTGCCCATAGGAGGAATCAAGAAGACAAATTTGGTAGGCCAAGACAGCTCTTTTGCCAGGTCTCACCAGTGTCCTTCCGGTAGGGGTGCCACATCACTCGCCCCACCTCTGCTATCATCATCAGATGCAGAGGCATTGCTTCCGTCCAGGAGTACTCTGCTGCTGCCCCATCACAACACTTCCCCAACTACACGGTCGGCCCGAGAAGCAGTGAGGGTGCCAGGGGGGTCCCTCATCGAGGGGCTCACTGTTGGTGCATGGTACTGACCTCCATGGCCGCTGGTCCGCACAACAGGTCTCCAGTTTCAGGTGAGCTGCTCTTTTGAGCATACACCAACCAGTGTGGCCCCAGGTAAAGCTTAGGAAAGGCCATGGTTCAGTCACTTGACTGCCCAGGAGCATCACCTGCACTGTCGCTCACACCAAAGCCTTCATGCGCAGTGTGCCGTGCACACGGCGCCATGGTGATAGGATGGGACCAGTGGGGAGCTTTGGCTGGAGCACTGAGATCAGGCATCCACCATCTTAGGTGCCTGGCCATGCCCTCCAGAAATAGTTTGGGTACATAATACAGCAAGATCCAGTCACAAATCATTTTGTACTGATGTCACTTCATATCCTTGGTGATATATTAAGGTAGAGGTTGGTGCAAACACCTTGTACCACTGTATTATTAAAATACATCAATGGCACTAATAATAGTGATGAGAACATTTGTTTAGTGATATTTTTTGTGGTGATGACGTGCTGTATTGTTTTTGTTGTGTTGTACATTGGTGTTGCTCTATTGCAATGTGTTGTTGTGTTTTACTTTGTTTTTTGTGCTGAACATTTTGACTGTTTTGCTCTGTCGACCATGCATGGGACATGACCTCCATGGCCGCTGGTCCGCACAACAGGTCTCCAGTTTCAGGTGAGCTGCTCTTTTGAGCATACACCAACCAGTGTGGCCCCAGGTAAAGCTTAGGAAAGGCCATGATTCAGTCACTTGACTGCCCAGGAGCATCACCTGCACTGTCACTCACACCAAAGCCTTCATGCGCAGTGTGCCGTGCACACGGCCCCATGGTGATAGGATGGGACCAGTGGGGAGCTTTGGCTGGAGCTCTGAGATCAGGCATCCACCATCTTAGGTGCCTGGCCATGCCCTCCAGAAATAGTTTGGGTACATAATACAGCAAGATCCAGTCACAAATCATTTTGTACTGATGCCACTTCATATCCTTGGTGATATATTAAGGTAGAGGTTGGTGCAAACACCTTGTACCACTGTATTATGAAAATACATCAATGGCACTAATAATAGTGATGAGAACATTTGTTTAGTGATATTTTTTGTGGTGATGACGTGCTGTATTGTTTTTGTTGTGTTGTACATTGGTGTTGCTCTATTGCAATGTGTTGTTGTGTTTTACTTTGTTTTTTGTGCTGAACATTTTGACTGTTTTGCTCTGTCGACCATGCATGGGACATGACCTGCATGGCCGCTGGTCCGCACAACAGGTCTCCAGTTTCAGGTGAGCTGCTCTTTTGAGCATACACCAACCAGTGTGGCCCCAGGTAAAGCTTAGGAAAGGCCATGATTCAGTCACTTGACTGCCCAGGAGCATCACCTCCACTGTCACTCACACCAAAGCCTTCATGCGCAGTGTGCCGTGCACACGACCCCATGGTGATAGGATGGGACCAGTGGGGAGCTTTGGCTGGAGCTCTGAGATCAGGCATCCACCATCTTAGGTGCCTGGCCATGCCCTCCAGAAATAGTGTGGGTACATAATACAGCAAGATCCAGTCACAAATCATTTTGTACTGATGCCACTTCATATCCTTGGTGATATATTAAGGTAGAGGTTGGTGCAAACACCTTGTACCACTGTATTATGAAAATACATCAATGGCACTAATAATAGTGATGAGAACATTTGTTTAGTGATATTTTTTGTGGTGATGACGTGCTGTATTGTTTTTGTTGTGTTGTACATTGGTGTTGCTCTATTGCAATGTGTTGTTGTGTTTTACTTTGTTTTTTGTGCTGAACATTTTGACTGTTTTGCTCTGTCGACCAATTGTTGTGTTTGACTGTTATGTATTGTGTTGTTATCTTGCTTTGTATAGGGTATTGTGTTACATTCTCTTGTTTATCTTAGAGATGGTCACGCATGATGCTACAACAAAATGCAGCACAATTCAATGACTTCTCTAGGGTGCCTGGAGGGACTCGCCTCTCCACTGGGATTCCTCTCTCAGATGATAGATGTGCATAGTACAGAATGGGGAGTGACTGGTCTCTCCACTCAGGCCCCTCTCTCAGATGACGGGTGTGCACAGTAGGATGTGGGGAGGGACTGGCCTCTCCATTCAGACCTTTTTCTCAGATGGCAGGTGTGCATAATAGTGTGTGTGGAGGCACTGACCTCTCCACTGAGACTCCTTTCTTGGATGACGGGTGAATGTAGTAGGCTGTGGGGAGAGACTCAACTCTCTATTAAAATGTCTTACCAAGCTGATCGAGGTAAATAGTAGACTCTGATAAATACCATCTGCAGTAAGACTCCTTGCTACAGTGACAATACCATAGTGGATTCAGAGATCGCCTTTCCTTTCTACTTTTCAAGATCTCGAGAGAGTCCAGTGAGAACGTATTTTTTGAAAAAAACAATATACATTTTCTTTCATCACAGTACCGAAATCTTAAAGACCTCCTGTGAAAATCTCGGAGGACAGATTTACTTTCTCCTGCTCCCTTATTTAGCTCTGTTACTTCATTTCCACAACACCTGCAATTTTTCACAGTAAACAGTAATGATGGCCATTTTAGTTCTAAACCTCACACAGCCAGCCAATCACTGCGCTCATTCCCATGGGGCTTGCAGACGTCTTTCGCTCCTGTGGGAATGTGAATGCTCACTGGAAAAATGAGCCTCACAACTGTGTCTTGTGAGTTGGATATGACGGAACTCTTTTTGTTCTTGACGGACTCTGTATCACAGTGACATAGGTGCATGGGCAATAGAATTCATGCTGTAGAATGTTCTGTTAAGGGTAACACTCAGAGGAATAAAGACATGTAATACCAAGCTCTGTGTGGTGTGATCATTTGTATGTAGCCGTGCTGGGAAGGACACTACAACTGGTGATGAGATAGGGGATTGGGTAAACCCTGCAACCCAAAGGACCGAGAGTGCTCTCCCAGAGAGTTTAACATGGTCCAGAAAACTGCTTGTGCGTATCACGTGGGACTCAGTGAAAGTGAAAATAAGTCCCCATCAGGAGTGTGCATCAGTTATTGGAACAATATGTGAGACATTTTCAGAGGGGAATACCGTGGGCACACTTCAATTCCCAGAAGGCCATTCTTTGGCCCCGCCCACTGGGGCAGGTGTTTGAAATAAATGTGTGTGCAACGAACAGCGCTGCTTGGAGTCTCTTACCTGTGCCACTGATGAAAGGATCCTAATCCTGAAACGCGTCTGGTGAGATGTTATGAAGGCTGTTCTCCATGAGAAGGTACCTGCAGGCAAGGTGCCTAATAAAGATTTGTGAGCAACATTATCTCCAGGGTGGCTTCACTTCAAATGGGTTCCTGTTTTTGTTGGAGATATATATATCCTGGTGCAATACGGAGCGTGGAGACGAAAATTCGGCAGTAGCACCGCCCGAATTTCAGAAGAAGAGTCGCCCCGCATAGCAAAAGCTGCATTGAAACCTTATTCCCCGGGAAGTGGCGGAGAAGTACTTCGTCGCCGCGAGAGCCGGGTAAGCAGCGCATGCTTGAATGTTTGAATAAGACGAGCGGGGACGACATACGCAAGATTTAGGGCGAGGCGAAGGGGTGGTTTCACAAGTAAAGATCTACACGGATACCGGGCTCGGTATCCAAATACAAACATTTAAAAAAATGTTTAGCGACGCAGCACGTGAGGAAGCGGCTTTGGGGATGTTCAAAAAGAAAAAGATTGAAGCTGCACCAAACGGCAACTCAGCCAATAGAAAGACCTCTGGCACCTTTGCAGCGAAATATCAAAAACTTGAAAGACTACACGAGAGAGAGGTCCGGAAGTGGTGGGAGGCGACCTCTCTCCAAAATTATATCGAAGTGGAGAGGGTCCCTCGTTGGCTGCAGGTGTACACCATCCCCGCTTATGAGAACCCAGACACACCACTTCTGGAGGAATGGAAGATCCATACGGCTTCCTTTTGTAAAGGGAGTCTTCAGCTATTGGTCAGGTTCGCTTGGAGCGACAGAGCCAAAGTACTCGAAGAAATTCAAACCTTGGAAGAAGAGTTAGAAAAGAATCCGGACAAAAAGGAACGTGAAGATTTCAAGGAAGAAATGAAAAAAAGATTACAAAAATATGAATTAAAAATTCGGCAAAGAAAGGAAGAAAAATTCGACAGAGATGAGAGAGACTATTCTATGGGCCGCATTTTGACTTTCGACAGAAAATGTGATGGGCCCCGCAAAGAAATGATGCGTAAGAAACTAAACCCACCTAAGCCCTCTGAAAGAGTGGAGACATCGGAATCGGATTTAACAGCATCGGAGCACTCAGGGGATGACGTGGCTGGACCATCAAGGCCCCCTAAGAAAACCCTTTTTCACGAGGAATTCGATCTGATCAGATCAACATGGCTACGGGGAGGCAAAACCAAACCCCCAGAACAAAATATAGGAGAACAAGGAGGGGAGGTAGGAAGAGGAAGGGGCAGAGGGGGAGGTCAAAATCAAGCGACTACAACAAAGAAGAAGAGAGGGGGAAGGTGGTAAACACAGGAGACAATCTGACAATAGTAAATTTGACTGACAGAAAATTAACACCTGATGAAGAGTCCGTATTGAAATTAGGATTCTCATTTTGTCCACCGACCAACTTGGAATATACCCAAACAAGAATAGATCTTTTTAAGTTTGTCAGAAAATTAAAATTGCACAAATACTATAAATTGAAACCTACAGTCAAAGGGACCAGACTCCTACAAGACACTATAAGGGATACGGACATCATACAACTTGATGACCTGACAACATTGGAAGCCCTAGAGGAGATCAGGACTGAGACTTGTATGGAGAGACAAGACCTCGAGACATGGACACAGAGAAGTAGAAATTTGGGAATAGGGCAGGAGGCACCAAGAACTAACTTCAAACCTATTTCCCAATTCCTTCCCCAGACACCACAAGACGCCATTGATATCTTCAGTGATGCTATGTTGAAAGATCTGGGCGAATTCCGGTGTAAAGACACACGTAAATGGACTAGACGCACACTCACCAAAGGACAATCGATAGCCTTAAAAAAACTACAGGAGGAGCCGAATATAATTTTTAAACCCTCGGATAAAGGCGGCAACGTTGTGCTCCTGACTAGGGAGCAATATGTGGGTGAGGCAATGAAACAACTTAACAACAACAACCATTATGAACGTACGACTCAGAAAAAATACCAAGAAAGTATTGAGGAATATGGCAAATTGATCCTCAAATGGCATAATAAAAAAATGTTGGACACTGATGAGTTTTTATTATTAAGATCAAATCATCCCATTATACCTACATTTTATCAGCTGCCTAAAATTCACAAGGATGCTAAGATACCACCGGGACGACCCATAGTATTGTCTACGGGTAGTCTCACTGAGAACCTGTCAATTTTCATTGATCACTTTCTATTCGGATGTGTAGCTACTCTGAAAACCTATATCAGGGATACTAAGTATTTCATCATGAAGTTGGAGAAACTAAAATGGAACAATGCATACACCCTAATTGTGATGGACATTACAAGTCTCTACACATGTATTGAACATACTCAGGGCTTAAGGGCAGTTGAGTACTTTATGAAGAAGAGACCGCTGAAATTTGCTGGGCATAGTACCATGCTCCTTGAAATGACTGAGTTTTGCCTATTGAATAACATCTTCCTATTTGAAGGCATTATGTACAGACAGGTCTCTGGGACCGCGATGGGAACTTGCTTCGCCCCCAGCTACGCGAACTTATTCATGGGCTGGTGGGAGGAGCAGGTGGCCTGGGCCGACGGTAACCAATCATGGTCCAATCACATAGTCTCCTGGCACAGGTATATGGATGACCTTTTTATGGTTTGGGAGGGTTCATCGGAAAGTGCCAGGGACTATATTAAACATCTGAATGACAACAATCTAAATCTCCGCTTCACGGGCGAGGTTAGCTTTGTGGCAGTGAGCTACCTCGACCTGAGAATAGAGATCAAGGGGAACGAGGTAATGACATCACTGTATAGAAAACCTACCGCTGTTAACAGCACACTACATGCTGACAGCGGACATCCAGCTTCCCTAAAGAAAAGTATCCCTTATGGGGAACTTTTGCGCCTTAAGCGCAATTGCTCCCGAGATCAGGATTTCATGAGATGCGCTGAGAGATTTAAATCAAGGGGATATGACAGTGCCCTTCTTACTAGGACTCTTAACAAAGTGTCCAAAATTCCACGTCATCAACTATTGACGAATGCCAGAGATGCAGCAAAACAAAGCAAGGATGAAGGAAAGTTCCGTCTTGTCACATCATTTTCCGAGGATGCCAGTTTTTTGAAAAACATCCTTAAGAAGAACTAGCATGTTCTGAAAACTGATCCTATCATTGGACAAGACATTCCCCCAGGCCCTCTAGTCACTTTTAAAAAGGCCAGATCCATTAAGGATCTATTGGTACACAGTCACCTTGACATCTCCAAAAAGAAAGATCACACCCTGAAAGACATGAGAGGATTCTTCCCGTGCGGAAAGTGTAAGGCTTGTGCATTCAGTAAGAGGGTGTTAGGCTACCGGGTGCCAGGATTGCAAGAACGTAAGAAAATATCTAAATTTATCACCTGTCAAACATCATATGTTGTCTATTGCTTGATTTGTCCGTGCAATCTCAAATACATCGGGAGCACGGTTAATGGTGTCAAGCTAAGAATTTTGGAACATATGCGGGCCATATCAAACAAAGATATGTGGAGTAGTGTGGCTCACTGGTTAGAGGCGGCAGGCCCGAGAGCAAAAGTCTGCCCGGGACCAGGGTTCAATTCCCGACGCGGCAGGGTCGTGGACCTTGGTCAGCGGACTCGATAATTCTCGCTTTGGTGCTTACTCTAATAAGGGGTTCCACTCGGCAACTCTGGGCATTAGCTTGCCTAATCTCCACAACGGCCCCACCAATTCCGGGGATGCCTGGCTCCACCTTGTGGACTCCCAGCAAGGGACATTCCACAGGGAAAGCCAGGACGGGTTCCCCAGAGTTATACAGCGCCAGGAGACCTATGGACGGGTAGCAGTGCGCTTTATAAGCTCAAAAACATTTACATTTACATTTACATATGAAATCACCAGTAGCCAGGCATTATGCCATAAAACATAAAAGCGACAGAGATGCCTTGCAATACTTTGGCATTGATCATGTGCCTGACCATGAGAGAGGAGGTGACAGATTAACCAAACTTAGACGTCTGGAATCAAGATTTATAATTGATCTCCAGACAAAGACTCCCAAAGGCCTTAACAGTGGGGAGGAGCTTGCTGTACATCTGGGAAAATGAACCTTTCATCTCTCTTCTTGACTAAACTGTACAACATTAGTGCATCCCCTTCTAGCTGCTAACTATTTTTATGACTAAGGGAAGAGCCGATAGATGGCTAAATTATGAGGTACACTTGGCGGCTCATGTTGAAGTCGCCCATGCCGATCCACGGCAAGATTCACTGTTATACAAGCTGTGCAATAATTCATCAAATGTATAAGTATGTTTATTTTAATTATTTGATACAATGTGATTCATTGACTCTGAATGAACGTTCATTTAAGACATATGAAATCTTTAACTGTAAGTACATTGTACTTTTGCACTTTGTAAGATGGCGCTCACCGATGTCTGATGGTGAGCAGTCCTACCTCTCTATCCCTTATTCTTTTACGTGTTGGGTCCCTTTAAAGATAAGCTTCCGTGTTTCACTGCTGTGAACACATTGACAAAGGGGTTTCCCGAAACGCGTCTGTGTGAAGCGTTGATTGCAAAATAAATCTAATCTTGTGAGAAAACCACCCCGCGAGTGCCGCTTCCTTCCTTCCCGGCTGGGAGAGGGGGGGTCTTGGAGCAATTATATATATATAGTGAGTCCAACTAACTATAACGTGGGAATTTCAATGGTTTTGTATGAGTAAAATGTTCAGCTAACTATAACTGGTGTGAAACCTATGGTTTTTTCAGTGAATTTGAAAGGTTTTTTAAATGGTAATTCCTAACTATAACGAGTGTGAAACCTATGGTTTTTTCAGTGAATTTCAAAGGTTTTTTAAATGCTAATTCCTAACTATAACGATTGTGAAACCTATGGTTTTTTCAGTGAATATGAAAGGTTTTTTAAATGCTAATTCCTAACTATACCGAGTGTGAAACCTATGTTTTTTTCAGTGAATTTCATAGTTTTTTTTAAAGTTAATTCCTTTGTATATCGACTTTGTTACCTACGATTTTTTTGATTTTTTTTATTAGCTATTTTTTATAAATATTAATTATAATTATTGTTTTTATTACAAAACATTATTTGTTCACTGTATTTTTCTTTTTTTTTAATCATTTTCTCTTGGTGCGCTCAGGGTGCGCGCACTGGTAAGCTCTCCCGAGAGCGCAGTGAGAGCGCTATTTTTGCGTTCGTAAAAAAAAATATGTAAGAAAACTAAATAATAATACAACACATTCAGTACCATACTTATAAAAGCAGTATTATTGATTCACGTAATGAAAATGATTTTGCATTTCCGTAAAGCTACCAAAACGTCACTCAGGCGCGCCGCGCAAGCGCCCCCGGAAGCGCCTACGTTTGCGCCGCGTAAGCGCCCCCGGAAGCGATCCGGTGCGCGCAGCGTAAGCGCGTCAAGTCATGTGACCTTAAAATAACACTTTTCATTGGTTGCTAACAGTTTTTTTTTACAAAGAATGAAATCCCCACCCATTTCCTTCACTTCTTCTTTCACTTTTGTGACTGCAAGACCTGTCTTTTTCCTGCTTAATCTTTTTTGGATTATCATGGCTGCCAGAGCATCCAGCAGCAGTGATGACTCTGATGGATTCATAGGTGAAGAGCCTCCTCAGCCGAAGGTGAAAGAACATTTCATTTGGAAATTTTTTGATATACCTGAGAGACGTAAGAAAGTAAATGCTCCAAAGGTGGAGTGTAAGATCTGCCATCTGTACTTTCCCGAGGAGACCCCACAAGGAAGTACAGTTTTGGTAATTCTACCATGATTCGCCACGTGCAGAGAAGGCATCCCCAGAACTATGCCCGGGAGAGTGTCAGGGCTCTGGCACGAGAGGCTCCAAGAGATGGTGCCTCTACTTCAACTGTAGGAGCAACTGCATCGGTGAGGGGGCGACCAGAGCAGCTGATCCCAAATATTCAGCCTGCTTTTTATGAAGCCTCAATCAAATGCAGATATTGTGATCAACTCCTTTGTTATGGGGAACAAAGTGTTATGAACATGGTTCGAGCAATAGAGAACCACCGCTGCCATCCCCAGCCCTAATTTTGATTTATTTTTTTTGCTCCTGTTGAGCAGTTTGCCATTCCCTGTTTTTGTTTTTGTTCAAAAAAAAGGAAAAAAAGAAGAAAAAAAAAGTTATTTTCAGAACTACCTCCAGTTCTTAAAAAAGAGCTGTATTCCTATAAAAATGAAAAAGAGTAACTGAAGTGGAGTGCAGTGAGAGAGGAGAGGAAAATGAGTGATAAAGCAAAGAAAGGGACAAGAGGGGAAGGGAAGTGAAGTAGGGGGACTGAAAGAAGGTGAGTGTGGGGAAGGTGAGTGAGGAGAAGGAGAGTCAACATGGGGAATGAGGATAAGTGAAGAAAATTTAGTAAAGGAACGGGGGTGTGGAAGGGTAAGAAAAGAGCAGTGATGTTTAGGAAAGAGTGGAGATACAGACTGGATAAAGGCAAGTGAGTGTGAGACAAGGTGAGTAAGGGAGTGAGGAGACAGAGAAAGTGAAGGAAAAAGTGAGAGTAGAAGACTGAGGGCCTCATTTATGAGGCCATGCGTCACTTTTACGCCGCCGGTGCTTCACTTTTTGTGATGCACCAGTGGTGTAAAAAATGCGTCTTGTTGAGTCATATTTACAAAGTGACGCATCTAGGTAGATGCGTCACTTTGTAAACCCTGCGCCACATTATACCTGCGCCAGGTGTAAAGTATGCAAAGGAGGTGTATTGACGCAAGGAAGGGTCGTAGAAGTGACGCAGTGAAATCTATGAGATTTCACTGCGTCACTTTTAGGACGCCATTGCGTCAAAATCTTGCGCCTGCCTCACAGCAGGCGTAAGACTGACGCAGGCCCTTTCACATGGGGCTGACCCATGTGAAAGGATGCATTGCTGGAGTTGCGTCAATTTTGTGACACACTCCAACAATGCATCACTTTTGCGCTTACAGATACGTCAGAAATACTGTATCTGTAACTCCTTGCGTGAGTGGAGCTAGAGACTGGATAAAGACAAGTGAGTGTGAGACAAGGTGAGTAAGGGAGTGAAGAGACAGAGAAAGTGAAAGAAAAAGTGAGAGTAGAAGACTGAAGTCCTCATTTATGAGGCCATACGTCACTTTTACGCCGCCGGTGCGTCACTTTTTGTGACGCACCAGCGATGTAAAAAATGCACCTTGTTGAATCATATTTACAAAGTGACGCATCTAGGTAGATGCGTCACTTCGTAACCCCCTGCACCACATTATACCTGCGCCAGGTGTAATGTATGCAAAGGGGGCGTAGTGACGCAAGGAAGTGTCGTAGAAGTGACGCAGTGAAATCTATCAGATTTCACTGCGTCACTTTTAGGACGCCGTTGCGTCAAAATCTTGCGCCTGCCTCACAGCAGGCGTGAGACTGGTGCAGGCCCTTTCACATGGGGCAGGCCCCATGTGAAAGGATGCATTGCTGGAGTTGCGTCACTTTTGTGACACACTCCAGCAATGCGTCTCTTTTGCGCTTACAGATACGTAAGAAATACTGACGTAGCTGTAACTCCTTGCGACATAATGCGTCATATATTAAATATGACGCATCAGGAATGTCGCAAGGAGAGAAAGTGAAAGAAAATGTGAGAGTAGAAGACTGAGGGCCTCATTTATGAGACCATGCATCACTTTTACGGTGCCGGTGCGTCACTTTTTGTTACGCACCAGTGGTGTAAAAAATGCACCTTGTTGAGTCATATTTACAAAGTGACGCATCTAGGTAGATGCGTCACTTTGTAAACCCCTGCGCCACATTATACCTGCACCAGGTGTAAAGTATGCAAAGGGGGTGTATTGACACAAGAAAGGGTCGTAGAACTGACACAGTGAAATCGATGAGATTTCACTGCGTCACATTTAGGACACCGTTGCGTCAAAATCTTGCACCTGCCTCACAGCAGGTGTAAGACTGACGCAGGCCCTTTCACATGGGGCTGGCCCCTCGTGAAAGGATGCATTGTTGGAGTTGCGTCAATTTTGTGACACACTGCAGCAATGCATCACTTTTGCGCTTACAGATACGTTAGAAATACTAACGTATCTGTAACTCCTTGCGAGAGTGGAGATACAGACTGGATAAAGGCAAGTAAGTGTGAGACAAGGTGAGTAAAAACTGTTGCTCATAAGATTTCAGAGAATCCCTAATGTGGATTGTGACCCCTGACGTTTTAGAAGGAACTGAAGCATGATACTGGAGAGGGAATAACTTAGATTAGAACCAAGGCTTGTCGCTCTGGAGCAGGAGTGGCCCTTGAAGGAGGCAGATGTCGGCTCCAGTCTGCTATAGTTCACCCATAATACCAAGTCACTTTGTAGGGTTGTTCAAACCCCTTACATTATATGTGAGGACCTGTAGTGTGGGTGGAGACTGCACTGCGAATGGTGTATGGTGCGTGTCCGCCCAGTGTTGTCTGTCACCTGGTTATGATGGGGACCACGGGTGTCTGGGTAGAACAGGTGGTGATCCCACTCCTGTGAAGCCCAATTAACTAATATAAACAAAGCTAACAGGCCAAGAAGGTCAAAAGATAACAGCAATGTGTAGGGAGAGCTGATATGGGACCAACCTTCATAATCTGCATTCCAATGAAGCGTGCAACGTAAGTGAGCCTACATGGGTTATCGGCCTCGTGACAGTGCCTTTGGCACTCCCCTAAGGACCACCGCCTCCCAAAGCAGTAGACAAAAAGGAAGACCTCAGTGCTGCTTGCCCAGGTAACTCTGAAGTTAGCAGTGGGATGATGTCATGGGGCTGTTGATGCCTCATCATGCGATGGCTCTGGGCTCTCTCCAGTAATCTGCCACAGGTATGAGAGGAGCCTCTCCCTGCTGTCCTCAATCACTTTACTGTCTTGTTTGCCGGCCCTGTGCCTCTGGTGGCCCTTGGTCCATGCTGCAGGCAGCAGAGCCACTCTGCAGGTCGTCGGCTGTGTCGGATCTGCCTCTGGGAGTGGCAGGCCAACGAGCTTCACAGCAAAACCGGTACCAGGATGCTTATTTTTGGTCCAAGGAAGACCTGGCTTGGCCATTCATGCTGAATATACTTGTTACATTTTTAGTAGTTATTAAATGTATTTCTTCACATTTTGTGTTTTTTAGTTCTGTAGTGGGTTGTGGGTTTATAGAGGTATAGGGTGGGAAGTAATTTAATTGACTATAAATAAATGATTATTTTTTATTTAATATTATTTATTTAATTGATATTTAATTATGTTAATTTTTTTATTAAAATTTTAATGTAAATTTTATCTGCGTGTTTTAGTGTTTATAGGGGTAAAGGGTGGGAAGTAGTTTTTTTCATTAATTAATAATTAGTTGTTAATTATTATTAATTAATTTATAAATTCATAATTATTTATTTTAATCATTTAATTCATTTTTTTAGGTGCAGGTTGTAGGGTTTATAGGGGTAAAGGTTAGGGAATAAAGTAATTTTAATTAATTTGTTGTTAAATACTATTTATCATTTAATTGCTAAGTAGGTAATTTAAATGTGTAATTAACTTTTTTAATTTAAATTTTGGTTCGTGCGGTGGGGTTTATAGGGGCAAGGGGTGGGAAGTTCTTCACTTTTAATGAATTCATATTTCGTTTTTAATTAATGATAATTAATTATGTTAGTTGTGCAATTATATTATTTTTAGATTTTAGATGTGGGTTGTGGGTTTTATTGGGGTATGTGGTGTGAAGTAAATTAAGTTTAATAAATGAATAAATATTTTTTTAATTAATATTAATTATGAATGTGATATATAATTATGTAATTGTGTCAATAATTTTCTGTTTATTGTATGAGTGTGTTGTGTGTTCTATGGGTGTATTTTGTGGGAAGTTATAATGAATTAATAACTAATATTTGATTCATGATATTTTGTTGATAAACATTTCTGTTTTTGGTGAATGTTATGTGTTTTGCGGGGTTATAGGGTGGGAATTAACAAAAATAAATGTATGTAATAAATATTTTTTGTTCATAAATCATTTCTAAATAAAAATATTTATACGTATGAACATTAGTTTTGTATTTTATTTATAATATTATGTGTAGGTATTTCTGATTTGTATTTAACAGTGTAACATTTGCTTTTTTAATATTATATATATTTGTATTTTATTTTTCAAAATATGTATGTTTTTTATATAGTTTGTTTTTGAAAAATAATTTTATTTTTGTTCAAAATATTTTGTTTGGTTTTAATGTTGCACAGACTAAAATGGGTATCCAATCCAACACTTTTCCTACTGTTGTACTGAATGGAGTAGGAATAGTTTATTTTACCTCGCCACACTTTACCTATTTTTATACTGACTGGAGTGGGAATATTGCATTGTACCCCTCCACTATCCAACACTTTCCCTATGGTTTTACTGACTAGAGGACATTTAGTACGTTTTACCCCTCAGAATCCAATACTTTCTCTACTGTTACACTCATTGGAGCGGGAATAGTACATTTTACCCCTCCACAATCTAACATTTTCCTGACTGTTGTATTGACTGGAGTAGCATTAGTCAATTTCCCCCCTCCGCAATCCAACACTTTCCCTACTTTTTTATTGACTGGAGTGAGAATTGTTAATTTTAGCCTTCTGCAGGCCAACAGTTTCATTACTGTTGTACTGCCTGGAATGGGTAAGTAAATATTACCTATCCCCAATCCAACACTTCTAGTAGTGTTGCATTTATTTGAGTGAGATTTGAAAATGGTACCCAGTTTATTAATTTGCATTGCATGAAGTGGGAGTAGTATATTTGTTTATATATTTACTATAATAGTTTGCATAGTTTTGTATGAATTGCAGTGGGAATAGTATATATATTAAATTGAATATGTTATAATTATAATTTAGATTATTATGTTTTTGTTTACTTAAAATTATAGTTTTTGTAATTAATAATGTTTTTAATGTGTAAAATAATTTGTATGAAATGTAAATGCTAATTAGAACGGTTTTATTTTTGAAGATATTATGTTAATGGGTAAATATATCCATAAATATTTATTTGATATATTTCTATATTATTTTGAAATTATAATATACATTAAAATTATTAGTTTAATGATTGTTTTTAAGTAGATATATGTAAACATGTGTATTCATTATTATATATGCATGTTTAACTTTTTTAGATTACGTTTATTTGTTAAAATATATATTAAATAACTTTTTTAATGCATGTTTCAATTTAATATATTTAATATGTATTATTTGTTATATATTTAAAAAATGATATTTAAGACAATGATATTAATGACATTATTATATTTTTCAGGTATTTTTGCCCTTAACATTATACGTAGAGTGTGATGATATTTTTGACAACAATATTTTGGCCACAATATTTTTTTATAGCGATATTTTGAGGGTTGATATTTTGTCAGTGACACTTGTCCTCAATTAGTGTAAACTGATGTCCCCAGACTAGCATCTATGCTGAAGCCTGTCACAATCATCCACCGGTTCATGCACCACCTTCTCTCCATCCTCTACCTTCCCGCCCAGGCCCACCACCTCTCTGCGGACCTCCTTAAGATTTCTGCAAATATTTATTTTGACTGTCTGGATTTCATCCTTCAGGTCCTGGAAGGCTGCCAGAAGGAAGTCCCTGGTGAATCCCTGGTCCAACCGACAGGCATCATGGTTGTAGACACTCTCAGGGGTTCAAAATTGTGTGGCTGGCTCAGCGTAGGTCAGAGTGCGGGGTCAGCTGGAACAGTGCCTTAATGTATTTGTCCTTCGTCTCCTTGTTCTGATCATGTTTCGTTGAGGACTGGCTCATCTGGATGTGGGCTTCTAAATGTGGGGAAGCTGGCCTCTATTTTGTTACCAGACTGTAGTGTCCAGACTTCTAGTGGGCCTTGCCTTCCAATGAGGAGCACATCACTTCTGCAGGACTGAAGTTTGTCTCCATGCCAGAGGGTGCCCATAGGAGGAATCAAGAAGACAAATTTGGTAGGCCAAGACAGCTCTTTTGCCGGGTCTCACCAGTGTCCTTCCGGTAGGGGTGCCACATCACTCGCCCCACCCCTGCTATCATCATCAGATGCAGAGGCATTGCTTCCGTCCAGGAGTGCTCTGCTGCTGCCCCATCACAACACTTCCCCAACTACACGGTCGGCCCGAGAAGCAGTGAGGGTGCCAGGGGGGTCCCTCATCGAGGGGCTCACTGTTGGTGCATGGGACTGACCTCCATGGCCGCTGGTCCGCACAACAGGTCTCCTGTTTCAGGTAAGCTGCTCTTTTGAGCATACACCAACCAGTGTGGCCCCAGTTAAAGCTTAGGAAAGGCCGCGATTCAGTCACTTGACTGCCCAGGAGCATCACCTGCACTGTCGCTCACACCAAAGCCTTCATGTGCAGTGTGCAGTGTGCCGTGCACACAGCCCCATGGTGATAGGATGGGACCAGTGGGAGCTTTGGCTGGAGCTCTGAGATCAGGCATCCACCATCTTAGGTGCCTGGCCATGCCCTCCAGAAATAGTTTGGGTACATAATACAGCAAGATCCAGTCACAAATCATTTTGTACTGATGCCACTTCATATCCTTGGTGATATATTAAGGTAGAGGTTGGTGCAAACACCTTGTACCACTGTATTATGAAAATACATCAATGGCACTATTAATAGTGATGAGAACATTTGTTTAGTGATATTTTTTGTGGTGATGACGTGCTGTATTGTTTTTGTTGTGTTGTACATTGGTGTTGCTCTATTGCAATGTGTTGTGTTTTACTTTGTTTTTTGTGCTGAACATTTTGACTGTTTTGCTCTGTCGACCATGCATGGGACATGACCTCCATGGCCGCTGGTCCGCACAACAGGTCTCCAGTTTCAGGTGAGCTGCTCTTTTGAGCATACACCAACCAGTGTGGCCCCAGGTAAAGCTTAGGAAAGGCCATGATTCAGTCACTTGACTGCCCAGGAGCATCACCTGCACTGTCACTCACACCAAAGCCTTCATGCGCAGTGTGCCGTGCACACGGCCCCATGGTGATAGGATGGGACCAGTGGGGAGCTTTGGCTGGAGCTCTGAGATCAGGCATCCACCATCTTAGGTGCCTGGCCATGCCCTCCAGAAATAGTTTGGGTACATAATACAGCAAGATCCAGTCACAAATCATTGTGTACTGATGCCACTTCATATCCTTGGTGATATATTAAGGTAGAGGTTGGTGCAAACACCTTGTACCACTGTATTATGAAAATACATCAATGGCACTATTAATAGTGATAAGAACATTTGTTTAGTGATATTTTTTGTGGTGATGACGTGCTGTATTGTTTTTGTTGTGTTGTACATTGGTGTTGCTCTATTGCAATGTGTTGTTGTGTTTTACTTTGTTTTTTGTGCTGAACATTTTTACTGTTTTGCTCTGTCGACCAATTGTTGTGTTTGACTGTTATGTATTGTGTTGTTATCTTGCTTTGTATAGGGTATTGTGTTACATTCTCCTGTTTATCTTAGAGATGGTCACGCATGATGCTACAACAAAATGCAGCACAATTCAATGACTTCTCTAGGGTGTCTGGAAGGACTTGCCTCTCCACTGGGATTCCTCTCTCAGATGATAGATGTGCATAGTACAGAATGGGGAGTGACTGGTCTCTCCACTCAGGACCCTCTCTCAGATGGCGGGTGTGCACAGTAGGATGTGAGGAGGGACTGGCCTCTCCTTTCAGACCTTTTTCTCAGATGGCAGGTGTGCATAATAGTGTGTGTGGAGGCACTGACCTCTCCACTGAGACTCCTTTCTTGGATGACGGGTGAATGCAGTAGGCTGTGGGGAGAGACTCAACTATCTATTAAAATGTCTTCCCAAGCTGATCGAGGTAAATAGTAGACTCTGATAAATACCATCTGCAGTAAGACTCCTTGCTACAGTGACAATACCATAGTGGATTCAGAGATCGCCTTTCCTTTCTACTTTTCAAGACCTCGAGAGAGTTCAGTGAGAATGTATTTTTTGAAAAAAACAATATACATTTTCTTTCATCACAGTACCGAAATCTTAAAGACCTCCTGTGAAAATCTCGGAGGACAGATTTACTTTCTCCTGCTCCCTTATTTAGCTCTGTTACTTCATTTCCTTTGCTGGGGCATCTGTGCGCTCAATAAATCCCGGTAACATAACATAACATAACATAACATTTCCACAACACCTGCAATTTTTCACAGTAAACAGTAATGATGGCCATTTTAGTTCTAAACCTCACACAGCCAGCCAATCACTGCGCTCATTCCCATGGGGCTTGCAGACGTCTTTCGCTCCTGTGGGAATGTGAATGCTCACTGGAAAAATGAGCCTCACAACTGTGTCTTTTGAGTTGGATATGACGGAACCCTTTTTGTTCTTGACGGACTCTGTAGCACAGTGACAAAGGTGCATGGGCAATAGAATTCATGCTGTAGAATGTTCTGTTAAGGGTAACACTCTGAGGAATAAAGACATGTAATACCAAGCTCCGTGTGGTGTGATCATTTGTATGTAGCCGTGCTGGGAAGGACACTACAACTGGTGATGAGATAGGGGATTGGGTAAACCCTTCAACCCAAAGGACCGGGAGTGCTCTCCCAGAGAGTTTAGCATGGTCCAGAAAACTGCTTGTGCGTATCACGTGGGACTCAGTGAAAGTGAAAATAAGTCCCCATCAGGAGTGTGCATCAGTTATTGGAACAATATGTGAGACATTTTCAGCGCACCCACGAGGGGAATACCGTGGGCGCACTTCAACTCCCAGAAGGCCATTCTTTGGCCCGCCCACTGGGGCAGGTGTTTGAAATAAATGTGTGTGCAACGAACAGCGCTGCTTGGAGTCTCTTACCTGTGCCACTGATGAAAGGGTCCTAATCCTGAAACGCGTCTGGTGAGATGTTATGAAGGCTGTTCTCCATGAGAAGGTACCTGCAGGCAAGGTGCCTAATAAAGATTAGTGAGCAACATTATCTCCAGGGTGGCTTCACTTCAAATGGGTTCCTGTTTTTGTTGGAGATATATATGTCCTGGTGCAATACGGAGCGTGGAGACGAAAATTCGGCAGTAGCACCGCCCGAATTTCAGAAGAAGAATCGCCCCGCATAGCAAAAGCTGCATTGAAACCTTATTCCCCGGGAAGTGGCGGAGAAGTACTTCGTCGCCGCGAGAGCCGGGTAAGCAGCGCATGCTTGAATGTTTGAATAAGACGAGCGGGGACGACATACGCAAGATTTAGGGCGAGGCGAAGGGGTGGTTTCACAAGTAAAGATCTACACGGATACCGGGCTCGGTATCCAAATACAAACATTTCAAAAACTGTTTAGCGACGCAGCACGTGAGGAAGCGGCTTTGGGGATGTTCAAAAAGAAAAAGAGTGAAGCTGCACCAAACGGCAACTCAGCCAATAGAAAGACCTCTGGCACCTTTGCAGCGAAATATCAAAAACTTGAAAGACTACACGAGAGAGAGGTCCGGAAGTGGTGGGAGACGACCTCTCTCCAAAATTATATCGAAGTGGAGAGGGTCCCTCGTTGGCTGCAGGTGTACACCATCCCCGCTTATGAGAACCCAGACACACCACTTCTGGAGGAATGGAAGATCCATACGGCTTCCTTTCGTAAAGGGAGTCTTCAGCTATTGGTCAGGTTCGCTTGGAGCGACAGAGCCAAAGTACTCGAAGAAATTCAAACCTTGGAAGAAGAGTTAGAAAAGAATCCGGATAAAAAGGAACATGAAGATATCAAGGAAGAAATGAAAAAAAGATTACAAAAATATGAATTAAAAATTCGGCAAACAAAGGAAAAAAAATTCGACAGAGACGAGAGAGACTATTCTATGGGCCGCATTTTGACTTTCGACAGAAAATTTGATGGACCCGCAAAGAAATGATGCGTAAGAAACTAAACCCACCTAAGCCCTCTGAAAGAGTTGAGACATCGGAATCGGATTTAACAGCATCGGAGCACTCAGGGGATGACGTGGCTGGACCATCAAGGCCCCCTAAGAAAACCCTTTTTCACGAGGAATTCGATCTGATCAGATCAACATGGCTACGGGGAGGCAAAACCAAACCCCCAGAACAAAATATAGGAGAACAAGGAGGGGAGGAAGGAAGAGGAAGGGGCAGAGGGGGAGGTCAAAATCAAGCGACTACAACAAAGAAGAAGAGAGGGGGAAGGTGGTAAACACAGGAGACAATCTGACAATAGTAAATTTGACTGACAGAAAATTAACACCTGATGAAGAGTCCGTATTGAAATTAGGATTCTCATTTTGTCCACCGACCAACTTGGAATATACCCAAACAAGAATAGATCTTTTTAAGTTTGTCAGAAAATTAAAATTGCACAAATACTATAAATTGAAACCTACAGTCAAAGAGACCAGACTCCTACAAGACACTATAAGGGATACGGACATCATACAACTTGATGACCTGACAACATTGGAAGCCCTAGAGGAGATCAGGACTGAGACTTGTATGGAGAGACAAGACCTCGAGACATGAACACAGAGAAGTAGAAATTTTGGAATAGGGCAGGAGGCACCAAGAACTAACTTCAAACCTATTTCCCAATTCCTTCCCCAGACACCACAAGACGCCATTGATATCTTCAGTGATGTTATGTTGAAAGATCTGGGCGAATTCCGGTGTAAAGACACACGTAAATGGACTAGACGCACACTCACCAAAGGACAATCGCTAGCCTTAAAAAAAACTACAGGAGGAGCCGAATATAATTTTTAAACCCTCGGATAAAGGCGGCAACGTTGTGCTCCTGACTAGGGAGCAATATGTGGGTGAGGCAATGAAACAACTTAACAACAACAACCATTATGAACGTACGACTCGGAAAAAATATCAAAAAAGTATCGAGGAATATGGCAAATTGATCCTCAAATGGCATAATAAAAAAATGTTGGACACTGATGAGTTTTTATTTTTAAGATCAAATCATCCCATTATACCTACATTTTATCAGCTGCCTAAAATTCACAAGGATGCTAAGATACCACCGGGATGACCCATAGTATCATCTACGGGTAGTCTCACTGAGAACCTGTCAATTTTCATTGATCACTTTCTATTCGGATGTGTAGCTACTCTGAAATCCTATATCAGGGATACTAAGGATTTCATCATGAAGTTGGAGAAACTAAAATGGAACAATGCATACACCCTAATTGTGATGGACATTACAAGTCTCTACACATGTATTGAACATACTCAGGGCTTAAGGGCAGTTGAGTACTTTATGAAGAAGAGACCGCTGAAATTTGCCCGGCATAGTACCATGCTCCTTGAAATGTAAATGTAAATGTAAATGTATTTGAGCTTGTATGCGCACTGCTACCCGTCTGTAGGTTTCCTGGCACTGTATAACTCTGGGGATCCCGTCCTGGCTTTCCCTGTGGGATGGTCCCTGATGGGAGTCCTCAAGGTGGAGGCAGGCATCCCCGGAATTGATGGGGCCATTGTGGAGATTAGGCAAGCTAATGCCCAGAGTTGCCGAGTGTAACCCCTGATTTGAGTAAGCACCAAAGTGAGAATTATCGAGTCCGCTGACCCAAGTCCATGACCCTGCCGCGTTGGGAATTGAACCCTGATCCCGGGCCAACTTCTGCTCCCGGGTCTGCCGCCTCTAACCAGTGAGCCACACTACTCCACTATGACTGAGTTTTGCCTATTGAATAACATCTTCCTGTTTGAAGGCAATATGTACAGACAGGTCTCTGGGACCGCGATGGGAACCTGCTTCGCCCCCAGCTACGCGAACTTATTCGTGGGCTGGTGGGAGGAGCAGGTGGCCTGGTCCGACGGTAACCAATCATGGTCCAATCACATAGTCTCCTGGCACAGGTATATGGATGACCTTTTTATGGTTTGGGAGGGTTCATTGGAAAGTGCCAGGGACTATATTAAACATCTGAATGACAACAATCTAAATCTCCGCTTCACGGGCGAGGTTAGCTTAGTGGCAGTGAGCTACCTCGACCTGAGAATAGAGATCAAGGGGAACGAGGTAATGACATCACTGTATAGAAAACCTACCGCTGGTAACAGCACACTACATGCTGACAGCGGACATCCAGCTTCCCTAAAGAAAAGTATCCCTTATGGGGAACTTTTGCGCCTTAAGCGCAATTGCTCCCGAGATCAGGATTTCATGAGATGCGCTGGGGAGAGCATTGAGAGATTTAAATCAAGGGGATATGACAGTGCCCTTCTTACTAGGACTCTTAACAAAGTGTCCAAAATTCCACAGCATCAACTATTGAAGAATGCCAGAGATGCAGCAAAACAAAGCAAGGATGAAGGAAAGTTCCGTCTTGTCACATCATTTTCCGAGGATGCCAGTTTTTTGAAAAACATCCTTAAGAAGAACTGGCATGTTCTGAAAACTGATCCTATCATTGGACAAGACATTCCCCCAGGCCCTCTAGTCACTTTTAAAAAGGCCAGATCCATTAAGGATCTATTGGTACACAGTCACCTTGACATCTCCAAAAAGAAAGATCACACCCTGAAAGACATGAGAGGATTCTTCCCGTGCGGGAAGTGTAAGGCTTGTGCATTCAGTAAGAGGGTGTTAGGCTACAGGGTGCCAGGATTGCAAGAACGTAAGAAAATATGTAAATTCATCACCTGTCAAACATCATATGTTGTCTATTGCTTGATTTGTCCGTGCAGTCTCAAATACATCGGGAGCACGGTTAATGGTGTCAAGCTAAGAATTTTGGAACATATGCGGGCCATATCAAACAAAGATATGAAATCACCAGTAGCCAGGCATTATGCCATAAAACATAAAAGCGACAGAGATGCCTTGCAATACTTTGGCATTGATCATGTGCCTGACCATGAGAGAGGAGGTGACAGATTAACCAAACTTAGACGTCTGGAATCGAGATTTATAATTGATCTCCAGACAAAGACTCCCAAAGGCCTTAACAGTGGGGAGGAGCTTGCTGTACATCTGGGAAAATGAACCTTTCATCTCTCTTCTTGACTAAACTGTACAACAATAGTGCATCCCCTTCTAGCTGCTAACTATTTTTATGACTAAGGGAAGAGCCGATAGATGGCTAAATTATGAGGTACACTTGGCGGCTCATGTTGAAGTCGCCCATGCCGATCCACGGAAAGATTCACTGTTATACAAGCTGTGCAATAATTCATCAAATGTATAAGTATGCTTATTTTAATTATTTGATACAATGTGATTCATTGACTCTGAATGAACGTTCATTTAAGACATATGAAATCTTTAACTGTAAGTACATTGTACTTTTGCACTTTGTAAGATGGCGCTCACCGATGTCTGATGGTGAGCAGTCCTACCTCTCTATCCCTTATTCTTTTACGTGTTGGGTCCCTTTAAAGATAAGCTTCCGTGTTTCACTGCTGTGAACACATTGACAAAGGGGTTTCCCGAAACGCGTCTGTGTGAAGCGTTGATTGCAAAATAAATCAAATCTTGTGAGAAAACCACCCCGCGAGTGCCGCTTCCTTCCTTCCCGGCTGGGAGAGGGGGTGTCTTGGAGCAATTATATATATATATATATATATATATATATATATATATATATATATATATATATATATATATATATATAGTCACTGAAAAAACCATAGGTTTCACAGTCGTTATAGTTAGGAATTAGCATTTAAAAAACCTTAAAAATTCACTGAAAAAAACATAGGTTTCACACTCGTTATAGTTAGGAATTAGCATTTAAAAAATCTTTCAAATTCACTGAAAAAACCATAGGTTTCACACCAGTTATAGTTAGCTGAACATTTTACTCATACAAAACCATTGAAATTCCCACGTTATAGTTAGTTGGACTCACTATAACTCGCGTGCCTGCAATCCACTGCTGATGATGTCACATATTACATCATTCATGACATGGTCAGTGACATCACGGATGATATCACTGATGACATCTCAAATGACATCACTGATGACATCACTGATGACATCTCAAATGACATCACTGATGACATCACTGATGACATCATCCAGTGACTTTGTGTTTCTTTAAAGTTAAAATATGTTTTACATATTGAAGAATGAGTGGATGTATGAGTGTCTGGATGAAGGATTTCGTAGGTGCGTGACTGACTGTATGAGTGAGTGATTAAATGTGTCTTACTGAATGCATTGGTTAGTGACTAAACTGTCTGAATGTGTGCATGTGTATGTCTGTTGTTGTGTAAGCTGCTGCATGTGTTGATCAGTAGCTATATGAGTGGCTATATGGGTTATTGATTGGTTGTTCATGTATTTGTATGTGAGGGTGAGTGTGTGTGTGGGTGGCTGGGAGGTGTGTGACTCTGTGCATATATGTGTGAGCAGTTGATTCACTTGGTATATGGGTTCAAGCGTGCATGTGGAAAGAGCTGTATGGGGGGTTGACTGTCTGCATGGATGTGTTGGTGAGTGAATGGCTATCTCAATGCTCCTTGTCCAAGTAAGAACATACGTAAAACACAGTGCATGTGAGAGTTGGCATATATAAATGACTATACATGAGAGCCTGTGATTGGGTAAGTGACTGTATAGATCAATGTGTACTTGTATCAGTGATTGTAAAAGAGAGTAAGTATGTGTTAGTATATGTTTGAATAAGTAAAGTTTAGTGTGTATAACTGTGTAGTTGAGGAAATGGGAGTGTGATTGATTCTCTGCATAACTGACTAGGTGTTTGAGTAACTCTGTGGATGAGTGTCAGTGTGTAAGTGTCTGTATAGATGTATGAGTGGATGTGTGTGTGTAGACCTAGAAATCAGTGAGTGCGTATGTAGTTACTGGTATTGGTGTGTCAATAATTTCAGGAATGGCAGTTTGTATTTAACACTGGGTGTATCAAAAGTTAGATTAGATGTGTGAGGAGGTGCATCGTATTATCACATGGATGATGTCATCAGTGATGTCATCAGTGATGTCATTTGAGATGTCATCAGTGATGTCATTTGAGATGTCATCAGTGATGTCATCAGTGATGTCACTGACCATGTCATGAATGATGTAATATGTGACATCATCAGCAGTGGATTGCGGGCGCGCGAGTTATAGTAAGTCCAACTAACTATAACGTGGGAATTTCAATGGTTTTGTATGAGTAAAATGTTCAGCTAACTATAACTGGTGTGAAACCTATGGTTTTTTCAGTGAATTTGAAAGGTTTTTTAAATGCTAATTCCTAACTATAACGAGAGTGAAACCTATGGTTTTTTTCAGTGAATTTCAAAGGTTTTTTAAATGCTAATTCCTAACTATAAAGATTGTGAAACCTATGTTTTTTCAGTGAAATTGAAAGGTTTTTTAAATGCTAATTCCTAACTATACCGGGTGTGAAACCTATGGTTTTTTAAGTGAATTTCATAGTTTTTTTAAAAGTTAATTCCTTTGTATATCGACTTTGTTACCTACGATTTTTTTTATTTTTGTTATTAGCTGTTTTTTATAACTATTATTTATAATTATTGTTTTTTTTACAAAAAATTATTTGTTCACTGTATTTTTCTTTTTTTTAAATAATTTTCTCTTGGTGCGCTCAGGGTGCGCGCACTGGTAAGCTCTCCCGAGAGCGCAGTGAGAGCGCTATTTTTGCGTTCGTAAAAAAAAATATGTAAGAAAACTAAATAATAATACAAGACATTCAGTACCATACTTATAAAAGCAGTATTTTTGATTTACGTAATGAAAATGATTTTGCATTTCCGTAAAGCTACCAAAACGTCACTCAGGCGCGCCCCCGGAAGCGCCTACGTTCGCGCCACGTAAGCGCCCCCGGAAGCGATCCGGTGCGTGCAGCGTAAGCGTGTCAAGTCATGTGACCTTAAAATAACACTTTTCATTGGTTGCTAACAGTTTTTTTTTACAAAGAATGAAATCCCCACCCATTTCCTTCACTTCTTCTTTCACTTTTGTGACTGCAAGGCCTGTCTTTTTCCTGCGTAATCTTTTTTGGATTATCATGGCTGCCAGAGCATCCAGCAGCAGTGATGACTCTGATGGATTAATAGATGAAGAGCCTCCTCAGCCGAAGGTGAAAGAACATTTCATTTGGAAATTTTTTGATATACCTGAGGGACATAAGAAAGTAAATGCTCCAAAGGTGGAGTGTAAGATCTGCCATACTGTACTTTCCCGAGGAGACCCCACAAGGAAGTACAGTTTTGGTAATTCTACCATGATTCACCACGTGCAGAGAAGGCATCCCCAGAACTATGCCCGGGAGAGTGTCAGGGCTCTGGCACAAGAGGCTCCAAGAGATGGTGCCTCTACTTCAACTGTAGGAGCAATTGCATCGGTGAGGGGGCGACCAGAGCAGCTGATCCCAAATATTCAGCCTGCTTTTTATGAAGCCTCAATCAAATGCAGATATTGTGATCAACTCCTTTGTTATGGGGAACAAAGTGTTATGAACATGGTTCGAGCAATAGAGAACCACCGCTGCCGTCCCCAGCCCTAATTTTGATATTTTTTTTTTGCTCCTGTTGAGCAGTTTGCCATTCCCTGTTTTTGTTTTTGTTCAAAAAAAGGAAAAAAGAAGAAAAAAAAGTTCTTTTCATAACTACCTCCAATTCTTAAAAAAGAGCTGTATTCCTATAAAAATGAAAAAGAGTAACTGAAGTGGAGTGCAGTGAGAGAGGAGAGGAAAATGAGTGATAAAGCAAAGAAAGGTACAAGAGGGGAAGGGAAGTGAAGTAGGGGGACTGAAAGAAGGTGAGTGTGGCGAAGGTGGGTGAGGAGAAGGAGAGTCAACATGGGGAATGAGGATAAGTGAAGAAAATTTAGTAAAGGAACAGGGGTGTGGAAGGGTAAGAAAAGAGCAGTGATGTTTAGGAAAGAGTGGAGATACAGACTGGATAAAGGCAAGTGAGTTTGAGACAAGGTGAGTAAGGGAGTGAGGAGACAGAGAAAGTGAAGGAAAAAGTGAGAGTAGAAGACTGAGTGCCTCATTTATGAGGCCATGCGTCACTTTTACGCCGCCGGTGCGTCACTTTTTGTGATGCACCAGTGGTGTAAAAAATACGCCTTGTTGAGTCATATTTACAAAGTGACGCATCTAGGTAGATGCGTCACTTTGTAAACCCCTGCGCCACATTATACCTGCGCCAGGTGTAAAGTATGCAAAGGGGGTGTATTGACGCAAGGAAGGGTCGTAGAAGTGACGCAGTGGAATCTATGAGATTTCACTGTGTCACTTTTAGGACGCCATTGCGTCAAAATCTTGCGCCTGCCTCACAGCAGGCGTAAGACTGACGCAGGCTCTTTCACATGGGGCTGACCCATGTGAAAGGATGCATTGCTGGAGTTGCATCACTTTTGTGACACACTCCAGCAATGCATCACTTTTGCGCTTACAGATACGTCAGAAATACTGACGTATCTGTAACTCCTTGCGAGAGTGGAGCTAGAGACTGGATAAAGACAAGTGAGTGTGAGACAAGGTGAGTAAGGGAGTGAAGAGACAGAGAAAGTGAAAGAAAAAGTGAGAGTAGAAGACTGAAGTCCTCATTTATGAGGCCATACGTCACTTTTACGCCGCCGGTGCGTCACTTTTTGTGACGCACCAGTGATGTAAAAAATGCACCATGTTGAGTCATATTTACAAAGTGACGCATCTAGGTAGATGCGTCACTTTGTAAACCCTTGCACCACATTATACCTGCGCCAGGTGTAATGTATGCAAAGGGGGCGTAGTGACGCAAGGAAGTGTCGTAGAAGTGACGCAGTGAAATCTATGAGATTTCACTGCATCACTTTTAGGACGCAGTTGCGTCAAAATCTTGCGCCTGCCTCACAGCAGGCGTGAGACTGATGCAGACCCTTTCACATGGGGCTGGCCCCATGTGAAAGGATGCATTGCTGGAGTTGCGTCACTTTCGTGACACACTCCAGCAATGCGTCTCTTTTGCGCTTACAGATACGTCAGAAATACTGACGTAGCTGTAACTCCTTGTGACATAATGCGTCATATATTAAATATGACGCATCAGGAATGTCGCAAGGAGAGAAAGTGAAAGAAAAAGTGAGAGTAGAAGACTGAGGGCCTCATTTATGAGACCATACATCACTTTTACGGTGCCGGTGCGTCACTTTTTGTGATGCACCAGTGGTGTAAAAAATGCACCTTGTTGAGTCATATTTACAAAGTGACGTATCTAGGTAGATGCGTCACTTTGTAAACCCCTGCGCCACATTATACCTGCACCAGGTGTAAAGTATGCAAAGGGGGTGTATTGACACAAGAAAGGGTCGTAGAACTGACGCAGTGAAATCAATGAGATTTCACTGCGTCACTTTTAGGACACCGTTGCGTCAAAATCTTGCGCCTGCCTCACAGCAGGTGTAAGACTGACGCAGGCCCTTTCACATGGGGCTGGCCCCATGTGAAAGGATGCATTGTTGGAGTTGCGTCAATTTTGTGACACACTGCAGCAATGCATCACTTTTGCGCTCACAGATACGTTAGAAATACTAACGTATCTGTAACTCCTTGCGAGAGTGGAGATACAGACTGGATAAAGGCAAGTAAGTGTGAGACAAGGTGAGTAAGGGAGTGAAGAGACAGAGAAAGTGAAAGCAAAAGTGAGAGTAGAAGACTGAAGGCCTCATTTATGAGGCCATTCATCACTTTTACGCCGCCGGTGCGTCACTTTTTGTGACGCACCATTGGTGTAAAAAATGCACCTTGTTGAGTCATATTTACAAAGTGACGCTTCTAGGTAGATGCGTCACTTTGTAAACCCCTGCGCCACATTATACCTGCGCCAGGTGTAATGTATGCAAAGGGGGCGTATTGACGCAAGAAAGGGTCGTAGAAGTGACGCAGTGAAATCGATGAGATTTCACTGCGTCACTTTTAGGACACCGTTGCATCAAAATCTTGCGCCTGCCTCACAGCAGGCATAAGATTGACGCAGGCCCTTTCACATGAGGCTGGCCCCATGTGAAAGGATGCATTGCTGGAGTTGCATCACTTTTGTGACACACTCCAGCAATGCATCACTTTTGCGCTTACAGATACGTCAGAAATACTGACGTATCTGTAACTCCTTGCGACATAATGTGTCATACATTAAATATGACGCATCAGGAATGTCACAAGGAGAGCGCACTGAGAAGTGATGCATCGCTGCTTTCACTCAGCGATGCGTCATTTCTCATAAATGAGGCCCTGACTGAGAGAGGAAAGAAACATAAGTGAGGGAGTGTGGCTGTGTTATAGGGAGTGAGCGTGATAGAAGAGGAGTGACAGACTAAGGGGTGAGAGAGAATGAGGCTAACAGAGAGAGAATGAGGAAAGGGGAGTGTAGAAGTAATAGGACATAAGGAGTAAAAGAAGGAGTTAATGAAGTGGAGTAACAAACTGTACATTTTAATTGGTTGTACTTTTGAACACTTTGAAAGTCACATAACATTCACCCATCCCCCCAATGCTCATTCCCCTGTTACCATGGTAACTCCCTCCTCACCCAGCACACAGTTCAGAAGTTCATCATACTATGTTGCTAAAAAAAGCAGCAAGGGTGTTTGACCACTTAATGTACCAGCTAATCATGTGCAATGTTTCTTGAAATGACTTTTCCTCAACTATTGAAATGACTTATTTCAAAAAACAAAAGCATGCACCCTAGTTTTCAGTGGAGAATGTTAAGAAAGCACCAATCATTTTTTGTTTTTCAAGTGCACTGAATCTCAATCACTTTTTTACATAACTCCTACTTTCAAACTGCCATTTCATTTCCACAACTCATCTGAATACAAGCACATCTACCTTCAAGATGACAAAAGTATGGTTTGTGGGTCATAGCTTTGTCTACTGGAGTCAAAAAAACGCAGCTAACAGTGGTATTTACAATCTTGATTTACCATATGTGGACATTGTATGGATTGGACAGAGAGGATTGAGGAGTCACCAATTGATACCATTGGTAAAATCCTTTATGCATTTATCACACCCTGACCTTATAATTGTGCACTGTGTTGGCAATGACTTGGGCACTTTGACTGGGGTAGGTCTGGAAATGCTTTTTAAAGGACATTTTTGGGCAATTGATGTCACGTTTTCCCAAAACTGCCTTGGTATTTTCTGATATATGCCAAAGGCAAAAATGTAACCAATTTTGTCCACAGATTGATAAAGGAAGGAAACATGTGAATAAATCTGTTTCTGCTTACCTCAGAGACTATGGTATGCGTTCCATTTACCACAACAACTTGCGTTACAACATGCAAGACATCTATAGGAGAGATGGTGTGCATTTTACAGATGAGGGGAATAGAGTTTTCATCTTGAATATAAGACTCTGCATTGGTACCTACTTGTAGGTACAAAAAACACCCACATAACACAACAGCTCTTTTCAGAGCTACCCTACCTCTAAGCACTCTAAATTATTTTTTTTCTATCATTTTTTACACTGTTTTTCCCTGTGGTGCGCTCAGGGTGCGTGTACCGGAGCGCACACCTGGGAAGGCACCCAGGGCTTACCCGCGAAAAAAAACTTTTTTTCCCCCTTCAGGGTCCTTCTAGACCCCCCTCAGAAAACCTAGGGGGTCATGGGGTGTCTACTCTGCCCCCTTTTAATTATTTCCCCCTTTCTTTTTTACCTCTTGTGTCTCGATTCTACCGAGACACAAGATGGCGGACTCTCCGGACTGTTTAGAATGTTGACAGACACCCGACAGCCAATCAGCTTTCCGCTCGCGCACTCCCGTAGCGTGCCGGGTGCGCTCCCCGGTAAGCGCACCTGTGAGCGCTCGGAAAGCGCCTATAGATATATATGTGTTTTTCAAGTTAATTAAAAAAAGAAACACTGGAGCAATTTTCACCAAATATAGCAAAGGCACATCTGCGTACCAGTCCCTACAATTTTGCCAAGTTTGGCGTAATTCTGTTCAGCGGTTCGGGCTGTAGACTTGTCAGACCGTCCTATGGAAATTAACATGGGGAAAACATGTTTTGGGACCCCCTTTTTTCTCAGCCCCCACTCCACGAATCCCCGCGAAACTTCAAGGGAAGAAGCGGAGCGGAGCTGGCCAAAATTTTTGAAAATTACACGCAAATTCCTCAACCGGCGCCAGAGTTATTCCCAATAGAATGTTGCGGATTTCCTATGGTAGCCAATCCTAACTATAACTACCTACTGGCGACCGCCAGTAGGTAATATATATATTCACTGAAAAAACCATAGGTTTCACAATCATTATAGTTAGGGATTAGCATTTAAGAAACCTTTGAAATTCACTGAAAAAACCATAGGTTTCACACCAGTTATAGTTAGCTAAACATTTTACTCATACAAAACCATTGAAATTCCCACGTTATAGTTAGTTGGACTCACTATAACTCGCGCGCCCGCAATCCACTGCTGATGATGTCACATATTACATCATTCATGACAAGGTCAGTGACATCACTGATGACATCACTGATGACATCTCAAATGACATCACTGATGACATCACTGATGACATCTCAAATTACATCACTGATGACATCACTGAATTTCAAAGGTTTTTTAAATGCTAATTCCTAACTATAACGATTGTGAAACCTATGGTTTTTTCAGTGAATTTCAAAAGTTTTTTAAAAGCTAAATCCTTTGTATATCGAGTTTGTAACCTACGATTTTTAAACATAATTTTTTTTTATTAGCTGTTTTTATAACTATTAATTTTTATTATTTATTTTTTTTCTAAAATTATTTTTCCAATGTATTTTTCATGTAGGTTTTTTTTTTATCATTTTGTCTTGGGGAGCGCACCGGTAAGCTCACCCGAGAGCGCAGCGAGAGCGCTATTTCCGCGTCCGGAAAAAAAAGTATGTATTTAAACTAAATAATAATGCAAGACATTCAGTAGCATACTTATAAAAGTAGTATTTTTGATTTTAAAAAAACGTATTTTAACTTTAAATGCATTTCCGAAAAGCTAGCAAAACGTCATTTAGGCGCGCCACGTCAGCGCCCCTGGAAGCGCCCCCGGAAGCGCCTACATTCGTGCTGCGTAAGCGCCCCCAGAAGCGCTCCAGTGCGCGCAACGTAAGCGCTTCAAGTCATGTGACCTTAAAATAACTCTTTTCATTGGTTGTTAACATTTTTTTTACAAGTAATGAAAACCCTACCCATTTCCTTCACTTCTTCTTTCACTTTAGAGAGAGCAAGACCTGGTTCTTTCTGTTCTTCCATTTAGTGAAAAGAATGGCTGCCAGACCACCCAGCAGCAGTGAGGACTCTGATGAGTTCATCCAGGAGGAGCCTCCTCAACCCAAGGTGAAGGAGCACTTTATATGGAAAAAAAATTCCATACCACCTGGAAAGAAAGCGGTTAATGCGCCAAAGGTGAAGTGCAAAATTTGCAAAACTGTACTTTCACGGGGTGACCCTAGAAGAAAGTATAGTTTTGGCAACTCCACAATGATTCAGCATGTTCAACGGAGGCACCCCCAGAACTATGCCCGGGAGAGTGTCAGAGACTTGGCACGTAATCCCCCAAAAGATGGTGCCTCAACATCCACTGGAGGAGCAACAACATCGGGGAGAGGAAGAGCAGTGGAGCTGATCCCCAACATTCAGCCTGTTTTCAATGACATCACTATCAAGTGTAAGCAATGTGATGAACTGCTTTGCTACGGTGAGTAGAGTATCACGCTCATTGCACGCAAAAGGGAAGAACACCGATGCCCTCCCCAGCCATAATTTTTCACCTTTTTTTTGCTCCTGCTGAGCAGTTTGACATTCCCTGTTTTTGTTTTTGTTCAGAAAAAAACCTAAAAAAGAAGAAAAAAAACTGTTCTTTTTAGAACTACCTCCAATTCTCCAAAAAGAGCTGTATTCTTTACAAATTCAAAAGGAGTGAGTGAAGTGGAGTGCAGTGAGAGAGGAAAGGAAAATGAGTGAGGGAGCAAAGAAAGGGACGAGAGGGGAAGGGAAGTGAAGTAGGGGGACTGAAAGAAGGTGAGTGTGGGAGGTGAGTGAGGAGAAGGGGAGGGAACAAGGGGAATGGGGATAAGTGAAGAAAACAGAGTAAAGGAATGGGGGTGTGGAAGGGTAAGAGAAGACCAGTGATGTGGAGGAAAGAGTGGTGATAGAGACTGGATAAAGGCAAGTGAGCGTGAGACAAGGGGAGTAAGGGAGTGAGGAGACAGAGAAAGTGAAGGAAAAAGTGAGAGTAGAGGACAGAGTGAGGGAGGAAAGAAAGATAAGTGAGGGAGTGTGGCTGAGTTATAGGGAGTAAGCGTAACAGAAGAGGAGTGAGAGACTAAGAGGATGGAGACAATAGGGGTAACAGAGAGAGAGTGAGGGAAGGGGAGTGAGTAAGTTAGAGGACAGAGGGATTGAGAGAAGGAGTTACTGAAGTGGAGTAAGGAGAGTAAGGGAAGGAAAAAGAGTGAAGGAGCAAAAGACGGAAAGAGACAGGAAGGAAAGTAAAGGAGAAGGTTTGAAAGAAGGTGAGTGTGGGAGTATGGCTGAGTTATAGGGAGTGAGCGAGACAGAAGAGGAGTGAGAGACTAAGAGGATGGAGAGAATGAGGCTAACAGAGAGAGAATGAGGGAAGGGAAGTGTAGAAGTAAGAGGACAAAGGGAGTAAGAGAAGGAGTTAGTGAAGTGGAGTAAGGAGAGTAAGGGAAAGGAAAAGAGTGAAGGAGCAAAGGAAGAGAAGAGACAGGAAGGGAAGTGAAACAGTAGATCTGAAAGAAAGTGAGTGTGGGACTGTGGCTGAGTTATAGGGAGTGAGCGTGACAGAAGAGGAGTCAGAAACTTAGAGGATGGAGAGAATGACGCTAACAGAGAGAGAATGAGGGAAAGGGAGTGTAGAAGTAAGAGGACAGAGGGAGTAAGAGAAGGAGTTAGTGAAGTGGAGTAAGGCGAATAAGGGAAGAGAAAAGAGTGAAGGAGCGAAGGAAAGGAAGAGAAAGGAAGAGAAATGAAGGAGAAGGTCTGAAAGAAGGTGAGTGTGGGAGGGGAGTGAGAAAAAGGGGAGTAAACATGGGAATTGAGAATAAGTGAGGGAAGCGCAGTAAAGGAACAGGGGTGTGGGTGGGTGAGAGAACAGTAGTGAGGTTAAGGAAAAGAGTGTTAAAAAACTAAATTTTGTATGTCAAACTTACCTTATAAGTAATGTAAATTTACTTACATATTTTCAGTAAATTTAATATCTGTGGAAGAGAAAAAAAAGTAAGTTATAATATTTATAATATATATTTTACAATACAAGAGAGAAAGCAGGAGATTAAAAGTCATAAAAGGGTAGTAAGAGATAAAGTAGGAGTGAAGGACTTAGAAAGGAAAACAAAGGAATGGTGAAAATTAGAGAGAGTGAAAAAGAAATAGAGGGAAAGCAAATTACTAAGAGGAAAATGTCATGGATACATTCAGTGACAGAGAACAAGAGAAAGATAGAGAAATGAAGTGAAAGTGAGTAAGATTGTAAAGGAATGTGCATTAGGAAAACTAAAGAAACAAAGGAGAGTAAAGAAAGGGGAGTGAGTGACAGGGAAGCAGGAGTGATTGATGGTGGATTCATGACATTGAGGGATGGAATGTGAGTGAGGGTGAATGTAGGGTTGTAAGAAAGTGTGAGGACAATGGAAAAGAGGGTAACAGAGAGGGAGTGAGGGAAGACAACTGAGAATATGAGAGAATAGAGGGAGTGAGAAAAAGAGTGAATAAAGGGGAGTTAGGTGAGTGAGGGAAGGAGAATGACTGAGGAGCAAAGGATGGAAAGAAGGGGAAGAGAAGTGAAGCAAAGGGACTTGGAAAAGATGAGTGCTTGAGGAGAGAAAGAGGAAGGGGAGTTAAGGATGATGAATGAGGATAACTGAAGGAACCGGAGTAAGGGAACAAGGGTGAGGGAGGGTAAGTGAAGAGCAGTGAGGTTGAGGAAAGAGGGAAGATAGAAGGAGGATAAAGGCAAGTGAGAATGAGACAAGGGGAGTGAAGGAGTTAGGACATAGAGGTAGTGAAAGAAAGAGAGACAGAAAGAGACTGAGTGAGAGAGCAAAGAAAGGTAAGTGAGAGAGTGTGAGTGAGTTATAGGGAGTGAGTGAGACAAAAGAGAAGTGAGAGACTCAAGGGACGGAGAAAGTAAGGCTAAAAGAGAGGGACTGAGGGAAGGGGACTGAGGAAGTGAGAGGACAGAGAGAGTGACTTAAGGAGCGAGAGTATTTGAGTAAGGTGAGTAAAGGAATAAGAATGACTGAGGGAGCAAATGAAAGAAAGAGAGGGGAAGGGAAGTGAAGAAGGGATACTGAAAGAAGTTGAGTGTGGGAGGGGAGTTAGGGAAAGGGCAGTAAACATGAGGAATGAAAATAACTGAGGGAAGTGGAGTAAGGGAACGGGGGTGATATAGACTGAAAGAAGGGTAGTGAGGTTGAGGAAAGACGAGTGATAGAGAGTGGATAAAGGCGAGTGATTATAAGACAAGAGGACTGAGGGAGTGAGGACATAGAGGTAGTGAAGGAAAGAGTGAGAGGAAAGAACTGAGTAAGGGAACAAAGAAAGGTAAGTGAGGAAGTGTGGGTGAGTTATAGGGAGTGACCGTCATGGAAGAGGAGTGAGAGAGTGAGGGGACGGAGAGAGTGAGGCTAAGAGAGAGGGAGTGAGGTAAGGGGAGTGAGGATGTGAGAGGACAGAGGGAGTGAAAGAAGGAGTAAGTGAAGTGGAGTAAGGTTAGTGAGACAACAGGAATTATTCAGGAAGCAAAGAAAGAAAAGAAGGGGAGGGGGAGTGAAGTAGAGTGACTGAGAGCTGGAAAGTGGTGGATGAGAGAGAGGGAAAGGACAGTGAAGAAATAGAGAATGAGGATCAGTGAGGAAAGTGGAATAAGGAAAGGGAGGTCAGGGAGAGTGAGACAAGGCTAGTGAGGGTGAGTAAGAGGAGTGATAAAGAATGGAAAAAGGTGAGTGAGCATAAGACAAGGGGAACATAATATATATTTGAGAATACAAAATACAAAATAATTTGTACAACATGTTATATGGTTTATTTTTGCTGTTCTCAGAATATATTGAATTTCACTTAAAACAGTGACTTCAATACTACTCATCATATGACAGCGGGCAAAAAAACCACAATCAAAATGATTGTGTTTAAAAAACCCATGGAACGTTTTAATAAATAATGTAAAATTTAGAAAAAAACTTATCTTAAGTCACTTTTGATCCACATACTTTTCCACGAGGCTAAATAGTATATGGAAAGTCCTTTTCTTTGGAAATTACTCAAGACTGTTCTTAATGACCCATTTACCCGAGTTTCTGAAAAAAAAACTCCAACATCTTTTACATTATGAAACAATAGTTTTATTTCGAACTCCTTGCTTACTTTTCATTAATATTTCCTACAATACTCACATCACACACTACGTGATATAGTTATACTACCTCTATGACAACTACATGTTTTATTATCTTCAGCACTCTCACTCGGAAAGTAATTTTGAACTTCAAACTAAATTTTATTAACTGCTCCAATCTTCATAGCCCAGTTACCTTCCCCAAAATTTCGGTTGTAAGAACACTAGGTAAGAATTTTGTAAGTCAGAAGGCAAACGTTGTTTGAAAGTCAATTGAGTATCATCACAGTTACTCTAGCCTTTTTGGCATTTTAAATAAGCTGTGTAATGTCCTGATGTTGTATAAGGACGATCATGGTAAATAATTGCTGCAGTTGCAAAGGTTCTTCCTGAAATTGACAATTGAGAAGACACAACAATTTTAATTAAAGTTTTCAATTTAGTTCCATCAGGTCTGCATCGTTGGAACATTAAAAATACATACTGTCCATATCTTTGTATAAATAATGTTGATAGCATTGCAGATTTACATCGAGTACAGACCATATTTTGATTTGCTTCTCTAACTACATTATTAAAAGACACTGATTTGCAGTCTGGTAAAGTCAAATATATAAATCTTTCAGTGTCTATTGTAGTACTACTTGAAAAGGAGCAATTGTCGCAGTCATGTTGCCATTTATAAGAAAGGCCAAAAAGATTTTCTACATCTACACCTTCATCTTGCAATACAACAAGCATATACATTAGAAATTCCTGACAATCTTGCTGAATATTCTGTGAAAATTGATTTAAACCAGAACATATGTCTAAAACATTTCGAATTTCAGAAACACTTTGTATTTTTGTTCTATCACTGCTACATTTCTCAAACACAGAATTCAACAAACAACAAAATCTTTGATCTCGATTTTCAGCAATCTGCTCTTGTACAGTTTGGAGAAAAAAAAACATTAACCACTACATTAGCATAGCAGTTGACACCAGAACTGTTTTCAAACTGAAATCCAACAACATTTTTAACTGAATCCTTTTCCTTTCTGCTTACAATTACTGGTTCATCTACTTTTTTTTCTTTTTGCTACAACTTCACTACAATTTTTCTCATTTCTTCTTTTTCGGCCTACTACACGCTTTTCAAATAGAGGATATTGAGGTAAATTTGGAGCATACTCTCTTCTTAACCTATTATATTCTTTAACACAATTTAGATCTGCACTAATCTTTGTGTCATCAAAATCAATCAAGTACAATCCAGATAAAGTTCTAACTCGAGAGAAAGCAACATATGCCATACCCTCCTTGAACACAGAACTTCCAATATTCACCAAAGCACTATCTACACTTAAACCTTGAGATTTATGAATAGTCACTGCATATGCCAAAGAAACAGGAAAGTGTTTTCTGTTGACATATAAATCTTTCATAAGCAAAAATCGTGCAGGACAATGACTGATTTGTTGTACTTCTTCAATACCATCAAATTTAATTTTTATTAATTCAATTCCATCTCTATTTCGGTAATTCACAAAATCCACAACATGACCCATTGCTCCATTTACTAAACCTCTTTCCACATGTAAATTCCGTGGTAAAATTATACGACAATTTAAAGATGCATACAGAGTCTTTTCCATACCAGCAGTTTTAGATATTTTCTTCTCTAAAGATTCCAATTTTGATTTCAACTTTTCTGACAAAACAATAGTTGCTCCTTCATGTTCGATTTTATCAATAGCTTCCGGTTTCACAATCTCTTGATTTTCCAACTTTAACATTTTGTTGTTGAAGATTGAACATTCTTGGAGAGTTGGCATCAAGCATATGACAGATTTGTTTTCAGGAATTTTCATAAAAATATTCTCTGGGAGAATATTTTCATTTGGAAACAAATTTGAAATTAATCGTCCATGTAAAGCTTCTTTGCCATGCTCAGTTAGTTTTCCAATTCTTACATCTTGTTGAATATTTTTATAATCTTCATCCTTTGCCTGCCGCATATTTTGAAGCAGTTCTGCATATTTGAAATGTAACCATATGTTAACATTTACAAAGCTTCCTAAGCACTTCCTGGTATCTTCATGCGTAAGCATTTTAAACACTGGCTGTCCTTTCACTGGAGTTAGTTGCAGTAGATCTCCAAAAACAATGATGTGTTTGCCTCCAAATAACACATCATAGTCTTTTTTAAGAATTTATTGCATTCTTAAATGCACAAAAGCCAGCATTACATTTGATACCATGCTTACTTCATCAATGATAAGAAGTTTCATTTTCTTTAGGACTCTTGAAACTTCACAACAAGCTACTCAAGATAGCTTGTGGTATTGTAATTTGTTATCATGCTCCACTGGCAGCATCAATAAGCGATGTAAAGTAATCCCTTTAATGTTGTGTGCTGCCAACCCAGTTGGAGCAGTAACAACACAAGAGAGCGATGACTCCGTTCTTTTCTGCAGATATGTTGCAATTGCTTTAATCAGGAAACTTTATCCAGTTCCTGCTTCTCCACTCACGTACAGTCGGACAGGTATAAATGAAGTACATGAGCACTCTTTTTTCTCATGAGATAAACCATGCTCAATGTGTTCTGTGACTTCGTCATATATGTGTCTCTGCTCAACGTTTAGTTCTTTTTCCAAATCTTCTAAGTTAACTCCATCCTCCTGAGCTTGTTCCATGGCTCCTTCAACTTCATCCATGGCAGTGGCAGCTTCATTTTGTTTAATTGGTCCTCCTAGTGGATCCTGACTCAAGGAAGCAGAACTCTGACTATCTTGAGAACTGTCTCTATCAATCTCTGCTGCAATTGTAGCTTCTTGCTGTATTTCCTCGTTCAACATTTGCAGATAAATTGAAAAAACAGGACATTCTATGGTATCCTTGGTTGCATTGAACGAATCTTCATAAGTCAGAAAATCTCCAAGTAGTTCCTCTTCTGTACGCTAAGGCTTAAAGAGTTGCAAAAGAGCTAAGTAATAAAATTCCCTTTTGTCTGGAGATTCACAACTCAATTTTAGATGATTAATCAAATGGCCTTTTCTTTGTTTGAATAGACAGCCTTCACATCCAATTACAGCATATACACCTTTATTGATGTCTTCTGTGACGTTCTTTTTAAAAGTATAGGTTTGCAGAACTTCATAGAGACAAACGTTCTCAAGATGAGTACTTCTATTTGGATAGTATGTATCCAACATGTTTGTCTTCAAAATATCTGTACTGTCTGGTTCTTTCTCCGCCAAATACTCTATTTCTTGTACAGATTTCAAAACTCGGTTTCGTGTTGCAGCAAGACCTAGACTCACTCAAATGTTGGTTCTAGATTTGCCATATAGACTTGCTGATGATAACCGATCAGAACATTCATATGCTCCAATTTCTCGGTACGACAACATCTTCAGACTGTAACTGTATAATTTTTTGCTTAGACTCTTTTCATGTGAAATTTTCTCCCACATTCCGTCTTTTCAGATTTTGTGATGTAAGACGTCACATATCGAGCCACAGCAATAGAGTTGTCAGCCACATATTGAATATCCATGTTAGCATTCCACATGGATAAAATGTCTGGGTTGTAGTCATTTATATATTTAGACTCCTCATTTCTTCTTAGGTTGTATGTATTTTTAGGTGATTTTCTTGTCACAGTATGTCGCAGAGAAGACATAAAATTGTTCACTCTTCCGTTCGATGTTACTGGACGTGGAAATGCAAAACGACATTTCGTGTAGAACTTGTCCTTGGATTTGTATTTTCGACGACAGTATTTTCCACAACGATGGGTTTGAAAGCGTAAAACATTGATATCTAAAATTGTTTTCTTCTGTACTTTTAGGAACAGCACATGTAGAATACTGCTCAATGAAACTCATCACTTTCTCATCTGAATCTGTTCCAAATTTTGGTGCATCTTTAATCCATAGCAGCATATGTATGTGAGGAGCACCTCTTGCTTGATACTCCTTTCTCCAAAAGAAATCCAACACCTCTAAAAGCGGAGGATTTTATTTGTTTGTAATAAAAGACATCATAGCTTCAACCTATGATTGAAATACCTGCATACATTAACTGGATCCAAAGAGTACAGTTCTCCAGGTGTCTTGTATTCAATATTTACAATGTTTTTATTTGCCTCTCGTAGAAATTCAAGTAAGTCTTCCCAAGCATACTCAGCACAGCTAAGAGTGAGGAACCATGTAGGAGTTCCTAAGTTTCTTAGCATACATTTCAATTCCCCATGACGACGGTACCAATACTCGTTAGTACCATGCTGACATGCCATGAGATTAATTAGCTGAGATTCCAAAACACTGTCTTGCAGTTTCACTTTATCCATAAAGTCCTTTGCCGAAACATTTTGTAGATGTGCCCCACTTTTCAGTATATGGTTCACTGCATAAGACAGTCCAGACAAGTCACTCTCAAACAGTAAATGGAACAAATATGGAAAGCATTGGAGAAACCTTGGATATCCTGTATATAATCTTGAAGTCCGGTATTCAGATGCAGGAATTTGAACAGGTCGATCGTCATATCGTCCACCTTCACCTGTTGGAAATAACTGTGGAAAACAACGAGCTTCCAAACTTTCTTCCCAAACACTAATGGGACTTCCTTTGGCTTCTTTCATTTGAAACAAGTCAATAGCATTCCCCATTACTTCTTTGGAATGCAATGGATGAACACTATAATGTTCATAAATTTCTTCACTTCTAGAGACATCAACTTTTCTATTCGCCCAGCGGAGAAATCACTGTCCTCTTCTACAGTTGTTTCCTCTTCTCCCACTTACACATTTTTATAGTACTGATTATTTTTTACCAGATACAACGTTGCCTTTTTGACTTTCCTAACATCCACTAATTCTTGCCAGATTTTCTTAGTCTTTGTCGGAACACCATAAACTAGAATAACCAGAGGTTCCTCCTCTACTTTTTCTACACCAATTGTATCAATATTTTTCTTAAAATCTAGAGGCAAATAAACAACTCTTCCCTTAAATCCCTCTGTAAATCTGAAGGAGGAAATTTCCCTGTCTTAGGCTCCATGCGAACAATAGCCTGAAAAGGATGCACACATTGAATCAGAATAGACTCACAGGTATTTAAATCCAACAATTCAGAAGGAATGTCTACGAACTCCATATTATTATGAACATCTCGAGCAGGCATTCTGTTTTCATTTAATTTATTATAACCCAAATCAAAACAATTTTCTCCCAACAAATAAGTTGCAAAATCCTTCCACTCATTATTATTTACCTTTTCGCTTTTTACATATAAATCAACTAATCTAGTCTGATGCTTATAATGAGTTCATCGACAACATACACAAGTAAAATTAGGCCTTTCACTTGAATTCACCTTAAACTTTGTAATTTCATGTTCAAATTTTTCTGTACTTGAAATCTCTCCATTCTCTTCTACATTACCTTCTATTTCTGTATCAATTTCTGCACTGTCCTCTTTTTCACCAAAGTAACAAAACTCAATTTCTTCACAAATGTTTTTCACATCTAATTCAGTCCCATGCAAAAGAGCACTGTTTAATTGTTTTAGTTTAAGTGCTGGACTTTTTGCATAATAGAACCTTCTCACTAATTTCCTCACTTTATTATGATGCACTGCTAACATCCTAAAATGGTGAAAAACACTCTGACATACTTTCCTTGAAAGACAAGTCAGTGAATGCCCTTGCAAACCTGTTTTTTCTCTCACTCTACAAGGATCTAACTCTTGCAAAATTTTCATTTTTTGTTTTAAACTTTTCTTAGTATATGTCCGTAAGAAACTGCTAAACAAATCAATTGAATCCTGTCGCACACTAAAAATGCTACTACAATTCCAAGTATACACTGGAGCCTTAGGACATCTCCCTAAAACTTCACCAGCTAACACCTCTTCTGTATTTCTAAGCACAATCTTTTCTTTTTCAACCGGACAACCATCCTTCACCTCATATGCTCGACCACTGGTGTCAACTGCATGCACCAAATCATTATCCTGAAAGTAACTTTCTTCATTAAAAAATGGCTCACAACTTGAACTATGCTTCCATTCTCCAGAAAAAACATCACAAAAGTTAGTCCGATTAATTATTCTTTTGCACTTACATTGCGATTTGAACACATTGATTACCTTATCTACTGTACGTATTCTATTCATTACTAATTCATATAACTTATTTTTGACTTTAAATGCTTCATCCACAATCTTTACTATGTTTTTTTTTCTTGTAAAAAGCGGTCTTTTTTTTATACCTCTTTCCTTTTTTTAATACATTGAATACTATTCTGTTATAAAACATTTATCTACGAATTTCAATAAATTGATTTCTCCTTCTATTGCTATAGACAATATCATCTCCTTTTACAGGTCTAACATTTTTTGAGGAGCAAAATTTCTTCTTTCTAATTAAAGGTGTCCTATTTTTCTTAGAAATATCATCCTTTTTTTGACATTTCAATAACTTCCTGAGAAAATTCTTAGTTTGCTTACCAGGAGCATTATTTTTTTTTCACTGAAGATTTTGAATTTCTTACTTTAGAAATAGGCTCTAAGCTGTGCAATCAAGATCCAGGGTGTGCCTTTGAAATGAGAAAGGAATGTTATGTGTTGCTTAGTTGCTTAGTTGATGTCTTTAAAAATATGGAAGTACATGTCTGTAAACAAACCAGATATATATAAGCAAGACATAACATTCCTTTTTTCATTTCAAAGGCACACCCTGCATCTTGATTGCACAGCTTAGAACCTATTTCTCAAGTAAGAGGCCTAACACGGACGCTGCCTAAGATTCCCTACTAGAACATGTACTAAAGCCCAACTGACTTAAAAAAAAACATGTACTTCCATATTTTAAAGACATCAAATAAGCATATTATTCACCCAGATCCATTTAAAATCAAGCTTGACACACAGTGTGATCTTCGGCACATGACCAGGATGCTACATATAATCTACCATGTCTGTCTCTGCATGCAATATGTGTGTGTCTGCTCATAGTATTTCACTGTCTCTACTGGCAAAAAACAGACCACATATATATAAGCAACACATAACATTCCTCTCTCATTTCAAAGGCATACCCTGGATCTTGATTGCACAGCTGAGAGCCTATTTCTATAGTAAGAGGCCTAACACAGACACTGCCTAAGATTCCCTACTAGAACATATACTAAAGCCCAACTGACTTTAAAAAAACATGTACTTCCATATTTTAAAGACATCAAATAAGCATATTATTCACCCAGATCCATTTAAAATCAAGCTTAACTTACAGTGTGATCTTAGGCACATGACCAGGATGTTACATGTAATCTACCATGTCTGTCTCAGCATGCAATATGTGTGTCTGCTCATACTATTTCCCTTTCTATACTGGCAAAAAACAGACCACATATATATAAGCAACTCATAACATTCCTCTCTCATTTCAAAGTCACACCCTAGGATCTTGATTGCACAGCTTAGAGCCTATTTTAAAATAAGAGGCCTAACACAGACGCTGCCTAAGATTCCCTACTAGAACATATACTAAAGCCCAACTGACTTTAAAAAAACATATTCTTCCATATTTTTAAAGACATCAACTAAGCATATTATTCACCCAGATCCATTTAAAATCAAGCTTGACTCAGAGTGTGATCTTAGGCACATGACCAGGATGTTACATGTAATCTACCATGTCTGTCTCTGCATGCAATATGTGTGTGTCCGCTCACACTATTTCACTGTCTCTACTGGCAAAAAACTGACCACATATATATAAGCAACACATAACATTCCTCTCTCATTTCAAAGTCACACCCTGGATCTTGATTGCACAGCTTAGAGCCTATTTCTAAAGTAAGAGACCTAACACAGACGTTGCCTAAGATTCCCTACTAGAACATATGCTAAAGCCCAACTGACTTAAAAAAACATGTACTTCCATATTTTTAAAGACATCAACTAAGCATATTATTCACCCAGATCCATTTAAAATCAAGCTTGACTCACGATGTGATCTTAGGCACATGACCAGGAAATTACATGTAATCTACCATGTCTGTCTCTGCATGCAATATGTGTGTGTCTGCTCATACTATTTCCCTGTCTCTACTGGCAAAAAACAGACCACACATATATACGCAACACATAACATTCCTCTCTCATTTCAAAGGCGCACCCTGAATCTTGATTGCACAGCTTAGAGCCTATTTCTAAAGTAAGAGGCCTAACACAGATGCTGCCTAAGATTCCCTACTAGAACATATACTAAAGCCCAACTGACTTTAAAAAAACATGTACTTCCATATTTTTAAAGACATCAACTAAGCATATTATTCACCCAGATCCATTTCAAATCAAGCTTGACTCACAGTGTGATCTTTGGCACATGACCAGGATGTTACATGTAATCTACCATGTCTGTCTCTGCATGCAATATGTGTGTTTCTGCTCATACTATTTCACTGTGTCTACTGGGAAAAAACAGACCACATATATATAAACAACACATAACATTCCTCTCTCATTTCAAAGGCACACCCTGGATCTTGATTGCACAGCTTAGAGCCTATTTCTGAAGTAAGAGGCCTAACACAGACACTGCCTAAGATTCCCTACTAGAATATTTACTAAAGCTCAACTGACTTTAAAAAACATGTACTTCCATATTTTTAAAGACATCAACTAAGCACATTATTCACCCAGATCCATTTAAAATGGAGCTTGACTCACAGTGTGGTCTTAGGCACATGACTAGGAAGTTACATGTAATCTGCCATGTCTGTCTCTGCATGCAATATGTGTGTGTCTGCTCATACTATTTCACTGTCTCTACTGGCAAAAAACAGACCACATATATATAAGCAATACATAACATTCCTCTCTCATTTCAAAGGCACACCCTGGATCTTGATTTCACTGCTTAGAGCCTATTTCTAAAGTAACAGGCCTAACACAGACGCTGCATACGATTCCCTATTAAAACATATACTAAAGCCCAACTGATTTTAAGAAAACATGTACTTCCATATTTTTAAAGACATCAACTAAGCATATTATTTACCCAGATCCATTTAAAATGAAGCTTGACTCACAGTGTGATCTTAGGCACATGACCAGGATGTTACATGTAATCTACCATGTCTGTCTCTGCATGCAATATGTGGGTGTCTGCTCATACTATTTCACTGTCTCTACTGACAAAAAACAGACCACATATATATAAGCAACACATAACATTCCTCTCTCATTTCAAAGGCAAACCCTGGATCTTCATTGCACAGCTTAGAGCCTATTTCTAAAGTAAGAGGCCTAACAAAGACGCTGCCTAGGATTCCCTACTAGAACATATACTAAAGCCCAACTGACTTAAAAAAAATGTACTTCCATATTTTTAAAGACATCAACTAAGCATATTATTCACCCAGATCCATTTCAAATCAAGCTTGACTCACAGTGTGATCTTAGGCACATGACTAGGAAGTTACATGTAATCTGCCATGTCTGTCTCTGCATGCAATATGTGTGTGTCTGCTCATACTATTTCACTGTGTCTACTGGGAAAAAACAGACCACATATATATAAACAACACATAACATTCCTCTCTCATTTCAAAGGCACACCCTGGATCTTGATTGCACAGCTTAGAGCCTATTTCTGAAGTAAGAGGCCTAACACAGACACTGCCTAAGATTCCCTACTAGAACATATTCTAAAGCCCAACTGACTTTAAAAAACATGTACTTCCATATTTTTAAAGACATCAACTAAGCACATTATTTACCCAGATCCATTTAAAATGAAGCTTGACTCACAGTGTGATCTTAGGCACAAGACCAGGATGTTACATGTAATCTACTATGTCTGTCTCTGCATGCAATATGTGGGTGTCTTCTCATGGTATTTCACTGTCTCTACTGACAAAAAACAGACCACATATATATAAGCAACACATAACATTCCTCTCTCATTTCAAAGGCAAACCCTGGATCTTCATTGCACACCTTAGAGCCTATTTCTAAAGTAAGAGGCCTAACAAAGACGCTGCCTAAGATTCCCTACTAGAACATATACTAAAGCCCAACTGACTTAAAAAAAATGTACTTCCATATTTTTAAAGACATCAACTAAGCATATTATTCACCCAGATCCCTTTCAAATCAAGCTTGACTCACAGTGTGATCTTCGGCACAAGACCAGGATGTTACATGTAATCTACCTTGTCTGTCTCTGCATGCAATATGTGTGTGTCTGCTCATACTATTTCACTGTGTCTACTGGGAAAAAACAAACCACATATATATAAACAACACATAACATTCCTCTCTCATTTCAAAGGCACACCCTGGATCTTGATTGCACAGCTTAGAGCCTATTTCTGAAGTAAGAGGCCTAACACAGACACTGCCTAAGATTCCCTACTAGAACATATTCTAAAGCCCAACTGACTTTAAAAAAACATGTACTTCCATATTTTTAAAGACATCAACTAAGCACATTATTTACCCAGATCCATTTAAAATGAAGCTTGACTCACAGTGTGATCTTAGGCACAAGACCAGGATGTTACATGTAATCTACCATGTCTGTCTCTGCATGCAATATGTGTGTGTCTGCTCATGGTATTTCACTGTCTCTACTGGCAAAAAACAGACCACATATATATAAGCAACACATAACATTCCTCTCTCATTTCAAAGGCACACCCTGGATCTTGATTTCACTGCATAGAGCCTATTTCTAAAGTAACAGGCCTTACACAGACGCTGCATACGATTCCCTATTAGAACATATACTAAAGCCCAACTGACTTTAAAAAAACATGTACTTCCATATTTTTAAAGACATCAACTAAGCATATTATTTACCCAGTTCCATTTAAAATGAAGCTTGACTCACAGTGTGATCTTAGGCACATGGCCAGGATGTTACATGTAATCTACCATGTCTTTCTCTGCATGCAATATGTGTGTGTCTGCTTATACTATTTCACTGTCTCTACTGGCAAACAACAGACCACATATATATAAGCAACACATAACAATTCCTCTCTCATTTCAAAGGCACACCCTGGATCTTCATTGCACAGCTTAGAGCCTATTTCTAAAGTAAGAGGCCTAACACAGACGCTGCCAAAGATTCCCTACTAGAACATATACTAAAGCTCAACTGACTTAAAAAAACATGTACTTCCATATTTTTAAAGACATCAACTAAGCATATTATTCACCCTGATCCATTTCAAATCAAGCTTGACTCACAGTGTGATCTTCGGCACATGACCAGGATGTTACATGTAATCTACCATGTCTGTCTCTGCATGCAATATGTGTGTGTCTGCTCATACTATTTCACTGTGTCTACTGGCAAAAAACAGACCACATATATATAAACAACACATAACATTCCTCTCTCATTTCAAAGGCACACCCTGGATCTTGATTGCACAGCTTAGAGCCTATTTCTGAAGTAAGAGGCCTAACACAGACACTGCCTAAGATTCCCTACTAGAACATATACTAAAGCGCAACTGACTTTAAAAAACATGTACTTCCATATTTTTAAAGACATCAACTAAGCACATTATTCACCCAGATCCATTTAAAATGAAGCTTGACTCACAGTGTGATCTTAGGCACATGACCAGGATGTTACATGTAATCTACCATGTCTGTCTCTGCATGCAATATGTGTGTGTCTGCTCATACTATTTCACTGTCTCTACTGGCAAAAAACAGACCACATATATATAAGCAACACATAACATTCCTCTCTCATTTCAAAGGCAAACCCTGGATCTTCATTGCACAGCTTAGAGCCTATTTCTAAAGTAAGAGGCCTAACAAAGACGCTGCCTAAGATTCCCTACTAGAACATATACTAAAGCCCAACTGACTTAAAAAAAATGTACTTCCATATTTTTAAAGACATCAACTAAGCATATTATTCACCCAGATCCATTTCAAATCAAGCTTGACTCACAGTGTGATCTTAGGCACATGACTAGGAAGTTACATGTAATCTGCCATGTCTGTCTCTGCATGCAATATGTGTGTGTCTGCTCATACTATTTCACTGTGTCTACTGGGAAAAAACAGACCACATATATATAAACAACACATAACATTCCTCTCTCATTTCAAAGGCACACCCTGGATCTTGATTGCACAGCTTAGAGCCTATTTCTGAAGTAAGAGGCCTAACACAGACACTGCCTAAGATTCCCTACTAGAACATATTCTAAAGCCCAACTGACTTTAAAAAACATGTACTTCCATATTTTTAAAGACATCAACTAAGCACATTATTTACCCAGATCCATTTAAAATGAAGCTTGACTCACAGTGTGATCTTAGGCACAAGACCAGGATGTTACATGTAATCTACTATGTCTGTCTCTGCATGCAATATGTGGGTGTCTTCTCATGGTATTTCACTGTCTCTACTGACAAAAAACAGACCACATATATATAAGCAACACATAACATTCCTCTCTCATTTCAAAGGCAAACCCTGGATCTTCATTGCACACCTTAGAGCCTATTTCTAAAGTAAGAGGCCTAACAAAGACGCTGCCTAAGATTCCCTACTAGAACATATACTAAAGCCCAACTGACTTAAAAAAATGTACTTCCATATTTTTAAAGACATCAACTAAGCATATTATTCACCCAGATCCATTTCAAATCAAGCTTGACTCACAGTGTGATCTTCGGCACAAGACCAGGATGTTACATGTAATCTACCTTGTCTGTCTCTGCATGCAATATGTGTGTGTCTGCTCATACTATTTCACTGTGTCTACTGGGAAAAAACAAACCACATATATATAAACAACACATAACATTCCTCTCTCATTTCAAAGGCACACCCTGGATCTTGATTGCACAGCTTAGAGCCTATTTCTGAAGTAAGAGGCCTAACACAGACACTGCCTAAGATTCCCTACTAGAACATATTCTAAAGCCCAACTGACTTTAAAAAAACATGTACTTCCATATTTTTAAAGACATCAACTAAGCACATTATTTACCCAGATCCATTTAAAATGAAGCTTGACTCACAGTGTGATCTTAGGCACAAGACCAGGATGTTACATGTAATCTACCATGTCTGTCTCTGCATGCAATATGTGTGTGTCTGCTCATGGTATTTCACTGTCTCTACTGGCAAAAAACAGACCACATATATATAAGCAACACATAACATTCCTCTCTCATTTCAAAGGCACACCCTGGATCTTGATTTCTCTGCATAGAGCCTATTTCTAAAGTAACAGGCCTTACACAGACGCTGCATACGATTCCCTATTAGAACATATACTAAAGCCCAACTGACTTTAAAAAAACATGTACTTCCATATTTTTAAAGACATCAACTAAGCATATTATTTACCCAGTTCCATTTAAAATGAAGCTTGACTCACAGTGTGATCTTAGGCACATGACCAGGATGTTACATGTAATCTACCATGTCTTTCTCTGCATGCAATATGTGTGTGTCTGCTCATACTATTTCACTGTCTCTACTGGCAAACAACAGACCACATATATATAAGCAACACATAACAATTCCTCTCTCATTTCAAAGGCACACCCTGGATCTTCATTGCACAGCTTAGAGCCTATTTCTAAAGTAAGAGGCCTAACACAGACGCTGCCAAAGATTCCCTACTAGAACATATACTAAAGCTCAACTGACTTAAAAAAACATGTACTTCCATATTTTTAAAGACATCAACTAAGCATATTATTCACCCTGATCCATTTCAAATCAAGCTTGACTCACAGTGTGATCTTCGGCACATGACCAGGATGTTACATGTAATCTACCATGTCTGTCTCTGCATGCAATATGTGTGTGTCTGCTCATACTATTTCACTGTGTCTACTGGCAAAAAACAGACCACATACATATAAACAACACATAACATTCCTCTCTCATTTCAAAGGCACACCCTGGATCTTGATTGCACAGCTTAGAGCCTATTTCTGAAGTAAGAGGCCTAACACAGACACTGCCTAAGATTCCCTACTAGAACATATACTAAAGCGCAACTGACTTTAAAAAACATGTACTTCCATATTTTTAAAGACATCAACTAAGCACATTATTCACCCAGATCCATTTAAAATGAAGCTTGACTCACAGTGTGATCTTAGGCACATGACCAGGATGTTACATGTAACCCTGGGCGAAGAACTACGCTCCGTTCGCGGAGCTTGCGGAGTTTTGGCAACTCCGCGTTCCACGGAGAACGCGAAGCTGTCGATTACTCCGCGATCCGGTGCGTAGCGTAGTTCTCGCGCGCTGAATAACATTATCGCGTGCGCGCCAATGGCTTACCTTGGCCCGTCGCGACCGCCTGGGTAGGTTCGCGCGATATTTGACGCGATCACGCACTTTGGCAGTGCGAACGAGAAGATGAGTTCCCGAACATGTCTAACACAACGCGAACACGTTACTTGTGACCCGGAACAGGAAATAAGGGAACGCAAGCGGGCGGGACAAACCTCTTGAGTAACTTAGCGCGCTAGCTATCTCGAGCATGCAGGCAGCGCCCCGAACACGCGCACCGCGCTCCCGAAGACAAAAAACGGCACGCGAACGGGTCTAGCAAGCAACTACGCATGTCCGCGGAGCTACGCGTAGCTCGCGGAGTGCAAGTGCGTCTTCGCGTAGCTTCGCGGAGTGCGGCTACACGACCTACGCCCAGGGTTAGTTACATGTAATCTACCATGTCTGTCTCTGCATGCAATATGTGTGTGTCTGCTCATGGTATTTCACTGTCTCTACTGGCAAAAAACAGACCACATATATATAAGCAACACATAACATTCCTCTCTCATTTCAAAGGCACACCCTGGATCTTGATTGCACAGCTTAAAGCCTATTTCTAAAGTAACAGGCCTAACACAGACGATGCATAATATTCCCTATTAGAACATATACTAAAGCCCAACTGACTTTAAAAAAACATGTACTTCCATATTTTTAAAGACATCAACTAAGCATATTATTCACCCAGATCAATTTAAAATCAAGCTTGACTCACAGTGTGATCTTAGGCACATGACCAGGATGTTACATGTAATCTACCATGTCTGTCTCTGCATGCAATATGTGTGTGTCTGCTCATACTGTTTCACTGTCTCTACTGGCAAAAAACTGACCACATATATATAAGCAACACATAACATTTCTCTCTCATTTCAAAGGCACACCCTGGATCTTGATTGCACAGCTTAGAGCCTATTTCTAAAGTAAGAGGCCTAACACAGACGCTGCCTAAGATTCCCTACTAGAACATATACTAAAGCCCAACTGACTTTAAAAAAACATGTACTTCCATATTTTTAAAGACATCAACTAAGCATATTATTCACCCAGATCCATTTCAAATCAAGCTTGGCTCACAGTGTGATCTTAGGCACATGACCAGGATGTTACTTGTAATCTACCATGTCTGTCTCTGCATGCAATATATGTGTGTTTGCTCATACTATTTCACTATCTCTACTGACAAAAAACAGACCACATATATATAAGCAACACATAACATTCCTCTCTCATTTCAAAGGCACACCCTGGATCTTGATTGCACACCTTAGAGCCTATTTCTAAAGTCAGAGGCCTAACACAGACGCTGCCTAAGATTCCCTACTAGAACATATACTAAAGCCCAACTGACTTCTAAAAAACATGTACTTCCATATTTTTAAAGACATCAACTAAGCGTATTATTCACCCAGATCCATTTAAAATCAAGCTTGACTCACAGTATGATCTTAGGCACATGAGACACATGTCATGACACACACACAAAGAGAGAAATGACACACAGAAAAAGAAAGATTATTCACGTGCAAAGTGACATGAGACACAGACACAGAGTACCCTTTAAGCTAAGAGAGGCAAACTGTTAGAAGGTACAAGTAACATTAATGAAAAATGTGAAAATGTAATTCCTTATTTCAAACAGACACTCAGTGTGAACCTTGACCAAAATTTAAAAGGCAGACATTTTACCAGAAAACATTTTCAATAGTAAATCGTTTTTTACACAAAGCACAGTCCATTTAAATGACCACTACAAAAAAAGCAGAAACCTAACTCATTTCCAAAATACATTTCCAATATGCACCATTCAATTTTTAAACATCATTACAAAAAAACATGACACACAATACTAGAATTAAGAAACACAATATGCTTCTTAATCTACCCCATACTACATACAGCAGTCTATCTTTATTAAAAGAATCATTACTCACCTTTAAAAATGCTTTGGAAGATGGAAAACAGTGTCAGTCACACACACCAGATTTTCTTAAGCAGAATCTCTGAATAATGCTTCTGTCACTGGAGCCTTTCAATAATGGCACAGATTCCCTCTCATTTCAGACCCATATTCTTGTACATAACCAATCAAAAATCTTCCCACACAAATTCAAAACCAAACTGCACATTTTAATTGGTTGTACATTTCAACACTTTGAAACTCACATGATATTCACCCATCCCCCCAGTGCTCATTCATCCTCTTACCATGGTAACTCCCACCTAACCCAGCAAACAGTTAAAAAGTTTATCATCACTGACTGTATGAGTAAGTGATTAAATGTGTCTTACTGAATGCATGGGTTAGTGACTAAACTGTGTGAATGTGTGCATCAGTATGTCTGTTGTTGTGTAAGCGGCTGCATGTGTTGACCAATAGCTATATGAGTGGCTATATGGGTTATTGATTGGTTACCAAAGTATTTGTATGTGAGTCTGAGTGTGCGTGTGGGTGGCTGGGAGGTGTGTGTCTCTCTGCATAGATGTGTGAGCAGTTGATTCACCAGGTATATGGGTTCAAGAGTGCATGTGGAAACAGTTGTATGGGCGGTTGACTGTGTGCATGGCTGTGTTGGTAAGTGAATGGATATCTCAGTGCTACATGTCCAAGTAAGTACATATGTAATACACAGTGCATGTGAGAGTTGGCATATATAAATGACTATACATGAGAGCCAGTGATTGTGTGAGTGGCTGTATGGATCAATGTGTACTTGTATCAGTGATTGTATAAGAGAGTAAGTATGTGTTAGTATATGTTTGTATATTTGAGGTGTTGTCTGTATAACTGTATAGATGAGGAAATGGGAGTGTGGTTGATTCTTTGCATGACTGACTAGGTGTGTGAGTAACTCCATGGATGAGTGGTAGTGTGTGAGTGTCTGAATAGGTTTATGAGTGCATATGATAGTGTTGTATTGATGAGTGTCTGTATGTATGAGTGGATAAGTGTCTAGACCTAGGAATCAGTGAGTGCGTATGTAGTTACTGGTATTGGTGTGTCAATAATTTCAGGAATGGTAGTTTGTATTTAACACTGGGTGTATCAAAGGTTAGATTAGAGTGTGAGGAGGTGCATTATCACATGGATGATGTCATCAGTGATGTCATCAGTGATGTCATTTGAGATGTCATCAGTGATGTCATCAGTGATGTCATTTGAGATGTTGTCAGTGATGTCATCAGTGATGTCACTGACCATGTCATGAATGATGTAATATGTGACATCATCAGCAGTGGATTGAGGGCGCGCAAGTTATTTTGAGTCCAACTAACTATAACGTGGGAATTTCAATGGTTTTGTATGACTAAAATGTTCAGCTAACTATAACTGGTGTGAAACCTATGGTTTTTTCAGGGAATTTCAAAGGTTTTTTAAATGCTAATTCCTAACTATAACGAGTGTTAAACCTATGGTTTTTTCAGTGAATTTCAAAGGTTTTTTAAAAGCTAATTCCTAACTATAACGAGTTTGTAACCTACGGTTTTTAAAGTAAATTATTATGTTTTTTTAATAGCTATTTTTTTATAGCTATTAATTATTATAATTTTTATAAAATTATTTAAATAATGTATTTTTTCTAAAAGAAATGTTTTAATGTATTTTTCCTCTTTTTTTATTTGTTTACTTTTTACCCCGGAGCGCTCAGGGTACGCGCACCCGTAAACGCACCCGTACACGTAGCAAGAGCGCTATTCCCACATGCGAAAAAATATATAATTATTTTTTTAAAGTAAATAATAATGCAAGACATTTAGAGGCATACTCATATTAGTACTAAATTTCATTTTTAAAAACTGTATTTCACCTTTAAACGCATTTAAGAAAATCTAGCAAAACTTCATTCTGACGCGCGCGTAAGCGCCCCCGGAAGCATTTCCGGAAGCGCCTACGTACGTGCCGCGTTAGCGCACCCGGAAGCGCTACGGAGCACGTAGCGCGAGCGCGTCAAGTCATGTGACCCTAAAACAACACTTTTCATTGGTTCATAACAGTTTTTTTTCCAAATATTCAAAGCCCCCACCCATTTCCCTCACTATCACTTTGAACTTGGAGAGAGCAAGAGGTGTTCTTTGGATCATCTGCAGCATCTTTTCTTTTTCACAACAATGGCTGGAAGACAATCAACCTCCAGTGACTCAGAAGAAGATTTTTTGCCTGAGGACCATCCTCGTCGCAAAGTCAAGGAACACTTCATCTGGAAATGTTTCACCTTCCCCGAAGGAGAAAAGAAGGTGAATGCGGCAAAGGTGTGCTGCAAGATCTGTGGCACCACCTTATCACGTGGGAAATGGAATCCATATAAAAAATACAGCTTTGGGAATTCCACTTTATTAAGGCATGTTGAAAGGAGACACCCCATCAACTATGCAAGGGAGAGTGTCAGGGACCTGGCACGCAATCCCCCAGCAGATGGCGGCAGCACCTCGACAGGTGGAGCAACACCTTCGGGAAGTCAAGCTGCAAGATTGATCCCGAATATACAGCCGGTCTTTGCAGGCATCAAAATTGTCTGCATAGACTGCGACGAACTGCTTTGCTATGGGGAGCAGAGCATAGAACTTATTGCTCGTAAAAAACAAGACCACCGCTGCTCCACCCATCACTAATTTTTCCCTTTTTTTTGCTCCTGTTGAGCAGTTTTGGATTCCCTGGTTTTGTTTTTCCAAAAAAACGTTAAAATCGTTCTAAAAAAGTTTTAAAAAAATATAACATCATAAAAAGAAACAAAAAAGTTCTTTTTAGAACTACCTTCAATTCTTCAAAAAGAGACATATTCTTTATATTTTTTGTTACTTAAAAAAAAAAATGTATGTGAAGGGGAGGACGAGACTGAAGGAACAAATGACAGAAGGGGAGTGAGTGAGGGTGAATTGATGAAGGAGAATGAGGATGTGACAGGACAGAGGGAGTGAGAGAAGCAGTGAGTGAAGTGGAGTAAGATGAGTGAGAAAAGGGGAATAAGTGAGGGAGTAAAGGAAGAGAAGAGAGGGGAAGGGAAGTGAAGCAGGGGGCCTGAAAGAAGGTGAGTGTGGGAGGTAAGTGAGGGGAAGGGGAGTGAACATGGGGAATGAGGATAAGTGAGGAAAGCGGAGTAATAGAACGGGGGTGAGGAAGGATAAGAGAAGAGCAGTGAGGTTGAGGAAAGAGGGGTGATAGAGGGTGGATAAAGGCAAGTGAGCGTGAGATAAGGGGACTGAGGGAGTGAGGAGACAGAGGGAGTGAAGGAAAGAGTGAGAGAAGGGGACTGAGTGAGGGAGCATAGAAAGGTAAGTGAGGGAGTGTAGGTGAGTTAAAGGTAGTGAGCATGAGGGAAGGGGACTGTGAGAGTGAGGGGACGGAGGTAGTAAAGCTAAGAGAGAGGGAGTGAGGGAAGGAGAATGAGGATGTGACAGGACAGAGGGAGTGAGAGAAGTAGTGAGTGAAGTGGAGTAAGGTGAGTGAGGGAAGGGGAATAAGTGAGTGAGTGAAGGAAGGGAATAGAGGGGAAGAGGACTGAAGCATAGGTACTGAGAGAAGGTGAGTGGGGGATGAAAGTAAAGGGAAGGGGAGAGAAGGATGGGGACTGAGGGGTAGTGAATGAACCGGAGTAAGGGAACAGGGATGAAGGAGGGTGAGAGAACGGCAGACAGTCTGAGTAAAGAGGGGTGAAAGAGGGTAGATAAAAGTGACTGAGGGTAAGACAAGGGGAGTGAGGGAGTGAGGGAATAGAGGGAGTGAAGGAAAGAGTGACAGAAAGGGACTGAGTGAGGGAGCAAAGAAAGATAAGTGAGGGAGTGTGGCTGAGTTATAGGGAGTGAGCTTGACAGAAGAGGAGTGAGAGAGTGAGAGGATGGAGAGAGTGAGGCTAAGAGAGAGAGAGTGAGAGAAGGGGAGTGAGGATGTGAGAGGACAGTGGGAGTGAGAGAAGGAGTGAGTGTAGTGGAGTAAGGTGAGTAAGGGAAGGGGAATCACTGAGGGAGCAAAGGAAGGGAAGAGAGAGGAAGGGAAGTGCAGCAGGGGGACTGAAAGAAGGTGAGTGTGGGAGGTGAGTGAGGGGAAGGGGAGTGAACATGGGGAATGAGGATAAGTAAGGAAAGCGGAGTAAGGGAACGGGAGTGAGGAAGGATAGGAGAAGAGCAGTGAGGTTGAAGAAAGAGGGGTGATAGAGGGTGGATAAAGGCAAGTGAGCGTGAGATAAGGGGAGTGAGGGAATGAGGAGACAGAGGGAGTGAAGGAAAGAGTGAGAGAAGGGGACTGAGTGAGGGAGCATAGAAAGGTAAGTGAGGGAGTATAGGTTAGTTAAAGGTAGTGAGCATGAGGGAAGAGGACTGAGAGAGTGTGGAGACAGAGGTAGTGAAGCTAAGAGAGTGGGAGTGAGGGAAGGAGAATGAGGATGTGACAGGACAGTGGGAGTGAGAGAAGGAGTGAGTGAAGTGGAGTAAGGTGAGTGAGGGAAGGGGAATAAGTGAGTGAGTGAAGGAAGGGAATAGAGGGGAAGAGGACTGAAGCATAGGTTCTGAGAGAAGGTGAGTGGGGGATGAAAGTAAAGAGAAGGGGAGAGAAGGATGGGGACTGAGGGGTAGTGAATGAACCGGAGTAAGGGAACGGGGGTGAAAGAGGGTGAGAGAACAGCAGACAGCGTGAGTAAAGAGGGGTGAAAGAGGGTGGATAAAAGTGAGTGAGGGTAAGACAAGGGGAGTGAGGGAGTGAGGGGATAGAGGGAGTGAAGGAAAGAGTGACAGAAAGGGACTGAGTGAGGGAGCAAAGAAAGATAAGTGAGGGAGTGTGGCTGAGTTATAGGGAGTGAGCGTAACGGAAGAGGAGTGAGAGAGTGAGAGGATGGAGAGAGTGAGGCTGAGAGAGAGAGAGTGAGAGAAGGGGAGTGAGGATGTGAGAGGACAATGGGAGTGAGAGAAGGAGTGAGTGTAGTGGAGTAAGGTGAGTAAGGGAAGGGGAATCACTGAGGGAGCAAGGAAGGAAAGAAGGGGAAGGGGAGTGAGTGACAGGGAAGGGGGAGTGAGTGAGGGTGTATTCACGACAATGAGTGATGGAAGGTGAGTGAGGGTGAGTGAAGGGGCGTGAGAGAGTGAGGGGACAGAGGGAGTGAGGGTAACAGAGACAGAGTGAGGAGAGAGGAGTGAGGAAGTGAGAGGAGAGAGGGAGTGAGAGAAGGAGTGAGTAAAGTTGAGTAAGGTGACTGAGGGAAGGGAAATGACTGAGGGAGCAAAGGAAGGAAAGAAGGGGAAGGGGAGTGAAGTAGAGGGACTGGGAAAAGGTGAGTATGTGAGGAGAGAAAGGGGAAGGGGAGTTAAGAATGGGGAATGAGGATAAGTGAGGGAACTGTAGTAAGGGAACAGGGGTGAGGGAGGGTGAGAGAAGGGCAGTGAGGTAGAGGAAAGAGGGATGATAGAGGGTGGATAAAGGCGTGTGAGTGTAAGACAAGGGGACTGAGGGTGTGAGGACATAGAGGTAGTGAAGGAAAGAGTGAGAGAAAAGAACTGAGTGAGGAAGCAGAGAAAGGTAAGTGAGGGAGTGTGGGTGAGTTATAGGGAATGAGCGTGACGGAAGAGGAGTGAGAGAGTGAAAGGACGGAGAGAGTGAGGCTAAGAGAGAGGGAGTGAGGGAAGGGGAGTGAGGAAGTGAGAGGACAGAGGGAGTGAGAGAAGGAGTGAGTGAAATGGAGTAAGGTAAGTAAGGGAAGGGGAATGAGTGAAGGAGCGAAGGAAGGGAAGAGAGGGGAAGGGAAGTAAAGCAGGGAATCTGAAAGAAGGTGAGTGTGGGAGGGGAGTGAGGGAAAGGTGAGTAAACATGGGGAATGCGAATAAATGATGGAAGCAGAGTAAAGGAACGGGGGTGTGGGTGGGTGAGAGAAAAGTAGTGAGGTTAAGGAAAAGAGTGATGAGAAAGTACATTTTGTTTCTCAAACTTACCTTATAAGTAATGTAAACTTAGTGACATATTTTTAATAAATTTAATATCTGTGGAAGAGCAAAAAAAAAAAAAGGTATCATTTTTATAATATATATTTCAAAATACAAGAGACAAGGCAGGAGATTAAAAGTCATAAAAGGGTACTAAGAGATAAAGTAGGAATGAAGGACACAGAAAGGGAAACAAAGGAATGGTGAAGGACAGAGAGAGGGAAAAAGAAATAGAGGGAGAGCAAATTACTAAGAGGATAATGAGGCGAATAGATTCAGTGACAGAGAGGAAGAGAGGGAGAGAGAAATGAACTGAAGGAGAGTAGGATACTAAAGGAAAGTGAGTTAGGAAAACTAAAGGAGGAAAGGGGAGTAAGGAAAGGGGAGTGAGTGACAGGGAAGGGGGAGTGAGTGAGGGTGCATTCACGACAATGAGGGATGGAAGGTGAGTGAGGGTGAGTGTAGGGGCGTAAGAGAGTGAGGGGACAATGGGAGTGAGGGTAACAGAGAGGGAGTGAGGGAAGAGGAGTGAGGAAGTGAGAGAACAGAGGGAGTGAGAGAATGAGTGAGTAAAGTGGAGTTAGGTGAGTGAGTGAAGGGGAATGACTGAGGGAGCAAAGGAAGGAAAGAAGGAGAAGGGGAGTGAAGCAGAGGGACTGGGAAAAGGTGACTGCGAGAGAAGAGTGAGGGTAAGGGGAGTTAAGGATGGGTAATGAGGATAAGTGAGGGAAGTGGAGTAAGGGAACAAGGGTGAGGGAGGGTGAGAGGAGGGCAGTGAGGTTGAGTAAAGAAGAGTGATAGAGGGTGGATAAAGGCGAGTGAGCGTGAGACAAGGTGAGTGAGGGAGTTAGGCCATAGAGGTAGAGAAGGAAGGGGTGAGAGAAGGAGACTAAGTGACGGAGCATAGAAAGGTAAATGAGGGAGTGTTGGTGAGTTAAAGGGAGTGAGTGTGAGGGAAGGGGGAGTGACAAAGTCAGGGGATGGAGGGAGTGAGGGTAAGAGTGAGAGAGTGAGGGAAGGGGAGTGAGGATGTGAGAGGACAGAGGGAGTGAGAGAAGTAGTGAGTGAAGTGGAGTAAGGTGAGTGTGAGAAGGGTAATTATTGAGGGAGCAAAGGAAGGAAAGAAGGGGAAGGGGAGTGAAGTAGAGTGACTGAGAGCTGGAAAGTGGTGGAGGGGAGAGAAGGAAAGGGGAGCAAAGGAATGGGGAATGAGGGGTAGTGAGAGAAGTGGAGTAAGGGAACGGGGGTGAAGGAGACTGAGAGAAGGGCAGTGAGGGTGAGTAAAGAGGGCGGATAGAGGGTGGAAAAAGGTGGGTGAGCGTGAGATAAGGGGAGTATAATACATATTTCACAATACAAAATAACTTGTACAACATGTTATATGGTTTATTTTTGCTGTTCTCAGAATATAATGAATTTCACTTTAAACAGTGAGTTCAATACTACTCATCATATGACAGCGGGCAAATAAAAACACAATCACAAAGATTGTGTTTAAAAAACCCATACAACGTTTCAATAAATAATGTAAAACTTAGAAAAAACATATCTTAACTCATTTGTGACCCACTTACTTTTCCACGAGGCCAAATAGTATATGGAAAGGCCTTTTCTTTGGAAATTACTCAATAGTAAACTTAAACTTCCATTTACCCGACTTTCTGAAAGAAAAGCTCAAACATCTTTTACATCATGTAAAAATACTTATATTTTCACCTCTGGCTCACTCATGATCAACATTTCCTATAATACTGATATCACTCACTATGTGATACACTTACACTACCTCTATGACAACTACAAGTTTTTTATTATCTTGATCACTCTCGCTCATAAAGTAATTTTGAACAGCAGACTAAGTTTTATTAACTGCTCCAATCTTCATAGGCCAATTACCTTTCCTAAAATTTCGGTTGTAAGAACACTAGGTAAGAATTTGGTAAGTCAAAAGGCAAACGTTGTTTGAAAGTCAATTGAGTATCATTACAATTAGTCCAGCCTCTTTCACATTTTAAATAAGCTGTGTGATGTCCTGATGTTGTCAAAGGACCATCATGGAAAATAATTGCTCCAGTTGCAAAGATTCTTCCTGAAATTGATAATTGAGAAGCCACAATTTTTTTTTATTAAAGTTGTCAATTTAGTTCCATCAGGTCTACATCGTTGGAACATTAAAATTACAAACTGTCCATATCTTTGTATAAATAATGTTGATAGCATTGCAGATTTTCATTGAGTACAGACCATGTTTTGATTTGCTTCTCTAACTAGATTATTAAAAGACACTGATTTGCAGTCTGGTAAAGTCAAATATATAAATCTTTCAGTGTCTATTGTAGTAGTACTTGAAAAGGAACAATTGTCACAGTTATGCTGCCATTTATAAGAAAGGCAAAAAGATTTTCTAAATCAATACCTTCATCTTGCAATACAACAAGCATATACATTAGAAATTCCTGACAATCTTGCTGAATATTCTGTGAAAATTGATTTAGACCAGAACATATGTCGGAAACATTTCGAATTTCAGAAACACTTTGTATTTTTGTTCTATCACTGCTACATTTTTCAAACACAGAATTCAACAAACAACAAAATCTTTGATCACGATTTTCAACCACTACATTAGCATAGCAGTTGACACCAGAACTGTTTTCAAACTGAAATCCAACAACATCTTTAACTGATTCCTTTTCCTTTCTGCTTACAATTACTGGTTCATCTACTTTTTTTCTTTTTGCTACAACTTCACTACAATTTTTCTCATTTCTTCTTTTTTGGCCTACCACACGCTTTTCAAATAGAGGATATTGAGGTAAATTTGGAGCATACTCTCTTCTTAACCTAATATATTCTTTTACACAATTTAGATCTGCACTAATCTTTGTCTCATCAAAATCAATCAATTACACTCCAGATAAAGTTATGACTCGAGATAAAGCAACATATGCCATACCCTCCTTGAACACAGAACTTCCAATATTCACCAAAGCACTATCTACACTTAAACCTTGAGATTTATGAATAGTCACCGCATATGCCAAAGAAACAGGAAACTGTTTTCGGCGGACATATAAATCTTTCACGAGCAAAAATCGAGCAGAACAACAACTGATTTGTTGTACTTCTTCAATTCCATCAAATTTAGGGGCATATTATCAAGAAAGGTCGTTACATTATCGCCGCTTTTATCGGCAGGGAACTGCCGATAAAGCATCGATAATTAGCTTGATAATATGCTCTATGAATTCCAATCGAAGCCCATGTTAGATGTGAAGACATCTAACATGGGCTTCGATTGGAATTCATAGAGCATATTATCAAGCCCATTATCGCCGCTTTATCGATAGTTTCCTGCCGATAAAAGCAGCGATAATGTAACGCCCTTTCTTGATAATATGCCCCTTAATTTTTAAAAATTCAATTCCATCTCTATTTCGGTAATTCACAAAATCAACAACATGACCCATTGCTCCATTTACTAAACCTCTTTCCACATGTAAATTCCGTCGTAAAATTATACAACAATTTAAACATGCATACAGAGTCATTTCTAAACCAGCAGTTTTAGATATTGTCTTCTCTAAAGAATCCAATTTTGATTTCAACTTCTCTGACAAAATAATAGTTGCTCCTTCATGCTCTATTTTATCAATAGCTTCCAGTTTCACAATATCTTGATTTTCTAACTTTAAAATTTTGTTGTTGAAGATTGAACATTCTTGTAGAGTTGGCATCAAGCATATCACAGATTTGTTTTCAGGAATTTTCTTAAAAATATTCTCTCGGAGGCAAGATGGCCGCTAGTGAGGTGTAGTGGAGAGTCGCACATGCTCCCTTCCCCGACCTGCAGGACGTGGATGCTGCTCTGTAGTGACGCCGGTGCCGGCTATGCGGTTGTTTATTTGGCTAGTTGGAGCACAGCGTGGAGGGCTAAATACTGCAGAAACGAGACTCAAAAAAAGAACTTGGACAGTGATTGAGACAGTGATTAAAACTGCGCGAAATCGCTGGAAAGTGATCTGTAATAGCCTGAGCGGAATGTCACAGCGAGGAAAGAATGGAAAGCCGGATAAAGAAAAAGAGAAAACACTGCCTACAGCGGTTACTGCAAATAAGATGCCAGGATCTGGTACGATCCCCAAAGTCCCCCTCCCAGGCAAACGCGGGACCCCAGCACCAACTATTGCTCAGAAAACTCAACAAAGAAAAGCTGAAAAAGAAAGGAAAACAGAAGTTAAATTCACCGCTACGCGGAACGAGGTACCGCTTTACAGCATCTGGCCAAAATAAAGACATACCCGCACCCGCACTTAGCAATAAGTCACCGCCTGCAAAAGACACCAAGGAATCAATCTTCAGACAGCCTACCTTATCGGAGTCATTTAGTGCGAGGCCTACAGGAAACGTAGTAGTCAAGTCATCAGCAAAACAATCCCCGGCAGAGAACGACAATGAAGACGCCAACGGAGACGCGAGTGCAATGGGAGCCGTCCTCGAGGACGTAAGCGTCTCGGTTACCAGGCAACAACCAAACCCAACTACGGACTGTGCGTCTTCGGCGGGAGCAGCAGAGGCAGGAGAGCTGGAAGAGGTGAGCGGTAACCCGAATAAGCAGGGGAGTCAGGGGCCTGAATCAGATGCAACCAGAACGGCAGAAGGGCTAGGAAACGCTAATAATGCCCAGATGCTGGATGCTCTTTTGCAGGTAGAGGAGGAAATGGCTAATATTTTGAATCAGCTTAAGTGCGCAAAGTGGGGGAGCCTAGCAAGTATTGAATCTCAGAGAGAACGTGAAGGCGATAAATTCTTGTCTGTCAATGAAGACACTACCTCCAGTGAAGAGGAAGCCAAAATTTCAACAGAAATTAGCTCAGATACAGAGGAGAGTGATAACAGAAATACAAAGAAAAGGAGGAAACAGACCACAAGGCGAGGGGGCTCCCCAGATAAGACTAATAAAAAACTTTTATGGGACTATTCAGCAACTTCTTCTGTCTATCAGGAGGCTTCACAAGGGGAAGGTGGAGCAACAGGAGGAGGAGAATCTGGAGCCTCACAACATGCTACGATGGACATGTTGTTTAACACATTAAAACAAATGCAGGTTGAAGCGAGAACAGAGAGCCGGAAAGCCAGACATGATACTAAGAAAATTCAAGCATCAATAAGGAAAATGAACAAAAAATACGAGGAGGTGGAAGAGAGAGTCGTACATGTAGAGGAACGGTCGGGCAGAATCGAGGATGAGATTACAGATTGGCAGTCATTCAAATTGGAACAGTCTAAAATAGCAGAGGATCTGCAGTGGAAAATCGAAGATTTTGAGAACCGCCAGAGAAGGAATAACGTGAGACTCTTTGGGCTTGAGGAAGGGGTGGAGGGGCAGGACCCAAGAGGATTTGTTATTAAGTTACTGAAAGAGGCTTTTCCAGAAGTCCTATGGCAATGGGAGTTAGAAGTCCAACGGGCGCACAGGTTCCCACTGTCAAACAAAAAGAAGAAAGATGGTAGACAGGATAATCTGCCTAGAGCCGTGCTAGTTTTTTGTGGGAATTATTTGGCAAGGCAGGAAATAATTGAAAAAGCCAGACCAGATGCTAAAAAAACAGCTCAGGGAGTAACCTTCTTCACCCAACCCGATTTCTGCCACGTTACTGTAGAGAGACAGTGGCGACTTAGACAAATGATAGCACTTTTCCAGCAACAAGGGGCAGAGGCTTATTTGATGTTTCCTGCAAAGCTGAAGATTATCACAGGCGGTCGCACTAGGATGTTTTTCTCTGAAGTAATGGCAGGAGAATACTTAATAGAACTTACCGAGATGAACAAGGGAAGAGGAAATAGATAATTGATCAGATTGCTAGATGCATATTAACGATAGGATAGAGATGTAGCACAGGGGATCGGGGCAGCAGAATAGGATGGAGGGGAGAAAAGATGGAACAGGAGGAGGGAGAGGGAGGCGACTTTACATCACACAGCAGTCACATATAGGTCATGCGTGACCTATTTGCCTGTGAAAGGGGGGGTGGGAGACCTCGGGGAGGGGGGTGCTACGGGGAGGGAGGGGGTATAGAGGGGGGAAAGGGGGAGGTTGGAATCTGGGGAAAAATAGCACAAAAAGTCAAAAAAGAAAACAAAAACAAGAGAGAGAAGGTTGAGTCACTAAGAGCTTTCAAGGATAGAATGAAAATATTACGATGCTCAAGATGGAAAAACCTAGGAAAATGTAAATGGCATTAAGGATTATGTCTATAAATGTCTGTGGCTTGAATAATGGAGATAAAAGACAGAAAGTCGCTGCCATGCTAAGAATGCTCAGATTAGAGATAATGTGCCTGCAGGAGACACACATTTCAGGAAAGGAAAAATTCTTGTTGGAACAAATGGGGTTTGACATTCTTGCCCATACAAAACAAGATACTAGAACAAGAGGGGTTGCCATATTAGCTAAAAAAGGGGTTGTTAAACTTAAAAGGAAAAAAGAGGATCAAGAGGGAAGATGGGTAATTGTGGAGGTGGAAACACATGCTGGAAGTTACACAATGGTATCAGTTTATGCCTCTAATGATGATGAACCAGAGATTTTTGAATTTCTAGACATAGAACTCGCATTATGGCCTGAACCTATAATATGTTGTGGAGATTTCAACATCAATGGCTTGGATGGGGCGAGTATCTTGAACAGAGGAGGATATGTTGGACGGAAGAAAAAAACATGTAAGGCCATACACAATATGGCGCTACATAATGCCTTAGTGGATGTATGGGCAGAAAATAACCCAATAGGGACAGGGAGTACGTTTTACTCTGCTCCCCACAAGGTGGTAGCTAGACTAGACTATTTTGATATCAAGATCAATAATGAGTGAATCTAAATTAGAAAGGTTGCCCAGGGTAGTTTCGGATCATAAACCATTAGTGTTAAATCTGCCATTGGTCACTAGGAGGACGGGTAAAAACAGCACATGGAGATTCGAGAGAGGTCTATTGAGGGAGCCTGGATATATAAGGCATATGCAGGAATGGATTCCCTAATTCTGGGAGGTTAATAGGAATACAGCCTCGATTAATATGACGTGGGATGCATTCAAGGCCGGCGTTAGGGGGGAAACACTAAGTTATACACTACAAAGAACTAAGAAGGAGAAGATCAGGATGGATAATAGGATGAGGGAATTGGGGGCTTTAGAAGAGAGATTAATCATGGCTATATCTAAACGAAAATCAATAGAAGGAATACTACTGGAAATAGAATTGAATAAAGCAGAGGCAGGGGTAAGCCTGGCGCAGAAAGCGGCGGGGAATTATTTGGCAAAGAAAGAAAAGTGCTATGAATTTAATGAAAGAGTTGGACACCTCCTAGCAATACGCACCCGGCAAAACTTATCAACAGGGGATATAAAGGAAATTAGAGATAGCCTAGGAAATGTGGTTAATACACCAGAAGAGATACAGGAGGTTTTTAGGAGCTCATATGATTCAAATTTAAGTAATACAGATGAGAAGATTACAGAGTACTTGACAGGGATACAGCACGATATACTAGATCCGGAGGCTAAAGAGGAACTAGACCTCCCATTGACACCACAAGAAGTAAGGGAGGCTGTGAATAAACTACCAGCGGGAAAAGCCACAGGATCAGACCAAATACCGGCCGAATTTTATAAGACTATTGGGGGGAGATATGTTAGAGATCTTTAGACAGGCAGAGTTAGGCCGTTCGGTACCACATTCATGGGCAGGCGCTGATATTATAGTTATTTTAAAGAAGGATAAGCCAGCACTAGAGCCGGGGCCTACAGGCCAATTACTCTCTTAAATGCAGACACAAAAATCTTTTCAACATCACTAGCTCAAAGACTAAGCAAGGTTATTGAGGGGTTAATTATCACTTCACAACATGGCTTCATTCCTGGGAAAGGCACGACACAGCACATTAGGCAAATGATTACTATCCTAGATGCCGTGGAAGTGTCACGAGACCCTGTCGCGGCCATATTTCTCGATGCTGAGAAGGCTTTCGACAGGGTCTCGTGGGACTATCTGTGGAGGGTTATGAAGTGGTTTGGGATAGGCGAGGGCTACATCAAGGCAATCCAGGCCCTTTACGAACAGCCAACAGCAAGGGTAAGAATAAACAGAAATTACACAAAGGCAGTCCAGATCAGACGAGGGACCAGACAGGGCTGCCCAGCCTCGCCTTTGTTGTTTGCTTTATATCTGGATCCATTTTTAAGAAAACTAGCAAGCAATATTGATATCTACCCGGTTACACTACATGGAAGTGAGTATAAGTTTTTCGCATGTGCGGATGATGTGGCTATCATAACACCAAAGCCAGAGAGAGCGATAACTGAAATAGATCAGGAGGCCTTGAATTTTGGGATAATTGCAGGCTACTCGATTAATAAAGGCAAAACCCAGATTGTGCAGAATAAGTACACAATACACCAAGATACTAGAATAGTCCCCGAAGCCACATATCTAGGGGTAAAGGTGACCACCGATTTAGATACTCTAGTAGGACTTAATATGAACCCACTATTAGATAAAGTAAAAAGAAATACCGAAAAGATTCACAATTTACATTTGACATTATTGGGTAGGATAAACGTCATTAAGATGATCACTTTTCCGAAATTTCTGTACCTTTTTAGAGTGATCCCATTGTTTATCGATCAGTCTTGGTTCAGGAAACTGGAATTAATACTTAATAGACTGATCTGGGCTCAAGGGAAGACTAGAAGAGCGTATAGACATATGGTACTTCCGAGGGCGAAGGGGGGTTGGGGGACCCCGGATTTTAGACTCTATTATTAGGCAGCAGTTTTGCAGTATACACAGGGGTTATTAGGTGGCGGGGGAAACGAGAATCAAGATGGCAGATCAGGCTACACGAATGTATATAGAGCACTAGTGGGGGAGGAAGCCGAGAATGGCCTGCTGAAAACAGTTGATTTGAACTACTTCAAACATACTAAGTTTAAGACTCTACGAGCAGCATACAATGTTTGGAAGGTGATGGCGAAAAAACTTGGCATTGGTCGATATAATTACTATACGCGCCTGTGTAATAATCATTCATTGCCAGGAGATATATTCAGGGACGCAACTATGAAGGATTGGGATAATAAGGGGATCAAGAAGATAGGGGATTTACTGGACACGGAGGGGGTGATTCGTCAATTTCAGGACTTACAAACGAAATACAAGATAATGGGAATCAACTTTTTAAAATATTTACAGATAAGAAGTTATTTCGCAAATAAAAGAGGTGGATTAATAGGGTTTGAGCATAGTAGAATTATGGATTATTTGGAGAGGACGAACCACTGTACAATTCGACAGCTGTATGCAGAATTGTATATATTAAAAACTGGTGACAGAGATAAATTCGCTATCAAATGGGTGGAAAAGGTGGGCGCCTCCTTGGAGGATCTAGACATCTTTGGATTTAGGGCATACAGTTCTATGCTCTGCGACATTACAATCGCAACATTATAAGACACTATACTCCCTATATCATACGCCAGCCAGAATTGCACAGTGGGGCGGAGACACAGGAATCACTTGTCCACGCTGTGATTCAAGAGAGGCGGACATTGTTCATATGTTCGCTCAATGCCCGCAATTACATACACTAAAAGGGGCAATTGAGAATTTCCTGGAGAACTCACTGGGAGTTAAGAGTAAATTGACGGATGATATAATAATCCTAGGAGTGTCATGAGGGACAGAGGACCACCATATAGAATTTTTGTTTATGGTAGCGGCGGTCTACCAAATTGGAATTGCAAGGGCATGGCTCGATAGGGTTCCCCCAACATTTCAAATGTGGATAGCAAGATTGATCTCCACGTACAATTTGGAGAAAGCTATCTATGAAAGGAAGGGTAGGAGGGCGAGAGCATTGGGAGACAGAATCTGGCAACCACTAGATCTGTGGAAAAATAGTTAGAACTGTGGAAGGATTTCCACGCTCGGATTAGGAGAAGAAAGGAGTAGATAGAAAGCACTCAATGTTAATGTTATGATTTACATCAAATTTGTTGATATTGTGTGGAAAATACTTGAGTGAATATGATTTCATGTTTTGAATTATTTTTGTGCTGTACTGGAAAATACTGTAAAATGGGGTGAAAACTTTAAATAAAAAAATATATATATATTCTCTGGGAGAAAATGTTCATTTGGAAACAAATTTGAAATTAATCGTGCATGTAAAGCTTCTTTGCAATGCTCACTTACTTTTCCAATTCTTACATCTTGTAGAATATTTTTATAGTCTTCATCCTTTGACTGTCGCATATTTTGAAGCAGTTCTGCATATTTGAAATTTAACCATATATTAACATTTCCAATGCTTCCTAGGCATTTCCTGGTATCTTAATGCGTAAGCATTTTAAACACTGGTTGTCCTTTCACTGGAGTTAGCTGCAGTAGATCTCCAAAAACAATGCCTCCAAATAACACATCATACTCTGTTTTAAGAATTTCTTGCATTCTTAAATGCACAAAAGCAAGCATTACATTTGATACCATGCTTACCTCATCAATGATAAGAAGTTTCATTTTCTTCAAGACTCGGGAAACTTCACAACAAGCTTCTCCAGATAGCTTGTGGTATTGTAATTTATTATCATGCTCTACTAGCAGCATCAATAAACGATGTAAAGTAATCCCTTTAATGTTATGTGCTGCCAACCTAGGTGGGCCGGTAACAACACAAGACAGCGATGACTCCGTTCTTTTATGCAGATAAGTTGCAATTGCTTTAATCAGAAAACTTTTTCCAGTTCCTGCTTCTCCACTCACGTACAGTCGGACAGGCATAAATGACGTATATTAGCACTCTTTTTTCTCGTGATATAAACCATGCTCAATCTGTTCTGTGACTTCGTCATGTATTTGTTTCTGCTCAACGTTTAGTTCTTTTTCCAAATCTTCTAAGTTAACTACATCCTCCTGAGGTTGTTTCATGGCTCTTTCCACTTCATCCATGGCAGTGGCAGCTTCATTTTGGATAATTGGTCCTCCTAGTGGATCCTGACTCAATGAAGCAGAACTCTGACTGTCTTGAGAACTGTCTCTAGCAATCTCTGCTGCAATTGTAGCTTCTTGCTGTATTTCCTCGTTCAACATTTGCAGATAATTTGAAAGAACAGGACATTCTATGGTATCCTTGGTTCCATTGAAGGAATCTTCATAACTGAGAAAATTTCTAAGTAGTTCCTCTTCTGTACGCCAAGGCTTAAAGAGTTGCAAAAGAGCTCAATAGTAAAATTTCCTTTTGTCAGGAGATTCGCAACTCAATTTTCGAAGATTAATCAAATGGCCTTTTCTTTGTTTCACCAGACATCCTTCACATCCTATTACAGCATATACTCCTTTATTTATATCTTCTGTGATGTTCCTCTTAAAAGTATAGCTTTGCAGAACTTCATAGAGACAAACGTTCTCAAGATGACTACTTCTATTTGGATAGTATGTATCCAACATGTTTGTCTTCAAAATATCTGTACTGTTTGGTTCTTTCTCCGCCAACAACTCAATTTCTTGTACAGATTTTAAAACTCGGTTTCGTGTTGCAGCAAGACCTAGACTCACCCAAATGATTGTTCTAGATTTGGCATATAGACTTGCTGATGATAACCGATCAGAACATTCATATACTCCAATTTCTCGATGTGACAACATCTTCAGACTGTAAATGTACAACTTCTTACTTAAACTCTTTTCATGTGAAATTTCCTCCCACATTTCCTTCAGTTCCGTCTTTTCTGATTTTGTGATGTAAGACGTCACATATCGAGCCACAGCAATTGAGTTGTCAGCAACATATCGAATTTCAATGTTAGCATTCCACATGGACAAAATGACTGGGTTGTAGTCATTTATATATTTGGACTCTTCATTTCTTCTTAAGTTGTATGTATTTTTCAGTGATTCAGAGAAGACATAAAATTGTTCACTCTTCCTTTCGATGTTACTGGACGTGGAAACGCAAAACGACATTTTGTGTAGAACTTGTCCTTGGATTTGTATTTCCGACAACAGTATTTTCCACAACGATGGGTTTGAAAGCGTAAAACTTGATGTCTTAAATTGTTTTCTTCTGCACTTTTCGGAACAGCACATGTAGAATACTGTTCAATAAAACTCATCACTGTCTCATCTGAATCTGTTCCGAATTTGGGTGCATCTTTGATCCATAGCAGCATCTGTATGTGAGGAGCCCCTCTTGCTTGATACTCCTTTCTCCAAAAGAAATCCAAAACCTCTCCAAGCGGAGGATTTTTTTTGTTTGTGATAAAAGACATCATAGCTTCAAACCTATGATTGAAATACCTGCATACACTAACTGGATCCAAAGAGCACAGTTCTCCAGGTGTCTTGTATTCTATAATTTTTAACGTATGCATTTGCCTCTCGTAGAAATTGAAGTAAGTCTTCCCAAGCATACTCAGCACAGCTAAGAGTGAGGAACCATGTAGGAGTTCCTAAGTTTCTTAGCATACATTTCCATGCCCCATGACGACGGTACCAATACTCGTTAGTACCACGCTGACATGCCATGAGATTAATTAGGTGAGATTCCAAAATACTGTCTTGCAGTTTGACTTTATCCATAAAGTCCCTTGCCGAAACATTTTGTAGATATACTCCACTTTTCAGTATATGGTTCACTGCATAAGAAAGTCCAGACAAGTCACTCTCAAACAGTAGATGAAACAAATATGGAATGCATTGACGAAACCTTGGATCTTCTGCATATAATCTTAAAGTCCGGTATTCAGATGCAGGAATTTGAACAGGTCGGTCGCCATATCGTCCACCTTGACCTGTTGGAAATAACTGAGGAAAACAACGAGCTTCCAAACTTTCTTCCCATACACTAATGGGACTTCCTTTTGCTTCTTTCATTTGAAACAAGTCAATAGCATTCCCCATTACTTCTTTGGAATGCAAAGGATGAACACTATAATGTTCATAAATTTCTTCACTTCTAGAGACATCAACTTTTTCAATTTGCCCAGCTGATAAATCACTGTCCTCTTCTACAGTTGTTTCCTCTTCTCCAACATATACATTTTTGTAGTAGTGATTGTTTTTTACCAAATACAACGTTGCCTTTTTGACTTTCCTAACATCCACTAATTCTTGGCATGTTTTGTTACTCTTTGTCGGAACACCATTAACTAGAATAACCAGAGGTTCCTCTTCTACTTTTTCTTCACCAAATGTATCAATATTTTTCTTAAAATCTAGAGGCAAATAAACAACTCGTCCCTTTAATCCTCTCTGTAAATCTGAAGGAGGCAATTTCCCTGTCTTAAGCTCCATGCGAACAATAGCCTGAAAAGGATGCACACATTGAATCAGAATAGACTCATAGGTATTTAAATCCATCAATTCAGAAGGAATGTCTACCAACACCAGATTATTATGAACAGCTCTAGCAGGCATTCTGTTTTCATTTAATTTATTATAACAATATTTACAAATATGTTGATCAGACCCCAAATCAAACCAATTTTGTACCAACAAATAAGTTGCAAAATCCTTCCACTCATTATTATTTTCCATTTCACTTTTTACATATAAATCAACTAACCTAGTCTGATTCTTATAAGGAGTTCGTCAACAACACACACAAGAAAAATTAGGCCTTTCACTTGAATTGACCTTAAACTTTGTAATTTCATGGTCAAATTTTTCTGTACTTGAAATCTGTACATTCTCTTCCACATTACCTTCTATTACTGTATCAGTTTCTGCACTCCCCTCTTTTTCACCAAAATAACAAAACTCAATTTCTTCACAAATGTTCTTCACATCTAATTCAGTTCCATGCAAAAGAGCACTGTTTAACTGTTTCAGCTTAAGTGCTGGACTTTTTGCATAATACAACCTTCTCACTGATTAACTCACTTTATTATGATGCACTGCTAACATCCTAAAATGGTAAAAAACACTCTGACATACTTTTCTTGAAAGACAAGCCAGTGAATGCCCATGCAAACCTGTTTTTTCTCTCACTCTGCATGGATCTAACTCTTGCAACATCTTCAGCTTTTGTTTTAGACTTTTCTTACTATATGTCCGTAAGAAATTGAGAAACAAATCAATTGAATCCTGTCGCACACTACAACTACTACTACAATACACTGGAGCCTTAGGACATCTCCCTAAAACTTCATCAGCTAACACCTCTTCTGCATTTCTAGGCACAATTTTTTCTTTTTCAACTGGACAACCGTCCTTCACCTCATATGCTCGACCACTGGTGTCAACTGCATGCACCAAATCATTATCCTGAAAGTAACTCTCTTCATTAAAAAATGGCTCACAACTTGAACTATGCTTCCATTCTCCAGAAAAAACATCACAAAAATTAGTCCGATTAATTACTCTTTTCCACTTACATCTTGATTTCAAAACATTGATTACCTTATCTAGTGTACGAATTCTATTGATTACTAAACTGAATAATTTCTTTTTCACTTCAAATGCCTGATCCACAATCTTCACTATACTTTTTTTTTCTTGTAAAAAGCAGTCTTCTTCTTAAAAATCTTTACTTTTTTTTAATAAATTTAAAACAATTCTGTTATAAAACATTCGTCTACGAATATCAATAAATTGATTTCTCCATCCATTACTATAGAGAATATCATCTCCTTTTACAGGTCTAACATTTTACAGGTCTAACATTTTTTGGAGAGCTCTTCTTTTTCTTTGTATTTACAGATGATTTTTTTTTCTTTGAGACAACATCCATATGTTTTTTGCATTGTCTTACTTTTCTAAAACACTCCTTTGTTTGCTTACCAGGAGCATTCTTTTTTTTCACTGAAGATTGTGTTTTGGATGAATCTTCTAATTGTGTTTTCTTGGCCAATAAACCATGTTTGTAACTTTTTCTTCTTCTTTCCCTCGTCGGCATATTCTTTTATCTTTCTATAGGTGATTACAATCTGTGGTAAACAATAAATAACATATTATAGACCACTACTAACATACTACATAGAAATTACAATAAGTGAACCATATAAACACTAGTTTACAACATAAGTAAGTTTATAGCACAGCAACTGTATCACAGCAACAGTGCAGTACAGTTTCATTATTAATCTCACTCTCTGCCTGCACCATCTCACTCTTTGCGTGTCTCATCTGACTCTGTGCCTGTGTCTCATCTGACTCTGTGCCTGTGTCTCACCTCACTCTGTACCTGTGTCCCATCTCACTCTGTGCCTGCCTTATCTCTCTCTTTGTGTGTGTCATTTCTCTCTTTGCGTGTCTCATCTCACTATGTACCTGTGCCTCATCTCACTCTGTGCCTGTGTGAAATAAGGACACTCAGTGTGATCCTTGTCCAAAATGAGAGAGATGAGACACAGACACAGAGTGAGATGAGACACAGGCACAGAGTGAAATGAGAAACAGGCACAGAGTGAGATGAGTGAGGCTTAAAGGGTACTCTGTGCCTGTGTCTCATTTCACTCTGTGCCTGTGTCTCACCTCACTCATTTTTTACAAGGATCACACTGAGTGTCTGTGTGAAATAAGGAATTATATTTTCACATTTTTCAATAATGTCACCTGTGTCTGCTCACAGTTTGCATCTCTTAGCTTAAAGGGTACTCTGTGCTATTATTCACCCAGATTCATTTTAAATCAAGCTTGACTCACAGTGTGATCTTAGGTACATGACCAGGATGTTACATGTAATCTACCATGTCTGTCTCTGCATGCAATATGTGTGTTTGTGCTCATACTATCTCACTGTCTCTACTGGCAAAAAACACACCATATATATGTAAGCAAGACATAACATTCCTTATTCATTTCAACAGCACACCCTGGATCTTTATTGCACAGCTTAGAGCCTATTTGTGAACTAAGAGGCCTAACAGACATGCTGCCTAAGATTCTCTACTAGTACATATCCTAAAGCCTAACTGACTTCAGGAATACATGTATTCCCATATTTTTAAACACATCAACTAAGCAAATTATTCACCCAGATTCATTTAAAACCAAGCTTGACTCACAGTGTGATCTTAGGCACATGACCAGGATTTTACATGTAATCTACCATGTCTGTCTCTGCCTCCACTATGTGTGTCTGTGCTCATACCATCTCACCATCTCTCACCATCTTACATTTTACCAAAAAACATGTAGCATAGTAAATCGTTTTACACACAGAGCACAGCCCATTTAAATGATCACCATATTACAAGAAAGAAAACTGACTCATTTTCAAAATACAATTCCAATATGCACCATCCATTTTTTTGCCAGCATTATATAGAAACATGAGACACAATGCAAGAATAAACAAGCCCAATATGCTTCTCAATCTTCCCCATAGTGCATACAGCACTCTATCTATATTTAATTAATCATTACTCACCTTTAAAAATGCTTTTGAACATTTAGAACAGTGTCAGTCACACAGACCAGATTTTCTTAAGCAGAATCTCTGAAATGCACCTCAAACACTGCAACCACAAATGGCCCTGATTTCCTGTAATTCTTCACACATATCCCTGGACTTAACCAATCAAAATTATTCCCACACTATTTCAAAACCAAACTGACATTTTAATTGGTTCTACATTTCAACACTTTCAAACTCACATAATATTCACCCATCCCCTCAGTGCTCATTCAGCCTGTTCCCATGGTAACTTCCACCTAACTCAGCACACAGGTGAAACGTTCATCATACTATGTTGCAAATGAATCCAGCAAGGTTGTTTGTGCTCTCAATATACTAGCTAATCATATGCAATGTTTCTTTTAATGACTTTTTCTCAACCATTTGAATTACTTCTTTCAAAAAACAAAAGCATGCACCCTAATTTTCAGTGGAGAATTAAAAGAAACCACCAATCATTTCTTCTTTTTCAAGTGCACTGAATCTCAACCACTTTTTTTCATAACTCCTACTTTCAAACTGCCATTTCATTTCCACAGCCCATCTGAGTACAACCACATCTACCTTCAAGATGCCAAACGTCTGGATTGTGGGTCATAGCTTTGTTCACTGGAGTAAAAAGTATGCAGCAAACAGAGGTATTCCCAACCTTGATTTACCAAATGTTGATATTATGTGGATTGGCCAGAGAGGATTGAGATGTCACCATTTGATACCATTGGTAACATCCTTTATGCATCTACCACACCCTGACCTCATAATTGCGCACTGTGGTGGAAATGACCTGGGCACTTTGACTGGGGTAGGTCTGGAAATGCTTTTAAAGGACATCTTTGGGCAAATGATGTCACTTTTTCCAAAAACTGCCTTGGTATATTGTAATATATGCCAAAGGCAAAAATGGAAGTGGTCCAACCAATTTTGTCCACAGATTGAGAAAGCAAGGAAACATGTGAATAAATCTGTTTCTGCTTTCCTCAGAGACTATGGTATGGGTTCCATATACCACAACAACTTGCGTTACAACATGCAAGGCATCTATAGGAGAGATGGTGTACATTTTACAGATGAGGGGAATAGAGTCTTCCTCTTGAATTTTAGACTCTGCATCGGTACCTACTTGTAGGTACAAAAACACCCACATAACACAACAGCTCTTTTCAGAGCTACCCTACCTCTAAGCACTCTAAATTCTTATTTTGCTCTAATTTTTTTTCACTGGTTTTCCCCGTGGTGCGCTCAGGGTACACGTACCGGGAAGCGTACATGGGAACGCACACAGCGCTTACCCCGCGAAAATTTCAAAACATTTTTTGTAGTTTTTTTTCCCTTCAGGGTCCTTCTAGGCCCCCCTCAGAAAACCTTGGGGGTCAGGGGGTCTCTACCCTACCCCTTTTAATCATTTCCCCCTTTTTATTTTGACCTCTTGTGTCTCGATTCTACCGAGATGGCGGACTCTCTGGACTGTTTAGAATGTTGACAGACATCCGAGAGCCAATCAGCTTTCCGCTCGCGCACTTCTGTGTCATACCGGGTGCGCTCCCCTGTACGCGTACCGGTAAGCGCTCGAAGCGCGCATATAGATATATACATTTTTTTTAAGTTAATTTTCGTAAAAACCACTGGAGCAATTTTCACCAAATATAGAAAAGGCACTTCTGCTTACCAGTACCTACAATTTTCAAAAGTTTGGTGTAATTCCATTCAGCGGTTCGGGCTGTAGCCGTGTCTGAATGTCCTTTGGAAATTAACATGAAGAAAACATGTTTTGAGACCCCCTTTTTTTCTCGGCCCCCGCATGACGAATCCCCTGAAACTTCCAGGGAAGGAGCGGAGCAGAGCTGGCCTAAATTTTGGAAAATTACACGCAAATTCTTCAACCGTCGCCAAAGTTATTCCCAATAGAATGTTGCAGATTTCCTATGGAAACTAGGTCCTAACTATAACTACCTACTGGTGACTGCCAGTAGGTATTATATATATACATATATATATATATATATATATATATATATATATATATATATATATATATATATATATATATATATATATATATATATTCACTGAAAAAACCATAGGTTATAGACCATATATAGTTAGGAATTAGCATTTACAAAACCTTGAAAATTCACTGAAAAAAACATAGGTTATACACCATATATAGTTAGGAATTAGCATTTACAAAACCTTATTTTACTCACACAAAACCATTGAAATTCGCATATATAGTTAGTTGCACTAACTATATATCGCGCACCCGCAATCCACTGCTGATCATGTCACATATTACATCATTCATGACATGGTCAGTGACATCACATTTCAATGGTTTTTTAATAGCAAATATCAAAAACTTTAAAATGTATTCTTCTTTAAATCGAAAAATATATTTTGTATGTTTTTAATACAATTTTTTTATGTATATATATTTTTTTTGTTTCGCTACCGGTCCGCGCACCGGGTAGCTTCCCGTTAGCTCAATTTGGTGCCGCGACCCGGTCCGCGAACCGGTAAACGTTCCGTTTGCGCAACTGCCGTGTTAGAAAACAACATCATGACGCGTCGCGTAAGCGCGATGTATCGCGTTGTTGCGTAATGCGTCTTATGACGCGCCGCGTTAGCGCACCCGGAAGTGCTCCGGAGCGCGAACCGAGCCGCGAAGCGCAGCACCCCGGAAGCGATCCGGGGCGCGGCGGGGAGCGCGTAACGTAAGCGCAACAGGTCATGTGACTTGTTAATAAAACTTTTCATTGGTTCATTTCACTTTTGGTTTCCTAATGAGGTACGGCTAGGTCATGTGACCTAAAAATAACACTTTTCATTGGTTTAGAATTTTTTTTTTTCCCAAACGATGAAAGCCCCCACCTTTTTTCTCACTCTGACTTTCAACTTTGTGAGAGGAAGACCTATTTTGACTAATAAGAAATGGCTTCATTAGTAGCTGCAGCTGATGCACCCCCACCACCACCACCACCTCCTAGGAAGGAAGGGCCACCTCCTCAGGTCATCCTTAATCAAGAGGAGGAAGAAGAGGAAGAAGAGGTAGAGGAGCAAGGGAGGAGACAGTTTTTGCCTGAAGAGCCAAGGAGGTCCCATGTGAAGGATAGTTATATCTGGCAACTCTATACATTTCCCCGGGGCCAAAAAAAAGTAAATGCCCGCTACGTCACATCATGTCTGATCTGTGACAAAACTCTGTCCAGAGGGACTGATAAAAAGTACAGCTTCGGGAATTACACCATGCATCGGCACATGGAGAGGTGGCACCCTATAAATTATAGTGCTGCGCATGTACGTGACCTGCAGGAAAACCCCCCTCCTGTTGCCAGTACATCAACCGAACAGGCAGTGACGGGACCAGAGGCGAGGGAGACAGTCCCAAACATTCAGATGAACTTCGGGGTCGTGAAGCAAGTCTGCATTTTTTGCGGCAAATTAATTTGCTATAGGGAGAGTAGCATAAATTTAATCAACAGAGCTATTGAAAATCATAAATGTCCAAAACGCCCCAGAAAGTAAATTATCTTTTTTTTTTGTTGCTCCTGTTGAACCCTTTATAATGAATGATTTTTGTTTCCCCCTCCAAAAAAAAAAAACCAGAGCTATTGAAAATCATAAATGTCCAAAACGCCCCAGAAAGTAAATTATCTTTTTTTTTGTTTGCTCCTGTTGAGCCCTTTATAATGAATGATTTTTGTTTCCCCCTCCAAAAAAAAAAAACAAATATAAAACCGTTCAAAAAATACAAAAAAAGTAAAAAAATGTTCAGAAAAATAAAAAAAATATATAAAACAACAAAAACAATAAAAAAAAAGTTCTTTTCAGAACTACCTCCCATTTATAAAAAATTGCTAGAATGTTTAGCACTCTGGCAACCTCTATTTCTTTTGATTCGCTTCCCGGTTCGCGCGCCGGTACGCGAACCGGAAGCGAAACAGAATTTTTTTTTTTTTTAAAAGGAAGAGTGAGTATAAGGGAAGGAAACAGAGAGTAATGTTAAAAGAAAGACAGCTAGAGGGAGTAACGCAGAGATACTGTTTAATAGATCTATTTACCAAAGAAAAGATGTAAGAGGGTATAATTGAGAAAAACAAAATAGATAAGGAAGTGAAAGAAAAAAGGAGAGTAGAAGAATAATAAACAAGAGTTTCTTAGAGAATGTGAGTGAATGTTCAAATTAAGAAGAAAAACAGTAAAGGATGTGGAATGAGAGGTAGGGATAGAACCGGACTAAAAGAACAACCCTGAGGGAAAGTGTTAAGAAAACAGTGAGCGAAAGTAAATAGGAATAAAACAAGATGTATGACAGTGACTAAGGTTAAAACATGTGGAATAACAGAGAGAAAAAACAGAAAGCAGAAAAGAAAAAGTGACAGAAAAGGAATAATTGAAACAGCAAAGAAATGTAAATAACATAGTGTGCTTGAACTACAGGGAGAAAGCATAATGAACAAGTAGTGAAAGAGTGATGAGTCAGAGACAGTGAGAGTAATAGAGACGGAGTGAGTGAACAGGAGTGAGGAACTATGAGAACAGAGGGACTGAGAAAAGGAGTGGAAGGAGTAGAGTAAGTAAGTAATAGAAAAAGGAATGAGGGAAGTAGCAAAGGCAGGAAACTGAGGGTTAAAGAAATGAAGCAGTGGAGCTAATAGAAGTTAAATGTGATAGAAATGTAACGAAAAGAGTACAAAACACTTACCTTATAATTGTTGTTAACTTAGTCACTTGTTATTTTAATATTTTCAATCTGTGAAAGAAAGAACAAAAATTTGAAAAATATTAAAACATGTATTTAAAAATTAGAAAAGACAAGGGAAAAGATTGAAAATCATCCAATTTTACAAAGAAATAAAGTTAGAGATAAACATGCAGAAAAAAAGAGAAAGAAACGGTGATAGACAGTCAGAGACAAAAAGAAATTGTAATTGAGTAAATTACTAAGAGAAAAGAAAGGAAGATACTTTCAGTGACAGAAAAGAAGGATAGAAGAGAAAACTAAATTGAAGTTGTGTAAGCTACTAAAAGAAAGTGAGTAAGGTAAACTATATAAGGAAAGGGTGAATAAGGAAAAGAGAGTCAGGGAGAGAGGAGACAGAGGAAGTGAAGGAAAGAGTGTCAGATACAGACTGAGTGAAGCAACAAAGAAAGATAAATGAGTGAGGGTGAGTTATACTAACTGATTGCACCAAAAAAGGAGAACCCAAAAATATTTAATTTAGAAAACAAAGGGAGGAAAGATGGAAAAGACAAGCGAAGCAGAAGGTCTAAAAGCTGGAAAATGGTGCAAGGGAGAAAAGAAAAAAGCAGAGTTGGAATAGGGAAACAAAGGTTGAAAGATAAGTGGAGTTAGAGAACAAGGGTGAAAGAGAATAAAACAAAAGGCAATGTGAGTATGTAAAGAGGATTGATAGAAGGTAGTAAAAGACGAGTGAGCATGAGACAAGACGAGTACAAATTAAAATTCACTATACAAAGTACAGAATTAATTATACATGTTAAATGGTTTATTTTTGCTGTTCTCAGAATATATCAAATTTCACTAAAAACAGTGAGTTGAAGGTATTCATCATATAACAGCGGGGGAAAAAAAAACACAATCAAAATGATTGTGTTTAAAAAACTCATATAACATAACCAATCAGAAATCAGAACTCCTCAAAAGTAACTTACTTTCCATGATGTCGAAGGATGTCCTATGAACAGCTTATACTCTGTTGTGCTGTTATTATTTTCTGCCCGCCACTTTCTGAAAGAAAAGCTCCATCGTTTTGACAAATATGTTACATACAATAAATGACTTCTCGCTCTCTACCACACTTCTCCTCAAGGCCAAATAGTGTAAGAGCCATTTATAACTCTTGGAATTCTTGTAAGCAAATCCCGTCATTTTCTTTTTCCACAACTTTCAGAAAGAAAACGTTCAAGATCACTTTCACAATCCTGTACTAGTAATATCTCACCCTCCTTGCTCACTCATGTTCCCCATTTCCTATGACACTGATACTGCTTAGTATGAGGCACACTTACACTACCTCTATGACTACTACAATTATTTAATTCTCTTGATCACTGTTAATCACAAAGCAATTTAAAACAGTACATAAAATTATATCAACTCCTAGAATCATTATAGGCCAGTTACCTACCCTAAATTCTCTCTTCTGAAAACACAAACTAAGAATATTTTAAGTCAAAAGGCAACATTGTTTCATAGTCAAATGGGAATCATTTCCGAAACACCAGCTTTTTTTACATTTTAAATAATCTGTGTAATAAGCGGATGTTGTCAAAGGACCATCATGTCATATAATAGCTGCAGTTACAAATGTTCTTCCTAAAATCAACGACTGTGTAGCCACAACATTTGTAATTAAAGTTGAAAACTTACTTTCATCAGGTTTATATATGTTATGGTAAGAACACCGTTTGCTTTGGGAAATACTCTGTTGTCCTTTAACTAATCCGTGCCCACCACTTTCTGTAAGAAAACCTTCTTTTTTTCAGGAAATACTTAAAACTCAAAAATAACTTTTTACTCTGTACTACACTTATCCTCAAGGCCAAGTAGTGTAGGAGCAATTAGAACCTCTTGAAATTCCTCAGAGCAAATCCTGAGATTCCTTCCCTAAAATTTTGGTTGTAAAAACACCAGGTAAGAATTGTTAAGGTCAAAAGGCAATCTTTTTTTGAAAGTTAAAACAGAATCATTGCAGAATGACCAGCCGTTTCCAGACTTCAAATAAGCTGTGTAATGTCCTGATGTTGTTGAAGGACCGTCATGATATATAATTGCTGCAGTTACAAAAGTCCTTCCTGATATTGACAACTGCGAAGCCACAAAATTTTTAATTAAAGTTGTCAATTTTGTTCCATCAGGCCTACATCGTTGGAACATTAAAATGACATACTGGCCATATGTTCGTATAAATAATGTGGACAGCATTGCAGACTTACATTGGCTACACTCCATGTTTTGATCGGCTGCTTTTACTAGCTTATTAAAGGACACTGATTTACTGTCTGGCAAAGTTAAATATATAAATCTTTCTGAGTCTACACTAGGAGTACTTGATACCCTACAGTTCTCGCAGTCATGCTGCCATTGATAAGAAAGGCCAAACAGATGATCTACATCTACACCTTCATCTTGCAATACATCAAGCATATACATTAAAAACTCCTGACAATCTTGATGAATATTTTGAGAGAATTGCGTTTGACCTGAACATTTGTCTAACAGATTTCGAATTTCAGACACACTTTCTATTTTTGTTCTATCAGTGCTACATTTCTCTAACACAGAATTCAATAAACAGCAAAAACTTTGATCCAAATTCATCACAATCTGTTCTTTTAAAGTTTCTAGAGAAAAGACAACATTAACCACTACATTAGCATAGCAGTTGACACCAGAACTATTTTCAAATTGAAAACCAACAACATCTTCAACAGAATCCATTTTCTTTCTGCTTATAATTTCGGGTTCATCGACTTTTCGTTTTTTTGCTACAACCTCCCTACTATTGGTCACATTTCTTCGTTTCCGGCCTACCACACGTTTCTCAAACAAAGGATATTGAGGCAAATGTGGCGCATTCTCTCTTCTTAACCTATTGAATTCCTTAACACAATCTAGATCCGCACAAATGTTTGTGACATCACACTCAATCAAGTACAATCCCGATAAAGTTCTGACTCGTGACAATGCCACATATGCCATACCCTCCTTGAACACAGAACTGCCAATTTTCACCAATGCATTGTCTACACTTAAACCTTGCGATTTATGGATTGTCACCGCATATGCCAAGCAAACAGGAAACTGCTTACGGCAAACATATAAGTCTTTTACAAGCAAAAACCTAGCAGAGCAACGACCAATTAGCTGTACTTCCTCAATGCCATCAAATTTAATTTTTAAAAATTCAATTCCATCCCTATTTCTGTATTTCTCAAAATCAACAACATTACCCATTGATCCATTTACCAGACCTCTTTCAACATGTAAATTCCTTCTCAAAATGATACGGCAATTTAAGCACACATTCAGAGTCTTTTCAAAACCAGCAGTTTTAGATATAGTCTTCTCTAATGAATCCAATTTAGATTTCAAATTCTCAGACAAATTAATTGTTGCTCCCATATGCTCTATTCTGTCAATAGCTTCCAGTTTCACAATCTCTTGGTTTTCTAAATTCAACATTTTGTTGTTGAAGATGGCACATTCTGCAAGAGTTGGCATCAAACATATTCCAGATTTCTTCTCAGTAATTTTCCCAAAAATATTCTCTGGGCGAACGTCTTCTTCTGGATACAAATTTGACAGTAATCGTGCATGTAAAGCTTCTTTCCCATGCTCGGTCACTTTTCCGATTCTAACATCTTGTAGAATATTCTTATAATCTTCATCCTTCGCTTGACGCATATTTTCACGCAGTTCAGCATAATTGAAGTTTAACCATATATTAACGTTGCCAATGCTCCCTAGGCACTTCCTGGTATCTTCATGTGTAAGTAGTTTAAACACTGGTTGTCCTTTCACTGGTGTCAGCTGCAGAAGATCACCGAAAACAATGATGTGTTTGCCACCAAATAACACATCATACTCTGTTTTAAGAACTTCTTGCATTCTCAAATGCACAAAGGCAAGCATGACATTGGAAACCATGCTTACTTCGTCAATGATAAGAAGTTTCATTTTCCTCAAGACTCTTGAAACTTCACAACAAGCATCTCCAGATAACTTGTGGTATTGTAATTTGTTATCATGCTCCACTGGCAGCATCAGTAGACTATGCAAAGTAATACCTTTAATGTTATGTGCTGCCAGTCCAGTTGGAGCGGTGACAACACAAGACAGGGATGACTCAGTCCTTTTCTGCAAATAACATGAAATTGCTTTAATGAGGAAACTTTTTCCAGTTCCTGCTTCTCCACTCACGTACAGTCGGACAGGCTTCAACGACGTACATGAGCACTCTTTCTTCTCATGACTTAATCCATGATCAATTTGGTTTGTAACTTCGTCATATATTTTCCTCTGCTCAACGTTGAGTTGTCTTTCCAAATCTTCTAAGTTAACCGCATCCTCCTGAGCATGTGCCATGGCTCTTTCCACATCAATCATGGCAGTGGCAGCTTCATTTTCGATAACTGGTCCTCCTAGTGGATCCTGACTCAATGAAACAGAACTCTGACTGTCCTGAGAACTGTCTCTAGCAATCTCGGCTGCAATTGTTGCTTCCTGCTCGATTTCCACATTCAACATTTCTAGATATTTTGGAAAAACAGGACATTCTGTGGTCTCCTTGGCTGCATTGAAAGAGTCTTCATAACAGAGGAAATCTCCAAGCAGTTCCTCTTCTGCACGCCAAGGCTTGAAAAGTTGCAAAAGAGCTAAATAGAAAAACTCTTTTCTTTCAGGAGATTCGCCACTCAATTTTCGATGCTTTACCAATTGGCATTTTCTTTGCTTGACCAGACATCCCTCACTTCCAATTACAGCATACATTCCTTTATCAATATCTTCTTTGATGTTCCTCTTGAATATGTACTTTTGTAGAACCTCATACAGACAAACATTCTCGAGGTGACTGCTTCTATTTGGATAATATGTATCCAACATGTTGGTCTTCAAAATATCTTTACTGTTTGGCTCCTTTTCTGCCAAATACTAAATTTCCCGTACAGGTTTTAGAACTCGATTACGCGTTGCAGCAAGACCAAGACTCGCCCAAATGATACTCCTAGATTTGGCATAGAGACTTGCTGAAGATAACCGGTCAGAACATTCGTAAGCTCCGATTTCTCGATGCGACAACATCTTCAGACTGAAACTGTACAACTTCTTACTGAGGCTCTTTTCATGGGAAATGTCCTCCCACATATCCTTCAATTCTGTCTTTTCTTTTTTTGTGATGTAAGATGTCACATACCGACCCACAGCTATACATTTATCAGCCACAAACTGTATATCCATGTTAGCATTCCACATGGACAAAATCACTGGGTTGTAGTCGTTGATGTACTTGGACTGTTCGTTTCTTTTCAAATTGTATGTATTTTTGGGTGATTTCCTCGTCACATTATGTCGCAGCGAAGACATCAAACTGTTCACTCTTCCTTTAGAAATCACCGGTCGTGGAAAGCCGAAACGACATTTTGTGTAGAACTTGTCCTTGTTTCTGAATTTACGATGACAGTACTTTCCACAACAATGGCTTTGAAAGCGTAAAACTTGTTCTCCTAGGCTTTTGTCTTCCTTTGTCTTTGGAACAGCACATGTAGAATACTGTTCTATGAAACTCATCACTAAGTCATCCGGATCTGTTCCAAATTTGGGTGCATCTTTGATCCATAGCAGCATATGTATATGAGGAGCACCTCTTGCTTGATACTCCTTTCTCCAGAAGAAATCCAACACCTCTCCAAGAGGTGGTTTTTTCTTGTTCATGATGAAAGACATCATAGCTTCAAATCTATGATTGAAGTACCTGCAAACATTCACTGGATCCAAAGAGCACAGTTCTCCGGGTGTCTTGAATTCGATATTTTCAATGTTTCCATTTGCCTCTTGTAGAAATTCAAGTAAGTCTTCCCAGCCATACTCGGCACAGCTGAGAGTGAGGAACCATGTGGGAGTTCCTAAGTTCCTCAGCATACATTTGAAATCACCATGACGATGGTACCAGTACTCATTAGTACCACGCTGACATGCCATGAGATTAATCAGGTGAGAATCCAAAATACTGTCTTGCACATTGACTTTATCCATAAAGTCCCTTGCCGAGATATTTTGCATCTGTACACCACTTTTCAAGATGTGGTTGACTGCATATGACAGTCCAGACAGATCACTTTCAAACAGTAGATGAAACAAATAGGGAATGCATTGACGAAACCTAGGATCTTCTGCATACAATCGTAAAGTCCGGTATTCAGAAGCAGGAATTTGATCAGGTCGCTCATCATATCTTCTTCCTTGACCTGTTGGAAATAGCTGTGGGAAACACCGATCTTCCAAACTTTCCTCCCAAACACTAATGGGACTCCCTTTGGCTTGTTTCATTTGAAACAACTCAATAGCATTCCCCATGACTTCCTTGGAATGCAAGGATGAACACTATAATGTTCATATATTTCTTAATTTTTAGAGGCTTCTACTTGCTCAATTTGTCCAGCACACAAATCGCTGTCCTCTTCTTCACTTACTTCCTCTTCTGCAACACATACATTCTTGTAGTACTCATTGTTTTTCATCAAATACAATGTTGCCTTTTTGACTTTCCTAACATCCACTAAATCCTGCCAGATTTTCTCACTCTTTGTCGGAACCCCATTAACTAAGATAACCAGAGGTTCCTCTTCCACTTTCTCTACTCCAATTGTATTAATGTTTTTCTTCAAATCTAGAGGCAAATAAACAACTCTTCCGTTTAATCCTCTCTGTAAATCTGATGGAGGCAATTTCCCTGTCTTTGGCTCCATTCGTACAATAGCCTGAAAGGGATGGACACTTTAAATCAAAATAGATTCATAAGTATTTAAATCCTTCAATTCAGAAGGAATGTCAACCAATTCCAGATTATTATGAACCGCTCTAGCAGGCATCCGGTTTTGTTTTAATTTGTTACAACAATAAGTACACACACGTTGATCCGATCCCAAATCAAAACAATTTTGTACCATCAAGTATGTTGCGAAATCCTTCCATTCACTATTATTTTCCCTTTCACTTTTTGCATATAAATCCACTAACTTAGTCTGATTCTTATAATAAGTGCGTCGACAACACACACAAGTGAAATTAGGCCTCTCACTTGATTTCACCTGAAACGTGGCAATTTCCTTCTGAAAATTATCTGTACTGGAAACCTGTACACTCTCTTCCACATTACCTTCTTCTTCTGGGTCAATTTCAACATTCTCCTCTTTACTTGCAAAGTAACAAAACTCAATTTCTTCACAAATATTCTTCACATCTAATTCAGAACCATGCAAAAGACCACTGCTTAATTGTTTAAGCTTAATTGCTGGACTCTTAGCAAAATACAACATTCTCACTAATTTCCTCACTTTATTATGATGGACTGCTAGCATCCTGAAATGATGAAAAACACTCTGGCATACTCTCCTGGAAAGACGAGCCAGTGAATGACCATTTAAACCTGTCACTTCTCTCACTCTGCATGGATCTAATTCCTGCAACAACTTCATTTTCTGTTTTAAACTTTTCTTATTAAATGTCCGTACAAAATCACAAAGCAAATTGATGGAATCCTGTCGCACACTGCAAATACTACTACACTTCCAGGTGTACACTGGACCCTTGGGACGTCTCCCTAAAACTTCATCACCTAACACCTCTTCTGCCTCTGTTGACACAAGTTTTTCTTTTTCAACTGGACAACCGTCTTTCCCCTCATATGCTCGACCACTGGTGTCAACTGCATGCACCAAATCATTGTCCTGGTAGTAACTCTCCTCATTGAAAAATGCCTCACAACTTGAACTATGCATCCATTCTCCTGAAAATACTTCACAAAAATTTGTACGATTAACTATTCTCTTCCATCTACTATTTGTTTTGAATTCATAAATTGCCTTGTTTAGTTTCCTAATTCTATTGATTACCAAAGTAAATAACTTTCGCTTCATTTCCAAAGCCTGATCAATAATTTTCTCAACATTTTTCTTTTTCTTATAAAAAGCCAGTTTCTGTTGACCTTTCTTTACATTTTTCATCAAATTTACAATTATCCTGTTGCGGACATTCGTGTACGAATATCCCTAAATTGATTGTGCCTTCTACCGGCACTCACAGAGTTTTCTCCTGCTCTACCACTAACTTTAATAAGGGGCCTTTCCTTCCTGTTTAAATTGACTCTCTTCTTCTGGACTAAAACATGTTCTGTAGTGATACTTTTTTTTCTGGAAAAGTTTCTTAGGAAAGATTTCGTTGTCTTACCCGGAGCTTTTTTGGTGATTTGACGAGTTTTTATTGTAGAGGACTTCTGCAAGCATGTAGCAAGCTGCTGTGTTTGACGTTTTGTAGCCTTTCTCCTCCTTTGCCTCGAAGGCATGTTTTAATTTTGAAATGATCTGCAGTTGAATCTGTGGTAAAATATAATAAAAAATGTTATTAACCACTATTACCAAATAGTAAATCAATAACAGTCGTCAAAAAATTAACACACTAGTTGTCAATTCTACATACAATAATTTTTAGTGCATTGACAAATTTAAAACTCACAAATAGTAGCAAAGAAATGGAATGCTTCTACATTTGACCTGTGCTCTTTTATATGTGAATCTGAACTAATTTTATTAGCATATTTCACTATTTTATTAAAGACACTTCACACAAGCTGTTTTTGAAGTTGTATTTAATTTTAAATAAAACGGTTAACATGGTTACTTTTCATTTCCAGTAACTTAAATTTATTTTTAAAAGTCTTTATAGTTCAATAGGCTCGAGCAGGTCAGCTGCCCACCCTATGTCATACAAATCTGACAAATCAGCATCCTCATCATATTCTTCATCATCCACAGGATATAAATCATCCAAGGGATCTACTTCCACTGACGTTTCAATGACAAATTCAATGATAAGATCGAGATCAACAGATTGCTCATTATCACTCATGGTTGATGTTGTCGTTATCTTTAAAGAAAGAGAACAACAATGAGATGTTGCAGAGTAAGAGACAAATCTCAGAGACTATAATAGTAAAATTGTTTAACAAGAGTAACATTTTGCAGATAATATTTAGCCATGTCCAGCGATGCTGAGGAGGTGAGGCCTATGTCCAAGTTTTCAGTGAACAGGACTCATCTCTTTTTAACCTTGGATAAGCCTCACCGACTCTGTGTCCCCTGCTCATACTTAAATGTAAAGGGGCAGATTTATGTTAACTGGTGCATCCCCAGGGATGCACCAGTTAACGTGCGCCGCCGCTCTGCCACCCATGGTGTGCCGCATTTACAATGCGGAGCACCATGGGGCAAAAACAGCACAGATGCGTCACGCATCTGTGCCGCAAAAGCGGCGCATTGCAGGAATCACGTCGCAAGCGCGACATGACTACTGCAATGCACAGGGACAAGCCACACATTGCATGGTGCATCACTCCTTATGCCTGTTTCAAACAGGCGTAAGGATTTGATTCAGCAATGCCATAAAGCTGACTCGGTGAAATCTTGTAAATTTCACTGTGTTAGTTTTACAGGGCTTTCATGCAAGTGAACGCCCACCCTGCAACAAAACGCCCACATGAAACCTGACGCAGGTTTCATGTGGCGCAGGACTTTACAGCGTGACACATCTGCCTAGATGCATCAAGTTGTAAATATGTCGCAACATAGCGCATCTTTTGCGCCGCTGCTGCGTCACAAAAGTGACGCAACGGCGGTGCAAAAGAGGCGCACGGCCATCACAAATCTGCCCCTAACTTTTTAAATGATTGCTTCAGGATGCCGATAAGGTGTGGCCTATCCAGAGGTTTGTTTGAGGTGAGGCCTACTCAGGGTTGCAGATGAAATTTAGGCTTGTTCAAGAGTACAGAGGAGATAATACATGTGCAGGCCTACCAACGAAGTGAGTCATGTCCACTGCACTCTTGAACAAAGGCCAGACCTCCTCTGTCTCCCTGGACAGGCCTAAACCTCATCTGCACAATGTGATTCGTAATGTTAGGAAACACAGGTGATATACTGGAAAAAAGTGCAAATATTTTTTCTCATTTCACAATCACATCACCTGTATTTCCTCAGGTTAGGTATCTCATTGTGCAGATGTAGTCTAGCATATCCAAGAGTATGCAGAAGATGATGACTGTATGCAACAGAGCAATGTACATTACTCACCTCCCTTGACACTTACAGAAGCCTCAGTTTCTCCATGCCTCCTACACAGTTCTAAATGTATATCATTATCATCATAGTGACTATGAAACTCTAGCAGTACATATTGTGAAATCTAAATGTCTTAAAGTAACGATTTTTTAACCGACAAACAAGCAAATTATTCTCCCAGATTGATGGTGAGAAGTGATATATTTATTTAAAGAAGCAGACACCTTTTTGTCATTGTCATAAATGTAAAAAGCATTCCTTTTCTTTATGAACAGTTTTCATGTCATAGTTTGAAAACACAGCACAACTCCTATGTACAAGTACACCATGTCAGTACTTAAATTTAACAAGCACACATGCGGGAGTATTTACAAGAGCCTTGCACCACGGAGAAATGACTTAAATTTACCAAGCACTCATGAGGGCTTATTTACAAGGACCTTGCACCACCTTTAAAGTCACTTTTAACATGGGGAAAATGACGTGAATGTGGCTCATAAGCTTTATAAATTTGCCCCCATGTTGACTATGAAACTCTTGCAGAACATATTGTGAAACCTAAATGACTTCAAGAAACGAGTTTTTAAACCGACAAACAAGCAAATTATTTTCCCATATTCATGGTGGGAAGTGAAATATTCATTTAAAGAAGCAGACACATTTTTGTCCTTCTCATCAATGTAAAAAGGATTTCTTTTTTAAAAAAAACGATTTTCTGATCATAATTTGAAAACACACCACAGCTCCTATGTACAAACACACCCTGGCAGTACTTAAATTTGCCAAGCACACATGGGGGCGTATTTACAAGGACATTGCACCACGGGGAAATGACTTAAATTTGCAAAGCACTCATGAGGGCATATTTACAAGGACCTTGCACCACCTTTAAAGTCACTTTTAACGTGGGGAAAATGACGTGAATGTGGCTCATAAGCTTTGTAAATTTGCCCCCATGTTGACTATGAAACTCTTGCAGAACATATTGTGAAACCTTAATGACTTCAAGAAACGAGTTTTTAAACCGGCAAACAAGGAAATTATTCTCCCATATTCATGGTGGAAAGTGAAATATTTATTTAAAGAAGCAGACACCATTTTGACCTTCTCATAAATGTAAAAAGCATTTCTTTTTAAAAAAAAAGATTTTCTGGTCATAATTTGAAAACACAACACAGCTCCTATGTACAAGCACACCCTGTCAGTACTTAAATTTGCCAAGCACACATGGGGGCGTATTTACAAGGACCTTGCACCACGGGGAAATGACTTAAATTTGCAAAGCACTCATGAGGGCGTATTTACAAGGACCTTGCACCACCTTTAAAGTCACTTTTAACGTGGGGAAAATAACGTGAATGTGGCTCAAAGGCCTTGTAAATATGGCCCATGCTGACTATGAAACTCTATCAGTACATATCAAGTAACCTAAATGATTTCAAGGAACGTTCTTAAACACATCAAGTAAGCAAATTATTCACCCAGATTCATGGTGAAGTGACTTAAAATGCCTTAACAGACATGGGGGCGTATTTACTAGGCCCTTGCACCACTTTTGCGTCACTATTAACATGGGGAAAATTACGTGAAAGTGACTCAAAGGCCTTGTAAATATGCCCCAAGCAGGCTATGAAACTCTAGCAGTACATATCAAGAAACCTAAATGATTTCAAGAAACGTTCTTAAACACATCAAGTAAGCAAATTATTCACCCAGATTCATGGTGAAGTGACTTAAAATGTCCTACCACACATGAGGGCATATTTTACAAGGCCCTTGCACCACTTTTGCGTCACTTTTATCATAGGGAAAATTACATGAAAGTGGCTCAAACATGAGAATGTATTTACAAGGCCCTTTCATCACTTTAGCGTCACCTTTAACATGGGGAAAATAACGTGAAAGTGGCTCAAAGTCCTTCTACATATGCCCCATGCTGGCTATGAAAGTCTAGCAGCACATATCAAGAAACCTAATTGATCTTATCATACACCACACAGTTTGTTTGTCCACTCTTGGCCCTTCTTTTCACCCCCTTAGGATTTATCCTTCTTTAGGCCAGCCACGTCGGCTGGCCTTCCCCCCCCCCTGCCTGTGGAGATAGTCACTTCACTAATACTCTTACCTCGGACTTTGTTTTTGTGTTGTTTGTTTAATATAAAAAATGATACCTTTTGCTTATCCTTGTATAGCCACCAACCCTGTAACTTGCCATGTGAACATTGCAACTGATTGTAGGAGATGTTAGGCCTTGTATTGTTTTCAATTGTGTTGCCAAATATCACTGACCGGCCCTGTGGGGTTGTAGGTCTGTATTTGTATGGCTTTTTCGATAATAAAGGTATTTAAAAAAAAAAAAAAAAAAAAAGAAACCTAATTGACTTCAAGAAACGTTTTTAAACACATCAAGTAAGCAAATTATTCACCCAGATTCATGGGGAAGTGACTTAAAATGCCCTAACACACATGAAAGCGTATTTTTAAAGCCCTTGCACCACTTTTGCGTCACTTTTAACATGGCTATGAAACTCAAAGAAACAAAATCTATTTCTAAAACACTTGACACAAATCAACATTTTAAATACACAACTTTCTTCCTAATTTTTTCCCTTAACCATACTAATCTCTATCTAAATTAAATGAATCTTTTCTCACCTTAGCAAATTCTTTTTGAGTTTCTAAACAGTCTCAGACACACACCAATTTTTCTTTAGCAGAGCAAAGGGTATGCACTCCAGAGGCTGCAACCAACAAAGGCAAAGAAATGCTGTAATTCATCACACATATCTCTCATGTCACCCAATCAAAATTCTTCCCTCACTTTTTTCAAATCAACACCCTTCCCCCCTCTGCCCTTTCTGCCTTTTTTCCATAGCAACTACCTCCTGAAAGACCTCTCATGTTTACAAGTTCACACAACAATGTTTCAATTGAACTCTGAACTCTCAGTACACCTGCGTATCCAGTGCATTGTTTCTTAAAATGATTTTTTCTTAACCATTCAAATTTCATCTTTCAAAGAACTCATCCATGCACCCTAACTTTCTGTTTTCAACAATCATAATCCACCAATCACTGCTACTGAATCATTAGCACTGAAACTCCACAGTTTTTTTCATTACAAACTCCTACTGTTTCAACTGCCATTTCATTCCCACACTCCATCTGACTGCAGCAGAACATTCTCTCACCATGTTTTCTGTCTGGATTATTGGACATACTTACATCCACTGGCTCAAAGGTATGCTTTTAACAGAAATTTACACAACCTCAATTTACAAAATGTGGAAATCAACTGGATTGGCCGCAGAGGATTAAGATGTCACCAATTGATACCATTGGTGAAAACCTTTTTGCATTTGCCAAACCCTGACCTGTAAATTGTGCACAGTTGAGGAAATGACTTGGGCACTTTGACTGGGGTAGGTCTTGAAATGCTTTTAAAGGACACCTTTGAGCAATTGATGGCACTTTTTCCTCAAACTGCCTTGGTATTTTCAAATATATGCCAAAGACAGAAATGGAGGTGGTCCAACCAATTTTGTCCACAAATTGAGAAATCGAGGAAGCATGTAAATAAGTCTGTTTCAGCTTACATGAGAGACCATGGAATGTGCTCCATCTACAACAATAACTTGCGTTACTACATGCAAGATATCTACAGAGGAGATGGAGTTCACTTCTCAGATGAGGGGAACAGAATTTTCATCCTCAATTTAAGACTATGTATTGGTACCTACTTATAAGTACCTAGAACTTACACAGAACCCAAAAGCTCTTTTCAGAGCTACCTTAACTATGATTACTCTTTAAAAATTTCAAATGTAGCTTTTTTCACTAATTCTCACTTTTGTTCGCTTCCCGGTTCGCGTACCGGCAGCTAACCTCGCGAAAATTTCAATTTTTTTTCCTTTTTCGACATATATGAGCCTCCTCAGCCACTCCTGGAAAACCTAGGGGGTCAGGATACGTCTCCCGTGCCCCCTTATACCCATTTCCCACATTGTTTTTCCTCCATCTTGTGATAAAATTCGACCGAAACACAAGATGGCGGACTCCCGTTACGCTACCGGTTAGCTACCCGGTTCGAGTACCGGGTAGCGCCTCTACCGCGAACAAACGGAATTTTTTATTTTTTTTATTTTTTGCCCCGTGGGACCCTTTAATAGCCCCCTCATCAATCCTAGCGGGTTAGGAGGGGTCTACCTTGCCCCCTTTCATTAATTTCCCCCTTCGTTTTTCTTCACCTCTTGTCTCTCGATCCTACCGAGAGACAAGATGGCGGCCGCTCCGGACTGTTTAGAATGTTGACAGACACCGGAGAGCCAATCAGCTTCGCTTCGCGAAGTTCCGTTACGCGTCAGGTACGCGAACCGGGGCGCTAACCGGAGCGCTGTTACAGATATATATATTTTTTGAACGTTAATTTATCAAAATCCACTGGAGCACATATATTGAGACCTAGCAAAGGCACATCGGGCAAACAATATCTACAATTTTGGCAAGTTTCGTGGAAATCCATTCAGCCGTTCGAGCTAAAAGTGAGTCCAACCGCCCTATGGAAAATTGCATGGGAAAAACGCGTTTTGGGACCCCCCTTTTTTCTTGGCCCCCCTTGACGAAACCCCCCCAAATTTACAGTGGCTGCTCAGAAACAAAATGTTCCATTTTCCTGAAAATTTCAGCCAATTCCGTCCTCAAACGCCAAAGTTATTCGACATAGAATTTTCAAAAATCCCATAGGAAAAAAATCCTAACTATATATACCTACTGGCGACCCAGTAGGTAATATATATATATATATATATATATATATATATATATATATATATATATATATATATACATATATATATTTATTACTGGCGGTCGCCAGTAGGTAGTTATAGTTAGGACCTAGTCCACAACATTCTATTTGGAATAACTTTGGCACTGGTGGATGAATCTTCGTGAATTTCTCCAAGAAAATGACCTGCTCAGTTCCGCTCCTTCCTTGAAAGTTTTGGGGTGATTCGTCAAGTGGGGGCTGAGAAGTAAGGGGGGTCTCAAAACGTGTTTTCCCCGTGCAATTTTCCATGGGGACCTTTAGCCAGGGCTGAAGGTCCCCATGGACTCGCTAGAACCGAGTCACAAGAAAACAGTAAAACAAAGTTCAGAAATAAGGGAACGGGGTAGGGTAGAGACATTCTGACCCTCTAGGCTTGCTCAGGGGGTCGTACATGGATGTTTAGGCTCTATTTTTATTTTATTTTTCTTAAAGAAAAATCGCTGAGCAGGAGCTGCATGCTGATTGGCTGTCAATACTCCAAACCAGGAAGTATTGGCAGCCATGTTGTTTGTCGGGAGAGCAGAGTCACAAGAAAACAGTAAAACAAAGTTGAGAAATAAGGAAACGGGTAGGGTAGAAACATTCTGAGCCTATAGTCTTGGTCAGGGGGTGGTATATGGATCTTTAGGCTCAATTTTTTTATTTAATTTTTTTAAAATGGCGGGGTACTCGTGCAGTACTTGTACGCGGTGGAAAAGGTGAAAAAAAAGCATACGTCCATTTCATTCATTAGGTCCCGGGGGGGCAAATTACGGGGGCAATTTTTCTGCATATTGGGGGCTTATAAGGTACCCCGAACACTGGGGAACGGCATTCCTCTGGTTTTATTTTGAAGTATGCGGGGGGTTACGGCCCTACTCCCTGCAGTCTCGGTGAGCGGCACCCCTCGGGTCTTTTTAAAGAATATATATGTTTTGAGCTCTCTTTCTCTCTCTCTCTCCCCGTACACGTCACGGGAAACGTCACATTTTGGGGCAGTGATATGTAAAATGACCTTCCGGCTCCGGGTACCTGCATTGTCTGGAGTTTTTTATTAATGTTGGGAGGGTGGGCTTGATAATATGTGCTTGTAAATTCCCATAGAAGCCTATGTTTTTTTGAATGAGAAAATGAATTTAATTTGTGAATTGTAAAATTACTAAAAAGTTGGTGCATGTTGTTGTCCTAGTCGCCCTTGTGGGGCTGGGCCTCTATCATTTATTAATTCATATGTTCAGTAGGCATCAATCACAACATTGCACACATATCGAAATAACAAAATATTTAACAGAATCGGAGTGCGCTTAGTACACTTCCATTTTGATTTCTCTACTGATACGTACTATAGCAGCACCGCCCATTTCATAAAAATGTCGTTCGAGAGTATTTCAGGTATCACAGAGAATAGAGCAACAACCAAAGTCTATACTGCGGAAGAAGCAGATCAAATTTACAACCTCATTAAGGAGACCAAATCATTTGACGCTCAAAGCGGTACAATTGCACAACAACTACGACAACTAGAATATCTGACCAAGAGAGAACTTAATCAGCGATTACATGCCTCAACTCTGATCCAGTACCATCGAGTGAAAAGAATACATAGAGGACTGCGACTTTCAATTAGACCGATGTTATACAGACTACAGAACAATCAACAATTCATGGATAAATGGTATAGCATCCTGAATAAATGTTCACTGGATTTAATTGTATTATTAGTGGAAGAACTGTCCAGAGCTATACATGAGTTAGAGGAGGAAATATTCAATTTGAAAAACGACTTATCTAAAAGGATGGAAACTGAACCATGGGACAAATTCCTAGAGGACCTCAACATTAAATTAGACAAATATGGCAAGGAATTGAAAGAGACAAAATTAAGAAAGTTTAAAAGAGACAAAATAGATTACAAACTGAATGAGGCATATACTTGGGCAGAAGTATATGCCCAACGCAGATTTAGTAAACGCACAACCCAAATGTTGTCTGAGGAAAGCGTGGTCTCGGATGGAGACATAGACACCGCTAGAAAACCAGCACGTCGACCCACAACAACCATTGATTCAACTAAAGATTCCACACTGGGAACTTCAGAAGCATCATCAAGTGTGTCTTTTTTAGAGGGGGCGGTTCAACCAGAACGCCCACCAGAGGAACTAACAACAACACAGACAAGCAAACAAGTAAACAAAAAACAAGGAGAGGCAAAGGAAAAGGAAAAAGAGAAAGAAAAAGAGAAATCCAAACCAGGACTACGGAGCCAAACTCAGAAATGAATCTAGTGGTAAACATATCACCAGTAAATTTGACCAAATTTCAGAACCAAGTTCTTAATAAAGGGATTTCCTTTGTAAGTACCTATAATACATATGAATTGGAAACTGACATTGCAATATTTAAATTCATGAGAACCCTCAGATTGAAGAACTTTTTCACTAATGTTTGTCCACAAGACCCCAACAAAGAGACTCCAGTATTTAAAGCTAAAAGCACCTTCATGGCACCGAGCTCCCATAAATCTCTAGATACATTCGAGATACTTGTCAAACAAGATTTAAAGAAAATAAACTACAAAAGAAAGCAAAAAAATCTAAGCAGAGCAGAATACAGTGCTCTGAAGGAGTTGGCCAACAGAACGGATAGTCAAATTCAAAAGGCGGACAAAGGAGGAGGATTGGTGATCATGGATAAAGACTTTTATAACAAAAAAGCATTGGAGCATGTCAAAGATAAAAAAATATATGGAACCTTGGACACTGATCCTACCACAGAAATCATGGATTCTCTGGGGCAAATTTTGGATAGAGCAGAAGAACTAGGCTGGATAAACATAACGACAAAAAAAAATACCTCATGAGCATGTTTCCTAAACAACCTAAAATCTCTTTCTTACCAAAAATTCATAAAAACTAAACAGATCCTCCAGTTAGACCCATCGTGGCAGGATGCGGTTCTATATTTGAAAATTTGGGAAGATACATTGATCATCATTTACAGCCATTTGTTCAAAATTGGATAACATATATTGAGGATTCATCAGATTTTTTGAGATGTCTATCGGATATCAAGGATAAAGTGACAGAGGACTGGATCTTGTGTACTATAGACGTTGTGTCATTATACACTTCAATTCCACATGCTAGTGGAATAGAGGCGGTAGAGTGGGCTCTACTCAATCAAGAAAATTTGCATGCACCCAAAAGTTTCATTCTACAAATCCTTGAATTTTGCTTGCAAAATAGTTACTTCATGCGGAATGATGAATTCTACATCCAATTAAATGGAACAAGTATGGGTTTCCTGGGAGCGCCGGCATACGTGAACACCTTTATGGCAAGGTTTGAGAATGATTATATTCTACAAGACGAAACATGGAAGCAAGGATTGATATGTTTTCGTCGATTCATTGATATTTATAATATGGAAGGGTTCAGAAGAGAGATTAAGAGACAATATCAAGACACTTAACTTAGCAGACCCAAGGATTCAGTTTACCTACCAGATGGATAAGAAGAGTGTTTCTTTCTTAGATGTACAAGTGGAATTGAGAGATGGAACAATTAACACCAGTGTTTACCAAAAAGCAACAGATAAAAATAACGCGTTATTTTATAACAGTTTTCATCCTCCTTCATTGGTGAACAATTTACCATTTTCACAGTTTTTGCGCATCTGTTGTATTTCCTCAGATGAGAAAGCATGCGAAGAGTCCTGTTTGCATCAAAAACAGAATTACTTGCTCAGAGGATATCCTGAGAAGCTCATAGAAAATCAAATGCAGAAGGCACGTTTGATTCCCAGACAGAAGCTTTTGGAGAAAAAATCAAGAACTACCAAAAAGAGAATCGTGTTTGTTTCAAAGTACTCAACAGTATCCTGTAACATCAAAAAAATCATATTAAAATGTTGGGAAATACTAGAGGCAGAAGATTTCCAAAAATTATTTGTAAATAAACCATTGTTTGCATACACCAGGGCAAAGAATTTGAAAGAACTTCTGATAAGCAAGGAAAAAGAAAAAGAGCAAGAAACAGGAACATTTAAATGCTGGAATTGCATTCATTGCAATAATGTTATTGCGGGAGATAAACTGTCACATCCACAGTCTGGAGAAAGTATTACTCTACGAAATTTGACGACTTGTGACTCTGAGAACGTAATAGACGTCATTAAATGCCCTTGTGGCCTTTTGTATGTCGGGAAAACTGAAAGGAAAATGAAAATACGGCTATCAGAACATAAAAGCAGGATAAGAACAGGAAATATCACATCACCATTGGCAAACCATTGGAAAGAAAACCGACATACGATAGCACAATTGATATTTCAAATCATTGAACATGTGGTTAAAACACCAGGAAGTTACAATTCTAAAAAACTTCTCCAACGTGAAGTATATTGGATTAAACGTTTGAAAACTTTAAATCCAATTGGACTCAATGACAAATTAGAGATGTCGTGTTTCCTCTAATTTAACTTCTTTTTCGCTTCAGCTGATTCTATTTTAAACATGCACTCACACTTGCACATGACACTTATATCCACAGGTCATGAATATTTGTACTTGTCACATTTGTTAACACAATGTATTATGATGTTGTTTATTCTTGAGAACATAATTTATTTTAATGTCATCTAATTGTAACCTAACAATCAGTGATCATTATTAACCTACATTATTGTTAGTGAAAAAGAGAATTTTAGTTGTATCAGTTTAGACTGTCTTTAGTAGAGTTGAACTAACTTGTGGTACATTGGGCAGATACATTAGTAGTCTTTTGTTTATGTTTAATTTGACTTTTACTTTCCGACAGAAATAGTCCCTTTTTGATGTCATTGGCACTTATCAAATGTCACACCTTCCTATTAGCACATGGGTACGCTTGATGAATATTTCAAGCAAGATAATTTGGCTCTTGGAGAGACTTTTCTGAGTATATCAGAGTAATAATTGTGCACACATAGAAATTTTATAAAGGTGCTCGTACATTCGACCTGTCGACTTTGAAATACGAGACATGGTAGTGAGAGTATTTGGGTTTTATTAATCTTTGACGTGGACCCGTTTAGGGCAAAAAAGAACGTTAAGTATAGGTAGCTTCATCTACGAGCAGAGCTTGTTGTAGCAGTCCGTTTTTTAGTTCCATGGTTTGAACGAAGCGTTCACGTGACACGGAAGACAGGTTTGAATGGTGGTCATTTCTCCAAACTTCTCGTGGGAGTTTCTGATAGCGTTGCATTGAGAAGGATTATCGGTGTGAAAAGCTTTAACATAGGTAAGGCATGAGTTGATTTCAGAGAGGCACCAGCATCTTTTCAGATTTGAGTATCTTTGTAGACCTAGTTATGATGATAGGCTTCGTTTACTTTATTTTTGTAGAGCGTCCTCGAATTCCTATCTGATGATTCCGTGAGGAACCTTTGCACAGGATTATAGGTGAGAGATGAGGCACACGTTCACTTTAAAGACATTAACTTGGGAGTATGTGGTATTTATGTAACTCTGATAATTTTGCAGCAACATCGTAATTGCGGAATCATTGGCTGTTCTTACCCTGATAAGAATTCTATACTCTATCATTTATTAATTCATATGTTCAGTAGGCATCAATCACAACATTGCACACATATCAAAATAACAAAGTATTTAACAGAATCGGAGTGCGCTTAGTACACTTCCATTTTTATGTTCTGGTGTTAACATGGGCCGTATTATGAAACTCATTATCGCTGTTTTATCAGCAGTTTCCTGCCAATAAAACGGCGATAATTTTAACACCGGTCCTTGATAATATGCACCTAAGTTTACTGGTCAAAAACAAGAGCAATATGCCATATTATCAACAAAAGGCGATACATTATCGTCGCTTTTATTGGCAGGAAACTGCCGATAAAGTGGCGATAATGGGCTTGATAACATGCCCTTGTGAATAACCATATCAGCCCAGGTTGACATCAGAACTTGGCTGCTATGGGAATTTACAAGGGCCTATGTTTTTTTATTAATGTTGGGAGGGTGGGATTGATAATACGTCCTTGTTAATTGCCATAGAAGCCTATGTTCTGGTGTTGACATGGGCTTCTATGGGAAATAACAAGGCCGTATTATCATGGTCATTATCGCCGTTTTATCGGCAGTTTCTTGCCAATAAAACGGCGATAATTGTAACACCGGTCCTTGATAATATGCACCTAAGTTTACTGGTCAAAAAAAGAGCAATGAGCTCTATATTCTCAATAACAATATAAAAAATACAAATAAAACATATCTTAAATGTTTTTTTGTAAGAGCAATTTCTTACCTAAATATAACATATCTCAAACAATCATGACATAACAATACATTCTGATTAATTTTCTTACACTGTAAATAATGTTACTTACAAATAGATGCTGACAAAATACACAGCAAAAAGTCCTTAATGGTTTTGTAAATGTAAGTTGCACACTTTTCCTTACGGCCAAACAGTATACATCAAGCCCTTTGTTTGGAAGTTGTTCAATAGTAGTCCTGAACGTCCGCCTCCCAGCCTTCTGATCCAAAACCACCAACATCATCTACGGGTCCCCCTGGAGTCATCCATCAGTCTGACGCTGTTCAACATCTTCATGGCCACCCTAACACAAGTAGCCCACTATCACAACTTCAACAACAACTCCTACACAAAAAACACCCAGCTCATCGTCTTTCTCACCAAGAAGCCACATACCACCAAAAGTAACCTCCACGACACAATGAAGGACGTCACTAACTACATAAAGAGCAGCACTGTAAACACAAATTGGCAGTAGATGAAGGTACTCATCCTCAGACCCACTCCATCAGCCTCAGACAACTCCTGCTACCTGACTACAGTGTGAAGAGTACCAACACCTACCAACCATGTGCACAACATAGGATTCAACCTCAACTGCTCCCTCTCCATGTGTAAGAAAGTCTACACCGTGTCCTTGCACTGCTACAACACTCTCCACATGCTCCGCCACATTTACAAGTGGATCCTAACCAAAAGAAGAAGAAGAGTGACACAGGCCCTCATCAGCAGGAGACTACACTGTGGTAAAACACTCTACACATGAATTCTAGCCAAACACCTACAACAACTACAACAAATCCAAAAGACCTCTACGTGACTGATCATCAAAGTCCCCGGCTGCACCCACATCACCCACCACATGATACACCTACACTGCCTCAATATCAACAAAAGGATCACCTTCGAGCTCCTCACCCTCACTTACGAAATACTCTACAACACCAGACTAATGTACTCTAACAGCAGTAATCCTAAAGGGCAAATTTTCATCGTAAAATTTGTCTTTAAAAATATTAGGTAAGAATTTGGTAACTCTTTAGGCAAACATTGCTTAAAAACTAATTGAGTATCATTACACTGTATCCAACCTTTCAGACATTTGAAATAAACAATGTAATGTCCAGATGTGGTAGAAAGGCCATCATGAAAAATAATAGCAACAGCTATAAAAGTTCTTCCTGATATTGAACATTGACCAGCTACAAAATTTTTCATTAAAGTTTTCAATTTTTTTCCATCAGTTCTACAACGTTGCAGCATTAAAATAACATACTGTCCATATCTTTGTATAAATAATGTTGATGACATTTCTGATTTACATTGGCTCTAATTAGATTGTTAAAAGATACTGATTTACAGTCAGGTAAAGTCAAATATAAGAATCTCTCAGTGTCTATGACAGTGCTACATGTAAACAAACACTTTTGACAGTCATGATGCCATTCATAAGAAAGGCCAAAGAGGTTTTCAACATCTATACCTTCATCTTTCAGTACACCAAGCATAAACATTACAAATTCCTTACAATCTTGCTGAATATCAGAAACACTTTGTATTTTACTTTTATCACTAGTGCATTTCTCATAAACAGAATTTAACAATGATCAGAATCCTTTGTCCCAATTTTCTACAATTTGCTCTTGGAAACTTTGAAGAAAAAAACAACATTAACAACTAAATTAGCATAGCAGGTGACACCAGAACTATTTTCAAACCGATAAACAACATTCTCTTCAACACTGTCCTTTGTCTTTTTGCTTGGAGACGCAACTTCATCTTGTTTTTTTTCTTTCTCTACAGTTTCAGAACAGATATTCTTAAATCTTCTTTTTCTACCTACCACACACTTTTCAATCACTAGATATTGACCTAAATTGGGTGCATATTCTTTTCGTAACCTATTATGCTCTTTCACACAGTTTGCATCTGCAGAAACCTTTGTCTCATCAAAATCAATCAAGTACAATTCAGATAAAGTTCTGACTCGAGACAAAGCAACATATGCCATCCCTTCTTTAAACACGGTACTTCCAATATTTACTAAAGCACAATCTACACTTAAACCATGAGATTTATGAATGGTCACCGCATATGCCAAACAAACAGGAAACTGTTTTCTGCAGACATACACATCTTTTACAAGCAAAAAACCAGCTGCACAATGACTAACTTGTTGTACTTCAGCAATTTCATCAAATTTGATTTTCAAAAATTCAATGCCAGCTCTGTTTACATAATTAACAAAATCAACAATTTTACCCATTGCTCTATTTACTAAACCCTTTTGCACATTCAAATTACGTCGCAAAATTACCCTACAATTTACACATGCATACAAATTCTTTTCTAAACCAGCAGTTTTATTTATCGATTTCTCTAAACAATCCAATTACTCAAATCAATACTGATTCCTTCATGTTCTATTTTATCAATTGCTTCCAATTTTATAATTTCTTCATTTTCCAATTTTAACATTTCTTCATTGAATATAGAACATTCACGCAGTGTTGCTATTAAGCAGATTACAGATTTGTTTTCTACAATTCTCATGTATATTTTCTCTGGGACAATATTTGCATTTGGAAACAAATTGGAAAGTAATCGTGTATGTAAAGCTTGTTTGCCATGTTCGGTCAATTTTCCAATTCTTATATCTTGAAGAATAGTTCCATAATCAACATCATTTGCTTGTTGCATATTTGTAGTAAGTTCCTTATATTGAAAATATGACCTAATGTTTACATTGCCAATACTCCCCAAAGAATTTCTAGTATCTTCATGCACCAGTGTTTTAAACACTGGCTGTCCTTTTACAGGAGTAAGTTGTAGAAGATCTCCAAAAACTATGACGTGTTTTACTCTGAATAATACGTCATACTCTGTTTTAAGAATTTGCGGCATTCTTAAATGCACAAAGGTAAGCAATAAGTTTGAGACCAGGCTTACCTCTTTAATAATGAAAATCTTCATTTTCTTCAACACTCTTGAAACTTCATAAGAAGCTTCTCCAGATAGATTGTGGTATTGTAATTTGTTGTCATGCTTTACTGGTAGCATTAATAAACAATGTAAAGTAATTCCTTTAATATTGTGTGCCGCCAACCCAGTTGGAGCAGTGACAACACAAGACAAATGCGAGTCAGTTCTTTTCTGTAGAAAACATGTGATTACTTTAATTAAAAAACTTTTTCCTGTTCCAGCTTGTCCACTCACATACATACAGATAGGTTCAAATGATTTTGAGCAAGAGCAGTCTTTCTTCTCATGAAGAAATCCATGGTCAATCTGTTCTCTCACTTGCTCATATATTTCTTTCTGCTCAAGATTTAGTTGTTCTTCCAAGTTTTCTAAGTTTGTTAGATGTCCTTGACCTTGATATATTACTGTTTCCACCTCTTCCATAGCAGTTGGTTCTCCCAGTGGTTCCTGAGTCAACGGAGCAGAAGTTTCACTGTCTTGAGAACTGTATCTAGCAATCTCAGCTGCAATTGTAGCTTCTTGCTCAATTTCGTCATTCAACATTTTGATATGATTAGCAAAAACAGGACATTCTGTAGTATCTTTAGTTGCATTGAAGAAATCTTCATAGCTCTCAAAATTTCCAAGTAATTCCAATTCTGAACGCCATGGCTTGAAAAGTTGCAAAAGAGCAAAATAGTAAAATTCCCTTTTGTCAGGTGTTTCGCAACTCAGTTTACGGTGATTAATCAAATGTCCTTTTCTTTGTTTCACCAGACATCCTTCAGAACCAATAACGGCATATATACCAATATTAATGTTTTCGGTAATATTCCGTTTAAAAATATAGTTTTGCAGCACTTCATAGAGACAAATGTTCTCAAGATGATGACTTCTATTTGGATAATATGTATCCGACATGTTTATTTTCACAATATCAGTACTTTCTGGCTCTTTTTCAGCTAAATATTTAATTTCTTGTGCAGATTTAAGAACTCAGTTTCGTGTTGCAGCAAGACCTAGACTCACCCAAATGATTCTTCTAGATTTGGAGTACAAACTTGCATATAATAAGCGATCCGAGCATTCATACGCTCCAATTTCTCGATGAGATAACATCTTCAAACTGTAACTGTATAATTTCTTACTTAGACACTTCTCATGGGAAATCTCTTCCCACATTTCCTCCAATTCCGTCTTTTCTGACTTTGTTATGTGCGATGTCACATATCGAGCAACAGCAATAGAATTGTCTGCAACATATTGAATATCCATATTAGCATTCCATATAGACAATGTCGCAAAGATGGGATAAAACTGTTCACTCTTCCTTTCAAAATTACAGGTCGAGGAAATGCAAAACGGCATTTGTTGTACAATTTGTCCTTAGATTTGTACTTTCGACGACAGTATTTGCCACAACGATGGCTTTTGGAATTGTAAGACTTGTTGTTTTAAGTCCTTATCTTGTGTACTTTTGGGTACTTCACATGTAGCATATTCTTTAATAAAAGACAACACAGTATCATCTGAGTCTGTTCCAAATTTGGGAGCATCTTAGATCCATAATAGCATATGTATGTGAGGAGCACCTCTTGCTTGATACTCCTTTCTCCAAAAGAAATCCAGAACCTCTCCAAGAGGAGGATTTTTTTTTATTGGTGATAAAAGACATCATAGCTTCGAATCTATGATTGAAATACATGCATACATTAACAGGATCCAAAGAGCACAATTCTCCAGGTGTCTTGTATTCGATATTTGGTATATTTGGATTTGCCTCTCAAAGAAATTGAAGTAAATCATCCCAAGCATATTCAGCACAGCTTAGAGTAAGGAACCATGTAGGAGTTCCTAAGTTCCTTAGAATACACTTAAGTTCTCCATGACGATGGTACCAGTACTCATTAGTACCACGCTGACATGCCATCAGATTAATCAGCTGAGTTTCAAACACATTTTCTTTCTGCTGTACTTTATCCATAAATTCCTTTGCCAAAACATTTAGCAGATGTACACCTGTTTTCAATATGTGGTTTACTGCATAGGAAAGTCCAGACAAATCACTTTCAAACAAAAAATGAAAAAAATATGGAATACATTGTCGAAATCTTGCATCTTCTGCATATAATCTTGATGTCCGGTATTCAGATGCAGGAATCTGCACAGGTCGTCCATCAAACTGAGGGAAACAACGAGCTTCCAAGCTTTTTTCCCATACACTAATGGGACTTCCTTTTGCTTCTTTCATTTGAAATAACTCTATAGCATTCTCCATCATTTCTTTGGAATGCAATGGATGAACACTGTAATGTTCGTAGATTTCTTCAGTTCTGGACACATCCACTTTTTCAATTCGTCCAGATGGCAAGTCAGTATCTTCTTGTACATTTATTTCTTCTTCTCCCACATACACATTTTTGTAATATTGATTATTTTTTACCAGATACAACGTTGCCTTTTTCACTTTCCTAACATCCACTAATTCTTGCCAGATTTTCTTACTTTTAGAAGGAACGCCATTAACAAGAATAACTAAAGGTTCATCCTCTACATTTTCTACACCAATAGTTTCAATATTTTTCATTAAATCTAGAGGCAAATATACAACTCTTCCCTTTAATCCTCTTTGTAAATCAGAAGGAGGCAATTTTCTGTCTTAGGCTCCATATGAACAATAGCCTGAAATGGATGCACACATTGAATAAGAATAGACTCATAGGTATTTAAATCCGTCAGTCCATTTACCAATTCAAGATTATTATGCAGAGCTCTAGCAGGCATTTTGTTCTCTTCTAATTTGTTATAACAATATTTACAAATAGGCTGATAAGAACCCAAATCAAAACAATTCTCTACCAACAAATAAGTTGCAAAATCCTTCCACTCATTATTATTTTCCTTTTCACTTTTTAAATACAGATCAACAGTCCTGGTCTGATTTTTATAATGAATTCGTCGACAACGGATATAAGAATAATTTGTCCTTTCACCTGAAATCACCTTAAACTGTATAATTTCTTGCTCAAAATTTTCTACACTGCACTGTCCTACATTCTCTTCCACATTTTCTTCTATTAATCTCTCACTTTCTGCACTGTCTTCCTGAGGACCAAAGTAACTAATCTCAATTTCTTCACAAACATTTGTTACATCTGATACAGATCCATGCAAAAGAGCACTGTTCAACTTTTTTTACATTAGTGCTGGACTTTTCGCGTAATACAATGTTCTGACTAATTTCCTCATCTGAGTATGATGAACTGCTAACATCCTGAAATGGGGGAAACCACTTCGACATACTTTTTTAGAAACACAAGGCAGAGAATGACCTTGCAAACCAGTATTTTCTCTCACTCTGCAAAGGGTCTAGTCGTTGGAACATCTTAATCTTTTATTTAACACTTTTCTTGGTATAATTACCTAAGAAATTGCGTAAAAAATCAATAGATTCTTGCCGCACACTGCAAAAACGACTACAATTCCAAGTGTACACTGGAGCTTTAGGACATCTCCCTAAAACTTCACCAGCTAACACCTCTTCTGCATTTCTAGGAACAATTTTCTCTTTCTCAATAGGACAACCATTTCTAACCTCATAAGCACGACCAGTAGTCTCAACTGCATGCAACAAATCATTACTCTGAAGATAACTTTCTTCATTGAAAAAAGGCTCAAACCTTGAACTATGTTTCCATTCATTAAAAAAAAACTCACAAAAATTACTTCTGTTAATTAGTCTTCTCCACCTACTTTTGCCCTTCATTAAATGGATTGGTTTATTATTATTATTATTATTATTATTTATTTTTATAAAGCGCGTAGTCACCCGGAAGTATCCCAGCGCTGAGGAACCTTAGAGACATGAACTGAGGACTGAGTTTACGGGAGGGGCAAAGGGCTAGGGGAAAAGATGTGTCTTTAATCGTTTCCTAAAACGGAGGTATTGGGGTTCCAGACGAAGATCTCGCGGGAGGGAGTTCCAAAGACGGGCCGCATGGACCGAGAATCGTCTTCCTCCTGACCGCGCTTTCCTAAACCTTGGGGCATTGATAAGATTTTCTGCATTAGAGCGAAGGGATCTTGTGGCTATGTAAGGGGTAATGAAGTTTCGGAGAATTGGAGGGCCTTGGTTGTTCAGGGTTTTGTGTACCAGACACAGGGCTTTAAATTTAATTCTCTCCCTTATGGGAAGCCAATGCAGAAGTTTGAGGGCAGGCTTGGCCGATGCTCTGGCCGGGGTGTTGGTAATGATCCGAGCAGCGGTATTCTGGATCCTCTGCAGTTTAGTCAATGTTGCTTCCGGGGCACCCAAATAGATCGCATTACTATAGTCCAGTCTTGATATAATAAGACCCTGGACTAAAAGTTTTTGCGATTTCGGAGGAAGAAGGGGCAGGACTTTCCTCAGGGATTTTAGCAGACCGAAACAGGTCCCTACGACCTTTTTTGCTTGTGGGGCAAAGGAGAGTTCCGAGTCGATCCAGACACCCAGACTTTTCACCTCTGTCTTTGGGTCTGGGGGAGGACCTAGACATGTTGGCCACATGTTCAGAGGAAGTGAGGTTCCTTTTGGGCCGAGTACAAGGACCTCGGTTTTTGCCCCGTTTAATTTTAGCGCTGATATATTCATCCAATGATGGACCTGCGTGAGGCAGTTAAGGAGATCGACTTTCTGTTGCTTAGGGTGGGACAGAGACACCACTAATTGTGTGTCATCAGCGTAGCTGATGACACTCACTCCGAAAGGGGTGATGACTTCCTCCAATGTGGACATATATATGTTAAATAATGTAGGGCTCAGGGAGGAGCCCTGAGGCACACCACATTGGAGGGGCATTTCGGAGGAACGTGCGTTTTTCTCCCAGATCTGATAAGATCGTTGTGTCAGGAAGGATGAGAGCCAGGATATGGCTGTGCCTTCTAGACCAACTTTTGCCAGTCTTTCGATGAGGAGCTGGTGGTCCACAGTGTCGAACGCTGCACTAAGGTCGAGGAGGATCACTGCCACTGATCCTCCCCCATCTAGCAGCGTTCTGGCTTCCTCTACCGCCGCCAGGAGGGCGATGTCCGTGCCCTGTCCTGGTCGAAAGCCCGTCTGGGAGTTTTTCAGTTTGTTGTTAGCTTCTAGATATTCGGAGAGTTTTTTGTTGATGAGTTTTTCCGCAATTTTACTTACTCCGGGGAGTAAGGAAATGGGCCGATAATTCGCCAGGTTTTCAGGGTCCAGAGTGGGTTTCTTTAATAAGGCCTTTACTACTGCCTTCTTCCAACTCTGGGGCACAACTCCCTGTTGAAGTGACGTATTAATCAACTGGGTGAGGGCGGGGATGATAGAAGGGGCTACCTCTTTAAGGATCCAAAGAGGAGCTGGATCTCTGGGGGAACCACTTTTCATAGAATTAAGCGTTGTCCGCACTTCATCTGAAGTGACCTGGCCCCATGTGGATAGGCCGGTGGGAAAAGTCGAATATGGAGAAACGGTTTCTTCCCTCGGGCACAGAGGAGGAATTGAATCCAGGATTAACCGAATTTTGTCCCGAAAGAAGTTAGCCAGTTGTTGGCATTTCTCTTGATCAGCTTTAGGGTCAGAGGGGGGTCCCTGATCTTGTTCTGGTGGTTTCGAAAGTTCTTTCAGGATAGCGAATGCTTCCTTCCCGGAGCCACCTGCTCTCTCTATTCTCTCCTGGAAAAACACGCTTTTGGTATTCCGGATAGCGGTTTTATAATTGAGAAGAGAGATGGAGTAGATATTTTTATTCGCTCCTGTTTTATCACGTCTCCATGAGCGTTCGGTCTTTTTGCATTCTTGCCGTAAGGCTTTAAGCTCTGGAGTGTACCACGGAGCAGGGGATATCTTTTTTGGTTGTTTAAGGGTGGTGATTTTTGGAAGCAGAGTGTCCAGGGACGCCGTAATCCAGTCACTGAATTGTTTATCGGCCAGATTTGGGTCCGAGGAAAGCTCGGGAGTGGACTCGGTCAGAGAACGGGCCCAAATATCAGATGACAATTTGTGCCATTGGCGATCAGTAACCTGGGTTTTAGGAATAGAGTGCTTAGACATGGGAATTTCCCAGAAAAAGGGGACCAAAAAATGGTCAGTCCATGGAAGGGTCACCGGAGGGTCGGTGGTCATTGTTGGAATATTGGTAAAGATGGGGTCCAATAGATGGCCCTTCTCGTGGGTGGGCTCATTGTTCACCAGACCTACCTCTAAGGCTGTAAGGTCATGTCTAATGTCCACGGCCACACGATCCGTTGGGTCAAGGAAGTGGAAATTAAGATCACCTAGTAGTAGAAAGTTGGAGGTGGAGGAGGCTAGTTGGGAAATGGCTTCAACTAAAGAGTTGGGGAAATTGCCTGGGGCCCCAGGGGGACGATAGGTCAGAAGCCCCGCTACAGTGAGGGCTGGAGTGATTTGGATGGAAAACTGGCCACACTCACAATCCTCAATGTCAGCGTTCGTCATCCTACAGACGTAACGTTGCCTGTGGATGATGGCTATCCCACCTCCCCTCCCTTTAGATCTATTTAACGTTTGGCAGAGATAGCCTGTGGGGAGAGCTGTGACAACATCCGGATCAGTGCAATCAGAGAGCCATGTCTCTGTTAGGAACATTAGGTCGTAATCATGATCATGGATTAGGAGGTTTATTTCGGTGGCGTGTTTCGGAAGGGAACGGCAATTGAGAAGTCCGGCTTTCAGAGCCGGTGTAGTGCTTTTAGGGGGGGGGACCGGATTGCAGTGTGGACAGGTCGAAAAGACCTTACCTTCCGTAACCGTGTGGTAGCAGGTCAGGGTGGTTTTAGGACGTAGGGCTCGTAATGTGTCAGCTGTATACATCACTCGCTCCTGAGGGTCGCCTGGCAGAGTTACGGGGCCAAGGGCCGTCCGGGTCCGGACGGGCCCAGACGGGCTTGCCTTTGGCGCGCCTTCGGCGCGCTGACGGCGCGCCCGCTGCGCCCGTCCGCTGCGCGTCCGGTGATTGCACATTATTTTATGGGGTAAAGGAGGGGGATGGGCGTGGCCTCAGGTGGGCGTGGCCTTGCTTCCTCGCCGTAAATGGCGGCGGGAAATTGTTTTTCAGGGGTTTGCTCGTTGCAGCGAAGGAGTCGCTGTTTCAGCGTGTCTCTAGCCCGCTATGACAGATTGCCGGGTGAGTGCGCTTTTAAAAATACAGTTTTTAGTGAAGTGACACAAAATACAATGGTGATAGTTTAAAAACAAGTTTTCAGCGTTCTCCCGGCTTCCGCCTCAGGAGTTTCTAGGTTCTGTCAGTTACGCGCTTCTAATCGCGTATATATGCTGAAGGAGGTGGGCGTGGCCTCAGGTGGGCGTGGCCTTGCTTCCTCGCCGTAAATGGCGGCGGGAAATTGTTTTTCAGGGGTTTGCTCGTTGCAGCGAAGGAGTCGCTGTTTCAGCGTGTCTCTAGCCCGCTATGACAGATTGCCGGGTGAGTGCGCTTTTAAAAATACAGTTTTTAGTGAAGTGACACAAAATACAATGGTGATAGTTTAAAAACAAGTTTTCAGCGTTCTCCCGGCTTCCGCCTCAGGAGTTTCTAGGTTCTGTCAGTTACACGCTTCTAATCGCGTATATATGCTGAAGGAGGTGGGCGTGGCCTCAGGTGGGCGTGGCCTTGCTTCCTCGCCGTAAATGGCGGCGGGAAATTGTTTTTCAGGGGTTTGCTCGTTGCAGCGAAGGAGTCGCTGTTTCAGCGTGTCTCTAGCCCGCTATGACAGATTGCCGGGTGAGTGCGCTTTTAAAAATACAGTTTTTAGTGAAGTGACACAAAATACAATGGTGATAGTTTAAAAACAAGTTTTCAGCGTTCTCCCGGCTTCCGCCTCAGGAGTTTCTAGGTTCTGTCAGTTACACGCTTCTAATCGCGTATATATGCTGAAGGAGGTGGGCGTGGCCTCAGGTGGGCGTGGCCTTGCTTCCTCGCCGTAAATGGCGGCGGGAAATTGTTTTTCAGGGGTTTGCTCGTTGCAGCGAAGGAGTCGCTGTTTCAGCGTGTCTCTAGCCCGCTATGACAGATTGCCGGGTGAGTGCGCTTTTAAAAATACAGTTTTTAGTGAAGTGACACAAAATACAATGGTGATAGTTTAAAAACAAGTTTTCAGCGTTCTCCCGGCTTCCGCCTCAGGAGTTTCTAGGTTCTGTCAGTTACACGCTTCTAATCGCGTATATATGCTGAAGGAGGTGGGCGTGGCCTCAGGTGGGCGTGGCCTTGCTTCCTCGCCGTAAATGGCGGCGGGAAATTGTTTTTCAGGGGTTTGCTCGTTGCAGCGAAGGAGTCGCTGTTTCAGCGTGTCTCTAGCCCGCTATGACAGATTGCCGGGTGAGTGCGCTTTTAAAAATACAGTTTTTAGTGAAGTGACACAAAATACAATGGTGATAGTTTAAAAACAAGTTTTCAGCGTTCTCCCGGCTTCCGCCTCAGGAGTTTCTAGGTTTATCTAGTGATCTAATTCTATTGATTACTAAAATAAACAGTTTTCTTTTCAATTCCAAAGCTTTCTCAACTACATTTTCTATAGCTTTCTTATTCTTATAAAATACTGTTTTTTTCTTATATACCTTAATTTCTTTCATTAAATTTGATACCAATCTATTATAAAACATTTTTTCCTAATTTCCACAAATTGCTTTTTCCTCCTTGTACTATACACAGTTTTGTCTGCACTTGATTTTCCTTAATTATTTTCTTTATTAGTAGTTTTTTTTTCGTTGCTGATACACTTAAGACATTTTTCTGTTTCTGAACACTACTCTTAGGGGTCCATTAGGATGGCGGGCGGATTGCAAGGTTATGGTGTTAACCTGGGCTTCTATGGAAATTCACAAGGATATATTATCGAGACCATTATTGCCGCTTTAGTGGCAGTTTCCTGCCGGTAAAAGCGGCGATAATGTATCGCCCTTTACTGATAATACGGCACTGATGGGCATATTATTAAGGACCAGTGTTAAAATTATCGACGTTTTATGGACAGGAAACTGCCGATAAAACGGCAAAAATGGGCTTGATAATAGGTTCTTGTAAAATGCTATAGAAGCCCAAGTTCTAGTGTTAACCTCGGCTGGTATGGGAATTCTCAAGCGCATATTATCAAGCTCATTATCGTCACTTTATCGGCATTTGCCTGCCGATAAAAACAACAATAATCCCTTAATGTACAGAGGCACAAAATGATATTAAAGATAAAAACATAACAGCATGCATTGTAGCAAAACCCATTTACTACTATAAAACGTTTAACAACGGATGAATATAGGAGCATATTATCAATACAGGCAATAACATTATCAACACTTTATCGGCAGTTTCCTGCTGATAAAGTGGTGATAATTGTATCGCAGAGTCTTGATAATATACCCCATAATTCATTAATGTACAAAGAAACACCGCACACACGCACTCCCATACAACTTTTCCACTCACCTTTCAAATTGAATTCTAGATTAACAAGAATACCACTCACACAGTGGATATTCTTCTACAAAATCTCTGGAGTTCAGTGTTTGCAGCACAACCATCAAATTGAACATTTTCCCTCTCATTTTACGCATACATACACATAAATAACCACATTAATTCAAAAGAAAACACACATTTCTATTGTTTACCATTCCAAAGCTTTCGAACTAATAGAACTTTCAACCCTTCCCCCGTTCCAGAATCTGCCAGTTACCATAGAAACACTTCAGGGAACACCTAACTCAGCACACAGGTAAAAAGTTAATCATACATTGTTGCAAATTAAAACACCAAGTGTGCTTGACTGGAGAATATACCAGCTTATCTTATGTAACGTTCTTTTTCATCACTTTTTCTTAACCAATAAAAATAAGGTTTTTAAAAAACAGAAACATGGAACCATGGAATGTTGTCAAACAACCAATCATTTATTTTCTTTTTTTGAAAACTGCAAGTTGTCCACCATTTTAGAAAATCTTACTTTTGCAACTAGCATTTTATTTACAGACACCATCAGAGTACATCCAGACCTCTCTTCAAAATGCTTACAGTGTGGATTTTGGGACACAGCTATATTTTCTGGAGTCAAAGGTACGCACAACAGAAAATAATTCACAAGGAGCTTGGTTTGGCAAATGTAGACATTAAATGGATTGGACAGAGAGGATTAAAGTTGTACCAATTGATGCCATTGGTGAAATCCTTTATGCATCTCGAACACCCTGACCTCATAATTGTGCACTGTGGTGGCAATGACCTAGGCACTTTGACTGGTGTAGCTCTGGAAATGCTCATGAAGGACACCTTTGCCCAATTGATGACACTGTTCCCCAAAACTGTCTTTGTATTTTCTAATATATGCCAAAGGCAGAGATGGAAGTGGTCCAACCATTATTGTCCACAGTTTGAAAAAGCTAGGAAACATGTGAATACATCTGTTTCTGTCTTTCTCCGAGACTACCGAATGGGGTCCATTTACAACAATAATCTGCGTTTCCAAATGCATGGCATCTATAGGAGAGATTGTGTACATTTTGCAAATGAGGGGAACAGAGTGTTCCTTATAAACTTAAGACTCTGCATCGGTACTTACTTGTAGGTACCAAAATCTCGTAATAAACACAACGGCTCTTTTTAGAGCCACACAACACAAAAACAAATACACTTCATAAATATCTAAAATAATTTTTTGTTTTATTGCTTACTTACGCTTACGTGATGACTTTCAACATTACAGCTGTACGTAGTCCATACGTGGTTGGTACGCGTACAATAAATCTACCACCCCCTGAGCAACACTATCGGTTCAGAATGTTTCTATCATGCCCCCTTTCCTTATTTGTCAACTTTGTTTTACTGTTTCCTTGTGACTTGGCTGCCGTGACTAATAAGATGGCTTGCAATACTTCCTGGTTTGGAGTATTGACAGCCAATCAGCATGCAGCTCCTGCTCGTAATTGTACATATTTCTGTACACGTACGCTGCGATTTTTCTTTAAAAAAAATAAAAATAGAGCCTAAACATGCATGTACGAACCCCTAACCACACGTGATCGTCACCATGAAGCCATTAGCATGCATTTGGGGTTATATTATCAACAAAACGAGATGGATTATCAATGCTTTATCGGCACTTTCCTGCTGATAAAAGTGGGGATAATGTGTCGCCTTTTGTTGATATCGCGTTTTGTTGATAATATGGCCCGAAATTAATTTTATTATTGTAATTGTTTAATTACCTGCAATCATGCAGATTCCGTCGTTATCACCCCTCACCCTGCCCCTCCCACGCCCGCCCTGCCTGTCCCATCGCAAGTCCCTGCACGGGCCGTGGCTGAGACGCGGTTGCAATCTAGTCATTTACCACAGAGTTGTGGGGAATCCTTGGTGAGGCGCGCACTCACTAACGAGTGCGCACTTCACCGAAGACGTTTCAGAGTTCAGACCCGTTTTCAGTTGCTCTTTAGACATTTGTGAAGAGAAAGTGGAAATATTTCTGCGAGAGTTAAAGGACGCTGTTTGACAAGTTAGTGAGTAAGTAAATTTACCTGACATTATAGACAATATTGAATGTACTCAGTCAATGTATTTTGTCTAACTTAAAAGGAGAAACGATAAAATTCGTGTTAAGCAAGGTCTTAAGGAAAAAGAACACATTGAGTTAGGAATAGTAGAAAGACTTTTGAATTAAGATTGATTGCTTTCAAAATTTGAGAAAAGCTAAGAACAGGATATCCTTATAAGTAATTATAGTTGTATAATTTTGCAAAGAACTAAAAGTCTACTAATGGAATGTTATTAGATAATGGTATTTATATAGTATTTTTTGTAGGCCAAAATAGGTGAAAACGGTAGTTTTGTATTATATTTCACGAAAAGTGATAACATTAACTGTTTATATTTTTATACAAGAAGCAAGAACATAACAGAAAAATTATGGAAAAAGAACAACCTCATACTCAGGAGATTTTGGATATTACCTTGAGTGTAATTGACAAACTAATCGTATCTGTCACAGGCAATGAGAGTGAAGAAGGGGAAATTAGTGCTGCAGACATGAATTGTGATTTTGAAGATGAAAGGTTTGATGCAGATTTCGTTGAAGTTTTAAATTATATTGAAATTTTAGAACACATTAAATCAGAACCTGCTGATGAGGAAATTGATCTGAATGACATATCTGATGAAGTTGTATTGGAATGTCTGTTAATTTATGAGATTTTACAAGAATACATTTATTGTTGAAAAATAATAAAGGTTTGAGCACTATCTACTAATGTATTTATTGTACTAAAAGTAAAGCAGTTATAGATTCAGTTATATATTCTTTAAATGTTTGTATTGATTTAAAATATGCAAAGTGGGTTTGAGGGTATCGATTGCTTAAAATCCGTATGGAGTATACATGCAGTCTTGTATGCAGGTGCAAAGTTGTGTTTTATGCCTTCAATTCCCGAGTCTGTATCCTTAGACTTCCACCAAACACCCTGACACTGCTGTTTTAGTACTGTAGTGAGCCACTCAGCAGTATGTTCTTTTTGGTTGTACGGTGGTAAAACTGAAGCTGTAATAAATTTAGTGAGGAACTTTCTTTGCAGAAGTGTAATGATCCAGTCAGCATCTAGATAGTCATGGATTAAAAGAGGACTTAGTGCATAGGCTGTTTCAAACCTCTATGGACTGTTAATGCACTGTTCTATGCACCACCAAACTTATGTTTTATACGTTCAATTTCACAATATGTATCCTAATACGTCCAGCAAACATTCTCACACTACTGTTTCAATATTGAAGTGAGCCATTCAGCAGTATGTGTTTATCTGTATACTGTGGTACAACTGAGGCTGTTATAAATTCAATCAGGTTCTTTCCTTGCAGTCTTGTAATCATCCACCCACTATCTAAGTACTCATGCTTTAAAATAGGCCTTAGGGCATAGACTGCTTCAAAACCCTTATAGACGATGTATGCAGTCTTCTATGTACTTGCAAATTTGTGTTTTATACGTTCAATTTACTAGTTTGTATCATTACACTTCCAGCAAACACTCTGTCACTGATGTTTTAGTTTTGTAGTGACTCATTCAACGGTATGTAGTAATCCTATCACTACATTAAAACACTAATGGGCACATATACAACAATTGGCATATCCCCAGGAATATGTCAGTTATTGTGCTCTGTGACACTACCACCATGGATGTGCCGTATTTACAATGCCGTGTACCATGGGACAAAAATGGCACATATATGTGATGTATCTGTGCTGTAAAGGTGGTGCATTGTTTGAGTTATGTTGGAAGTGCAACGTATCTCTTGCAATGGTCTGAGGGCCCTATGCTCAGACTGCTGTGTCAATCTTTACACCTGCTTCAAGGTAGTGCAGGGTTGTGACACAGCATGAGCGCAAAAGTGACAAAGTGAAATCTTGTAGATTTTAGTGAGCCACTTTTAGGAGGTGTTACTGCGCCGGAACGACCCCCCCCATGTAGGAATGTCTCCTTCTGGTACAGAGATTTACAATGTGACGCACCTCCCACATACGTCACATTCTAAATACCACATACCATGGTGCATCTTTTGCACCACCGCTATATCAGAAAAGTGATGCAACAGTGGTATAAAAGAGGCACAATGGTGTTATAAATCTGCCCCTAACAAACACTTACAAATTCACCCAGGCACTTTCACTAGCAGTGTATTCTTTTTTAATGTACTTTTGTTATTATTTTACATTAAAAATATGAAATGTAACTTTCAAAATAAAATAAATATTAGTATTTGTAATAAAAATGTAGGCAATTACTATAAAAAGAAAGAAATATAATAATTAGTATATTTCAAAATTATAATTTACAAAACCTTTGAAATTCACTGAAAAAAACATAGGTTTCACACACGTTATAGTTAGGAATTAGCATTTAAAAAACCTTAGAAATTCACTCAAAAAAACATAGGTTTCACCCATGTTATAGTTAGCTGGACATTTCTCTCATACAAAACCTTTGAAATTCCTCCGTTATAGTTAGCTCAGCTGACTATAAGTTGGTGTGCCCGCAATTCACTGCTGATGACGTCACATATTACATCACTCATGACATGGTCAGTGACATCACTCATGACATCACTGATGACATCTCAAATGACATCCCTGATGATATCACTGATGACTTCATCCTTGTGCCAGACCTCCTCTCACTATAATATAACCTTTGATACACACGATCAAAAATAGAAACTAAACTTTTCAAAAAAATGGAGATAGCAATTCCAGTTAGAACAATCTATTCAGTAATTCCAAAATCTACATACACATTCACTCATTCACCAATAGTTCTATTTAGTCACTCATACATGTACTCACTCATCATATGTACTCATACACCTATATATCCTGTTATACACCAGCACTCATCTATAGAGTTACTCACACACATACTCACACATGCAAATAAACTATCAAACATCCATTGAGTTGCATATACAGCTATGCACACACCACTACACTAACATCTACAGAATCATAGACATACTTACTCTCTTAAACAATCACTTATAGAAATTCATAGTTATTTATACAGGAAGACTTAGAATCCCTCGCTCTCACATATACTCACTTACATACACCAATACTCACATATACTAGTTTAAAACATATGTACTTACTCATAAAGATACTATTGAGACAGTCATTCACTGACTATCACACCCATACACACACTCAACCACCCATATCGTTGTGCACACATGCTGTCTTCAAAACACATACAAACCTAGAGTCAGTCATTCATGCATCTGTGCGCTAAGTAACACTCCCAGCCGAACCGTACGAACACTCATTTTGGTATTCAAAAAACTAACTAATAACCTATATACACACTCACTTAGCTACTCTCCAACCCATGCAGCCACTTATATACAAAGTGAGACACTGATACAGATATTTCAATATTTAAACATTATTCGCTAGTACACCTTTTCACTAAGATATACTTAATAAGTTAGTTATACAATCAATTTTACCCAAAAATCAATTTAGACACTTATTTACTCATTTATTCTTCCATCGACCTTTAGATATACATATATAAAAAAATATTTATTTTTCAGGCACACATTCACTGGATGATGTCATCAGTGATGTCATCAGGGATGTCATTTGAGCTGTCATCAGTGATGTCATGAGTGATGTCAATGACCATGTCATGAGTGATGTAATATGTGACGTCATCAGCAGTGCATTGCGGGCGCGCAAGTTATAGTTAGCTGAGCTAACTATAACGGAGGAATTTCAAAGGTTTTGTATGAGAGAAATGTCCAGCTAACTATAACATGGGTCAAACCTTTGGTTTTTTCAGTGAATCTCTAAGGTTTTTTAAATGATAATTCCTAATTATAACATGTGTGAAACCTATGATTTTTTTCAGTGAATATATATATATATATATATATATATATATATATATATATATATATATTCACTGAAAAAAACATAGGTTTCACACCAGTTATAGTTAGCTGAACATTTTACTCATACAAAACCATTGAAATTCCCACATTATTGTTAGTTGGACTCACTATAACTCGCGCGCCCGCAATCCACTGTTGATGATGTCACATATTACATCATTCATGACATGGTCAGTGCATCTCAAATGACATCACTGATGACATCACTGAGGACATCTCAAATGACATCACTGATGACATCACTGATGTCATCATCCAGTGTCTGTGTGTTTCTGTAAAGTTTAAATATGTTTTACATATTCAAGAATGAGTGGGTGTATAAGTGTGTGGATGAAAGATTTAGTTGGTGCGTGACTGACTGTATGAGTGCGTGATTAAATGTGTCTTACTGAATGCTTGACTTAGTGAATAAACTGTCTGAATGTGTGCATCAGTATGTCTGTTGTTGGGTAAGCTGCTGCATGTGTTGATCAGTAGCTATATGAGTGGCTATATGAGTTATTGATTGGTTGCCCAAGTATTTGTATGGGAGACTGAGTGTGTGTATAGGTGGCTGGGAGGTGTGTGACTCTGTGCATAGATGTATGAGCAGTTGATTCACTAGGTGTATGGGTTCAAGAGTGCATGAGGAAACAGCTGTATGGGTGGTTGACTGTGTGCATGGCTGTCTTGGTGAGTGAATGGATATCTCAGTGCTACATGTCCAAGTAATTACATATGTAAAATACAGTGCATATGAGAGTTGGCATATATAAATGACTATACATGAGAGCCTGTGATTGCATAAGTGACTGTATGGATCAATGTGTACTTGTATCAGCGATTGTAAAAGAGAGTAAGTATATGTTAGTCTATGTTTGAATAAGTAAGGTTTTGTGTGTATAACTGTATTGATGAGGAAATGGGAGTGTGATTGATTCTTTGCATGACTGAGTAGGTGTGTGAGTAACTCTATGGACGAGTGGCAGTGTGTGAGTGTCTGTATAGGTGTATGAGTGCATATGATAGTGTTGAATTGATGAGTGACTGTATGTATGAGTGATTGTATGGGTGAATGAGTGGATGTGTGTGTAGACTTAGGAATCAGTGAGTACGTATGTAGTAACTGGTATTGGTGTGTCAATGGTTTCAGGAATGGTAGTCTGTATTCAACACTGGATGTATCAAAGGTTAGATTAGAGTGTGAGGAGGTGCATCATATTATCACATGAATGATGTCATCAGTGATGTCATCAGTGATGTCATTTGAGATGTCATCAGTGATGTCATCAGTGATGTCACTGACCATGTCATGAATGATTTAATATGTAACGTCATCAGCAGTGGATTGCGGGCGCGCGAGTTATAGTGAGTCCAACTAATGATAACGTGAGAATTTCAATGGTTTTGTAGGAGTAAAATGTTCAGCTAACTATAACTGGTGTGAAACTTATGGTTTTTTCAGTGAATTTGAAAGGTTTTTTAAATGCTAATTCCTAACTATAACGAGTGTGAAACCTATGTTTTTTTTAGTGAATTTGAAAGGTTTTTTAAATGCTAATTCCTAACTATAAGGTTTCTGAAACCTATGGTTTTTTCAGTGAATTTCATAGTTTTTTTAAAAGCTAATTCCTTTGTATATCGACCTTATAACCTACGATTTTTTTTTTGCTGTTTTTTACAACAATTAATTATATATATATTTTTTTAAATTATTTGCACAATTAATATATATTTTTTTAAATTTTTTTCTGGTGCGCTCAGGGTACCGGTAAGCTCTCCCGAGAGCGCACCGAGAGCGCTATTTCTGCTTTCGTAAAAAAAAATATGTACAAAAAGTAAATAATAATGCAAGACATTTAGTACCATACTTATAAAAGCAGTATTTTTGATTTACGAAATGAAAATGAGTTTGCATTTCCGTAAAGCTATCAAAACGTCACCCAGGCGCGCCCTGTAAGCGCCCCCGGAAGCGCCTACGTTCGCGCCACGTAAGCGCCCCCGGAAGCGCTCCGGTGCGCGCAGCGTAAGCGCGTCAAGTAATGTGACATTAAAATAACTCTTTTCATTGGTTGCTAACAGTTTTTTTTACAAAGAATGAAATCCCCACACATTTCCTTCACTTCTTCTTTCACTTTTGTGACTGCAAGACCTGTATTTTTGCTCATGAATCTTTGTTGGATTATCATGGCTGCCAGAGCATCAAGCAGCAATGATAACTCTGAGGGATTCATTGATGAAGAGGTTCCTCAGCCTAGAGTTAAGGAACATTTTTTGACATTCCTGAGGGACATAAGAAAGTAAACGCTGCAAAGGTGGAATGCAATATCTGCCATACTGTGCTTTCCAGAGGAGACCCCACAAGGAAGTACAGCTTTGGTAATCCTACCATGATTCGCCACATCGAGAGGAGGCACCCCCAGAACTATGCCCGGGAGAGTGTCAGGGCTCTGGCACGAGAGGCTCCCAGGGATGGTGCCTCCACTTCAACCGGAGGACCAACTAAATTGGTGAGGGGGCGACCAGAAGAGCTGATCCCTAATATTCAATCTGCTTTTAATGAAGCCATAATTAAATGCAGAAAATGTGATCAGCTACTTTGTTATGGGGAACAAAGTGTTATGCTCATGGTTCGGGCATTAGAGAACCACCGCTGCCGTCCCCAGTCCTGATTTTGATTATTTTTTTTTGCTCCTGTTGAGCAATTTCCCATTCCCTGTTTTTGTTTTTGTTCAAAAAAAAGGAAAAAAAAAGTTCTTTTCAGAACTACCTCCAATTCTCATCAAAGAGCTGTATTCTTAAAAAAATGAAAAAGAGTAACTGAAGTAGGGTGCAGTGAGAGAGGAGAGGAAAATGAGTGAGAAAGCAAAGAAAGGGACGAGAGGGGAAGGGAAGTGAAGTAGGGGGACTGAAAGAAGGTGAGTGTAGGGAAGGAGAGTGAGGAGTAGGAGAGTGAACATGGGGAATGTGGATAAGTGAAGAAAATGTAGTAAAAGAACGGTGGTGTGGAAGGGTAAGAAAAGAGCAGGAAAGAGTGGAGATACAGACTGGATAAAGACAATTGAGTGTGAGACAAGGTGAGTAAGGCAGTGAAGAAACAGAGAAAGTGAAAGAAAAAATAATAGTAGAAGACTGAAGGCCTCATTTATGAGACCATGCGTCACTTTTACGCCACCGGTGCGTCATATTTTGTGACGCACCAGTGCTGTAAAAAATGCACCTTGTTGAGTCATATTTACAAAGTCACGCATCTAAGTAGATGCTGCCTTCACCGGAGCCTTTCAATAATGGCACAGATTCTTTCTCATTTCAGACCCATATTCTTGTACATAGCTAATAAAAATTGTTCCCACACAAATTCAAAACAAAACTGCACATTTTAATTGGTTGTACATTTCAAGCCTTTGAAACTCACATAACATTCACCCATCCCCCCAGTGCTCATTTACCCTGTAACCATGGTAACTCCCTCTTAAACCAGCACACAGTTCACAAGTTCATCATACTATGTTGCAAAACAATCTTTCAAGGCTGTTTGACCTCTCAATCTACTAGCTAATGAAATGCAATGTTTCTTTAAATGACTTTTTCTCAACCATTGAAATGACTTCTTACAGAAAAAAAAGCATGCACCCTAATTTTCAGTGGAGATTTTTAACAAAGCTCCAATCATTTATGGTTATTCAACTGCACTGATTCACAACCACTTGTTTTCATAATCAAACTGCCATTTCATTTCCACAACTCATCTGACTTGAAGCACATCTACCTTCACAATGACAAAAGTCTGGTTTGTGGGTCATAGCTATGTCCACTGGAGTCAAAAATACGCAGCTAGCAGAGATATTTACAATCTTGATTTACCAAATGTGGACATTGTATGGATTGGACAGAGAGGATTGAGGAGTCACCAATTGATACCATTGGTAAAATCCTTTATGCATTTACCACACCCTGACCTTTTAATAGTGCACTGTGGTGGAAATGACGTAGGCACTTTGACTGGTGTAGGTCTGGAAATGCTTTTAAAGGACATCTTTGGGCAATTGATGGCACTTTTTCCAAAAACTGCCTTAGTATTTTCTAATATATGCCTTAGTCAAAAATGGAACTGGTTCAACCAATTTTGTCCACAGATTGAGAAAGCAAGGAAACATGTGAATAAATCTGTTTCTGCTTACCTCAGAGACTATAGTATGGGTTCCATTTACCACAACAACTTGCGTTACAACATGCAAGACATCTATAGGAGAGATGGTGTGCATTTTACAGATGAGGGGAATAGAGTTTTCCTCTTGAATATAAGACTCTGCATTGGTACCTACTTGTAGGTACAAAAAACACCTACTTAACACGACAGCTCTTTTCAAAGCTAACTTACCTCTAAACACTCTACATTATTTTTTTACTCTATTTTTTTACACTGTTTTTCCCCGTGGTGCGCTCAGGGTCCGCGTACCGGAGAGCGTACCGGAGAGCGTACCCGAGAGCGCAGCCAGCGCTTACCCCACGAAAATAAAAAATAAAAAGTTGTTTTGCCCTTCAAAGTCCTTCTAGGCCCCCCTCAGAAAACCTAGGGGGTCAGGGGGTGTCTACTCTGCCCTCTTTTAATTATTTCCCCCTTTCTTTTTCACCTCTTGTGTCTCGATTCTACCGAGACACAAGATGGCGGACTCTCCGGACTGTTTAGAATGTTGACAGACACCCGACAGCCAATCAGCTTTCCGCTCGCGCACTCCCGTAGCGCACCGGGTTCGCTCCCCGGTACGCGCACCTGTGAGCGCTCGTAGCGCACCTATTGATATCTATGTGTTTTTGAAGTTAATTTTCAAAAAAAACACTGGAGCAATTTTCACCTAATATAGCAAAGGCACATCTGCGTACCAGTCCCTACAATTTTGCCAAGTTTGGCGTAATTCCGTTCAGCGGTTCGGGCTGTCGACTCGTCAGACCGTCCTATGGAAATTAACATGGGGAAAACACATTTTGGGACCCCCCTTTTTTCTCGGCCCCCACTTCATGAATCCCCCCCGAAATTTCCAGGGAAGGAGCGGAGCGGAGCTGGCCAAAATTTTGGAAAATTACACACAAATTCCTCAACCGGCGCAAGAGTTATTCCCAATAGAATGTTGCGGATTTCCTATGGTAGCTAATCCTAACTATAACTACCTACTGACGACCGCCATTAGGTAATATATATATATATATATATATATATATATATATAAATATATATATTTATATAATAATTATTTCGCCAATCATCAAGCCTCAATCCGACAGCGGGCTGAAACAGGGGAGCGACACCCTTAAATTCCACCAAATGCTCCTTGTCTCCAAACAAAAGCAGCTTCAGCCCAATTTCATATCAGCGTGAATAATTAATATAACAAAATCCATGTCAAACTCATCACTCGATGCGTTTCAGTGCAGCCGCACTTTGATCACGGGTAAAATTAATTACAACATGCATTTCTTTTAAAGTGCTCAAAACATGACCATAGAAGTAGGACTACTCGTCCCGACAACATTTGGATAATACAAGCTAGGTAGCCATTTTAAAGTGTCCAAAAAACTCTGGTTAGTAATACTTTTTTGAAGGAAAATCATGATAGTAGAGCCCCAGTGGGCTTATTATCCACATGTAATTTCGATTCAGCCCTAGTGGGCAATTTATATAGTCTTTCAAAAAGATCCCAGACCAGTTCTGCCCCAGTGGGCTGATATTTCAACTGATAATTAAAGTTGCCTTCTGAATATATTCATCCCACGGTGTGCGGACTACTCTGTCTCCTACAATAAATACATAAATGTGCAATCACTTCAGTGTTTTAGTGCATTTAAAACAATACTTCAACATTGCAAACATGATTGTCTGGCATCCTGGCAATAATCTTCATGGTTAGCCTACCCCAAATGTACTGCCATCTCTTCATATTTATTTAAACCATTCGGATAAACAGTATCATACTTAATGATAAATCTAGACTCCAGTTGACGGAGTTGTCTGATTCTGTCACCACCTCTTTCAGAATTAAGGACCCTATCTAGGGCACAAAACTGCAGTTGCCCTAACTCTTTATTATGGCATTCCTTAAAGTGTTTGGCAATGGAATAATTCTCATCCTCATTTATAATGGCCCTGGTGTGTTCCAGAATTCTCTTTTTAACTTGGTGCTTCGTGCTCCCAATGTAAATTAATGGGCATGAACATCTCAGGCCGTAGACACAGTAATCCGAATGACATGTCAAGTGTTTATTTATAATAAACGTTTTTTGTGTTTTTGACAGTTGTAGTTCTTTTCTGTTAATGCTGTTTCTGCATGCCTTACACGATCGGCATGTAAAAAAAGCCTTTTACTGCCTTCGTGTCTGTTTTTTCTTTGATAGTATTACTGCACAATACATCTCTTAGGGTCGTACATTTTCTGAAGGTGACTTGTGGTTGGTTACCAACAAGGTCTTTTAGTACTGGGTCTAGATGTAGTACCTGCCAATATTTTTTCAAGCTTTTTCTCACTTGCCATGATTGAGCACTATAAGCTGTTATAAATCTAATGGACTCCTTTTCCTCACAGGGTTTAACTTTAGGATATAACAGATCTGCTCTGTCTATGGCTCTTACTTTGAGGCAAGCCTCTTCCACTATTTTCTCTGAATAGCCTCTCTGATTGAATCTGTTGTTCATAGTTTTAACCTCATTTTCAAAATCACCGTCTGTGGCACAATTACGCTTTGCCCGCAAGAGTTCTCCAAACGGGATGCTTGCAATCAATTTTTGTGGATGACAACTTTCTGCATGTAAAAGGTTATTACCTGCCGTAGGCTTACGGGACAACTTACTCCTAAGCCTGTCCCCTTCAGTATAAACAACTACATCCAAAAATTCTACAGACATTTCGTCCATGTGACATGTGAACTGTAGATTACAGTCGTTAACATTCAAGGTTTCCACAAATTGCATTGCATCTTCTTTGCTACCCCTCCAGACACAAAACACATCATCTATATACCTGGCCCAGAGGACCACGTTCTGGGTAAAGGCCGGAATGTTATTGGCCACCTGCTCCTCCCACCAGCCCAAGAACAGACCAGCGTAGCTGGGGGCAAAGCAGGTTCCCATCGCGGTCCCCTGAGCCTGGCAATAGAGGACATGGTTGTCGGCTCCCTGTTGGAGAAGTGTGGCTCAGGGGTTAGAGGCAGCAGACCCGGAGGCTGAGATCGGTCCTGGACCAGGGTTCAATTCCCCGCCTCGGCGGGGTCTTGGGCTAAAAAAAAAAAATTCCACGGACTCGATAATTCTCGCCCCGGTGCCTCCTCGACTCACGGGTTCACACTCTGCGACTCTGGGCAATAGCTTGCTTAATCTCCACAACGGCCCCTCGCGGCGGGATGCCTGACTTTCACCTTGTGGATACCCTGCTATCTCATAGGGGAATACCAGGAAGGGTTCCCTAAGCAAGCGCCGGGAAACCCACTGCGGGTAGCTGTGCGCTATATAAGCTCAACTACATTTACATTTGTTGTAAAAAGTGGAAATTGGCAATCAGCCCCAAAGTGTGCGGTATGCACGTATATAGACTGCTTACGTCAAGGGTCATAAGCCACATGCCTTCCTCCCATCTAATGGATTCAATGGATCTTAAAAAATCCCTTGTGTCTTGTAAATAGGATGGTAGTTTTTGGACATACGATCTCAGAAAATGATCGATATATCTGGAGGTATTTTCATAAGTACTCCCCATGGAAGAAACTATAGGTCGTCCCGGGGGGTTCGAGGCATCTTTGTGGAGTTTGGGTAGTAAATACATTACAGATAATTTGGGGTGATCACATTTCAAAAATTTGTATTCGTCATCTGATAACAACCCTTCTTGTTTCCATGTGAGTAGTTGCCCTTGATAGGTTTGGTTACTTTTATCATAGCTTTGCTTATTACTCAAAGCATAGCTATCCTTGTCTTCTAGTTGTCTTAAACCTTCTTTAAGGTACATGTCCACCGGCCACACTACTACATTCCCACCCTTGTCGGACATTTTTATAACAATTTCAACATTGTCTTTCAATTCCTTTAAGGCTAGGCGATGTTGAGGATGAAGGTTGTCATAAGTCAGTTTGTTTTTTTGGTTCAACTTTTTGAATTTGTTGATCATACCCCTCTCAAACACCTCAATCAACTCGCTGTGAATTTGTGGTAAAAATCTGGATTTAGACTTGAAACCACTTGTATTTTCCATTGTTTCCTCCAGAGAATTTTTTCTCCCTGTGTCCAAATCCTCTGATATCTCAGTCTTATTTTCTTGTGATACAGTTGTGGGAACGGCATTCTTAACCATAGTACAAGTCACTGATTCCCTGTTTCTAGCATTAGCAAACCACTTCTTGAGCTTTAATTTACGAATAAAATGAAACAGGTCAATCCTTCCCTCAGCATAGTTAAAATAACTGGACGGGCACAATGTCAATCCTAATGACAAAACTTCCAATTGATCATCAGTTAAATTAAAGTTAGATAAATTTACCACAGTGTGGGTGTTCTTCATTTCTTTGCAGTACTGCCTCTTGTTCTGACTCCCACGTAGGCATCTAATAATCCCTGTTTCTTTGCGCCTCTGGTACTTCCTCCTCTGGTGCCTTTTCCTCGACCTTGATTTGGCGATTCCTGGGATCCCGGACTGGTTAGCCCTTGTCGGCCCTGTGCCATTAACGAGAATTCGATTAAAATGTTTTGCTTTTACTCCTCCACTTGATGCTTGTGGCATACTTCTGTTTTCACCGCTGATGCTAGTGCTTGCCATTTCATCATTGCTGGTTGCCTCAATCTGTATGTTATTTGCCGCTGCCACCGGCTGTGGGGGTGTTACTAGCTTTTGCTTGTTCAATTCTCGTAGGTGGTCGAACTTTCTCCCAAATGTAAAGATCTGGCCTTGCTCATAATCTAATTGGTCCCTGTGAAATTTAGTCTGTTTTTTCAATTTAATCTCGTCTTCTGCTTTTTGGAGTCTTGTCGATACTTTTTTCATTTCCATCTCAAATTCGCTCTCAGGGTGCTGTGCTTTCAACTGAGCAATCACCAACTCAATTTGTTCGGCTAGGCGTTCAGTGTCTTTCAGTGCATACTTAATTAGCAGTTTAAGCATTACTGTTAAACAATCATGGTTATTCTGAACCCATTCTTCAATGAGCTCAGGATCAGGATCAGTAAATGTCAGGGTAATGAATATGCGCAAGCCTCTTGGAACACGTCCGTGCTCCACATATTTTTGAAGGGTAGTTGCCTCCCACCACTTCGCCTGCTCCAATTTAGCACGTTTCCACAGCTTGTCCCACATTTCCCTCTTTGTGACTTTTTCTCGGGTTCCTGTTTCCCCTGAAATGCCAGATGCCAAAGATTCCGAGTCAAGCGGAACAAACAGCATCTCTGCCGCTTGCCGCCGTGAAGTATTCCGATTCGACATATCCATTTTGTCGTTTATTTGAAAACCCCCGTCCGGGAGCTTTGCCGCTGGTTGTATCAGCTGTTACACGCTTTATCTCGGCAGCGATTCACTGATCACGCCGGTTCCATCTGCCTCCTAAAGTTTACGGAAAGCAGTAAGCCACGTACGTTTACAAAGTCTTTTCCTCACCCAATAAATGTCCGAGTTGCAGTTCTGTGGCTCCGTACACCTTACGGTATTTCTCTGGTTTCTCTGTGCTGAACAGACTGCCTCTGCTTCTTCCGGTTCAGCTTTGTTTCCATGGCAACCAATACTGCTTGCGCTGATTCGTGGGTAGGTAGGCGGGCTGGAGGATTTGATTCCACGAAGGAAAATAAATAGAATAATTATTTCGCCAATCCTCGAGCCTCAATCCGACGGCGGGCTGAAACAGGGGAGCGACCCCCTAAATTCCACCAAATGCTCCTTGTCTCCAAACAAAAGCAGCTTCAGCCCAATTTCATATCAGCGTGATTATTTATTTAACAAAATCCATGTCAAACTCATCACCCGACGCGTTTCGGTGCAGCCGCACCTTGGTCACGGGTAAAATTAATTACAACATGCATTTCATTTCGGAATCTTTGGCATCTGGCATTTCGGGGGAAACAGGAACCCGAGAAAAAGTCACAAAGAGGGAAATGTGGGACAAGCTGTGGAAACTTGCTAAATTGGAGCAGGCGAAGTGGTGGGAGGCAACCACCCTTCAAAAATATGTGGAGCACGGACGTGTTCCAAGAGGCTTGCGCATATTCATTACCCCGACATTTACTGATCCTGATCCTGAGCTCATTGAAGAATGGGTTCAGAATAACCATGATTGTTCAACAGTAATGCTTAAACTGCTAATTAAGTATGCACTGAAAGACACTGAAATTGGGCTGAAATTGGGCTGAAGCTGCTTTTGTTTGGAGACAAGGAGCATTTGGTGGGATATATATTTATATATATGTTACCTACTTGCGGTCTCCAGAAGGTAGTTATAGTTAGGACTTATTATGCATAGGAAATCCACAACATTCTTTTCCCAATAACTTTGGCACCGATTGATGAATCTTTGCGAAATTTTCCAAACTTTTGGCTAGCTCTGGTCCACTCCTATTCTGAAAGTTTCAAGGTGATTTTTCAAATGGGGGCGTAGAAAAAAGGGTGTTCCCAAAAAATGTTTTCCCCATGCAATTCCCCATAGGAAATTTAGCCACAGCTACAGCTTGAACTGCTGAACGGATTTACGCCAAATTTGGCAAAGAGGTAGTCCTCAGTTCATACTTGTGTCTTTTGCTTAAATGGAGTCAATCTGTCCAGTAGTTAATGAGAAAATTACAGTTAAAATCATTTATATATCTATGGGCGCGGTGGATCCGCGGAGTGTGCGCGCATCCTCATCGTACCATAAGCGCACCCTTCCGATCATGCGCTGAATGCTAATTGGCTGTCAAGTGGTTGTCAACATTCAAAACCAGGAACTGTTGCCAGCCATTTTGTGCCTCGATTTTTCAAGGAAGCATAATAAAGGGATATTGTGTAGGGTTTGATAGGTGTTATACTTAGTTTGGTTTGCAATGAGTTAGTGGTATCTAAAACAACAAGGTTCTGTGGAGCCTGCGATGATGCGTGGTCCGGGCAGGCCATACTGATAGTAATATTTTTGTGTTGTGAATGGTGCCTTGGTATGTCCACATGATAATCATTTTTGGTGCACTGAGTTACTAGTACCTTTGGTGCTTAGCGTATACATATTCTGCGATGCGTGGTCTGGGGGGAGGGGTGCACAGTAATTGGAGTATTGTCTTTTGTAGATTGGATTCTGCACGAATTCCACTTAAAAGTGATAGTATGCCTCATTCCTGACATCAAACTTTTCACTCTTCTTTCCGATGATTTATTGTGCACTGAGTAAGTAGTATCTTTGGCGCTGAGCTTGTATGTACCCTACGATAATGCGTAATGCAGGGGGACTGTCCAGGGAGCAATGTTTTTTGTCTATTGAATTCTGCATCAATAAGGCTACGGGGAAATGGCTTGAGGTGCAGTGAGTTAGTGGTACCGAAAGAACTCAGCGTGTGCATAGCCTGTGATGATTTGTGGGTCGGGGGGTCTCAGGGGTATAATGTCTCTTGTCTACTGGAATGCATCATGTACTATGGTCATTCTATCTGAAAAAATATGAACACATACAGTACAATTGTCTCTGCATTAAATTAATCAAGGTCAAATTCCTTACTGTCCGTAGTATACATGCAAAGGTGACTTCAAGTTGTGAACCCTGCTATCCGCAGAGTACATCGAAGGCTGTAAATGACACAAACATTGAGGAATGTTTTTTTGTCACATACTTTAACAAAATCTGATGACACAGTACTATTTTTCTGCCTTAAATAAATTGAGACTGAATATTATGTTGTCTGTAGTGCTTATGTGCCACTGATATCAAGTGGTAAACTCTTTTAATCGCAGTGTCAATTTGAAAACAGAACTCAGTACAGTCATTGAGGAATGTTTTTTGTGGCATCCTTTAACAAAATAGTCTTTGCACATAAATAAAAAGGATAACTTGAATTCTATTCATAGTGTAGATGGAAAGCTGAATTCAAGTTGTGAACCCTGCTGTCCGCAGTATAGAAGGAAGGCAGTAGTCAATACAGACATAAGTCTGAGGTGCTGTGGCGCTGAGTTCAGAATCGGCCTGTATTGAGGAGGCACGTGGTCATGGTGACAGCCACATGGCAGGGTGAAGATCTTTGCTGTGGCAGAGTCTTTTCTCTTTGCAGAAGTGAACCTCACCCAAGGCGTAGGCTAACTATTTATACTCTTACACTGACATTGCGTACCTTGCATCAGCCCACTTCAGTTCTGCTTGAAGAGGGGGAGACAACACAGCCACATGACCGAGATATTCCCCAGAGTCTGAGATAATATGGTTGTGTCCACTGTGCAGTACACTACACGTATCAATGGTATATCTACACACAGAAAAGTTTTTGGTTTGTATAGTGAGTTGTGTATAGCATATCACTGGTAGTGTTAGCATTCTGTACATTATTGTTGATGTGCGAATACCTTTCCTTATACATAGTTGGTTGCCACATCTCTAAACATTGAGCTAGTGTGCTGTTGAGGGGATATATTATTTTGGGAAGGTTCGTTGTCCTGTTTTGCGCTGCCTCTGACGTAGTAGAGGAGGAGGGGTCAGGAGGGGTGGTTGTAGTTGTAGTGGCGCTGGGTATTGTGATTTTGTTGGGTGTCGGAAGTGTAAAATTAGTACCTCTATCACATATTGTTCTTTAAATATGGGTGTGAGTTGGATGTAATTCACGCAGTACATAGTCAACGTCCTTAAACTAGTTAAATGTTGATGTTAATTTGTTAGTGGTAAGTAGAACTATTGCCTGTTTTTTTAGGTAGCATTGCAGATTTGGTTTCTTGTTGAAGATATGTGGAAGTGGTCAACATTATAATTAGGAATTGTCATTTAAAAAACGTTTGAAATTAACTGAAAAAAACAATAGGTTTCAGGCAGGTTATAGGTAGGAATTATCATTTAAAAACCTTAGAAATTCATTGAAAAAACCATAAGTTTCAGAGGGTGTTATAGTTAGCGGGACATTTCACTCATACAAAACCAGTGAAATTCCTCCATTATACTTGTACTAACTGTAACTCTCATGCCCGCAATCCACTGGTGATGATGTCAAATATTGCATCATTCATGACATGGTCAGTGACATCACTGATGACATCACTGATGACATCACTGTTGACATCATCCACATGACAATCAGATACACCTCTTCATACACTACTATAACCTTTCATCACTCACTGAAAAATACAGAGTACCATATTTGAATCAATTGACACAGCAAAACAAGTATCTAAAAACTTACTCCGTAATTCGTAGCTCTACACACACATCTAATCACTTACCTATAGATTCACTCATACATGTTGTCAATGATCAATAGAACACTATCAAATATACTTATACAATTATATTAACATTACATGCCAGCACACATCCTATTCCGTTATGCAGTCATCCTACTCACTTTTGCACAAAATGTACCTTATTTACATTTACTCAGGTACACACTGATGCAAATATCACTTCATTTATTCATATAAATAGTAACTCATACTTAGTGTGTTATGAAATCACTATTACAAGTATAGAATTATCTATACAGTCACTCATGGAATCAATGATTTTTATGTTCACTTATTTATACACAACAACTGTCACATACACTGTCTTTTATTTTTTCTACTTTGTTGGACATGTACCTTTGAGAAATGTTTTTGCTCATCACCACAGCCATAAAGATATTCACTCACCCATATAAATATTATGATACATAGTCTTAACCTCATATTAGGCCTGGACGGTAAATTCCGTTCCGCTCACGGAATTTGCAGAATTTGGGTAATTTTGCATTCTGCGGAGAACGCGACATTGCCCAAAATTCTGCATTCGACAACTTCACAAAATATTTGCTTGTTTGGGTTCTCAAAATGCGTGTTCGCGATATATTTCCCCTCGAGCATGTAAACAGCAATTGCGATCAGTAAAAAAGCATCACAAACAAGCAATTCCACGTGTTCGCAGAATTTCTGCTTGTTCAGGTAGATTTTGTACCGGTTTCCGGAGATTTGCGTAACGCGATTACCCAAATTCCGCCCACCCCTACCTCATATACGTACTGAATTTACTATTCACATATCTTTGGGCAGTCACTGACCCCCACCAAAGCACACACACATTCACTCTTCATTGTAAATAATCAGTTAACTAACCAATAACCAATATTGAGTTTCATGTAGCTAGTAACCAACTGGTGCAGCAGTTTACACAAGACCAAGTAATACAGTTATTCACACAGTTTAGTCATTATCCAATATATTTAGTGAGACACTATAAATTACTCAAGTAAACAATCAATCATCAATCACACTGCTACTAAATCCACTATCCAAATTTTTATATATCCACTCATTCTTCAATGCAGATTGATATATATATAATTCATATTTAAATATGGAACCAAACCACATTCACTGGATGATATCATCAGTGATGTCATCAGTGATGTCATTTGAGATGTCATCAGTGATGTCACTGACCATGTCATGAATGATGTAATATGAGACATCATTACCAGTGGATTGCTGGCGCGAGAGTTACAGTTAGTACAACTACCTATAACGGAGGAATTTCAATGGTGTACGGGGGAAATGTCCAGCTAACTATAACACCGCTGAAACCTATGGTTTTTCCAATGAATTATATATATATATATACATATATATACTTATATAAGTATAAACACATATATGTTTGTGTATTCATATAAGTAGAAACACATATATGTTTGTGTATTCATATAAGTACATATATAGTACTAAATATGAGTGGAATATAATAAAAATACCATTTTAAACTATTTCTGGTAAACAAATCTATTTTTCTGGACGATATTAGTGTCAACAATATATTTTTTGATATTTTTGTACTTACCATTATAACCATTGGATCATGATTTTATGGAAAACAATATTTCTGACTCAATATTTTTGTCAAAGATATTGTTTACCACGATATTGTGTCAGTGATCCATTGACAGAATGATGGCGAGGTGAGAGTGAGGAAGACTCTGCAATGCCGGGAGATAGTCCTGGGTGGGAAGAGTGAGCAGGGCAGGGAGGAGGGGTTGAATTTAGAACGCTTGCTGGGGGGCCAGGCTGAGGGAAGAGAGCAAGTGGTGAGAAAATGGAAAGGGTCAAGAAAAAAGTGTGGGTCATAGACAACATGAACATGACTGGGCTGCACTGTCTTCTCGAGCAATGAATAGAGAGAACTCCATTTTGAAGGTTGACTGAGGAAAGACAGGGATCCGGAAGGTCGTTTGGGGACAGGAGGTGAGTAGAGAAAGCAATGAAAACATCAGGATGTGTTGAAAGTGTGCTGCGCTGGGCTAATGTGACTTTGTTTTCTAACGCAGTGTCACGTGCACGTTTGCACACCAGCTGCCAGGAAGGCAGAGCAAACATTTCCTTGCCAAGTTCTTTGTAAACATTCTGAGCATCTGGTTGATAGGTAGTATTTCAACATGTTTGAGCAATGTGCAATTATTGGTAATTAGTAAATGGAACAAAGAGCTCAGTTACAGAGCATTTTGAGTTGCCTAACTTTCATCCCAAAATATAAGCGTGGGTCAATAAACACAGTGATGGTGGGTCCAGAGTCACAGGGATTGCTGCTGTAGAATGCATTCAGAATATATTCACACCTGTGTTACAGGGGTTATGTGTATTCATCACTGTTTTTAATAAATGATAATCCTATTTATATTGCATTTAATTTCAAGAGTCAAAATACTTACAAAGTGCTTAACTTGGCATGTATTTATATCAACCAGCAAACAAATTAAACTTATTAACTTAAAAAAATCAGTTTCATAATTACAGTATGCATGCAGACGCATGATAAGTAAACCATTCATTTAGAGTTAATGAATAATGCATAACCGAAATCCATGCCTTTGAAACAAATCTAATCATACATGCTGATCTTTAATTCTGTTGAATAAAATATCTTTCCTGCTAACATGAAGTGTATAGCAAATTCTTAACTGTATATGTAGTTTGACAATTAGTGATAAGGGCTCAGTGAATATATTAAGTCCAGAATGGATTCAACCTTTCCATTTGTTTGTTTTTTGCAACACACGGTCCCCTGGTTCTCTGTGGAAAATCACAGCAAAGGGCAACTTATGCACATTCTTTCCTAGAAGTTATGGACTGAAAAATACCGAAAACACATCAGATGGGAAATGCAGTCTAACTTTCATGTTGTGTGCTGACACAATGTGCCTCAAGTATTCTTCCTGAGATGCAAGTTACTGTGGATTACTCTTCTACAATGTGGCCAAGAAAGGAGGTGAAGAAAGAAGATTCTATGGAGACCTATGGGAGAGACATAGTATTATTTTTGCACCTGTCCAAAATCCATGTTTCTTCTTATCGTGCTCTCTGATGCATGGCAGCGCAAGCCACTGCTTTGTATAACTCTCTCCTAAGGAGATGTTCCATTGGTGGAGCATGAGTCTTCCCATGCATACATTCAGGAATTCTGAAACATTCCCAGATTCACCAATACTGGTACACCTGCGCATGCGTCAGAACGCTATGCCTCACCATGGGTGGCGTAATGAGGAGAAATATCTTTATTTCTCCCTGTTTTTTCTCTTTCTCTATGTGCTGCATACTGCAGCATATGTAGAAAGAGGAAAAAGCCTCAAAGGATTGTTTATTGTGCAGGAAGGTGCCTCTTGGTGCAAGGGTGCCTGCGCTGGCACTAGGCAGCAGTTTGTGCACCAGCACAGGCAGAGAGCAGGAATGTGGTGTATTATGTTAAATACTGTGCATTGCTGCCATCTCCCTTTCAAGCAGTGCAGCAGGTGAAGTTGCATTGCATGAATAGTTGATAAATATGGCTGCTGCATATGACATCAAAACAAAAAATGGCCAAAACTGTGACTTTGGGTCTCTATTCTGAATTTAGCTTTAATTTCTGGAGCTGTTAGAGTTCACTGAGTGCCCACCTACACAAGAGCCGAATTCTTCAGAAAGGCTGTAGCATAATCATGCTCAAACAGGGACCACAATCACAAGCAAACCCCAAAGTAACCTGTGCTCAACCCTCTGGTAGCTTTGCATAACACAGTCAGGTTTAGTTTAGAGGCAATGTGTAAAGTATTAATGCAGTACATAATATTAACAAAGTGTAAACATAACAAAAGGAGTACCAAACCAATTTAGAAAAATAGAGTAAAATGTAATACATTATGTGGCAGCAAAACAACACATTTTCAATCAGTAGAACTGGTAATATGCAATTTGAAAGAGTTAGGTAAAAGTAGTGATTAAGAGCACAAAGCACCAACTGTGGTTATCTGGTCATGCCAAACCGGGACAAAGTCTTAAGTTCAAGCCAACCATGATGGAGCATGGGCCAGATACAGGGACCAAGTTAGCCCCAATAACCAAAATACATTAAATCCTGGTTGTGGAGTGTTGCAAGATTCCGCATTGAGGATGAATCACACAATGGAGGCTGCAAGGTCCTGCATTGAGGCAGCATTGCGCAGCAGCGGTTTTGAAGACCTGCAGGACTGTGATGCGAGGACCTGCATTAAGAGTGCATCATGGAGTGGTGGTTCATAGATGCTGCGGTGTCCTCTATTTGGGATGCGTCACTCTGTGACGCTTCAGATGCAAGGCTGAGAGCCAATACATTGTTCTGTGTCAGTTGTGCTTGACCACAGGTTAGGTTGGCAGAACACCTGCAGGCCCACTTTCAAGGGTCCAGGACTTGGATGGCACCACTTGCAGGCAAGACTTACAGCAGACAGAGTACAGGTCTTGGGTTCAAGGGGTGAAATCTTTTCTGTCACTGTGGCTCTGATCAGGAGGCAGGCCAACTAGACCTTTCAGTCACACGGTGGTCCTGGGTTAAGGATGCATGCCCACTCCTTCTCACTCAGGCAGCAGCAGTCCTTCTCAGTGTTTCACAGATCCAGAGGTGTACTTAAGAGTTGTATCTGAGGGTCTGATATTTTACCTGGTGCCCACTTTGAAGTACTAGACGTTTCTAGAGGTTTCCATCCTCTCAGAAATTCCTGCCTTCCCACCCTGGCCCAGCTTTGTCTGGGTTCACAAAAGTTTAGTGTCAAACCCTTTGTGAGTATGCTCATGAAGTGTCTTTGTGACATGTAACTGTTGTAGGTGACAGCTCCGGTCCTATCAAGTCAGATATGGCCCATCCACCCAAAATGTATTTCCCATTAATCTCATTATCATGGAGCAATACACAAAGGCTAACTTCCAGTTACACAAAGTCATGTAACCCAGGAGACAGTCTGCAGGCATCAAATGGCTAGGACATGAAAACTTTGTGAAAGTGACATTTTCAGAATTGTCACTTAAAGTCCAACTTTACCATTAAAGAGGGTTATACATTACAATTCTTTAGACAGCAAACGTTACATTCCTATCTGCTCCCAATTTCAGGTTACCACTTAATAAATGTAAAAAGGGAACACAATGTTATCCTATAGGAGAGGTCGGGCTCACAGTAGTGGAAAATAAATGAAAGAGCTTTGCATTAGCAGGACATGTAAATCTTAAACGTACATGTCTACCTTTTCAAATACACTGCATCATTTCATCTGGTCTATGTAGGGCCTGCCCTAGTAGAGACTTATATGTATTTAAAATGTAAAAAGGGAAGTTTGGGTCCGGCAGCCTTGTCAGGTTAGAATGCAGTTGAATCTTCAAACACAGGCTGCAATGTGAGGCCTGAGACAAGTTTCAGAAAGCTACTTAGGTAGGTGTCACAATGAGGGCTTCAGCCCATTAGTAGCAATTAATTTACAGGCCCTGTGAACCTATAGTACCAGTTTACTAAGTACGTACAAGTAAATTAAATGTGCCCATTGGGTTTAAGCTGATTTTACCATGTTGAAAGTAAAAAGCAAAAAGCATGAGTACTTTAATACTAATTAGTAGTGGTAAACTGTGGAGAGTCCTAAAAGTCTATAAAAACCAGAGAGTGATGGCAAAATGTTTGAGGATGACCTTGCAGAAAGGTCCAAGGCAAACACAAGCACTATGAGAATCTCGATAAAATTGGGTATTTGGAGAATAACTTGACGATTTGCAGTGCATTTTATATTGAAAGATGTGTGGTATCCATGCAAAGCGCACTTTCCTTGAGTCCTCAGAGACTCTAGTTTTTAGAAACGTGTGTATAGGTATGATTTTCTTGGTGCCCACTATGCCTGGACCCAAATACAGTAGCCCTCCCTCATGAGAAAAATTAGGGAATAGTTTTTAATGGACATTCCCGGTAAGAGAATCTGGAGGTATCTACACTAGCCTCACAGTTGTGTAGATGCAGTTCACTGGATTCCACTAGACCTCAGGGTAATAGACATTCTTGAGATTGGTAGGGTTTAATGTGTAGCTGCTGATCCATGGCTCAAAAAATGTAGCTATCGTAATTTTCTAAATATTTTGTCCTCTAATTCACACTTGGAACAGTCATGACTTGGACCTTCCCAAGTCTGATGAGCTAGGTCCACTCACCTATGGCACATACACGTTTTTCTGAGAGAAAGTGAAAACACACCAACAGACCATGCAAGAAATCAAGGGATCAACTTAGATGACCAGCTCAACAAACTCAGTATTACAGCTCAAGTCAATGCATTGTGCAATTCCTGCTTCCACATCCTTTGTGTGCTGCTAAATATCTTCAAATGATTGCCTCAGAACACCAGACAGACCATCATGCAAGCACTCATCACCAGCAGGCTGGAACACTGCAACACTAAAAAAACACTTCAATCTTTAAAAAAAACCTGCACAGACTCCAAACCATCCAGAACACAGCCACATGACTCATACTTGACCTACCTGCATCCACATCACACTGCATCTCAGGAAGCTTCACTGGCTCCGCATTGACAAGCACAGCCAATTCAAACTTCTCAACTGTGCATACGAAGCACTACACAACAAAGGGCCAAAATTCCTGAACATCCACATACACTTTCACTTACCCACAAGACATCTGTGCTCTGTCTCACCCTCACTCGCATGTACTCCCCGCATTCGCAAAAGCAAACCTGGAGGTTGCTCATTCTCCTATATCACACACAAGACATGGAACAACCTCCCTCCACACACCAGAGTCTCCTCCTCACTTCTTGTGGTCTACAAGAAGCTGAACAGCTGGCTCTTCATGTAAGAATCTTGGGAGCACACACCTACACACATGCCCAAGATTACATATAAGATAACATAACATAAGATAATGTTTATTTAAGAAAACAGTGAGCAATCTACCTAAAGAGCCTCTTGCTCAATTCATGGTCAACCTTTTGGGATCATTGTTGGCCTCAACGTATATTTTCCCCTCAAACTGGAAGATGGTCAAAACAGCAAATATAAAGCGAGTAACTGTTACTTGGAGAGATACAAAATAATGGTGAGAAATTATGTAATTTCCTCTGTGTCTGTTTCAGAAAGCTGGGAACGGGGCGAGCTTAACAAAGTAAAATTTTTGTTACTGCCATTTTTAGAAACAAATTCACATATTTTCAAGCACATATTTTCATCACATTACAATACAATTTTGGCTATTTTATATGTTTCCTGTTTAGGGAAGACGTGGCTAGACAGTTCAATCTGGACTGTTCCCATGAGGCACAGGGTCACGACTGATTTGCATATGGCATATGGCTGAAGTGGCGAAGTGAGCTAAAGAATGATGATGGATTGAACCCAGATCTGTGACTGGGGGTGAGTGTCAGAAAAATGTCAACGCTCTATCCATCATCTCATGTGTTTGCTTTGTTCGCCCTAAGTTGGCAGGGCATGCCCAGATGTCGGTCTCTCGTTCACTTTGCCACTGGATTCAAGCTAGCCTGGCTGATGAGGGGTGTTACCCCGAAACCGGTTCTAGGATGCTTGTTTCCGGTTCAAGGAAGACCTGGCTTGGCAGTTCGGTCTGGACTGTTCCATTGAGGCAGAGGGTCAAGACTGATTTCCATATGGCTGGGTTTGAACTGAAGTGGCGAAGTGAGCTAAAGAACGATGATGGATTTAACCCAGTTCTGTGGCTGGGGGTGAATGTCTGAAAAGTCCCCAACATTCCGGAAAATGTAGTCACTAATTTGGCATGGTTGTATTTGTAAAAAAATTCACAAATGTCATACCAAACTGTTCCAAATGTAAAAGAAAGTGTTTCCAAATTGGTGTCAAAAGACTTAAGGGTCCATTAGGATGGCGGGCGGACAAAGTCCGCCTGCCACCCTAACGGAGATCGGGACCGCCTGCCATAAGGGCGGGGGTCCCGTTGGGGGTATTAGGATGTGCCCGCCACAGAGGCGGGCACATCCTACATGTTTTACATTGTGGCGGGCAGTGCTCTCTGCACCGCCCGCCACAATGCAAAACATAAGTTGACGCATTTACATATGCAAAGCGGCAGGCACCGCGCGGTGCCTGCCGCTTTGCATATGTAAACGTAGGGGGGTACCTGTGCCCCCCCGACAGTGGCGGCAACCTGGGGGCCCTGCAGGGGGCCCCCGCAGCAATCTCTGCCTGCCTTTCCGTGTCGGCATTGCTGCCGCGGAAAGGCCCCTACATTGAGCCATCGTAATATGGCTGGCAGTGTCCATTGGACACCGCCACCATATTAATCTATTACCGCCGCGGTCGCAAGGCGACCACGGCGGTAAAGCGGCGGACGGTCTTTCCGTCCGCCGCTGTCCCCTCAGCCATCCTAATCTGGCGGAGGAGAAAACGAGAGTGGTTGTCCGCCCGACATCCTAATGGACCCCTTAGAACATAAGAGGTAAAAAATAAAATAAATTGTTATTCCTGCAAAAATATGAGTCTGCATGCTAAAATATTCTTCCCAAGTCCGAGGTGCTCTAAAGTGGTTACATGCTAGCATACATGCTGTACAAAGGAAAGGGTGGAAATAAAATACAAATATGAAACAAATAAGTAGTCTTTGACTTCTCTATTTGTTATTTGTGATAGATTCACCCACACATGAGAAATAGTGTTTTATTGAGAGAAGAGTGGGAATCTACAGTAGTAAATCATTTGCCATTTTTCTTAGATTCAGAATGTTTCTGTCACATAAATGGGTAAGAAAATAATTGTATTTATTTATGTTAAAGTTTAGAGTACAACATAATATTTAGATACTTTCTTTAAATTGTAGTTATGCTAGTGTTTATGAGAAGCTGGAGTCCATCCAAAGATGGTAGTGTCTCTGTCCAATATTCCTTCATCAAGACCCCTGTTTTCCTGTGAAAACGCATCAGTGCAATTCAGTTTTGAAATTGTATCTAAAGTGTGTATAACGCCATTCTGCCCTCAAGTTTGGACTCAATGCACACATCCTGAGGCACTGGTCTCCCAAGGACCTGCTTCCATGTTAATTCAATGGGTGATCAGATGTGTAGTTGCTAAGTGCAATAAACTATTCTGTTTGTTTTAGAGAGCTATCTTAACATAATCGGACCCTTTTACTTGGTTAGCCAAGTAAGTGAATTTCATTGCATTGTATGTACCAACTTTGAGTGTCTGTAAGAAAACAACATTGGTCATTATCTGGGGAGGATCTGTGTCCTTCCCAAGTAATAATTTGAAAATCTTGTCAGGCAATAGTTGTCGCAAAGTTAATATCTATGGCAGAGAGCAGTCAGCCTTAATGTAAGGAAAAATGTGTAAAGTATTTAGCATTAAAAAACAATTAAGAAGTCAAAACAGAAAACGTGGTTTTCTTCAATGTGCAGCTAACAAATGGCAGTGAGAGGAATTTTCATTGTTCGCTACTTTTTACCTTTCATAAATGAATTGTTGATTAAACAATGGACAATGGCAAGAGCCACTGGATTTATGCAATATTGTGGCTGTAGTGTTTACAACATTATTATTGTAATTGAATTTAGATAGAGCTTAATACCCCTAACAAGGCATCAAAGTGCTTTTTTAGCAAGTTGCATGCTATTCTAGAAGCCAAAAATGGGTTGGTGGTGAATTGGTATAGGAAAATATGAAATAATTGTAATGGTTTTATATGAGTCTGTTAGTTGGATTGAAAAGGAGAATGGAAGGATACAAAGGGAAGAGTCTAGAAAGTCTTTATTGGGAGATCATAATAGTAGGAAGTTGGGATGAGTAAAGGAGAGATGGAGGAGGGAAGAGTCTCTAGACATGGATTAGGGAGATCATAGCAGTAAAATTAGGTGTCAGATGAGTCTCAAGAGGGATACATGAAGGAAGAATTTAGAAAGGTTTTTTTGGGAGATCTTAGTAGTAAAGAAAGAGGTTGGGGTGATGCAAGAAGGGATACAAGAGGCAAGAGTCTAGAAAGGGCATTTTGGAGATCACAGTAGCAGAATGAAGTTTTGGATGAGTCATAGACTGGAGGTAGAGGATATATTGAGAGAGGTATAGGGTGAAGCATTGGAGAAACTTGATTATTTTTTTACAGTAGGAGTAATGTAATAAATATATAGATATATGTACCTGGAAGGTATATATGTGTAGGACAGTAACACATCAATATTTAAGTTGGATTATAGAGACTTTGACATTTTATTTGTGCTTTTTTCTTTTCAATAATTCTATAGTGAAGCAATTGTAGATAAATACGTATGATAACATTTACATACTGTGATAGAAAATAAATGGAAAACCATAATCATCTATTCAAATAACTTATATGTGAACGTTACAGTGACCTATATACATGATAAGCATAGAATAATATAACCATAAGTAATGTGTACATTTGTTAAGCAGACCTAAATAATATCTGTAGACTTATTAAGATAATTGTTATGCATATTTATAGAAAGAAGTGCACATGTTTAGATACATACATATAACCCACTGAAATGCTTACATACACAGGATATGCTGTACTTGTGTGTTTGAGTATGGTGGTTATATAAGGAAGAGCCTATTCCTGAGTTTATGGAGTTAAACGTTTGCCAGGTAATATTTTACAGATTTCTGAAAACATGCTTGTTGGAAAATGACCCTTTCTGAAGGGTCAGCCCACACTTTTTGCCTTCTTCCTCCCCTTTCCCTGACCTTTTTTTGTACTTTAGGACTTAAGGCACTTTACCTCTGCTGAGTGTTGCTAAAGCGCATGTAGTCTCTCCTCTAAACATAGTATAATTGGTTTACACCTGGAGTCCATCCAAAGATGGTAGTGTCTCTGTCCAATATTCCTTCATCACGACCCCTGTTGTCCTGTGAAAACGCATCAGTGCAATTCAGTTTTGAAATTGTATCTAACGTGTGTATAACTCCATTCTGCCCTCAAGTTTGGACTCAATGCACACATCCTGAGGCACTGGTCCCCCAAGGACCTGCCTCCATATTAATTCAATGGGTGATCAGATGTGTAGTTGCTAAGTGCAATAAACTATTCTGTTTGTTTTAGAGAGCTATCTTAACATAATCGGACCCTTTTACTTGGTTAGCCAAGTAAGTGAATTTCATTGCATTGTATGTACCAACTTTGAGTGTCTGTAAGAAAACAACATTGGTCATTATCTGGGGAGGATGTGTGTCCTTCCCAAGTAATAATTTGAAAATCTTGTCAGGCAATAGTTGTCACAAACGTAATATCTATGTCAGAGAGCAGTCAGCCTTAATGTAAGGAAAAATGTGTAAAGTATTTAGCATTAAAAAACAATTAAGAAGTCAAAACAGAAAACGTGGTTTTCTTCAATGTGCAGCTAACAAATGGCAGTGATAGGAATTTTCATTGTTCGCTACTTTTTACCTTTCATAAATGAATTGTTGATTAAACAATGGACAATGGCAAGAGCCACTGGATTTATGCAATATTGTGGCTGTAGTGTTTACAACATTATTATTGTAATTGAATTTAGATAGAGCTTAATACCCCTAACAAGGCATCAAAGTGCTTTTCAGCAAGTTGCATGCTATTCCAGAAGCCAAAAATGGTTTGGTGGTGAATTAGTATAGGAAAATATGAAATAATTGTAATGGTTTTATATGAGTCTGTTAGTTGGATCGGAAAGGAGAATGGAGGGATACAAAGGGAAGAGTAGAAAGTCTTTATTGGGAGATCATAATAGTAGGAAGTTTGGGATGAGTAAAGGAGAGATGGAGGAGGGAAGAGTCTCTAGACATGGATTAGGGAGATCATAGCAGTAAAATTAGGTGTTAGATGAGTCTCAAGAGGGATACATGAAGGAAGAATTTAGAAAGGGTTGTTTGGGAGATCTTAGTAGTAAAGAAAGAGGTTGGGGTGATGCAAGAAGGGATACAAGAGGCAAGAGTCTAGAAAGGGCATTTTGGAGATCACAGTAGCAGAATGAAGTTTTGGATGAGTCATAGACTGGAGGTAGAGGATAAATTGAGAGAGGTATAGGGTGAAGCATTGGAGAAACTTGATTTTTTTTTTTACAGTAGGAGTAATGTAATAAATATATAGATATATGTACTTGGAATGTATATATGTGTAGGACAGTAACACATCAATATTTAAGTTGGATTATAGAGACTTTGACATTTTATTTGTGCTTTTTTCTTTTCAATAATTCTATAGTGAAGCAATTGTAGACAAATACGTATGATAACATTTACATACTGTGATAGAAAATAAATGGAAAACCATAATCATCTATTAAAATAACTTATATGTGAACGTTACAGTGACCTATATACATGATAAGCATAGAATAATATAACCATAAGTAATGTGTACATTTGTTAAGCAGACCTAAATAATATCTGTAGACTTATTAAGATAATTGTTATGCATATTTATACAAAAAAGTGCACAAGTTTAGATACATACATATAACCCACTGAAATGCTTACATACACAGGATATGTTGTACTTGTGTGTTTGAGTATGGTGGTTATATAAGGAAGAGCCTATTCTTGAGTTTATAGAGTTAAACTTTTGCCAGGTAAAATTTCACAGAATTCTGAAAACATGCTTGTTGGAAAATGACCCTTTCTGAAGGGTCACCCCACACTTTTTGCCTTCTTCCTCCCCTTTCCCTGACCTTTTTTTTTACTTTAGGACTTAAGGCACTTTACCTCTGCTGAGTGTTGCTAAAGTGCATGTGGTCTCTCCTCTAAACATGGTATAATTGGTTTACACCTGTTTGGCATATTTGATTTACTTGTAAGTTCATTGTAAAGTGGTATACCATATTCCCAGGAACAGTAATTTAAATGCTGCTCCTGGGCCTGCATGTCCTGATTGTGCCACCTGCAGAAGTACTTTTTTAAACCTGTCTCAGGACTGTCACTGTAGAGTCTGTGTGTGCAGTTTACTATCACTTCGACTTGCCATTTAAAACTACTTGCCAAGCATGAAACTCCTATTTTATTACACATATGTCGCTCATCAGGTAGGCCGTTGATAGCCCTACTGGCAGGGTGCTGTGTAAATGAAAGGTAGATTAATTGATATGCTGTCTATGAAATACATGACATTTTATAATGTTATATGTTTTTGATAAAATAAAGACTTTTGAATTCTGTATAATTAACAATTTTTCAATGGTTATAAAATTATTTTAATAAAATATAGGTGACATTCCATGATTAGTCAGTGGTTGTCTTGTGGCATTGCAAACATAGGTATATGTTTTTTTATATGATTGATATGAATGTTTCGTGGTACATTTGAGATGATTGGTTGAACAATTATTCTATTTGGTTACCAAAGGGACTTTATATTCTTCTATGTCTTAATGAAAGGTAGGGCATGCATTGGTATTTTTTTCATGTCCTTGTAGTGTCAAACAGGCTCTTATGTTTTTCAATACTGTGAGGCCTACTCCTCTCATAGGTTAGCATTGGGAATTCATTAATACACATTTAAGCTGTAATTCTTGATCAGAGAAGAGTAGCTTTTCATGTTTCATATGTTTTAAATTTTAATGATAAACCCTCCTTACTGGTAAAGATTCATTTGGCATTACTATTTTAGCAATGCCACTTTTAGAAAGTAGCTTCTTAAAGAAAAATGTGCCTGTGTCTCGCATTTTTTTGGAAGATGAATGTCTTTGCTAAATAGCCAAACCCATTGATTTCGCTTGAACCAGTGTATTTATGTTCACCTTTTTATCACTATTTGTATTATTAGCTGTTTCTTTCAATCTGAAAAAAGACGTATATTGTGTCATATCAATACATCCTTGTTCTGAAAACAATTTAACAATCAAACTTAAATAAAAATAAATGTGCCGCACACCATATATCGCAAACACTTTTCACATGAAAAACATTTTAACAAAAAAGACATCCAATATATATCGCTATTGGTGATGTGCTTTTGATTATGATCCTTATCACTCTTTAATGTCTATATTCGATATCAAATCTTATACAGGCCTTGTTTGTGTCGTTATTCATCACTCATAGGGGCCCAGGGCCCACAACCTCACATCTACAAGACCTGTGCAATATCAACATACCAGTTGAGGACTAACAAGTAACAGTCAAGGCAAGTGACTTAAACTATGATGCAAAAAAGTGCAAAATAATCAATCTAGTTTTACCATACTATATGCAGGCAAAACTTAAGGACTGCAAAATGTAAGGACTACAAAACTAAAAGCAACAATTCAGACCACAACTTGTGAAGTAACAAGAGACTTGACTCAGGAAAATGCTAATATGAAGTAAAGTTTCATATGGGCAAATTGAATAATTGTTGAGCTGCATATGGTCTACTGGCCCCCTTGTAGGATCAATAGCATAATATCACTGAACTTAGGGGCCGATAACAATGATGGTGAGACCGCCACTGACAGCATGTCGGTGGCAGTCTCACCACCACCGTGCGCAGGTTTTCCGCCCGCCATATAATAATAGCGGGCGGAAGGATGGTGGGCTTACCGACCGCCACGCATTCAATGGGCTTAAGGAGCCCATCAGTGCAGTGGAGGCAGCCATAATCCCTATAATGGTGCTGCAGTAGGGATTATGATGTCCCTTACCGCCAGCCATTTCATGGTGGTTTATCCACCATGAAAAGGCTGGTGGAACGGGATATTGGGGGCCCGCAGTGGGCCCTTCTTCCTCCCTGGCCCTTGGATGTGGGTGTTGGGGTGTGCCTATGGTGCCCCCCTACATTTCCCTGCAACATGTGGCAGGCACCGCATAGTGCCTGCCACGAAGTGCAGGGATGTTTTCTGTCTATTTTTTGTACTGTGGAGTGTGCTGCAGCATGCAGCACCCGCCACAATGCAAACAATAGACAGTGCAATCGCCATGGAAGTGGTCACATTGTAATCACACTGACGGGACCGCCAACAGCAAGGCCTGTCATCCTAATCCCCACCATAGTATGAAAACAAAATCAATTCAAAACAATATCACAAAAAATATTGTTTACAAACATATTACCATTCTATACTTAATTACCACTAGCACAAAACATAGTGTTACCTTTAAATACCTATATACACTGTCACAAATATTGAAAAACACAATAGAAATAGCACTAAAGTCCCAGAAAATAAAGCAAACTATTACAAATTACTATAATAACTAAACATGTATTTAAAAAAAAAAGACTAACTATAGTATTTGAATATTATGACATTAAAATAAACTTTAATAAAATAAACTGAAATTAGGATACATTCTAATAAATAAAATAATTAACAAATAAGAAATACTTAATACAGCGAATGTAGTATATTAAATGAACATTGACAAATAGGATTAAAAATAAAACATATATTCAGAACTGCACAAAAAAACAGAAACACTAATTAGCATCCACCATAAAAGATATTAACTGATAAAAAAAGTTCAAACCAAATGACCGCCAACCAGTTAAAACAAACATAAAGCAAACTATCCAATAAAAAACGTAATTAATTAAAATTAGAATGTAAAAGAAACAGAAATGTATGCACATACCACACCAAAAACAGTAAGGCTGCGAGACAACAACACTCTTTTCCAAGCAGAAAACCAAAAAAGAAAACTGGAAGAAAATATAAAACTACTTTCACAAGTAGGTAATTTATTAGTTGAATGTAACTTATTTTAACTACTTCCATGCGTCGCACGGCCGGAAGCTGTCCAACGTAACAGTGCTCATGTGCACATTTCAAAAAACTAGATGCCCAGGGATGTTGGGGCTCAACGCAAGCCACACCTCCCTGTACTCCCTGGTACAGGGAGGTGTGGCTTGCGTTGAGCCCCAACATTTTCCTACCCAGAATCCCCTGCAAAGCTTAAATTTAGCTAACTAAAAAAAATCACATTTTACTCGCTTTTCTGTGAGGGAAAGTTATAGGATCACCGGGCCGCCACAAATATCCTATCTCCGAGCACTCCCCCAGATGAGGGTAGGCCTAGTGCTGTAAGAGGAAATGGCCCAAAGTCTTCTGTGCAGGCTACAAAATTATCGATTGCAAAACTACCTGGTTTTGCGAGGGAGTCATCTGCAATTTTGGTCCCGGTGGTTCCGGCTCAGTGGCCATCTACGGAAACCTACCAATCCCAGACATTTCTGAAAACTAGACATCCAGGGGAGTCCAGGAAGATGCAGCTTGCGTGGATCTCCCAACATTTTTGAATCCACGGCAAACCTCACATTTAGCTAAAAAAAATCCCATTTTACTCAGTTTTCTATGTGGGAAAGTTGTGGGATCACCGGACCACTGCTCATTTCCCACACTCAGTATTCCCCCAGGTCTCCCGATAAAAATTTTACCACAATTGTGTGGGTAGGCCTAGTGCCTGTGATAGGCAATGGCCCAAAACCTATTGTGGAGACTTCAAAGTTATCAATCGCAAAAGTACCTCGTTTTGCGAGGGAGTCACCTGCATTTTTGGTCCCAGGCTCAGCAGACATGTAAGGAAACCTGCCATACACAGATGTTTTTGAAAACTACTCACATAGGAGAGTCCAGGGAAGTGCGGCTGGCATGGATTTCCCAACATTTTCTGACCCATAATCTCCTGCAAACCTCACATTTAGCTAAGAAAACTAATTTTCCTCACTTTTCTGTGTGACAAAGTTGAGGGATCACTAGGCTGCCTTAAATTTCCAACACCCAGTGTTCCCCCAGATCTTCCGATAAAAATGGTACCTCACTTGTGTGGGTAGGCCTAGTGCCCGTGACAAGAAATGACCCAAAAACATACTGTGGAGACTTCAGAATTATCAATCGCAAAACTACCTGGTTTTATGAGGGAGTCAAATGGGTTTTTGGTCCTGGACTCGAGGGCCATCTTGGGAAATAAACAGTCCTGAAAACTAGACACCAGGGGGAGTCTAGGGAGGTGTGGCTTGCATGGATATCCCAATGTTTTCCTGTGCAGTACTCTCTGCAAATTTAGCAAAAAAAATTAAATTTTTCTCACATTTATGTGTGAGATTACCTCACCAGGGCGAAGATCCTAGCACCCAGCATTACCCTCGGTATTCACTTTTGTGCAGAGCCAGGCTAAAACATATATAATTTTTTTTTATTGTTATAGCTAAATTTGAGATCCACACAAGTCACACCTCACTGGACTCCCCCTGTTGTCTAGTTTTCTTGACCGTCTGGATTTGGTAGGTTTCCATAGATGACCACCAAGCACAGGACCAAAAACACAGGCGACCCCTTGCGAAACCAGGTAGTTTGTGATAGAAAATCTTTATGTTGCCACAATACGCTTTGGGCCCTTCCCCGTTGCAGGTAATTGGCCCACCCAGAAAACTAAGGTATCCTTTTTATCAGGGGACCTAGGGGAACACTGTTTGGAAGGAAACTTGTGTTGTCTAGGTTATCCCACAAATTTCCTACACAGAAATTTGAGAAATATTTGATTTGGTTTCCCAAGATGCCCGCCAAGCCCAGGACCAAAATCTAGTCTTGTTGTGATTGATAATTTTGAAGTCTTCACAGTATGTTTTGGGGAATTTCCTGTTGCAGGGCACAAGTCCTACCCACACAAGTGAGGAACCATTTTTATCATGAGACTTGGGGAAATGCTGGGTGCATGGAAGTGTGTGGCACCCCACAGTTTCCATAATTTTCTATCACAGAAAATTGAGGAAAAATTAATTTTTTGACAAAGTTTGAGGTTTGCAAGGGATTCTGGGTAACAGAACCTGGTGATCGCCACACAAGTCACCCCAATCCCCTGGGTGTCTAGTTTTAAAAAACTGTACAGGTTTGCTAGGTTTTCCTACGTGCCAGCTTAGTAAGGGTCCAACATCTACAGCTAGTCATATTGCCAAAATAGTAAGGTTTCACTGTAAAAATATGCTGAGTCCACGTGGAGTTTTGGGCTGTTTCCTGTCATGGGCACTAGGCCTACTCACACACGTGAGGTATAATGTTATCAGGAAACTTGGGGGAACACATAACAGTACAACAAGTGTTATTACCAATTGACTTTCTATGGATTCCAGCCTTCCAAATGTAAGACAGTGTGTGAAAACATTTCTTTAATTCACACGGTTTTATGGGTACGCAAAATTTGGCAGCTGTGTAAATAACTACTGCTTCTAAACTCTATATTTTGTTCCCATTTCAGAAATACATAGGTGTCCTTGATAGCTATTTTTGCTCTTTATATTTTACAAAATGAATTGCTATATACTCATACATTGAAAAACTATTGCAAGGTGAAGCTCAGTTATTGACTCTGCGTACCTCAGGTTCTTGGTGAACCTTCAAGTCATATATTTCACTACAACCAGAAGGGTCTTGCAGACATAACGGTATATTGCTTTAAAACCTCTGCCATACTTAGAAGAAGTTACAAGTGAAAACATTGGCACAAATGGCTGTTTTTCAACCAAATTTCAATGTTTTTCATATCGTATATTTATTTCTTATATTTTCGATAGGAAAACTTTGAAAGATCTACAAAAATGCCCCATTACTGATTTCAAAATGTTGTCTACTTTTCAGAAATGTATAGCTTTCCATGACCAATTATTGGTCTTATACCCATTTCTACCACTAACTGGAAGAAGGCTGAAAACACAGAAAATAGGAAAAATAGGCTATGTCCCAGTAAAATGCCAAAACTGTGGGGAAAATTTTAGTTTTCTGAAAAAAGTCTGCCTGTTCCTGAAAGTTGGGAAGATGGTGATTTTAGCACCATAAACCTTTTGGTGATACCATTCGAAGGGAAAAAAACTAGACACTTTCTTCTGCAGCACATTTCCCCCATTTTTGTAAAACAAAACACAATTTAGCAGTATTTGGTCTCTTTTCTTGGTCCCCTCCAGGGTAATACACAAACGCTGGGTACCTTTAGAATTGTCAGGATGTTGGAAGAAAAGTATGCAAATTTGACTTGGATACCCTATGTAGACAAACAGTTACAGGGTCCTAAGCACAAGCTACCCCAAATACCCTAAAAAAGGCTTAGAACAGTGGGGGGAAGGCCAGTGAAGGGTTTAAAAAACGTAAATTAAGTACCACATAAAAAGTACAACACAATCTACAAAGTAGAGAGCCACCAATAACATTCAACCATTGAATACCTTAAGTAAGGTACATAATAATAGGTAAACCCACAGCACTTCTAAACACTAGCTAAATTGTAACTTAAAAACTTAAACTGACAGCCCTTAACCCCTACAGTCTACACAAAAATAAAAATTCAATATAACTAATACAATGTCCCCGCAATAGAAAATAAACCTCCTGATCCACACTTCAACAGCTTTAATGGAAAACTGAAAAAAATATTTGTATCAACAAAACTTAATGTATAAAATGTGAAACAATTTGTAGTATTTTATGTACATGAAGTAAAATTATTGCAGTTCCTTTTAATTATCTTATTAAACTATTTACAGATAGATTGATAGAAAGTGTAAGATATATCACATGACAGAAAGGGAAACAATTTCTTTCGCACATGGGCTATTCTCACAGCCAAGAAAGCACAAACACTGTGAATGTCATTTGGAAATGTGCAATATGCCACTCAAATGCGTGTTATGGAAGGACTACTATAAGATATGATGTTGTTATTAATGTGAGAGAAGACAACTACCCCCAAATCACCATAGAAATCGAAGTAGAACATATACCTCAACATTTAAAAGAGGCAAGCATTAGTTCCCAATATTCTACCACAAACATTCTGAAAGATATACTCCTTATAGCAACTAACCACCTCACAGGACAACTATCAGCTATACGCACTTTAAAACGGTTACTAGCACAAACAAAGAAAACAACCAGTGATACTCTTGCGGCCCCAAGAAGATAAGAATACATCCAAATAATTGAACACTTAACCACAACACATAATTATGAACCCTTCCTCCTACATGACAACCTTAATAATGGCAAACAAATTATTTGCTACAGAAGTAGTAATACTAAAACTTGAATTTTTAAAACCAAGGTTGGTTAAACTATACTGTACACCCAATGAATAACAATACAAATGAAAGTTTAACAGCAGATCATTTCTTTAGGCTAATGCCAAACATGGATAAAGGACAGAACATTAAAAATGTGCCCTTGTCCACATATACGTCTTACTACTTGATAAACAAATTAGCACTAACAACAAACTACTAAACCACATAAAAATAAAAATAAAACAAACTACTCCCCACATAAAATAATAATTGACTTTGAACAAAATATGAGACAAACAATACTTAAACTATTCCCACACACAGCCATTCAAGGCTTTTATTACCATTTTAATCAAACAATTTGGAGACATCTCATACAGGTGTAGAATGTGCAAATAACATCCAGTTTGCCTTTTAATTAAAAACATTAATAGCACTAGCATTCGTCCCGGTAACAGCGGTAGCTAACTACTGCAAGTTATGTGTAGAAAGTAACCCCGGGCAGTGAACTCTACACCACCAGCTGAGTTTGCGGAGTTTTGCCAACTTCATGCTCCATTGGGAACGTGGTGTTCAGGCAAAAACTCTGACTCCATGGCCTGGTGGAGTTAGCCCCTGTGCCCACACCCAACAGAACAGAAAATAATCACTTACCTGCTCTGGTGTCTCCTTGCTGCCCTGCTGTTGGCCGTGGTCTCTCCTCCTCTCCGTCCTCATGTACTCACGGGTCTCAAACCTCTACTTTGTAGTGGTTTGCGACAGTCGAGGAGACCACTGTGAGGAGGAGGGCAGCCCGGAGACACCAGAGCAGATAAGTGATTATTCCCCATTTTGTAAAAAGGCTGGAGCGGAGCGGAGTTTCACTGAGTTTTTTTCTATGTGGTGCCCCACATAGTGGCACTGCACCTACCCTTAATAGAAAGTACATTTTACAAATCAAATGTAGAAAAACTAAGGGGCTCACTATGATGGTGTAACGAGAAATACCCCCGCCATATTATGATGGCGGTGGGTATCAGAGCAGATGCAAAGTCACATTTACGCTGGTCAGCAATCGTTATGATTGCCTGCCGGGTGGAGCTGGGCCAGTAATATGGTGGTGGTTCCTAGCAGGCACCGCCAGCCATATTATGATGTGGGTATTTTCAAGGCCATTCCAAAGCGGCGATGCTACCATGGAAAGGCTAGTGGGAATTGGCTTTGGGGGCCCGATGCGGGCCCCCGGGCAGGTGGGGGGTACACTTGGGGGCTTCCCATGGTACCCCCCTGCTGTTCCATGCACCAGATGAAAGGCACCACATGGTGCCTGCCACGCGGTACAGGGAAATGCTCTGCATGCTCTTTTACCATTGCGGATGGTGCTGCAGCCAGCAGCACCGTCCTCAATGGTAAAAGGGCGAGATGCCCCCTCTAATATGGCAGGCACATCCTAATTGGGCCAGTGGGACTGCAGCTTGTTTGGCAGTCAGTCCCATTCCTGTGACGATGGCGGGCGGATTGATGTCCGCCATCATAAAGTCCCATAATGGTTTGCTTGGAAGACATTTGGACTGGCAGACTACACCACTCTCAACACAGACACCAACCCGAATTTCAAACACTATGGCGGAATGTCTACAACACCATTGTGGAATTTGTACAACAGCACAATGGCTAAGTAGGCCAAACACCACAATGCAGTATAAGGATGGCATAATGCCTACCAAGCCACACTTGGGAGAACCCAATCGACATTCTACAAATAGATAAAACCCCTGCAAAAAGAACAAAGCTGACAACAACTAAGAATCAAATCAGTAACCCAAATTAAACCTAAAATAAGTAAACAAATCTGTAGAATGTACACCATGCCACAATGTAAAGATAGAATATTTATAAACAACGAAGGAGTACACTAATTAGAATTATTAAAATAATTCCTATTATAAAATACCTAGGGGCTGATTGTAAGTCTGGCGGTCTTTGACCACAATACTCATGGTGGCACAGCAGTGGCAGTCCTGCAGCTGCCGTATTCCCATGCACCCATTTGGACCATCCACTGCATCGCCAGCTGCCCCGGCTCAGCGGACAGGGGTATACAGTATGCAAGGCTGGACCACCGCTGTCTGCCAAGCATATTTCGATTTTCCCACAGCCAGTATTTTATGGCAGTGAGTACCCCATGAGAATGCTGGTGGTAGGGGCGGGGGTATGGGTGCCACAGTGCCCCCATACCCCAGCCACCATGGGAATGCATTCAGGGTGGCACAACATGTGCCCCCCTGTTTGCTTGCTGCCATAGCGCCAGCACAGCATAGAGTGCACATTCCATGCTGTGCTGGATTGTCTTTTGCATTCCAATCGCAGTGCCCATTTTCAGGGCACTGTAATGAGAATGGAAAAAAAAGCCTGCCAGACACAAGTTGAACTAGTAATCTGGCTGGCGGACCATGTACAGCTTTGGCGGTTCTGTGTCAGCGCAAAGCCAAAAGATAACCGCCAAACTAGTAATCAAGCCCTTAGCTACCTACACACTAATCAACAAACCTTACAATGATAAACACCACCACAATGTATTGATATATAAGTAAAAGTTAAGCAATTTATTTTTACACATCAGTCAAAAAACATATAAGTAGCCTAGAGAAGAAATTTGGTAAATACAAATAATATATTAAATAAATAATTAAAAATCAGCACATTACCAACTGCAAAGGAAAACATTAGAAATAAACACAACATTGAAGCAAGTAAATCAAACACATAGAAATTTAAAAAAGAGCAATTATGCATGGAAAATAAAATATAACATCTCCCATCCACAATTAAAACGAAATTAAATATGCAGTTTTGTAGCATTAGATCTTTCTCCATGCCCATGTTGTCAAAATACAATTGGCCAAAAATGTAAACTGAAGTCCTACAAGCCCTCAAAAATTCACAAATGAATACGTCCAAGGTAAATCCATCAAAATAATGCATATGGTGCCATAAAAACCAATAAAATAAAAGGAGAAAAAACCCTGAAAACACAAAGGAAATGTAAATAATAATATTGGTTTACTTGAAACCAAATAACTTTCCTTTAAAGAAAATCACAGGTGAGTGGGATGACTTCTGATCTGTAATCTTGAAAAAACCGTACAATACTAACCCTCACACAACACTATTTTTAAAACAACATAATCATTGCACTAAAGCTATAATGAAAACACAATATATATTACATTACAATATCTATAATAACACAAGCCTAGTACCAAACTCTAAGTAAGCCTAACGTGCAACACTGCTAAACAATAGAACATAGACTTTGAAAACATAATACTCAAGACTAACATTATAACTAATATTAGCTAGATATACACACATCCCCAATATACCCAAAACCATATAGAAAAACTTTAAAACGGTCTTACCTTATCCAACAATCAGCGGCAGGTAACTGTGACTTGCTTCCACCAAATCTGATGGAAATTGACAGGAATAGACTTCAAAAGTAGACTTAGAAATTAAAAAATGGCTACTACATGAAAACATGAAGACTAGTCCCCTATAGAAAACTATAGGACATTAACCAAAGACTGTTAAAAATGTGCATAAAATATTTAAACGTGCTATAAAATACACAATAATGTCAGTAAACATATTAAGAAAATCTAAATAGTATTACAAAACAATACATTTGGAAATGCAGCACTATTTATAATATACAAAGAAGAGTATATAAAATATGTTATAAAAAATAAGTATAACAAATTTATATGATTAAAAAATATGTGGGACAATGTTAAAACATATATAAAGTTCTGTATTTCATGAAAATTGTAAGAAATGTAAAGAACAACGTTTTCTTTTCTGTTATAAAAATAGAAGTGTTTTAAAAAATGTACACATATATATTTACTAAAATATAAAAACCTAAATGAAGAACAATATAAGAATGATAAGATGTGTAATAAGCTTCTTTAAAAATAAAGGCAAATAATAATGATGTTTGTCAAAAAATGTAACTCAAAGTTGTACATCGAATACTCTGTAACATATTAGACTAAATATGTTACACAGAAAAGAGATTACATGTTTTACTCCCACTTCTATCGAACCATTTTGGGGGTCCCATTTTCTGTTCCCACTCCATCCTAAACCATTTAGGGAATGTGTTGGACACTAAAGCAATCACATTTACTATTCATTCTCCAATCTAAGCCTTTTAGGTGAAGGTACTGGAAACTAAAGTGGTCACATTTACTATTTCCACTCTAATGTAACTGTTTGGGAAAGGTTTGGAATGTTAATGGAGAAAAACGTACTATTCTGACTCCAATCTAAACTATCTTGGGGAAGGGTTTCGGCAATAAAGTGGTGACAATTACTATTCCCACTACAGATAGAATTTTATATTGCCACTCCAATCTAAGTCAGTTAGGAGAATTCTTTGGACACTAAAGAGTACAAATTTACTATCCCCTCTTAACTTCTTAGGGTTCAATTTTGGACACTAAAGGGGCCACATTAAATATGTCCAGTCCAATCTAAATATTTTTTGGAAGGTGTTTTAAAGATAGCACAATATATCTTTAACACGCCATAAAAAGTATACTATATCTAAATAAAAACTGATCATAAAAAATATGTATTTTTTGTTAACAAATTAAAATATGAAAATAAAAGAAAGAAACCCACATTAGTGATGACTTGTGTAGTAACACAAATATAATTATTAATAATAAAATATAATTATTATTTAACTTTCCACCAAATATAGTAAACAAGGCACATTAAATAGCTAAATCTATAATAAAACAACATAAGTATAAAAATAAAATTATAAAAAACTATGTACTGCAGTTTAAAAAGTAACCCTGGGTGCAAGACTACGCTCCCCCACGGAGTGTACGTAGTGTAGCCTACTTTGCATTTTACAAAGTAGGCGTAGTAGGCAACTCTATGCACGCTCTGTGGACGGAGCGAAGTTGCCCGCCACCCGCCTCCCTCCCGCCCTCTCCTACATACCTAATTTCAGTAAATAATAGCAGAAAAGTAAATTAAAGGCACTAACCTGGTCCGCGGCGTCCCAAGGTTCCCTCTTCTCTTTTGTGCCGCATCTTCGATCCCAATGCGCGGGCGGTGCGTAGTGGGGCTACGCGAAGTGTGTGGGTGGGAGTAGCTTCATGCCCACTTTGCGTAGCTTCGCGTAGCCCCACTACGCATACTATGCCCACCCTTAATAAAAAGTGAATCTTTCCTATTGTGGCTTGTGCTGCAGCCCGCACCACAAGCCAGAATAGCAAAGGTACACTTTTCAAACGCGGTGAAGGCCATCGTGTCCTGATTTGGGAAGCGGGACCACCGACTCTTTATCGGGAGGTACTGTCTCTGACATGATGTCGTAGAAAAAACTAAACTTAAAACAATATTCTTAAACTCTATATTTCTGCCCAAAATATTTTGGACATCACCATATTCTTGTTTCACAATACTTGCTCTTCAATATTTTGTCAAAACACTGGTGCAAAATCCTTTTTCTCCAGGTCAATCTTTATTCTTCAGCTTCATGATAGAGCTAGGAACAAAGGAGGCAGTCTTTTGGAGTGAACCCGGGCTCTTAAGCATTTGGGGCCTGCAGGGCCAAACGGTCTGCTCTCCAGTGCCTGAAATTCAAGTTAGAGCTAACAACCACATTTTCTCCAGAGTAATGTCTATCAAAAGGATGGGAATTTTTCCTGCAGGCAGTTGGAATTTTTTTTTTTTATGCCAAATAGAGATTTGTTGAAGAGTGGTCAAGCATGAATTTTAAAAGGCAAATGCAATCTGTTATTAGAAAATATCTTTAAACAACTAAACCAATGATCTGACAATTTCCTTACCTGATATTTTACTAGCTATTTTCAGCAAAGTTACTCTATTGCTGATTTAGAAATGTGCTTTACTGCAAAAACTATCCCTGAATCCATAATGCAATCTATCTTTTTCACTTTCATTCCTCTCTCATTTTTCATGCTCATCAGAAAAGCCAACCATGTTTTCCATGCATGACAGAACATTTCACATCTCCATGCCCCATGCAGTGAAAAGTTCAGGTCAGACTGGCTTATAGTACAATCAAGCTTTTTATTTCTACTTTGGACCATTTGTCACTTTTGCTGTGGTGTTATAATTAGGCCTAGAGTCATTTGTTTGATGATTTATTCAATATTTTTATAGTTGTCTCTAAGCCAATTATATTGTGTTTTATAAATGTTGTTGAACTTGTATGAATTGTCAATTGTTTGGCCAAACTGGCCATAGTCATGAAAAGTTAATCATGTGCCTAAGGATCTATTAATAGAACTAACAAAGTGATGTGATGTTATGTTTGTGTTTTATGTCTCTGTGAGTTGTCATATATGTGTCTTTTATGGTTGCAGCCTTGAGGAAGCGTTTGTAAGGCGAAACAAATCCATCCCTAGTGGTACCAGGGGTGTATTTTTCGGCAGGGCCAGAGTTTGCCTAATGAAATTATTTTCAGTTATAGTAAGGGCATTGGATGGACTGTGCCTCCACAATTCTGCCCCATATATGCTGGCCGCCCTGGCTTGGACTTTGTAGATTTCTAGCGGTGGGCTTATAACCTTTAAAACCAACTCTTATGGACTTTTAAAATTCCCCCGACAGCCTGGGTTAGCTTCAGGTTGGCCTTATTGATTTGGGGACCCAACCCCATTTTATCATTTAAAGTGAGGCCCAAGTAGTCAAAAATAGGCACCCTCTGCAGAGGTCTACCGTCCATCATGGGGTGTGGGCAGTTTATGGTGTTTGCATTAAAGACCATGTATTTTGTCTTGTTAATGTTTACCACAAGATTCCTCTTTTTGCAAAACCGGCTAAATTCCGTTAACAACGCTGCATCCCCATTGGTGATTTCGAGAGGAGCAGGGTGTCATCCGCGAACAATAATGCAGGGAATTTGCGGAGTGCAAGTTTTGGGGAGTCTATATACTTAACGACAAGTAAATCTTCAATTAACCCGTTGAGGAAGAGGGAAAAGAGGGTCAGCGCAAGCACACAGCTCTGCCTCACCCCCTTACCAACAGGGAAAGGAGCCGTTAATTGCCCATTCTTGCCAAACCTTACTCTGGAAAATGTACCCTCGTGGAGGCGTTTAAACTGGAAACAAAGATATGGTGGAACTCCCATGTCCAACAAAATACCCCACAGCTGGTCACGGTCCACCATATCAAACGCTGATTTCAAGTCCACAAAGGTAAGGTACAGGCTCCCAACCTCCAGCAATACGTGCTTCCAATAGATCAGCTGAAGCCTAAACAGCTGATCTACGGTTGAAGTTTTAACTCTAAAGCAAGCTTGCAATGGGGTTAAGACATCATGGTCTTCCATCCATTCCTGCAGTCTTCCCAGTAACACCCTTGCAAAGATTTTTTGTGTTACATCAATAAGGCTAATTGGCCTATAATTAGCAGATTCAGTGGGGGACCCTTTTTTGTGAATAGGGATTATCTCTGCACCAGCCCACGTAGAGGGTGCTGGGAGGCCATGAAAAATTGCATTAAAAAGTGATTGTAGATATGGGGCCCACACTACCTGTTTGTTTCTATACAGGTCCCCAGGGATTCTATCTAATCCCGGTGCTTTATTAGGTAATACCTTGGCTAAGGCAGTAAATACCTCAGCCATAGTACAGGGGGGTATATCCCAGAGAGAATCAGGGGTAAAACTACACACCGTGATATCACTCACACTTGATCCATTAGGCGGGCTTGAGTATAACTCCTTAAAATAAAGATGCCATGATTCCTCATCAATATTTGGCTCGATAATAGTCCTACCCTCGGTTTTACCAGTGTGGACCAAAAGCCAAAAACCTCTAATGTCTTTTGTGTCCAAGTCAATCTTGATAGCCTGCCATCTATCTACTTCCCATTCTGATTTTACTTGTAGAAGGGTTTTCTTTAAAAAAGCCTGAGCTTCCCTAATACACAAGCTATCACCTCCCCTTGAGGGATGATAGCAGGGCTCGCATAGCTTCCCTACAACTCCTACTGTACCAGAGGTTTTTGTCACTATGGTGGTTGCACTTAACGGACCTGGTACAATAAAAGAAATTCGCCAGGGTAGCAACCATATTCTGATGAATTTGCAATAGATCATTACCCGGTATTAAGTTGGCAGTATTTCTGGATGCAAGGCTTGCCTTTTCTAGCAGAGGGATAATACTATTATACATGTTTGACATTGTTTCCGGGGATTGATTTATTGTACCCCAACGGATATGTCTCCCTCCTTCAATAGCAACAAGATTAACTTGAAAAGGGTTAACAGGGCCTTGTTCTGTTTCAGCCATGTGAAAATCTAGCAATGCGACCAGAGTATTATGGTCACTTTCGAAGCGCGAATCGACACTAAACTTTGCAACGTTATGCCAGATTTCGACACTTAATAAAATATAATCAATAACTGATGCCTGGCCAGGTCTCTCAAAGGTAGAATGCCCTGGATTATCACCCGGAAACCGTACGTTACAAGCCCTCGGGGAAAAAGTGAGGGTAAGAGAAGTCAATTGGAGGACAAGTGGGGTCCACCCCCTTATCGGGTATGTGCTGGGCACTGGGATTGACCAGGTACTTTCACTAATCATGCAATCTCCTGACAGGGATGTGATATTAGGACGAGATTTTAATTTGGTAATAGATGGCTAAGTTGCTCACTCAGTTCAGAGAGTGGGTCAGAATGGGGAATGGATGAGAAGTGTTAAACAATGGCTAACACATGTTGCTAATACATCTCCGGCGAGATATGCACCAAGGGGAATCCGAGTATTCCCATTTCATCAGCTGCGCACAGAACATATGATTGGCTCAATTATCTACTAGGTAGTGCCAGAATTTAGTGGAGAAAGAGTTAGGTAAGAGGCCACTCTTGGATCATAACCTAGTGTGCCTGATTATTCAGCTGACACAGACTCGAAGATCTAGGGGCAGCAGGAGATTCAGGGATTCCATTTTACAGAACCCATTCTAACGAAAGCAGTTAACTAAGGGCATAGGACAATATATTAAAGAAAATGACAAGCCTGATAGTAGCCCCCAGGTTTTTTAGGACACCCTGAAACCAGTGGCGAGAGGGAACCTGATCTCCATGGCAACTTCCACCAGTTAAGAAAGGGAGGAAGCAAGGTGGTACTTGCACTCCCTGATCAGAGCTTGAGGATGTTTATAGAACTCGCTCCAGACTAGCATAGAGACAACTAGAGGGTGTTAGGACTAATTATGAGCCATAGATATGGAGGAAACACGATAATGCTCTTCTCAGATTATAACAAATTTATGACACAGGGGAGAATAACGGTGACAGAAATATTGGCCTGTAAGTTAATGCTAAGACATCAAAAGATAGGATTGCACCAATTAAAACCAAAGCTGATGGCCCCACTCTCAAAGAAGAAGAGATAGGGAATGTATTTTTGTATCTTTTAAAGAATTATACAAGGTGTAACTTGGCGAAGAAAATGAGGTTGAGAAATACTAGGAGAGGGCCAATCTAACTCATCTCGATACAGCTCAAGTCACTATGCTGGAAAACCCAAAATAATTGGAATAAGTGATAAGTTGCATAGTTTTGTTATGGCCTAAGCAAGCCCCTGGTCCACATGGATATTCCGTTGTGCTTTATTAAACCTTCTGCTTTTTGCTAGCCACCATCCTCCTGCGATTGCCTAATTCATTTGGGAGGGACAGGCATTGACTGACACTATGAGAAAATCACTAGTGGCCCAATACAGGGAAAGTTCTCACACAATGTACATTGTCCCACCAATTCCATTTTTGAACACTGATGTAAAATTTTCACTAGCATTTTGGCAGCAAGGCTGGGCCCACATATGCAGGGATTTATTGGGTCAGACCAGATGGGTTTATCCTCACGAAGGGGTCATCAGGTAATACTGAAGGAGTAATCCATTTCTCAGAAGAAATGAGGCGAGCTAAGACCACAGACTTGCTTCTATCTGTTAATATCAAAAAGGCATTTAACAGAGTTCATTCACCTTACCTTCGAAATGTCCTCAGAGACTTTGGCTTCAGATCTAGATTCCAGAGATGAGTGATGAGTGGCTGTGGTCTACTGCCAGCCAGAGTTGTAGGGATTAGGGTCATCTATGCCCCCTTTGCCATGTGGCAAGTGGTAGGGGTGTCCGATGTCCCCTTCTGTCTTTCTACTGTGTATGTAACTGTGACCAAATAGGGTATGAACAGCAGCTAAAATATGAGGTGTGAAGAAAGGTGGGTATGAGCACAAAATGACTTATTCTTGACCTTTGCAGAACCTGTTATTTCATTTCCCCCTTGGTTGACTGTAAGTAAGTAAGTAAGTAATTTTTATTTGCATACTTAACTAAAACCATCGCAATACAACCATTAAAATTACGTCTACACTCAAGAATGTATATCACTACAAACATGAACATTTCATCTGCATACATAAAATGGTATATATTCTGTTTAAATTTTTCTATAAAAATCATAAAATGGCAATTTTTTGATGATCATTATTAGAATGAGATATAACCTATATTATAATGTTATCTGAGAGACAATTAAGTATCAGGTTTTGACATTTTCTTTTCCAGCACCCTCATAAACTTCACAAAACCACAGTTCAACTGCGGGTCGTCGGGTGCAAAACAGGCAAGAACTGCTTGTCTTCGTGAGCGTGTTCCTCGCTGGTTAAATTGAGATTTTAGCAAACGTTTTCGTTCCTCCAGCAATTTGTCGCAGGAACACAACGGATGCGACATATCCTCAGGTGCCATGCCACATAAGCGACAGAGGAATCCCGCCTTATTCTTAAGCCAGTGTGGAAAATGGCAGATACAATATAGCAGGCCGAATCTATACTTTAAGAATTTCAACTTAGTAGTTTTTGAGTAGCCCAAGTCAAGATAGCTCTGTTGTACTTGTGCGGAATAGGAGTTTAAGATCATCCTTTCATGACTCCTTTTCGAAAAGGATGCTTTGTCTTCAGTCCATGAGAGATGTTTAATTGTTTTCTTTGACAATTTTTTAACCGGTATATGGTTGCTAGGGGTATTCCAGAACTGTTGTAAGCCAAGATTCGCCAGGCTGTCTTTCAGATACTTAGAGGATGGTAAGGCTGGGTTTCGCTCTAGTTCCTACCATAAATAATCGTTTAGGGTTCCCTTTTTGGCTTTTCGGACTTTGTCCCAAACGGTTATGTACGCCCCCTGTCTGGCCAGAAGCTGTTTCTGGCCACCAAACCCAAGCCTAATTTAAGCCAGGGAGGTGTGTTTGGGCAGGCTAAAAATAATCCTATATGCAGCTGTAACTGTATTGCATCTGTGCCTCTCTGTACTTCATTCCCACAAGAAATTGTTGGCAGGAGCTCGGCTCGTATTACTTTTGACAGGGGCAGGAGAGATGGGCTGGTAAGTTTACTATTTAGTGCTTTTAAAGAAATTGCTACAGCAATGCTTTTACCTCTAATGCTAGCTTTCTGAATAGTAAACTGGCCGCCATTGTCAATTTTGACTAAAAGGTATTTATACACTGACATATCCTCAATATGGATATGGTTCCAAAACCAGGTGTAGGACTTTTTGCTTTTCTTGTTGTTTGAGATTGTCTGAGTTTTCTCCAGATTTATTGTCAGTTGATTTGCATCCGAATATCTCTGTGTAGCATCCACAAGGTGTTGCAGCCCTACTTTTGTAAGGCTGATTAGGACTAAGTCATCCGCATACAGCAGACTTGGCAATGTTAGCCCTCCTAATTTGGGTGCGTGAGAGTTGCAACTATTGAGGATCGGTATAAGGTCACCTAAAAACAAGTTGAAAAGTGTGGGAGCCAAAACACAACCCTGTTTGAGACCTTTATTGGTTGGAATACGCCTTGACAGGTGGGAACCGTCACCCATCTTTACTTGAATCCATGTCTCAGTGTGCAAGTTAATCAGCAGATCTAACAGTGGCCTCGATATCCTTGGTTGACTGAGATATCTAGATTGGGCCTGGGGAAAATCGCAAGATCACAGGAACAGAGCAAAAAGAATATCTAATCCCCTTTAAAAGTGCAGGCGGCTGTTGCCTGCATGTGAAAACTATGCATTGGTGGTAAAAACCGCTCTGTTTGCGGAGTTTGCAGGGGTTTTTGGTCCTCCACATAAAGCGAGCGAGGAAAATCTAATGCTAGACTGCTTCCCAGCGAGATTTCCCACTGCGGGCAGTTGCTACCGCTCATATTGAGAAACCTTGTATTTGCATTTAGGAAGCTGCCGCTCAACTAGAACTTCTACTCGAGCGGCAGAAAGAAGCTTTGCCCTTTTGCACTGCATGTGATGTGGTTCACACTGATTTTACAGCGCGGGACAAACACCTGGCACTAAAAATCATCACGAACGGTGTGAGGTAATGCACTCGGCCACTCGCAGAACTCAGAAGAGTTTTGTTGTTGCTTCCCAGGCCTAGTGAACACATGGAGCAGCTTCAAACCAGCCACCTTATTTTTCACATGAATACGCTACCCTCAGGGCAGCGTGAGTTCGTGGATTCCCTGGGGGCAGTACAGTCATCATAATACAGTTCATTTTTTAAAAGGTGCGCCCAGCGCAATGAAGGATAATGTGCTGCATGTATAATGCGAACCCTGGAACAGCCTCCTAGAGAACACTTGATAATTTTGCTGTTATGTGCGGCCAGGCAGCTCATGTTAAGATGATGGGGCAGTGCCAAAAAACTAGCTTTAGAGGATGGTTGTTTAAAATTTGTGAGCTTATTGAAATGGAGGAAATAGCTATGTCAATTGTAGGAAAAAGGGAACAATTTGTATAAATTTGGAAACCATGTTTGAGTATCTTGTCAACCGACTTCAAGGAAAGCAGCTGTCTTAGATTCCTGAGGGAATTGAAACTCACTGACCCAGAAAGCCCAAAATGATCATATTCACTGGATATTTTGCACCTTGCATAAATAAGTCTGAGGATATAGCAGCGGGAGACTGATTTGCATTGAAAATATCTCACCGGGATGTTATTATGAGAGACTGTGCTTGCTTACCTTCAAAACACACGTTGCTATGAAAATACAATTTTAGCTAATTTTTTATGGAATGTAATGACATTGTTCAAGCAAATATACAAGTGATTTTGGATGCCTCTACTGTTTGTTTATGGGCCATAATTTGATCAAAATAAATATTAACGTTTTGATGCAAAAATAAGATACAATAGCTAGAATTGGGGGCAAACATATATTGGGTAAATTCTCAATTCATTACTCTAAATAATGTTATTTATTAGTGTTAATGCACAACAAACATATATATTTTCTTTTATTTAGAACATAGCTCTGGATTTAAAGGGTAGAAATGTGATGAGGAATTATACCACCAGAATTGATGTCCTAGTACGTTATTGCTTCGGCAACCATTTTCAGAACATAAAGGAGTATTTCTTAAAATGCCACAAGTACCCCATTTAAAATTCTAGGTTGAAATTGAGTCGTGCCAGGTACTGATAATATGTGTACATAGTGTACACTATGTTTATTGCATTTCAGAAGATAGCTGTGTAGACTAACTTGGAATTTAACTTTCATTCTGTGAAAGGGACTTAGAGTTTGTTCTCCCTACAAATGTGCTGCAGCATAGCTGCCATCTGCATTTAATCTATCCAATCCATTAGAAAATGCAATCATGTGTAGAGGTTTTGATGTACAGTAGCAATGATGCTTGATGTTTCATCCCTCTCCTGTATGTTTACAATTTGCATGCGTAAATTGTCTTTTAGGGGACTTAACAGAATATATTAAAGCTTTCGACTGTGAAATAGCAATGTTTCCAGTCATCATTCTTCTCTGGGTAGTTTGTGGTTATTCTTTTAAAGATTCAGTGATTACGCTTGCACGTGTTCATGTTAATGTATATATTCTTAACAGTGAAAATATGTTTGCCATTAAAACATTTCACTGTAAACATGTGAGCTAATGCAGATAGACACAGAATATGGTTCAACTGCTGCGGCTCAATCCATAAAGATTTTTCTATGGGTAAGTGTGATTTACTCTTATATTTTTTTAGTACACTTGTATTAGTTTAGTCAACTAAGTCAGGAATACTTCTCACTTTTTCTTGTATTCCCAAAGGAATTAAGGAGAAAACCATCTATTTCTGCATAATCCTTATGATTCAGGCCACCAGTCTCTTGATCTTTCACAAAAAAACACAATCTGTCCCTACTCACGAGGATGTACATTATAATTCTGGATGAACACCTTTGTTTATGCATATGAAATAAGCATGGCAAACATTATATATGTTTACCTGCTGAATACAATATGCCATTTATTACCAAAAGCTGAAGGAGTGGAGGAACATATAGACTCACTTGAATCTTGGCTTCCTGTGAGTCATGACCACACACCAAATTAAATGTTGAGCATAAAGACCATATTACAATCATCATATCTGCATAGGCACTACATATGTTACATCTTTGGCTCTATCTTTGGCAAACCCAAAGTGTAGTTTGTTTCTTGATAAGAAAAAAGCAATGGCCACAAACTATGGTGTTTCCCCTTGTGTATTTGGGACTTCATATGATTTCCCTGCTGCCTTGCATGGTGGCTCCAAGTAGGGAAACCTAGTTAGTGATGGGCAACCATTTCTAATACATGGTGGACCAGTGGTGAACTAGACACCAGAGCAGAGGTTTACACCAGTAGAGCTTGCTGAGGCTCCATCAGTGTAAACCTGATATTTCCTCAATCCTAAATAAGGAAAATGTCCTGTGAGTTTGGAAGACTCAACCATAAATGGTGCACTAACTCCCAGTCTAATTACCTTACCGCCAGATAATGAGTGCCTGAGAATGATACTGTCTTTAGATCATCACCACTCCAAAATACTTGGCAAATCTCCACCATTGCTTTTTCAATAATCATAATCTTTTTCATGAAAGGCAAATAAGACCTGAATATTATATTTGCCATCAGGGCTAAATATAATTTGATTGACTGATTACATGCTTCCTAGCTTCTGCTTCCAGAAATTTGGAGCCAGGTCTTAAACAGTGTGGTGAATAATGGATATTAGTTTGAACAGGGTCTGCACTATGCATGCAGCCAGTGCACCGCTTAGAAATAGGAGGCATAAGAGATCTTGCTGAAGGCAATGTAACAATATGTTCTACCTGACTCTGGATTCCTTGCAACCTGTGATGCAGAATCTTACAAATGTTATGTTATGTTAAATAATCTTATGTAGCGCACGGCTGCCTCAGCAAAGGGGCGTCGCGGCGCTTTCACTCACACAGACCACACCCAAGGCCTGAAAAACAGGGACAAAACTGTAGGCTAATAACAGAACTATTGCGGTGGAAACAGATACGTCTTTATTGCTCTCCTGAAGTCCGTCAGGCAATTCATGCCACGAATCTCTAGAGGTAGAGAGTTCCATAGTTTTGCTGCTAAATAGCGGAAAGAGTGGCCCCCAGCTCGGGCGTGCTTTACACGGGGCACTGTAACTAAATGCTGCCCAAAAGAGCGCAACGCACGAGATGGTACATAGTGTTTCAGAGTGTTACACAACAGGCCGGGTGAAGCAAGTTTAAGTATCTTAATTGCAAGACACAAGGTCTTGAACTTGATACGCTCTGCCACAGGCAACCAATGCAACTTCCGGATAGTCTTGGAGATAGAGCAACGGCAAGGAAGCCCTAACAGCACTCTGGCCGCCATGTTTTGAGTGCGTTGAAGTCGAACAATCTCAGCTTGGTTGGCGCCCAAGAGCAGGGAGCTGGCATAGTCCAGACAAGGTAAAATCATTGATTGAATAATCAATTGACGAGTTCCGGGCTAAAAGAACTTTAGAAGAGCTCTAAGCCCCGTAGTAGCCCGAAACATGTGTTGGAAACCTTTTTTGTATGTGATCGAAAACTCAAGGAAGAGTCCATCAACACACCTAGGCTCTTGACTTCAACCTTAGGCTCAGGAGTCTTACCCAGCGCCTTAGGCCACCAGTGTGCACCCCACATACCGGCATTCTTACCAACTATCAGAACCTCAGTTTTACCGGTGTTTAGCTGTAGGTAATTAGCGGTCATTCAGTCGGACACCACCGTCAAGCCATCCCTAAATTTAGAGGCATGCATAGCAGATTCCTCTGTCAGTGCTACCACCAGCTGCGTGTCATCCGCATACGAGACGATGGTAAGATCCCATTGCTTGGCGACCGCAGCGAGTGGCTGAACATAGAGATTAAATAAGGTGGGGCTCAGTGCAGAGCCCTGAGGAACCCCCTGTTCAATAGGGTAGGCCTCAGATAGAAAGGGTGGGGCGGTAACCCTGAAGGATCTCCCAGATAAAAATGAACGAAACCATTCCAGGGCCAGACTAGTAATACCTGCCTCCTCCAGGCGTTGAATCAGGATGTCATGCGAGACAGTGTCAAATGCGGCACTGAGGTCCAGTAGGATCAGTGCCCCCGACAGACCGGCATCCAGAATAGTGCGTAGATGCTCAGTCATGGCCAAGAGGGAGGTCTCGGTGCTATGACCGGACCGAAAACCGTTTTGAGACATATCCAGGATATTATTGGCGTGCAAAAAGTTGGTTAATGTGGTGTTAGCATGGGATTCCACCACTTTTGCCACCCAAGGAAGGAGGGAAATGGGTCTGAGGTTTTCAGGCTTAGTCCGATCTAAAATAGGCTTCTTAAGGATGGGGGACACCCACGCCTGTTTCCACTGAATAGGCACCACCGCAGAGGAGAATGACAGGTTAATGATCTGACATAGAGGGTCTGAAAACAGCGATAGAGAGTCTTTAAAAAGAGCGGGCTTTACAGGGTCAGCCGGAGAGCCAGATTTGATTTTTATACTTAGCTTACCAAGCTCTTCATGAGAAATCTCCGGGATAACCATAAGCCTGGAGCTAGAGCTAGAACAAACAGAAAACAGCGTGTTGCATTAATCCAACTTTGCAGCAAGAATTTCCCCCACAATGATAGCCATGGTGATGACAGTAGCCAGATTGACTAGGGAGAGAAAGGGGATAGATCACCCATATGCAAAAATGGAAAGTGATAAACTGTGCCAATAAGGAATTTAACTTTAGATACTGTCAAATGTGACACTGACATTCAGAAAATTACTTAAAAAGATATTTCAGAAGAGTAATCTACTGTCTTTGAAAGTACTGCAGCCAGTAGTTCTTGGATTTAAGCATCCAGCAGCTTATCAGTCATTAGATGATTTGCACACCACTAAATTGAGATTGCTGCAGTGTGTAGTCCGCAGCTGCGATTTGATGCTTTGCAAGTTGAGGAATGGGTTTGGTGAAAGGGTATGCAGAATTTACTTTCTTTTATTTCACACTTTGTGGAATAATTCTCTGTTTTAAAAATAATCTTCAGGCCGAGCTGGGCCTGAGGAGCAGTTGTCCAGGTCTGGAGTGGCCTTATTTTAACATGGTTTAATGCTCTGTGGGCTGAGACAATTTTTTGATAGCAGACCTTGGACAAGACTTGAAATTGTAGGACCTCTCCTCCAGTCATGGGCAGGCTGTGACAATGAATGGAGGGCATTACTGCACACTATTTTGGAGAGAGAGTCTTTGTGTGTGTGTGTGTGTGTGTGTGTGTGTGTGACTTGAATGCAAATGAATACTGCACTTCAGGACATTTTGGTCAGGCTTGGGAGATTTCATCCTTTCCATTTCCTTGGGAAAACTTTCGTTTGAGACTCACAAGTGATTACAAGCTTCCACCATCAAGTGTTGAAAGGCTAGAGTGTAGTGCACATTCTTTTTTCTACCTTTTGGGTTACATTTTTCAGCAAATGACATCCTTAGACATCACAATAGAATTATCTTTTTTCTAAATTTCTTTTGGAATTTCCCACTATGCAACTCTTGTCAGACCTGGGACTGAGGCATGCTCACCTATCAATCACAGTGCTCCCTCATCAAATCAGTTTTGATATTTATTTTAATGTTTTTTCTTGGACGTATCCCTAGATCTAGAATGGATTATAATTTGAGGAGTAACTATAAATTAGGCCTGGGCGTAGTTTGTGTAGCAGCACCTCACGTAGCTTCACGTAGTATACTTTGAACTTCAGGTAGCTTCACATAGGCTGCGTAGCATAGCTGATGACACTGTGTACTTGTCTACACTGTGAAAAATTGCAAAATAATTGCAAATAGCATCCTGCACAGTGCCAGTTGCGATAAAATATCTCTATCTTTATATGCTAACATGCATATAGTATTTTCACAAAAGTGAAGCTGAAAAATTAGTATGCAGTGAGAGAGGTGATGATTTTGGGAACCTCCCTAACCTAGGGGGAGTACCAAACAGATGCCTTGAAAACAAAAAAGCACATCTTATTGAACGATTTGGTGGTGGTCCCATCCTCTTAGGTCCACCCCAAGCACAGTTATTGGGATCACTGACTAAATATCGAGGGACAAAATATCGATTACCCAAAATATAGATTTCAAAATATCTACAGACAAAATATCGAATTCCTATCTACAAACAGGTAAGTACCAAAATATCGAACCCAAAATATCGTTTATATATATATACTTTATAAAAATATCGAATTTCTTAAAAATAAGGTAAAATTAAAAAAATATTAAAAATAAAAAGCTAAAATATACTTAAAAATACTTACATTACCTTAAAATTATTAAATAACTAAATTAACTTATAAAACAAAAAATATACAATCATATCTGTTAAAACATATATATATATATATATATATATATATATATTACCTACTGGCGATAGCCAGTAGGTATATATAGTTAGGATTTTTTTCCTATGGGATTTTTGAAAATTCTATGTCGAATAACTTTGGCGTTTGAGGACAGAATTGGCTGAAATTTTCAGGAAAATGGAACATTTTGTTTCTGAGCAGCCCCTCAAAATTTGGGGGGGTTTTGTCAAGGGAGGGCCGAGAAAAAAGGGGGGTCCCAAAACGTGTTTTTCCCATGCAATTTTCCATAGGGCAGTTGGCCTCACTTTTAGCCTGAACGGCTGAATGGATTTACACCAAACTTGGCAAAATTGTAGGGACTGGTAGCCCGATGTGCCTTTGCTATGTCTCAAGATATAGGCTCCAGTGGTTTTTACGAAAATTAACTTTGAAAAATATATATTGGGCTACATTGGGCTATATATATGTTGGAGCCCAAATGTAGCCCAATGTAGCCCAATGTAGCCCAATGTAGCCCAATGTAGCCCAAAGATGGCCACCAGAGACAAAAAAAAAACAAATGTAGCCCAAATATCAGCCAGATGTAGCCCAACTATAGCCCAATGACAGAATGTCCCAGAGTGTTCTAAAGAACAACTAGAGTGCTAACAGTCCTACTTATTACAAAGGTATGGCACACCTGAAGCCATCTTGATTGGAATAAAGTGGTAACTCTTAAAACATTTAATTTAAAAAGGAACAAAATGAGGGGGTTCATTTTGCCATAGAAAGTATGATTAGCGAATATATGACGAAATCCCGCATACCATCAGTCCGCAAAAAAAATCCCGCATGTACTATTAGGCCGCAAATTAAAATAACGAAAACTTTTAGAACGAATATGCCTTTAGCATACACTAAACAACTAAACTACCCTAAACCCTAAAACACTACCCCCAGCATGACCCTACACTACACAAACAGTACAACACTACCCTAAACCCTAAAACACTACCCCCAGCATGACCCTACACTACGCAAACACTACAACACTACCCTAAACCCTAAAACACTACCCCCAGCATGACCCTACACTACGCAAACACTACAACACTACCCAAAACCCTAAAACACTACACCCAGCATGACCCTACACTACGCAAACACTACAACACTACCCTAAACCCTAAAACACTACCCCCAGCATGACCCTACACTACGCAAACACTACAACACAACCCTAAACCCTAAAACACTACCCCCAGCATGACCCTACACTACGCAAACACTACAACACTACCCTAAACCCTAAAACACTACCCCCAGCATGACCCTACACTACGCAAACACTACAACACTACCCTAAACCCTAAAACACTACCCCCAGCATGACCCTACACTACGCAAACACTACAACACTACCCTAAACCCTAAAACACTACCCCCAGCATGACCCTACACTACGCAAACACTACAACACTACCCAAAACCCTAAAACACTACCCCCCAGCATGACCCTACACTACGCAAACACTACAACACTACCCAAAACCCTAAAACACTACCCCCAGCATGACCCTACACTACGCAAACACTACAACACTACCCAAAACCCTAAAACACTACCCCCAGCATGACCCTACACTACGCAAACACTACAACACTACCCAAAACCCTAAAACACTACACCCCAGCATGACCCTACACTACGCAAACACTACAACACTACCCAAAACCCTAAAACACTACACCCCAGCATGACCCTACACTACGCAAACACTACAACACTACCCAAAACCCTAAAACACTACCCCCAGCATGACCCTACACTACGCAAACACTACAACACTATCCTAAACCCTAAAACACTACGCCCAGCATGACCCTACACTACGCAAACACTACAACACTACCCTAAACCCTAAAACACTAGCCCCAGCATGACCCTACACTACGCAAACACTACAACACTACCCTAAACCCTAAAATACTACACCCCAGCATGACCCTACACTACGCAAACACTACAACACTACCCAAAACCCTAAAACACTACCCCCAGCATGACCCTACACTACGCAAACACTACAACACTATCCTAAACCCTAAAACACTACGCCCAGCATGACCCTACACTACGCAAACACTACAACACTACCCTAAACCCTAAAACACTAGCCCCAGCATGACCCTACACTACGCAAACACTACAACACAACCCTAAACCCTAAAACACTACCCCCAGCATGACCCTACACTACGCAAACACTACAACACTACCCAAAACCCTAAAACACTACACCCCAGCATGACCCTACACTATGCAAACACTACAACACTACCCTAAACCCTAAAACACTACCCCCAGCATGACCCTACACTACGCAAACACTACAACACTACCCTAAACCCTAAAACACTACCCCCAGCATGACCCTACACTACGCAAACACTAACCACACTACCCTAAACCCTAAAACACTACCCCCAGCATGACCCTACACTACGCAAACACTACAACACTACCCTAAACCCTAAAACACTACCCCCAGCATGACCCTACACTACGCAAACACTACAACACTACCCAAAACCCTAAAACACTACCCCCAGCATGACCCTACACTACGCAAACACTACAACACTACCCAAAACCCTAAAACACTACCCCCAGCATGACCCTACACTACGCAAACACTACAACACTACCCAAAACCCTAAAACACTACCCCCCAGCATGACCCTACACTACGCAAACACTACAACACTACCCAAAACCCTAAAACACTACCCCCAGCATGACCCTACACTACGCAAACACTACAACACTACCCAAAACCCTAAAACACTACCCCCAGCATGACCCTACACTACGCAAACACTACAACACTACCCAAAACCCTAAAACACTACACCCCAGCATGACCCTACACTACGCAAACACTACAACACTACCCAAAACCCTAAAACACTACCCCCAGCATGACCCTACACTACGGAAACACTACAACACTACCCAAAACCCAAAAACACTACCCCCAGCATGACCCTACACTACGCAAACACTACAACACTACCCTAAACCCTAAAATACTACACCCCAGCATGACCCTACACTACGCAAACACTACAACACTACCCAAAACCCTAAAACACTACCCCCAGCATGACCCTACACTACGCAAACACTACAACACTATCCTAAACCCTAAAACACTACGCCCAGCATGACCCTACACTACGCAAACACTACAACACTACCCTAAACCCTAAAACACTAGCCCCAGCATGACCCTACACTACGCAAACACTACAACACAACCCTAAACCCTAAAACACTACCCCCAGCATGACCCTACACTACGCAAACACTACAACACTACCCTAAACCCTAAAACACTACCCCCAGCATGACCCTACACTACGCAAACACTACAACACAACCCTAAACCCTAAAACACTACCCCCAGCATGACCCTACACTAAACAACCACCACAACTCTACACTACACTAACACAACACTACACTACACAACACTACACTACACAATCACTAACCCACGAAAAAATTAACACAAACCCACTTACCTCTCTCGTCATCGTGGTTTTCACAACGCAAATGCATTTACCATACATGCCTTTAAAACGTAATTCTTTGTAAAGGCATGCGCGATAAATGCACATGCGTTTTGAAAAAATGCGGGATAATGGTATGCGAGGTCAATGACCTTGCGGGATAATGGTATGCGGACTGAAAGTCTGCGGGATAAAAAATGCGCGAAAATGGCTGCAAACCATGATTAGCAGCAGACTTCCCTGGTGAGCACTAGCTTTACTACAGTGATCTAATGAGCAACTAGAGTGCTAACATTCAGAATTTATGGCAAATGTGTGACACATCTGAATGCCTTCTTGATAGAACCAAAGTAAACAAGCATTGAAAATGCAATAGATCTCGCCCTCGTTTAAGTTAAAGCCATTCTGTTTGTAATGAGGTGGCTTTTTAGCTTTGCTTTTATTAGTGTTTTTAAAACTTTCATGTAAATAACATGCATATGTATGCATATATGTATATGTATGCATGCATTTATATTTATATAGATATGCAGATTATATATGTTTATATATGTATATTACCTACTGGCGATAGCCAGTGGGTATATATAGTTAGGATTTTTTCTCTATGGGATTTCTGAAAATTCTATGTCTAATAACTTTGGCGTTTTTGGACGGAATTGGCTGAACTTTTCAGGACAATGGCACATTTTGTTTCTGAGCAGCCCCTGAAAATTTGGGGGGGTTTCGTCAAGGGGGGGCCCAGAAAAAAGGGGGGTCCCAAAACGCGTTTTTCACATTCATTTTTCCATAGGGCGGTTGGACTCACTTTTAGCTCGAACGGCTGAATAGATTTACATGAAACTTGGCAAAATTGTAGATATGGTTTGCCCGACGTGCCTTTGCTATGTCTCAATATATGTGCTCCAGTGGATTTTGAGAAATTAACGTTTAAAAAAATATATATATCTGTGACAGCGCTCAGGTTAGCGCCCCGGTTCGCGTACCTGACGCGTAACGGAACTTCGCGAAGCGAAGCTGATTGGCTCTCCGGTGTCTGTCAACATTCTAAACAGTCCGGAGCGGCCGCCATCTTGTCTCTCGGTAGGATCGAGAGACAAGATGTGGTGAAAAATGAAGGGGGAAATGAAGGAAAGGGGGCAAGGTAGACCCCTCCTGACCCCCTAGGATTGATGAGGGGGATATTAAAGTGCCCCGCGGGGCAAAAAATAAAAACAACATTTTTTTTTGCGATTTTACGGCGTAGAGGCGCGTCCCGGTACGCGAACCGGGCAGCTCACCGGGCAGCTAACCGGGCAGCTAACCGGGCAGCTAACCGGCAGCGTAGCTGTCAACATTGTAAACAGTCCGGAGCGGCCGCCATCTTGTCTCTCGGTAGGTTCGAGAGACAAGATGTGGTGAAAAAAGAAGGGGGAAATGAACGAAAGGGGGCAAGGTAAACCCCTCCTGACCCCCTAGGATTGATGTGGGGGATATTAAAGTCCCCCCTCGATTTTTCGCGGTAGAGGCGCTTCCCGGTACGCGAACCGGGCAGCTAACCGGCAGCGTAACGGGAGTCCGCCATCTTGTGTTTTTGGAGCGTCCGGTTCGCGTACCGGGTAGCGTCCCGGTAAGTGTAACAAGGGGAAAACCAAGAGAAACAGTAAAAAAAAAATGAAGGGAATAGATTTCCAGCAAACTTGGCAAAATTGTAGGGACTGTTTGTTTGATGTGCCTTTGCAAGGCCTCAAGATATGTGCACGTGTGGATTTTGTCTAATTAAGGTTAAAAAAAATATATATATCTGTAAGCGTGCTCCGGCACGCTTACGTTACGGGTTTTGTTTGCGCTGCAGAGCCGATACGTCACGGTTATGCGACGCGTCATGAGGCGTCTCACGTAGCTACGTGATACGTCACGTAATAAAGAATATATTTTACAGCTATAGATATTAGCTTTTAAAAAACCAATGAAATTCACTGAAAAAACCATAGGTTATAGACCATATATAGTTAGGAATTTGCATTTACAAAACCTTGAAAATTCACTGAAAAAACCATAGGTTAGAGACCATATATAGTTAGCTGGACATTTTATTGACATAAAACCAATGAAATTCCATATATAGTTAGTTGCACTAACTATATATCGCGCACCCGCAATCCACTGCTGATGATGTCACATATTACATCATTCATGACATGGTCAGTGACATCACTGATGACATCACTGATGACATCTCAAATGACATCACTGATGACATCACTGATGACATCTCAAATGACATCACTGATGACATCATGACACACCAATACCAGTTACTACATACACACTCACTGATTCCTACGTCTACACACACATTCACTCATTCACCCATACAATCACTCATACATACAGTCACTCATTATTACAACACTATCATATGCACTCATACACCTATGCAGACACTCACACACTGCCACTCATCCATGGAGTTACTCACACACCTAGTCAGTCCTGTAAAGAATCAATCACACTTCCATTTCCTCATCTATACAGTTAAACACAGAACACCATACTTCAGTGACATCACTGATGACATCACTGATGACATCTCAAATGACATCACTGATGACATCTCAAATGACATCACTGATGACATCATGACACACCAATACCAGTTACTACATACGCACTCACTGATTCCTACGTCTACACACACATTCACTCATTCACCCATACAATCACTCATACATACAGTCACTCATTATTACAACACTATCATATGCACTCATACACCTAGTCAGTCCTGTGAAGAATCAATCACACTTCGATTTCCTCATCTATACAGTTAAACACAGAACACCATACTTTTTCACACATATACTAACACATACTTACTCTCTTATACAATCACTGATACAAGTACACATTGATATGCACAGAGTCACACACCTCCCAGCCAGCCACACACACACTCAGTCTTCCATACATCCACTCATTCTTCAATATGTAAAACATATTTAAACTTTACAAAAACACACAGACACTAGATGATGTCATCAGTGATGTCATTTGAGATGTCATCAGTGATGTCATCAGTGATGTCATTTGAGATGTCATCAGTGATGTCATCAGTGATGTCACTGACCATGTCATGAATGATGTAATATGTGACATCATCAGCAGTGGATTGCGGGTGCGCGATATATAGTTAGTGCAACTAACTATATATGGAATTTCATTGGTTTTATGTCAATAAAATGTCCAGCTAACCATATATGGTCTCTAACCTATGGTTTTTTCAGTGAATATATATATATATATATATATATATATATATATATATATATATATATATATATATATATATATATATATATATAAACATAATATTAATAAAAAATACACAATATTATTACCATAGGATAGCGTAGGGGTAAAAATTACTATTCCCACTCCAGAGAGTGCAACAGTAGGGAAATCGTTGGATAGCGTAGGGGTAAAAATTACTATTCCCACTCCAAAGAGTGCAAAAGTAGGAAAAGCGTTGGATAGCGTAGGGGTAAAAATTACTATTCCCACTCCAGAGAGTGCAACAGTAGGGAAAGCGTTGGATAGTGTAGGGGTAAAAATTACTATTCCCACTCCAGAGAGTGCAACAGTAGGGAAAGCGTTGGATAGCGTAGGGGTAAAAATTACTATTCCAACTCCAGAGGGGGCAACAGTAGGGAAAGCGTTGGATAGCGTAGGGGTAAAAATTACTATTCCCACTCCAGAGAGTGCAACAGTAGGGAAAGCGTTGGATAGCGTAGGGATACAAATTACTATTCCCACTCCAGAGAGTAAAACAGTAGGGAAAGCATTGGATAGCGTAGGGGTAAAAATTACTATTCCCACTCCAGGGAGTGCAACAGTAGGGAAAACGTTGGATAGCGTAAGGGTAAAGATTACAATTCCCACTCTAGTGAAAATAAATTAATATAATTCACATAATTATCAATTAATCAATTAATAAAAATTAATTATCAAATAAGAATTAATTATTTATCAATTAAAAATTAATTAACAATTTATTCAAGATAAATACCAATACAATAATTAACTTATTTAATGAATTATAATTAAATTACTTCCCACCCTATTCCCCTATAAACCCACAACCCGCTACAGAAAATAAATTAATTTAATTCACATAATTATCAATTAATCAATTAATAACAATTAATTATCAATTAAGAATTAATTAATTACCAATTACAAATTAATTAACAATTAATTCTAAATAAATACCAATTAATTAATTAACATATTTAATTAATTATAATTAAATTACTCCCCACCCTATTCCCCCATAAACCCACAACCCGCTACAGAATTAAATTACGCAAAAATTACATAACATAAAATTAATTACTTAAAATAAATTACAAAAATATATACACTTTTCACACATATACTAACATACAAAACACGTAAATAAATTCGATATTATTAAAAATTCGATATGTTTAATAAACTATATTATGTACTTCGATATTTTGACTGTCTATATTTTTAAAATCGATATTACATTACTTACCTTCAAAACGATATTTTTGATGTCTATATTCTGTCCATTCGATATTTTTTCCATTCTATATTTTGGAGTCGATATTTAGGTTAGTCTATATTTTGGAATCAATATTTTGACCATTTACCTATTATATAGTATCCAATATCAAAATAATTCTACAAAGAGCTGCAGTCCAACTGGTGGTTACTAGATGTCCCTCACGAGTCAAATGCAAATGCTTGATGCAAGGGTTTCAATGGTTTTGCATTTGACTCGTGAGGGACATCTAGTAACGACTAGGTGAACTGCAGCTCTTTGTAGAATAATTTTGATATTGGATACTATAATATTCACTGCCCACTGCTAATCTTGTCCCATAATGCTTTGCGCGGCCTTTGGTTGGGATTGTTTTTTTGCCTATAACTGTGCTTCGGTGGTCCTAAGAGGATGGGACCACGACTGAAGTTCAACAAAATGCGCTTTTTGTTTATGCTCTTTGTGTTCAAGGCATCTGCTTGGCCCTCTCCCTAGGTTAGGGGGGACCCCCCAATCATCAGCTCTCTCATTGCCTAATGTTTTCATTGTAAAAGTTCACTTTTGTGTTTTGGTTATATGCTTTTAAGCATGTAAAATTGCTTTTTCCAAAGCATATGAGGATGTTGTTGATTTAGCTGCTACACTACATTATTAAGCACAGTTTTGGTACTGTACTATGTGCAATTTACGAAGTGCGAATTAGTACAAACTTTGCAGGCTCCGTTAGCATAGCGTGGTATTATGCCCAGGGTTACTATCAATCTAAAGATAAAATTAAGTCATTTTAGCTCGACTAGTACCATTTTTGTAATGCAAATATCTCCACAACTACTAACAATGTTACACCAAACCAAAACAACCTTTATTTACTGGAGCTCTCTCTTCATGCCAAGTTTCCTGTAGTTCTGCTGAGTTGTGTTTGTAGGAGAGAGCAAATATTCCAATAGGATTTAGTTATTGACACAAAATGTACTTCACTCCCAAAAACATTCTTTTCCTTTGTCCAACCTGCAAGCAGTTTGAAGTGAAGAAATTAATTTGGATGTAGAAATGAATTGTTCAATTCCATGCAAAGTTAACACATAGCTACAAACATATTTAAGGTAATAAAGCCATTTCCTGTGGAAAGAGCAATTTACCCTTATCTCCTGAGTCGATATTGGGGATTCTGTAATTTTCTTTGAATGCACTTTGATTACAAAAGATGCTTTCTTTTTTTTAACTAACAAAAAATAAAAAAGTGCTAAATCCTACACAAGCTTCCTTCCATGTTGCTTAACTTTAGGCTCTGCTATCAGCTCCGGCGTTCCTATACTTTCATAAACGTTATCAACCAATCAATTGACCACTTATTATTAGGTGTATTTTAATTAGAAAATGTCTTTGAAAGCTAATACTCTTGGCTCCATATTTCAAAGGTTTCATTCACCCATTGTCCCATATTTGATGCTTTTTGCCAAGTTCAACTAAGAGTCGTCTGCAGAAGGAGTAAACTTTATGTGATCGGTCGCAGGAACAGTTGAAGTGCACCAAAAGTGCACCAGAAATTCAACTAGACAGAAACACATCAAACACTGCAGTAATATAGGGCTAAAATTCAACTCATGTTCCCATGGAGGTTTTTGTTTACAATAAACAGATATATGTTGTCCTTTCATTCATAAGTTAATATGAGAATCACTCTGGACTACGGCAACGCCCTCTATGCCGGAATCAATAGAACTCTCCTACACAAACTCCAAACAATCCAGAACACCACAGCCAGACTTGTCCTCGGAACCCCACGGCACAAACACATGACCCAACACCTGCGAGACCTCTATTGGCACCCGTCGAGATGAGAGTAACCTTCAAATTACTCACCGATGCCTAAAAATCCCTCCACAACATCAGACCCAAATACCTCAACGAGAGAGACTCCTTCCACGTACCCAAAAGGAACGTCAGCTCCATGGACCTCGTCCTGGCAGGAACCTCACGCATTCGCAGGAAAAGAGCAGGTTGAAGAGCCTTCTTCTATGTTGAGGCCAAGGCCTGGAACGAGCTCCCTGTCAAAATCAGATGCTCCCCTACCCTGCACACTTCCAGTTCACCACAGACAACACAGACGGAGCAGCAGGACACCGAGGGGTACTCGCTAAGAACCATATTGCAGAACCACGATCTGGGGCCAATACTTAGAGACGCTTTGAGGCACGAAGCGGTAGACGAGCTACATACATGCTCGACACTGGGGCCAGGACAGCTATCCAGATTTATTATAGTTGTGAGGAATAGGAAACCAGAAGTCACCACAATTACTGCCATGACAGAAGTGGAACTGGTGGGGAGAGCGTTACGAATATCACCATTCTGCTTAACAGTCCTGAAGAAGTCAATTGGGATATCACCCACGACGAAACACGTGTTGTGTTAGATTGGCAGTTTTTTTTCATAATAAGGAAAATGAGAACACCGGAAGACTGTGAAATCACTGAAAGGAACAATAACTTGTAATAATATACTGTTTAAACTTGCGACTCTAATGATAGTGATAGAACAACATCACGTACAATTTGAACGTCAAGTGTGTACAGAGGATTATGTTACACCTTCAAGAAGAACCTCAAGACCTAGCTCTTCGACATAACCGAAGCTGCACCACCCTCCTTCCCCCCAGTGCCTTGAGACCCTCACGGGTGAGTAGCATGCTTTATAAAACCCTGATGATTGATTGATTGATCACAATTTCTGGACTTCCTGGACTCCTCTCAATCCGACTTCTGAAGCAACCACAGTACCAAGACTGCCCTCCTCGCCACCAATGATGACATCCGCTTCCTCCTCGACTGAGGAGAAACAGCACCCCTCACCCTCCTGGACCTCTCTGATGCCTTTGACACTGTCTCCCACTGCACCCCAATCATGAGACTCCATGATGCTGGCATCTGCGACACGGCCCTGGACTGGATCCGTTCCTACCTCACAGATAGAACATAGCGAGTCAGAATGCCACAGTCCTCTCAGAATCCACGGAGATCAGCTGCGGAGTTCCCCAGGGCTCTTTCCTGAGCCCCACCCTCTTCAACGTCTACGTGGTCCACTCGCTGCCATAGTCAGGATCACATGCTCAACATCATCTCCTACGCCAATGACACCCAGCTGATCCTCTCCCTCACCAACGAGTCCACAATCATCAGAAACAACTTCCACGATGGGATAAAGGCCGTCTCCACCTGGATGAGAGTCAGCTGCCTCAAGCTCAACTTGGACAAGACCAAAGTCCTCATCCTATGGCCTAACACCTCCACTTGGGAAGATTCCTGGTGGCCCGCTGCTTTAGGAACCCCCTCACCCATGGACCATGCACACAACTGCTGCATCATACTGGACTCCTCACTCACACGAAACAGCAGATCAACACCGTCTCTTCATCATGCTTCTACACTCTTCACCTGCTTCAAAAGACCTTCAGATAGATCACCTCTAAAGCCTGAAAGACAGTCACCCATGTACTCATCAGCAGCAGACTCAACAACATCAATGCACTCTAATCAGGCATCACCCAGAAATGCTTTAGGAAACTAGAGAACATTCAAAACACCACAGTCAAACTAGTCCTCAACAATCCCCTCCTCAACCACATCTCTGAACACCTAAGAGAAATCCACTGGCTCTCATTCGACAAAAGAGTCACCTTCAAGCTCCTCACACACACCTAAAAAGCCCTTCACTACACAGGACTCGCATATCTGAAGCACCTCTCTTCTTCCATGTACCCACCAGACACCTCCGCGCCACCCAAGTGGCCCTTGCCATCATGCCTCGGATCTGCAAGACCAGGACCAGCAGAAGATCCTCTTCCTACCTCACCACCAAGACCTGGAACACCCTATCTCCGTCGCTGACTCAATTCAGGAAGGATCTCAAGACCTGGCTCTTTGACTGAAACACAGCTCCCAGTCGGTCCTGTAGCCCCTTAGACAAAGTGAATCTCAAAGGGCCTATTATGGTTTGAAATCAGAAACTTTGGTTGAAACTCACTGTTTTCTGGTAGGGCAGCTGAGCAGATAATTACCATTACGTGATTCAGGAATCTTCTGCATTGTATATGAAAATATCTTGTGGAAAAATAAATGTTAGTACATTTAGAGCCATATAGAAACTCCACAAATTGATGAGTGCCACATTCCAAAGCGCTGGAAACCCCCTTTTCTCCCTCAGAGGAAAAAGGTTTAAACACAAGATACAGATGTGGTATGAATGTAAGTTTGTGAATGTGAATTACCATCAATAGGTTGAGCAATCTCGAGGCTTGACAAGTACACTCCCATATGGATCACCAGAGCACAATCCAAAATCATGATAAACAGCATTCACCCTAAAATTGTTTCAAAATAATATGCACATTTAAGAACCAGCCTGAAGTAAGTCTCCAATTCTCATCGATGGTTATGTTAGTAGATGTAAATTGCATCCCGGCAGGATCAGGGCAGACCTTAATAGAGTAACCAAAACCTTTTTCCCATGAAAATAACTTCTTATTCAGAAACTTAGGCTTTTCACCTTTTGAGCAAGCTGCTCTCTTTCATTTCAAGGGCCAAGCTGAAGAAACATTCTTCTTTGAACTTAGACTTCTTGTTCATTCCTAGCCTTCAGACAGAAGTTGAAGTTCTTTTTGAGGGTTGTTAATTTATAAGAAAATCTGCCATGTTCGTGCTATATACACGTGGATTGTCAATCAATCAATGTGTCTCAAATGAATGTCAAGTGTTAGACCTGACATCCTTGGCATTTTACCCACCCAGACTTTTTACCTTCACTTCCTGATTTTTTGCTGAATTCGATTTTATTGACATTAGGACTCTGCACACTTCCCCTGCTAACCAGGGGGGAAGTGCTTGTGCTCTCCCCTTCAAGCATGGTAAAATTGACATACACCAAGTTGGCACAATTATTTACTTATAGGTCCCAGGTAAATGATATCGCCTGTACTCAGAGCCTGTAAATGAAATGCTACAAATGGGCTGCAGCACCCATTATGCCACCCACTAAAGTAGCACTGTAAAACATGTCACAGGCCTCCCACTGCAACCTGTAGGCAGATTTAAACTGCCATTTTCACCTGGCAAAATACATGTTTTGCAATCACTAAACCTTTCTTTCAACTACTTACCTATAAGTCACGCCTGAGATAAGCCCTAAGGCTCATATGGCCAGTTGAACTGTATTTAAAAGTAGGGCATGTGTACATGCGTTTTACATGTCCTGGCAATTAAAAATACCAACATTTGTTTTTCACTGCCGTTAAGCTATCTCTTCAATAGACTAACACTAGGTTATCTTATTACACTTAATAAGTGATAAGTTCAATTTGGGACCAAAAAGAGAAATGCTGTTCACACTCAAATGAATGTGAGCATAAACAAAGTCTGATTTTAAGCTGTAATTGTGAAAGTTACACTTTAGTAAGTTGGTATGTTCTCTGCTAAACCAAATGCGCCTTTTTGACAGTGTCCTAGGTCACATGACTGTGAATGCCTCTTCAGTTGTGGGTTGTGTAGTGCTTCTAGACATTGAGACAAAAGAGTCCTATGTGTGAGGGGAGAAGATTTTCCTGACAGGATGACTTTGGAAGAGTTGTGCCCTGCCCTGAGTATACATCAAAGAGCCCTGCCTGCAGCACACACAATGGATCCTGACACCAGACCTGCCCTTACCTTTGCCACCCTGTACAGTTCAGAGCCAGGACGAGGGGCCACAGAAGAACTGACCAGAACCAGTTTTGGGGGTAGGCTTGAGAATTCCTCACACAGAAAAGCTGGCATCAGGTATAAAAGTGGCACCTTCAGAACCACATATCAGAACACTCCTGAACCTGTGGAAGACTCAGAAGAAGGACTGCCATGCTCTCTGATGAAGAAAGATTGGATCTGCTTGCCTTAAACCCCGGCTCCCTAGAAGTGACTCCAAGAGTCATTTGGGTGACGTCCTTTCTGAGCTACTAGGACACATCAAGTTTCAAAGGCATCCCTTCAACTGCCTAACTGATCACACCTAAACGGACCTGTCTGGATCTACCTGAGCCCTGCCTCTGGCATCTGCTGGAGTGAGCCATTATCCCCATAGTGTAGTCTTCGTGGAGAAGTGTGGCTCAAATGGTTAGAGCGGCAGACCCTGATGCAGAGGTCTGGTCCGGGACCAGGGTTCAATACCCACATCGGCAGGTCTTGGGCTCAATTTCCTCGGACCTGATAATTCTCGCCTAGGTGCCTATTCTAATCATGGGTCCCACTCTGCAACTCTGGGCAATAGCTTGCTTAATCTCCACAACGGCCCCAACAGCGCTGGGATGCCTGGCTGCACCTTGGGGGTGTCCAGGAGTGGACATTTCACAGGGAAAAAGCTAGGAAGGGTTCCTAAGCGGTATATGGACAGCGCCGGGACACCTCGGGTGGAGGTAGCTGTGCGCTTCACAAATGCCGGCAATTCATTTCATTCCTGAAGAAAAGGTTAAGATACAGATGTTTCGGTTTCTTTGCGACAAAAAAGTGACCACTTTGCACTGAGAAACAATGGCCTACAACATCCAGAAATGCAAAGATCCAGCTGGATCATCTATTCATGCAGTGACTGTGTGCTGCAACTGCCAATGCAAGGCTCCAGCAAGACCTGCACTTCATGCGACAGTGACAGTCCACATCAACTGTAAATGTGAATCTGCAGATTAATGGCTTTACACGCTACAATGAAGACTGCCCAAGACACCTGACCTGGTCCTCGCACTGGTAACAACCTCCTTGCAGCTCTTCTCAAGTACTTGAGAAGGTTACTCTTAAGCGGGACAAACCTGGTCTCTGCATCTGACCTAAGCTTCATCAGAGCCGGCCTCAACTTGTGACTTTGCCATGGTCCAGCGCAACCAAATAGACATGAGTGGGGCTGTGCATTTTGTCACTATTTTTACTAATAACTTTAAAACACTTAACTGATTCTACTCAGTGGTCTTTACTATTTTGGTGTCATTAATCTCGTTTTCTAACTTGGTTTGGGATTTTATTGGTACTATGTTGATTTTATTGGTACTATGTTTTCACTTTATAACTATTCCAGTGTTGCACAGATACTTTGCACATTGCCTCTTAGTGAAGCATGACTGCTTTGGTGCCATTCAACATAGGATTATGCACAGGTTTATTTAGTGACTTTTGTGGTTCACCCTGCCAAGGATTGTGTTTATTTTTTGATTGGGGTTTTCACCCCTCTCAACTAATAACCCAATTTCTTACAACAAGTAACATGAAACATACCACAGAAGATTTCTACCACAGGGTGAGTAAAACTTGATTGCCATTTAATGGTAAGTGTAAATAAAATGAACTCTTTGAACTACATCTACGATAAAGCATGACAGAGGACTTGGGCGGACTGGAACACTGTTTTTCAGTTTGCTTTCCACCCTTGTAAATCATTTTCTTTTTAAAATAGCCAATCGGGCATTGCAAGTTCATGTACCCATCAAAATTTCATAAACACTACAAAGCACAATGGCAAAAAGCTGTCTCGGTGAATCGCATCCATTTTGTGCATTGTTTGCAAACTTTTCGTGAACTTAAACGTGACATATGTGTACAATTATCCCATTCAGGCATTTGTGAGAAAGTGTTATTTTTACAAATATCTCAAAACTTCCTTTAAAATAAATTTAGGAGAGAGCACAGAATAAAAGAGGTCTCTATGAGCATGTCGAATTTGATGTCATTCTGTCAATAGATTTTTTTCTGTAGCTCAGCCTTAAACTTCACATGAGGATTAACAAATGAACATCAGGTTTAGGAGCCGAGTTTAAATTGGCACGACAAAAGGGCTATACCATCGAAACAAAGAAGCTTTCATTTTCGTATGTGAAAGTGTTTTGCAGATTTTTCAAACAATGTCAAAGTTAATATAAAATAATAAACAATTTTTGGAATTGTGTATTTCTTCTATATTTTCTCTATTAGAAATGTATTTGTCTCTCGAAACATACAGACACAAAGTTGCCCTTAAATATCTTAATGATGCAGACACAAGTTATATTACCAACAAATAAAGCCCAACTAGTTCTACTCTACCCCATACCTGTTTTTTTGTTCCCAGTCTGTGATTCATACTCCTGATGTTATATTAGGACCGACAGAACTGCATCACAGACTGCAGTATTAAAAACCGGGACAGGATGATCTGCTCGCCCATGGAACAGAGAACCTTGTAAACATCAGAACCATTTCGTAAGTACTATTATGGACCCGTGTGTGATTCTTGTTATATAGAGCCAACAAGCCTCTTGAGCAATTACATGGCATAATTCCTGGTGTATGGCTTTTAATTGCACCCTCAGTGATTTGAACAATTTAAATTCTTTTTGTTTCGATAAAAAGAAATAGTCATTTTCACACCGGCTCTCTACATTATTCCTTCACTTCGCCACATTTCAACGGAAACTTGGAGTTGTGACATTGTTTTATTGGGGACCAGCACTTCCTCCAGAGCCCGTTTTTTGTTGACTGGCATAGTGAAAAAGAGGTTGAGGTATGAGTAACACAAAATGAACCCTGTTATGTCCGTGTTTTATTTTTGTTTTATAACTGTTTCTTGGTTGATAACTCCCGGTCAGTGGGCACGCTAATTTCCAGGCCTGAGCTTTCCTTCAGCAACCTAATACAGTGGTTCTTAACCTTTTGATTTCTGACGACCCCCCAATTAATCATTACTGGAACCCCTGGGCCCCCCTGAATCTTTGTTGGAATCCACACACACCCAATGAGTCATTACTGAACGCCAGGAACCCTGGCCTAAGCATTCCGATGATGTCGACCACAAAACAGTATACAAACAATACAGAAACAAGCATTCATCAAACAAATCCATAAATGATTAAACATTTTATTTAATTGACAAAAAATATCAAATAAATCACATTTGTTATTTTACTTGGAAGTTGGGAGCATTTCCGAATTCAGTTGATGTCACTCATCGTCCATACTGTATTCTGTTTGACTGCTCCCAAAAATCAATCTGAGGATGCTAACTTAATTTTTAGCTCTCAATTTCAAATTCTTTTACATTTACAGAATGTTTTAAGATTTTCAAACGCACAGTAGGTTTCTACATATATACTTTATTAATCTATTAATATTATTTAATTTTCGACGATGTCACACACCCTCAGTAGGCTTCTTGGCCCCTTAGTGGTCTCTGGACCAGAGGTTGAGAAGCACAGACCTAATACATTCTCTGACATGTAGTTTTACCTAATCGCATATGAATAAATCAGGTATATTACATCTGAATGAACTGTATTAAACCAACAGAAAATAAAGACAAGATCCTGGGAGCACCTAACAATTATCCTACCTCTGCCAGTGGTAGGTCCGACACTTTCTTGTTTTAATAAAATGTGTTTTTCTGGTGTATGGCATGCTTCTTGTTAGTTATGCAAGAACATAGGAGTTGGCGGATGGGCTGTCGTGGGGCATATTGGGGCAGAACCTTAGTATTTTGGTGGGAACCTACAATATTCTTTACACTTATTGTAGAATGTACTAATAGTATTTATTGTCTTGATTTATAATGTATCCTACATCAACGTGACAACTTGCTCCTGTCACTTCCTTTGATATCATTTCCTGTACTGTCATGGTAAGTGAAAGATCGTTTTCTGTGACATCACTGAGGCCTGGCTGTTACTCTTCAAGCTGCTTTGAAAAGTGAAGAGGTACGAGAAAACAGAAACAATATGACACATCATGAGATTTGTACATATGAATAACATGGTTATTTGATCACATCTTATTCCTCTACAGATGGCCTTACAAATTATGTTTGTTTATCAAATAAATGTTGAGATATTTTCCTTTTGGTATATAAGATTACCTTCATAACTCTAAATAGCAGTAAAAAGATCAAATGAAACTTTGGAGGAGTGCATTTGTGTTATAATTCTCTGTTCTGCAACATTTGTAAATGAGCTCAGCCCAGTAATCTGAAGTTTGAAGTGAGCAATGGTTAGCATCAGAGACCACTTTTTACCTCAAGCCTAAAATGTTTAGATGTTGAAAGCAATTCTCATTAAGGGAACTCGGCTTCAGAAGCTTAAACACTGAACATACTAAATTGTATCTTTCTACGGACAAGTGCATGGTCTATTAAGGTCTGATGGCATTTGTATTCACCATTCTTAGCATAAACTCATTGATTTTGCCCAAAAATGTATGCCCTGTTATTTGATCACTTTAGAATTATTTAAGATGACTCCACTAGGGTCAGTTTAGCATAAAAGCCTTACAATTTTGAAAACATTTTTAGCTCTGGCGCAACCATATCTTTTTATTTAGCAATAGCACAAAATGACATAGACAGGTGATTCTGGTCCACCCCCTAAAGATATTGCTTTTTTAGGGCAGCCCCTATTAGCCTTTGCTTCGTAAAGTGTCATTAATATTTTGGATCGGGGCAGAAGAGTAGTTCCTACTTTCCAGCTTTCAACAATTGTATTATTACCTTAGGTGTATCAATCTGCCTTTGCAGTACTTCCATACCAGTTCATAGCCAGTGAATGTAATGGAAGTGCAAAGTGAGGATCAAACATGATACTTCTTGGAGTGATCTCTCTATCCTCTCCAACTTGTGCCATTGCTACTATGCAGGGATCATCAGGTGGGCACTGAGACCTGACCTCTGCCTGCTTTTTCCTTTACTGGCCAGTTGGCATAATTAGGTACCTTTGTCCAAATTGGGACCTTTGCCTCTGGTAAAGGTAAGGGGGATACACACTTTAGATGACCTCTGCTCACCCCCTGGGTAACTTGGCACGAGCAGACAAACTTATCCCAAAGGCAATGTGTAAAGTATTTGTACTCAAAACACACAGTAACACAGTGATAACACCGTGAATGGAACCACACCAGTTTAAAAAAATAAAGTCAACAAGACCAAAATGACAAACATCCAACATACATATAATAAGAATATGACTTTAAAAGGGTTCAAACAACTTGGCCCATGGAAAACTATGGATGCATGATTTCTCTCAAAGTACGTGCAGTTGCAACGAAATTCACAAGACTAAACAGCCGCAGAGATGGGATGCATCACTTCCTGAGGCCATGGGGAGGCAATGCAACAGCTCTGCTGCATGCAGGAGAAGTGATATGTTGAATTTGGTCTGTAGGGGGAAGTGATGCATCGATTCGGAGATGGTTCTGATCGGCAGGTGATGCGTCAGGAAAACTTGCTGCACAGGTAGGATGCGTGGAAATCTGGGATGCTTCGGCGACTGATTCAGTGGCGTTAAGCGGCACTGTGTCATTTTCTTCAGCCGTCATCACTCGATGTGTAGGTACTTGCAGCGGTGACAGGCGCTGCAGCAGTTTTGGCAGTGGTGTGGCGATGAGAGGAGATTCTTCTCACATAGTGGTGCTGCATCTCAAAAAAGCAGCCACAAGAAGAGCGATGCATCCATTTTCTTGTAGTTGCATTGCTTTTCCAGCTCCCAACAGCAGAGGCCCAACACAGTCACAAGCACCTCGTGGCAGGTCAGAACTCCCAGCAAGGAAGTTCAGGGGAGCTGGGGCTGAAGTTTCTGTGTCCCTGAGACTTCAGTACAGGAGGCAAGCTCTACTCAAGCCCTTGGCGATCTCTCTCAAGAAAGGGGGGACACAGCACACAGCAAAATCCTTGTCCTTTCCTTGGCAGAAACAGCTACTGCAGGCCAACTCCAGACAGCACACAGCAAAGGGGCAGTACTCCTCCTCCAGTTTCTCCAGCTCTCCTCTTTGGCAAACGTTCATCTTGACTCCAAAAGTAGTCTAAATCTCTGGAGTTTTAGGTCTAATACGTATATCTCAAAATGTCTATGTTCTCTTTGTGCAATGGTCTCTGAGCCCAGCCCAAACCAGGTCTGTCCTCACTGGTGCAGTATGACCATAGGGGGTGGGGACAGCATTGTGCAAGGGAGAGAGGCCCAATTCAAGTGCAAGGAAATCTGCTCACACAACTCTAAATTCAGCCAAGGTCTAATCCGCTCAGCTCAACTCTGCTCTGAGTCATCCAGAAAGGACCAGGCACACCTCAACCCACCCCTGGAGGCTGTCTACAGTGAATGCACATCCCCAGTCCCTGTCCCTGCCACTCCAAAACCAGACAGTCAATACACAAACAGGCAGAGGCCCACAGAATGGTTAAACAAGAAAATTCCTATTTTCTAAAAATGGTATTTCCAAACACACAATTTAAAAACCATCTTTACTAAAAGATGAGTTATTACATTCTGAGTGCAGGAGCCTAAACTGTATTTCTCTATCTTTCCCCAATGAGAAGTTATACTTGTAAGATGTTACAAAGCATTTCTCAATCTATCCTATTGGGCAAGATAGCCTTTCAATAGTGAAAAACAAAATTGTCAGTATTTCACATATCAGACACAGCAGTACATGTCCTACCCTTCACATACACTGCACCCTGGAGGGACCTTGGGCCTATCATAAGGGGGCCTGACATGTAAGGAAAGGGAAGGTTAGGGGCCTTGCAAGTCGGTGCACTTGCCAAGTCGACATGGCAGTTAACAACTGCACACAGACACTGCAGTGGCAGGTCTGAGATACCGTTTCAGGGCTACTCATGTGGGTGGCACAATCAGTGTTGCAGGCCCATTAGTAGCATTTCATTTACAGACCCTGGCACACTTCAGTGCACTTTACTAGGCAATTATCAGTAAATCAAATATGCCAAATTGGGGAGAACCAATTGTAACAACAATTTACACAGGGAGCACTTGCATTTTGACATTGATCCTCAGTGGCACAGTGCCCAAAGCATCTAAACCAGCAAAAATGAAATCCAGCGCAGCATAAAAAAAATACAGGAGGTAGAGGCAAAAAGTCAGGGGAAACCACTCCAAAGATGCCAAGTCTAACACCCACCGACTGACATTTTCCATCCTGATTCTAGCTTACTTATTCTGTCACCCCTGCTCCTTATTTGTCCAGGATTGTGACGGGGGGCCAATTCTTTGTGATGCAAATGGAGTTGTCAGCTGGTCGACCTAGTGCTCCTGGAAGGAGAGACTATATTTTTAAACAGGGGGTACCCTACATAACTATATGGCATGTGGGTCAAACACAAGTAAATGTCAAAAAACGATATTGCCACAGGACAGATAGCTAAGGACTAGGTTGCAGAGTTATTTAACTTACCTCTTCCTACGTGTAAATATTTTTAGAACAAATCCAACGATTTAGAAGGCGTCACTGGCCCAGGGTTAAACTACAACACAAATGTAGAAGGATAAAATGTTATTTTGCATGGTAATGCTGCCAACCCACTTGGGTATGATGTGGACTTCCAATGTCAGGATACTTTGTGCTAATATTCACCTGAGTTTGATTGTGTGCAGCATTAAAGCGAATATATAGGACAGTCACGTGTCAGCATTTCAATGTAGCAGCATACCTCTAAAGAAGGGCGGAGCCAGAAACACGTCAGATGCTGCAGGCGCAGGGTGTGCTGACGATCTTCCCTGACCCGATACACGCCGACAGTGAGTGCACCCCGCTTTGGGGCAACGTGTAGACATGAATAAATCCGGCTGGTCCAGTCGAGGGGTGCACCACTGCACAGACAGAGGCTCCGTAGCTGTCACCAGATGATAGCGTGATGGAACATACTGGCAAGTGGCTGAATGGGGGAAGATGCCAGTGGCATTCCCGTGAGCGATACAACTTTATTTTGCATGGTAATGCTGCCAACCCACTTGGGTATGATATGTGCTTCCAATCCCAGGATACATTGTGCTAATACTCACCTGAGTTTGATTGTGTGCAGCATTAAAGGGAATATATTGGACAGTCGAGTGTCAGTATTTCAATATAGCAGCGTACCTCTGAAGAAGGGCGGAGCCAGAATCGCGGCAGGTGCGGCATGCACAGGGTGTGCTGACGATCTTCCCTGACCCGATACACGGCAACAGTGAGTGCACACTGCTTTGGGGCAATGTGTGGACATAAATAGGTCCAGCCGGTCCAGTCAGGGGGTGCCCCGCCGTATAGACAGCGGCTCCGCAGCTGTCACCAGATGATAGTGGGACAGAACATACTGGCTAGTGGCTGAATGGGGGAAGATGCCAGCAGCATGCCCGTGAGCGATAACACTTTATTTTGCATGGTAATTCTGCTAACCCACTTGGGTATGACATAGACTTTCAATCTCAGGATACTTTGTGCTAATACTCACCTGAGTTTGATTGTGTGCAGCATTAAAGGGAATATATTGGACAGTCATGTGTCAGCATTTCAATGTAGCAGCGTACCTCTGAAGAAGGGTGGAGCCAGACACGCGTCAGGTGCTGCAGGAGCAGGGTGTGCTGACGATCTTCCCTTACCCCATACACGCCGAAAGTGAGTGCACCCCACTTTGGGGCAACATGTGGACATGAATAAATCAGGCCGGTCCGGTTGTGGGGGTGCACCGCCCCACAGACAGCGGCTCTATAGCTGTTAACAGATGATAGCGATGGAACATACTGGCTAGTGGCTGAATAGGGGAAGATGCCAGCAACATGCCCGTGAGCGATAAAACTTTATTTTGCATGGTAATACTGCCAACCCACTGGGTATGATATGGACTTCCAATCCAAGGATACTTTGTGCTAATACTCACCTGAGTTTGATTGTGTGCAGCATTAAAGGGAATATATTGGACAGTCATGTGTCAGCATTTCAATATTGCAGCGCACTTCTGAAGAAGGGCAGTGCCAGAAACACGTCAGGTGCTGCAGGCACAGGGTGTGCTGACAATCTTTCCTGACCTGATACATGCCGACAGTGAGTGCACCCCCCTTTGGGGCAACGTGTGGATATGAATAAAGCCAGTCGGGGGTGCACCGCCGCATAGACAGCGGCTCCGTAGCTGTCACCAGATAATAGTGCAACAGAACATACTGGCTAGTGGCTGAATGGGAAAAGATGCCAGAGGCATGCCCATGAGCGATAAAACTTTATTTTGCATGGCAATGCTGCCAACCCACTTGGGTATGATATGGACTTCCAATCCAGTGTTCCCGATGGATATTGTCATTATATGTGGCCCATATCGCGGTAGCTACCGCCTGGCCCTGGCGGTGTGTCACCAGCACCCCCATACACACAAGTGCAGTAGTGATAGCCATAGGGACATGGGAAGATGGCGGCTGGCATGCTCCACCACCCAAATCGCGATAGCTACCGCGTGGCCCAGGTGGTGTGTCACCAGCACCTCCCCGACACAGGTGCGGTAGTCATTGGCATGGAGACATGCCCAAATGGTGGTTGGCATACTCCGCCACCAAAGTCACGGTAGCTACTGCCTTGCCCCGGCAGTGCATAACCGCCATGGAGCATGCCCTAGAGCCAATTGGATCAATGATTGCGGTGGCATGATGCAATTTTGAAAATCGTGGTAGGGGTGCTCCGCCACCGCGGAGGTGGACATTGGATGCTTTTGAAAGATGCACCATTGCGGTAGCGCACCCCGAGCTTCTGCGGTGCATCACCGCCATGGAGCGTGCCCTAGAGCCAATGTGATCGATGATTGCGGTGGCATGATGCAATTTTGAAAATCGCGGTAGGCGTGCACCACCACCACGGAGGCAGTCATTGAATGCTTTTGAATGAGGCAGACCTGGACAACCAATTCTTGCCACTTGGCACCTTTGAAATGACCCCAGGGGGCTATATCTGTGTGGGAATGAGCATCATATTTCCACTGCTCACAGAGCCTGCTGCCAGAGACCCCTCACCTGCTGCTGCCTCAAGGGACTGCTGCCTGAGACCCTCATCTGCTGCTGCCTCCAGGAACCGCTGCCTGAGACCCTCATCTGCTGCTGCCTCAGGGAGTGCTGTCTGATACCCCTCACCACTCAATTACACCACAGGTGTTCCATGTCCACAGGGATGGCAAGGACAGAGAAGATCCGTGCCAGTCCATTCACAAGCAAGGAGCTGGAGATCCTGGTGGACGAGGTGCTCGCACTGTACCCAAGGCTGTATGGTGCCCCAAATGTTGCGGTAAGTAATCACAAATGGAGGTGTAGGGCAGGGAGGCACACATGTAGTTGGATTGCTGCAGTACATGCCTGAGGGTGTGGTGTTGTGTCATGCACTGACAAACATGCTGTCTCCAGGGGGAAGGAGTGTGTGTCCCAATGTCACAGGTTTCCCTGCCTGCAGTTGTATGTCTGAGTGAAGTGTGTTGCATTGTCAGGCATACTGTGACACAGTATGTTGGTCATGCATGTGCCAGGACACTAATTGCTATGCTGATTAGCTATGTTTGCCCCTGTGGTCCAACTCCGTGTGAGCCCAGATGCTCTGCACAGTGCCCACCCACCAAGACGAGATCAGATCACTGCACTTGTTTTTTCACAGTGAAATCCAACTATGCACCATCTCTGCCCCGTATAATTGCACACAACCACACTTGTGTAGATCTATATTTTGTTGGCGAGTCCATGTCCCCAATGCCACACAAATGACATATTGATATATTCACAGGGCATGCACATTGAGTGCTGCACAGTCTTGCACACAGTGAGTCAACCCACAGACACAGGTCGATATTTGATGTATGTTGTGGCCAGACATGCATAGGACTGGATATGTGTGCAAGCCAAATAGGGGGTTCAGTGCTGTCATCCTGCATGTGTGTGAGATGTGCAGGGACTCTGTACACCCTCATAAATGCATGCAATCACATCAGCTTAGCCCATGCAGAGTGCCCATGTGAGATGTACCCCAGGGTGGGATGGACAGAGATTAGATTTGGTAATGAGTCTGTGTCTTGATACTAAACTGATAGATGCTGGTACATGACACTGTGTCACTGATCATTTCCCCTCTTGTCTCCCATGCCTGCAGCGCAAGGTATACCAGCGAAAGGCCGTGTGGAGGGCCACTGCAGCAAAGGTGCGAGCTCTGGGGGTATCTAACCGACGGCGCACCCACTGCTGCAAGAGGTGGGACGACATCAGCCGGCTGGCAAAGAATGTGGCAGAGATGACCTAAGGGCTGCTTCCTCGCACTGGGCGGTTGGCACGGCGCAGCATGACACCACTGATGGGCCGTATCTTGGCAGTGACTCATCCTGAGCTGGATGAACGTCTGAAGGAGCATCAGTAGCAAGGCAGGGGTGAGTATTTGGGTAGGGTGACTTTGGCTGGGAGCGGATGCATGTATACTGGGCCTGTGCTAGCGGTGGCCTATGTGATGTTTGTGCACTGGTGCAGTGCAATGTCACGTAAGTGGCTGCTGGGATGGGTGCCAGTGTCATGCATTTGCACAAACTGTACTTACAAAGGTGATCCTCCCTGCTGTGCATTCCCATTGCCGTATGTGTTGTGCTCTTCATGGTAATTCAGCAATGGGGTAGTCTGGGGAATCGATTTGGGAGTGAACAGCAGTGTTCCCAATCTGAGTGTGACTACATCTATGTGTACATTGAATGCACCATGAATGTTGAGTCTGAGACATCTGACAACAATGTGCACTAGTCTTTGGGCCCCAGAGCACAACATGGTGTTTTGCATGGGCCATTTGCCATTGTGAACTGTCATGTAGTCATAGGTGTCTGTGTTGTCCCATCCTGTTCCCTCAAGGTCTGTCAGTGGCAACAAGTGGTGTGCCCACATCATGTCTGTAGGTGTGGGCAGAGCAAGTTGTGTGTCTGGTAGACTTCAGCCACGAGCAGGGTATTGTGCTGTGTGGCCTTAACATGGCTCAGTCATAACAGGTGATCAGTGTTACATGCACTGTTGTGGTCGATATAGTGAGTTGCTGCAATGTGATTGCAGACGGTGGTGTGCAACAGGTAGATTTGGGCATCTTTTGTACTGCATTGATTGCATTGCTTTGTCCTGTTGATACCACTAACCTGACCCTTCATCTCTCTCTCATGCAGATTCACCAGTGGTCACGGAGGGACAGGAGCCAGACACCAGTGGGGGTGAGACTAGCACTACAGCTGCACAGGAGCCCAGTGACACAGAGGTCACCAGCTCCTCTGAGGGGGACCAGAGTATGCAGGAGGAATCCCTGCCTGAGACCCAAAGTACCACATCATCTGATGACAGCGGGGATGCATCCATGTTGGCAGGCACAGGGAATGGAGACTCTGCATCATCTTCTACCACACAGCGGCCAGTGCCCACCCTCCCATCCACTTCCTCTGGTGCTGCCCGTGTCCACGTCAGTAAGAGGGATGAGTTACATTCACACCTGGCACTGATGCCCCTGCTCCTGTCTCCCTTGCTGCCCTCAGTGCTGAGTCTGATGAGCTTCTGCACCAGCTTTGTGTGGGCCAGACAGCCCTCCACAATGCCTTCAGTGATGATAACAAATGATTAGCCCAGGTGGTTGACTAAATGGAGGGCATACAGTCTGACGTGGGTGGGCTGCACCGTACTGTCAAGGCTTTGTCCTCCACAGTGACGTCTGCCCTTCAACAGGCACATACTGCCATTCCTGCTCCAGGGCCTTTGTCCACCCCCCAGTTAGTGGTCACATCTGATGAGAGTGACCACGGTTCATATGCGTCACAGTCACGATACAGCACAAGAAGCACCCAGCAGAAACAATCCAAGTTGTCCCGCCCGCAGACAACATCCCCACTGAAGAGCAAAGCCACCCCAGAATGCAAAGAGAAGAGCCCGTCAGGGATAAGCAAGGCCCAGGCATCCCAGCTAAGGACTCTCCTGTCCCTAAAACTTCACGCAAAGCTAGGCATGCAGTTTCTGTGCCCACTGAGGAGGTGTTGCATGGCAAGGGTACACCTAGGGAGGGCTCAGGGCCACATTCCACCACCACATCGACTCCCATTCCAAGCCCAGTAAAGCAGGTGAAGGAGGGCACTGTAGGGACTACCCCTGGCAAAAAGGGTAAGGAGGGCCAGAGTCTTAGCCAGATTAAACGTTCCGCCAGATCCAGCACGTCACCAGAGGGAGTGCCTGCACCTGATGTGGCTCTGTTGTTGTGTGTGCCTGTTGTGTCAACACCAGTTCCCATTAACCACAGTACAGGGAAGCTATTTCGAATTCCCAAGAAGTGGAAGGGCATCCCTCAAACCTCTCCCACCCACACTGTGTCTCAGGTCTGCATGACTCCATCTCCAAGTGCCACTACACCACCTAGTCCAAGCAGCCTGCTGCTTGCCAAGCCACTGATAGCCCTACCTCACCTGGGCCACTCTCTTCCCAAGCAGGTGGTCCTGATGTCCCCGACACACAGCCAGCTCCCAGTCCACCCGACAGCCAAGTGTGAGTGCTACTCCCCCTCACACACCTGTCTCTCTCACAGGTGGGCCTGTTCTGCCCTTTGTTACCCCCCTGACTGTGTTGCTTCCCATGGAAGGGTACAGTCATACACACTCCCTGTGCAGATTTTCATGTCCTCACTCTGCACTTTGCCATGCCCACTGGCCTTCGTGTTCTGCCCTTGCCTGTGCAGATTCTCATGTACTTGCTCTGCACTTTGCCATGCCCACTGGCCTTTATGTTCTGCCCTTGCCCGTGCAGATTCTCATGTACTCGCTCTGCACTTTGCCATGCCCACTGGCCTTCGTGTTCTGCCCTTGCCTGTGCAGATTTTCATGTACTCGCTGTGCACTTTGTCATGCCTACTGGGCTTCCAGTTCTGCCCTTGCCCGTGCAGATTCTCATGTATTCGCTCTGCACTTTGCCATGCCCACTGGCCTTCATGTTCTGCCCTTGCCTGTGCAGATTCTCATGTACTCGCTCTGCACTTTGCCATGCCCACTGGCCTTCGTGTTCTGCCCTTGCCTATGCAGATTCTCATGTACTCGCTCTGCACTTTGGCATGCCCACTGGCCTTCGTGTTCTGCCCTTGCCTGTGCAGATTCCCATGTACTCGCTCTGCACTTTGCCATGTCCCCTGGCCTTCGTGTTCTCCCCTTGCCTGTACAGATTTTCATGTACTCGCTCTGTACTTTGCCATGCCCCCTGGCCTTCGTGCTCTGCCCTTGCCTGTGCAGATTCTCATGTACTCACTCTGCACTTTGCCATGCCCACTGGGCTTCCGGATCTGCCCATGCCTGTGCAGATTCTCATGTACTTGATCTGCACCTTGCCATGTCCACTGGCCCTGTTGCTCTGCTGTGTTGGACTATTCCCTCTGCAGCCTCTCATGTACTTGCTGTGAACTTTGCCCTGGACCCTGGCCCTGATGCTCCGCTGTGTTGGACTATTCCCTGTGCAGCCTCTCATGTACTTGCTGTGCACTTTGCCCTGAACACTGGCCCTGTTGTTCTGCTGTTTTGGACTCTTCCCTGTGCAGCTTCTCATGTACTTGCTGTGCATTTTGCCTTGGCCATTGGCCCTGTTGCTCTGCTGTTGTTGTGTGGCGTTTTAGGCTCCGACTGAATTTTCCCGACTCATGCCCTTATATATGTACAATTCATGTTGCCCTTATATAGGCATAGAAATCAAGCCCTTATTTAGGCATAGCCCATGCTACCCAAATACTGGCATGGCTACTTCCATCCGTTCACCAAACGTCATGATTTCTTGGAAAACCAGCTTCAGCCCTTAGGGACATCCCCTAGCTTGAATATTGATTTCTCCAAGAACTCAGTTAATTTTATAATGAACAACTATTCCCCAGGGGTTCATTCATGACGTTCATATGCGCGACTTTAGGTCAAACATGGCATTCCTAAACACATTCAAGGTATACATATGCCTTCACTTGCTATAGCAAGATACGGGGGTTCGAGCAGTTCGAAGACCTACTTGCCCGACGCAGCTCGCTACAGCAAGTGCGGAATAAAGCTGACTCTCCAGCTGCCCTTCTTTGCCAAAAATCTAGCTCCAGTGTTTCCGGCTTCCCTTGCGGGGTGTTGGGAAATTGAGTTCCGAGACAGACATACCAGACCTCCTTCATTCTAAAGGTATGGAGCTGATAAGAACCTAGAGAAATCTTTAGTAGATTCTTGGCAAATACAAAACCTATGCTAAACAAGACTTACTTCTTCCCTCGTACTAGACATAGGTTAGGTACATTGGGGTAGGCGTATTTTAGAAGCACCAGTGGAGTATTTTAGTCTATGTTATTTATGTATTTATTTTTATATGGCTTAGAAACCATTCAATGCTCTCTCAGTATTATTTCATATTACTGTTTACACTGTACTCATTACACTTTGCAGTCTGCATAACGATTGTAGCAGTTCACCTCTCTTGCATGAGAAAGAAGACTGTTCAATAAACCTTTTATTGAAAACGCCCGTCTCACTATTTCTCTGCAAACTCTGTAGAAACGAAGCATGCAAGATTGACTGAATGAAATACTTATCTATTGTTTCTACGACTCTGAAGATATTTTCCAGTCCTAGGGAAACAAAGGTGTCATTTTTATGCGGTAGTCAGAAACTAATCCCTTCTTGTGTATTCGAGAAAGTTTCTAGTGACCTCTGAGCTAGCTGGCACTCACAATTAAGTTTAGTATATTCGATAGAGACCTACTGACCTAAGTCGTACATCAAATCTATAGGATATATTATTCCAATGTGCAGAGGCTATTGGAAATATAGGAACTACTCTACATCGCACCCAACATTTGGTAAGGCACTAATTTAATGCTAGATACTAAAGTAACTCAGTTGTGCTTTTCTCAGAGACCCCTTTTTCCGTAAATACTCAAATAGACGTCTGGAGTGGGTAAAAGGAAAATATCCACCATAGCTGAGTAGGACGAAAAATCCTATGTATTAGTTTTTGGTTTGTTCAACGTTGAAAGATACAGTGTTCCAAAATATTGGGCACCTTATCTTTGTTTCCTTGAAACTTGCTCTGCAAACTTTCAGTCAACAAAATGTCCCTCAATAATAATACCGAGGACGGTGGAGCTACAGGCGACAACGCCGTACAAACGTTAAAATTTACAGGTCTCCAAGAGACCGACGAAGATGACATAAGCATTCCAGAAAATTTAAAGGAAAGCCATCACTATAAAACTCATACGAAGTGGCCTATTAGCAAGAGGTGGAAGGGTAGTTTTTGTGATAAAGGCACATGAATATCACCAGACTGAGTTATTCTATTTGTAGATAATCTTCCCTGAAGCAGATCCAAGAACACAAGTGTTTCACTTCTACAAAGAAGATGAACCACCAACGGAATGCATTCCTTCCGAGGATATGGAATTTCCATTAACATACCATGAGCATCCACTGACGGATCAGCACAGCCTGCTAGGGGGGGTAAACAAACTTATAGTGCTGCATGCGAGATCGTTAAAGGTCGTTGGCGCAACGACAAATTCTGACCAATGGTCAGTAAACCACAATCTCTAGGAGATTTTACAGCTCAGCGAGCTGCACTACAAGCATTCGAGATGGCGCTTGAAAATACTGATCGCGAATTCCCCATACTCATAGTGTGCGATTCGTATTACTGTGTTCAATCTTACAATGAATACTTTCAGAACTGGATTCAAAATGGTTACAAAGATGCAAAAGGTGGCACAATCAAGCATAAATTGCTTTGGGAACAAGTAGTTCAGTTACGATAAGGACTACAAAACACTCACGTGATACATACACTGAGACATCAACGTGATGGCGTTCACGTTGCAGGGAATTCATTGGCTGATGAAGCAGCGAAGGCAGCTGTGCAAACGGCTTAAGTAGCTGCAATCACTCGTTCAAAAATAAAAATAGATGTCGAAATAATGCTAGTTGTCAATGCCACAAGCAAAGGCAGCGGTGCAGCGCTACCTAACAAGTTTCAACTCAAATACTCATACATAATTGACGCAGACTCTGTTCCTTTTCCTCGAATACCTGGAGTGGGGGACAGAGTAATTCCAAACAGGAAACGTAGAGTAGCTTTGATACATGAAGCACATTTGGGAGATAATACTTGGCAGCCTGCACAGCAAACCCCGAAAAACTGCCTAGACTCTGCTGATGAAGGACAATATTCCTGAAATACCGGTGTCCAGAGTTGGCCTGCAACTTTGCCTTTACACTTCAGAATCTACGAAAAGTGCACACGCTTCAAAGAACTGCATTTACCATGATCTCTTGGGGTATACCCGCTGGTGGGTGGAGTAGAGTGCGACCTATGGACTTTCACTTAATATGGCTCCATCGAGCCACACGAGCTGACGAGCTCAGGTTATGCACCTACTTGCCGTGAGAGGTACCAGACCCGATAAGACTTGGCAGCCTGCACAGCAAACCCCGAAAAACTGCCTGTACTCTGCTGATGAAGGACAATAATCCTGAAACACCGGTGTCCAGAGTTGGCCTGCAACTTTGCCTTTACACTTCAGAGTCTACGAAAAGTGCACACGCTTCAAAGAACTGCATTTACCATGATGCTCTTGGGGTATACCCGCTGGTGGGTGGAGTAGAGTGCGACCTATGGACTTTCACTTAATATGGCTCTATCGAGCCACACAAGCTGACAAGCTCAGGTTACGCACCTACGCGCCGTGAGAGGTACCAGACCCGATAATACTTGGCAGCCTGCACAGCAAACCCCGAAAAACTGCCTATACTCTGCTGATGAAGGACAATAATCCTGAAACACCGGTGTCCAGAGTTGGCCTGCAACTCTGCCTTTACACTTCAGAATCTACGAAAAGCGCACACGCTTCAAAGAACTGCATTTACCATGATGTTCTTGGGGTATACCCGCTGGTGGGTGGAGTAGAGTGTGACCTATGGACTTTCACTTAATATGGCTCCATCGAGCCACACGAGCTGACGAGCTCAGGTTACGCACCTACGCGCCGTGAGAGGTACCAGACCCGATAATACTTGGCAGCCTGCACCGCAAACCCCGAAAAACTGCCTATATTCTGCTGATGAAGGACAATAATCCTGAAACACCGGTTTCCAGAGTTGGCCTGCAACTTTGCCTTTACACTTCAGAATCTACGAAAAGCGCACACGCTTCAAAGAACTGCATTTACCATGATGCTCTTGGGGTATACCCGCTGGTGGGTGGAGTAGAGTGCGACCTATGGACTTTCACTTAATATGGCTCCATCGAGCCACACGAGCTGACGAGCTCAGGTTACGCACCTACGCGCCGTGAGAGGTACCAGACCCGATAATACTTGGCAGCCTGCACGGCAAACCCCGAAAAACTGCCTATACTCTGATGAAGGACAATAATCCTGAATCACCGGTGTCCAGAGTTGGCCTGCAACTTGGCCTTTACACTTCAGAATCTACGAAAAGCGCACACGCTTCAAAGAACTGCATTTACCATGATGCTCTTGGGGTATACCCGCTGGTGGGTGGAGTAGAGTGCGACCTATGGACTTTCACTTAATATGGCTCCATCGAGCCACACGAGCTGACGAGCTCAGGTTACGCACCTATGCGCCGTGAGAGGTACCAGGCCCGATAATACTTGGCAGCCTGCACAGCAAACCCTGAAAAACTGCCTATACTCTGATGAAGGACAATAATCCTGAAACACCAGTGTCCAGAGTTGGCCTGCAACTTTACCTTTACACTTCAGAATCTACGAAAAGCGCACACGCTTCAAAGAACTGCATTTACCATGATGCTCCTGGGGTATACCCGCTGGTGGGTGGAGTAGAGTGCGACTTATGGACTTTCACTTAATATGGCTCCATCGAGCCACATGAGCTGACGAGCTCAGGTTACGCACCTACGCGCCGTGGGAGGTACCAGGCCCGATAATACTTGGCAGCCTGCACCGCAAACCCCGAAAAACTGCCTATATTCTGCTGATGAAGGACAATAATCCTGAAACACCGGTTTCCAGAGTTGGCCTGCAACTTTGCCTTTACACTTCAGAATCTACGAAAAGCGCACACGCTTCAAAGAACTGCATTTACCATGATGCTCTTGGGGTATACCCGCTGGTGGGTGGAGTAGAGTGCGACCTATGGACTTTCACTTAATATGGCTCTATCGAGCCACACAAGCTGACGAGCTCAGGTTACGCACCTACGAGCCGTGAGAGGTACCAGACCCGATAATACTTGGCAGCCTGCACAGCAAACCCCGAAAAACTGCCTATACTCTGATGAAGGACAATAATCCTGAATCACCGGTGTCCAGAGTTGGCCTGCAACTTGGCCTTTACACTTCAGAATCTACGAAAAGCGCACACGCTTCAAAGAACTGCATTTACCATGATGCTCTTGGGGTATACCCGCTGGTGGGTGGAGTAGAGTGCGACCTACGGACTTTCACTTAATATGGCTCCATCGAGCCACACGAGCTGACGAGCTCAGGTTACGCACCTATGCGCCGTGAGAGGTACCAGGCCCGATAATACTTGGCAGCCTGCACAGCAAACCCTGAAAAACTGCCTATACTCTGATGAAGGACAATAATCCTGAAACACCGGTGTCCAGAGTTGGCCTGCAACTTTACCTTTACACTTCAGAATCTACGAAAAGCGCACACGCTTCAAAGAACTGCATTTACCATGATGCTTCTGGGGTATACCCGCTGGTGGGTGGAGTAGAGTGCGACTTATGGACTTTCACTTAATATGGCTCCATCGAGCCACATGAGCTGACGAGCTCAGGTTACGCACCTACGCGCCGTGGGAGGTACCAGGCCCGATAATACTTGGCAGCCTGCACAGCAAACCCCGAAAAATGCCTAGACTCTGCTGATGAAGGACAATAATCCTGAAACACCGGTGTCCAGAGTTGGCCTGCAACTTTACCTTTACACTTCAGAATCTACGAAAAGCGCACACGCTTCAAAGAACTGCATTTACCATGATGCTTCTGGGGTATACCCGCTGGTGGGTGGAGTAGAGTGTGACTTATGGACTTTCACTTAATATGGCTCCATCGAGCCACATGAGCTGACGAGCTCAGGTTACGCACCTACGCGCCGTGGGAGGTACCAGGCCCGATAATACTTGGCAGCCTGCACAGCAAACCCCGAAAAATTGCCTAGACTCTGCTGATGAAGGACAATAATCCTGAAACACCGGTGTCCAGAGTTGGCCTGCAACTTTGCCTTTACACTTCAGAATCTACGAAAAGCGCACACGCTTCAAAGAACTGCATTTACCATGATGCTCTTGGGGTATACCCGCTGGTGGGTGGAGTAGAGTGCGACCTATGGACTTTCACTTAATATGGCTCCATAGAGCCACACGAGCTGACGAGCTCAGGTTACGCACCTACGCGCCGTGAGAGGTACCAGACCCAATAATACTTGGCAGCCTGCACAGCAAACTCCGAAAAACTGCCTATACTCTGCTGATGAAGGACAATAATCCTGAAACACCGGTGTCCAGAGTTGGCCTGCAACTTTGCCTTTACACTTCAGAATCTACGAAAAGCGCACACGCTTCAAAGAACTGCTATTACCATGATGCTCTTGGGGTATACCCGCTGGTGGGTGGAGTAGAGTGCGACCTATGGACTTTCACTTAATATGGCTCTATCGAGCCACACGAGCTGACGAGCTCAGGTTACGCACCTACGAGCCGTGAGAGGTACCAGACCCGATAATACTTGGCAGCCTGCACAGCAAACCCCGAAAAACTGCCTATACTCTGATGAAGGACAATAATCCTGAATCACCGGTGTCCAGAGTTGGCCTGCAACTTGGCCTTTACACTTCAGAATCTACGAAAAGCGCACACGCTTCAAAGAACTGCATTTACCATGATGCTCTTGGGGTATACCCGCTGGTGGGTGGAGTAGAGTGCGGCCTATGGACTTTCACTTAATATGGCTCCATCGAGCCACACGAGCTGACGAGCTCAGGTTACGCACCTATGCGCCGTGAGAGGTACCAGGCCCGATAATACTTGGCAGCCTGCACAGCAAACCCTGAAAAACTGCCTATACTCTGAAGAAGGACAATAATCCTGAAACACCGGTGTCCAGAGTTGGCCTGCAACTTTACCTTTACACTTCAGAATCTACGAAAAGCGCACACGCTTCAAAGAACTGCATTTACCATGATGCTCCTGGGGTATACCCGCTGGTGGGTGGAGTAGAGTGCGACTTATGGACTTTCACTTAATATGGCTCCATCGAGCCACATGAGCTGACGAGCTCAGGTTACGCACCTACGCGCCGTGGGAGGTACCAGGCCCGATAATACTTGGCAGCCTGCACAGCAAACCCCGAAAAATTGCTTAGACTCTGCTGATGAAGGACAATAATCCTGAAACACCGGTGTCCAGAGTTGGCCTGCAACTGCCTTTACACTTCAGAATCTACGAAAAGCGCACATGCTTCAAAGAACTGCATTTACCATGATGCTCTTGGGGTATACCTGCTGGTGGGTGGAGTAGAGTGCGACCTATGGACTTTCACTTAATATGGCTCCATCGAGCCACAAAAGCGGACGAGCTCAGGTTACGCACCTACGTGCCGCGAGAGGTAACAGACCCGATAATACTTTGCAGCCTGCACAGCAAACCCCGAAAAACTGCCTAGACTCTGCTAATGAAGGACAATAATCCTGAAACACCGGTGTCCAGAGTTTGCCTGCAACTTTGCCTTTATACTTCAGAATCTACGAAAAGCGCACACGCTTCAAAGAACTGCATTTACCATGATGCTCTTGGAGAATACCCGCTGGTGGGTGGAGTGGAGTACGACCTATGGACTTTCACATTTGGGAGAGGGTCTAATACATCAAGGGATCTCTAAAACAATACTAGAACTAAAGGAGACATACTGGTGGCCAGGGATGAATGCCAACATTCACACATTTGCAATTAATTGCCATGACTGCAACAGAGATCGCAGCAGAGAACGCCACCAGATACCTGACTACAGTGTAGCCAGCCCAGTACAGACACCATTGTTAGACAGCATTAGACTATCTACATGCAGACGTCCCTATGGACCGATGCGGTGCCACAAATATCAAGACGAGATTCATTTGGATGTGGCATCAGCGCTCGGCTGACGCTCGAACTGTTATAAAAGATTTTCGAGTCTTTATCGGCAAATATGCAGTCGGCACACTACATTCTGACCAGGGTCCTGCGTTTAGCTCTCCAGCTTACAAGGAGGCCGTGGCCAAATTGGGCGTTGCATTGCGGTACTCTAGTCCATTCCATCTTGAGGGAAATTCGGTAATGGATAGAAAAAACTGGGAAATAAAGCAATCAATAAGGCTCGGGTGACGGATGGGTCTAACATCAAATTAGTGTCTAACGTAGTCTTAATATTCTGCCAAGAGGTTCTCTAGGGGGAATCACTCCATATGAAGTCCTCTTTGGGACCAGAAGGATAATATCGGACATTGATTGTCAGACTTCAGTGGTAGACAAAAAACCCTTTGATATCAAAGATCGTTTGGCTGTTTTGTAGGACTTAAATGAAATAAGAATGAAACAAAGTAACGTGTTCCTGAAGCCAACAACTAGTGAAGAGAAACCGACCGTCCCAGCAAGGCCTGTCTGGATTCCAAAGATTGGAGATCTAGTCAGAGAAAAGATCGCAGACAAGAAGGAATTTGGGCCTTTCTACAGACAACCAGTACCTGTCATAGCAATCCACGGATCAAGAGCAGTATTACTGCCGCCCCAAGCTGGTAAAAAGGAGAATAGGTTTGTATCCATCGACCTGGTAAAACCACATCATGTGGCCGATCATAAGCTATAGGCCAAGTGGACTCCACCGATGTAGCAGACACTCTAATCTGGCTACTATCCAAGAGGTTCAAACTGAGAGACTCATCACCTTTAAAAAATCTGCAGTGCGAATTGAAGGACTAAGCAACAAAGCTATGGAACTTGTACCTCTTGAATACCAACTAACAGTTCGTCAAGAAACACCTGTCTACAATGAAATAGCATCTGACTATACAAATGTAACAAGGGATCAAGTGGTTCCAGCGATTTCAACCAATCCTGATGCAATCCCTACAATTGACAGAATTGCCTCTGGCTATTTCATTAACTTTGATACGTTTTCCGAGGATCCCAGCGAACCTGAAAAGACACCAGTAAAAAGATCTTTGAAAGAACAAGCAACAAACCTTTTTCGTCAAGGAGTTCTCCAACCCCAGCACCGGCAACAACGACATCACTCCATCACAAGACCTCTGCGACTCCCTCGCCTCATTCTTCCACCGCAATATCGCCGACATCCATAACAGCTTCAGCGCACCACCCACACACCCCACCGTCGAACCAACGCCCCCCACCACCACCCTCTGCACCTGGACCACAGTGACCACAGAGGACACAGCCCGCACGATGAACACCATGCACTCTGGATCACCGACCGACCCCTGCCCACACCACGTCTTCAACAAGGCCGACTCCACCATCGCACCACAACTCCGGAACATCATCAACACCTCCTTCAACACCGCCACCTTCCCGGAGAGCTGGAAGCACGCCGAGCTCGGCACCCTACTAAAAAAAACGACAGCGGACCCCACCGACCTCAAAAACTTCCGCCCCATCTCGCTCCTCCCTTTTCCTGCGAAAGTCATCGAGAAGATCGTCAACAAACAGCTGGCCGCCTTCCTCGAGATGAACGGATCCCTCGACCCCTCGCAGTCCGGTTTCAGAGCCAACCACAGCACCGACACCGCCCTCATCGCAGCCACCGACGACATCCGAGCCCTGCTCGACAACGGGGAAACTGCTGCCCTCATCCTCCTGGACCTCTCTGCAGCGTTCGACGCGATCTGCCACCGCACCCTAGTTCAATGCCTCAGCAACATCGGCATCCAAGAGAAGGCACTGAAGTGGATCACCTCGTTCCTCGCCGGAAGAAGACAGAGAGTCCGCCTCTCCCCGTTTTGATCCGAGGCCACCGAAGTCATCTGCGGCGTTCCGCAAGGATCTTCACTTAGCCCCACCCTCTTCAACGTCTACATGAGACCTCTTGCAGCCATCACACGCCAACACAACCTCAACATCATCTCCTACGCCGACAACACCCAGCTGATCCTCTCCCTCACCAGGGACCCCGACACCGCCAGGACCTGCCTACACGAAGGGATGAAAGACGTCGCCGAGTGGATGAAGAACAGCCGCCTGAAACTGAACTCAGACAAGACGGAAGTCCTCATCCTGGGACCTGGGCACCGCACCCAGGCCAACCGACCATGCACGCAACCTGGGCTTCATCCTGGACTCTTCCCTCTCGATGACCAGACAAGTCAACGCCGTCTCCTCATCGTGCTTCAACACCCTGCGTATGCTCCGAAAGATCTTCCGTTGGATCCCGACCGAAACCAGGAAGATGGTCACCCAGGCCCTTGTCACCAGTCGACTGGACTACGGAAACACCCTCTACGCTGGAACCACAGCCAAGCTACAGAAAAGACTCCAACGCATCTAGAACGCCTCCGCCCGACTCATCCTGGACATCCCCCATCGCAGCCACATCTCCGGCCACCTGAAAGACCTGCACTGGCTCCCCGTCAACAAGAGGATCACGTTCCGCCTCCTCACCCACGCACACAAATCTCTCCACGACCTGGGCCCCAAGTACCTCAACGACCGCCTGACCTTCTGCACGCCCACCCGCCAACTACGGTCCACCAGCCTCGCCCTCGCTGCCGTACCACGCATCCGAAGAGCCACCGCCGGTGGAAGATCCTTCTCCTACCTGGCTGCCAAAACATGGAACTCCCTCCCCATCCACCTTCGGCTGACCCAGGACCACCTCGCCTTCAGGAGACAACTCAAGACCTGGCTGTTCGAGCAGTAGCATCCCCCTCCCCCCAAGCGCCTTGAGACCCTCCCGAGTTAGTAGTGCGCTATACAAGTGATATGATTGATGATTGATTGATTCATCACCTGGAAAAGACTTATCTGGTTTCACCATGGATTGAACTTTGGATTGTGTTGGGTGTGCTTTATCTTCTACTTTGGTTGACTTTGGTAATAACTTTGGGAATGCTGATAAATGGAAGATATGTTAAAAGGGCATAGCAAGTAACAACATCAACTTACTCCTCAAGCCACACAAATCGTCCCATCGTGAACAAAGAGACTTGTCATCAGTGAACATCACAGCCATTCCTATACCTGGTAGGATAACTTGGGACAGAACTGATTATGACATTTTGTTGAAGATTCCACACCAGTTCAAGATTTCTTTGAATTACTTTGTTTCATCTAGTACCTTTTCTGATGATTGGGACTTCGAGACTGTTAATAATATGATGTCAGACTTAGAAATGTCTGCAAAGTTTACAAATCATGAATATTTAGAAGGTTCATCAGATTATGAACAAATGTATTGTTATAATCACTATGGTCACTATTTTTTGCACAAGTCTGCAAACCCTAGAAATGTACTGAAGTATAACCAATGGGAACATTGTCCTACGCCACCAAAGGGTAACTCAAAAACATTTTTGGAAAAATGTCCATACTTTTCAGGTTTTAATACTTCAAATCCAGAATCATTTTACTTTAAAATGTCAATAAGACAGGAATGAAAAGTATGTTGACCAATACCAAACAAATTTATTCTGCAGCCTTTTATTCTTAGCTGTCTTCATTAGGTTTCAACTTTTGGAAAGACAACATTGAGACAAAAACTGCCTGGGGCACAAAAGACTGGCAAGTGCAGGGATTAGAAGCCTTATTTAGAGCCGGCATCATCCCATTGCAAATTACGTTTTTGAATGACACTGTCCAACAGACGTCTTGTCTTGGGTTAGCCAAGATAAAAGACTTAAACAATCCGACTACACCTACACCTACACCTGATAGTAGTAACACTTCAGAGGGGGAGGTCGACGTACATACTATTTTGCATCTCAACACAACAGATCCAGATTGGAAAAAATGGTTATTCTGGCCCACAGATACAAATACCTGTCAGGATAGATTCCTGAATAAAACAGAAGGGTTGACATTCACTATGTCAGATCAGAGATATGTTCAGAGACAGCATCCAGGAATAGTAACAACATACAGTGTAGGAAAACTGTGCCTTGAATGGTTACATAGATCTACACTCAAGGATGTAAACAACACTTATATTTGCTTAAAGATGGCACTGATCTTAGGGAATTCTTGCTAGGACCAAGAACACCGCATCATAAACGTTATATATAAGTCGGTATCTATGCATTGTATAATGAAGCATGGAAGATTACTCAAGCAGAGACTGCAGAACGAATACGAGAAATTGATCGTATTAATTTAGAGAAAAATCTCTCTGTAGTTGACAATGGGTTAACGACTCTGTCATCCAGGATATATTCTTTGGACAGCATAGTATTCTCTGCCATAGACATCATGGAACAGGACTTGGTCATGTTGCAATATGGTCAGTCGCAATTACATTCTATCATGCTATTAGGCTGGATGTTACAAAACCTTCATTTAGGCTATGTGCCTCGGCGTTTAATCATATAGCAGGACCGGAGGCTTCTGATTATGCTGTCTCAATTTCATTACTGAACTCACAGCAGCCAATCAAAGTAAAACTACACAATGTAAAAAACATGATTACCCATGAGGTTTTGAACCACTCCTCCTTATCACAGCCAATGGCAACATCACAAAGTATACAAAATAGAGAGGCACCATCCTGGCTTCCTCTTTCTTTGCTGCTCCGCAGCCCAGAAAAGTGCCTCTCCATTTTGTCTAATTGATTAATGTGTGTTAAGGTTTTATATTACTGTTTGCAGGTTTCTCCTTTGTTTTGGGGAAGTGTGTATACTTTGCCACAAGTGTTTTGCACTGTTTTGGTTTTTCTCGATTTAATTAGGCCGAGTTAATCGTATTGACCCGAGCGCTTCTCAGTTTTCAACTTCTTTGCGCGCTCTTACTTGTTTTTCTTCCCCTTTGATGCAAGCGTGTGTTGCGCTTTAGGTCCCTCTCTCGCTGTGTACCACCTGCTGCCGCAGGCTTTGCTGGTTGCGATCGTGCGCGTGATCGGAGGGACTTGGCCCCCCTCAGGGAGCGAGTTACACGCCGGAACCCTGCCAAGCCTCTAGCCTGCGTCTCGGGAGCCAGCACGTGACTAAGTGCGCGCGCAGCTCCCTTCTCCTTGCCGGCCCACGCCCTGCCCCAGGCTGAAGCGGGGATTAACGCAGCAGGCCCAGAAGCCAGTTCGGGCTAATTTTCAAGACAGATAAGGCAGCGTTTGGGGCTCAGGAATCACTGAACTTTAACTCTTGTGCTCCCAGAAGAGCTGGAGCATAATTTTGGAACCCCTTTTCTGCTTTAAAGATAGGGGCTATCTCCCTCCATTATTCCTAGATAGGGCTACATATTAAATGATTTATTCATTTCCTTGCTGAATTTAGTACTTATACCTTGGCTCCTTGGCCCCGGCATTGCTCCCGACCGACGCCTACCTTCCTGTGGGCTGGAAAACTGTGCTTACCACTGGGGAATTGATTGGAATATTATATTATATTCTCTGGAAATATGGAGGACTGCTAGTTCTACCAAAAGGAGGTGGCTACGTGTGAGGACCAGGGTGATGAAGAATACTATTATGATGAGTGAATGGATGATGTGATTGATAAAAAGTTGGACGCTAAGCTGGATAAGGCCCTTCTACTGCTCTGTTGCCTATTACACAGAAGTTGCAATTGCTGGCACCCCTCCACCCCCCCTTCGTGGTCTCCCTCTACCCCTGTATCCCTTCCAGCTCCTGAGAACCCTGGTCTCTCCTGGCTGCACGCTCATACTTATTTCAAGCTCTGCAAGTCCAAAGAGCAACCCCAGGACGGTGCCCTGGCCCCTTCCCCTCCACGTTCATCTCCCATCCTGATCCCTGACACCACGACCGACACCGACACCGACACCGACACAGACTCATCTCAGGAGTCTAGACCACGCAAATGCGCATAGAAATGCAAACACTCCAAGTCTCCCATCTAGCCCTCCCCCTTTATGTTTGACCCTTCAGATATCATCCACCCTAGGTCAGCGGATTGGGTCCCCCCTGCTGATGCTGACTATATGCAGATCCATTTATGCAAAAGTTTAAGGATGTGAGGGCTCGCCTGACATCTGAATGCCCCCGTCCTGATCTGGCCCATAAGGTGGCGCTCACCCCGGACATAGACTCTTCCATGACCACTTTCCTCAAAAAGTACAAAAGAAGACCCCAAGAAAGGGATTGACCGTGCCCTTCGTGCATGCCAAAATAAGGTATTAGACCTGTTAGGTCCGCTTGCCAAAATTCTGGAGTTGGCCCTCCAGACACAAGAGATGGGGGCGGCGATTCACCCCGAGGTCCTGGCTGGATGGGCACAAAGAGCCGTATGTAGGCTGGGTAATGCTAACTACTCATTGGCGTCCGAATGGTGCAAATCTGTCCTGCTTAGAATTGATCCTCAGTTGGTGGAGCTGGCCTCCTCGGAACCGGGGCCTTTGGCTGACGGGCAGCTTTTTGGCGATAAATTTGTGAAAGACATAGCCAAATTTTTGAGCACCTTCGCTTCACTGGATAAGTCACAATCCTCCCTTAAGAGAGTGTTTCACCAGGTCTCTGGTAGGGCCGGCCGTGGCAGAGGATGCGTGACCGGCTACTACACTAACCCCAGTCCTCAGAGAGGTGCAGAGGTTACACTCAGGAGCCCAACCAGGCAGGCTTCTACCCCTCCAGTTCTCGTGGCTACAGGGGTCGCTTCAACAGAGGTGTTAACCGTGGATACAAAAACGTTGACTCTCAATCATCTGGTAAGTCCTGTGTACCCATCACTTCCCCTAGGGGGCAGGATGTTGCATTTTGTTGTCAATTGGACAAATCTTATCACAGATATGTGGATCCTTCCGACTGTTCAGGATTATCATATAAAGTTTCTGGATGTCCCCAGTCAAGGGTGTCCTCCTTGTCCTCTCCTTTTTTCCCTTCAAGAGCAGATTTTTTAGACTCCGAGTTGCAGGAGCTTTTGGCCAAATGGGCTATTGTCATAAGACCCTTCATTCCCGAAGGATTTTGCAGCAACGTATTTTTGGTTCAAAAGAAAGGAGGAGGTCAATGGTTGGTTTTGAATCTCAGGGATTTCAACCCTTATGTTGTCTACAGGCATTTCAAGATGGAGGGTATCCATCTTCTGAGAGATCTTCTGCTGGAGAAGGATTGGATGGTCCGGCTGGACCTAAAAGATCACACGGTTCCAGTTTGCCCCTCACATCAAAACTTATTGCAATTTCAATGGAAAGGGCAATGGTTCTGGGTGTTCACCAAACTCCTGAAGCCAGTAGTGTCCCGTTATTGGGAACTGGGAGTGTGACTCATTGTGTATCTGGACGATATCCTACTTCTGGTGCAGGATAAGACTCTTCTCCTCACTCATTTGGAGTGGACAATGTCCCCGTTGCACGATCTGGGGTTCGTGATAAACCTCAAGAAGTCTTTATTAATCCCCAGTCATCAGATAGAATTTCTGGGATTTCGAATAAATTCAGTCTCTTCCCAACTTCTTCTTCCTCTGAGCATGATCATGTGTATCAACTGGGAAATCAGATCAACTCTGTCCAAACAGATGATTTTGTTGAGGGTTCTGGCGAGTATAGTGCCTCAAAATGTATTACATCTACAAGAAATTCCATTACGACCATCTCATTCCCTTGTCTCTGGAAGCTCGAGAGGAGCTTTGCTGGTGGCTGGAGCACATGACAGCCTCGAATGGTCGGGCAATCTTCAGCACGGCCCCAGACGTGGTGGTCGAGTCCGACGCCAGCCGATGGGGCTGGGTGCTCGATGTGGAGACTTTGCCACAGGCGGACATTGGCCCGCGGAAGAGTTGCACATCAACTGCCTTGAACTCTTAGCAGGGTCTTTTGCAATCCGGTCCATATCCCCTCTGAAGAGCAATTGTTGTATCCTCCTCCGGATGGACAATGCGTCGGCAGTGAGATATATCAATCGCCTAGAAGGGACCAGGTCACGCTTGTTGGTCAACATAGTGAAGGAGTTTGGGCACATCTGCCTGGATCACAAGATCACTGACATAGCTGAATACCTTCCGGGGAAGCTCAATCAGGTGGCGGATTAGAACTCCACGTTCCCCAGGGACTACAGCGATTGGAGGCTTCACCCCGATTTGTTTGCGCAGATCATGAGTATGCGAGGATCATTCAAGATAGACCTATTTGCCTCTCGCCTCAATGCTCAGCTCCCTTAGTTCTTCAGTTGGACACCAGACCAGATGGCGAAGGGAACGGATGTGTTCCTTCACCATTGGGGGCAACAGAGGAACTATGCGTTTCCACGTTTGCCTCGATCCCCTGAGTGGCGGCCTTTGTCCATTGGCAGACGGCCTCAATAGTGTTAGTGACACCGTGTGGAAGACTCAGTCGTGGTTTCTCACCCACTATTGGAGTTGTCTGTGGATGTTCTGTTTCAACTTCCGATTTTCCCAACGCTTTCCCAGGACCCAGTCGGGGTTTGCCATCCACTGGTCCTGCAGCAACAACTAACTCTAATGGTGTGGGCGCTTTTAGGAGACATGAGAGCATTACAGGCCTTTCACAGGCGGCTGCTAGCGTCATACAGCAGGCTTGGGCTCCATCCACCTGAAAGCGATATTCAGCTTCCTGGAAGAGATGGGTGGGTTGGTGCCTTCAACGGCAGTTGGATCCTGTGGGATCAGATGTGAATGAGATTTTAAACTTCTTCTCTGAGTGTGCAGAGTCAGGCCTTGCATACAGATCAGTTAACAACTTCAGGTCCGCTATCTCAGCAGGTCACGATCTTATTGATGGTAAACCCGTGGGGATGCATCCTCTGGTTTGTAAATTGCTTAAAGGTGTTAGAGTGGCTAATCCACCTCATCCCAGGTATTCAACCTTATGGGATGTTTCTAAGGTCCTTTCCCGCCTGGAATCTTGGCCAAATAATGCAGAACTTTCATTGAAGCAGTTATCTGCCAAACTCACCATGTTACTATGTCTCATCTCCTGTCGCAGAGTATCTGATGTGCAAGCTTTAGATCTTGCAGGCAGAATGTTTACATCACATGGTGTTTCTTTTGCAATCACGAGACGGACAAAGACTATGTCAAGTTCAGTGGAGTTTCCTTCTTTCCCTCACAATAATAAATTATGTGTCCTGCAATGTTTGAAATATTATGAGGAGCGTACTCTTGCACATAGGTCTGACCCGTTGGGTCAGTTGTTAATATCAGTTCAAAAAACTTTCAAGCCAGTCTCTGCTGCCACCTTGGCTAGGTGGGTCAGGTGGGTGATGTCAGAAGCAGGTATTGATATTTCTGTTTACGGTGCCCATTCTGCGAGAGGAGCTATGGCCTCCAAGGAGTATATGTTGGGATCTCGTTTGGAAGACATCCTAAAAGCAGCTGACCGGTCTACAGATTCTATGTATAAAGTTTTCTATTACAAGCCTATCTCTCATGTTTCTTCTGTTGTTATTGATGAGCTTTGAACCAGCATAATCAGGAGCCTCCTGTCCTGCTATAGAATACAACATTTTCCAGCTATCGCGATAAGAAATTGAGACGGCATAATCCTCGCCTCTGTATCCTTAATAGAATCTAAAATTCGGGTTGCGATAACTGGAAAATGTTGTATTTCTTTCTATCATGCTATTAGGCTAGAAGTTACAAAACCTTTGTTCATTCAGGCCATGTGCCTTGGCGTTTAATCAATACTACGTCCTGTTTTCAGAATCCAATCTCACTGAAAAACAGATCAAACTGGCACAGAGGGGAGAAGACTATCTGGTGCTGAGCATTGAAAAACTGGAAAGATTGCCATTTACAGTCGCTGAAAAGCCAGCAATTGAATGGATAATACACAGAACAATCACTCTGCCTGTTACAATTTTCTATTTTTAGTGTTGCTTAAAACATATACCAGCAGTCAAATATGAAAGGTTGGGTAAAGAATACATCAAGACATCCTGGGAATTACCATACACACACAGATGTTGGAGTGGGGGGAAAGAAGTGTTTCTTAGTGGTAAAAATTGTGAAAACGCAATAAGAGGTTCGCACCTTTGTCAGGGTATTAATTTAAACGGGGCCTGCGATGGTTCCTCTAACAACTTATCCTGCAACCTGCAAGGTTCACCAGCTGCAGTGATTGATCTGATTTTTGGACAACTTTCTAATGGAAGTTACCTCATGTTGAATGATCACAGCTGCTGTGTCATGTTGCCAGGTTTACCCTATCTCGTGTGTCACCAGGGTCACATGCTGTATGTAAATTGTTTCCTAAAACCAAGACAGACCGTCAGTCGCCGTTATGGCCTTCACTGAACATCTCTTCTTTATGCATTGATACTTTAAGGAGAATGAAAGTCATTCTTTTGCAAAAAACTGTGCCACTGACCGCGGCCAAAGAGACCTATGATCTGAAAGTCGCAAGGACTTCTGCTGAGATACATGCCCTCTTAACTACAAATTGCCCCATACATTTCTCAGAAATGTTGAGTCGCATCTTAAACATGTCTGATATGAGTGGTATTGTACATGTATTTAAGACAGTTTTTTCGGGACTGTTAGCACTCTTTAAAGCAACCATAGGAATATTTCCAAACTTTGTGCACTCTGTGTTTGGTGGATTGCCTCTCATTTTGGGACTCACTGCAGGGATACTATTTTTGCTCCTACGAAGTCCAGATCTGCTGGCGATGAAGTGTCTTGAGCACATCGTCCAAATTTTGGGATTAACTTGTTTAAGAGAATTAAATACCACATGGTTTCTGTCATTCAGACCATTTTGGCAAGATTGCATCTTACCTGTTCTACGCTGCCTGCTATGCGGAGGAGAATGCTTGTTAGACATCTGTCTCACACTCCCATCAGTCATGCCAACGGATGTTGATACTTTGCTTGAACCAGGAACAGCCCATGCACTGTGTTGTCCCCAGCGGCTACCAATTCTGATGACCGCATTCATTGAGATCTCACAGACGCAAAATGCTGACGGTGAGGTACGAGAGGAAACAGGCACACAGGTGCCTTCTTATTCGAACATTGCTAATGCGACCAATGCTGACGGCGATGCTTCACATCTATGTGCGGTTGATCTTCTTAACAAGGTAATCCAACTCTCACCTACAATGGTAGATGAATTCTTTACAGACTTAGAAGATTTTATGTTTTCTCTAAACAATAACACTGACTTTTGATTTGGCACACAGTGTTCTGAGAAACTCTGAATTCGAACTTCATTTTTCAAAACAAAGTTCTAACTTTGGGATTCGTTTTTCTATGATTAACTTTTTCTTTTTCCAAATTTGTACTTTTCATTTTTTCGCACAAAGTAATCTGCTTAAAGTAGAACTATTCATAGAGAACTAGAATTCCTTGAAAACTTCCAGAGACAATATTTGACATTGTCCACATTCATACAGTTTATGTAATCTGCTATGAAATGGTTTTGGCTTTTCTTTATTTACGAGCCATTTCATAAATGTATATTTTCGTGGATCATTCAGACAGCATTTACAAATGTCAACATATATGCTTGGAATGAAACATTGCTTTTAATGCGTACAGCACTAATGCGTTTTTTGTGTACAACCAGTACCATTGCAGTTTTATGTGTTGTGGGTGGGTTTTTAACACATCATGTTTAGATATGTTTAACGTGTTTAGAACTTAGTAATGCTGTACATAAGAAAGTGGAGTGGGTGTTGTGTGGCGTTTTAGGCTCTGATTGAAATTTCCTGATTCATGCCCTTATATAGCTACAATTCACGTAGCCCTTATATAGGCATAGAAATCAATCCCTTATCTAGGCATAGCCCATGCTACCCAAATACAGGCATGGCTACGTCCATCCGTTCACCAAACGTCACGACGATTTTTTGGAAAACCAGCTTAAGCCGTTAGGGACTTCTCCTTGCTTGAATATTGATTTCTCCAAGAACTCAGCTAGTTTTACACTGAACAACCATTCCCCAGGGGTTCATTCATGACGTTCATATGCCCGACTTTACGTCAAACATGGCATTTCTTAACACCTTCAAGGTATAAATAATATACCCTCTCTTGCTATAGCAAGATACGGTGGTTCGGAGCAGTTCAAAGACCTACTTGCCCGACGCAGCTCGCTACAGCAAGTGCCGAAGGAAGCCGGCTCTCCAGCTGACGCACTGATCAGGAAGATGCCCATCTCTGCGGAGAATCCAGCTCGAGTGTTTCCGGGTCCCCTTGCGGGGCGTTGGGAAATCGAGTCCTGAGACAGAGATACCAGACCTCCTTCTTTCTAAAGGTATGGAGCTGATAAGAACCTAGAGAAACCTTTGGTAAATTCTTGTCAAAAACAAAACCTATGCTAAACAATTCTTACTTCTTCCCTCGTACTAGACCTAGGTTAGGTACATTGGGGTAGGCGTACTTTAGAAGCACCAGTTGAGTATTTTAGTCTATATTATTTATGTATGTATTTTATATGGCTTAGAAACCATACAATGCTCTTACAGTATTATTTCATATTACTGTTTACACTGTACGCATTATACTTTGCAGTCTGCATAACGATTATAGCAGTTCACCTCTCTAGCATGAGAAAGAAGACTGTTCAATAAACCTTTATTGAAAATGCCTGTTTCACTATTTCTCTGCAAACTCTGTAGAAACGAAGCATACACGATTGACTAAGTGAAATGCTTATCCATTGTTTCTATGACTCTGAAGATATTTTCCAGTCCTAGGGAAGCAAAGTTGTCATGTTTATGCGGTTGTCAGAAACGAATCCCTTCTTGTGTATTCGAGAAAGTTTCGATTGACCTCTGAGCTAGCTGGCACTCACAATTGAGTTTAGTATATTCTATAGAGACCTACTGACCTAAGTCGTATATCAGATCTATAGGATATATTATTCCAATGCGCAGAGCCTATTGGGAATATAGAAACTACACTACACTGTGTTGGACTCTTCCCTGTGCAGCCTCTCATGTACCTGCTGTGCACCCTGAAATGGCCACTGGCCCTGTTGCTCTGCTGTGTTGGACTATTCCCTGTGCAGCCTCTCATGTACTTGCTGTGCACCCTGAACTGGCCACTGGTCCTGTTGCTCTGCTGTGTTGGACTATTTCCTGTTCAGCCTCTCATGTACTTGCTGTGAACTTTGCCCTGGACACTGGCCCTGTTGCTTTGCTGTGTTGGACTCTTCCCTGTGCAGCCTCTCATGTACTTGCTGTGCACCCTGAACTGGCCACTGGCCCTGTTGCTCTGCTGTGTTGGACTATTCCCTGTGCAGTTGTGCACCCTGAACTGGCCACTGGCCTTCCTGTTTTGCCCTTGCCTGTGCAGATTATCATGGATATGCTGTGCATTTTGTGCCTTGCTCTTCTCTGCTGTTGGTGCCTATCTATGCAACATGTGAATATAGACAGTTACTCCTGCTGTCTGTTTTGTCAGTGTCCTTACTGAATAAAGTTATCTTGGTGTGTGCATGTGTTTGGCTGTTCTTCATGCTCCATGGGGCACTTCAACATTGCTAAGGTCTTTGCTAGCCTATTCTTTTTTCACAGGGGTGACAGGGACTTCAGTTCTTTGTGACACTGATACTTGTGGCGTTGTTGCAGTTCTCATTTTCCAGGTATTCAATTGTTGGCCACATAGTTCACATGTCAGGTTGGGGTACACATACACTGACAGCATGTATGTGTGTGATTCCTTTCTGTGTGCCCAGCTGTGTATGTATATGGACATCTTGTGATGGTCCGTCATCCTGGTCCCATGGCCTACATGAGATGTGTGCTTGGGTTGTCAAGAGGTGTGCAGTCTGTTGGTATGTCCATACTGTTCTGTCTGACTCCTACTTGTTGTTTTAGTCACATGTGAGTGTGCAGAGTGTGTGACTGGCACATCAGTGTTGTGTTTGTTTGTTCATCCATGTGTCTTGATTCTGTTTGTGTAGACGGTGCAGACCTGCTGCTACACACTGCCATTGTGGTTGTGTTTCTCAGGCATAAGCTGCCTTTTTATCCTTCTGTATGGCATGGTGTGTGTGATGTACTGCCATCCCCTATGTGTGCATCTTGTGCCTACTCTTTGTGGGCCTGTACTCCCTCTAATTGTGTTTTGTGCATTCCTGCCATGTCCAATAATGACGTGCAGTACACTTCACTTGGATGTCGGCTGACCCATTGCTTTGTGTGTGTGTATGTGCCGCCTCATCACTTCATTTGTTACATTGTGCTTGGCTCCCACCGTCGCGGGGGCACTTGATGGCGGTACGCGTTGCTCCGTGGCAGACAAGAATTGACCTATGTTTGGCAATACTAATATGGCGTACGTGTTTGCCGCTGCTCGCGGGCGGAAAAATGCGTTTTTCCACACAGCCAGCACCACGGTGGTGCCACCAGCCGACATCCTAATGGACTCCTAATTGTTTTGAGAGTCCATCAAAAAATGCTAGCTATTTACATACAAAACATGATTATGCACTTTTAAATATCAGATGAGTTTGCTGATTCTCCTTTGAAACTGAATGTACTTTTTAAACACTATTTCACTATTTAGCTGATTGCTATGTATATGTATTTATCTCCTGTAGATTTTGATATGATTAAGTGTTCTTAAATAACTGTTTTAAATTATTGTAAGGCTGATAGCTGAAATAATGAAATTCATAAATTGTAAATTGTATTCCTGAAGAACCCAGCTGTTTAATAATGATTATGCAAAGAATGCACCAGAGCTCCGTTGTCACTGTCAATCTTGTTCTCTCCTTTTCATAAATCCTTTTTGTCAAAATAGAAAGTCAGTTAGTGGTGCAACATGATGATGTATGTACTATATCTTTTACTACAGGTACACATTGATATCTCATATTGTGGTATTATGCAAATCCCTTTAACCACTTCGCTGCGGGCCGATTCCCCCGCTGTGCTGGGGGGAGGGGAGGCGCGCACAGCGCCCCGGTGCTCATGACGAGCTCAGTTCGTCATTCGTCATGACCACGCTCGTTCCTTAGAACGCCCAGCACAGCAGAGGAATTAGGCCCCGCGTGTAAGCGTTCTAACGGTCATGACGAGCTCAGCTCGTCATGAGCACACGAGAACCGTGGCTCATGACGAGCTCAGCTCGTCATGAGTGTGGGAGGTGTTAAATCAGCTTTCCTCTAGTGATTAAACACCATGCCTGCTTCGGCGTTCTCACAGTGCTACAGATGGGCTGTTCTGGGATTGTTTTATATGGGTTCTTTAATAAAAGAGAATGTTGCATGAAAGTTCTCCAGAAGTGAGTAGTGAGTACTGGATGTAAAAAATGCAACAGCTGAAGTCTTTCAGTTATACTATCACATATTCCAGGCAAAACACCAATGTAACTTTAAAATACTGCTAATGGAAACCACAACAGTGCCAGCATATCTTCCTGGTAGAGTAGTACGCTCTAAAAAATAACATACAATGTCATGACATGACTTAGCATAATATAACATAACACAAAATAACATAGCAGCATAATATAACAAAATGGTGTTTTAATAACTTCTATAAAGTTGAATGATTTCTTTATGTGAAATGTATAAATATGCAATCATTATTGTTGAATCGACATCTGAAAATATGTGCTGCAGGACCTAACCCTGTCTCCAATCAGACCCCATACCACATTGTTTTGTTTAGAGCAATTCAGGATGTGGATATTCCTTTTACAATAACAATGCATGTAGCACGTAAGAAAATGCTTATCTAGTCCATATACCAAAACCTCAGTATGTCAAATTAACTGGATTTTGAATAATAATAACGTTACATCTGTCTGAAGACAAACTTTGCTGCTCACCAGAGATTTTATCATAAACAAATACACATTGGCTGAAAACCAAAACATCTGGCATTTATGTGCTAATGCATGCAAATCAAAGCATACACACATATGAACACATTTTTTGTGCTTTGTCCCTGTGCATCACGCCTCCTTCTGTGCCTATGTCTTTTTGTTTTCTGTGCTTGTAGTGATGGCTTGTGGGATAAAAATGGGGAATAAGAAATAGGGCACAGACAGGGGAGGCATAGAAAGAGACAACTCGCAAAAAGACATGGCTCACATATTTTGTGCATGCATATTTTAAAACTAGACCTGTTGGCTTTGCTGATGCTTGTTTGTCAAAGCTTTGAACAGCTGTCTCATACTATTTAGACTTCCAAGCCACTTGTTGCGGTTTGTACATTTCAGCCTCAAGTATTTTTTACTAGTGCATGAGTGCAGTGTTCAAACAAACATATTCATCCACCATATTTCTGTTGCTTGTTTATGGGCGGGTTTGTGTTGTCCTCTTCTCCATAGGGATGTGTTAGTGACATAATCATAGCGATACCAAAGGGGATGATGGACAGAGCGTTTGAGCAAATCAAACACACCCCCAGTCAACTGACCTGGGTTTAATCCATCATCATTCTTTAGCTCACTCCACCACCCCAGTTCAGACATGGCCATATGCATGTCAGTCTGACCCTGTGCTTCATGGGAACAGTCCAGCCCAAAATTCCAAGCCATGTCTTCCCTGGACCAGAAACAAGGATCCTGGGACAAAGTGAGCAAGGTACCCACATCTGAGCATACCCTGCCAACTTAGGGCGAACAAAGCGATACCAAAGGGGATATTAAAGGGGATAGTCACCTTCTTGTTCAAAAAAGACACATGACCAACACATTCCACAGTGGTGAAATGCTTGATCATCGTCACTTGCTTCATTAACCGTCACTTGTAAACAACCGAGACCATAACGATGAAGTGGGATCCTTACAACAACTGTGCCACGTGATTTTTAATTGAAGCACTGGAGTAACTAAACTAATTCAAATTGCACATCAGCCATTACTAATTCACTCCATATTCTTTAATCAAGATGAATTAATATGTTACTAATGTAGATGTAATGTGCATTTCCACATGAGCTTCGTACTAATTTAGAAATTAATTGACGTCTCATTACTGTTCTGGGTTTCCCAAAAAAACAGTTTAATAAAAACTCCCAGCTCGCATTCCTTTAAAATAATTCCAATAACCGGTTATTTAATTTGGCCTTTCATCTCTTTCCTCCACAAAATAGCTGACGAGTAGGCACATTTTCAAGGCTGCAGGGAGGCTGCGACGCCAGTTGCATTTTAACGATATGGTGTATTATCGTGCTTACTGTTGCCACTTCTCTTTTAAATCATCGCTGTGTCTGCTCTCGCCTCCAGCTATAGAATTCTTTTCAAGCTGACAGTGAACTTGGCAGCCTTCCAGCCGAAGAAATAAAGGTGTTTTGGTCCACCAAAGTATTTTGAGTGGTTCTTAGCGAAACAGTTTTCTTCGGTACATCTGCACAACATTTCTTCCGAAGGGAATGTTCATGTGAAAGGCCCTCCTTAATCATTAGCACTATTGTTTGCCTGAATGCGGTTATTTAACTGCACCCCTGGGCGCTCACAAAACAAACAACGGGGCCCTGTAAAGAGTTTTAAAAGTGGCAGGTGCATGTTCTGTGCCCTATTCAGAGTTGGCGATGACATTTATTCAGCTAATCTATAGACAAACAAGAGGCAGGTGACACGCAGAGTTCAGTACAACATATAAAAGATTAAAAACACACAGTCTACAGACTGCTCTGGATGGGTGTACACAAAGCAACATATATGTCACGGGTTGCAAATATTCTGTAAAATCTTTGGGAACAAGTTGACTGCTTTTGGGGGTCGTCGAGCAGTTTATAAATCTTGGAACATTATACTTGTGTTGACACTGTTGCCATTAAACTGATTTGAGATCACATTTTAACGCAATAAAGTAAAGCGAGGTGAGGGATGGCGAAAATGGTGTTGTTAACCCAGCAATAGTGTTTTCGTTTACTGTTGGCAGTTGCAATCATTCAGGGAAAATCAATACCTTTTTGTAGCAGGTAGTTTCTGTTCGAGAAAAGAAAAAAGACTTTGGCGGGTGAAGATGAGTGGCTGTATCTGAGAAGAAAGGAGAAATGTACGGAAAGCAATGAGGTCATTTTTGTATTAGCTGCAGTCTGTTAACCTAATATGGCATTGAATAGGATGCCTAGCGCCGGGAGGCTACCGTGTGATGTTTGTTAAACCTGGCATCTTTGGTGTGGTTTCCCCTGACATTTTGCCTTCTGACCTCCTGTTGTGCTGATATCATTTTTGTTGGCTTTAGGATTTTGGGACCTTTACCACTACTTGACCAGTGTTAAAGTGAATGTGTTCTTCCTCTAAAACATGGTAACATTGGCTTATCCACAATTGGCATATTTAATTTACTTATAAGTCCCTACTAGTATAAGTGCACTATAAGTCCACAGGGCCTGTAAATTAAATGCTACCAGTGAGCCAGCTTCAAGGATTGTGCCATTCACTTCAGTAGTCCTTTAAATACGTCAGTTTTGCCATCGCAGATCCTTTGTGTGCAGTTTTAAACTGCCATGTAGACCTGGCAAGTAAACACTTTTGCCAGGCCCACACCTTCCCTTTTAATACATATAAGCCACCACTAAGGTAGGCGCTGGACATACCCAAGGGCAGGGTGCAGTATATTTAGAAATCTGGACATGTAGTTTTAAGTTTTACGTGTCCAGGTAGTGAAACACTCTTAAATTTGTTTTCCACTACAGCAAGGCCTATATCTCCCATGGTTCCATGTTAAAATATCGATACTAAACATATTGATGAAAAAAATATTGATGTTAAAATATCGAAAACAAAAATATTGACTTCCTGTACATAAAAAAGTAAGTACAATAATATTGACACAAAAATATTGAGGTACAAAATATAGAAGTAAAATATTGACTTTTAAAAATTACATAACTTAAATAAAATGTATTAAATAATATTAATATTATTAACACAATAAATTAAATGTAATATATTTTTTAACTAATAAACTTAATTTAATAAACATAAACACAAAAAAGTGTACATATACATATATTTACTTAAATACATTTTATAAACTATAATCTTTATTTATTTTATAAACTTTTAAAATTATATCAAAATAAAATATACACATATATAAATAATTCAAAATTAAATAACATATTCTATATGTAATTAACACATTAAACTATTAAAAAACAATAAAACATACATTTAATAACAAAATAAACACAATAATAGTGGAAACGTTGGATATCAAGGGGGTAAAAATTACTATTCCCACTCCAGTGAGAGCAACAGTTGGGAAAGCGCTGGATAGCAGAGAGGTAAAAATTACTATTCCCACTCCAGTGAGTGCAATAGTAGGGAAAGCGTTGGATAGCATAGGGTTAAAAATTACTAATCCCACTCTAATGAGTGCAACAGTAGGGAAAGCGCTGGATAGCGGAGGGGTAAAAATTACTATTCCCACTCCAGTGAGTGCAACACGCTATGCTGATGTTGACTTAACAAATCCAACTTCTGATCAAGATGACAACAGAGAAACCAATGTATTTTGCATGCATGCTAAGATATGGGTAAGGAATGATTTTAGTCTTGTTATGGACAAAAAAGCTTGGAAATGATTCTAAAGATAAGGAAAGTAAGGAGTTAATCCTCATTGAGATTCTTTGCTAAATAGAGTAGGCACTGCTGACAGGCCACTTTTTAAATCAAATCTGGTCATCCAGTTTCATTTATGACTACAATGTTAAGATCAATACTATGACGTAAATTGGCTATCACATAAACATGAGTGGTCTACTACTTAAATATGAAATAGAACCCTAAATTCCTCTCTATCATAACATTTCCCAAAGGTCTTAAACAATTACCTCCTCCCTTCCATGCTGATTGGTATCTCTTGCAGCATCCAAAATTTGTCTCCCTGAAGTAATCTTCTGTGACTATTTCTTCTTAATGCCCTGTACCAAATTTCCCTACTTGTGACATATTTGTGGGAATTATTTATAAACTATTTGTGTAGCCAGCCAGTCTACTTTGCCATAGGCCTGCATGTCTTCGTTGTTGTAGCCATGCCTTCTTGCTGGTTATTGTTGTTGTGACCATGTGGCTTGCAGCCATTGTGTCTAAGCAGCCAGTGTGCTTTTGCCATAGGCCTGCATCTGTTCTTCGTTTTTTAGGCCTCTTGTTTGTTGTTGTGACCATGTGGTTGTTGACCATTTTGCGTAGGCAGCCAGTGTGCTTTTACCATAGCCTTGAATTGATTCTTTGTTTGTGGCCATGCTTCCTTGCTGGTTATAGTTGGCCTGCATCTGTTCTTTGTTTTTCAGGCCTCTTCGTTGTTCTTGTGACCGTTTGGCTCAGGGCCATGTTCTGTAGGCAGCCAGTGCGCTTTTGCCATAAGCCAGGAACCCACCTAATTCTCCTGTTTCGTTTTAAAAAATTGCGGATTTGCACATTAAATACTTTGCGCTTTTTAAATAACTTGCACTTAACCTGGAATTGCATTTTAACTGCGCACAGCGCCTCCCGCTCCTCCAGAACAGCCGACTAGGTGCTGCTAGGAGAAGGACACGGGAACACCGGGCCCACAGCACTCAAGCCACCATATTGGGGGTCATTTGAGTTGGTGTGCTAGTTATTGGAAGTAGAGCTGGTCGCTGGAGCTCAAAAGGCAGGCAAAGCACGCACGCGCGCACCTGTTTTGGGATTTCCTGAGGCGGAAGCCGGGAACCCACCTAATTCTCCTGTTTCATTTTTAAAAATTGCGGATTTGCACATTAAATACTTTGCGCTTTTTAAATAACTTGCACTTTACCTGGAATTGTATTTTAACTGCGCACAGCGCCTCCCGCTCCTCCAGAACAGCCGACTAGGTGCTGCTAGGAGAAGGACACGGGAACACCGGGCCCACACCACTCAAGCCACCATATTGGGGGTCATTTGGGTTGGCGGGCTAGTTGTTGGAAGTAGAGCTGGTACACCACCCCATAAAATGGTCACTCCCTCCCGGACGCGCAGCGGACGAGCACAGCGGGCACGCCAATGGCGCTCCGAAGGCTCGCCAAAGGTGAGCCCGTCTGCGCCCATCCGCGCCAGACCGAGCCGAGAGGCGGGAGATGCTGCCGATACAACCTCGGATACCGCTGCTCCCAGACGCTTAATTTATACGGCAAACATGCTGCGAGATATAGAACTTACTGCTCCTACAAGGTACAGAGGGGGTAACTGCTGTACCTCCTCCTTGCCCGCTACTTTAGAGGGCCCTGTGGCATGTATTAAATGTAAATTTCAAAGCTCTTTGCCTACTCAAACGATACCTGACCCCTTAAAAGATGATACCAAACAGGGAAAGGGAAATGAATTAAATTACATCTTATGCAATGTCAGATCATTGGCAAAACACCCGTTTGAGATCTGGGACCTTATCTCCTCGCACTCCCCAGACCTATGTTTCATAACCGAAACGTGGTTAACATCTACTAATCTCCCAGCTGTTACATTAGCCATCCCCGCGGATTACAAGTTTATTCTCCTAAATCGAACTAGGAAAGCTGGAGGTGGCATAGGGATTGCCTTTAAGAGTCACTTAAAAGTGAAATGGCTGTTGACGTGGAGTGACCCCATTATGGAACTGGGCATTTTTAGAGTTACCCTCTCTCCACCCATATCATGGGACGGGGCATTATTATACCGGCCCCCAGGCCCAAAAACGAACTTCACCAACTATTTGATGGAACACATTGCTACCCACGTATTGGCCTCAAGTAATTTCACGCTACTGGGGGATTTTAGCGTTCATGGGGAAAATAAAACAAACCCGGAAGTCCTGCAACTTATCTCCGCCTTGAGTGATATAGGTCTATCACAAAGAGGAAGTGGTCCCACACATAGGGGCCGATTAGGATGGCGGTTTTTCCGCATCCTCCGGGCCGGCGGAAGTGTCCGCCGGCCTGGAGGATGCGGAAAAACCGCGGCGGAGACTCCAAAGACCCACCGCCAAATTAGGATGGCTGGTGGGTCTGGAATTCCGTCCGCCGCTTTTCCGCCGCGGTCGGAGCCGACCGCGGCGGAAAAGCCATAACATGGCAGGCGGTGTCTATGAGACACCGTCCACCATATTATGATGTGTGTGTAAATATGCTTTTCCACGGCGGCATTGCCGCCATGGAAAAGCATACGGACCTTCACTTCGGGGGCCCGTTGCGGGCCCCCTGGGTGAAGGGGTGGTGGTGGGTGCACATGGGGGGTACCTATGGTACCCCCCTGCATTTGCGTGCACAATGCAGCAGGCACCGCGCGGTGCCTGCCGCTTTGTGCACGGAAATGCTGTGCATGCATTTTTTACATTGGGGCGGGTGCAGCTTGAAGCTGCACCCGCCGCAATGTTAGAGATAGAGGATGTGACCGCCACCCTGGCGGTCACATCCTAATCAGATCGGAGGGAACGCCGCAGCCCATGCGGACGTTCCCTCCTCCTCAGGGGTCGCGGACGGACTCAAGTCCGTCCGCGATCCTAATCGACCCCTTAATGCGGGCCACTCATTAGATTTTTTTTTTCTAATTTTGATGGAGTAAGAGTATCTCCCCCTCTCCCCTTGGTCTGGACAGATCATTATATGATTCCATTTTTTCTTCAGATCCAGGCAAAAGGGGCCCCCCGGACCCCCCAAAATCAAATGAACCAGAGAAGAAGTAGGCCCTGGAAAAAATGTACGTTGGAATCCTTTAATATTATCTTTAATCAATTATGGGCCGATTCAGGCTATGTCCAGCAAGATCCTACGGAACTGCTGGATAAGTTCAACACTATTTTTGAAAGAACTCTTGATATGATCATACCAGAGAAAAATACTACTATGGCCATCTGGCGATCTTCTGCCCCCTGGTACTCTGGTGATCTAAAAAATTAGAAATCCTGATGCAAAGCGTTAGAACGACGCTGGAGGAGGACGAATAATAACTTAGATAAACAAGCTTTCAAAACCTCCCTATTGCACTATCATAAATCTATCAAAGAAGCAAGATGTTCTCACCTTCGTGCCCAAATAGAACAAGCAGAAAAGTCGGCCAAGACTCTTTTTAACATCGTTAAGGATTTCTCCTCTCCCCCTGCATGTAGGCAGATACCCCCCAATCCCAATCATTGGTTGATTCAATAGCTAATTTTTTCCATGACAAAATAGCCACAATTTATTCCAATTTCGCAGCAGTACCGTCCACATTTCGGACTCCACCCTACCCGAAGAAAATTGCCAGATACTTACTACGGGTGGCCTAAATCAGTTCGCTGATATCTCGATGGAAGAGACCGAAAACTTACTTTGGGCGGCAAAATCTGGTTCCCCAACAGATGTGTGCCCCCCAAGCACAATGGCCTTGCTCTCCCCTACATGTGCCCCAGCAATACAACTCATTTTTAACTCTTTCATCCATACGGGCTGTACTCCCTCCACCTGGAAGGAAGCTTATGTCTGCCCCATACTGAACAAAACATCAGCAGATCCACAGGTGCTAGGGAATTATAGACCAATATCCCTGCTAACACTTCTGGGAAAAACACTTGAATCATCTATAAATAAACAACTCAGCCAGTACCTGGAACAAACAACTTCCAGGATCCATCTCAGTCTGGCTTCCGCTCCGGCTACAGCACAGAAACAGCGATTTTGGCTGTTACGGATTCCTTACGTCTTACGCTCGATGCCGGTGGTTCTATGATTCTGATTTTATTAGATCTTTCGGCGGCTTTTGATACCATATCCCATCAATTGCTGGCCGATAGACTACAGGACTGTGGCATCGGAGGCATGGCCCTGAAATGGCTCAAAAACGTCCTTACGGATAGATGCCAAACCACCATGCTAGGTACTTTTACATCTGAAAAATTTCAGCTAGAGAAAGGCGTCCCTCAGGGCTCGTGCTTGAGCCCAACGCTCTTTAATGTTTATATGGCCCCTCTGGCGAAGATTGTGCAACCCTTCGGCTTTGAGATTGTATCATATGCCGATGATACACAATTGCTATTCCCGGTTGGCTCTAACCATGTGGATGAAAAATCCCGGTTTTCAAGAGGAATGTTGGCTATCTCGGAGAGGATGCGGGAAAGATGCCTCCAGCTCAACCCTGGGAAAACAGAGCTGATGCTCCTAGGTAAAGCTTCCCACTACTGGTCAGCCGATTGGTGGCCAGTAGAGCTGGGCAAGGCCCCCACTCCTTTCTCATCAGTAAAATCTTTGGGTATTCAATTGGATAACAAACTTTCTATGAAAGACAACATCAAATCCATTACAGGGTCGTACTACCACAGCCTTCGGCTGCTACGAAAAACGATCCCCTATCTTCCTTTAGAACATCAGAGAACAGTCGTCCAGGCTTTGGTTATGAGCAGACTCGATTACGGGAACACATTATTGGCCGAAGTGGGTGACACAGCGCTAGCCAAATTACAGGTCATACAAAATACTGCAGCCAGGATGGTCTTGAACCGCCCCCCCAGGATCTCCTTCCCTCCCCTTACTTAGAGAACTTCACTGGCTCCCAGTGAAAAAGAGAGTCCTTTTTAAGACCTGTTGCCTCTCTTTCAAGGCTCCCAAAGGGGAAGGCCCCCGTTACCTACAAGAGAAGTTACATAAGTACGTGCCAGAACGGAACCTTAGGTCCAACACTTTGGCCTTTCTTAGGGTCCCTCGAATTCACCTGAGTCGCTCAGGTGGTAGGGCTTTCTCATATGACGCCCCTAAATATTGGAACGCGCTACCGGAGGGTTTGCGTAAGTCAACATCTCTCCAACCCTTCCGGAGACTATTGAAAACCTTTCTGTTCTAAAGCCTCCTTTTTGCCTATGAGTCTACGTCCTCCCCTCCAGAAGTTCCCCCACAGGTATAAGCGCTGAGATGCCCCCGGGTGATTCACGCGCTATACAAAAAGCCAATAACATAACATAACATAACAAGCCTGCATCTGTTCTTTGTTTTTCAGGCCTCTTGCTTGTTGTTGTGACCATGTGGCTGGTGGCCATTTTACGCAGGCAGCCAGTGTGCTTGTGCCATAGCCTTGAATGTATTCTTTGTTTGTGCCCATGCTTACTTGCTAGTTATTGTTGTTGTTGTTTTGAATGTAATTTTTCTTATTTTGTACAGGAAATTTTTTGCAGTTTAGTACATTTTCTCCATGTTTTCTAGAAAAGGTTGTGGTAATCTTTTATTTCACTATTTGGCCTAGTCTGCCAATGGCCCTTTGTGCCAGTAGTACCAGTACAAGTCATGGGTGCATAAAAAACCTGTTTCTGTGTTGGAGTAATATACAAAATGTGCTTTTGTGTGGTATTACAAGTTGTTCCCGATACAAACAGGTGTATAGGTGTATAGGTGTGTAGGTGGGGTAATGCCTTTGGAGGATGTGTGTTGTTGTAAACATTTTTAGCCTTGTTAATTTTCTTTTTTTCATTGCTGAATTAATGTTGTGTTCTGTTCTCTGTGTTACCATGCCGCCTTTGTCCGGCCAGTTTGTGTGTGTGTTTGCCGTAGGCCAATTATTTTCCTTTGTTCTCCTTGCCATTAGGCCAGGAGCCATTTTGTACAGTCACTGTCCATAGGCCTGCATGTGTTCTTTGTTTTCACGGCATCCTGCTTGTTGTGAACATATGGCTGATGTCCATTTTGTATAGCCAGCCAGTGTGCTTTTGCCATATGCCTTCAAGTGTTGTTCTTCTATCAATGTGTTGTGGCCATGCCTCCTTGCTTGCTGTTTCACCTTGTTGTCAGTTGCCATTCTGTGTAGGCAGCCAGTGTGCTTTTCCCATAGGCCTGCATGTCTTCCCTTGTTCCCAATGCCTTTTTGCTCAGTTTTGTTGTGATAACCATTTGCCACTGACTGGCAGCCATTTGTGCGTCCAGCCAGTGTGGCCATTCGTCATAGGCTTCCATGGATGGTTGAGAAATGAGATAGCAGTTTAATAAACTATATGCTTGAGAATAGTTTTACTTATTTATAATTTTTATTTTTATTATTTACATTTTTTCAATGTTTTTTTTAATTCTTTATTTTGTGTTTATTTGCAATTATTTGAATTTTATTTTCTTAGTTTCATTTTTTAAATGTTTATTTTTTTCCTTTACATTTTTTTCTTTGAACTTAAAAAACATGATTGACTTTTTAAATGTATTTTTTAAATTTGTAATTTTTTTCTCCCATTTTCATAACATCTGGCATCAGTCAACCCCATGTCTGCTATAGGTGCAAAACAGCATTCATTGTCTAAGGATTATTCTGTTGTCATTTGTCAGCTGTACCTCCCTGAGTGCCACATCCCACATGATGCACATAAAGTAAACAGTTACATCTGTATGTTGTTGCTCTTTTGTATCCTTCCTGAATGTGTATACCACAAAAGGTTATGCTTGTGTGTTTTTACAAATGTATATACAGTATTGTTAATTATTTATAATAACTTAAGTAACCAGTGAGTGACCACACTAAATGATATTGTTTGTTTGTTCTACTAATTGAACCGCAAAAATGTCATGTTTCACTGATGTTCTTCTTCTAACTTGTTTGCTTTTAGGCTGCACTAAACATCACCCGCATTACTGCCAGAGAGAAGGCCTGTGCACTATGTAATGCAAGAATCTTCAGCTTTTGAAGCGAAGTGCGACTACTAACTGACAGCTTCAAGATGGCCCCAAAGAAATGTGCTACCAAGAAATTGGCCAGTGATAAGAAGGAGCTTACCACCATAGGTATGACGACCCAGACATTTTTGGGGCAAAAAAAAGTGTGCCTGCCACACCGGCCTCCAGGGAGCAAGCTGGGAGCAGAAACCCTGCATCAGAGGAACCACCCTAACCTAGGCCCAAGCCCATGTCTGTCAATGAGGCAGCCAGTCTAATCACGGCAACGCAGACGAGCAATGACGTTGAAGTTGACTTATCTCTTTCGCAACATAGTACCAATCAGTGCAGGAAACTCAGATAAGTGGACAACAACAACCGCAGCAAGTAATAGTTTTTCCTCCTGATCTATGAGCAGTTCAGGAGAATGAGCTTCATGCTGAGGATGTAGAAGCCACTCTTTCAGAAAATCCATTGTCTTCCAGATCTCCAGCAAAAAAAAAGGAGGGTTAGTCCTCCATCTTCTTCTCCAAGCCCCCCTTCTGATGATCAAGACTCCACTTGGACCCTGCCTCAGTCTGAGTGTGAGACACACCACAAGAGGGTAGGGAAAAGGAAGGTTACTGAAAGCTTTAGATTTATGGATATACAAGAGAAGGATAATGACGAGCCAGTCATCATGGGTGTTAGTCCATCCCCAGTGGAAACTGACGTTATCCTAACCCAACCTGCTCTGAGGGATGTAGCACCACAGATGCCACCACCACCACCACCAGCTGTCATATTTGGAAATCCCCAGCAGTGACTTACATTCACAACCACCACAGTAGAAGTAGGTACTGCAGAGAGGCAAATGTCAAAATGGCCACCTACCACTAGTTCAGCCAACATTGGTAGTGCCAGTTGCACCAGTGTCAGAAAGTGGACCTCCCCAGTTTGGGACTTCTTTACGGTTAGCAAGAAGTAACTGAAAATTGCCATATGCTCCATTTGCTGATCAAGTGTTAGTCAGGGTAAGCTTGGTACAAACCTTGGTACCGAGGCCAAACAGCCATTTGAGAAAACAACACACAATCCGGTGGGAGGAGCACCTTAGCAACCAAAAAGCTGCAAGTGGTGTTGGTGAAGGGGGCGAAAGGCTGAGCAGGGAATCCAATACAATCACAATGGAAATTTTATAGAAATTTTCCCTGTCCCCAGCCGTGCAGTAGTATCACTCACATCAGCAACATCGCAATGGCACAAGACTCAGGTCGAGACACCAAGGCAAGAGCGTACAGTGACTGCCCTGCTGAATTGCACATTGAGCCTACCACTGTCTGCTCTTAAGAAGTCACCTGCATTGGTGGCACCAGAAAAGTAAAAAAAACAGGCTAATATTTCTGGCATGTTTAGGCAGGAGGTGCAGTACGAATGTAATCATCCAAAGGCTCCATCTGCCCAAAACGGAAGGTTCCCAGGCAGTCCTTTTTTGCTAGAGTTGCTGTTCCAGTGCTACATCATGATGTGCTGAAATTGCTTGGACAAGCTTTGTAGCAGAGTGCTGTTCACACTATCCACCTGAAGACAGACATGTGGACCAGTTGCCAAGCCATGGGTTACATGTGCATCATTGCACACTGGATCTCTTTTGCAGAGGCTAGAGAAAATATATGTACAGATGTTGACACTGCTGAGATTTTTAATGGCGCTCGGAAGCATCTAACAGTATCCATGTTCACCATGGATATATCCCATACTGCTGCTATAACCATCTTTGAAGACTTTATCAACAAGGTCTTTGAATGGATGGGACCAAGAGGGCTTAACATTGGACTTTTTGTGAAAGACAATGGCAATAATATAGTTCAGGCCATGGCGGATAGTGACTATTTCAGGGTACTGTGTTTGGCGCACTGCATCAACATCATTATACAGGACTTTCTCAAAAAAGAAGACTGAGTCTGCAACTTACAGTCCATGTGCAGAAGAATCTGCATTCATTTCAGCCATTTATTTTAAAGCACGGAAGTAGCTGTGTGTCATTCAACATGATAATAGGATGCTGGTTTAAGTACTCATACAGGAGATACCAACACATTGGAACTCTACTTATGACATATTGCAATGTTTGAGCAGTACAGACCGACCAATGAATATGTCATGCAAAGAAGGGTTGCAAGTGTGAAAGGCAGATAATTGAAATGGACCAATGGGGCTAGTCAAATGCCTGACAGAGATGCTGCTTCCCTTTGAGGTTTTCACACGGGAAGTCAGCAAGGACCAATCTATCCCATTGTTGTATTTGCTAAAGCAACAGCTGAAGTAGGTGTGTAAAATGTACACAGGTGTGGGCAAATAAAAGATGCCTATGAGTTGGTGGAGAGGTTGATCCGTTGCTTATCTGTTAATGCAAGTGTGCAAATAGACCAAACCTTATATCTTATTCCTGTTTGGTACTATGGAAACTAAAGACCTTGTTCCATCCTAAAAAAAATGCCAGAGAACCTTTCTTGCAGACTATGTGGATATAAGAGTGAATCATTACTTCATCTATTTTGTGTTTGTCCCGTTCCCTTACTGCAAAGGAAAACTCTTCTGAAATCATTATTCAAAAATGTGGCAATTCGCACATGGCGGCAAGCCGGTATCACTTGGCTAAGTGGCCGCTCAGCTGCTCTTGCGTGTAGGGGAGTGAAGTTTAAAATCCCTTAATTTAAGGAGGTTTTCAAATATATAGGACTAAAAAGACTGGTTATACTTTGTTTTACAAAACTACAGTGCAGGAGTAATGAATTATTGTTGGTATTAGAAATGTGTTGTTTTTAGTTAAATTATGTCTTTCTGAAAACTAGCACTTGAAAATGTTTTTAGCTCTTTAATTTTAGATAATTTGGATTCATCAATATGTACTATTGTCATGGTTTTAAATAACTAAATACAATAAAGATGAATTCATTCATTCATTATATCTGTGCAACACTTCTAGATCCATGGTACAAACCATTACTGGCCACTTTCCATCCTTTTTCAGACGGGGTGTTTCAAACTACAAGATGTGGATTGCTGAGCAAGCCAGTGACCTAGAAAAAATATGGCAGGAAATTAGAGGCTCACTCCTCCAGGGCACAAGTTCTGCAGTGCAGCCTTCAACTTCAGAGCCTAAGGGCACTGTCGTTGGCTCACAGCACCCGACACCAACAACAAGGACACCAGCAACAACAGGAACAGGAGCGCAGCCCCATAGGATTGGTTTCTACTGGCAGTGCTTATGTCCAGTGCAGAGGTGAAGTTAAAGAGGTCAAGTGAAGTAGATGGAGCTCCAATGACCATTGAGAGAATTTCCAGGGCAATCTGTATAAACCAAAAGTGGTATATCTTGATCAAAACCCATTGGTGTATTGGTATGGGAAGAGGCACTAATGGCCAGTGCTCAGCAGGCTGGCAATAAACTATCTGACTTACCCAGTAGCCAGTGTGTCCACTGAGCATGTTTTCAGTGCTGTGGGTGCAGTTGTCACAGTGAGAAGGTCCAATATGAGATCAATATGAATCAGCATTTTATACCACAGGATTACACCATACCTGAAGTATGACAGGAAGAAGGTGATTGGTCAGACTCAGGCCATGGTAGTATTGTGTTAGCTGACCTACTTCAGGGTTTGAGGACAAACTCTACTTCCCTGACTATTTAGCCTGGGCCACCAACCATAGAACTCTCTCTAACTATCACTTAACTGCTTGGATGAAAAAAGAAAAGAAAAAATGGTATAGCTTGGGGAATATTATTTCAATTTGTTTATTTGTGTCTGACTGACTAATGCAGCAAACATAAGGAGATGACAGACAGAACTCTGAAACATTTCAGACACTCACCCCCAGTCACAGATCTGGGTTGAATCCATCATTATTCTTTAGCTCACTGCGCCACCCCAGTTTAGACCCAGCAATATGCAAATCAGTCATGACCCTGTTCCTCATGGGAACAGTCCAGCCCAAACTGCCAAGCCAGGTCTTCCCTGGACTGGAAACAAGCATCCTGGGACCGGCTTCGGAGCAACACCCCCATCAACCAGGCTAGCTTGAGTCGAGTGGCAAAGTGAGCAAGGGACCCATGTCTGGGTATACCTGCCAACTTAGGGCTAACAAAGCAACCACAAGGAGATGACGGACAGAGTGCTGAAACTTTGCAGACACTCAACCCCAGTCACTGATCTGGGCTGAATCCATCATCGTTCTTTAGCTCACTTCACACCCCAGTTCAGTCCCGGCCATATGCAAATAAGTCTTGCCCCTGTGCCTCATGGGAACAGTCCCGACTGAACTGCCAAGCCAGGTCCTAGTTGCTTTATGACTAGTAGTAGTAGTCTCCTATGTGCCAGATTTGAGCACTTGGCAACTCTTGCTCTATGGCATTTTTTTTACACAGGTAACACCAAGGCATCTTGTTGGAGGAGGAAGAGATTTGGGACCCACCCCAGAGGAAGGTTTTTGGGTGCCTTGTGAAGACTCTTTCTTGTCTTTACCATTCTCCCCATCCTTCTCTTGGGACTTAGAAGAATCTTGCTTCTTCTGGTCACCACCACCATGAGATTTTTGCTTCATCCTGGTGTGGACCCACTTATCTGCCTTTTTTCCTGATTCTTAGGGAGAGGTGAGATCTGAGTCCACCAGGTACTGGTGCAGTTGTTGATGTTTACCATAATTAAGAATGTACTCACTCATCAATAAATTGTACAGTCCCTTATAGTCATGCACAATACTTCCATAACACCATCCTTCCACAGCCTTAATAGCACTGTCTACAGAATCTACCCAGTCTTGTCTGTGTGTGCCTTCGGTGTGTCCCTAAACCTAACCCTGTGCTGTTCAGTGGTTAAACCAAACCAAACTATGAGGGCACTCTACAAGGCTGAGTAATTGTCTGCATATTTCTCCCTAACAATGAGAAGTTTTTCTCTACCTTTGTTAGCACAGAAGAGCCACAGGATAGCTGCTCATGCCCTTGAGTAAGTAAGTAATTAAAGTAAGTAATTCATTTTATTGTTGAGTTAATCAAAACTCACAATATTAAAAAGCCTAGCAGATACAGTTAAGAACCATTTTAAATCCATCCTTCTTTCAATGTATATAGCAAGTTAAAAATATCAGAGTATGCAGTCTTTTATGTTGAGCTTGCTGATAATACCATGTGAATGGAGGCCCTCACCCAGTTCTCGTTTTTGATGTCAAGTGAGAGATTTTAAAAGTAATTTTTGGTTCAAGGAGCTTGTGCTTCAGGATGTAAACATGGATTGCGCAGTCTAAGAAACCAATCACCTGGCTAAATCGAATGTGCAAATTAAAAGCAACAAACATTTGTGTTTACATGATCAATACTACTTTAACTTGCACTGTTCGTTTTGTGGCCTGCGTTTGAGTCTCTCTTCCACTGTATCAAAGAACTTTGTAAGTCAGCAGTGTAACTGAGTTTCGGCAGGATTAAAACATAGCTTTACTACCTGCCTACAGGTGCTGCTCTGTTGAAATATTGGGTGGAGTAAAGTGCATCTTATGTACTTTAGACTAGGGCTGATACAGATGACATGCACAAGTTTCTCGTTTCCTGTTCCACAGAGGCGGCAAGTCTGCTCTCCTGGTCTCCTTTTCCAAGGCAGCAGGTGCTACAGGATTGGTAGAATGCACAAACATAACCTTAGGAATTGTTCTTTTATCTTCATTTTGACTCCTGTTTTTAAATACATTTGGGGTTTGAGAGCTTTGTAGTTATCGAGCACAGTCTAGCCATGTGCCCTATTAGCCAGTGTTTCTTTGTCTTCTTCGATAGATGTCATTCTTGTTACCTTTGTTACAACCTTTTTGAAATTCTGGTGAGCTGTTGGGGCTGCTCAAAGATTGTTTTTTCCCAATTGTGTCGAAAATATACTCTCTTGCAGGTGATTTCTTATTGCATGACAGTTCTCTCCAAATGTGCGACTTAAGAGTTTCAGGTTCAGCGCCTCTGATCTTGTGACAGCTTTTTATATATGCCCCCCTCCTTTCCACTTATTGTTTCTGTTGACCAAATTTAAGCGTATTTGGGCTGGGGACACGTAGGTCAGTAGGTGAAAAATAGCTCTGGGGGAGCTGATGATTGTTTGATCCAGGGCCATCGCATCCCTCCCTCGCATTCATTTGCTCCCATATGTTAACATTGGATCTAGTTTTGCTCAAATGACCTGCAGAAAAGGGTCAAGGGTTAGGTCTGTCAGGACTTTTCTCAAGGACTTCATTGCTAGGGAGCTCGTGGTGCCCTTCCGTTGCGGGACCTCCCGTTAGGGTTTGTACGAGCCGCTGCTGTCCAATAAGACTCTGATGTATTAGTAGTTGATTACCTGATCTAGGCGTTGTCCATCCAAATACCAGTTAATCTTTTTCCTTCTGTGTTAATTCAATGTCATGATTTTTGTTTTTGTTACGTTGATGTATAATGCATTACGTTGTAAGAAATTGAAAGTGGGATTTAGGACCACTGCGTCCATCAGCAGAGAAAGTGTCATAATGTAAATAGTAGTTCCCAGTCCTCTGGAGAAACCAGTCCGCTATATGGGGATGATGGAGTTTGATGATGCCCAGGATGTTAGTTTTTCCAGGATCATTCCTGGATAGTACTTGGCTTCTACGTCGATTAGGGTATAATGCGTCGATAATTGTTGGGATTGCTCTTGTCACCCTGCTTATAGATTGGACAGATCGTCGATCCTTTCCATAATTCTGTAATTGTTTGTGTTCCTTGTATGTCCTTGAAGATTGGAACAAGTGCTTTTCTTCAATACCGTTTGTCATGTTTGTCCAATATTCCTGGTATTCCGTTTGGGCCTGGGACACCTTCTAGCTTTCCATTTGTTTCTTGATCTGTGATGTTGTGATTTCGTTGCAATCTTCGTTGCTATTCAGTGGCGGTTCAGAGCCTGCTGCCACTTTGAAACTAGTCAAAGAATACCTCCCTCGAGTCAGCCACGAGGCTCCTGAGCCTCCTCCAGCCACCCCACCCCCTGTACTGCTTTCTGTCCCTGCATCCTTTAGGCTGCAGGGTGTGCAGGGTAATCTAGAGGCCGCACAGGTGCAGTCTAGCAGTGCACCAGTTCAAGGCAGTATGGGGGAGTGCTTGAGTGCTTAGGCTTAGGTTTCTGTTGTGCCCAGAGGCTTACAGCTGAAAACTGAAACTGGCACCGTACGATGCAATGCGGTGCAGCAGCCCTCAATGGTGGCACTTACAGTGCTGGGGTGCAGGCAGCGACAACAAGGTTGACAGGAGCTTGTGATAGCGCCCAATGCTTACCGCTCGCCACACACCATCCGCCGCTCTCAGCACAGCAGCGGCTCTCAGCCCCTGCAGCAGCACCCTTGCTGACTCTCCCGCTTACCGTAGACTGGTAACTCATCTAACCCGTAACCAGAAGCCAAGTGTTGGGACTAGAGTTCATGCCCTTAAGGGACCTTCTGAACTTTACAGGCCCTCTCCAAAACAGTGATCCATTTATGGATGTCATGCCCCTCCTGGTAAGGAGGGACTATCCTGCACAGGTTCCTAGTATCAAAGGAGTGTTCCCTGACCCTAGGTTTGCTATTGCTGCCACCATTGGACCCTAGTTCCGAATTCTTTGTAGCCCTCTGAATTTCAAAGGTCTCCTTATCAAGGGACAACTGTTCCTTCTTGATTCTGAGCTTGGCTCTCTCAAGGTTGAGCAAGTGGTATTCCCTTACTAAGGAGTCCTCCTTCTGGCTAGAGACTGAGGTCCCTATGAAGTGATTAGAGGAGGTTGAATTGAAAAAGGAGGACGTAGACTTACCCTGGACTCCTTGCACCCTCCCAGGATGAATGAAGGGGTACCTATCTCTAGGGACTCCCTCTTCACCTTCTGTACCATTCCCTGGGGGATTAGAGTTCACCAGTGGGGGGTCTTTAGACTCCTCCTGGTCAGGCTCAGAATTGGCATCGCTGTAGTGAGCCACCACTGACCCTTCTTCTGGGCCTCACCCAACCCAGAGTTATCCTGCTCTTCGGGCCTCTCAGGAGCCTGCAGGTCATTCTGCAGGAGCATCTCCAAAAGCTGCTCTGTGTTAGGGTTGCCATCTGTCTTAATTTTCCTAGATGCAGCCAAGTTCCTCAGTGCCTGGAACTTGAGACCACTGTACTTAGAGGGTTGAGACCTACTGGGATCACCAATCAAAGACGTGGTGTCTAGGAGTAGTGTGGTGTTACACCTACCTACCCTTGTGAAAACTAAACTTCCAGAAAGGGAGAAAGGGTTGTGCGAGACCCTTAATTACGAATTAACTACCAATCTAAAAAATTCAATAGAACCTAATACATGACACACATATTGTATGTGCTTAGGATGACGGCTTAATATATGGTGCACACTTGTTTGAATGATGCACCTCGCACTAATCCAGGCAAACCTTATGGTGATTTTATTGGTCTTTGATAACCATAGAAAGCTCTTAAAGTGGTAGCTGTGGAGATCATCCCTCAGGCTTATCTCGAAAGAGTGTTAAGCAGCATAGTTTACAAGTTTAATCTTGTAGTGTAGGTTAAACAAAACAGAACCACACAGTGTTTATGTAAAAATACTTGTATTTATTACACAACACTCACTAACACATTGTATTTATTACACAACACAATACACAAGAATACTTCAAATGCAATACTGTAAGTAGCACAAAATGCAGTGGTCACCAGGGGGAGAACAAACCATATACTAAGAAAGTAGAATGGAAACTGCAAAGGAGAACATAACTTGGACCAGAAGACCCAGAGGAGCTGGGGACACAAACAGCCACCCAAGTTAACTACCCAGCATCCCCACGGAGGCTGTTTACAGAGTGGGAACACAGCTGTGTGACCAATGGAAGCAAGGGAGAAGTCTCAAATGCAGTTTTGTAGAAGGACCCTTCCTAGAGGACCCTGAAGAATTCCCTTGGAGGACAGAAGGTTGGAGATCCACCCCACCTCTGGATGCCCCAAGAACCACGTTACCTACACCAGGGAAGCCAGGTGCATAGCGGTGAAGAGACGTCAGTAACCTCCATAGGCGACAATAGAAGACTTGGAAGAAAATGCCTCTGGAGAAGAAGGTGAAGAAGTCTGATGGAATCCAGGGTGAATTCTTGAAGTGAAGAACCTGCAAGCAGAGGGGACAGAGTCTATGCCACTAGGAAGTGACCAGGAGGCATGAAGACACAATGCCCACCAATGTCGGGAGGTTCAGGAGAGTCGACTGTGACCTAGTCGCTGCAGCTGTGAGGACCAGGCGACACTGAGGAAGACCAGGAGCCATGCAAGACCTGTCCCACGTTGGTGACTAGGTGGTCAGTGTCCGACGGGAGCACCAACAAGCCTTGGTAGCCGCAACTGGTAGGGGGAAGTAAAAAGGAGCAGCATTGGAACCAGCAAGGTCCAAGGGTCATACTAACAGCAGAAGAGGCAGAGCAGGACCCAAGGAAGCAGGGGAGCCCACTGAGGCAGTAGAAGACCCTCAGGAGCAGCTTACCAAGAAGAAAGGTCCATGGTCAGAGAATGCAGTGAGATGTTGAGCTTGGCCGGGGAAGAGATAATGGAGGCTGGAGCTTCTGGAAGCCCGAAGCTCTTTGGAGTGCAGAGCCAATAAGTCCTTGCAACTGCAAGTCGACACGATGCACAGAGGTTTGGGCTCGCAGTTCAGATGAGGGATACTGGCCTCAAAATTGCAGAGAGGACTCATTGAGGCAGTTGCAGAACCACCACCTGGTTGATAAGCTTTGGGAAGTCGGAAGGACAACAGGAGCAGCAGATCGGTCAGCTTTGTTGCAGTGCCTGCACATGCAGGGCAGTGACTCCTTCACACCAAGGGAGATTACTTCAGGTGTCCATGATGCCCACAATTCTGTCCCAGACTCTGGAAGAAGCACAGAGACAAATGACAAAAAAGACTTGCAGAACAGCAAGACCAGGAGCAGTAGGAGTCTTCCTTGGTGCAGTCTCGGTTCCAAGCAAAATCCATGTTTCCAGGCGGTCTAAGAGTGGCATGGTTTCAGTCTTGAGTCTTGTCCCATGAGCAATCTAGAGACCTACCCGCAGGAATGCCCTTGATTACCCTGAGGAAAGGGTTGAAACAACTCAGGTGCCCTTCCCAGAGGAGGGGCAGGACAGAGGGGAGGATACTCCAGGGTCCTTTCTTCCAGTATCACACTAGAGTGGGAGCCAAGGGCTTCCTGTACTGGATACAACTGGAGTATGCAAGGAGGGCATCAAAAGTGCCCTTCAAAGCAGTTTGGTGGTGCTGGCAAGTGCCCCCACCCCAGCCCAATACACTAAGTTCTGTCTGGGAGGTAATAATCACACCTCCCTGTGACAGTAAACCTATTGTTCTACCTTCCCCTGCTCAAGATTGGCTTAGCATTAGGAGGGCAGAAATGTGTCTGCGGTCAACAACAGCACTAGCTTGCTGTCAGACCCTGAAAAGCTGTGACCTTGAGTAGAGGAGAATACCCCAAGGGAGCCCCCCAGTAGACGGGACCATGCTTCCAACACTTGAAGCGGTGTTGGGGTATGATTCCAACATGTTTGATACCAAACAAGACCAGGGTTCAGTACAGTCACTATATAGTTAGACATCCTGTACTAAGTGATGTCCACTATATGTATTAAAAATGGCTGAATGCACTTATGCAGTCTGTAGAATTGACTCTGGAGTTTGTAGGGGTGTCCTGCTCATACAGGGGCACCCTCACACTTATACCAAGCACCCTGCCTTCAGGTCTGAAGAGCCTGCCATACGGGTGACTTATAGGTTTTAAGTGCAGTACTTCGGATATAAGGAAACTTATATCAGTTGTGAGAGGTGCAATCACCAACTCACACAGGCGGCGGTGGAAGGCCTGTAGTCACAGATTGAGTGGACTTCCATGGGTGGCACAATACATGCTGCAGCCCATGGGAGACTCCTGGTGTACCTATGCCCTGAGTACCTTAGTACCATTTACTAGGGGCTTACAAGGTACACCAGTAGCCAATTGTGGAGTTGCATAAGTACTTACCATGGTCAATTTAGGGAGGAAAAAGCACAGTGAATGGGGTCCTGATCCCAATCAGACTAGATTAAAAACATACTGACACCAACAAAAAGTGGGGGCAACTATGAAATCAGAGCCTACTTTTCGTCACTGACATAAGCACAAAAATAAATATACTCTCTGAATTCCTCAAAGGGGTAATATTGCTTGTATATGCAAACAAATGGTCAGAAAATGTGTCAAAATAACTGCTCAATCTAATGCCCAAAAATGTAAACAGCTTATTCTAAAACAAGGTGAGACGTGGGCAAATCGCTATAACATGACACCAATTTCTAACCTGCCACTTGATGGCACTGAGTCCAGCAATTATGAGAGTATGGATACATCTTATTTATGTCACTTGTGGTGTAATAAAGCAGCCATTCAGGATAAAATGACATGCATCAAAAAGTTGCAGCTCTGAATAGCTTACAACTGAATTGCGAAATTGAACCCCATTTTTGCAATGTAAGTCTAAATGCTGTTTTTCAATATGCTTTGTTTAGGTGATAAGTAAGATGAAGGATATGGCAGTCATAGTGTAGATGTGTGTACCAGCACCCAATCCCTCTAACCTTCAACTTGAACAGGAGTTTTAAAAGCAGCTCTAGAATCAATTAGAATGTAAAGCTTCTTGAGCATACTTTTCACATTCAGAAGCTAACCAATAACCCTGCATACGCATTTGTAATAGGCAAATTGAGCTGGCCCCAGGTTAACCAAACAAAATGTAACTTAAAATCTTCTATAGTGTTATTCTCCAACCCATCACAGCTCAATTTCTCATCTCTTGATTGTACTAGATCTAAACATTTGCAATTATTAAGTGTAAAAAGTCATGGGGCGGGGCTACGCTAGCTATGACGGTGTACATTTTGTGTAGAGCTCCATCGGAGGCTCCCTGATTTGGCTCCTATCCTGTGTCAGATCCCCACTGCAGGGGGTGAAATCTCCCTCGATGACTGTTGAATACCACCTGAGGCACCGATGAAAACTTTGGGGCGTTGGGCGGCACACTCCGCACCAGGATATGCTGCCCTTCCTGAGGCCCGGCGAGGTGCCGCTCGCGCTGGCCTGGGGATTGGTTCTGTCCACTAGGCCTTGCGGCGTGGCGCACTTGCAGCTGGATGCTGTAGCCTAACCTGCCTAAGCTTCCCGCCACTGTTGGGGAGAACATTACCGGAGGCCTGCGACCCTATATTCCAGACCCAGCTGCTGCTTTTGTCCTGCTCTGCCACAGGTGGCATGGAGTGACGGCGGCGAACCCCTGGGGTGCCGAGCCGGACCCGCACTGATGCTGCTTCGAACTCGTGCAGGAAGACGGAACGGTTTAACTGATCTTTGCTATCTCCAGATCGCCAATCATTTTCACAGTGATTAACACACAGAATTCAACTGTGTTTCTTATCTTCCCCTACTCTGCACTCCGGCCAAACACTGAGTGCCCGATGCAATCATCGGATGATTACACCCTATTAACCATGGTATGATGTATACATATGCTTGGCTCCCCATCACGCAATTCGCGGAGGATGACTGAGCCACCTTCTCCCAGGTTGCCCTCACCACCCCAGTCCTGAAGAAGATCCGCACGGCCGAGACCCCCAACCTCCTTTGTGCCATAAGTCTGATAGAAACGTCGACGGCCTTGGATAGGCCTAGACTTACCTTTCTTATGTGATCCTTATCGTGCGAAATTGGAATTCAATTCTGTACTTGTGTAAATAACTTAAATGATTTGTATCATATGTATAGCTAGGCTGTACATGACGGTGATTGACAACCGTCTATATTGTTAAAAAAGAATACAAAGTTCCTATTTCTTTCTATGCCACTGAATTTCCTTCTTTTTCACTGACCAACACTGAGCACCCATCCTTCATGCACATTCCCCCTTGGAGCAACCTTTGCCTATCTGTATTACTTGAATATTACTTGATCTTTCACCAGAAAATAAGTACATTAAATTACTTGGTGAATACAATTTTTGGTTTGTTGCTTGTTTACCTCTTGTCCATTAGATGCTTAAACAATTGACTCAGGTTTAAGGAGCTTGCCCCAAATATATTACGTATAGCTCCGATTTACATTAATGAATTAAAATTAACTATGTTATTTGATTAGCTGCTTCTGTGAATTAGGTTCTAGGGCCATTGTGTTTTTTGTACCGCTGCGTGAGTGACGCTGGCTGGCGCTATGAACACCGGACCTTCCCTGTGACAATTACCCAAATCGCGGGCCTCGTCTGCACCGGCTGTGGCAGAGGGATGGGTGCTGGCGGATATACATGGCTATTATTCGACCCTGGCTGGGGGAGTGGCGGGCGGCAATCCCCGGTGCCCTGCAGTGGCCCTGCGGTTGTGGAAGTGCCCGAAATCCAGAAGGTGAGGACCAAGGGGTCGTGTGGGCATTAGGTGGGGTACCTGTGTATCGGCCCCTGCGGCGATGCGCTGAGGCAAATCCCCTGTGCTGCCCTGGGAGCTGAGACAATTGCAGAGACCTGTGCAGCTGGTGGAAAATAGTGCAAAAAACACAGATGGGGTGGCACCCCCTGGCCTAACAGCATTGGAAATGGTTCTGGCACGCCCAGCTTGATTCGCAGAAATACCTGGTTCAATGTCGCGGGGCAGACGGGGTAAAGCGAGGGTGCCTGACACATTAGCCCCCCACCACAGACGCAAGCCACAGCGGGTAGAATGGCAGAAGCAGAGTCCCCAGCTGCTATGTCTGGCAAGTTGTACGCGGTCCTGGCAGCGGTGGAGAAATTGGGGGAAACCCTGAACCATACATGTACCACCCTGGAGGGCAAAATTGACAAGGCAGTTATCGATCTCACGCTTCTTCATGCGGACAACCGCAAACTGGCGGACTGCACGGAAGCGTTGGAAACCAAGATGGCGGAGGTGTCACCAAGCGTGCAGGCAGCTAACAAGCACAAACAACAGCTCCTCAATAGGGTTGATTTCCTTGAGGACCGGGTGGAGGACACGGAGCGACGGGCCAGACGCAACTGTCCGAGTGGTGGGATTGCCGGAGGGAAAGGAACGGAGGATTCCTGTTGACTATGCGGAGTCATGGCTGTGCACACTCCTACCGGAAGGGGCGTTATCTCTATGTGCATATATTGTGGTGGAAAGTGGGATGAGTGGGATACCCTTAAGGTAGTAGTCCACGGTCACTGTTTGGGCGTGCAGTCGGACATTAGAGTGCAGCTGGAGAAGGAACTCACTACTTTAGAGAGAAAACTGGTGACAGCAGAGCAGGTTGCGCTAGGGGGGCCCCAAGGCCAACTGGACAGCTACAGAGAGGAGCATGCCAGGCTACTAGAATGGTTACGATGTCTCAATTATGCCGCGTATTCGGCACGCATACATCACATGGGGGACAAGGCTGGAAAATTACTCACTTGTCTTATACATCAGGATGAAGTGCAGTCTCCTGTCACGTCTGTGCGCACAGCGGCTGGGGGCCTCGTTTACACACAGCAGGACATACATAATACATTTGTGGCTCATTATCAGGGACTGTATGTGTCTCGTATAAAAGCCACATCTCAGGAGATACAGCTTTATGTATATGGGTTGGACCTACCGACGTCGACACGCACACAAAGTGAGGACTCAAATGGCCCTCTTCTTGCAGAGGAGATATGGGACAGCATATTCTCCTTGGCAAATGGGAAGTCGCCAGGTCCGGACGGCCTGCCGACTGAATTTTATAAAGCTTATACACACATATTGGTGCCGTAACTGCTGCAGGTGTATGAGTCGGTGATGGAAGAATCCATGCTCACTGACACACAAAACGAGGCCCTGCTTGTGTCCCTCCTCAAGCCAGACAAGGACCCTGAACTGCTGGGGTCCTACCATCCGCTGGCACTGCTAAACACCTATTATATCATTTTTGCATCTCTCCTCGCTAAGCGTCTTTCGCCTTTAGTGCGCTCTTTGGTGCACCAAGATCAGAACAGTTTTGTACCCACTAGGAACACCTCACTAAACCGCTGTCGATTTTTTAGAATAGAGCAGTATGTGACAAAAGGTGGCCCTGCTCCAGATGCCTGGTATTAGATTTGGAGAAGGCCTTCGACTCCTTGGAATGGCCCTATCTGGCAGCAGTGCTGCACAAACATGAACTAGGCGATCTCTTTTTCAACATGGTACGCCTATTGTATCAACGCCCCACTGTCCGTGTCCGCACTGGTAGGATTGTGTCTGCTACCATTGGAGTGGGGAGGGGAACGTGACAGGGATGCCCATTGTCCTTACTCCTTTTCTCCCTCACCATGGAGCCTGTGGTGATGCTACTCCGCAGAAGAGGTGAGGAGTGGTGTATACGCCTTGGGGATGCAACACATGCTGTGTCTCTGTATGCTGACAACCTCCTTCTGTATGTGCGTGATGTCACTGACATACCTGCATCCATAGCAGATGTGCTGAGGGTGTTTGAGGAACAGTCTGGACTCTGGGTAAATTGGGCCAAGTCAGGAGTGTATCCCTTTAGTGCGGCAATGACAGAAACTGGTGTGTTCATTAAAGGTTTGCGGCTCCCATGGTATCCCACCACCTTCCGGGACTTAGGGATCCATATATATCGAACCCCAGATGATTTATTTTAAGGCAATTTCGGCGGTACGAGCACAGGTGCACTTCTGGAGGTCGCTCCCATTGAACGTCATGAATCGTGTTACCTTGTTGAAAATGATAGATCTTCCCAAACTATTGCATTATTTTTTAAACCTACTGGTTTCTGTCCCCACTAAGACCTTTCGTGCATTGGAGCGTCTGTCCCGAGACCTCATATGGAACAAAGGCAGACACAGAGTTGCGCTGTGGAAACTGTATGCTCCCACGTCTCAGGGAGGACTGGCTGTTCCCAACTTGGAGTTGTATTACATAGAAGCTCAACTGCAATGGGTAACGAAGTGGCTCAATGACACTAATCTTGAGGACACGGCGACCTTGCAGCAACTGTGGACTCACGCCCAAATATATCACTTATTTCATCCGGCTGGCCAGACCCCACGCCCGCTCCAACTCCATCTGGCCCTTGCCCATCGAAGCTATAAAAGGGGCTTGTACCTTACCCGTGTGACACTCCCGTACGCCCCGATACTACCGCTCTTGGGGACGCCTAGAGGGGAAATGAGAGCTCTGAAACCTCCCTCCAGCATTGCCGTACAGCGGAAATAGACACTCTGGGTGACTTTTATAGAAATGGCACACTCTTTACATTTGAGGAGCTAGCAGAAAATACTGATTTGCCTGCTGGACAGTTTCTTCTACACACCTCTCTCATACAAGCCCTATTGGCCCTCCTGGGGGATTTAACATCCGAACCGCCGACACACCTGCTGTTGCATTATCTACACGTCATGGGGGTGGGTTTTCAAATAGCACACTGGCTGGTGATGGCCTTACTCACACACACGCTGAGGCGAATGCTGACACTTCGCAACCTCTGGGAGGCCGAGAGGTCAACCCTGGATGGACAAGGAATGGACTACTATCCTAGCTGGTGCTACATGTATACCACAGAGTTCTAAATTCAAGCTAATACAAGCATACATCATACAGAGGGCGTATCTCTCTCTAGACAACATTAACAGATATTTTAATATTGCTACCTCTGAGTGTCCATGTTGCCATCAGCTCTATGTGGATCTACTCCACATGTTGTGGTCCTGCCCTTCCCTTCAACTTTATTGGTGGAGCGTTGCTGCAGCATTGGTGCTCTGCACTTGCACCTCCCTGCCGCCCACATGGGAGCTCTGCATATTAGGAGTTTATATCAGGTCCAGGAAGAATAGGGTTACATCACGATTCAGAGGAATTAGAGGACTAATAGCTGCCAAGCGCTTAATTACGAAACGGTGGAAACAGGCGAACCCCCTAGAGATGATCAGTTGGACACACTCACTTAAGCTATAGGCACAGGCAGAAAGCACTGCACTTCACAATGAAGAGACAGCAGAGCTCCATAAATATCCCATAGCATCACAATGGGACGCCATACTGGCAGCTTTTAACACTGGGAATACCGGGGAGGGCTATGCCACCCAGCCAGCTATTCCATAGGCCACATGTCAAGGGTCCAGGGGGGCGGGGGACGGGAGCATTGATACACACACTCACATCCCACCGGATGTTACCTCGTAGCGTACACCTGGTGTAGCGTAGTGCTTAATCCCTCTTGTCCCAATGCCTGCACTCCTGAGGCTAGTTCCTAGCACTGACACGAGTTTGACCACCACCCCAGTGTGCTGTCCTGTTGTGTCTCCCACAGTCTACAGTCCCATGCTCTGTAATGTAACAGCTTTCGTAATGGTTTTTAGATGGCCGCTCTTTAAATATGTTGTTTACAGTTATTATATTGAAAATGTTTATCTTGTTGGCATATTTACATTTATTCTCCCCTTTTTCCTCTGGAATAATCCCCTTGTTGGCCTGTCTCACTGGCCACATAAGACTGTTTTCAACATTTGCTCATTTCAGGGTGATCAGATATGGGTGGCTTTAATGTTATAGGCAATGTCATTATGTGGTATTGGCACCTCTCTCTCTCCTCTTCTTTTTATTTGGTTGCACACCTCTCTCTCTACGGGCGATTAAGTAATGTGGGGAGGAATGTAGGTCAGATGATCGCGAAGACTTTATGAGAGACAGCCTCTTGATGAAAAGATGGTGTGTTGTAACGCATAGAAATACGATCTTCTGTAACATGAGTAGTTTACCCGCAACAATATTGTTACGAAAATGAAATATATAATTGAAAACATTGTTTTTTATTTGACATTCTGTTATGTCATGTACCATGAGAAAATGGAAAAATATGAAAAGATCAATAAAGATATTTAAACAAAAAAATTAAAATAAATAAATAAATAAATATTGAGGTGTCAAAAGTCATGACAGTGTGGGATTCTCTATTGCTTGAAGATTACCTTTTTATTAAAAACTAACTCTTGAATAAGGTTATGCTAGATTCTTTAGGGCAGAATAAATATTCTGATAAATGTAGGTAATTGTGTTTCTGCTTCTTCTATCATTAAATTGAATATAATATTGTAAAAAAAAGGGGTCAGCATTAAAATATTGCAATGGGACATCATAAACAAACAAGCAGCATGATAATGGTGCCTTGCCAGATGGCTGTGTTCTTCACTAAAATGTAAATATGTAAATTTAAGGCGTGAATGCTGATCTAGATAAACTCATGAAATAGCTTTTCCATGTGGATGAAAAAAGAATTCAAGATTTTAATGGAAACATTGGAGAATACGATGTATACAATGGTAATATTCATCATTTTAAATAAGGCCTTTCTCGCTATAATGGAGTAGGGCAAGAGCCTCCATTAGTTAAGCATTTGACCAAATTGACTATATTCAACTTAAAAAAGGTCTGCATAATAGACCATCACATATATCTCCATTAGGGTTTGTACCTGCTTCTCAAACCCATGGGAAGATCCTCTTCAGAGGCAAGAAACAAGAGGATCTCTGATTTACTGTTGCTCATTTAAATACCACCCAACGTGTTTAAACTCCTGAATGGTGTCTTGTGAATTTTGTAAATTAATTTTTTCCACACTAAGTTAAAGAATCTGATCATCGGCGTAGAGATTTAATTTTGACATTCCAAGAATTGGGGGACAAATATTTGCATTTTCTCAAATACTAGTTGCCAAAGGCTCAATAAGAGAGACCAAGAGTATCAGGGACACAAGATTTCCCTACTATGTCCCCCGGGTAATATTACTCTTACCAGCAGCTAAAGAATTTGTAATAATAGGAGCTAAACGCCTCATTATAAAGGTTTTTTAGGCTCCGCAAAAGTTGGTTGGAGAAAGAAAAAGCGTCACAAATTTAAAATGGAGCTTCCCAATTTCCTAAATTGAAAGCTTTCTCCTACTCCTGCATTGTGATTTCTGTTTCTGAAAAATTATTATTTAGAGGAACATATTCAATATATTATATCAGGAAAGAAGTATTAACAGAGATACATCTATTAGTTAAAAAACACTCTGTTCTTGATGCAACAGAGAAGATGCAGCTACCATGACACGATTGGCTAAAATCTTTGGAAACAGCTTGTAGTCCATGTTCAACAAGCTAACTTTTCAGTAACAGTGTGGGTCACGGGAAGAGTTCACACATTTTAATATACAAATAACTACAACTTCTAAACATGAGGCTCGAGGGTACCCCCTTGTATCAATTAATTGAATAAATTGACCAACACCTCCTTTTATTCAGGAAAAAATGTTTTATAGATCTCTGTGGGTATCCCATTTCTCACTGGAACTTTAGCCCAAGGAAGTTCCTTTAACAGTAAACAGGCCTCCAAAGTAGAGATATTATCAATCAAACTTTATTTCTGGTCAGCCTAGAGTTGTTTTGTCAACTGTATCCATCTCAAAAATTCTAAAATCAAATCAGGATTGATGGACCAATGCAGAGTGCTCAAAAAAGATCTATTTAATCTGTTGTGAGCAGTGCTCCTGTCTCCATTTTTGTACTTCAAAAAGATAAGATGGATATTATCCCTGCTATCACTTTTATAGACGATCAGCAGCCCTAGACTTTACTTGAGATAGCCACACAGGATGACTCTGCAGCAGATGTGGCTGTTATATCCCAGGTTAATGACAGCACACAGCAGCCAGTCTCACTTCGCATCTGAGAGAGCGCAAATTAAGAAAACTGTAGAAGTGCACCATATTTACAAGCACGTTGTATTAGTTTAGTGAACAGTATATAAGAGTGTCGAAATTATAGAGTGAACGTACATAATAGTGTTTAATTACAATAGAATACTTATATAGAGTGTGAAATGCTAAATGTAGATGTTGTTAGAGATGTTAGAATGATGTTGAAATCTCACGTTATGTGGCTGTTGTAAGGGAAAATGTAATTCTGCTAGACGTGGAAATGTGTAGGCCACATGGCAGTTCACAAAGAGTACAAGAAACTGATGTATTTCCACATAATCTGGATTTTAATGTTATTATGATTCACGTATTTCTGAACCTAAGACTGATATATATATTTTAGGCGTTTATATAATCATTGTGTGTAATGAGTTAGAATATCGTTTAAACTAAAGAAGTTAAATGTTTGCAGAAGTGCATAGGCCCGTTTCATGGAATCCTAACAGGCCTGAATAGATAAAGTCATTTCTTTTGATCTGCATGTGCTCGTTAGAGAAAGGTCGTGTTAGGCACAGGACGCAGAGCCTGTTACATGGTTTACGACTTAAAGATATGGTGGAGGCTGGAATTTGGGGCCCACAGAGAAAGTGTCTTTTGCAGGAGTAAGGGGGTTTAATCAGGAAAGTGATGAATAGACTTTTGTTCAAGAGAGCCTGGCACAGGCCTGGAGGAGTCTTCAGGAATTTCCTGGGGGTACCGTCTTGCCGGAGAGGAGCCTGGGAAGCAAGGTCAACGCTAACAATGGGCCTAGAAGGAGTACCAGCATGGAAGTTGCCGCCAGAACCAACACCACGTGAGGGGCGTCTTTGGGGGCGTTTCTAATGTAAATGTGATTTTGTATTAGGGACAGCACCCCTGGGTGGAGGCAAGGCAGATGATCTGAGGAACCTAAGAGAGCGGATAGGTAGGCAGATAGGGAACTGCGAGACATCGACTTTGAACAAAGACTAAGGGAAGTGTGTATTCTTCTTTGGAAGTCACCACTGCTGACACCTTTTTAGGTTAAGATCTTGCTAAGTAGGGATGTCACTTAGTCTAGTGTAGGGACAGTCTAATCTGATTTCTTTCCTTTCTGTAAATGACTCATAAGCTACAGCTTGTGTTTATCCTCGTAACTTTGATAATTCTAGAATTTGTTTTGGTGATAATCTTCTGCCGACTAAGAGCATTTAGAAAATTCATGTTTGTATTGATACCCGTATATCTTTTGAATCTTGTTTTGAGATGTTTGTATCTCCAGTTAAGTTTGGCTTTGTAATGAACTTTTAAAACTTTTAAGCTTCAGTGGTTCTTTAGAGTGGAGTAAGTCTTTAACTGATGAACCTAGTAGTGGATTGCCTTTTACTCGATGACAGGTACCAACGGTTCAGTCGACCTGAGTTGGGATCTAGATCTATAACGATACACCAGAAATCCCGCGTTAACAGTTGGTAGCAGAGTGAGGATGGTTACCTTCTTGAGGAAGGTGATCTAGACTAGGTTAAGTTTACCCCAAGGTCCCTAGATCGAGAGGTGGCCTGCCGAAGAAGGTGCTGACGGCGCGAGAGAAAAGCAGCAGAATCGGACGAGAGTGAGTATAACAAGGGTCATGCGTGGACAGATTGCGGTGTTTTGTGTTGTATTTGTATAGTACTGTCATGCGGAGTTGAATGCCTGTAGTGTGATTGTGAGAAGGTTGTGAGCGCGCGCAACCTGGTAAAATCTTAAGTTCGGGGTAGAGCTTAAGTGGTTCGGGTGTATCGAACATCCAGAGTAGTTGTCGACCAGAGTAATGTGGTAAATAAATAATTAAATACCGGTACTATTTTTGAATACATTAATAATAACAGATAGCTCAATAAATAAGAGGCAGGATCCGAGGAATCTGAGTCGAACGGGCTTTTTTCAGGCAAAAGGGAAGGGACAGGCTCGGGACAGCCTGAAATAAAATAGAGAGGCAGCTGCAACGTTTCATCAACAGTACAAGGTATATATAGTAAAACATTAGAATTACATTGCATACAGTAGGCGTAACTAGTGACAAACGTAAGATAAGAACACATGGGCGTGAAAAGAAGGCGTGCTCAGGGCGTGCACGTAGACATGTGATGAGAACGTCACAGAAGTGTCATGAATGGGCGGAAACATAAAGGGGGCTACCTGAGCAGCTGGGACCTTTAACCTAGTGGTGCGCGCAAACGGGCCATGACGTGTTACCGGGGAGAACTGGGGGCTCTGACTTCTGTACTAGAAGAGGAGACTAAAGTCTGCGGTGTCAGGACGACATGTACCTATAGCATATCTGGTATCTGGTGTTTGGAGTACATGTTGATAGAATCTAAAAGTTATCAGGGCAAAGGCTACTTGACACTAAGGCTGGTGCATGCATATATTCTTCGTGTATTGCGTGTGCTATGAATCTTCTATGAATATTAATACAGTAATTCTCTTGCATGGAGACAGAAAGACTAGACTATAGCTGGAGATGTTTATGTGGTTCGCTAGCTTAGGAATGTGAAGACGGAGAACTGAAATGATAACTAGAGGCATAACATATTCTTGGCAGACAGGCAGGCAGAGCCAGGCCGGGCACCGCGCTGCGCGGCAGGGAGTAAGTGAAGGGTCAGGGATGCAGGTGGGGGCTGCATCGCTCCTCGGAGTGGGTTCAGGAGACTGGAGCTTGAATCTGGTGTCCGGGCCCTTTTGAGGCCTAGAAACGGGGACAATTCAATAAATTAACGTGCACACTGTAAAACGTGGCAACATAGGCCTAATACTCGTTGCTTTCACGAGAACTGGAAACTGGCATACTAAAGTTGGACACAACTATAATTGCGTCTTTTAATCTATCATGGGGGGATATATGCATATCGATCATGCACATATAACATAGGATGGGGAACACGTAGGCACATATAACAAGGCAAAATTCAATTTTCCTCATTCCCTCCTTGTGCCCTACGTTTCCATCAGGAAACATCAATATTCATGATACCATCTATCTGTTCATATAGCATCATTTGCTCGTCTCGAATTGTCTTGGAACGGGACTTAGGACTAGGAATACAAGAGGTAGCACACAAGCCGCAAATCGCAGGGCCACATTGTAAACATAGGCAGCAACTGAATATGATCATTACTGCTATACCTAGAAAAGACAATACTTTCCATCCCCAGGCAGATATTATACTCCAGAGCCAACCGGACCATGTCCAGGTGCCTGGATTCTGGTGTAACTGATGGGCAATTTTATGAAGTCTGGTTATGGCTGAATAAACAGACGGTGCGTTATTAGGAATGAAAATGCAGCAACTAGATCCGATGACTCTACAAGCTCCTCCCCTATCGGCCAGTATGACGTCAAGGACGAGACGATTTTGGAGCACGACAAATCTCATAGCAGATTGCTCTTCAGTTAAGTTACCTAGAGCGGAAGTAGTCTCATTCACTACTGCTTCAAGGGTTCTGGTTAGCCTACGTATTAACTTACTATTCTGGACGGGACCTATAAAGAAAAAGAAACCTTTATTGAAGTCTTGATACTGTTCTAAGGTAGTTTCAGTTTGATCGACAATTGGGGACTCAATCTCCCTTCTATGTCTAACGTGTACTAGATGTGTATTTCTGTGATAATCGGATGGGGCTAGGAAAACTGGTGGCAGTAGGAAGGCAATGTAACATGTTCCATCCCAATCGAGGGGCAGACGAACATATGCGGTCTGACCACATACAAAATAAGAATGACGTGAGGCTATGAAAATAGATTTCCCACTGTCACTATACTCGACCATAGTAGTACAATCACTATGACCTACATGTGCGGAACCATTCTTTCTGACACATAATTCGCCTTTAACGGGTAGAACTGAAATAGCAGGCAAATCTGGAGTAGTCTCGGACTGAACATTCAAAACCATGAAATTCGAGGAATAATTACCTAGATCATATACTTCATTTTCTAGATCTAACCCTGTTCTATGGGAAAGTCCTTCCTTGTCTGGGAAACATGTTCTATTCAGAAGGGACATATCATTTGAGGATGACGTTAACGTGGACCATGCTCCACACGAACCATTATGTGAAAACGGATAAGGAAAAAGTGGCAGAACTCCCTTCGGTGTCTGGAAAGGGGGGAGTCGACCACACACCCAACAATTAGTGGCATTGCTGGTCTGGTGTGAATAGTGTAACATTCGGATAAACGTATTATTACGCATAGCAAGACGATAGGATAACTCGTGAGGAGGCAGGTCACTAAAAGTGTGCTCTACTGTAACATTAGGAAACATATGTACATGTGAATTAATAGGAAAACATAAATGTAAGGCATAACTTATGCAGGTAACCATAAGACTCAGAAATATCAGAAAAAACAGAGTAACGATTCATCTACTTCGAAGATTCTTACAGTATCGTATTCTCTTAGAGTTTTGACTAACTCTCTCACTGTGTGGGTCTATCTCATACATGTCAGGAACCTGTCTAACCGTTTCACCCGAGAGGGACTTAGACAATTAAACTGGCTGACTTACTAGACCGAAGCTTATCTTTATACTCCTGCTGTGGAGTTTTCTCTAACAGGGGAAGTTTAGATTCAGTGTCTGGGCAGTCCTTGAGAACGGGGCAGTCCTTGAGAAATGTCTTTGGTTTGAGTCCATGGAATCTCTTCACGTGACTGGAGTGTAACCACCCCTTCCTGCCTTCGATCTTCACGGCGGTCCTTGTTGTGAGTAGGACAAGTCGGGGCTCCTTCCAGCGGGGCTCCAGCGGACTTGAACAATCAAAATTCCTCACAAGTACCAGGTCGCCTGGTATGACCTCGTGCGGTTTCACTTCGGTGTTGTCTGGAAAAGCAGCGGCAACCTGTGAACGACAAGATTGTAGTGCAGACATCAAGGAGGCCAAATAATCTGTCAGCATATTACTGTCAACATCAGTTATTTTACGTGGTCTAGGTGTACCCCACATGTTTGGGGGATGACCAAACACTACCTCATAAGGGGACAGACCTGAACGGGAGTGAGCGACCATTCTCATATAGAAAAGGGCGACTGGCAGTGCTACTATCCAATCTACGCCTTTCTCTGCGCATACTTTGGCAATGCGGATTTTCAGAGTCTGATTATGTCTCTCTACGAGACCGGCTGCTTCAGGATGTCGTACACAATGGAACTTCCACTGGTACCCTAACAGAAGGGATACTTGTTTCATGAGCTCGGATGAGAATGGCTGGCCGTTATCTGAATACACGACCCTAGGCAATCCATAGCGGGGGAAAAACTCACGAACCAACTGCCTGGCAGTGGTCGCAGCATTGTAATCTGGGACTGGATATGCTTCTGTCCACCTGGACAAAGCGCATACAACTACGAGGACATACTTGAAACCTCGACATCGCTCCATCTGAATATAATCCATCTGGAGGACTTCAAAAGGGTGGTCAGGAGGATGGAATCCACCTTGTTCCACCGGGACACCTTTACCTGGATTGAACTGACAACAGATCATACAGGTACGCACTTTTTGCTTGGCTGCTGCTCGTAAATGCTTGTTAAACCAGAGGTTCTGAATACTGTCTAACATGGCTTTTTCTCCTAAGTGTGCTGGACTATGTGCGGTGTTAATAATGACTTGAACCATAGAGTCGGGTAGAAACCATGTGGCTTTTCCCTTCGTCAACCATCCTTGATCTGTCTGGACCCCTCCTTGTTCGGACCATTTCTTGATTTCTTCTGGAGTGGCATGTGACTGTATATCTATTACGTCTTGTGTAGGGTCCTTAACTGTCATACAAGTAGTCTGATCTGGAATGTCTGTCTGTGTAGTGTTAACTGGAATGTCTGGAGTCTGAGCTGTAAGCTTGGCTGTTCGATCTGCTAGATCGTTACCCTGGGAAATGATGTCAGTGATTTTCGTATGTGCTTTGCACTTCATGATAGCGATAGCTGTCGGTAAATGTATTGCATCTAACAGAGCTTGAATGAGGGGGCCATGCTGAATCTTGGTTCCATGAGAAGTCATAAAACCTCTTTCTTGCCAGAGCACTCCAAAGTCGTGTACGACTCCGAATGCATAACGTGAATCCGTGTATATATTTACTTTCAGGTTCTTAGCTCGTATGCAGGCTTGGGTCAGAGCGACGAGCTCTGCTGCTTGAGCAGACAGGGTGTCAATACGATGTGTTTCTATAACTTCAGTGTCAGTAGTCACTGCATACGCGGCTACTAGTTCTCCTGTACTTGTTCTCATACATGAACCATCCACATAAAGTGTCAGGTCAGGATCAGGTAATGCAATATCTGTCAAGTCTTGTCTTGGCTTTGTCATGGTGTTAACGACTTCCACACAGTCATGTGTGGCAGGATTTGAAATAACTGAGGGTAACAGTGTAGCGGGATTTAAAATGTTGCAGCGTCTGATTTCTATGTGTGGCTGAAACAATGTCAGTTCATAACCTGTTAAACGTGCAATTGTCAGGTGCTGAGTCTGTGTTCGGTTTAAAAGAACTTCCACGGAGTGTGGAACTTGTACTGTCAGGGAGTGTCCTAACACTATGGAATCACTTTGTCTGATAGCTAGAGCTGTGGCTGCAACTGACTTGAGGCACGCAGGCAGCGCCTGGGCCACTGGATCTAATGTGCTTGAAAAATAAGCACAGGGCTTGTATTGTCCTGCTTGATCTTGTGTGAGAACAGATAATGCAGTACCATCACGTTCAGTGACAAAAAGTGTAAAAGGCTTACTGTAGTTTGGTGTTGCTAGAACAGGTGCATTACATAAAGCTTTCTTTAACTCATTGAAAACAAATGTATGTTCTTGGGTCCAAGGGAGGACAGTCGATACGGCTGCCTCCTGTGTCGTTAACTGTATCAGTGGCTTGGCTAGAAATGCGTACTGAGGAATCCATTGTCTGCAGTAAGAAGTGAGGCCGATAAAAGCTCGTACCTCCTTCTGAGTCTTGGGCTGTGGAAGATGTGCTATTAACTGGATACGGTCAGGTGTCAACTGCCTACCCCTCTTGGACAGTAAGTGTCCAAGGTAGACCACTTGCTGGACACAGAATTGCAATTTGGAAGGGGACACCTTGTGCCCCATCTCGGCCAGGAAATACAAGACTGTAAGTGACGCACGTTCGCAGTCACGTTCAGAACGGGCTGTGATCAATAGATCATCGACATACTGGAGCAGGGCAGTGTCTGTTGGCATGTGAATATTGTCTAGTTGTCTTTTAAGTGCTTGACTGTAAATACTAGGACTTTCTGTAAAACCTTGAGGAGCTCGTGTGAATTTATAGCTCCTTCCATTTAAACAGAATCCGAAAAGGAATTGGCTGTCTGGATGAATGGGAACACTAAAGAATGCGTTCTTGAGATCGATAACAGTGAAGAACGTAGCTTCGGAATCAATGGCTGTCAATAGGGAAGAAATATCTGGAACCACCGGGTACTGGGGTATAATACATTTATTAAGTTCTCGAAGGTCAATCACTAATCGATAAACTGGAGGTGTATTTGGATCAGTACGTTTCAGAATCGGAATGATAGGAGAATTACATACATTGGAGTCAGTTTCTACAACTACTCCTTGAGCAATGAGCTCGTCAATAATTTTGGATAAGGCTGCTACAGCCTCAGGTGGCAATTTGTACTGTCGGATTCGTGGTAATACAACACCTTTCTTCAGAGTAACACGATGGGGTGTGATGTGCATACAACCTACATCAGTTGGACCTTGCGCCCATAAATGCTGTGGTACATTCAATAATCTTGGATCAAAATCACGTAATACATAATGACCTTTAAAATCTCGCAGAAACAGTCGCACCCCTTCTGGGGAGCAGCATATTACTGCCCCTAATTCTTTCAGGGTCCTAATGCCTAATAGGTTTTCTGGACATGAGTTCGTGAGCAACAAGTCTGTAGTTCGGGACAATGGACCAACTTCTAGAGTAACTGGTTTCGATATTTCATTAACAATAGGCTTTCCTGAAAATCCAAGGGAAACATTTCTAGAGCCTGAGAGCGGAGCCCCTGGAACCTCGTCATGACTGATGGTAGTCCTACTTGCCCCTGTATCAATCAGAAACTTTCTGTCTTTCCCTAATACTTGACTGTGTACATAGGGACCCTCTTGATCTACAGGAATCTCGATGAGGGGCAAGCCAACCTCCCTCTCTAGGCTGTTTCATGAATACGGCTGATAATCTGGATATTCTGACTGTGCATACTGGTACATCTGCTGTGTAACGTGTTGTGTGGCAGCTATAGGCTGCGGTACTGTAACTGTCTGTTGTGCGTTCTGCGGTGTCTGGGAAGTCTGTGAAACTTGTTCTTGTCTAGGCGGACGTGGTCTTTCTTTCGTTTTACCAGTAGCTACGTTGTGTTTCAGAACTGCACATTCGTTTATATAATGACCTGGCTGTTTACAGTAATTGCAGGTCCCTTTAACGGGAGATGCAGGATGACTGGCTTGATTCGTACCCCTCTTCTGACTGTCTTGCGGAACAGACTGTGCAACTAGTACTTTCATTTTCGTGTCTTTCATACGTCTCCTTTCGTGTTCCTGCTCCTCCCTAATTCTGTTCTGGTGGTACTGTAGCATCTGGAGCATTTGTGACGGAGTATTAGCTTGCCAGGTACTCTCGACTTTCAGTACTCAATTTTTAACTTGTGGACTTGAATTCTCGACTAGCTTGGTAACAAAAAGATGTGGATACGACTCACTACTTGTTTTCAGACCACTATTAATAATGAAACATTTCTCAAATCTAGAATAAAAATCACTAGTATCTTCATCTTGTTTCTGTTTACAGGCTGAGATGGCATCCCAATCTTCCTTTTTCGTGGCTAGTAATCTTGGCAAAACTTGTATCAATAACTCGGGCAATGCTTTAGCTTTTTCCCCAAGACCGGTACCTGGAACTCGTGTATTATCTTCAGTCTCTAATGCGCTCCAATCTATCTTTTTCTCTCCCACCTCCCATTCTTTTTCTTTGAGTTTTTCATATATGCCCGCAGGCAACAGGACCTTTAACATTTTAATGATATCAGGATACGTGTATTCTCCCATACGGAGCATGTCCTTTAATTCACGGTGGAACCCTGCTGGATCTTTATCGTGACAGGGTATTAACTTTTTCATTTCCAGAAGTTCTATTTTCGTGATAGGGGTGTAAACAAATACTCGTTCTAGACCACCCCCCTCTCCCTTAACTGGATGTACTTCTCGTAACGGATTCTGTCTGTCTATATAGAATGATTTTCTTTCTGGGGGTGGAACGGAAACAAAATGTGGATTCAGGTACGTTCTGTATTTGTGGCGCTGTTCTAATATGACACTAATTAAATCGGTACCTAGACCTTTCCATCTGTTTAGGAGTAACTCGTTCAGTACATCATGTAAAGGACCTGGATCAGAATGCTGGTCCTCATACAGTGTAATGAGGTGCTGGATCATATACATACCCACCAGACGCTGCTCGGCTGGGGGCAGTTTCAGAAACGTTTGGGCCACTATTTCATCTGGAAACGTGCTAGAATCACTAGTCCATCGGACTGCTGATCGGGCTAGTTCTTGTTCATGCATGGCACTAAGCTTACTATAACCTATTCGTGATTTCAGAATTTTATCAGTGGCCTGGAATACTTGTTCAAGAGAACACTGTTCTGGTACTGGAGGAGGAAAAACTTTCTTGTAATCCAGACGTGAATGTCTGTCGGAAAATCTAGTTCTACCTACATACGCTATTCTGGAGGGATTCTCGCTGTCTACCTCTTCACTGGAAGAGTCATTCTCTTTCTCGGTTGCTCTTTTTGCTTCCTCCTTCTGGTGTATACTTATAATTTCCTTACGAATTTTCTTGTACATACTTTCTATACTACCTAGCGTCTTGTGTTTTCCCTCGGCTATGTTGTCACTCCACTTAGTCAGACCTTTCATCTCGTCTTTGTCTTTATCAGGATAATCTTGTTCTCTTATTAAACAGTTAATCAAGAACTGTAAAATCATATGTTGAATCTCGGCTTTTCTGTGTGCCATAGCTTCGTGAATACTTCCTGGATTCTCTCCTGTACGGACAAAACGATATATTCTGTCTAGATGATCCTTCATGTCGGGCAGGGTGACCAGAAAGTTGGCAACCCGTCTTAAACGTACTGAATATAATACCATGTGATCTTCGCCTGGGACTGGATCATATATACAGTCGGTAAGAAGTCGCTTGAGGTCTGCGTATGTAGCCACTTTTGGCGTATGCTGTAACGCTGCATCTCGCGGCGTCAGTCGTCTTACTTGAGGCGGGGTGATAGGAGCACCTCCCCCCACTGCTCCTGAACTAGAATCGTCAATTAATACTGTACGTGCTGGTAGAGGGGTAGGCAAAACGGGTACACCTAATGTGGGCCGGTCCGGGGGCACTGGCACATTAACTTGACCCCCGGGACCAGTGGCTGGAGGAACAGGAATTACATTATTTACAGGATGCGGAGGGTGAGCAGGCGGAATATGATTTGCATATTCTGGGACTGTGTCGTCCAAGTAGGACGAGAGAAAAATTTCAGCTGCGGTCGGTTTATGACGTAGCTTAATCGGGACCAATGGTGGCGGTAAATTACAGGGTGCTTCCGGGGTTGCCTTCGGCAAGCCCTCGGCAAGAAGAGGATACATACCTTTAATAAGGGCATTTCTCTGTCTGTCTGACTGTTCTGCTCTAACTCGTTCACCTTCTTCAATTAATTCCCTTTCTTGGGCTTTTTCTGCGGATTCCCTACTTAACTCTGTTTTCCTGAATTCTTTTTCGGTTCTTTTATGAGATTCTTTGCGCCATAACTCGATGGCATCTTTCTGGGACTGTCTGGCTTTCTTTTTCCATAATGCTTCTTCTACTCGCATGATGCACTCGGCATCCCATGTACCTGATACAGGCCATCTATATTTCTCTTCAAGATCTTTCGTATAATCCGCCCATAAATCTAGATATAATATGGCATCTAAGCCATGCTTGTGATACATGAAATGTCTAGGACTGTCCCTAGGAGGGACAGGAACTGCTTCTTCGAGTAACCCTTTTCTGGTTTTTATCTGACGTAATTTCGAGAACAGAGGCATGACTGAATTTATACTTGGAACACAATACGCAATAATCACAGTAATGAAATGGCAAACAAATCACTCATACCACGACATAGAAATACATTAATGACAGTTTGAACAGAATACTACCTGATACACTGAAAACATAACACTTGAATTTCTCGAGAACGGACTTACTAGAATTACTGGATGCACTGCTAAAACAGTACAGAACATACCGGTCTCATAAAGAGACACGTCATACCGTATCCACCTAGGTGAATACTTCGGACTGGATCTGTGTACCCAAACCCATCGGACCAGGAACAAACTAATGATCCTGTCTAGATACTTCCCCCGCAACGGTACTCACCGGGAAGCAGAAACTGGAAGGCCTCGGACTGGACTGGACTGCTACGACGTCGGACTACGAACTTCGGACTTCAGGAACAGGTGGGCCTCCGGATACCTCGGACCTTGCTCTCTCGGCTTGGGCTCTGGTCGGGACGAACCGCATTCCACACCGCCTCGTCTGGATGCCGGACCGCAGTTTCCATCTCCTCCGTGGGCCTGAGGGAGACTTGAAGCAGAAATATCTGCACGTGCACGGTAGAGTTCCGTCACGGCTGTAGAAGGGTCAGGGGGCCTGCGTTACATCGCCGGCGCGTGGGGAAGGGGCACGTGCCTATTCGGGCGCCATTTATGTGGTAAATAAATAATTAAATACCGGTACTATTTTTGAATACATTAATAATAACAGATAGCTCAATAAATAAGAGGCAGGATCCGAGGAATCTGAGTCGAACGGGCTTTATTCAGGCAAAAGGGAAGGGACAGGATCGGGACAGCCTGAAATAAAATAGAGAGGCAGCTGCAACGTTTCATCAACAGTACAAGGTATATATAGTAAAACATTAGAATTACATTGCATACAGTAGGCGTAACTAGTGACAAACGTAAGATAAGAACACATGGGCGTGAAAAGAAGGCGTGCACAGGGCGTGCACGTAGACATGTGATGAGAACGTCACAGAAGTGTCATGAATGGGCGGAAACATGGAGGGGGCTACCTGAGCAGCTTGGACCTTTAACCTAGTGGTGCGCGCAAACGGGCCATGACGTGTTACCGGGGAGAACTGGGGGCTCTGACTTCTGTACTAGAAGAGGAGACTAAAGTCTGCGGTGTCAGGACGACATGTACCTATAGCATATCTGGTATCTGGTGTTTGGAGTACATGTTGATAGAATCTAAAAGTTATCAGGGCAAAGGCTACTTGACACTAAGGCTGGTGCATGCATATATTCTTCGTGTATTGCGTGTGCTATGAATCTTCTATGAATATTAATACAGTAATTCTCTTGCATGGAGACAGAAAGACTAGACTATAGCTGGAGATGTTTATGTGGTTCGCTAGCTTAGGAATGTGAAGACGGAGAACTGAACTGATAACTAGAGGCATAACATATTCTTGGCAGACAGGCAGGCAGAGCCAGGCCGGGCACCGCGCTGCGCGGCAGGGAGTAAGTGAAGGGTCAGGGATGCAGGTGGGGGCTGCATCGCTCCTCGGAGTGGGTTCAGGAGACTGGAGCTTGAATCTGGTGTCCGGGCCCTTTTGAGGCCTAGAAACGGGGACAATTCAATAAATTAACGTGCACACTGTAAAACGTGGCAACATAGGCCTAATACTCGTTGCTTTCACGAGAACTGGAAACTGGCATACTAAAGTTGGACACAACTATAATTGCGTCTTTTAATCTATCATGGGGGGATATATGCATATCGATCATGCACATATAACATAGGATGGGGAACACTTAGGCACATAACAAGGCAAAATTCAATTTTCCTCAGTAAGGAGGTTATGAGGTACCATTGACCGCCGCAGGACCGAGATAGGGGGAATGCAAGAGTGAGTGTGTGGGTAACGGACGCAGGTCGAAAGTTACCGTGTGCAAGTAACCTATCAGAGAAGGCGATTGTCTGGACGTACACAGAAAGACATTTCGTCAGTTAAGGTGACAATTACAGTTAGACTGTGGACGTACAGTCAAGGAAAGTGATCGCTTGGTCGGAAGTAATCATTTTTCAGAGTATGAATGGGACGCATGCATGACCGAGAGACGAGCGGAGAAAGGAGGGGAACCGCGCTGTGATAGGGCGGTCGGTGTGAAGCCGCGCTGGGACGAGAGACGTCGGCTAGAGCTGCGCTGTGATAGGACGGTTGGTGTGACGTCAGCAAAAAGCCGCGCAGTGATAGGGCAGTTAGCGAGAACCGCGCTGAGATTGGTGGATTGTCATCAGGAAGTAAACGGACGCGGAGAATATAGAAATTTGTAGAGTTTGAACATGAAGTGTTTTAAATGTTTGAGAGGGATTTTTAAGAGAAAAAGAAGAGAATCTTATTCCGGGGAAGAGGCGCCGCCGGAGGGTACACCAGCTCACTATATGGCAACGAATGTTAGGTTGCATACCATACTGTGGCTTGGGACTTGGAGTAAGATTACAGAAGGGAATGAGGAATTGACCTTTCCGAAATACGGAACGTTTAGACTAGAGGTGTTGCATCAGTTGAAAGCAGTCATGTCCTCACTGAGACCTTTGCCTAGACCAACACAGTTTGAGGCCTTTAATGCGTGGATTAGGGCGGCGCACGACAGGAGTCAGAACAGACGCCAAGAAAGGGTAAGGCGATCAGTAAGGGCAGTCCAAGATGCTAAATGGGATGAAGAAGCCAAGAAGTGGAGGGTACAGGTGATTGAGGTAGATAAGCTGTACCACTTGAGAGAGGTTACAGGTGGAAAGAAACCCATGGAAGAGGATGATGAGAGCGAGTCGGAGGACGGCCTCATAAATAGGTTGTTGATAGATAGACCACCTCCGGACAATAGGGAGACAGAAGGTACGGGGCTCCCAAAAGAAGACAGGGTTGGCATAGAAGGGTATAGGCCACTCCCTTTAGCGGATTGGGTACCTACCAAAGATGAAGGGACACTTCAACATAGTCCTGTACAGAGAGTAGTCGGAAGGTTTGTGGTGCAGAAGACACCAGCAACAGAGAGGGCTGAGTCTCATGGATTGCCAGAGGCTCTTCAAGTACCTGTTACCATAGGTCCTATACGGTCGATTTATAGCCCAGAGAAAGCGAGGGAGGAAAAACAGGTACAGCTAGACAGAGAAAGAGTTGAGATAGAAGGAAGGAATAACACGACCAATGCCTGGAGGCAATTGCCAGGGCCAATAACGTGGAGCACCCCATTGGATTCAGCAGGGGGCCCCGTAACAGAGCAAGGGGGTCAGAGAGGACCGATGGATCTGAGGGGACCACGGCCGAAATCCTACAAAGAGCTGAGGGCTGACTTGAGAGAATGGGATGCGTCGACAGAAGCACAGAGCAACAGGTCAAGAGCAGAAGCAGAATGGGGAAGTCGAGGCAATGGAACATTATCTCATTGCGGGGCTAGCGAAGGCAGTCAGGAGTGGGATGGTAAAAGTCAGGAGAGTAGAGGAGTTATACGTCATACAGACAGAGGAAATGAGCAGAAGCAAAGAGGCAGAAGTACGGAGTGTGGGGAGACATCTCGTTTCACTCAAAATGAGGGAGAACAAAGGACCCAAGAGTACAGGGATAGGTTTAGGTGCACTCACCATGCACCCAGTGATAATGTACAGCACTGGAGTCGTGGGAGCATAGGGAACAGTGAAGGATCTTGTCAGGTGCCGACTGATCAGAGACCACCGGCAAATGGTGAAGAGATGGGGAATAACGGAATGTCTTACCATGCACCTAGAGAAACCAGGCAAAATGGGAAATGTGGAACTATGGGGAATAGGGGAGTGTTTCACTACCCACCTAGAGAGGATGGAACTGCATGGGACCTGGAGAGATGGGAGCATGGGAGGACTCCCCATAACACGCCTGAGCCCAGACGTAGGACTCAGAGCTGTGATGGGAGAGATACAATTGGACTCTCAAGAGATGGCATATTGAAAGCTGTGATAAAAGCCAAAAGACTCGATGTGATCAGCTTAAGATCTGATCTGAACGATATAATAGACGGTACATTGTCTTTAGAAAGGATCGACATCTACGAACAAGATGAGCTACTGTTTATAGCAAAGGACATCACTCGAAAGGCCAGAGCAACTCATGAGAAACTGTCTGAATTGGCAGACAAGTATATGGTAGATTTGTCCAGAACCAAGGCATTACAGGGCAATCACAGGTTGCAGTATTCAGACCAGGACTTAGATGAGAGGAGGACAACTGGATTAAAAACACATATAAGAGAGCTGATCACAGGAATAAGAGCATGGAGAGATCTGGACAAATGGGAGGAGAGGTGGTCCAAGAAGGGAACTGTCAGGCGGAGTGCGAATGTGATGTCTCCAGAGGGAAGGCTAATGCAGATGGAGGCATTCCCTTTGCGGGAAATATCGAATGGGAATTATGTACATGTGCCATGGAGTAGAGGAGATTTGGCTGCATTTACAAACTCATTTCCGAAGTTAAGGGAGAATCCTGTAGAGTGGTACAAGCAGGTAGAGAGGTTTGTCAAGATTTCAAAGGTGTTGTGGATTGATTTGAACACCTTGTTTGATATTGTGGTTCCAGGAGACTTGTGGATAGCATGCAAGGTTAGTGTCGATTGGCCAACTGTAGAACCAGAAAGGAATCCTCGTACTAATGGACCGTCAGAAAGTGTAATGTTAAAATATGAAAGGGTGATTACTTGGTTGAAGGATAAAGTGCCACCACAAGACATAGACTGGGTAAAAATAGACCGAACAAGACAGGAACCAAAGGAGACAGTCCATGAGTATTATGAACGATTGCTGAAAGCATTCAAACAATACAGTGGACTAGATGTAATGGACCCCAAAGATATAGGACAGTTTGTATCAAAGTTTGTTTTGGGGTTGAGACCTGACATTTTTCTGATGATTCAACAGCATTTAATTTGTTGGCAAAACAAACCATTGGATGAGATTTTGAGATATGCAAGATACTGTAGTGATGAAATAGAGTCCAAAGCAAAGAAATTAAAGGAAAAATTGATGGTGGTGCAGATGCAGTCAGCTGCAAAGGGAGGACAGCAGCAACAGGGAACAGGGACCATGGGACGGAAATCAAACAATCAGAATAGGGATAACGAGGAAAACCCTAGACCTAGGATAGATCTTGCTACATTGAAAAAAACGACAAAGTGCCACCAGTGTCACCAGGTGGGACATTGGAGACGCGAGTGTCCCTATAACCCTGAAAATGGGGAAATAGAAGTGGAGGAGGAAGTTCAGGAAGTTCCAGTTCAAAGGGTGACAGTGTCAAGAAGTAATGCGGCCAAAGGGGGGACTTCGGCTCCACGAGCTCAGTTCCCTCAGCCACCAAAGATTACGACAGGAGGAAAGGTCTATAGACAAATGCCTTTGTTCACAGGTAAAGAAGAGTGTTACTACGTTGATCCATTGACGGGACGACGTGTAAGTAGAGAGGAGGACTGTACCCTCGGGGCAGTTCTAGAGGTGGATCAAAGAGGACCGTTCGTTGAGGCTGAAGTGGCAGGGTGTCCTACAACATTCTTGGTGGATACTGGAGCTACTCGATCAACTCTGAGATCGGCAGTGGTTCCAGATCTACCAATGTCGGGGGAAACGATTCAGGTGGTAGGGGTTGCAAATAAGAGGATGACTAGAACTTTGACGGAACCAGTGTCAGTGAAAAAAGGAAACTACTCGGATGAACATCAGTTTGTGGTGTGTGATTCTAGTCCTGTGTGTTTGTTAGGAAGGGACTTATTGTGCAAACTGAACTGCACCATATACTGCACACCTCAGGGAGTAGAGGTACAGACTACAGACGATGATGCTACCTTCAAGGTTGTTAATTCAAGAACATGCATAGAACTGTATCCTACCCTGACTGTGGAGGAGCTCCCATGGGATTTACGAGGTGCAGTGTCATCCGAGGTATGGGATTTTACTGGGGAAGAGATAGGACTGATCAAAGGAGTAGAACCAGTGAAGATTATGGTTAAACCAAATGCTGAATATCCAAGAACGCCCCAATACAAACTGACCCCGGAGACGATTGCAGGAATAAAACCCGTAATCGACTCTATGATTCAACAGGGAATACTGAAGGAAATCGTGGGAAGTCCATGCAACTCCCCGATTATGGGTTTGCAGAAACCTAGTGGGAAATTTAGAATAGTGCAGGATCTTCGAAAGATTAACAACATAGTTGTTTCATGTTGTCCAGTGGTACCGAATCCATCAGTGATATTGTTTCAGATACCATTCCAAGCTGAGTGGTTCACAGTGATAGATCTTTGTCAGGCTTTCTTTTCAATCCCATTGGATGAAGATAGCCAGTACCTTTTCGCTTTTAAAATGGAAAATCGCGTTTTAACATGGTGTCGTATCCTCCAAGGGTTTACAGATAGCCCATCAATATTTAATCAGCTGTTGAAGAAAAATCTTGAAAGTCTGGTACTGCCCCAGAATTCGGTTCTGGTCCAGTACATAGACGATCTACTTGTTGCGTCAGAAACAGAAGAAGCTTGTAAGACAGATACCATTGCCTTGCTGAACCATTTAGCTGAAAATGGACACAAGGTATCTCCGAGCAAATTGCAGTACTGTCTGACAGAAGTACAGTACTTAGGTCACCGGATAGAGAAAGGAAAGCGCAAGGTGTCACCAGATAGGATAGAGGCGATAATGAAAATGAACGCGCCTACGACACAGAGAGAAGTCAGGATGTTCCTAGGAATGGTTGGTTATTGCCGACAGTGGATAGCTAACTTTTCACTGAAAGCAAAACCCTTACAAAAACTGACGCACAAGGAGGTGAGTGATCCGGTACCATGGGACAATGATTGTTTGATGGCATTCCTTCAGCTGAGAGAAGACTTGTGTCGTGCTCCGGCTTTGGGAATGCCGGACTATGAGAAACCATTTGCACTTTTCTGCTGTGAGAGAGAGGGTTGTGCTTTGTCAGTCTTGGTACAAATTCATGGAAATGCCCGTAGACCAGTTGCTTACTTTTCGGCTACCTTAGATCCAGTAGCCGCAGCGTTGCCCGGATGTCTCAAATCCGTTGCTGCAACAGGTGTCAGCATTAAACAGTGTGAAAATATTGTAATGGGACACCAGTTAGTGGTGTATGTACCGCATTCTGTAGAATTGTTGATGACCAGGACCAAGACACAGCACATGACCAACAGTAGGCTCACGCGCTACGAGCAAGTTATACTTGCTGCGAAGAACGTGACCCTTAAGAGGTGCTCTGTTTTGAATCCTGCTACATTGATGCCACTTCCTAATGATATTGAAGGCGAAGAATGTGAAGATCACGATTGCCTTGATGTGACTGAACTATGCACGAAACCAAGACCAGATATCGTGGATGAGCCGTTGATCGACCCTGATGAAATTTTCTTTGTTGATGGCTCATGTTTAAGAGACGATACTGGTCGGTTGAGAGCAGCTTATGCTGTTTGCACCATTACTGGAGTTGTGGAAGCCGCTTGCCTGGAAGGAGTACACTCCGCTCAGGTAGCAGAAATCATTGCATTGACACGTGCCTATTGCAGGAAACAAAATTAGAGTCACCATCTATACGGATAGCCAATATGGTTTCGGTGTAGTTCATGATTTTGGGCAGTTGTGGTCTCAGAGAGGTTACATGACCTCCTCTGGTTCGCCTATTCGAAATAGAGAATTTTTGCGATTACTGTTAGAAGCATTACAAGGTCCAGCTGAAATCGCAATCGTTAAATGTGTAGCCCACACCAAAAATACTGATTTTGTGTCACAAGGTAATAGATATGCAGATGAAGTTGCCCGCTATTGTGCGGAGCAAGGATATTCTTTCACGGAGGTGGAAGTAGGTGGGGTTCAGGAAAAGACCGAATTAAACATGATACTAGAAACAGTGGATACTTGGGAGGATTTGAAAAACATGCAAGAAAATGCACCTGATTCTGAGAAAAAGGCATGGGAAACAGCAGGATGTGTGAAAAGTGAAATGGATTTCTGGGTTTCAGCAGATGGAAGAGCAGTGTTACCTGAGGAATTAGTGAGTCCAATGGCACGACAGATACATGGTCCAGTACACCTAGGAAGAGATGCCATGCTGAGGGTATTCAGGCAGACTTGGTATTGCCCTAAGTTTAGGATTGCCGCAGAAGCAGTGTGTAGGAGATGTGTCACATGTCAGCAACTAAACGTAGGGAAAAGAACACCAGTTACAATGAGTCACATTGGGAGGTCTGGGGGGCCTTTCAACAGAATGCAATTAGGTTTTATTGAAATGCCAAAAAGCAACCACCTCAGGCATGTTCTGGTGGTTGTATGCATATTTTCCAGATGGGTCGAAGCATACCCTACACGCAGGTGCGACACACTCACAGTAGCAAAGTTGTTGCTTAGAGAGTTGATCCCGCGCTACGGGGTGCCAAACTCCCTGGAATCAGATCGAGGAACTCATTTTAACAGTGAAGTTGTGAAGATGCTTTGCTCTGCATTGAACATTGATCAGAAGTTGCACTGTAGCTATCGACCAGAGGCTTCAGGTATCGTGGAGCAGATTAACAGCACGCTGAAGTCCCGAATAGCCAAAGTATGTTCATCGACTTCCTTAAGTTGGCCTGATGCTCTGGCCTTGGTACTCATGAGTATGCGTAGCACACCAGACAGGAGGACAGGTCTCTCTCCGCATGAGATCCTGATGGGGAGGGCAATGAAACTTCCAACTGTCCCAACCACTGCTTTGTTGAACATTACAGATGACCTAATCCTGGATTACTGCAAGGGACTGACTGACGCCATTCATTCTGTGTCCTTCCAGGTGCAGGCTGCTGAGGTCCCATCTTCCAGCGACTTGTGTCATGATCTGTGCCCAGGGGATTGGGTTTTACTGAAAAAACATGTCCGGAAGAACTGCCTAGACGTGCGCTGGAAGGGGCCCTACCAGGTCATTCTTACCACGAATACCGCTGTGAAGTGCGGAGGGTTGCCGAATTGGATACATGCTTCCCATACTCGGAGAGTTCCAACACCCCTAGAAGAAACAGCTCCTCTCGCCGATGAAGATTCAGTTGTGGACGGTGAGCCACTAGAGGGGATCAGTCAAGCTGTGGGGGTGTCCGAAGAAGTTGGGAGCGCTACAGAACCAGAAGAAGAAGGACAGAACGGCAGTGAAACTGAAGTTGCCACAGAAGGAGAAAGCTGCTGTGAAAACAACTCAGACACAGAACAAGTCCAGAGTGATCAAGGACAGAGTGAGAAGACAAGAAATAGGAGAACCAGGTGTGGAGCAGCTACTTGGCCTGAAAGAAAAAAGAGGTCAAGCTTGAAGCCAGCTCGAGAGGAAACTCTTGCTCCTATATCCGAAGACTCGGATCTGGACGAAGGTGTGCAAGAGCAGGAACAGGAAGGTCCAAGGAGATCAAGGAGGGTGCGAGTGCCTTGCAGAAGATACTCTACTCCTGAGTGGACCTACCTCGCTGCAGATATCAGAAGCACGCAGAACTGGGAGGGTGAGGCAAGTGACCCTGACCAGAGTTGACCCCATCATAACAGTGGAAATAGAGTTACTAATACCAGGATTGGAGGTCGAAGGATTGCTGACTCTCAATATTGTCTATCCTCCTCTCCTGAGTGGAATAAGAGAATTGGTCTTAAACACAGTAGAATTTCAACAGTTGTAGATAGGTTGTCCGCCAGTACTGCTAGATCACTAATGCTGGTGGAAGGAGAAATGCAATCGATAAGGGCAATGGTTCTTCAGAACCGACTTGCTCTAGATGTTCTGTTAGCCAAAGAGGGAGGAGTCTGTAAGGCTTTGAAGGTCCAGGAATGTTGCACTTACATTCCAGACAATTCAAAACCGTTAGAGAAGTACATTTGAAACATTACTGAAATACATCATGAGATAGAGGATTTGACAAAGGTAACAGTGTGGGAAAAAGTAGGTCAAGGAATGGGTAAAGTTGGAGGTTGGTTTGCCACCCTAGGAAAGAATATCATTTGGTACATACTGAAACCTATTATCATAGTAGTGATTTGTATAATCACTTTGTGGGGATTGGTGCGGCTGTATCAATGGTATAGATCAAACAAGTTGCAAAGAACCATGAGAAGGCAGGAGAGGAGATTGACTGCGATGCAGGATAATCAGTTCAGGAGTCTAAATGCTCTAGAGACGATGAAACGAGGGGGTACTGAAACGACTTCAGTTTGACTCAGTCCATACCTCAGGGATGGTGTTTTGAGGGTGATGACTACTGGAAGTCATCAAAGGGGGGATTGAGAGAGCGCAAATTAAGAAAACTGTAGAAGTGCACCATATTTACAAGCACGTTGTATTAGTTTAGTGAACAGTATACAAGAGTGTCGAAATTATAGAGTGAAAGTACATAATAGTGTTTAATTAGAATAGAATACTTATATAGAGTGTGAAATGCTAAATGTAGATGTTGTTAGAGATGTTAGAATGATGTTGAAATCTCATGTTATGTGGCTGTTGTAAGGGAAAATGTAATTCTGCTAGACGTGGAAATGTGTAGGCCACATGGCAGTTCACAAAGAGTACAAGAAACTGATGTATTTCCACATAATCTGGATTTTAATGTTATTATGATTCACGTATTTCTGAACCTAAGACTGATATATATATTTTAGACGTTTATATAATCATTGTGTGTAATGAGTTAGAATATCGTTTAAACTAAAGAAGTTAAATGTTTGCAGAAGTGCATAGGCCCGTTTCATGGAATCCTAACAGGCCTGCATAGATAAAGTCATTTCTTTTGATCTGCATGTGCTCGTTAGAGAAAGGTCGTGTTAGGCACAGGACGCAGAGCCTGTTACATGGTTTACGACTTAAAGATATGGTGGAGGCCGGAATTTGGGGCCCACAGAGAAAGTGTTTTTTGCAGGTGCGAGGGGGTTTAATCAGGAAAGTGATGAATAGACTTTTGTTCAAGAGAGCCTGGCACAGGCCTGGAGGAGTCTTCAGGAATTTCCTGGGGGTACCGTCTTGCCGGAGAGGAGCCTGGGAAGCAAGGTCAACGCTAACGATGGGCCTAGAAGGAGTACCAGCATGGAAGTTGCCGTCAGAACCAACACCACGTGAGGGGCGTCTTTGGGGGCGTTTCTAATGTAAATGTGATTTTGTATTAGGGACAGCACCCCTGGGTGGAGGCAAGGCAGATGATCTGAGGAACCTAAGACAGCGGATGGGTAGGCAGATAGGGAACTGCGAGACATCGACTTTGAACAAAGACTAAGGGAAGTGTGTGTTCTTCTTTGGAAGTCACCACTGCTGACACCTTTTTAGGTTAAGATCTTGCTAAGTAGGGATGTCACTTAGTCTAGTGTAGGGACAGTCTAATCTGATTTCTTTCCTTTCTGTAAATGACTCATAAGCTACAGCTTGTGTTTATCCTCGTAACTTTGATAATTCTAGAATTTGTTTTGGTGATATTCTTCTGCCGACTAAGAGCATTTAGAAAATTCATGTTTGTATTGATACCCGTATATCTTTTGAATCCTTTTTTGAGATGTTTGTATCTCCAGTTAAGTTTGGCTTTGTAATAAACTTTTACAACTTTTAAGCTTCAGTGGTTCTTTAGAGTGGAGTAAGTCTTTAACTGATTAACCTAGTAGTGGATTGCCTTTTACTCGATGACAGGTACCAACGGTTCAGTCGACCTGAGTTGGGATCTAGATCTATAATGATAGACCAGAAATCCCGCGTTAACACATCTATGCCCCAATCTAGAGCCATCTCACTCTAACTCCCTCAGTACATCAAGTGCAACATCAGGCAATGTGATAAGAATTGCTTTTATCATTGTGGCTGATGGTGCTAGGTGCGAAGGAGAGGTTGATGTAGAAATATATTTTCCCAATCCCAACTCCAGATTTTTCATTACTGAGGACTCACAGAGTTCCAGGTCAAATTTGTAATCCTCAAGGCAAATTCCCCCATACAGTCCCTGATAATTTAGCTGATTTCCATATTAAAAAACAGATATAAGCAAAAGTGATTCAAAAGAAATATTTTGGGATGGATAAGGATTTTAGGTTTCAAATCTTTTTAGATATGATGATTGTTTCTGCCCACAAAGGAAGAACATTAAGAATATGTTAGACTCTTTCAAGTTGCTGGGAGACCAGGCCACTCTTTATCAACAGTCTGAATTGAAAGTCCATTACACTGAGAGATTTCATTTCTTTTCCTCTGTGCCTCTCGCCCAAGACTCTCTGAAGGAACTTTGTGGTATTTACTGTGGCTATTACATTATTTAGCTGGTGGTTAGTTTGGGGAAGGCCTACCATTTGACTCGGAGCTATTTATTTTATTTTGTTATATTGCAAGTTTGCAAGTATGACTGGGTTGTCTTCCCTCAATCTGACAAATGAAATAGATGCAATTCCATGGCAATATGAAAGGAATTTTGAAGCATGAGGGCACAGTTGAGCACTGCCTTCTTTTTGGCTGCAAAAGGAAAAGCAAGTTTAAGGGTGGAGGGGTGTTTTGAGGAAATCAGGAGAGGATACTAGAGACACTGGGAGTGGCAAGAGGAAACAGGTAGAGAAGTTTATTACTGTTTATTTTTTCATTTTCTTTTCTTTCAGTCACTGATTTATGTATTAGGAGTAGTTAGAAAGTATTTCCATCAATATCAATGGGATGAATATTAAACAGATATATGCACCCTTGAGCTGCTTACCTCTCTGAGTCCAGATGTAATATTTTTCCAAGTACATCATTCAAGGAGTAATAATCCCAAAGTGTTCATTCCTCCATGGGTTCCTTATGCTCTGTTTCTCTCAGCCAATGCTGCTCACAGAGTGGTGGCAATTATTATTTGCCCGTCATTAAATTGTAGTTTGGTAGAGTCTAAGGGCCTGATTATGAGTGAAGTAGTCTTCCGACTGCCGCACTCGCAATGGCGCAGCAGTGGCAGCCCACTGTCTGCCGGATTATGGCTTTCAATTTTGCACCAGTGATGGCAGAGCTGCGCCACAATGTAACATGCAGTCCCGCTGAGCATATTACGAGTTCCTGCACCCCAGCCATTTCATTGCGGGAGCCCGACATGAAAACGCTGGTAGTTCAAGAGCAAAGGTGGCCCTAGAGCACCACCATGCCACCCCCCTCTATGGGAATGTATTCAGGGGGGGTAAACATGTGCCCCCTGTATGTTTTCACCCTCAGTTCCAGCACAACATGGATGTCACGTCCATGCCGTGCTGGAACATTTTTGTCGTTCCCATTGCTGTTCCTGTTTTTCTGGCACAGCAGTGGGAAAGGCAAATTACCATCCACCTTACACAAGTTTAACTCGTAATAAGGTGGGTGGTCCTTGCATGGAAGCTGTGCCAGCGGAGAGCCGGCGCAACTGCACCAAAGTCGTAATCAGGCCCTAATGCTAATCCCACGGTTACCAAAGCTACCAATTGTTATAAACTTGTCCATTAATATGTCCTGTGGAAGATCAGGTCTAGCCTCTGCATCAGCTGTACATGTTAGCTATGCAGTTTAGAGGGCAGAAAGGTATGCGTACGGTGGGGATTTGCCTCACAATGTGGATAAAAAACAGCTTAAAACGAAAACAGTATTTCTTATAATTAATTTAAAATCGGACCAATGCCTAATCAAGCCACGGTGGTGGGAATTCCCTTCTGCTAGACAGCATACTTGCATTTCAGAAAGTTTCCACTTCACAGCAAGGCTGGATTATTTTTAAATTTACCAGCATTTAGTCAGTACTTTATCTTCAATTCTATCGAATACTTTTTCTGACAAGGCAATAGTTTCCTAAGATGTCAAAGTCAAATCTTACCCTACTAAGACTACTGGGTGGTCTTTAATAAAGGTTTACTTGTTGATACTGTGTGGATTAGACACACAGAGGCAATTATTAAATATTTTGTTGACATTAATTGTGAATCTGCCCTTTTTCCAATTGTGTGGGCTTTGTTTAAGGCCACTCAGAGTGATACAAAACTGTATATTCAATGAAAACATTTAAAGAGAAACAAGCTATTAGACATCCTCTAAAAGAGTTAGTTGATTGGACAGAGCAGAATATAAAAGTTCATTTTTTTGGTGGCTGAACGCTTATTGCAGAAGAATATTAAACACCAACATTGTAAATTAACTTAACTTGTTGGAAAGGCACTGCCATGACTAGTAAAATCTAAGACTAATATGAATTTTATCAAATAAATTATAAATCCAGAATCTAGATTTCCCCTGTGTGATCAACCACAACCAATACCCATGTGTTTTTCTCAACGAAAAGTGTGTTGTTGATTTATGTTCCCTCAATGCAGGTTTTTCTCAGTCTTAACAAGGGAAACTACACAAATTGTGTAAGTACCACTTATTGTTTGTATTGTCCTGACGAAGGCTCCACAGACCCTGTTGGGCCAAGGGTAGCTGAAACATGTCGACGTTCTTTCAAGATAGATCAGGTAATCCAGTAACCCGATTACCACATAGATCGCAGTAATTTTTTTAACCACCAGTGCCCACCTCTTCAAAATAAATTCAGATTTTGGTGTGACACTGCTTTTTAACTACCCTCTCTGTTTGTTTTTCACATCACTCCTCTGTTGATGTTCCGGATATCCCTGGACACTTCTACTTTTACCAGAGGTTGCCTCGGGCGAGGCAGGCATAAAGCACTTTTCATAAACCCGATGACTATGCCATGACGCTTGATAAGGGGCGGATGAAAACCATACACCGCATCGAAAAAGATCTGAGCGTCTATGAGGGTTTTTCAGATATAACCATATAACCAAAGGTTATAGTAGATACCAGTGTCCATTCTATTTTTGATTAATGCAACCACAACCAATGTCACAGTGAACCCTTAAACTCAGTAAATTAACCTGAACTCGCCCCCCTGAGTTATGGCACAGGGTATCTCGTGAAGGCAGTCTGTAAAGTATGTATGCAGTACCAAAGTTGGAAAATCTAGTCGAATAACACAGAAAGGTAAATTTGCTACAATAACGAAAAGCATTGTTCATTAGAGAAATACACCACAAGCAATACAAAACCAACAAAAGAGTTTTGAGTACATACAGCAAAATCTATTATTATTTGATTGACGGACTTCTCAAAAAACGAAAATGCAGTAATTACATTGGGATGCCTATTAATGTGTCACTAGTATGGAAGAAGAAGGTTCAATTTCAACTACGATTCATACATTGTTTGATACTAATAGGACTTCTTATGAGGTTGAATAGAGAGGAAATATGATTCTCTGTTTTCCGGATAGTGCATAGGATAGATCAGAAGGTATTTCTAAACAAATCTGTGAGACAGACCAACCGCCAATTGCCTCCATTGCCTCCCTATTCAACATCATAACAAGTCCTATTAGTATTCGCTGCTTGCAATAATGCACATGTTTCAGGCTAGGATGGAATGCACTACAGTTACTGACTCCAATATCTGCATTCAGAAGGGCATATATTTGCACATAACATAAAAAACATACTTGTTGGCAAACGAAAGCTTGGTTGGGAACTAATATTAATATTGTCTCACGCTAGGGTTATGAAATGACTTGAATTAAAGGATGGATGCACTTGCCACATCACCAAGCAGAACGAGGTTGTAAAACTAATGCCACAAGCAAGAAGGCTCTGGGCTCCAACAACCAAATGTAAAGTTTGCATTTTCAAATAAGGTCAAGTAAGGCTATTAAATTGAAGGCCAGCAAACTGTGCTCAATTTCCGTACTTTGAAAACATGTTTATTTCACAATCAAATAAATACCAGTTTTTAAAACAAAGCTATTCTGATAATTACATCCTCAAGCTACAACTAAATGTTACTGGTGATCGAATGCCATTTGAAATACATTTGCTATTTTCAAAAGTATTTTTGAATTGTGTCCACTTTCAAAAGCCACTAATTTTCTTTAAAAAAAAAAGTATTTTAAATTACATACTGTAGTAGGACAATGTTTTTTACTGAAAGAATTGGGGCCAGGAACTTTTTTGGTCAATTGAAAGTGAAGTATGTATAATTATGTTTTCTTGCTTTGTGCAGAACCTAATAAAATCAATATTTTTAGTTCTTAAAATGTCATAGCCAAGCTTGATGATGCGCTTGTTTTGAAGGTAATGTGTGCAGTGTGTATATTTCATATTGTCAGTCAAATTATATATATCCCTCCTTTGACTCGTATTTAAGTTTAGGCCAATCTCTAACAATCAACGTTTTACACACTTTTCATGCATTGTAAATCATTTCACGATTGCTATGGATCGAAAAGCATGCACACATTTCACGTTGGAGAATGAATGGCATGGCTTCTTCTTTTCGATAATTACAATTGCTTCATTTATTTCCCAGCATAAATGAACTCATTTCAACATTTGGAAGTTTGATGATATTCTCAAATATACTGTTTCTTATTCCAAAGTTGTAGAATAAATTAAATAACAGAAAAACGAGGAATACTAATAATGTCAGCATTAATTTATACGGCTAGAGTAACACATTGCCTAGCAAAAATACAAGAAACTTCACTAAATGAATCTGAAAATGATTTACTTGTGGAAACAGAACGCCTCGTGAACCAATTATGTCGCAGACAGTGCAGTCATTGAATTGGCATTCGTCTATCTTAACATCCATATCTATTTCAACCTGTTCCTCTTATCAATCTTCTTTTTCAGGAGAAACTCATTTTGTTCCTCCTTGAACACATTGATCCTCTGTGCTTCTTCTGACCTCTAAGTGAAACATGTTTACAAATTCTTTTCGAAACACTTTCAATCAAGCTCTGTCTGTTCTCTCATTCTCAATCATTCTGCTTGCTTTGTCGGCCCCTGGAGATTTGAGCATTTGAGTTGAGGAGTGTGTTTATTTTCTTTCAGGACAATTTGAAAAAAGTGGCATTGTTTTTATAAACCAAGAATTTGTTTCTAAAATTGGCACTCAAAACATTTATGATGCCATTTCAATCACTGTCATACATTTTCTACTTTACATTGCACTACCTGCACCTTATAATGGTAAGTCTTCTCTATTCAATTTTTTTTGCGCTTTGTTCACAATATCTCGGCAATGATGAAATTCATCATAAAAATACAGGAATATTAAACAAAAATAAAAAATAAAAGATAAGGTGCATTTTAAATATGAAAAAATATCAAACTCAAAATCGTTTTAGAAATTTTAAATCACATAACTTCAGTGCTTAAAGGATTGTAAAGGTAGGTGTACTTAGCATACCGGAAATATGATTTTATCCAGGAAGGCTGCAGCCAACTTATATGAGCTATATAACTAATAATATGGTACATTTGATAAACAGAAGCAGTCTGTAGGTTATATATATATTCAGAAGACACTAATTTCCTAGTTCATTCCTATTGACAATCACCAGTAGGTAGTTATAGTTTGGATTTAGTTTCTATAGAAAAATCATTTTTTGACTTACTTGTAACTTTGGCATAGTTTGACGGATCTTCACTAAATTTTCCAGAAAAAATGTGTCTAATTTTCTGAGGAACGTTTTGGGATGATCAAGTAGGCAGGGGCAAGGAACAAGGAGGTGACAAAAATGTGTGTTTCCCATGTTAATTCCCATGGAGATTTTAAACATGAACAACTTGAACCGCTGAACGGAATTACACCAAATTTGGCAGAAAGGTAGGTCTTGGTCCAGAAAGTGACCTCTTTGCTATTTGGTGTAAATCCTTTCATTAGTTTTTGAGATAATAAAGAAAAAACAACTTTGTGTATCTAGAGGTGTGAACACATCACAGATTCATCTTGCGTTTTGCAGGCCAACAGGAATGCTGTGATTGGCTGGCCACAACAGGAGCAGAGAGTTGTGGCCACCATTTTAGATGTCAGAGAAAAAGTCCTGGTATAAAAAATTAAGATGAAATACAGTAGAAGGGAGTGGAGTAGAGGTACCCTGACACCCTGGGAGCAATTTAGGATCCAGTGAGGGACCTGTAATGGAGAAGAAAATGCCCAGAAGCCTATTTTTCCCACAAATCCACTCAGACACTAACACACTCACTCGGAGACCCACTCAGACATTCTCAGACATTCATGCACCCACTCAGAGATCCAGTCAGATATTAATGCACCCACTCACAGACCCACTCAAAGACTCATGCACCCACTCACAGACTCCCAAAAAACAGATGCACCCACTCACAGCCTACTCAGAGACTCATACACACACTCATAGACCCACTCATACACTCACACACACTCAGCTATCTACTCAGACACTCATGCACGCACTCAAAGACCCACTCAGAGACTCTTGCACCACTCATAGACCCACTCACAGACTCATGCACTCAAACCCGCTCAGAGTTTCTAGCACTCACTCACAGACTCGCACAGACACTCACACACTGTTACATGGCACTCACCTGCTCTCCAGGTAGCTCTACTTTGGCGACGACAGTTCCCCAAATCCTCTGGAACCTAACAGCATGACAATAATGAATAGAATACACACTGTCAATCTGAAAGCCCCCAGGGAGAAAAGGGGATGGGGATTAAAAGAGAGAGACAAGAGATACAAAGATTCCAGATGTCTTCGCTTGGGACAAGATTTCTTTTCTGGAAATGTCAGGAATGATCTGGGCCTTCAACCATAGGTTGTGAGATAGAAACTCTGGTTCAAGAACACTGTCTTCTTATTAACTAGAGATAGGAACAATATGTACTTGACTATTCTTATGTTAATAGATAACAAACATACGTATATATATATATATATATCATCAAATCACACACTTTATATATCCTACCTCATACCTATTTTAAGGAGTATCTCTGATTTAACAACTGGACAATCTAGATTAAAGAAATCAACAATGACATGAAAATAATAAATGGCATAATAATTCTAAAACATATGTTATATACTTTTGAGTCCTTCAATAAGAAATGTTGCTGAATTACACTGTACTTAAATCACCAAATAAAAATGATAAATAAGCAACAAGAAAAATAATGTTTGTATTACAATTGGCCAATAATGTCTCTTATCAACCAGAGTTCTAGAGTTTTCACTTCACAGTATGTTTTTCTAAGTGTCCATTATCCTCGATATTACAGTTGGAAAACACTGTAATGACTTGTTATTTTGCAGAAATAAATACTACGTTGAGAGTTCAGCTTTTAAATCTAAAGTGATGCCTTTATCGTAAAAGTCTTTCCAAATGTGCACTTAAAAAAAACATTATTTGATTCACCGCTGTTGCAGAAATGCTTGCGTTACCTTATACTGAAGCTAAATCTCTTACTCTTGTTTTCCAGGGTAAACGGTCCAGCGAAGTGGAAGGGAATAAGATCTGTCTCTTGACTGGAAGCTCCGTCAAGGTGAGAAGTCAGGAGAGAAGATACGGGAAGGCGAGAAGTCTGGAGAGAAGATCCGGGGAGGCAAGAAGTCAGAAGAGAATGCCGAAGCCTGAAGATGGAGAAGGACCAGCCAACATGAGGAACTGGATTCAGAAAAGTATAGGGAATGAACAGGGCCATGCCATTTTTCCTAGAGGCAAGATGACGGCCGTGTCGTGGTCTGTGTGAGCAGCTCAGTCCCTCGCTCCGGGCTTTTGGGAGAGATTTCGGTACCAGTATCGACCCTCGCTACGTGGAGGAGAAGTGTATGAAGTGTAATAGAAATTACTGAGGATAGATGCCCTAAGGACGCTTTTGGAGACGTGCTTGAAGCGCTTCTGGCTTGATCCGGTTTGAGTTGTCGCCGCCTGAAGTGCACGCAGGGAGCCCGGTGCCAATTGGAGCTGCTGCCCGGGACGCAGGTGTAGGAACAACAGAGCGGCTGATGGTGACTGCCGCACCCGCTGTGAGAATTTTCGGCGGGTGTGCAGAGCGGAGCGGCAGTAAATTGCAGTCTGTGCCTGTGGTCAGACACGGGAGAGCTGCAGGGGGGCCGCAGCAAGAACCGCAGACCAGACCGGCGGACCCACAGGACTGAGACCAGCGAAGGTGGGAGGCACCGGGACGCACAACTGAAGCGGCTCAGCTGAAGTGGAAAAAATGCTAAGAACCACACCGGGAGTTTTCAGCAGGGAGGTAGACGGAGGCAGACGGAGAGGTAAAAACCTGAGAACCTGAAGAATGAGTCTGCATGAAATCCAATCCTCCTGTTACATTGTTGCATAGCTGCACTGTATGGTCACGCTGTATTACGAGGAGGAAACGTTGGTGAAGCATAGAGTAGGCCCCCCCTCCTTTTTTTTTTTGCGTTTCTTTTCGGGACACCTTGGATACCTCTTGCCATCTACCTGCTATTACTCGTTATCTACCGGCTATCAACTGGGTTTTGAGTCTCTACAGACTGGATAGAGGTGGTCTAGAGGATAAAAGACACAGTTAAAGAGAAGGAAAAAACGTGCTCTTTTTCTCTGCCTAAATCAAGCACCTGGATATCTGGGCTATTTCTCCAGGCTCTGTGCACACCTGTATCAAATTCTCTTCGCTACCACCCGGATGGTTGAAGATTTCCTCCGTCTTCAGCGAAGAGCTCCATTTTGGCGGCTCCCTGCCCTTTTGGTAGGGTTACATTGCGGGGTAGTCCGTGGGCGCGGAGGAGCTCACGACCCGAAGGAAAATGTTGACGAAAGTCACTACGCGTAGTGGCAAAACGAAGGAGCAGCCTGCGGCGGACGATGTTAGTGAAAATGCCACAGGGGGAGCGGCAGACAGAGGTGAAAGTGCCATCCAAAATGCTTCTACTTCTAATTTAAAAAAAGGGTGGTGTATTTGTAGAGAAGACAAACCCTACTGAACGTGTAGTAAAACAGGGAGCACATACTCTGCCAGCACTGTTTGAGAAACAGATATCCAAAAACGCCGCATTACAGCTTGCGGATGGTGCCGAACCTGTTCTACATAAGGCAATGGTGGCAGACTTACCTCGTGATGAAATCTTTCCTCCTTGAATCATTGTTGTAGCAGAATCTACAGGCAATACCATAGCAACTAACATACAACACTCGGAAGACCAGAGAAACTTGGCTCTGAATTTCCCAAGTGCAGAGAGTGGCATTATGGGAGATGGAGTCCTTGTCAGCACCTCCAAGGAAGCTATGACTGGCAGTTTGGACAATCTTGTTTCTGAGAAAGACTCTTTGGTATTAACTGAGAGCGCCTCTTCACAGGATTTGACAGGGTCCCTAGAAGCTGCTGATAATTTTTTATTCTCTGTCAGATCTATCCTCAGACGAAAGTACTAATTTAAGTAAAGACTGGATCGATTATGGTGAGGGTAGTAGCACGGAGAATGAATCTATATCTAATCCAGTTTCACCAAATGTCAGTGCTTATACGGTTAAAAGAGTGAAGAAGAGACAGTCCCATCATATGAAATCTAAGTCGGAAGAGCCGATCTCAGTGAACAACAAGGGGTTGCTAGGAGCAGAACCAGTTTCGTCTGAAACAGCAAGGTCTGATGGAGAGAAGAATTCCAATGAGTCGAACTCACCTCAAGACATTACCTTGTCTACAATCTACAACACTATGATGAGTCATAGGGCGGAAATTAAAGCTGAAAACACGCGCATGCAGGCAACGTGTAGCAAAATGAAGAATGCAGTCCGTCATGTGATGAAAATCTGCTCAGATACTGCTGCCGGCAAGGAGAGGAGGGCATGGGCGAAAGAAATCATACCCGTAACACACACCCACTCACTGCCACACTCTCACATCCACTCAGAGACTCATGCACCTACCTAGAGGCCCACACAAACACTTAAGTATTCGCTCACAGACTCACTCATAGACTCATGTACCCACTCTGAAACCCACTCTGAGACTCATGTACTTACTGACAACCCCACTCAGACACTAACACAACCATTCAAACACCCGCTCAGACTAACGCACATACTCACAGACAAACTCATGCACTCTTACACCCACTCACAGACCCATTCAGACCATAAAGCGCCCAGTCAGATGTACAGAGTCACTTATATATTGGTGAATTTTAGATGTGCTGGTGTCTAATAAATGTCTGTCTTTCTTTTGCATATTTATGACCTATTCATGAATTTAGAAAACAAAAACAAAAAGGGTATTCAAAAAGAAAACTAACATGTGTTTCGGAAATGGGGTGACTGCGAGAATCGTCTTTCTGTTTATTGGGTGTAGATGAAAACTACAGATCACACAGGATGCAGTGTTTCAAGTTCTGGAGGAACATCCTGTTGCCTTTCTCTGTGAAGTAAACTCCATCACTTCTATATGTATCCTCCATGTTAAAGCACAAGTTGTTGTTGTAGATAGAGCCCATGTTAAGGTCACTTAGGAATGCAGACACAGTTATATTGACATGTTCCATGACTTTGTCTATCTGTGGACAGAACTCATTTGAACCCTTCTGTTTCTGCCTTTGACATCTTTTGGTGAAATCCAAGGCAGTCTGAAGGGAAAGTACAATTTATTGTACAAAGATGTCCTTAATTAGGATTTCCAGTCGTATCACAGTATGTGTGGTGAGGTCACTGCCACACAGAGCACAATTGGGAGGGCAAGGGGCTTGCAATCTGCAATGCTTTCAACAAAGGCAGCAACAGATGCCACATTAACCATCTCTGGCAAATCCAAGTAATGCCCACATTATACAAACCGAAGTCCCTGTCAATGCCACTCTTTCTAGCACACTCTGTAGCACAAAACGCAAAGCTGTGACACACATTCCACACTTTATACATTTTGAAGGTACAGAGTAGTAGTAAACAGGAGAAGGCTAAAGCAGAATTAGTCCGTTTTCTAAATGAAAATCAGTTAAAATGGAGGTCAGGTCCTGGTTTTAAAAAAAGACATATTCGGTTGGATCTTGCAAATATGCAGGTAGCTTAAATTAGGTAGTGATTTCCAAGGAAAATTAAGTAGGTCTGTTATTGGCAATGGTAAGGAAAAATATAATGATATCTTGGATAGGCTTTTAATTGCAAACAGTCTACCACACCTGCTATAGTTGAGTTGGACAGTAATGTGCTGCTTCTAGAATGTGTTGTGAACTTGTGACCTACTGGTTCCTGATGGTGTTCCATAGGTGATTGCCATGGAAACTCTGCTAAGAGGGTGTGGGGGAAAGGGCATCAAACAAACACATTCTGTTTGATAAAAAAAACAGTATTTTACACTAAATATTTACTATGGTTGCTTGATTTTCTTAGTCACATGTATGCAATGAACATTAGAAGAAATGCAAAATATGAAGAGTATAAAGATAAAAAAGTTTTTGGACTCCTGTACATATTTGCAAATACGTTGCAAAGTTACGTGGGGGAGGGTGTGCTGAGGGTCTCGACAAATTTGTAAATATGCTAACACCGGGCGGAGTAGGCAGAGTTGCTCTACGCGGAGCTCTATGGAGATGGCCAAAATCTCCACTCCGCTCCACATTTTTTAAATAGAAATTTACAAATAATGGAAAATAAAATTGTACTTACCTTACTGTGGCTTCCCGGGTCGCCCTCCTTCTCCTCGCCATAATCCTGTACATCATGGTAGGACTGCACATGCGCGCACATGCACAGTCTTACCATGATGTACGTCTGACATAGGGGATTATGGCGGGGAGGATATTTATTGAAGGATGGTCCGGAGTTAAACTCCGCTCCACTGCAGAGTCGAAAGTTTTGAAGGAACTTCCTTTTCTCTGTGGAATGCAGAGTATGCAAAATTCTGCAAACTCTGCCAGCGGAGCAGAGTGGAGTTTGTGCCCAGGGTTAAAATATGCCCAAAAACACTACTATATTGGGCTTCTTCACTGAAGTGCAAGATGGTGTTAAGAAATACTGACCATTGAGAAGAGAGTTAAGAAAAGTAGAATATGAAAGCAACATTTTGATTTGTTACTGTCAACAGTATCTCTGAGTGCAAAGTTGAAAATGTTGCCATTAATAGTTGCTTTGTATTAGAGTGCTATACCATTCTTACGCTTAGTTTTTAAATTTTCTCTGAGACTACAGTCTAACAGACAGCATCAAAAGAATACACCTGATCAGCCAAATCAATTTACAGGTATGTGAATTGCAATATAGTTAAAAAAAATATGCTTGTAAAGGTATGTGTATCCATGAGGTTGGTAAATGTGTGTATGATGTTTTAAAAGTATTTTGAGTGTATGAGAGGATCTGTTTGTGGGTGTTTGAATGATGTTGAGGGTTTATGAACTGATGTGTATGTGTGTCTCTGTGGGTGTGTGAGTGAGTATGTGAGTGTCTGTTTGCGAGAGAGTAAGTGTGTGAGTAGTCCTTTCATCATGTGATGTCCTTTGTATGTGTTGTTTTACTGCATGGCCAAGTTGGCATTGAAAATTCCTTGCTGAGCTTAAAATGTCTGTTTTACTATGTACTAGTTACTCCTTAGGTAGGGTGTAGGTAGGTCATAGGGCAGGGTGCGGTGTGCTACAGGGTAGGACATGCACTTTAAAGCTTCAGTGAGTCACATGCATACTTTGAGATCCCTAGGCATAGTAAAATATGCAATCCTTCACCCCTAGTGCAAGTTATACAAATATTTAGTAAAGCAAAGGTACTCACCTAGCCTTTGAGAGAGAGACAAAGGCATGTAGATATTGAGTGACATGCTGATACAGCACTTATGTATGCAGTAGTAACAGAGGCAGTTGCATACACATTTATAAAAGCCAACACTTAGTAATAGAGTCAGTAAGTAATATATACCTCCACTTACATAGACAAAAAGTGATTGTGACTTAGTTACTTTCACATCCTGTGACACAGCAAGAGAGGGCCTGATGCACTAATTTAAATGTGTACTGAAGTAGTGATACTCCTAGTCACTCAAACAGACTAGTAAGCCTTTAAACATGGGGTTTGGCTGCTACTGCAGACTCGGTGTGTACAGTTTTGCTGCCAGGTCGATTTGGCATTTAAAACTCCATATCAAGGTTTAAATTACCCTTCTACTATATATAAGTCATTCAGCAGTAACAGAGCCAGTGTCATACACAGTTATAAACCCCAACACTCAGTAATAGAGCCAGTAAATAATATAAACACTCAGTTACATACACATATTGAGACCCATAGAGAAACTAAGACAGCTAGTTATATAGCATTATAGTTACTTACACATGCAGTAACACAACAAGAAAAGAAATGAGACACTTATTTAGATTTGTACAGAAGTACTGGTACTCCTAGTCAGCCATCCAGAGAAGTAGCCCTTCAAACATGCGTTGGGCCTGCTCCTGCTGGGCCTTTTTGCTTTTTGTACTGCCAGGTTGACTTGGCATTAATAAACTGCTTACCAAGCCTAAATAATTCCTTCTACTAGATGTGTCACCTCTAAAATAGGGTGTAGATAGGCTATAGGGCAGGATGCTATGTCTTTAGAAGGTAAAACATGTACTTTGAAGTTTGAGTGAGTCACATCTAAGCATCCAGTGTCCCACCCATATACACTGCAACTTACATACATTTTCACAAAAGTATAGAGAAACTCCCCAGCCCGTCAGACAGAGGTACCTACACATACAGTCATATGCCCATAGAGCACTTAGGTATCCATCAGTGATAGAGCTAGTTTCACACACAATTATAAACCTCAATACTTACTAATACAACCAGTAAGTAATCCATACAGCAAGTTACATACACATATAAAGGCCCATTGAGATACTAAGACAGCTATTCATATAGTGACATAGTCATTTACACATCCAGTGACACACTCAGAGTAAGACTGATACAATTATTTAGAAGTGTATTGAAGTAATGATACTCCTATTCACCTATGCAGATGTTTTGGGCCAGATACTGCACAGTCTATGCGTGACATTTGACTGCTAGGTTGAGAAGGTATTTTTAATCACTTTCTTAGCCATAAAGTCCCTTTCTTTACATATACATCACCACTAAGGTAGGCCATAGGTAGACACACACTGATGCACACTCTGGCACACAGAGATACTCTAATACATACAGTAGCACTCCTAGGCACACACAGATGCATACACTATCCCACTAAAGCACACTCATGAGTACACTAAGACATCTAGTAAAATTGATGTATACAGTAAGACATACAGGAAGACAATTATGCATACTCTAACACCCATGCACAGACTGATGATTAAACTGAGACACATAGGCCACACTCATGCAAACAGTAGCACACACTGGTACAGATGTAAGCATACACTAACAGAGCCACATCAACGGTCTGACTAACAAACAGGGTGATCAGGGTACCGTGGGCTAGATGTACAACCCCTGACTCACAAAATAGCATTTGCAACCCTGGCTATTAGGAACGGCCATCCCTTCCTAATAGTGAGTCACCATGTAATGTACTACTGTTTTGCGACGGCATTTGCAGCCACAAAACACTCGCAGTTTACCACCTACTTCAAGTAGGTGGTAAACCACTCACAAATGGGATGGTGTCCCCAGTGGACCCCTTCCCCTTTGTAAGTATGTGAGAAAATATTTGTGAAGAGCAGGCAGTGGTCCCAGGGACCACTGCCTGCCCATAAATGTGTCCCGTTTTCTTTTAAGGATAACGGGCTGCATTTTTTTTTTAAAAACTGCTTTATTATAAAAGCAGTCACAGACATGGTGGTCTGCTGACTCCAGCAGGCCAGAATTCCAGTGAGTGCTAGCCATTCCTAATGGGGTCGCAAATTGCGCCTGCTTCAATAATATTAATGAGGCATGCAATTTGTGACCCAATTAGGAATCGCAAACAGTGTCTGAGACACTGTTGTGCATCCCAATTTGCGAGTCGCAAATTGCGAGTCACAAATGCCACACAATTTGCGGGTCTCAAGTTGGTGTGTTGTACACCTGGCCCCATATCTTATTTACGCTCCTGCTAAATCATTTTACCACAAGCGACATGGGTACAGACAGCATATCAGCTAGAATGGTATATAAACTATCATATTCCCGTATCCAAACAATAGAATTTTGGCCGCAGAAGTGGAGGCATTGCAATCTACATATTGGCTAAAAGCGCAATATATCCTTGGGAACAAGTGAGCGACGCCTCAGGGCTGCAAGTAGTAGCCGCCTCACTTAAAGCTGACAATGGCCAGTCCAAGAATACTCAGATAAATGCTTATGTCTGTCCAACGTCGAGTACAAGGACATTAATTACCAAGAAATTGACTTCCATGGTTTTAAACCTCAGAACAGAAAACCCCATCTCAGACATTATAATCTCAGGAGACTACAACATGTGGATAATGACTGATCTCCCCGTAAATGAGATAATGCAGTTCAAAGAAGGTGATTTGGCAATACCATGAAAAAAAAAAAGGAGAGTGAGGGTTTTTCACTCAGAAGTGAGGTGAGAACTCCTAATCCCCTGTAAATATTGTAAACAAAACAAATGGAGGAGTGCGCCCTCTAGGCGAGACAGTGGAAGTCTCCGCACCTGAAGCTTAAGGCTTAATCAAGCACTTGTGCCCAACCTTAATACAGGACATAGCATGTCCTTTTAGAAGACCCCTCACTCACCAACCTAGTTGGTGACATGCTTCATCATCGGGGTCCCACCCCGAAGGCCGAGTGCCGACAGGGTGTGCTACGACACCTGATTACAGTGGAGCGGGTATTTTGTCTTTTTATATGTGCAGTGATAAAAAAGGTAAGTGAATTAAAAAGGGGCCAGATCTACTCACTTCAAGACTTTATTCCTGAGTGACTGGACACCTTGGTAAAAAAAACTGTAACACCTTTGTCTAATTAGGTAGACTTCGGTGTTCGAGACGTGTAGCGAGGATAAAATAGCGACGTGTGCTGTGTGATTAAAATATAGGTCTTAGGTCTACATGTTTCAACCTCTTATGATTGTGGGTTTTCGTCAGGACCAAAAGGAAAAAAGTGAAAAGGACCTAGGTGGTACGCACACGCTAAGGTGTGCCCTGCCCTCGATCCGTGATGAATGGGAACACAAAATTGTGCCCCTACACAAAATGTAGTCTTCTCCCCACTTTGGAAGAAAAACTCATAGAGCGGTAAGAAACCGCCTCATGGGCGTTCGTGATCCAAAGGTGATGCTCGCATAATTTGCGGCTTCTGTTCCTTGGACTGGTAACCTACTTGGTTCCATTAACGATCCGCCCCGTGGTAATCCCTCGAGCAATACCACCACAGGATCATCCTGGGTGGGGCAAAGATGACCCAAGAGTACGGGTCCTCCAAGGAAATCTGGAACACTTTGGTCTAAGAGCCCTTAATAGCCATTTTCAACCTGAAAAGCCACTTGGCATTTCATACCTGACCAAGACTGGGGCCTCCTTGATCGACTATACATTAGCAGCCTTCCCTTGCTAAATCAAATCACTGCGTTTGGTCTGGGTGAAAACATGGACAGTTACCATCTCCGTCAAGAGCTCACCCTCAACATCCGGCTGAACCAATACAATGCGACAGCTGACCTAGGCTTTGAAAGCCACACAATTAATCTGAAATGTATCAAGTGTTTCATCAACTACCTCCTGACTCTGGCTGCAGAAGCCAAACTGCTACCAGCCAGCACCCACAAATTAGAGGGTGATCCAATCCTCAGCTGGTCAATGTTCTCGGAAAAAGTGGCAGCCCAGCATGCAAAACCGGCACTGGACAAAGCAAAGCCACCCGTCTCACAAGGGTGAGGTTCAAATCATCTAATGAGGCCTGCCAAAAATTTATCAAATGGCCGTGGAGGAATCTCAAAAGGTCACCAAAAATAATAAGCAAACTAAGAGACGCTCAAAGACAGCTGGAGACGGCAAAACACGAACACCAAAGAGAAATCTGGAATTCCTCAGGGCTAAACTATTGCACGATATCAGGACCAATAATTCCACAAAGTTTTGGCATATCACAAACTGACCAGGGGCCTCTCTCCCTAAGGTGGCTTCCTCTAACAACTTGGAGCCAGTGTGGTACCACTTACTACAAGATCCTTTCAATCCCCAACCATCACCTGACCAATTCCACGGGCAGGAGGAAGGCTATGCAGGTAGCAGAGCCTGGGAAGTTTAAACTGAAAGCCATGACCAGGCAACTGTCGGGCACCGCATCTCAGAGGCCCCAAGCCAAAAACAAATTGCTGAGGGATGCAGGGATGGGGCTACAGACCCAGGCAGAATTCCACCTGCTCTATATAAGTATTCTGGGCTACCCAACTAGACCCGCTTATTTCATCTGTACTGGAAAAGAACTGCATCCCTCTTCGTGGCGTTACTCGATACTCTCTCCAATTTTCAAAGGGGGAGAAAAATATATCATGGGAGCTACCGTTTAATTGCTCTAATCAATAACGAAACAAAGTCCTTTGCTGGTGTGCTGCTGGACTCTATAAAATCATGGTCCAAGACAAATAAAATCATACCCCCAAATCAAAGTGGATTCACAAGGCACACTGTGACAACAGTGAACCTTACTGCACTTTCCTTTCTGCTCAACCAGGCGGAATCCAACATCTGCCCCGTATATATGGGATTCATAGATTACAAATTTGCATTCAACAAGGTTGATAGGGGAAGCTCTGACAGAAACGCGCCCTCCTCATCATTCCTGATACCCTGCTCAGAGCTCTGCAGCTTCTGCACCACAATACCTGGTCATGGCCTATAACCACCACGCAGAGCCTCAAGCAAGGTTATTTCCTTGAGCCCACTCTATTCAACTGATTTCTATCCTAGCTGTCTCTGATCCTCAACTCAGTAAATATGCATCCACTCAAACTGGGCGGCCTCTGACTCTCAAATCTACTTTATGCTGATTACCTGGTCCTCATCGGAAAAACAACACCTTCTTGATTCAAATGCCATATTCTATAAAAGGAACTTCCTGCAAATAATAAAAAAGAAATCCAAGAATCTTGTGATTCGAGTTGCCAGAACTGAAAAGCCAAGATGGTTTCTGGACGAGGAGAAATTAGAAGCAACCAACTGCCACAAGTATCAAGGGGTCGTTTTACCTGCCAGATGACAGAAATAAAAAAGAAAGGCACTGCATTTTCCTGTGGTCTCGAATCCGCACACATAAAACTTAATGGCCCCACTTTTACACCGAACCTCCAGGTTTCTCAGGCGGAAGGGTGGGAGAGCACGACACTTGACAAAACGCTTACAAAGATCTACAGATCATTTCTCCAGCTCCCCCTAACCATTACCAGTGCAAATAGGTTTGGAATTCGGAATTTGTAGATCGATGCTGGCTCTCAAGGCTGCCTTCGCAATAAGCTGCCACAAGCTTAGGGCCTCCAAGGAAGGCACCTTGGCCCACCACTTATGGATGGACTTGGCCACAAACCATAGGTCGTCAGGTAACTATTATGTGACCCAAGCCCTCAGTACTCTTGGATTTCTACTCACCTGTGACCTGCACACCAGCTGTCAGAAATTTAAAAGGCTAGCAAAAATCAGCATGAAACCACTCTCTTCATTAGAAGAGAGAGCCAGACTCTCTGCACTGAATCAAGGTTGGATGACCTTAATCACCTATAAACAATTGACACCTCAGTGCTACTTTAACAACCCCTACAACGGAAGGACAAAGCTAAGTTCATGAAACTGAGACTGGGGGTCATCCCCATTGCTAGTCATCACCCAGCGTGGAAAAGGGGCAGGTTCAGGGAATGTGTTGGCTCCGTAATCAACATAAAGAGGACATATCTCATGTACTGTACCTGTGCCCCACCCTTCTAGAGGATAGAAGGGCTCTGCTATGAAGGGGTTGGATAGCTAAAGATATAAGATCCTGCAGCGGAGCAGTTCTGGCCTGCTTTGATCCTTCGAATATCACCCTAAAATGTGCCTTTGTCAAATTTATGGACCGTTTCTCTAAGAAGATAGAGGCTCAGAATTGTGCATGGAATGGACTTAAAGATAACTTGCCCACCACAGAGCCCTCGCCTCTGACCCCTCCCTCTCAATGACATTACCCACTTTCTTCTGCCTAGTGACCAATAGACATGCTCCAGCTCATACAAAAGTGTTATGCACATTAGGTGCTTTCTAATTTGCACAAACTTTCCATATAATTATATCCTATTCTTCCTCCTAGAGTAACAATGCTAACTCCTTGCCTTTTAACTTTACACATGTATGCACTTTACATTTTAGTATCAACATGTGAGTAACATGTAATGTAGGCCTTATATGACTCAATGAATTTTTAACCTGTTTTGTTTAAAACCTGTATCTTAAAAAAAAGATGTAACCTTATGGAATATGCAAACTGTGATTTGGTGTCACCTTTTCATGTTGCAAAGGTTTAACTAATCATGCAATAATGTATTTTATACCCACTCAACAAGTTGGAAGGGGTCAGGACCCAATTGCCAAAATGAAGATTGGCTAAAGCAGAAAATGTCTTGAGGAAGCATTTTCTCTTCAAACTAGTTCCCTTGCTGGTTTTTCACTTGCCTATCTAAAGCAGTGTATACTTTAGTCTTCAATTTCACACCAGGTATTGCTAAACTTTGTTTTGCAAAAAATTCACAACATGTTTGCAAAATTTCACAAAATTAAAAATCACAATATTTCACAGGCTTAGAAAGTATTATTTTTCTACATTCCTTCTGCACTTGACTGCAGCTGTTTAAAGGGTGTTCTCAGCTCTGGCTAGAATTATCAACTTAGTAACAACACAGTTTTTGTCAAAACACACCAACTGAGAAGAATTACAAATGTTGACTAATTCTATGAAGATCAGCACTAGTTTCAAAAATATACAAAATGTTCAGGAATTAATGTCCACTCTTAGAAATTATTTTGTTGATATGCTTCTAGCTGCTTCTTGGATTTGTTATTAATCAACTAAACAATGACTCAATGAGAATAGTAATATATTTCTAAGGATGTTTGTGCATTCAGAAGAGAAAACGAGTTTATATGTATTAAAATGTATCAATTTTCCAATTTTTTTATGAGAAATAAACTCAATATTGCCAATATAGTGGATTTCTGCCTGGGAATACTATTGGAGTAAAGGTTATCAAAACTCTGTTTACTACGTTAGATGCTGAGAAGTACATAATATAGGTGGGCAACAGTCAGGGAAGAAGAACCTATTTTTCTTTTACAATTCTACGAAACTAAGAACCTCACATTACAAAAACCTCATTTATATACATACATACATTTCATCTGATTGTGTCGGACTACCAGGCAGGTAAATAATCAGCCTAGCCACCATGGAAGGACACCTGAAACTACTCTCCATTACTTACTACTGATGCTGGACTCTTAAGTAATGTGCTAGTGATTACTGACGTTGACAGCTAATCTTAGAAAGCTTTGATTTCTTTTTATACTTTTTCCAATCCGATTTTCACTCCAAAACCACCCATATAGCTGCTGCTATTTGTTGTTTCGCTCGCTGTTGAACCTAATTTGATAAACTGTTTCCCATACACCAGGACTACTTTAATATTCTCTCTCATACAACCCAGAATCTTGGTGTCTTATCATGTGCAAGCCTTTCATCCCTGCAGGAGCTGCCCATTCCTAAAAGGTCGCAAATTGCGACCTGCCTCATGAATATTGATGATGCGGGTCATTTGTGACCCCATCAGGAATCACAGACAGTGTCTTTGACACTGTTGTACATTCCATTTTGCGAGTCGCAAATTACAATTTGCAAAACGTCGCAATTTGCAGGACCTTTAATTTCTGTTGTTTGAGGTAGATGCCCCTCTTACTGAATAGCATATGTCTGGCAGTGCAACCATCATAGCGCCTATATTCAATTTTGCAGATACAATTGATCTAGCTCTCGTAAAACACAATTTACATTTCCTTGGAGCGGCCCAAAACTATACTCCAGGCATAGTTTTGGACACAAATTGCGTTTGTCACACCAATTCCCCCAAACCCGGACACCTTACATTGCCTTCTTCCAAGCACCAAGTCACTTTTTGGGTTCCTTACTCTCTTCATCAAGCATTTATTGGACAGCCACCACAATAGAGGCCTATACACCTGATAGAAGTCTGAGATCTTCCTCTGGCTGTTTACTTGCCATGTCCTTACATCAGCAGCTTATTGGCCATAGATTCTCAGTTCTGGTCCCTTCAATAGAAACACCGTTCCCCCGAGTCTCTTTTACTTCTCTTCTATCTTTTCACAAGGCCTTCTAAGCTTGGTTCTTTTTGTCAAAGTCTGTTATTCTTGTCAATCTAGCCATGTTTGCTTTCCAGAATCAGGCATTAATTTGGTGTATAAAGCTGCTATAAAAAGCCTCTTACTTTACATGATATAAGGTAACTTAAGATAACATAACATAACATAGCATAATATAACAAAACGTTATGTCAAATGTAATATAATGCAACTTAACGTGATATAACATGACATTCTGTAACATAAAGTAAATAATGTAGCATAACATAGTGAATATAAAAAAGTGACTTTGCTGGGCTTCAGTCAACGGATACTACATGGATCCTAATATTTGTCAATAATTGCTACAACAAATGCAGTATTTTTGTGCAATCGTTTAACAATATCATCTTTCTAACTTTGAGCAATCACCACTACCCTCACGTGTGGAACCAAACACCTGCATCCAGATGCTAAAATAATGTATTTTTCTCAGTAATGGTTGAACGTAAGTGGCTTAAAGGCATATTGTTCTACGTATTACTAGTGATCAACCCTTAAAAACGGAGAAAGCAGTTTATGTAAAAAAATACAGTTTATCAGAACTGGTAGGTGAACTTAAATGATGGGCGAAAAGTTACGAGAACAGTAAACACCAATTCTGAGCTATGACAGGTAGTCCAGATCATTGAGCTAATGAATGTTCCTATTACTCAAGCAAGAACCATGAATAAGGTATCAATCCCTTTTATTAGAAGAGAAAAAAGGCATTTTATTGTTTATTTGAAAGTCCTATGATACACCCAAGAATGGGTGTTTGGAAAGAATTTGGAATGTAAACGAGGCATTTCATAAGTAAGGAGTGAATATTGTATTACATTGTTTTCATAAGTATAAAGATAAAGAATGCCATACTTGTGTATGTTTATACGAGAGGTTAAATAATTTGTTTCATAAAGTGCCATTAAGCAATAATGGAAGAGTATAGAGTAAAAATATCCTTTGATTGGTTATGAAGAGACAATGTAACATTTTCAATTTTCCTCTGGTAATCGCATGGAAAGAAAAAAGTCCGAAAGAGGAAATTCTTAAAGAATGATTATTAGCCTGTCTCTCTGTTCCATGGTTTCCCCTTTTGTGATGATCCGTCTTTGAACAGCACGCCACCTACACAGTCAGGTTTAGGACATATAAAACTACAGTGATCACATTATCCTGCGTATTAAACAGGTAATCTGTTTCTCGTGAATCCGATGAGTGGTCGTATGCATTTGTGAGTCATAACTGGATATCCAAAGAACCCATTGCTTTCTTGTTGACTGCCAATGCGTAAACTACTCAAACCCGAGTATGGAACACAAGGTCATGTCACGTGCCTTACACCCCAGGAAGAACAGTACACTATATAATTTATAAACGCTATTCGGACGAGAAATTCTCATGCTTGGTAAAGCAGATGCGCTCCCTTGCTCGTTTTTCTCATTATTATTAGGAAATAAATGGTATAATAGAAAAACAAAATCACAAAAAGACACAATCTTAAAGAGATGAGACAATAATTAACCAGAGTATACATACAGACTCACAAGTTCAATCATTTTGTATTTACTTCATCTTCAGAGAAAAAATGATTCTACAATTATTTCTCCCCATTGTACCACGGGTGCTCGTCGAATTTGTCCTGACCGTTTTTGCCCATCTGATTATTAATATGATATCTGTCTCCAAATGTTTTATAATACAATAGTCTTTCCACCCACTGCCTAATCCTGGGTGAGTTTGTTTCCCCTTCCAATTCCCTGCAATACATAATCTGGATATAACTACACCGATATATAAAAATGTCTGATATTTTTCTAGTATATCACCCCCTGTACTCAGAATAATTGATTTATCAATTGTATATCAATGCCAAACACTGACAAAACACGTTTTTCAATTTCGCCCCAATAGTTCCTTAAATTCTAGCAGCTCATAAACATGTGAATGTAATCGACTGATTCACAGCTGTAGTTTGGGCATCTGGAATGACACAACAATTAAACCGTATGGAGCCAATCTGGTGTATAATAAAGTCTATTGATCACTTTAAATTGTTGAAGTTGCAAGTTTGAGCATTGAAATGCCAATTTTTGAAGCTGCTTCATTGTCGATCGACGTCACCCTATGCTCCAATTTATAAGCCCATTTTTCTGAACTTGTATCTACCACATTCTCAAAAGAGTCAGAGAAAATGTTGCTTCATCTGACTTAGAGTCGGTGTGTTTTGTTTGTCCTCTAACATCTCAATCAGTGGTATCGGGCCGATAAGGTGATTAAATATCTCAATTTTTCTCCCAAACATTTGTGATTTGCATATAATTAGTACAATTCTGATTAGGGATAGAGAGCTTCTTTTGCGTATTCTGAAAATATTGTATAGCACTATATCTGTTAATGTGTCAAGCCTTGATATCCCTTGTCTTCTCCACACCTCTCAAAAATAATCATGAAATATTTTGGGAAATGTCCAGGGACTCCTATACTGGTGTATAAGCGTTGATATCTGGGATGTCATATTTATGTGTGAGTGCCCTTTACATTAAATAGGTACAAAAGGGGGTGGTGATGGACGGAGCATCCAAATCAATCAAACACTCACACCCAGTCAAAAGATCTGGGTTTAATCCATCACCGTTCTTTAGCCCACTCTGCCACCCCAGTTAAGACATGGCTATATGCAAATCAGTCTGACCCTGTGCCTCATGGGAACAGTCCAGCCCGAACTGCCAAGCCGTGCCTTCCCTGGACCGGAAACAAGCTTCCGAGGACCGGTTTCTGGCATTCCAGCCGTCTTCAGCCCGGCTTGCTTGAATCCAGTGGAAAAGTGAGCAAGGGACTCACGTCTGAGCATACCCTGCCGCACTTATGGCGGCCAAAAGTGGTACAAAAGGGGGTGGTGATGGACGGAGCATCCGAATCAATCCAACACTCACACCCAGTCAAAAGATCTGGGTTTAATCCATCACCGTTCTTTAGCCCACTCTGCCACCCCAGTTCAGACATGGCTATATGCAAATCAGTCTGACCCTGTGCCTCATGGGAACAGTCCAGCCCGAACTGCCAAGCCATGTCTTCCCTGGACCGGAAACAAGCTTCCGATGACCGGTTTCTGGCATTCCAGCCGTCTTCAGCCCGGCTTGCTTGAATCCAGTGGAAAAGTGAGCAAGGGACTCACGTCTGAGCATACCCTGCCGCACTTATGGCGGCCAAAAGTGGTACAAAAGGGGGTGGTGATGGACGGAGCATCCAAATCAATCAAACACTCACACCCATTCATAAGATCTGGGTTTAATCCATCACCGTTCTTTAGCCCACTCTGCCACCCCAGTTCAGACATGGCTATATGCAAATCAGTCTGACCCTGTGCCTCATGGGAACATTCCAGCCCGAACTGCCAAGCCATGTCTTCCCTGTACCGGAAACAAGCTTCCGAGGACCGGTTTCTGGCATTCCAGCTGTCTTCAGCCCGGCTTGCTTGAATCCAGTGGAAAAGTGAGTAAGGGACTCACGTCTGAGCATACCCTGCCGCACTTATGGCAGCCAAAAGTGGTACAAAAGGGGGTGGTGATGGATGGAGCATCCGAATCAATCAAACACTCACACCCAGTCAAAAGATCTGGGTTTAATCCATCACCGTTCTTTAGCCCACTCTGCCACCCCAGTTCAGACATGGCTATATGCAAATCAGTCTGACCCTGTGCCTCATGGGAACAGTCCAGCCCGAACTGCCAAGCCATGTCTTCCCTGGACTGGAAACAAGCTTCCGAGGACCGGTTTCTGGCATTCCAGCCGTCTTCAGCCCGGCTTGCTTGAATCCAGTGGAAAAGTGAGCAAGGGACTCACGTCTGAGCATACCCTGCCGCACTTATGGCAGCCAAAAGTGGTACAAAAGGGGGTGGTGATGGACGGAGCATCCGAATCAATCAAAAACTCACACCCAGTCAAAAGATCTGGGTTTAATCCATCACCGTTCTTTAGCCCACTCTGCCACCCCAGTTCAGACATGGCTATATGCAAATCAGTCTGACCCTGTGCCTCATGGGAACAGTCCAGCCCGAACTGCCAAGCCATGTCTTCCATGGACCGGAAACAAGCTTCTGATGACCGGTTTCTGGCATTCCAGCCGTCTTCAGCCCGGCTTGCTTGAATCCAGTGGAAAAGTGAGCAAGGGACTCACGTCTGAGCATACCCTGCCGCACTTATGGCGGCCAAAAGGGGGTGGTGATGGACGGAGCATCCGAATCAATCAAACACTCACACCCAGTCAAAAGATCTGTGTTTAATCCATCACCGTTCTTTAGCCCACTCTGCCACCCCAGTTCAGACATGGCTATATGCAAATCAGTCTGACCCTGTGCCTCATGGGAACAGTCCAGCCTAGGTGGGGCAGGGGATGCTCAGATGTGAGTCCCTTGTTCACTTGGCCACTGGATTCAAGATAGCCTGGCTGATGAGGATTATGAATCCGAAACCGGTCCCAGGATGCTTGTTTCCGGTTTAGGGAAGACATGGCTTGGCAGTTCGGGCTGGACTGTTCCCATGAGGCACAGGGTCAGACTGATTTGCATATAGCCATGTCTGAACTGGGGTGGCTGAGTAAACTAAAGAATGGTGATGGATTAAACCCAGATCAGTTGACTGGGGGTGAGTGTTTGATTTGTTCAAACGCTCCGTCCATCATCCCCTTTTGTGTCGCTTTATATTAAATAAGCAGTCCTGGCATCCTTAAATTTCCCCCTTCTGAAGTATCCTGGATCACAATATCGGGTCAATGCATCATTAGGGGCAATAACAAAACCCATCTGATACATAGGTTGGTACATCCCTATGTTGCACTCAGATATTAAACATTACCATTTTTGAAGCATATCAGTGGCCCAAAAATACAATTCAAAGTCTGGTAGTGCCCAACCACCATTTTCTAAAGGTAATTTAATAAACGTTTTGCTTTACAGAGTTTCTGGTAATTCCACATGAATTGTCCTACTGCAGAATCCAATTTTTTGAAAAATGAATTTGGAACAGATAAAGGGATGGAACGAAATAAATATATGAATTCGGGTAGTATGGCAATTTTTACAATGTACCATCTTTCCATCATTGCTAATGGTAATTTCGTCCAGACATGACATTTCTGGATTCATTCCCGCAGCATAGGTTTGTATTTTTTTCTCAATGATATCTTCGACCCCGGACCATAGTTTAACACCAAGAATCGTAGATTCCTTGAAATTATGGTGATCTTTTCTGTATTCTTTATAGTTCACAACCCCTAGTTTTTTCTCAATATTTAGGGTGTAGCTAGAAAGACCACTAAATTGTCCCGCTGGACTTTCAATTATTTCCATAGTTTGTAGGACTTTAGGAGAATATATTGCCATGTCATCGGCACATGCAGATATTTTTAACTTTACCTAATTTTAAATCATAGTTTGAAGAGGAAAGTTATTGAACATCCTCCTAATGTAAGGTTTCAGATAAGTGCTCCCCTGCTCTTAGTTATCCCCAATGTAAGTTATCTGGTGTCCTGACATTTTTGGTATGTTATTTTGAATACTTTGAGTTACACAAAAATCCTGAAACTACTTCATTATGCCACTTTGTGTACTTGCAAACCATTGGCGGTAAAGATTTGCTGTGGACAAGCTATTGGCAGAACAAGTTTGCAGCTAACAAAGAATAAGTAGGTGTATACTACTCAGCCTTATACTATTTACCCCTATTAGAGAGAACTTAATGCTTATGTAAAAAATTGACATGAGGATGCATTTCTTGCTGCAATACAGTGCGAAATAACAGATTTGCATTTGATGTAATTACTTTAATTTTAAGGGCATTTTTCGAAATTTCACATAATTATGCAAAACCCAATTATGCACATTTCGCACACCCTACAAGAGATCTTGGGCCTGGCTTTGAGGTATAGAGCAGCATACAATGTGCACAATCCAGTGGACATAGGACTACGCTATTTGTCTACATTCAGTTTATTGGGCAACCGCCACGTCATTTTAGGTTTAACCATTGTGTGCTGTACAATCCTGTTACAGCAAACAAATGATGGATGGAATGCTGACAATGCAAACATTCCCTTCCAGTCAAAAGATCTGGGTTAAATCCATCGTTCTTTTGCCCACTATGCCACCCCAGTTTGGACCCAGCCATATGCAACTCAGTCTTGACCCTGTGCCCCATGGGAACAGTCCAGACCGAACTGCCAGGCCAGATCCTCCCCGGACCAGAAACAAGCATCCTGGGACCAGTCTCAGGGTATGTCACCCTTCTTCAGCCAGGCTAGCTTGAATCCAATGGCACAGTGAGCAAGGGACCCACGTCTGGGCATACCCATCCCACTTAGGGCGGAAAGTGTTACAGTAAACAAATGATGAACGGAATGCTGACAATGCAAACATTCTCCACCAGTCAAAAGATCTGGGTTAAATCTATCATTCTTTTGCCCACTACGCAACCCCAGTTTGTGGAAGCCATCAGCAATAGGGCCAGGCAGTTCCTACACATCTTCCTTTTGGGCCCAATTGCACATCTACTCAGGTACTAAATGATGGGCCTTAACATATATTAGTTGTACTCTTTAGTTAATGCATGGGGGCCCATGCTGCCTCCATGTTGGGTCTGATGTGATTCATGCTAAACGCTCACACAAGTAGTGCCGCAGTATGCGCCAATTCTAGCCTTTCGCAGCACTTGTGCGGTCTTGGGAGTACCCTCAAATCAGGCCACTGCACTGCTGTACACATTACAAAGCAGGCCCATAATTGATGTAGGACACCATACTTTGGGGGATTCTCTGTACTTACCTGGCACCAACTGCCAACTCCCCCTCTGGGAAAAGTCCAATTTCACTTATGGGCTCCTGCTCCCCATATGGCATACTGAGAACGCCCACGGGCCTCACATTCAAGACACTCAAGAGTTATGTGCTGAATTCTGAACTCACTCTGCACCTTTATTGTCTGTCCCCGGCACAATTTCCAGTGGTCCCAGGTGTCTATGACCAGATCGCCACAGCATCCCACCTTATTACTCTTCCAATGGGGTCTAGAATACTTATCTCAGTTGGTGACCCTGGCGGCAGACCGAGCTCTGTTGGGGTAAACAGTGCAAATCATGAGGAGGTACTCTGCTGTACCATTCCCTTCCTTGCCCCTAAAGGGAGACTGCGCTTGGACAAGAAACCCACCCCAACTCTGACTTTCTTGATGGTTCTTGTGATCCCTGAATTCTGATAACAGGGTCCAGAGGTTGGAAAGTACTGAGGACACTCTTTTAGTCATATGGTCCTCATTCAATCATTCAATTAAGCAATTCATGTTTATGTCAGATAAATATCAATCAATGAAACAACCATTATAAAAATAATTAAAAATAAAATGTGTATAACACAATTTCAATCAGAACTACAAAGAAAATGGCAAATGCAGCCTCATGAAATTTGACATTTCTCTGAACAGCCACCAACACATAGCACAGTTAGTCATTATTATTGCTGCTGATGATCCTGTTTAAGAAAGTGAATTAAATGTTCCTGATTTGCCTTAAGTAAACATTCAATGTTACGACAGGCATATTGAGATAACAAACCTCAGCATTATAGCGGTAGCTAATCCATTGTATCCTTAAAGCATTCTTGTAATATGCGGTTCCTATATTCTTCAACTGAATGATTGGATTTATATTCATTGGGTAACATAGCAGTAGTAACAGGATTTAATAGTCTATTACAAAGATACCAATGTATGTATTAATGAAGCTAGTAGGAAAATATGATATTGACATTTCATGAGCACTGACTTTGCCAACTGTTGCTCTGCATACTCTTGCTATTGTTCAAATTTAGGAACTCCATTAGACAGCAGGTGAACCTTGGTAAACTGTCCCCTTCTTTGAATTTGATAGAGTTTTATCTTCATTCAAAATATACAAGTGATTATAACACCCTAACTGTACACCATGATCAATTCTGTGGATGCCCTTATGCGTCTAAAACCAATTAGCCTTAACTGATCTCTTACATACTTTATCACTTTCATATTCCCACTCTTTCCCATACCGTCTGACTTAGCGTATGCTTTCACCAATTGTAACAAACTAAGGAACTAATGTACACTACAGACACATGTACAAGGGGTCACCATTGCTGGTGCCGGTAACCCTCTAGAGAGCACCTAGGCTATTCATCGATTAACACCTCATACCATTACATCCTTCTCCACTATTGCCACTGGGTGTGCATAGTGGTCAACTCGTTAGTGCACCACAAAGAAGGCTCCCAGCAGACCGGAACTACAACTATAGTCAAAGGGGCATATTTATGAGGGCTTTTGCATCATGCTTGCACCAAGCACTGTGTTGCATGCACAACACAAAACTTGAGTTATGCAACGCAGTGTAAATCGCTGTGTTGGCTTACTCTGCGCAAGGAAGGTGTTTCATGAGTGTTACGGTTTGTGTTCACATGCAGATTCCATGGCTTTTGACACATTCCCACATTTACCAAACTTGATGAGGTATAACAAGGTGAGTCTTAACGTGGAGAAATATCTTTATTTCTCCTCTGGTTTTTTACCTCATTCCTTATTCTGCAGCACATATAGAAAGACGAAAACGTGTCTATGGATTGTGCACCTTCCTACACAAAAACAATTGTGCCTACAACACAGACACCTTTGCATCATGGTGCAAGGGTCCCTGCATTGGCACTAGGCTACCAAAATGGTGCCAGTGTTGCGGGAAAGGACAGGAATGTGCTGTATTGGATTAATATGGCTCATTCCTACCCTTTACCTCTGATTAAGGGCAGAGCAGCCAAGTGACTTGTTGCGCTGCTCTGACCCACAATTACCGTAAATATGCCCCTAAGTCTTTTTAGGTATCCTCCTCCACCACAGATACCATAGGGTCATTTATAAGGACTGCAGCCACCTTAGGCATGGTTCCTTAGACGTCATGCCCAAAGCAAGCATTTTGTTGTGCCTTGAGTTCTTCTTCAGGAGTTGTTATGTCCTGGAAGAACTTCAGTTAAATACTTACCTGGAAGATCGCATAGCATATTTTCCGACCATTCAAAACTCATATTCATTCTGCTACCAGACTCCTGATTCAAGTTACAGGTTTAAGCTTCAGTTTCTAGTTTCATCTGAGATTATAGAAAGGAAAAAACTCAGCAAGGGTATTGATTGTTTTGTGTTCAAGATGCCCAATCAAAGAATCCAAATGAAAAGCGTAAGTATTTCCACGAAACATTTCACTGTACCGCTCAAAAGCCCAAATTACAAATTATATTATGACTCTTGTCACTAGGAACTAACAAAGGCACCATCCTAGTAATGTAGTCAGTGTTATATTGGAGAATATCTACTTCTAATAAAATGAGACTAGCCAAGAAACAGGGAACCTTTGCAGTAAGGCTCACATACTTTGGAAATACTACTTGAAACATGCCCTGTTTAATTCCTTCATAGGTATGGCTTGGACAAAATTAATAAGATTGTTATTTTGTTACACAATGATTTGTCAGGGTTTGAAGTATTGACAGCAAGATCTCCTGTTGCATCATTATTTTGGCTATTTAGAGAGCATTATATTTTGGTAAGTGCCAGTTTTACCCAGAGCAAACACCAATTACATGAGAATATGATGTTCAGTAGACACTCCCTTCCAGACGATTACAAGGTATGTCCTCTTGTCCTTTAACCCGTCTTGATAAGTCTAATACTCATGGAATCTAGTGCATGATGAATATGTCAGAAAGGAGGCATAATTGAATCAATTCTGCGCTGCAATGTCCACTCACTGGAACCCGAGGTTAGTGGTCTGGTCTTTGACAGATACTTAGTGCCTCAACAAATGCATCGCTAAAGGGTATCATTTCTAAATTTCCAGAGTACTCCCTATCTGTACTCTTAATAGTAAGGGTTTCAAAAGAATTAGGACATCAGCAATTTTGTGACAGAGCTCATGATATAACTGGTCCTAAAATGTGCTTTTCAGTAGTCTCAATAGATGAGTGATGTCACTGACTATGTCATGAGTGATGTAATATGTGATGTCATCAGCAGTGCCTTGCACGCGCAAGTTATAGTGAGTCCAACTAACTATAATGTGGGAATTTCAATGGTTTTATGCGAGTAAAACTTCCAGCTAACTATAACAGGTGTGAAACCTATGGTTTTTCAGTGAATTTAATAGGTTTTTTAAATGCTAATTCCTAACTATAACTGGTGTGAAACCTATGGTTTTTTCAGTGAATTTCAATGGTTTTTTAATAGCAAAACTCTATAGGTATAAAAAGTAAAACATTTTATAACGAATTTTATATTGTATAATTATGTAATAGTTTTTTTGTTGTTTTTTTTTCTTTTGCCCCGGGGCGCATACCGGTGAACGCACGGGTAAGCGCAGTGCTTTGGCGCGCCCCGGGGCGTGTACCGGTGAGCGTCCCGTTAGCGCTATTCTCGCAAACGAAAACAACATCGTGACGTTTCCCGTAACCGCGTGATGCGTCATATGACGCACTGCGTAAGCGCACCCGGAAGCACGCGAGTGCATACGATCGCGCAACGTCCTGACGCGCTTACGCTACGCGCCCCCGGGCGCGCCCCGGGGAGCGCCCCGGGGCGCGTAGCGTAAGCGCGTCGGGTCATGTGATCTGAAAATAACACTTTTCATTGGTGCAGATCAGTTTTGGTTTCCAAATGATGAAAACTCGGATCATGTGACTTGAAAATAACACTTTTCATTGGTCCAGAACAGTTTTGTTTTCCAAATGATGAAAGCCCCCACCTTTTTTCCTTATTCTGACTTTGTCCTTTGACTGAGGAAGACCTGTTTAGAGATCTCTCTAATCTTTTCTACTTTAAAATGGCTACAGTAGCAGCAGCAGCTGGAGCATCTGCACCACCACCACCACCACCACCACCAAGAGGACCACCACAACATCACTTTGGTGGTCAGGAAGAAGAAGAGGAGGAGGAGGAGGAGGAGGGGAGAAGGACATTCCTCCAAGAAGACAATACCCCATATAGGCCAAAGGAGCACATAGTATGGGAGTTTTTTTCTATTCCAGAGGGCAAAAAGAAAGTCAATGCACCAAAGGTGACTTGCCTAATCTGTGGCATGGAACTTTCAAGGGGGAACCCTAATCGAAAATATTCATTTGGTAATTATACCATGATTAGGCATATGCAGCGCAAGCATCCCAGGAACTATGCTGCTGCAGAGATGAGAGAAATGGCCAGTAACTTTCCCCAATCTTCATCCCGCACCTCCAAAAGAAAGCAACCCAGTCCATTGGGACCAGACACAAGGGAGACGATGCCAATCATCCAACCACGGTTTGGTGAATTTAGGGTCACTTGTATTTTTTGTGGTAAGACCATCGGCTATGGTGAGCAGAGCGTAAAGCTCATCGTTCTTGCGGGTGACAACCACAATTGCCCCAAAAAACCCTAATTTTTTACAGATTTTTTTTTGCTCCAGTTGAGCCATTTACAATTCCCTGTTTTTTGTTTCTCCCCATAAAAAATACAAAAAAAATTAAAAAGTGTTCAGAAAAGCCAAAAAAAGTAAAAAATGTTCAAAAAAACAATAAAAAAATATAAAACAACAAAAAGAATAAAAAAAACAGTTCTTTTTAGAACTACCTTTAATTTATAAAAATAAACCTATATTTTTTAAGAATCTCTGTCATTCTTTTTTCCTTAGGGTATGCGCACCGGTACGTGCACCGGGGCGCGCTCCGGGGCGCGCACCCAAAAAACAAATTTAAAAAAAAGAAAGAAAGACTGAGCATGAGGGAGGAACACAGAGCGAGTAATGTTAATAGAAAAAGAGCTAGAGGGAGCAACACAGAGGGATTGTTTATTACATAGTAAAAAACAGAGTAGGTGTAATAGGGTGTAAGTGAGAAAAGGAAAATGAATAAAGGAGCGAAAGAAGGGAAGAGAGAAAAGGAAGACTAAAGTAGAGGTACTGGTAGAATGTGAGTGGGTGTTGAAAGTAAAAGGAAGGACAGTAAAGAATGGGAAATGAGGGGTAGTGACGGAATCGGAATAAATGAACAACGGTGAGGGAGGGTGAAAAAAGAGCAGTGAGTGTAAGTAAAGAGGGGTGAAAGAGGGTGGATAAAAGTGAATAAGGTTAAGACATGGGGAGTGACAGAGAGAAAAGAGAGAGAGAGTAAAGGAAGGAGTGACTGAAAGAGTCTGAGTGAAACAGGAAAGAAAGGTAAGTAAGGCAGTGTGGGTGACTTATAGGGAGTCAGTGGGTGTAGGTGGGGGTGTGGGTGTGTAAGGTGTGTGTGTGGATGTGGGTGTGTGGGGTGTTTGGGTGTGGGTGGAGGTGTGGGTGTGTGAGATATGTGTGGGGGTGTGTGGGTGTGGGGGGTATTTGTGTGGAGTGTGTGTGTGTGTGTGGGATGTGTGGGTGTGTGTGTGGCTGTGTGTGTGTGTGTGTGAGGTGTGTGTGTGGTGTGTGTCTGGGGTGTATGTCAGAGGTGTGTGTGTGTGTTGGGGGGAGGTGTGTGTGTAGGAGTGAAGTAAATGATTAAGGGAAAGAGAATGAGTGAGTGAGCAAAGAAACGGAACAGAGGGTAAGGGAAGTAAAGAATGGGGACTGAAAAAAATTGAATGTAGGAGGGGAAATAGGGAAAGGGGAGTAAACATGGAGAGTATGAATTAGTGAGGGAAGCAGAGTAAAGAAACAGGACTGAGGTAGGTTGAGAAAATAGTAGTGAGGTTAAAGCAAAGGGTGATGACAAACTACATTTTTTTAGTCACACCATATAATAAATGTAACTTTAATTACATTTTTTTACTACATTTTGTATCTGTAAGGAGAGAAGAAAAAATAAGTTATAATTAGTAAAATATGTATTTAAATTTAAAGATACAAATGAAGAGGTTAAAAATCATAACAGTTTATTTAGAAATAAAGTAAGGTAGAAGGACAAAAAGAGGGAAAAAGAAATAGAAGGAGAGCAAATTACTAAGAATAAGGCATATAGATTCACTGACAGAAAGGAAGAGAAGAAGAGAAAAATTAACTGAAGGTAAGAAAGATACTAAAAGAATATGAGTTAGCACAACTAAATCAGGAAACAGGAGTAAGTAAAAAGATAATGACTGAGAGGCAAAGGAGTCTAATAAAGGATGCATTTAGAAGAATGAGGAATGGAAGATAACTGAGAGTAAGTGAAGGAGAGTCATAGAGTGAAGGGATGAAGGGAGAGAGGATAATATAGAAGGATGAGGGAAAAGGAGTGAGGAAGTTAGTAGACAGAGAGACTAAGAGAAGGACTGAGTGAAGTGGAGTACAATGAGTGAGGAAAGAAAAATGAGTAAGAGAGCAAAAGAAGGAAATAGAGGAGAAGAGGACTAAAGCAGTGGTACTGAGAGAAAGTGATTCGGTGATGAAAGTAAAGAGAAGGACACTGAAACATAGGAAATGAGGGGTAGTAATGAAACCGGACTAAAAGAAATAGGTTGATGAACGATGAGAGAGGAGCAGTGAAGTTGTTGTAAGAGAAATGATAGAAGGTAGATAAACACAAGTGAACGTAACACAAGGAGAGTGAGGGACTGAGGACATAGAGGTAGTGAATGGAAAATAGGGAGAAGAGGTAAAAAAAGGAGGAAACAAAGATAAGCGAGGGAGAGTGGATGATTTATAGTGATAGAGTGCGACAATACTGGTGAGTGAGTAAAGAGGAATTACTAAAAGAGCAAAGGAGGAAAACACGGAAAAGGAAAGTAAAGCAGACAGACTGAAAGCTGAATAGTTATGCAAGGGAGAGAGGGGATGCAGACAGTTGAAATGAGAATGAGGGGTTGTGAAAGAAGTGGACTAAAAGAACGGGGTTGAAAGAGAGTGAAAGAAAGACATTATAAGTGAGTAAAAAGAGCTGAAAGAGGGTGGAAAAAGGAAAGTGAGTGTGAGACAAAGGGAATATATTTTAAATTACAGAATACAAACTATAGATTAACTTGTACAACATGTTACATAGTTTATTTTTGCTGTTCTCAGAATATATTGAATTTCACTTAAAAAAGTGAGTTCAAACTACTCATCATATGACAGCGGGGGAAAAAAACACAATCAAAAAGATTGTGTTTAAAAAAAAACATCTAAACTTCAAAATAACAAATGTACACTAATCTTTGATTCACTTACTTTTCCTTTAGGCCAAATAGTATATCATGAAGGTCCTTTTCGTTGGAAAGTACTCTGCTGTTCTCTAAAAATTCCATTTCATCGACTTTCTAGAAGAAAACCTCGAAGAACATCTGAAATATTTTCATTATTTTCATATACTCCTTCTGTTAAGTCATAACTCTTTGCTCATTCCTTCACCATTCCTTAAGGCCAAATAGTGTCAGATGTATCAGTATATTTTCAAATTAATTAAAACAAACTCTAAAATTAACGTTTTTCCGACGTTCTGAAAGAAAGGCTCAAACAACATTTTCACAATATTTAAATTTTCGCAATTCCATCTCTGACTCACTCATGTTCATCATTTCCTAAAATACTGATATCACTTACTATGAGATCCACTTACAGTACCTATATGACAACTCAATTTTTTATATTATCTTGATCACTTTTACTCAGAATATAATTTTAAACAGCAAACTAACCTTTATTAACTGCTCCCGTCTTCATAGGCCAATTATCTTTACTTAAATTTTGGTTCTAAAAACACTAGATATGAATTTTTTAAGTCAAAAGGCAAACGTTGTTTAAAAGTCAAATGAGTGTCATTACAAAGGGTCCAACCTTTACAACTTTTTAAATAGCATGTGTAATGCCCTGATGTTGTTGAAGGACCGTCATGATAAATAATAGCTACAGTTGCAAAGGTTCTTCCTGAAATTGATAACTGAGAAGCAACAACATTTTTAATAGAAGTTGACAATTTACTTCCATCAGGTCTACATCGTTGGAACATTAAAATCACATATTTACCATAAGTTTGTAAAAATAATGTGGACAGCATTGCAGACTTACATTGGGTACACACTATATTGTGATCAGCTACTTTAACTAGATTATTAAAAGGCACTGATTTGCAGTCTGGTAAACTCAAATATATAAATCTTTCAGTGTCTATTCTAGTACTACTTGATAAAGTACAGTTGTCACAGTCATGCTGCCATTGATAAGAAAGGCTAAACAGATTTTTTATATCTACTCCTTCATCTTCCAATACATCAAACATATACATTAAAAATTCCTGACAATCCTGCTGAATAATCTGTGAAAATTGATTTTGACCAGAACATATGTCTAGAAGATTTCTAATTTCTGAAACACTTTCTATTTTTGCTCTATCACTGCTACATTTCTCAAACACAGAATTCAATAAACAGCACAATGTTTGATCCCGATTTTCAACAATCTGTTCTTGTAAATTTTGAAGAAAAAAAACAACAATAACCACTACATTAGCATAGCAGTTGACACCAGAACTGTTTTCAAACTGAAATCCAACAACATCTTCAACAGAATCCTTTTTTTTTCTGCTTACAATTACAGTTTCTTCTACTTTTTGTCTTTTTGCTAGTACCTCACTGCAATTATTCTCATTTCTTCTTTTTCGGTCTACCACACGTTTTTCAAACAGAGGATATTGAGGCAAATGTGGAGCATACTCTCTTCTTAACCTATTGTATTCTTTAACACAATCTAGATCAGCACAAATCTTTGTTTCATCACACTCAATCAAGTACAATCATGATAAAGTTCTGACTCGTGATAATGCCACATATGCCATACCCTCTTTAAACACTGAACTTCCAATGTTCACCAAAGCACTATCTACACTTAAACCTTGAGATTTATGAATTGTCACTGCATATGCCAAACAAACAGGAAACTGTTTTCGGCGAACATATAAGTCTTTCAAAAGCAAAAATCTAGCTGAAGAACGACAAATTTGTTCTGTTTCGTCAATGCCATCAAATTTAATTTTTAAAATTTCAATTCCATCTCTATTTTTGTAATTCACAAAACCAACAACATGACCCATTGCTCCATTTACCAGACCTCTTTCAACATTTAAATTCCTTCTCAAAATGATACGATAATTTAAACACACATTCAGAGTCTTTTCAAAACCAGCAGTTTTAGATATAGTCTTCTCTAATGAATCCAATTTTGATTTCAAATTTTCTGACAAAATAATTGTTGCTCCCATATGCTCTATTTTATCTATAGCTTCCAGTTTCACTATCTCTTCATTTTCTAACTTTAACATTTTGTTGTTGAACATGGAACATTCTTTCAGAGTAGGCATCAAACATATGCCAGATTTCTTCCCGTTAATTTTCTTAAAAATATTCACTGGAAGAATGTTTTCGTTTGGGTACAAATTTAAAATTAATCGTCCATGTAAAGCTTCTTTCCCATGCTGACTTATTTTTCCGATTCTTACATCTTGTAGAATATTTTTATAATCTTCATCCTTTGCCTGCCGCATATTTTGGAGTAGTTCTGCATATTTGAAATTTAACCATATATTAACGTTTCCAATGCTTCCTAGGCACTTCCTGGTATCTTCATGCGTGACCATTTTAAACACTGGTTGTCCTTTCACTGGAGTCAACTGCAGTAGATCTCCAAAAACAATATTCCTCCGAATAACACATCATACTCTGTTCTAAGAATTTCTTGCATTCTCAAATGCACAAAAGCAAGCATTAGATGTGAGACCATGCTTACTTTATCAATGATAAGAAGTTTCATTTTCTTCAGGACTCTGGAAACTTCGGAACACGCATCTCCAGATAGCTTGTGGTATTCCAATTTGTTATCATGTTCCACTGGCAGCATCAGTAAACGATGAAAAGTAATCCCTTTAATATTATGTGCTGCCAGCCCAGTTGGAGTGGTAACAACACAAGACAGCGGTGATTCAGTCCTTTTCTGCAGATAAGTTGCAATTGCTTTAATCAGAATTTTTTTTCCAGTTCCCGCTTCTCCACTCACGTACAGTTGGACAGGCTTAAATGATGTACATGAGCACTCTTTCTTCTCATGACTGAATCCATGTTCACCCTGTTCTGTGACTTCGTCATATATCTGTTTCTGCTGAAGGTTTAATTGTTTCACCAAATCTTCTAAATTAATTACATCCTCTTGAGCTTGCTCCATAGCTCTTTCCACCTCATCCATGGCAGTGGCAGCTTCATTTTGGATAATTGGTCCTCCTAGTGGATCCTGACTCAATGAAGCAGAACTCTGACTGTCTTGAGAACTGTCTCTCGCAATCTCTGCAGCAATTGTTGCTTCTTGCTCTATTTCTTCATTCAACATTTGCAGATAATTTGGAAAAACAGGACATTCTATGGTATCCTTCGTTGCATTGAAAGAGTCTTCGTAACAGAGAAAATCTCCAAGTAGTTCCTCTTCTGTACGCCATGGTTTAAAGAGTTGCAAAAGAGCCAAATAGTAAAATTCTCTTTTGTCTGGATTTTCACAACTCAATTTTCGATGATTAATCAAATGACCTTTTCTCTGTTTCACTAGACATCCTTCACATCCAATTACAGCATATATTCCATTATTGATATCTTCTCTGATGTTCCTCTTATTAATATATCTTTGCAGAACTTCATAGAGACAAGCGTTCTCAAGATAAGGACTTCTATTTGGATAGTATGTATCCAACATGTTTGTCTTCAAAATATCTGTACTTTCTGGTTCTTTCTCCGCCAAATACTCTATTTCCTGTACAGATTTCAAAACTCGGTTTCGTGTTGCAGCAATACCTAGACTCACCCACATGATGGTTCTAGATTTGGCATATAGACTTGCTGATGACAATCAATCGGAACATTCATATGCTCCAATTTCTCGATGTGACAACATATTTAGACTGTAACTGTATAATTTCTTGCTTATACTCTTTTCATGTGAAATGTCCTCCCACATTTCCTTCAGTTCTGTCTTTTCTTTTTTGTGATGTAAGACGTCACATATCGAGCCACAGCAATAGAGTTGTCAGCAACGAACTGAATATCCATGTTAGCATTCCACATGGACAAAATCACTGGGTTGTAGTCGTTGATGTACTCTTCGTTTCTTTTTAAATTGTATGTATTTTTGGGTGATTTCCTCGTCACAGTATGTCGCAGAGAAGACATCAAATTATTTACTCTTCCTTTAGAAATCACTGCTCGTGGAAAACCAAAACGACATTTTGTGTAGAACTTGTCCTTTTTTCTGGATTTTCGACGACAGTACTTTCCACAACGATGGGATTAAAAGCGTAAAACTTGTTGCCTTAAACTGTTTTCTTCAGTAGTTTTCGGAACAGCACATGTTGAATACTCTTCAATGAAGCTCATCACTGTCTCATCCGAATCTGTTCCAAATTTGGGTGCATCTTTAATCCACAACAACATATCTATGTGAGGAGCACCTCTCGCTTGGTACTCCTTTCTTCAAAAGAAATCCAAAACCTCTCCAAGGGGAGGATTTTTTTTGTTGGTAATGAAAGACATCATAGCTTCAAATCTATGATTAAAATATCTGCATACATTCACTGGATCCAAAGAACACAGTTCTCCAGGTGTTTTGAATTCTATATTTTGTATATTTGCATTTGCCTCGAGTATAAATTGAAGTAAGTCGTCCCATGCATACTCGGCACAGCTAAGAGTGAGGAACCATGTAGGAGTTCCTAAGTTTCTTAGCATACATTTCAATTCCCCATGACGACGGTACCAATACTCGTTTGTACCACGCTGACATGTCATGAGATTGATTAGATGAGATTCCAAAATATTATCTTGCAGATTAACTTTCTCCATAAAGTCCCTCGCCGAAACATTTTGGAGATGTGCTCCACTTTTCAGTATATGGTTTACTGCATAAGACAAGTCACTTTCATACAGTAGACGAAACAAATATGGGATGCATTGACGAAACCTTGGATCTTCAGCATATAATCTTAAAGTCCGGTATTCAGATGCTGGAATTTGAAGTGGTCGATCGTCATATCATCCACCTCGACCTGTTGGAAATAGCTGTGGAAAACAACGAGCTTCCAAACTTTCTTCCCATACACTAATGGGACTTCCTTTTGCTGATTTCATTTGAAACAAGTCAATTGCATTCCCCTTCACTTCTTTGGAATGCAAAGGATGAACAGTATAATGTTCATATATTTCTTCACTTCTAGACACATCAACTTTTTCAATTTGGCCAGCTGAACAATCACTGTCTTCATCTGCAGCTGTTTCCTCTGCTCCATCACACACATGTTTGTAGTACTCATTGTTTTTGACCAAATACAACGTTGCCTTTTTGACTTTCCTAACATCCACTAAATCTTGCCAGATTTTCTTACTCTTTGTCGGAACCCCATTAACTCGAATAACCAGAGGTTCCTCTTCCACTTTCTTTACACCAATTGTATCAATATTTTTCTTGAAATCTAGAGGCAAATAAACAACTCTTCCCTTTAATCCTCTCTGTAAATCTGAAGGAGGCAATTTCCCTATCTTAGGCTCCATGCGAACAATTGCCTGAAAAGGATGGACACATTGAATCAAAATACACTCAAATGTATTTAAATCCATCAATTCAGGAGGAATGTCTACCAACTCAAGATTATTATGAACAGCTCTAGCAGGCATTCTGTTTTGATTTAATTTATCATAACAATATTTAAAAATACGCTGATCAGTACTCAAATCAAAAGAATTCTCCACCCACAAATAAGTTGCAAAATCCTTCCACTCATAATTATTTATCTTTTCACTTTTTACATATAAATCAACTAATCTAGTTTGATGCTTATAATGAGTTTGTCGACAACACACACAAGTAAAATTCGGCCTTTCACTTGATTTCACCTTAAACCTGATAATTTCCTGGTCAAACTTTTCTGTAGTTGAAATCTGTACATTGTCTTCCACATTACCTTGAATTTCTGTGTCAATTTCTACACTGTCCTCTTTTTCACTAAAATAACAAATCTCAATTTCTTCACAAATCTTCTTCACATCTAATTCAGTTCCATGCAAAAGAGCACTGTTTAATTGTTTAAGCTTAAGTGCTGGACTTTTTGCATAATACAACCTTCTCACTAATTTCCTCATTTTGTTATGATGCACTGCTAACATCCTAAAATGATGAAAAACACTCTGACAGACTTTTCTAGAAAGACAAGCCAGTGAATGCCCTTGCAAACCTGTGTTTTCTCTCACTCTGCAAGGATCTAAGTCTTGCAACATCTTCATTTTCTGTTTTAGAGTTTTCTTACTATATGTACGTAAGAAATTACAAAACAAATCGATTGATTCCTGTCACACACTACAAATACTACTACACTTCCAAGTGTACACTGGACCCTTAGTACGTCTCCCTAAAACTTCATCAGTTAACACCTCTTCTGGTTCTCTAGGCACAAGTTTCTCTTTTTCAATCGGACAACCGTCTTTCACCTCATATGCTCGACCACTGGTGTCTGCATGCACTAAATCATTCTCCTGAAAGTAAAAAATGGCTCACAACTTGAACTGTGCATCCATTCTCCAGAAAAAACTTAACAAAAATTAGTCTGATTAATTACTCTTTTCCATTTACTGTTTGATTTGAAAACATCAATTGTCTTGTTAAGTGTCCTAATTCTATTGATTATTAAAATAAATAATTTTTTCTTAACTTCAAAAGCATGATCAACAATCTTCTCTACACTTTTCTTTTTCTTATAAAAAGCAGATCTCTGTTTACCTTTTTTAATATTTTTTAACAAATTTAAAACCACTCTATTGTGATACATTCGTTTACGAATGTCCCTAAATTGATTTTGCCTTCTATTCCTATACATATTATACATATTATTGTCTCCTGCTGCAGTAGTAACATTTTTTCGGAATCTCTCCTTCCTCTTCAAAATTGCTCTCTCCTTCTCTTTTTCTACATACTGTCCAACATTTTTTTTGATCTACATATGTTCCGTAAGAAAGACTTAGTTGTCTTACCAGGAGCTTTTTTCCTGTTTTTTGAAGTATTTGTTATAGGAGACTGCTTTAATTCCGTTGCTGTTTTTGATTTTTTCCGCTTACAATCTTTTCGTCTCCTTTCCCTGAGGGCATATTTCCTTACTATTGAAATCTTGATTTAAATCTGTAGAAAACAAAAACAATAAATAAAAAAATCATTATAGACCACTATTACCAAACAACAAAACAATGACAATAAGCAAACAATATAAACACTATAATACTTCTACATATGACCTTATCTCTGTTTTTTAAATATAATTCTAAAAAAAGTATTTCGGGCACATGAATTACTTTTACATTATTAACAAGGATTAGATAGAATCTGCATGTTTAAAAAAATATATTTGCACATTTCACAATCATATCACCTGTGTTTCCTCAGATTAGTAAGCAGATTGTACACATGAGGTAAGGACTGTCCTGGGGAACATAGGTGGTGAGGCCGGTGTCTAAGAGTCCACTGGACTGCACTTCATGAAGCCTATCCCCCACTGCATTTTTAGACACAGCCCTCACCTCCTTTCCACCCCATGACAGACCTCTCTTCCACTACACTCCTCAACACAGGCATCACCTCCTATGCACCCATGGACAAACCTCACCTTATCTGCAACCCAGAATAGACCTCAACTCATCTGCACCATTAGACAGGCCTCAGTTCATTTACACCCCTGAACACGCCTCATCTCATCTGCACCCTGTTACCATCAATTATACTCAATGTATTGAGGCCTGTCGAAGGGCCATAGATTACATAATGTTTGTCTAAGGGTCAGAGGGGGTAAGTCCTCCCAATTGCACTCATGGACACAGGCCTCAACTCCTTTGCGTCCCTGGACATGCCTCACCTCATTTGCACAATCCACTTCCTAATTTGAGGAAACACAGGTAACATACATTTCCTCTCTCTTGCAAACATTCCTACCAAGCATTACCATAAAAATGACACAAACCAACAGCAAACAAGCTCAGTCTGCTTCCTAATCCTAAAAAAGGTTCAAATATTTTTATGTAAACATGCACACACTATTTATTCCTTCTCAAAAATGTAAAACCATTGATTTGCCCCAAAATCGTTTTTTGAATAACATTTTAGAAACACAGCGCAGGTCCTAAGTACAAGCATTCCATTTCAGTTCTGAAAACTCACTATTTTACAAAATACATTTCCTCTCTATTGCAAACATTCCTACCAAGCATTACCCAAAAAATGACACAACCCAACAGCAAAGAAGCTCAGTCTGCTTCCTAATCTGAGTTAACACAGGTGATTAATTGTGAAAGGTTCAAATATTTTTATGTAATCATGCACACACTATTTATTCCTTCTCAAAAATGTAAAACCATTGATTTGCCCCAAAATCGTTTTTTGAATAACATTTTAGAAACACAGCGCAGGTCATATGTACAAGCATTCCATTTCAGTTCTGAAAACTCACTATTTTACAAAATACATTTCCTCTCTATTGCAAACATTCCTACCAGGCATTACCCAAAAAATGACACAAACCAACAGCAAAGAAGCTCATTCTGCTTCCTAATCTGAGGTAACACAGGTGATAATGATTGTGAAAGGTTCAAATATTTTTATGTAATGATGCACACACTATTTATTCCTTCTCAAAAATGTTAAAACCATTGATTTGCCCCAAAATCGTTTTTTGAATAACATTTTAGAAACACAGCGCAGGTCCTATGTACAAGAATTCCATTTCAGCTCTGAAAACTCACTATTTTACAAAATACATTTCCTCTCTATTGCAAATATTGATACCATGCATTTTCAAAAAGCAAAGAAGCTCAATGTGCTTCTTAATCTGAACTCTCTATCTATATTGAATGAATCATAACTCACCTTTACAAATGCTTTGGGAGATTGAGAACAGTGTCAGATACACACACCAATATTTCTTTAGCAGAGCAAAAGGTATGTACTCCAGGCACTGCAACCATGAATGGCACAGAAAACCTCTAATTCTACACACATATTCCTCATGGTAACCAATCAAAACTCTTCCCTCTCTATTTTCAAATCAACACCCTTCCCCCCCTCAGTCCTTTCTACCTGTTACCATAGCAACTCCCTCCTCACTGAGCTCTCAGGGTTTAAAGTTTATTCTACAATGTTGCAAATGAACTCAGCAAGGATGTTTGACCTATCAATAAACCAGCTTATCAGGAGCAATCTTTCTTTTAATGACTTTTTCTTGACCATTCAAATGACTTCTTTCACAGAACACAACCATGCACCCTAACTTTCACTTTTCAACTATCTGAATCCACCAATCATTGCTTGTGATTCAAGAGCACTGAAACTCCAGTTTTTTTTTACAAACTCCTACTGTTCCAACTGCCATTTCATTCCTACACTTCATCTGACTGCACCAGAACATCCTCTCATCATGTACTCTGTCTGGATTATTGGACATAGCTACATTCACTGGGCTCAAAGATATGCAGCTATCAGAAATTTTCACAACCTTGATTTACCAAATGTGCACATAAAATGGATTGGCCAAAGAGGATTGAGATGTCATCAATTGATACCATTGGTGAAAACCTTTCACCATCTGCCACACCCTGACCTTATAATTTTGCACTGTGGTGGAAATGACCTAGGCACTTTGACTGGGGTAGGTCTGGAAATGGTTTTAAAGGACACATTTGGGCAATTGATGACACTTTTTCCACAAACTGCCTCGGTATATTCCAATATATGCCAAAGGCAGAAATGGAAGTGGTCCAACCAATTTGTCCACAGATTGAGAAAGCAAGGAAACATGTGAATAAATCTGTTTCTGCTTACATGAGAGACTATGGAATGGGTTCAATATACAACAACAACTTGCGTTACAACATGCAAGATATCTACAGAGGAGATGGTGTGCACTTCTCAGATGAGGGGAATAGAATATTCCTCCTGAATTTAAGATTGTGCATTGGAACCTACTTGTAGGTACCTAAATCAGCCCCAGAACCCAAAAGCTCTTTTCAGGGCTACCCTACATCTGATCACTCACAATGATTATTTTACTCTAACTTTTTTCACAAATTTTCACCAAAGTACGCTCCCCGGTACGCTTCCCGGTGCGCGTACCGGGCGCTCACCATGCGAAAATTTTTAAACATTTTTTTTTTTTGCCTATATGGGCCTCCTAATCCCCCCTCAGAAAACCTAGGGGGTCAGGGGGTGTCTACTGTGTCCCCTTTTACCCATTCCCAACGTTGTTTGTCCTCCATCTTGTGTCTCAAATCTACCGAAACACAAGATGGAGGACTCCCGTTGCGCTTCGCGGTGCGCGTACCGGGGCGCGCACCGGTGAGCGCTCCCAAAATTTTTTAAAAGTTAATTTACATAACAACCTCTGTAGAGAAGTTCACCAAATATAGAATAGGCAATACTACATACCAGTCCCTACCATTTTCCCAAATGTGGTGGAATTCCATTGAGCCATTTGGCCTGTAGCCCTGTCTAAATATCCTGAGGTAAATTACATGACAAAAACACATCTGAAGTGAATTTACAACCAATTAAAATGTTACTTTCATTTTCCACTATTATTTCCTGACATTTAATTGGTTATGTACATGAATATATATAAAAAAAGAGAGGGAAACACAGCCATTTTGACTACTACTTCCTGAAGTACATTTGAAAAGGATTTTCACTGAGAACTTCAACTGCTTTCACTAAGGTAAGTTGTTATTTTGGAAAGTGAAGTATGTTGTGCACTTTAAGTTAATTTGGGAAATCATTTTCTGATAGTTATATACTATCCCTCTGTAATAGTTAAAGGATTGAGATAGGCTTCTCTGTTATACTTATGGATTGACTTAGACTTCTCTTGTATAATTATGAATTTACTTAGGCTTTATCACATACACTTTTTTATATTTCTACTTCCAGCCTGATACCATACACTGCCCAAAGATAACTTCACTGTTAAAAAATCTGAAGTCTGAACTTAAACCCAACAGTGCCCTATCTCTACTGATATATTTATTTGTTATGCAATTTACAGCAAGAAAATGGAAGGAGAACAGAATAAAATGAATATTTCTTTTGAAATTGTTATTGAAAACAACCCTGAAGAAAATATTGCTGAGAATGATGACTTTGACTTTATGGATGAGTCTCTGGACCATGAATTACTTGAGTGTGTGGAAGCAATAGAATCACAGAATGAAAATGAGGACATTCCAGACAATATATTGTTAGAAGTTTTATTAAATTTTGAAAAAGAATCAGAAAAATAAATGTATATTTAATAATCAAAAATTGTTCGAGACATTATTCATTTTTATATGTAATTCATGAAGTAGTACCAAAATGATTATAATATAAAGTGAGACTTATAGTATACTGTGCAACTTTTTTGTGTTACATAGTAATTTTGCTCATAGTTACTTCCTTTCTCCCACTTTATTATCTCCAATGTGTATTTGACATCTCTTTTTCATCTCCTGCCTCCATGTTGTTTCTGCTTTCCTGACAGACTATAGTATAGATTCCACATACCACAATAACTTCTGTAACAACATGCAAATTATCTACAGAGGACACAGTCTACATTGAATTTAAAACTCTGCATTGGTACCTACATGCTGGTACTTATATCACCCACACAACACAACAACTCTATGCAGAGCTACCCTACCTCTAAGCACTTTAAATTACTATTTTATTGTTTCACTGGGTTTTCCCCATGTGTGAGGGGGGGGGGTGAGGTGTGTGTGGGGGATGTGTGGGGTGTGTCTGTGAGGTGTGTGTGTGTGTGTGGGGGGGGTGAGGTGTGTGGGTGTAGGTGTGTGGGGTGTGTGGGTGTGGGTGGGGGTGTGGGTGTGTAAGGTGTGTGTGTGGGTGTGGGTGTGTGGGGTGTTTGGGTGGAGGTGGAGGTGTGGATGTGTGAGGTGTGTGTGGGGGGTGTGTGGGTGTGGGGGGTATGTGTGTGGGATGTGTGTGTGTGTGGGGGGTATGTGTGGGTGTGTCTGTGAGGTGTGTGTGTGTGTGGGGGGAGGTGTGTGTGTGGGATGTGTGGGGTGTGTCTGGGAGGTGTGTGTGTGTGTGTGGGGGGCGGGGTGAGGTGTGTGTGTGAGTGTGGGTGTGTGGGGTGTGTGCGTGTGGGTGTGTGTGGAATGTACTTGTAGGTACCTAAATCAGCCACAGAACCCAAAAGCTCTTTTCAGAGATACCCTACCTCTGATCACTCAAAATGATTATTTTACACTAATTTTTTTCACTATTTTTCCCCATGGTACGCTCCCCGGTACGCTCCCCGGTGCGCGTACCGGGCGCTCCCCCCGTGAAAATCGACCCTTTTATGGCCCCCACATCAAACCTAGGGGGTCAGGGGGGTCTACCCTGCCCCCTTTTGGTTATTTCCCCCTTTGTTTTTGCCACCTCTTGTATCTCGATCCTACCGAGGCACAAGATGGCGGCCGCTCCGGACTGTTTTGAATGTTTACAAACACCCGAAAGCCAATCAGCTTTCCGCGCGCGAACTCGCGGTGCGCGCCGGGAGCGCTCCCCAGTGCGGGTACCAGGGCGCGCCTATAGATATATATATTTTTTTTAACCTAAATTACTCAAAATCCACTGGATCACATATCTTGAGACATAGCAAAGGCACATCGGGCTACCAGTCCCTACAATTTTGCCAAGTTTCGTGGGAATCCATTCAGCCGTTCGGGCTAAAAGTAAGTCCAACCGACCTATGGAAATTAACATGGGGAAAACACGTTTTGGGACCCCCATTTTATCTCGGCCCCCGCTTAACGAATCCCCCCCAAACTTTCAGGGAAGGAGCGGACCACCACGAGGCAAATTTGAGGAAAATTACAGGCAGATCCCTCAATCTGCGCCAAAGTTATTCCCAATAGAATGTTGCGGATTCCCTATGGAAAACAATCCTAACTATAACTACCTACTGGCGACCACCAGTAGGTAATATATATATATAATACATGTGATCACTGTGTTTTCCTGAATTCCAAGTTGCATGTGGAGGGAGGTAGTTCTGCCAGTTCATACATGCCAACCAATCTTTATCGATAAAACGTCTTTTTGGCATAAAACTGGAAGAATATTTTTAAAAGTATTAAAAGAGAGTATATCTCTAAAACAAATCTTCTTTTCCATAATTTCTGTAAATTCTCTAATGGGTTCATATATGATATGACATTCACTGTGAAAGACCTGAGAATATGTTGAGTAGTTCTACTGAGATTTAATTAATAGCAAGACATCCGATACAACTAAGAAAGGTGATTCTCTATTGAATTTAGGTCATCTATTGTATTCTTTCAGAAAATGTCTATTATTTCAGAAAATGTACTGTATCTCCTGACTGACATGTGAGAGAGATTTGCTGCCATACATTACAATTAGTGTCAACAATTTGTGCTTTGAAATTTAAAAGACACTCAGCTGTATGGCCAGCTTGGTGATGAATTATCTTGCTGAACTTCTATGGGGAAAGTAATAAAACGCTGAATACCAGATAGGGCAATATACCAGGTTACCTGGAAAACACAAATATGCTGTCTCATAATGAACTTACATAATAGGGGGTTGGCTTCCTTCCTCATTAGAACTGTGATGTTCCATGATAAAACGTTTAATTTAAATGGGAATTGTTGATGATCTCCCACATTCATAGTTATGGGCTGGTTATCTGTGACACTCTGATGAAATGATTATTTTTTAAATATTATTTTATTGTGCATTTTGTAACCTCTTTATTGAGAAAATCCAAAGGTTACAGGAATGTTATTGATAGGAAGAGGAATTTTTTTAAAAAACAAGGTATAGTTCGGTTCACAATTTACACACACATGAAACCACAGAAATTCAGCAGTTATAGTTAGAGTTATATGAAGAACCTATAACTAATTCCCTAAGGTAACTATAACTCGCTTCGCCGCCATGCACAGTTTGCTCATTAATAATTTCAGTGCAAATGTTGCACTCATATTATCAATGATGTCATAAAAGATGTCACTTTTTTTCTCTTTAGTCCTCATCGGCAAATCCATTTGACCCTCTTATTTGCAATAGCCAACCGCTTGCTTCCTCATCCACCGGGGCTCAGGAAAGAGGGTCATTACTTTTCACAGCAGGCCTTGGGGTATTGCCCTGATACACACTGAGAGGAAGGAGAGCATTCAAGCAGTTTCTTAATAATAGGACCTCACTATGCCTATGTTGAAACCATTTTCACAACGGAAACCATAAATCAACTTTGTCTTTCGTCTTTGATTTCCTGAGTCCATCATATACACTCTCTTTAATAACATTAACCAGTCTTTCGGCTGGGGAGTGGGTCAGGATGCAGCCAGTATCTACAGATATCATCCCTCTCTATTATTATCGAATAAAAAAGTAGGTTCCATATTTTCTGAATATTGGGCTCTTCCTCTGACTCTTGGGTTAATAATAGACAAGCACTTACCCCAATCACTTTGTTGGTCATTTCCACCATAGATTAACTTACTTTCTCCCATATAGACTTAAAACCTGGGCATTCCACAAACAGGTGATCATCCGCCCTGGCCTAGCTGCACTTCTTACAGCACCTCTCAGGTGTACCAGAACATTTTGAAAGATTCTGTAGAGTCCAGTAAGCCCTGTGTAAAATAAACAAGTGATTCCTTTTAAGCGCAGCAGCACTGACCACCTTATATAAAGTGCAAAAGGATAATTCCCATAAGGTTTCCATATAATTGCTCGGCAAGCATCTACTCCAGATCTGTAGGATGGAGATGTCAAGTGGTCGTCCACTTGACACAAGAATTCATACCATTTACAACTTATTTCTTGACCCTGCCAATTGTAAAGCTACTTCAATGTCCTCTGGCGCTCGTAATTCATCCTTATGTGCCGTTGCACATGAAACTAATTGCAAGTATTTTAATTTTAGAGAGGTTACCACCCATATTAAAGCTTAGCTCTACTCAAGCTTTTAAAGTACGGCTGTCTAGCAAGCCCCCCATTTTTGAATCCTTGGATCTTGCAGTAGAGCACTTAAGCTATCTTGCAAACACTTTGGAGTGCCAGGCGAATCCCAAATCAGGGCATTAGAAGAAAAATAGGAAACGGACCAGAATTTTAGTAACCTAACCCATTTGGTTATTGCTGCAACCAATGTTTTCAGCCTAACTTTCTTGTCAAATTTTGGATTCCCAAACTTGTATAGGAACCCAGCTTCTTCCGTTTGAGACCCTATTATATCCCTATCATTGGGAATCCTCTAACATGTTTTTAAGTGGCAATTCCTGATCTGCAAGGTGTAGCGCGTTGAAAGGTGATGTTGTTCTCTTCTAAGGTTACTTTTGAAGTCACCTTTACCTTGTAGACATTTTGAGCATAAATACAGGGACTCTGACCCCACATTGGTAGATCACTGCTGGACCTGGAGGAACCTCTCCTGGAGCAAAGGGTGCTGCGCTAAATGGATTGCCCATTGGTGTGACTGACTGTTCCCAGGAACTGCTGCCTTCCTTTGCTGTGCTGCCTTGACACCTGCTGATCTTTGCCCTGCCAAGAAGTGCTACAGATTGCACCCAGAGTGTGCAATCAAAGATACCCCTCTTTCGGACCCTGCCCTTGTGACTTTTCAACTGGTGTGCCATTGATCACAATAGGCACATGTTCTAGGATCAGTACAGAGTGAGCATCTCATACTTTCCCAGGGTAGCACATGGTGAAATCTTTATATTTAAAGCACCTTCTGAGAGCGGCGCAGTTTGAGTACTTCACTCTGTTTGTACCCTGCATATCCTGGGAATGAGGTTGGTGTATGTTTTTCACTCTGCACCAGCAGTGCGGGCAGGAGTTATCAAGCTGCCTTACGTTTGCCAAATATTATGTCTGGCCCACAGGCCCCGCCAACCGGGTTCAGGAAATGAGCTACCGGAAGCTGTAGGATGTGAGGCCCACTCCTGAGACCCACCACCAGTGCTGGCTGTGGAGATATTAGGACGCCCATACAGCCAGACAATGCTTGCATCTTGGGAGCTTTCCCCAGCGCGTGGCTATGGTTACCGAGGTAGCTGCTCCCTAGCACCAGCCGGATTGGCTGGATACTGTACTCTGGCTGTGGGGCATTGGTACGGCCCTGGCTCTGCCCCCATAACTGTGGGACAGAAGCTGCCCTACACGGGCAGCTGCATTTAGTGATCCTGCATGTGGGGGGACCCAGTGAGGCCTCCGCGCTAAAGACCACATATCTTTCCCCCTGTACCTGGAAGGATGCTTCATGAGTGCAGCTACTCAACTGTGGCAACTACAAGGGAGATCCTGTAGATATCCTTTCTTTGTGGATTCAGGAAATTCACTGTAAGTACTGTAACCCATTTAGTAGATACACAGGTTCCTCTGGGCTCTACATGTGATTTTTAATTACCATATGCAACATAATAAGAGAACAGGGGCTCTTTTTCCTTGTTATGTTTTGTTTAATTATTTTGATTACAGTGCCTTGTTGGCAATTATGGTGGAATTGCAAGTGTGTGTACCGTTGCATACACCTTACCGATTGCAGTAAGAAGTATAATATGTACCCAGGTTCTCTGAGCATATGCTGTTGCGACCATGACTGCATAAAGGTTAATAGGGGACCAGGTGTACTGTGCCCCACAGGATATTGTTGATGTACGGTGATGTGATAACTCATGGGCATTGTTTATAATTTTATTTGCTTTCTATGCCCTAGAGATTAACTAATGTATGTCAGTTTGTGCCGTTTATTGTTTAGGATAACATGTACTATATAAGTCACTGTATAATATGTGCAGTATGTATGAATAATGTTGTTTTGGTCTATGATTTATGCACACTGTATGTCATAATTCTGTGTGGAGTCTCTGTTGTGGTGTATTTATTGTGTCAGTAGTATGACTGTGTTGTGAAAACGCTTTAAACATTGCCTTCCGGGATAAGCCTGCCTGCTCTGGTCAAGCTACCAAAAGGGTGAGCAGGGGTTATCTTGGACATGTAACTCCCTTACCCTGACTAGAGTGGTGGGTTCTGCCTGGCTTAGGTGCATACCCTAGCCAACCAGAATCCCTATTTCTAACAGCTCCTGAACCTGATACAACACATGTGTAGGTGATTTCCCAGTACTTCAGATCCTTCCTATTGGGTTTGGCTCATGATGTGCCACTGGCAAGTAATTTGGGGCAGGACAAGACCTTTGATAGGCTTGTTGTCATCCACTTTTATTGGCCTCAAATCAGGAAGGCCTCAGATGTGTTCTATAAGTCCTGTCTTACCTGCCAGGCAAGTGGTAAGTCAGGGGGGAAGTACAAGGCCCCCTACAACCTTTTCCTGTCATTAGCACTCCTGCTGAGCCTGTTAGCATCAACATCGTGGGGCATCGTAGGTCCTCTGGATCCCAAGATAGCTCTGGGCAGTAGATTTGTTCGGGTCTTGGTTGACCATGCCGCCCGGTACCTGGTAGCTATCCCTCTGAGGACACTGACTGCACACAGCGTCGCCAGGGCTCTGATGGGGATCTTCACCCATGTGGGTTTCCCCAAGGAGGTGGTATCTGACCGGGGTACCAACTTCATATCCAATTACATGAAGGCCATATGGAAGGAGTGTAGGATGAACTATAATTTCACCAAGGCATGATTATGGGTCAACGTGAACCCATGAGGTGTAAGTGGGACATCCTTCTGTCATGTCTTTTGTTCACCTACAGGAAGGCACAACTTTAGGGGGTTGACTTCAGTCCTTTTGAACTTCAATATGGTCATCCTTTGAGAGGATCTCTCAGATTGGTTAAGGAAAGCTGGAAGAAAGCTCCCAAGAAGCCACTCCAGGATTTAGCTAGCTACATTTAGCTACAGCTAACTTCTAGAAGCTCGCACAGGAGAACCTGGAAGCTGTCAGGAGGACATGAAATGATGGTATGACCAGAATATCACACTGGTTGAGTTTCAGCCTGGTTGAAAGGTATGGGTAATGGAAGCAGCAGATTTCTTCACCCTCCAAGACCATTGGTCTCAGCCTTATGAGCTAAAGGAGTGCAAGAGTGATGCCACCTTCTTGGTGGACATCAAGATTCCTAGGAACACCTTGAGGTCCTGCAAGAGAATCGCCTCAAGCCTCAATTTCAGAGGGCTGAGATTACCATGCTCCTGGTTATTGATAAGTGGGTGGAAGTAGAGGGTTAACCTCTCCCCAATCTCCTATGCTCCAATGAGCAAGATGGGCCAGTGGAGGGTTTCATCCTTTCCCCTACACTGACCCTAGATCACCAAGAGGCTGGCACCAGTTGCTGGGGCAGTTTTCCTCTTTGTTCTCCCTTACACCAGGGCTCATTACATGGTGTACCCATTATATTGGTAATGGGGACAGCACACTAGTGAAGCACACAATGTACATGTTGTCTGATAAGGTGAGAGCCAAAATTAATTAGGAAGTCACCAATATGCTGGTGTAATGGAGGATTGATCCGTTATACAGCCCTTAGTGCAGCCCAGTGGGGCTGCTCCCCAAGGCTGCCCATCCAGGTGTCACACCTGAACTTAGGTTCTGTGTGGACTAATGTGGGCTTAATAGAGATACCATAACAGATGCACACCCCATCCCCAGAGCTGTGCTAATCGATAAGCTTGGAGCTGCCAACCTCCTCAGCATTTTGACTTAAAGTCTGGATACTGGCAGATTGCCTTGACCGTGGTCCAGAAGAGCACTTTTAATTCTGGGTCATGCTTGTTGGTTTAAAGCACTTCCCTGACACCTTCCAGAAGCTGGTCAATCCAGTCCTGGCAAGGTTGGAGAACTTCAGTGCTCTAGTTGGGAGAACAAGTTGAATCACCTCCAAGAAGTGCTTTGGGCTCTGCAGAGCAGTCTTGACTATCAATTCCAGTAGGTGCAGAGTTCTGTAGTCTACTTGGGACACCTTTTAGGGGGAAGCAAGGTGGAGTCCTTGTACCCGAAAATTTACACCATTCCAGTTTGGGAAACCCCCAACACCCAGACAGAAGTAAGAACCTTCTTAGGCTGCACTGGATATTACAGGAGATTCATCAAGGGATATGGCACTATTGTTGTCACCTTGACAGCTGACTTCCAAGAAGCAGCCATGTCAGGTGATCTAGACAGAGGTGTGCCTGAAGGAAGCCATGTGCACAGTACCTGTGCTCCAGGACCCCAATTTCTCCCAAGAGTTTGTTGAGCTGATGGAAACCTTAAAGCATGGCATAGGGGGTGTGCTCTCACAGTTAAATGAAGAGAGACTGGATCAGCCTGTAGCCCTAAAGAGTAGGAGGCTACTTCCCAGGTAACAGGGATGGAGCACATTTGAAATGGAAACCTTTGCTGTGGTCTGGACACTGAAAAAGCTAAGGCCACATCTGTTTGGCACTCACTTCCGGATTCAGACAGACAACAGGCCCCACAGTTGGTTAATGCAGATGATGGGTGAGAATCCCAAATTGTTGAGGTGGTCCATCTCCCTACAGGGAATGGACTTTTTGGTGGAACACCGTCCTGGTACAGACCATGCCAATGCTGGTGGTCTCCCCAGGTTCTTCAGCCTTACTGAAGAGAACTTGCAAGGGGTTGGGTAGCTCTCCTCACCTTTAGCTGGGTAAACACGCATTAGATATGGAATCCTTGGCATAGTTCTCCTGACATTTTGTCTTCTAACCTCCTGTTTTGCTGATTTCAATGTTCCTGGATTTAGGATTCTGAGCATGTTACTACTGCTAACCAGTGCTAAAGTGTATATGCTCTGTACTCAAAACATGTTCGCATTGGTTTATCCATAAATTGCATATTTAATTTACTTGGAAGTACCTAGCAAAATGTACTATATGTGCCCTGGGCCTGTAGATTAAATGCTACTAGTTGGCCTGAAGCACTGATTGTACAACCCACTTCAGTAGCCCTTTAAACATGTCCCAGGTCTACCACTGCAGAGCCTGTGTCTGCCGTTTTAAACTGTCATTTTGACCTGGCAAGTTAACTTGCCAGGCCCAAACCTTCTCTTTTATTACTTATGTCACACCTAAGGTAGGCCCTAGGCAGTACTATGGGAAAGATGCAGTGTATTTACAGGGAAGGACATGTACTTTTAAGTTATACATGTCCTGGAAGTGAAAAACTGTTAAATTAATTTTTTGCTGCTGCAACGCCTATCTCCCCTATAGGTTAACATTGGGATTGCCTTAAAACATATTTAAGTGTGATTTCCATTTGGGAAAAGATAAAGATTTGGGGTTTGGTGTCTCTAGACTCACAATCTAGAATCACAACGTATGGTGAAGTCGGATTTTAAATTGCATGTATAAAAATGCCAACGCTCCGTCCATCATCCCCTTTGGTATCGCTTTGTTAGCCCTAAGTTGGCAGGGTATGCCCAGACGTGGGTTCCTTGCTCACTTTGCCACTGGATTCAAGCTAGCCTGGCTGATGACGGCTGATTAGCCAGAAACCGGTCCCAGGATGCTTGTTTCCGGTCCAGGGAAAACATGGCTTGGCAGTTCGGGCTGGACTATTTCCATGAGGCACAGGGTCAGACTGATTTGCATTTGGCCATGTCTGAACTGGGGTGGTGGAGTAAGCTAAAGAATGATGAAGGAATAAACCCAGATCAGTTGACTGTGGGTGAGTGTTTAATTTGCTTGAACGCTCCGTCCATCATGCCCTTTGGTATCACTTTTAGAAAGTTGGCATTGTCTTAATTTAACCATTCTGTGCCTCTGCCTGTCTCATTATACACATCTGGGATAGGTGGCAGCTTGGCTTTGTGTATTCCCTCTAGACAGTCACCCACAAAGAGAGCTGAAGTGGGAAATTTTCATTCTGATGGTGCATCACCAGGCTGATGGCCATTCCTGAGGTAGATTGGGAGGGAGGAACTGAGTCTTGCACCTGAATAGGGCTGTGCCTGTCCCCCCACAAAGAGCTGCATACCCCCAGTAGTAAGTCTGGAGCCAAGGCAGAAAAGGCTGGACCATGTGATCTTCAAAGGTCTTTTGGAAGTCTCCCCACCTCAAAGACACAACTGAGTATAAGTACAGGACCCCTGACACCGCCAACAAAGACCTTTGCTGGAACCAAGGACATTCGTCCAGGAAGAAGTGCTGCTGTGCTGTAGATGGGACTGCCAGTCTACTAACTGCTTTGCTGTGTTGGCCTGCTGCCTGCTGATTGTTGTACTGTAGGAGGGATGGCCACTTTGCTATCTGCTTTGCTATGCTGGCATGCTGCTTCTTGACTGGGAGTGAGAAGTACTGAACTAGCTCTCTACATCCTTGCACCCAGGTACTCCAAGGACTTGCTGACTTGACTCCTGTTCTTCAAGTCTCTGGGCCATCAAAGACTTCCTTCAACTCTGCTTCAGCTGCTGGACTCTGCCAACTCTGAGTCCTGCCCTACCAAGAGGTGCCAATCCAGTCCTGGGCCCTGAAAGAGGCTTCAGCAGCTGTTTTCTTGAAAACAACGACACAGTGATGACTTTGCGCTGATTGGGACCAACACAGAGCCCTTTGGTGCCAACACAGAGCCAATTACATCCCAGCACTGCTCCAGGACTACGCTGGCCCTATCACCTAAGCGGCACCTGTGAGGGGTTCGACGATAATGTGAGACCCGACTGCGGGGCTGAACTTTGATGCATCCGCCCGACTTTGTGAATCGGAACCAACGCATTGAGTATTCAACTCTGACACTTGCTCTATCCAAGGTGCTTTTTCTGCGGGACTGTTAGCCAGCCTGACCTCCATTATAAGGCCTGAAACGTTAGCTTTACCTAGGTCTAGTGCAACCTCAATTAACCCCTAAGAACTCATTACTTTTAAACACTATATTACTTATTATTCTTTAAAAAATCATATATCAACTTCTACTTATTGGATTGTCGTCATTTTGGTATTGGTTACTCAAATAAATATTCTTATGCTTATTGCTTCTAAGTACAATTTTTTAAAATTCATATCTTAAGTTCTGCTTATTGGATTTTTGTCATTTTAGTCTTCCCTGTTTATTAAGTTATGTTCTATTGTTCTAACCTGGTATTAAATCTCCTTGTGTGGTGTTTTCACTGTTTTACTCTTACGTTAAACCTAACTGCTCTGTGCCAAGCTACTAGAGGATGAGCACAGGTTAAGAGGCCCAATTTCTAACATTGGTGATTAGTGGTGAGGAAAGGACTTGTGTTTTTGCAATACCTTACAGGAATTTGGTGTACACTACTATCCACTACTATCCACATCTAGAACAATTCAAATCAATTGTTTCTGATCCCCATTGACAATCTTTTTTTTTTTTACTACTCTGACAAATGTAAAGGGCGAGGTGGAGGTTTATTAGATGAATAGCTTAATGGATCTTCCAATTGGAAGCACTGGGGGTTAAAAGAACCGATCTGGTACTGATATAGATCCACTAGAAAAATACTTGTTGTAAGGTCAGAGATTTACATTTAAAGTGTAATTTGAGTGCCCACCCTGGTGGTTCGAATCCAAAAGTTTGTGCCTGGTCAAGAAACAGCACCTTGAGAAGTTTAATACCTCAATATGCATGGAAATAAATGGAAGGTGTACTGAAATAATGAAGGCATCCAGAATGTGGTAGCTAAGTTATCCAATAATGAGAAATCGGAGTCAATAACTGTCCGCTATAAGGTAGATTGGCCTCATTTATTTGCAGTAGCTGTAGATTTTGCACACTTGTAAATAAATGTGTTTGTGAAACTTTAATATTTGTTGGGTTGTCTATAATAATTTCATGATTTATTTCCAGTCATGGATCAATTATGCATCTGCATGTTATAGAATGCTGCCTTGAAAGGTGTTCACAGTGAACTTTAGTTCTGTTTACATTCTTGTACTGCTATTGGTTCCTCTCTGGCACAATTGGCCAACCCCTGTGCTGTATTACTGCTTCACTTTTTGCCCGAGCTTCATCCAACGGCAGCCTATAAAGAGCCCATGTGCTGCCCACGGCCTGTCTATATTTACAGCTGTAGGCCTCACCACTAGCTGGAATCAATGGCAGATAAAGGGAAGCAATTCCAGGGATTCTAGAACACAGTAGGCCACGAGAGCCTGGAGCTACCTCTAATCTATCACAAATGCAAAAAAAATAGCATACGGGGAGAAGAGATTATTGCGTGAAAAAGCTGCATTTAGAGGATGAAGGCGGGAGAAAGTACAGTTTGTAGCAACCCTTGTGGTGCATCTCCCTTTCCAGCTGCATGCCGTGCCTCTAGCTGGGATCAGGAGTAGCAGCAGGAGCATGAGTCCTCAATGGTGTCTTCTGGGACTTTGAGTCCCACTGCATGCACCCTCCCTCTTTCTCAACCTCTAATCTAGCTTCACTACCTATGGAGGGCAGGTGGAGGAGAAGACATTTTGGAGTGACACAACAGCAACTTGATCATGAGGTCACTGCAACTCACACCAAAACACATAGGCTGACACTCGTTGCAACTTTATGCACCGCTCCTTGCTGAAACCAAGGGACCAGGGAGCTGATGTATTTTAAAAGCTCATCATCCGAGCTTGCTTGGATCTTTTACACGGCTGCTCATGGGCACTCTGTGTATCTTCACCATTGCTGTTACCTTTGATAAGTTTACTGAATGTTGCTGGAAACAGAATCCTAGGGTGACTGGTCTGGATCATTGGCCAGTGCCCAGGGGTATAAGTGCATTAAAGAAAGTTTGGGAACTTTGATGGCTTACACGATGGGTACGGGGGCAAAGACAGGGGTACAAAAAACAAATATTTACTTATTTTTTTCGTTTTTTCTCCTTTAATAAAATAATGGATTATCGTACAATATGAGAACTCTATTAGTTAATGCACTGAGAAGGTCTGTATGTGTAACTAATGAGCCACAGAATTGAATTCTGGTTGGTGCAGTGGAGAACAGGAACGTTTGGATGTTTAGCGCTACAAGGTCAGTCTGTGACAGAAAGCATTGTTAATATGCAAGTCATTATTTTAAACCTGTATTACACATATTACAAAATAGGCTGTTACAAAATATGCACAAAGATTTAAGATAAAAAGGTGTTTCCAAAATATGTTTTACTAGTAATCGGACTGTGTGTAGTTCTTTTTTTTATAACTGTCCTTTCAAAGCACACTCTTCACGGAAATAATAAATATGTGTCCTCTGGAAGCCTCAGCTGATTCTGCTAATTAAAGCCAATATCTGCTTCCAAGAACATTCTACATTTGCAGATTAAACAGTTGTGCACATTTAATTTTTTTTTCAGGCTGCAGCACCCAGGCAAGAAGGTTTATTCAGCATTCTGCGCCTCCCTCGGTTTGACAGCATATGAGGCTCACTGCCTTACACTTCAGCTGAATAATTTCAGCCGTCGCAATCAACTGTCCCAGGACGGTTGTCTTTTCACAAAAAGTAGGAGAACGCTTTTTCTTAAAATAAAGTATTGGCACGTCGTTCCTCTCTGATCCTGGGCACTTCGACTACTGCCAGAGTGTCAGATATTGGCTCTAAGACGATAGGTTGAGACCATAAAATACATCAATCATTTTTACACTTCCTGTTCACAAACTAGTTCCACCTCTAGATACTTCTGCCGCCTGCGACTATCCACATCTCAAAGATTCCCACAATGCTGCAATCTCTGCTTGAGGTTTTTTTTTTACCTTTCTGCTTGCCTTGTGGTATGTCTAGTCACCCTGGAGGGGTACTACTCAGCAGACCTCAATGTCAAATGAAGGACAATGACAAAGGGACCCCAGTGGGGCTGCTTTCTCCCCAGTGTTAATAGTTTTGAATAAACTTTCGGCTTTAAAAGAAGTGTGGTGGCATTAGAGCCTTTATAAACATTTAAGGTCGCCATTTTTCACCATACCTCGTGCGGCATGGAGCCTCCGATCGATCATGGCTCATTGAATCATTCTGCTTTACCACATGACAGCTGGAGAGGTAGAGAGTTGTGGATGCATGGGCATTAGTGTGCTTGGTGCAGACTCTGGCAACGCCTATTTGATTGGCTCCTAGGACTCTCTATGTACTCAGTACACATCAGCCACTGAGTATATCTAGTCCTGAACCAGTAAGTGGTGTGTTATGCTCTCTGTTGTGGCGTCAGTCATGTAAAGCACTTTTCACACAAGCTTTAAAAATACAGAAGAAACTAAATTAGCAAATATTGATATGCCCACTTACTCTTCCTTTGTTGAGCCACGCTATAGTTGAAATGTATTTAGTTTGCAATGAAACAATACAACATCTAAATAAAACATTTAAAACGAAAAATATTTTTGAGCATGACAATTCGTTTAGAAAAGCATCCGAGTTAGGAATCTGCTTTAAGGATTCCTGTAACAACGAAAGTTCGTGTGAATCACGTGCTGAAATTGTATATGTATTAGATCAAGATGCATTTTTATTGAAAGGACAAAAACAAAAAATCCTGTCCATTGTTGAAAGCTTTTCTTCCGTTTGCAGTAATGCGACGTCAGGTGCCAAAGGTGCAGAGTTAGGTAGAGTTTAATGTCACCTGCATTGTCTCCGAACCATCAGATTTTCACGTATGCACCATATGAATGATCATGTTTTATTGCCTTTATTCAGATAGCTGCTCATTAAATTCAACGTTTTAATTTTATATGTCCTTCATCTGTTCATTTAATTTACATTCATTTCAAACCTTCATTGGTTATAATTAACTTTTTAAACCGATTTCCTACTACTTCAAAGTCTGGATGCTATTTGAGGCATATTAAATTATATTTTCAGAAGTCTCTTTCACAGATACCCTTAGGAATAGCTTCAATCTGATAAGATTATTGCCATCATACCTTCAGTGCTTCCTCATATTCTATTTTTTATAAAAACAGATTCACCAATTTAGTCGTTTCATTTGAAGACTAAATTAGGGAAAGTAGTCAATCTTCAGCAATATGCACATTGTTCTATTGCTTTAGATTCATTATTCCGTTCATTGACCTAAGGAAAATCTCCTGGATTTAACAAAAGACCACCGATCTGCAACAGTAATTCTTCATCTGCATTATCTACTGAAGAATGTAATAATGTTTTGACTTCAGCATAAAACCGTCTCCCTGAGTTAGAAATGGGGAATGAAATATGGGCACATCAACCATTTCTATTGTTCAATACATTACTTTGTGATATGTTGCAGAGAAACTACAAATTGAAAGGGCATTTTATCTAACTGTTTCTAAGGTGTTTAGTGGACTGGAATATTCTAGCAATAATGAGGCTAAGGTGATCGAATATTGGTGTGATTCCAAGTTAAGGACTTGGGGGTCAGATGTACAAATACTTGGTTGCAAAACACTGGCCAGAAATAACAGCCAGGAGTTTTGGGACCAATGAAGAATTTTACAAATTAACCTATGCACCAATGGGTTGGTTTGAAAAATTCTTAATTCTTGTGTGTCACAGAAAGAAATTGGATTATTGGGTGAGGGGAGCGGAAGCCCCAATCAGGTTACAACCACAATTCTTGTCAGTGTGAACAACAAAAGTCACTAAACTAACCTGTAATTAGATATCTGGTAGCTTGGCACAAAGCAGTAATGTTTAACTTAGAGGCACAGTGTAAAGTATTTAAGTAGCACACAGACAGCAATAAAGTGAAAACACACCACACAAGAAAAATCCCCCAAAAATTTAGCAGAAGAGAATAAACGTTAAAAAATAAAATGATACCCAAATGAATAAAATCCAATTGGTAGAACTATAGAAGTAACATTTTAACGTTTCTAGTGAAATAATTGCCTAAACGTACAAAGGGTCACTCATTGTTATCTGCTTGCGCTAGAATGGGGGAAAGTCACAAGTGGCCTGGATATAGGGACCAGTTTAGTCCAGCTCAAAAGCTACTTTCCGAGTCCAGTGCAAAGAGTTCCACTTGCATTGGAGGGGGCTGCAAGGAACAGGGAAAGCGCTACAGATGGTCGTCGCTATAGTGCAAAGAGCAGGCCTTGTGTCACGGACGGATGTTGCTGTAGTGCAAAGAGCCAGTCAGACATTGCAGACTTTTGTTGCTGGAACTTTGCATTTGCGGTCACCGCGGGCTGTCATTGCTGTAGCACGGAGTGCACTTCTTATGTTGCTGGTCATCATTGTCGGTCACTTTAGTATGAAGAGCAGGTCTCAATGGAGCTTTGTGTTGGTGGTGGTCACTGGTGGCAGAGTCTCAGTGCAGAGGGGCTCAGTACAGCAGGTCAGCTGGGCAGTTGGAGGGAGGCCTTTGGAGATCGTTTTATACCAGTAGCTTACACTGGATGTCAGCCAAATGACTATTGGAGTCACTCAGGTTAGCCTGGGATGGAAAGAAGCAGGTCCAATCTTCATTCTCAGATAGCAAGATAGTCCTCAGCAGCAGGGCACAGTCCTCTGGCAGCAGAGCAGTCCTTCTCTTGTAATGTCTACGGATCAAGGAGTGTTTTGAAGAGTTGTTCAGAGGGATCACTATTTATACCTAGTAGCAGCTTTTGTGTGTGGAGGGACATCATGTCCTACTCCTACATCTGGTTTTGGAAAGTTCTTCCCTTCCCCTATTCCGGCTCCAAACTCCTCTGGGTTGAGAAATGGCCCTTTGTGTGTTAGAGGGGCACATCCCTTTGAAATGTAAGTGGGGCAGGGTACAGTTCTGCCCACAGCCATCCTGGCAGGGTGGTCCATTCTGTCCAAGCCTAGCCTCCTTTGTGTAACTGTCTGGGAGGAATGCATAAGCAGAGCCATTCACAATCATGTGACCCAGGACACCAACTTTTAAGAAGTAGCATTTTCAAAGCTATGACTTAAAATCAGACATCATCTTTAAAGAGTGGTTTACATTACAATTAATTTGAGCTTAAACAGCATATTTCTGGATGTATGACATTACAACGCATAGTTTTACAACGCCTACCTTTACATCGCATTTTTTACAACGCATACCATTACAACGCATAATGCTTTTGGGCGCTGGATAGTGAATAGTTTAATTTACTATTCCAACTCCAGTCCCTGTGGATAGTAGGGAAGGTTATTGGATAGTAAATTAACCTATTCCCTATCCTGGAGCGCCCCCAAGCGCTATGCGTTGTAATAGTTTGCGTTGTAAAAGTTGCGTTGTAATGGTAGTTTGTTGTAAAAGTTTCGTTGTAAAGGCTGTATACCCATTTTTCTATCAGCTCCCAATCTAAATGTATCATTTATTGAATGTCCTAATGTAATCCAGTGTCAGCCAAAGAAAGATTAGGCCTTACAAGAGTGAGAAATAACTTTAGAAGTTTTTCACTGCCAGGGCACGTAAAACTTAGGTACACATGTCCTATATTCTAAAAATTAATTGTACCCCGCCCTTGGGATTTTTAAGGCCTACCTTAAGGGTGGCGTATAAGTACAAAAAAGGAAGTTTAGGCTTGGCAAAAGGTTAATTATATCATATTTTAGGGAGAGGGCACAAACACTATAGTACTAGTTAGCAGTGGTAAAATGCACAGAGTCCTAAGGCCAACAAAAACGATTTCAGCAACAGAAGGCAACAATCGGTGGAGACCCTGCAAAAAGGACCACTTCAACATTCACAATCCATCTTTCTAATGAATATTTTTGAGGAAGGTTGCAAATTGCAACTCATTACTATTGAAAGCCATTACTGGGATGGTGACTTGCTGGGGTCAGTGGACCACCATGTCTATGATCGCTTTTAAATAAAGTGAACTTTTGTTTTTAATGCAGTGTTTAAAAAGAATTTTTTTTAGAGTTGGGAGTGGCTTCATGGACCACTCCCTATTCCCCATCAATCTTTCTTTTAATTCACAACAAGAAAGAGGTCCTAAAGAGACCTCTTTTGTTTTTACAAATGGGTTACTACTTCCTTTGAAGTTTTTTAATGTTTTGCAACCACATTTCGGTAGCACAATATTGATTTGATACATAGCATACAGATTTGGTAAAACACTCCCTTCCAGATACTGAATTTGTTTTCATTAAGAATATTATTTTAGTAAAAAAAATCTTTTCTGATTCCTAAAATGGGATTAGTACTTAGGAAAAATAATTTGATGCTCACAAATGCCAAATTTGAGCATCTGCTAATGTTAAAATGCTTAGTACACCTGGCCCTAAGTGATGCCATTCACAAAAAATGGAGCATTGAATATGGGTTTAAGATTGGATTTTATTCTTTTTTGAATTTATAAGCACTGTGAATTATTTTATTATCATAAACTCCATCTATTATTTGCAATGTTAAGATAATAACACAAGGAAGGCACAAATACTTTGATTTGATCAAGCCTCTAAATATTCAGAAACAATTTACCAAACTGCATGAAAGGACACTAGTTACGTAATTTGAAGTCTTGGCCGAAAATTTATATTTTCAGTGACTTGACCAAACTGAAATCAAAAACACCATGGACCATAATATTAAAAAAAAAAAATTGCGATCATCAAATAGCGATTTTTAGCGAATCTCCATTAGAGAATCGCAAAATGCAATGTATGTAGGATTTGCTAAAAAGTTTGCGAATCCTACATTTTCCTTATTTGGGAATCGCAAATTGAGATTCACAATTAAGGAATACCTTCCCATTTATTCCTATGGACTAGGAGGACCATAGGAATGAATGGAAAGACATTCTCAAGTTGCGATTACCAATTAGAGAATTGCAAATTGAGAATGCAATTTGAAGGTTGCAAGGGTGCAAAAGGATACCCTGTGGCACCCCTGAAATAAGCATCTGTGCACATTTTGTGCACATACATGCCCTAAGGGCATATGTGTGCGATATCTGGCACTTTTAAAAAATCTAAAAAGTGTTTTTTTTAAAGAAAATTGCAACTTACCACCAACTTGAAGTTGGCGGTAATTTGCAATTCCTTAAGGCCAAATAGCAAATTTCTGGTGCTTCCAGAATTGCATTTCAGGAATCCCAATTTGCAATTCCCTAATTGCATTCGCAAAATAGAGAATCGCAAATTTAGCAATTCTCTATTTTTGCAATGGCCTTTTGGGATATTACATCCCAAAAGGCTTTTTCCAATTCGCAAACAGGCCGATTCTGAGAATCTACCCATTTGCAAACGGGAAAAAGGCTTGATACATATTGCCCCAGAATTCCTCACCAAAAAAATGAGAAATGTTAATAAATGTCCAAAGCAAACTGGATATTATTTACAGTTAATTTGTTTAGATCTTCATCAAAATGTTGCATTGGCATTTCAGTTCATTGCAGGGATCATGATAAGTTCACAATGCATTCTAACACTCCAAGTCATACTTATAATTTAAAACATCTACATTTCTCATAGCATGTTCTTCAAGTTTAGCAAAGTTATCTGGACTTCACTCCATGCTAATCTGTATTAATAATATATATGGTACTAGAGTCTTTAATACAACATATATATATCACAAATGTATAACTGAAAGCATTTTTAAGAATATTTTCAAACAGCAGAGATCAAAATGTACCTCCTACGTTTTCTTTGCATACATAGTTATGGCTCCATTGAGTGCCAGCAAAATCAGCCAATCAAAGAAGGTTGCAGCAGTTGTCAAGCCAAGGCTCCTGTATAAGGGAGATTCTGTAAGTGAGATTGAATGGAAGCTTCAACATATTGGACAAAACACTGGAAATCAGACAAATCCCAAAAACAAAATGGTAAAGATCTTAGAGTGCAAAGATGGTAACAATATATGGCTCCACAATATTTCTATTTAACCCAGTAGTTGGCATTGGTGTGTCCAAACTGAAATTTTGACTTTGGCGTCTTTTAAAATGGTCCATCTGCAGGGCCCCCAGTTTGATACCAGTGTACATATCAAACTTATTGTAGTGTACAATCCCCACACCGAGGAGGTCCAGAAGAATGTATATTCGCTTTGCTAGTGATATGGTCCTCTGACTTAACATGGGGGAGTCTTCAGGCCAGAAAGATGAAGCTCCTACTGTTTGTGCAGTAGTCTTAATCTCTGATTCACTTCCCCTGTACAAAACAAATGGACTTCTCACTAAACATTTTCTGAAAGGTCCTCCTGAGTAAAAAAAGAAAAAAAATTATCTAATTTCTCGCACCAAAAAACAATGATGTTAATTAATAAAGTATCCCATTATTTCAGTGTCATACATTGACAGATTATATTACAGCATAGACATGGACAGGTATATATAAATGTCAACTAAGTATGACAGAATCTCTCTCTCTTTCTGTCTGCCTATCCGTCCATCTTCTATCTGTCCGCTCATCCCTCGGTCCGTCCATCCATCCATCTCTCTGTCTATATGTCAGTCCTTCCATCAATCCATCCATCTATCCATCGATCTTTCCATTCATCCATCCGTCCATCTATCCATCTGCCTGTCTCGCTGTCTGTCTGTCTGTCTGTCTATCCACACTTTTCAAGTAAACTACTATTGTCTCAGCAGGTACAGAATCAGAATTAAAAAGCTGCACAGATGTAACAGAGTTTTGTTCAGCAGGTATGACAATCTGTGTTTGAACCAAATTTGTCATATAAAAAATGGGTAAAAATATGTGTAGGTATAGCTAAGTCAGACCTTCCACACTAAAAGTGCTTTTTGTTTTGCCAATAACTTCTTAAATCTCTCTACACATCATTTCACAATAAGTACTTGGAGTATGACAGCAACAATTCTCTTTGCTTAAGATGTTCATGCTTTTTAGGAATTCGAAGCAAGCTTTTAACTTCAAATACAAAAGTGAAATAGCTATTGCCCTCCTGTGTTTTATCGAACTGTATTTCCAAACACAGGAAGGGAAAATACAAGAAGAAGAAGAATTTACTGTAACAAGCCTGTTTACTTTTGATTCTAGTTTAGAGAACAATAGAGTATCTTGCCCTGGTTCTGTCATGGATTGCAGGAAGTCTGCAGCATTTTATGTGTGCCAGTAGCAAACAAAAGATCTCTGGAGGCTGAACTTATAACAACATACTCCAGGTTGGTTATTAACCCCATTCCTGGCTAACTACTTTGCATGCAACTTCTTATTTAAAAATACTTCTCCCTTGCCCCTTTCTGCACACAGGGAGTTCACTTCAGTGGTGAGTGTCCTCTCTCCCCAGATATGGGCACGGGTGCAAGCCATGCTTTGCTGGGAGGAGGGCAGTGGCGCTCTCCCTTCAGCATCTGGTGCCCAGGCCCAGAGTTGGAATCCCGGTCCCCTCCTCCTCCACCCACAGTGACATTGGAGTCCCAGGCCCCTCTCTTTCTTTCTTGGTGGTGGTGCCCTGGTGCTCTCCCTAGCATCTTTGTTTGGCGGGGGCCTTGTAGTGGGATCCCAGTCCCCCAGTAGAATAACTGGCTTCTCAAGCTCTGTGGAGGGACTCAACGCATGCCCCCTCCCAGGGTTATTACTGGGATTTTCTCCCTGCACCAATCTCCAGCCCTGGCATATTGAAAGATGGTGCTGCAGACCCGGCATGCTCCATGTCTTGAAAAGGGTCAAAGATTACCAATGTTAAAAATCCCATAATTCTGACCCTATTAGACTGATTTGGATGATCTTAGGATCACTTTACACCTGGTTGTCAGGCACATCTTAGGATGTGGCTTATACCAGGTGCAATTATAATAGGCATTCTCACCGCCAATGTGGTGTACTTCACAAGGAGCTGGTTCCACTGGCTCCATGAGGCAGCTCTTCTCCTGGTCTTTGTCCCTGAGTGCAGAAGTTCAGATCTATCCTCCAACTGGCCCTCAGGGGGCATAAGGGCACAGGCCTCATTGGCCTTCGGAGAGTCCCACTGGACCTGGGGTCAGCTGGGGGAAGAGTCCTTTGTCTTTTCAAGCATCAGGGGGTTTGTACTTCGAAATGTTCATGGCTGTTGCAGTCTCAGGATCCAATAGCCCTTCCACTACCTTGTGCAAGAGATTTTAAATGGGAGGTGGAAGATTCTAGAAGCCAAGCACCCCTGACCAATGCTAAGGTGCCACATTACCTCTTGGACCCTTTTCCAACCCTTCTGCACAGCATGCTGGAATAGTTCAAGATGGAATCATCCAGAAGTCACTGTTCACATTAGTTCTGGGAGGTCTCAGGTCCGCCCCTCACTGACATCTCTGCCAGGGACTTTCCCACCTAAACCTCAAAGAGGAAACCTCTTCTGTGTTGGCTCCAGTTGTCTGGGCGTCCTCTTTTGTTCAGTGGGCCTGGGTTGTCCCCAGCCTTGGCACAGTGTGACAGGTAATTAACAGGTGAAGATTTTCACCCCAACACCTTCCTGTGCAGGAGCTGAGGGAAGCATTGTTAATTACTTCTTTTTTGCGGAGCAGCCTTTTTTCCCTCTTCTGGGCGAAATGTAATTAACTTTACCAGCAGGGTGACAAAAGGCCTGGGCTCTTATTCTGAGTTGAGCCTGAGAAATATGACTATTCTGAATAACCCATAAGATGTACAAGTATGGCATTAGGACTGGCAAATATGAACTGAGTGCACATTTTCCACATCATTTTCATACCCCAATGTACTTTGAAGGCCTAAGAGAAGAGAAACTGCAGTCTAAGGCAGATTTTAAAAAACTGTCACTGAAGCCAAAACAGTAAATTGCACTGACTTTACCTATACGTCTCTACTAATATTTTAAGGCCTATTCCAGGTCAATATCTAACCTTGCAGAGTCTCCCTGTGCAGTTACAGAGTTGCGCATGATGGTAGCCTCACACGTGCAGCCCACACATGTGCACATTTCAAAAAATGGGGTTTACCCAAAGGTAATCCTGGACCTGGGTATTTTGTGGTACAAAACACAGTGGTCCTAGAACCTGGTTTATTATGAGCAATGAACCAATTAACCTAATTGGTAGAATTCGTTAATACACATCTGAGCTATAGAGAATATAATTGGAAAAGCTCACGGATCTGAGTTCAATATTTATACATCAAATGAACACAATGCAACAAACCAACATCTCATTCAACAAGCAATTTATTATACTTGAGTTCTAGTGAAGGATCATTTGAATAAATAGTATCCTGACAAGCAGGAGGGAGGTTGCTCGAAAGGGGAACGTGCAAATGAGAAAAGTGCTCAGTGTAGGTCAGTGAAAAGGAGAGAAATTCGGTGTCATAGAAGGAAATAAAGAATCACCGTCCTATCGGCCTAACCACATTTATAATACATATCATCCATTCAAAGGGCTTGTACCGTGCAAAAAGGAATTTAATTCTGTATCTGTACAAACAATTTTAATGGATGATATGTATTATAAATGTGGCTAGGCCGATAGGATGGTAACTCACAATTGTACTATAGTGAAAGGGGAATAACCGCTATCACTAGTGAGATGGTAGAGATACGCAGCAACCTGCCTGTTAAAACACTAGACCGCTGACCACAGGGGACTGTGTGTATTGTTTGTGAATGTCGTATTTTACTTTGTTTTTCATGAAAGCAAGTATTTGTCAGGACAATCACTTATTGATGCTGCTGAATGTATTTTGAGGTGCGAGCCTGTGCATATCCCCCTGTGTCTAACCTCCCCCTGTGAAGCTTACACTGCTCAACACATGCCTCTGCTGAGAGTCAAGTGCTGAAGGTGTACATGGCCTTGTTGCTCAGGACAATAGTAGGTCCCACCTCAGCACATCATGAGTAAAAGGCCCAACCCCCACAGTTGGGCCCAGTAGCTCCTACTTGCCCTTTTAAGAGGGTTCTGACACAAATCAAATATAAAACAAATATTTTACTGTCATTGGAGAAGGTAATAGGGTAATAGTTCTGATTGAAGATTGAGTGGATGTATAAGTATTTAGATGGAGGATTTAGTAGCACTGTGATTGACTGTCTAAGTGACTAATTTAAAGTGTCTCACTAAATATATGGGATAGTGATTAAACTGTGTGAATATCTGTTGCACTGTATCTCTTGTTGTGTAAACTACTACATAACTTGGTTACTAGCTATGTGAAAGTGTATATTAGTTATTAATTAGTTAAGTGACTATTTGTATGGGAGAGTGAATGTGTGTGTGGTTGGGTGGGAGGTGTGTGACTGTCCAAAGATCTGTAAATAGTTGATTTAGTAGGTATATGAGGTTAAGACTGTACATGGAAACACTTGTTTGGGAGAGTGAATCTCTTTATTGGTGTGCTGATGAGCAAATATATTTCTCAATGATACATGTCCAACAAAGTAGAAATATAAAAGGCAGTGCATGTAACAGTTGTTGTTTATAAATAAGTATACTTAAGACTCAGTGGTTGTATGAGTGACTGTATCGAAAGCTGTATACTTGTAATAGTGATTGTCACGTGGATGATGTCATTGGTGATGTCATCAGTGATGTCATTTGAGATGTCATCAGTGATGTCATCAGTGATGTCACTGACCATGTCATGAATGATGTAATATGTGACATCCTCAGCAGTGGATTGCGGGCGCGCGAGTTATAGTTAGTAGAACCAACTATAACAGAAGAATTTCAATGGTTTTGTACGAGTGAAATGTCCAGCTAACTATAACACTCCTGAAACGAATGTTTTTCTCAGTGAATTTTGAAGGTTACTTAAACGCTAATTCCTAACTATAACATATCTGAAACCTATGGTTTTTTCAGTGAATTTCAAAGGTTTTGTAAATGACAATTTTTAAATGTATTAATTGTTATATTTATTTTTTTGATACTGATTTACTACATTTTTTAAAACTCTTTATTTTTAGATATTTTATTTTTTTAATTACATTATAATTACATTATACATTACGTTAGAAAATATACTTTCTCAGAATGAATTACTTTAGTTTAAATACTTTGCAAATAGGCAATAGTCTGTTAAGTACAGTAGTTACAGTTGTTGCATTGGGCAACACAATTTCAAACACAATGCAACATTGAGCTCAATGTGAATTTCTAGTTAACTGCAATTACTTACTTTATGGATTACTTGTCTAACCACAGGACTGGATCCTAGATTCAGTCCTGGGACATCTCCTGTAAACAGTTGAGTAAAAGCGTTTTGGTTACAGTAGTGATTTTTAAGGAATAATATTGTATTTTAAAAGTTGACACTTAGAATTTTTTTCACATAGAATCACCAATGTTATCCTACTTGAGGAAATACACTTAGCAGGTAAGTAGTGTTATCGTTACTTTTTCTTACTCAGTGGTGGATCCTGGATTCAGCACTACTGCATCTCCTGTAAACAGTTGAAAGAATGCCTTTAAGTCATACAGGCGATTTTTAAGGAATATTTGTAGTTTGTGAAAATAGATACTTAGAAATTTTTCTGGTGAAAACCAGACAATGGATTCCATGCAAGGAAATACAAGTTACTGGTAAGTACGGTTAGAATTACTTTTCAGGGTCAGTGCTGGGCTAAAAGATGCAGCACTGGGTTCTCTCCTGATAACAAGTGAGTAAATTGGAATTCGTTGTTCGGATGATTTTAGGTGAATATTTTAAAGTTCCAAAACTCCACACACAGAAGAAATTCCAAGTGAAACCAGTCAATGTTAGCCTATAGAAGGAGATTCACATTACTGGTAAGTAAGGTTAGAATTACTTTTCAGGATCAGTACTGGGCTCAAAGATGCAGCACTGAGGTCTCTCCTGATAACAGGTGAGTAAATCGGAATTTGTAGTTCGGCTGATTTTAGAGGAATATTTGTAAGTTTCAAAACTCCACACTTCAAAGAATTTCCAAGTGAAACCAGTCAATGTTACCCTATGGAAGGAACTTCACTTAGCAGGTAAGTAGTGTTATTGTTACTTTTTCTTACTCAGTGGTGGATCCTGGATCCAGCACTGGTGCATCTCCAGTAAACAGTTGATAGAATGCATTTAAGTCATACAGGCGAATTTTTAGGAATATTTGTAGCTTGTGAAAATAGACACTTAGAAACTTTTCTGGTGAAAACCAAACAATGGATTCCTATGGAAGGAAATACAAGTAACTGGTAAGTACGGTTAGAATGACTTTTCAGGGTCAGTGCTGGGCTAAAAGATTCCGCACTGGGTCCCCACCTTGATAACAGGTGAGTAAATCAGAATTCGTAGTACATCCAGTAAGCGCCACAGAGCTGCGTAGCAGAGAGATGTAAAAAGGGGCACGTCCTGCACCACCTCTCTGCAACGCAGCGCAGTGGCGCTTTCTTGAAGCACCTGGTGGGCTACTTGGCCCCCATGGTCCCTCAGGTTTTAAGTGGAATTTTTTCTCCAACTTAAAACGCGCCACAGGGCGTGTTTGCACACATCACGTCAGGCCCCGTCCACTCCACTTCACCACTGTGTAAACGCGCCCTGTGGCCGTTCTAAGTTGAGAGATTAAGTCCCTTTCAATCCTAATGGTCCCTAAGGTCAAACTACCCCACTAGGCACCTCCAATGAGCGCCACAGAGCTGCGTTTCAGAGAGGTGTAAAAAGGGAGATGGCCTCTGAACACCTGTTTGCAACGCAGCTCCCTTGCACATACTGGAGATACCTGTTGGGCTATTTGACCATCAGGGACACTTAGTATTGAAAGAGAATTATTTCCCCAACTTAAAATGTGCCATGGGGCGCGTTTGCACAGTGGTGAAGGAAGGCGGCATGGCTTGAGGTGACATGTCTGCAAACATGCCCTGTGGCACGTTTTAAGTGTGAGAAATAATTCCTCCTCAATCCTGTGGATGCCTGGAGGCCAACTAGCCACCAGGTACCTCCAGTATGCGCAGAGAGGTGTTCAGAGGCCACGCCCCTTTTTCCAACACTCTGCAACGCAGCTCCTTGGCGCTTACTGGAGGTACCTGGTGGGCTAGTTGGCTGCCAGGGACCCTCAGGATTGACAAGGAATTAATTCCCCAACTTTAACTGCGCCACAGGGTGTGTTTGCATACATGTGAACTCAGGCCCGCCCGTCCATTCACCACTGTGTAAACGCAACCAATGGCACATTTTAAGTGGGGGATTAACTCCCCTTGAATACTGAGGGTCCCTGGGGTGCAACTAGAACTAGCCCACCAGCTACCAGCTGTAAGCGCCACAGAGCTGTGTTGCAGTGAGGTGTAAATAGGGGTGTGGCCTCAGAAAGCCTCTCTGCAATGCAGCCCCCTGGCTAGTTGGCCCCCAGGACCCCCAGTATTCAAGGGGAATGTGTCCCCCCTCTGCAAACATGCCAGGGAGTGCATTTGCAGAGTGCTACAAGAAGGGGTCTTGGCCTCCGCCGCAATGCAGGTCTTTTCCTTTTTTTGGTTTAAGAGGGTGGGGCTGGCTATGTGGCCCCCTTTATTTTCCTAATATTTTGGCCCTGGGGATCCCATCCTCCAGGGCCTGCCCCCTAAAAAAACATGTTTTATTAAAATTCGGGAAGGGGGCCGCGTGGCCCCCCTCCAGAGGCCATAATCGGCTCTGGGGACCCCATCCCCAGGGCATGGACCTTATTTTACATTTTTAACATATAGGAGGGGGGCTGCCTTGCCCCCCTCCTTAGGCCATTTATGGCCCTGGGGACCCCATCACCAGGGCCGGCCTTTTTTATTTATTTATTTTTTAATAATTTATATTTGGGGGAGGGGGTGCGTGGCTCCCCTCCAACGGCACTAATGGCCCCGGGGACCATGGGCGGTCCTCAATCCCTCCACGGTCCCAGGGGTTGGCACCCCGGAACATTGCAGGAGCTGGCCCTGGGGGGTGGCAGCCCTCAGGGCCCTCAGGGCCTTCACAAGGCTCCAGGAGGGGGGGCGGCACGGCCCCCCTCCCACCATCTGCAAAGCCCTATGGGGTGTTGGTCCCCTGTGCTGGGGGGTCCATCACGGACCCCCATTTTAAATATTTAGTGCCCCGAGGAGGTGACGGTGCCTGGGGCCTGTGGGGGGCTTGATCCCCCCACACTTAAGTATTAAACCCGGGGCGTGGCTGTCCCCGGGGCAGCGGGGGGAAGTGTGCCCCCCGCAATTATACATACTTTTATACATACTTTTGCCCCAGGGGTGGCAGTACCTGGGGCAGTGTGGGGGGGATTGGGCCCCCTCCACACTTTTTTTTATCATGGTGCCCCTGGGATTTGGCCCCCCTGGGGCTAATAACTAATAAAGTGCAAGCAAGATCCGCTCACCCTGAACAGGCCTAGGGGGTCAGTATGTTTCTACCCTGCCCCCTTTTCGCGTTTTGCACATCTTTTTAATGGATTTCTTGTGCCTCGTTTCTACCAAGGCACAAGATGGCTGCCAACAATTCCTGATTGGGAGTGTTGACAGCCAATTAGAATACAGCTTGTGCAAGGCAGGGTGCGTTCAGGATGGAACCCCCTTTTTTCTCAGTCTCCGCTTGATGAAGCACCCCGAGACTTTCAGGATAGGAGCGGACTGGAGCAGGCCATTAGTTTTGAAAATTTCGCGAAAATTCGTCAACCGGTGCCAAAGTTATTCCAAATAGAATGTTGCGGATTTCCTATGGAAAATAGGTCCTAACTATAACTACCTACTGGCGACTGCCAGTAGGTAAAATATATATATAGCATTCACCTGGCAAGCTGATGCTATAAAGAACCCGGTTACGACGCGAGGGTAGGTCAGTCGGCGCGCATTCACTGGAGTGCCGGACACTAACTGTTGGTGTACATTTAACACCCCAGACACTGTTGCAGCGAAGTTACTTAGGCCCTTGATGCCTGTGGGCTATTACCCACTGTACTACGATGTAAGAGGTAGGTTTCCCTCCCCAATATGTGTAGATAGTTTTTTTCTCTGGTCCTGATGAATTGCCAATGATCCTCAAGACAAAAAAGGCAAGAAACATGTCGACCTATTGAGAGTAGGGCGTAGACATCTAGACACATAGCTCCTAGATATCTGCTGCTCCATATTTTTAATCAAGCAGTTTACCTTCCAGAATAAAGTCAGTTCTAGGACTAACTCACCTGTTTTAACCACCATTTTCCTTTACTTACACAACATCTACACCAACTAGGCCCCTCATCCCCACTGCACCCAACGGCAGGAACAAAAGATCTCAGAAAAAGAGTCCCATATTGGGTGCCCGTCGGGCATTGCAGATCCGGCCTGACGAGGAGAAGGCCCATATGATGAAGCATGACACCTAGCTGGCTGGGAGTGTGAGGGCCCTCGTTCCAAAGACGGGCTTCCCCCTCTTGCCTCCTATTGAAGGGTACACATCTTGACCCTGTCCACAAAACCTAGTTTACAGCTGATTCTGTATATCTCCAATGCCTTTATGAACTGCACACCCTTTTCTTTGTACATTGCCTTGGCCACATATGCCGGACCTGGAATAAAAGCCCTATCGTCCCTCCTCTTGTCAAAAAAGCTGATGCTACAGTCATTTAAATGTCTCATTGCATACTTGTGCCACAAAATAAAAAAGGGTAAAATATGCCTCCACCTAAAAGCTATTGTTTGTAATGAAAATAAAATATTTTTTTCAAAAACATAACCATCACATAACATGTTTATTCAATCTACAGTACGGTTGCTACCTATCAGGCAGGTCTACTTAGAATATGTACAGAAATCTTTTTTAGCTTTAAAGCACATCACAGAAAAATTAGATTCTTACTGTTGCAAAGAAAACATACACTTGGTTTTGAATGACTTCAACATTAACACTTAGTTTTACACATATGAATGACTAAAAAATAAGAAAATTATAAAGAGCTAAGAGAAAAAAAAATATTGGCAAATTTAAGTACTGGCCCACCAGCACCATCTTTGAAGTGTGCCTATTGTTGAACGGATGTGCACATGTCATCAGGTGAAATGCTGTAACTCACAATGCAAGAATTGAGACTGACCCATTGGCTCCTGATGTATGATGTGGTGCACAGAAGCAATTAAACAGACAAATGGATGAGAGAATGATTATATGTATGTATACACATATTAATTTTTATGTATGAGCTATTTTGATCGCATGAGGCTATTTAAAAGCGAATGCTGCCTTAAGGCCAGATCTAATAACAGTCTTTTGTGTGCATTCAGGATACATAAACTCAGAATTGAACGACGTTTACGCATACAAATGTGCATGGAGTAGTAGTAAATTATTTTTAGCAGCTTCTGTTGAAGCACTGATATTTATCTATGGACTGACCAAAATGACTAAAGGAGGGCGTGTAATATGTGAACGCTGTAGGAAGCAAACATTCAAATAGCTTGAAGCAATCTATCACCCAAGAGCTCTTGATGAAACCAAATATTCCCAAAATCTGAAATAAGGCTAGCAACAACATCGGCCACAAAAGTCAGCCTTTTTATTTGTCCATAATAAACAGTGGATGTTCGTTGTTTCTAAGTGATTTCTGATAAACGCTTGCACCATATCCTTTTGCAACAATGTGTGTTTAAAGCAAAGACGTTAGAACATGTTCTTTTTATGGAAGAGTAAAAATCATATGCATTCCTGTAATGTAATGTTTTTAATGACAGGCCTCTAGAGAGCTAGATTGTGCTTTGCATTAATGTAATGCCCCGAGAGCTATATTAGAATAATGGAACACCTTTTTCATTGGTTTTTTTTGTTTGTGTATGTACATATAAAGTACTATGCAGAAAAACGCGAGGCATGATCGATGTTCAATTACAGGAGCCCAGCACATAGTAAATACTGACATGCCTAATCTTTCTAATGCATCTGTTCTTTATGGAGACTTGAATAACTTGACATATGATAACTGTTCTCAACCAAGACTGATCGAATTCATTACTGTAGCTGCCCCCTATTTCCTTCCCGGCTGAATGGAAACAGTACACAAATACAGCATCCTGCTATTTTGCACAAAAAAAGATAAAGTCACTCTACCACTTTTGCTCCCATGAATGAATTCCATTATGTTCCATGGGTTTTCTATAATACGCAGACAGACCCTGCAAAACACGCTACAATTGAAAGCTATAATTATAACATGGATTGCAGGAAAATCACGGTCCTGGCTGGAAATGGTTATTTGCAGCTTACCTTTCTGTGATGGCGGCCATTTGCTCTCACTGCCTTTATGTGCTTTTTTGGATTTGTATTTTTCCGATAAAATATGTGCTTTACCTAAAATGGAAAATCAATTATAAATAAATGTGTAAATCAGTTATTTATAAAGGAAAATTGCAATCCTATATATTTCAAGAAATAATGTCAATACAAATATAATTTCTGAGCTTTATGAGCCAATGATGGCTAACCACGGCTGAAGTGAATGAACAGCAAATGCAGCGATTAATCATTGATGGTTGTTACATAAATCCCCCCACCCTGACTTAAAAATAGCAATTTAACATAAATAATGTGGGGGCGGCTGAGTCGATGACTCATATGCATGATTACTATTTTCTCTTGAAGCAAATGCTGTTTCCTGGATGCAGTTAAACCCGACATACTCTTTTGCGTGCTTACATTTTCTCGACAGCAATATATTGACTGTAACTCCTAGCAAGGAGTGTAATGACAAAGGAAGGAAGTCCAAAGAAGAATGTTTTCCTGAGAAGCCAACCACGCCCCCAGCACAATCCAAACAATGTTGCCGTTTTAGAGTGTATTTTTGACGTGGTCAGAACTGTTTCGTGTTTGTGATCGACTTTCCGTAATAGGACTCTTTTCCCAGTCATGCATAGGCCAAGAGGTGTTATTATTCGTTGTTTGCAGTACTTTTGTTTATTAATCAGTGTCCTTGTAGAACCACGTCTAACTAACGTGATAGAAGGTATGTGTTGTAGCCCCCAATGTATCTATAGAGAGGAACCAAGGGTCAGCTGGAAACTAGTGAACACATTGTGGAGCATATTTACAAGAGGTCGTCACTAGAACGTCGCTTTTTGTGATGATCTGGCGGCGCTATTCTTTTCTCGACAAAGCAGCTTTAAGCCACTTAATGTAGCTTAACGTCACCTTGGAAATAAGGCCCCTTTTCACGCTTCACGTAGCGTGAAAGGGGCTTTCAATGGGTTTTGCATTGAAAGAGGTGTGCAATGGGTAACACCCATTGCTTTTTGATGCTGCCCTATATTTACAAAGATAGAGCAGCACCAAAAACTAGGGCCAGGTAAAACCTGGTCTTGGGATGGCAATTCGAGGAGAAATTATTCATTTCTGCTTGTATTTTGCTCTTTCTATGTGTGCTGCAGAATACAAATCACCATTATTGCTTGTTTATGTGCAGGGAGGTGTCCTTTCCTGCGCAGGCACCCTTTTAACATGGTACAAGGGTGCCTGTGCTGGCTCTAGGCAGCTTTTTTTGTGCCAGCAGAAATGCAGGGGTGCGCAGTATTTTTGTAAATATCCCTGCATTTAAAATATGTCACGGCATTACCAATTTTGGCGTAACACTGCACTCCAACATTGTATTGTGAATATCCCCGATGTAGTAAAAGCAAATGGGCTAGTAGACTGGATCTTTGAGGAAGATTACTGCTCTTTTAAAAAAAAACTAAACATTGTTGGATTCTCCTTCTTTAAGTGAGATCAGTAGGTGGTTGCTATAACAAAGTCAGCATATGCATTGAGTGGGAGGGGTCTGCAATGAGAAGTGGTACATGAACATACAAGAGGACAATGACAGGGAAAATTACCTATTGCATCATTTCTTTCAGACCGCTCGAGGTAATGAGGCCTAACCTCATAAAAGGGTGACTTTTTTTAGCCATTACAAAAATATTACATACTGGTTATAATCAGGACAATAGTTTAAAAAAGAAAGGTGAAGCAGTGCAGTTGTTTCCCTTTTCAATATATATTTAGCATCTTTAATGACCTAGAAAGACAGAGAGACATTCATTATGAGTTATCCCGAGGGTATACTAGGTACTGCTAAGGGTAGTTCTAAGTGACTCTGATTTCCCACACCCAGTGTTAGGAGGCGTGGCAATGCCACATCCGTTTTTTTTGGGTGAGGAGCCCACCTGGTAAAAACACTTACATTTTCTCGAAGAGTTTCACCCTAATCAGAGTAAGTGAAAAATGTTGTCACAAAAAGTGCTGGAATCGAGGAAACTCTATAATATTTGACTGGTATTTCTGCATCAGTCCCTTTCCCGGACTTGAAACAAGTGATGACTGAAAAATGGTGTGGAGATTACGGTTGGAGTCATTCATTTTTGTCCGTTTTTCTCCCCCAAGCATTTCCCAACCATCTCGTAATGCGCGCCTAAATTTAGGAATGGAAATACTGCGTAAGGTATATAGCTGTGTAAAATTTGTTGATCAACCCGATGAGGTGACCGAATGCTCATATCTTAGAGACCCTTTAGAGAGATGTTTACACCATATGTATGGTAGAAAAAGGATGATGGGGATTTACGAACGTAAAAAAAAGGAAGGTGAAGCAATAAACAACCAGAAAAGGCAGTAGTGGTAGAGGTACAAAGGAAGGGAAATGTGTGAGACTTAGCTGTAGGTTACTTTATAGTTAGGTAATATTAATTACAACGAAGGCAAAGAAGAAATCAAAAATGATTCTTAGATACCTTTGTCCAGGTGTAATCACCGGATTTTTTCGAGTACACCGCAGCATGTTGTAACAGAAATCCGTAGTGCACGCTTCTTTTTAAAATAGCCACAAGGCCAGACATGTAGCTGAACGTCTGAGAGATTAATGTGAAGAGCAAAATAAATCACAAGAAAATCACTATAAAAGTAAATAAATGACAATTTACAGCTCTAGCCAGCACATGTAAGTTGAATGTTTTGCTTACTGCTTAAAGGCAGGATTGGGAAATTTAGAAGAACTATTCAAAACGTAGCTACTACACTTATACAGTTCTACAGTGAAGACTTGAATCAGGCTACTTCTGTTTACAAGGTAATAAGAAGAAAGTGTGAAAATGAAATAGATTCATCCAAAATATGTTGGTCTGGATAATTCCAAATAAAACAACTTAGACAAGATAAAGTGGCCTTGCAATCAATAAAGTTGTAGTATTGATTGAAAGTCAGATATATAAGGAATAAAGTGCCCCTGTCGTACATTATAAGGATTTTGCAAGTCACAGAGTAGTTCCATAACCATATCCTTCAAAAGGTTATGGAACTCCGAGGTAACTTGCAATACCTTTATCATGTACGTTAGGGGGTACTCTATCCCATATAATAGATATTTTCACATTATCACCTTTCCCACCAACCACTGAAAACCTTGGTGTGTGGTTGAAAGAGCGAGCATGTTTGCAAACACGAAGAATAAAAATAAACCTTCTATTGCAAAATTGAAAAACACATCAAAAACATATTAGATATTTGTTGTAAAACACTATCAGAAACAGTTCAATACAAATCAGTCAAAAATGGAGTACCTTAGAACTTGTAGAAACATGCAGAAAAAGTCTAGCTGTTTTCTATGTAAGGAGTGCAAAAAAGAAACATATTCTCTCTACTTGTCATTGTAAGCTATTAAAATAGAGCAAAAGAAAGAAAAGCAATGTTGCGTTTGTTGCTTTAAACAGCTGCTTTTATTCTGCTCAGTGACTTTACCTGCCTTTCACCTCGACTACTGGCTTTGGCAGCTTGCATTAGAACTCAATTCTAATAACCTTATGAGGGTCAAATTCTGAATTCTTTTCTTCATAATCGGTGACATGGTACATCACAAGTGACTGATTATAAAGAAATGAGACACTGGCTTTTTTACAGGAATTACAGAATCCCATGTATTATAGTATTTCAAAGTTAATGAGCCAAATATGAAAGCTACATATGGTTAAATTTTCCAGATTTGTTAATCACAGTAAGACCATATCTGAAGACAAATATGTCAGCAAGATATATTGGTTCTTGATCCAAATACAAATTAACTGATAGTTGTTAATTAACTCAACACACACAATTTATAGGTGTGCAATTGAATGCATAAGGTGACGTTCAGAAAAACGGGGTGGGCTTGAGACTACCGCTGTTCTATCAGTGGGAAAGGGTATCTCCAATGTTGAGAAGAAGTGAAACCTGGTGGCCATTATCCTCTCCTTCTACAAATGGTCTGCTTTGGTCTACCTCCAAGACTGCGCCAAGAATGCAATCTTTCTCCCCCTTAGGCACCCTAAGTGGAAATTGTCAAAATCCAAGCTCCTATTTTCCAACATGGGGTACTGGATTTATATTGAATCTAGGATCACTCATAATCTGTTGCACCATAGAAGTGTATGAGACCTGCAACATAGGAATTTGTGATTGCGTCGGCATGTGCATTCGTTGGAGTGGAACATGAACCAGTACATTTTGCATTTATGTTTGATTTAACCCTTTAATTTTCCTGTCATCACTCACTCGATTTGGATTCTGTCTATACTATCTCACAATGCTCGAGCCTGTTACAATAGTGACAAGGAGAGGAGTTGTTCAATGTTGCAATGTCTAACCCAGAATTTGGATCAACCGAAACACCTCAACCTTTACCCTGTGGAACACCAACTCCACCCTGTGCAATTTGACCTCCATCCTCAAAACCAACACCTTTCATTCCACCAACAATGTGATTGATTCTGGAATCCCTTTTGAGCCAGCTTAGTGTGAGCCAACATAAATTTCTCTTTTAGTTTCTTCGGCTTCATGTCTGCTCAGCACTGCAATATTTTGCAAACCTTAGAATCTCATCTAAAGGTTTCATCTGCTCACAAATCACATTCTATTGTGCATGCTGATATATGGTTACTACCCAAGAGTGAACTGTGACACAAAACTTCCCATATCTCCCTTTTCAGGATCCCTTTTCAGGATTTTCATGTCCACCTTGCTGTTTTAACATCTGCACCATTTACTGATTCTTTCGCGTCTTTAGAAGTTCTATCAATTTTTAACTGATCAATATACCTCGCTGGAACGTTTCCTTTTAGAAAAGTAATCACCTCGTGTTGGAAATTCATCCTGTGCCCTGGGCACCCCCAACTTGTTTTTGACTGGTACTGGTGGTAACTGACTCTGACTGACCCTGACCTCTGCCTAACCAGGTTCAGGGCCAGTGCTACGCTGAAACAGACACATTTAGAATACAGTGAAAACACCTATATAGACTAGGGTACACTATTGGTTAGGTAACCCTGTGATTGGCATGGCCTACCCTATAAGGCCCTAGTACATATAAGGGCAGGGCAATTGAAACTACCTATCAGTCCCTAGTATATAATAGGGCATGGCAGTTTAGAGGCCAGCAGCCCTTTCTGCACTTGCATGTATGCACTGCTAAAGCTTGGGGTCAGTTTAAAAGTGGCTCTGTGTTACAGGACTGCTTGTAAAAAGTTAATTGTGCCCAAACTCGAGTTTGGTGTTTGAGGCACTTAATAATGGTTAACCTACAATGTTTTGGCATATCAGGTACCACCAGGGTCTCCCCTAGGTGTCCCAGGTGTGGCGGGCCAGGTATTTATAAGGAGGACCCTTGTAAAATGAGTTTTATATGCCCTGGGTTAAGTAAAGGTGCACCTCTTACTCCCTACATGGTGATAACGTCCTGCCCAAAATCAACTTTGGTGGTAGGAGTACTGCAGAGGGAGGATCTGCAATATATTCACATATTCAAAACCCCTAAAGATTCCCCTAGGTGTTCCTGGGATGGGTGTCATGTAGCTATATCTAGAGTACCTATAAAATATGTTATTATAAGCCCTGGTGCTGGAAAAATGGCCCAAGTCATTTCTCTCATTGCACATCCCCTGCCACATAGGTTAACATGGCAGGCAGTTATTAAATAATAGCTCTTGATAGGAGAAGGCTAAAAGTATCATTCAAAAACTTCCCAGAATGGTATTAATAAACTCATTAATGTGATATTGTTGAATTTTCATTAAAATGTACGTACAAGAATTTATCACTTTCTTGTTTGTAAGCCCAGATTCAGCCTTCCAGTGGTCTGTCCTGATTGTTCAGAGTTAAGTGGATTAGCCAGGCTGCTTAGAAGTGGGAGGGCAGTGTTCTGTTACACTGGAATACCAGAGCAGGGGGAGGAGTCGTAAAAAATGGAATTCAAGGGAAGGGAAAGACATCAGTGTCATTTACAACTCCACTCTTTTGACCCTAGACAGATGCTAAGATTAAGGAAGGAATGAGCAGATGCAAGGGGAGAGACTATGGAGATTAGCCATCCTAGGGGTGTGTTTAGCCAGCTCTTCTCTCCCTGCTGGAAAATCAGCCATTATGAATTTGGAAGAATTGGTGCACTCTGGGACAAAATAGTTCCAAACTCTGCAGGAAGTGGTCAGACCTCTGGGTTGAACCCTGAAGCACATTGGACAGGCGTGACTTCCTGCTTGAACCAGATACATTGGAATAAGTATCTGAGAAGGGCAAAACCACCCAGATCTGCTGCTTGAAACTTAAGAAAGCAAGATGGGCTATGCTGGAATTTTTATGTACATTTCCTAAGGCCTGCACTCTGAAGATTGCACCTTCTGCACCAGATATCCCGATAAAGCATTATAGGTTTCTAAGTGCTATAAATTACTAATTATTTGAAAATTCATATCTCCGGTTCCGTACATTGGATGTTTGTCATTTTGGCGTAATTTTAAGGTTGAAAATATTTCCTATTCTTATAAATTGGTTTTGGATTTTTATTGTGCACTGTGTCTTTATTATTTACTAAATGGTGTTTTTAAATGCTTTACATACATGTCTTTGGAGTTAAGTCTGCCTGCTCGCAGCCAAGCTACCAAGGGTTGAGCAAATGAATAATTTTCTAAGACCTATTCTGACCCCTATACTGTGTTAGTGACCTTATTGCCAGCTGAAGATCTACATTTGCCCCTACCAATATTCCACTTTCCAACACCTCATCATACTTTGTTATCACCACAGATAAAAGTGCATGAGTACTGTATCTCTTGGGGGGCTCCGTACATTGTCATTGCACATGTATCTTACATTCAGCCCAAAGATCACTTGGGAATACAATATCAAAGAAAGTATTCAAGTCTGTCTACAAAACCTTCGACATTTTTACAAATCTGTCAACCTGTGTATACCTCTGAGCAGAATTTTCCCTTAGTTTAGTAAAGTTTTTTGTGAATGTTGCCAGATCACCTATACTCTATGATGCATTAACATATCTGGTATCTCCCTTATAAGGAAAGTTATAGCCTCATCTTCATCTGGGGCACTGGTGGTGGCTTACCTTTCCCTGTTTCTTTGTCCAAACTCAATCCACTTATAGACGCACTTTACCAATTCCACAATGTGTAATCTCATTCTTGAAGACCACATTGTCACAATAGCTTCATCATCTTACTGTGCCTGGAAATGTTTCTGTAAAGGAACACTCTTAGAGAGAGTCACCTCTAATTTTCCTATCAACTCAGTTAATGTTTTGTGAGTGGCAGCTGCTTGTCTAGTGATTTCTTTACTCAAATTTATCAGCTCAATTTTCTGATATTAAGTCAAATGTAAAATATCTAGACATCCTCTAACAATTTCTTCCGATTCTAACTCAGTTGTGGCACATCTAGAGGTCTTACCTTTTACTGGCTAACAGACAGTCTCTCTGTTTCTCCCATCCTTTAATTTTCTGTTGTTTTTTCAAACTATGAGGGAAAAATCCCATCATCAAACAGTCCTGACTCTCATTGTTCAATAAGTGTTATGAAGACAATCCTCCTCCTTTCTCTCGATGATTGAACATTTTATGGTGTTGTCCAGGTACAAATTTTTAGTTTTGCGACGTCAGAATAAACCCTTTTGTGGCTATTCTTCCAAAAGCACCTGGAACTGTAGTATTTCAAACAATAATAATTGGTACTGTTGCAACATGCACTGCCAATGTCTGAGCTGATACAATCTGTGACACTGGTGCAGGAGCAGTCACAATAGAAGCAGTAACTCCTGGAGCCATTCCTTCAACAGGTGCAGTTCTATTAGAAATTAATGGAAGTGGTCTCCTGATCTGAGATATATTCGGATCTACAGGGGCTTCAACCACTGTAACACTTGCAGTTGTAACACCCTCTGTGCATGTTGTGGGAGTCACATGTGGCTGGAGACTTGAGAATAATAAGGCATCTTAAATACCATCTCCTGAATTGCCATCAGAGTCAGTTTTTCTTGCTGCTCATCATCATTTCCTTGCTTTTGGCTCTTTTTAGTCCTTTCGTTTGCTATTGCTGGGTACAATCTTATTCCCTCAACAACACATTTTCTCCACCTCTGCTGTTTTGCATCCCATTGAACATCTGCATAATGTCTCACTACCCTCTTTGCTGTATTCTGATACATTTCTTTCTCTTCAGCATGAGATGATTGCTCCTAAGCATTTAATGCTTCGTACTTTGTAGGTGTAGAAGGAAGCGTCATTTCATTTAATTTTTCTCTTAAATGTTCACTAATCTTCAAATCCAAAGTACCCTATTGTGGAAATCTGAATGGTCCCTTGTTTTCAGTTATCGTGCACCATTGACAAAGCCACAAACATGTATTAAGCCCTATATTTGTAACCATATAATGATCTGGCGTACATTCTGATGGAGCCTCTTCACTTTCCATAAATCAGACTCGCCCATTACCTCTCATCAAATCTCTAAGAGAATGAAAACATTTATTGCTTGCAAAGATTCAACAATGTTCGCACAATGATCATATTCAGAAAATGACAATGTTGTTGTTCAGTTTACAAGTCCATATATGTAAATACTTTCCTCCAATCCTGTTACAATTTGTTTTTATAAACCTATCTCAGACCTTTACTTGATGACTTGTCAACCAATTCCAGTGCTGCACTTCACACCAACTGACCTATGTCAGCGTGGCATACTCTGATGTAGTTCTTCGCTCCTTGCAGCCGTTTACTCTCCTTTACAATTTTTTGGTGAAGAAATACTACAATTCAAGTAGGAAGCAGTACATTTAATGATTACAAAGATTCAGCAAAGATCAAACAATGATCAAGTTCAGAAAATGCCATTGATGTTGTTCAATATACATTTCCATTTATGTCAATACCTCCCTCCTTACCATTCACAATTTCTTTTTAAAAACCTATCATAGCCTGATACTTGATGACTTGTCAACCAATCCCAGTACGGCATTTCACACAAACTGACCTATGCTGGCGCAGCACACTCTGACATATTTCTTCACTCCTTACAGCAGTTTACTCCCCTTTAGAATGATATCCTATACAAATGATGTAACTTTAAGCAGGCACAATAAACAAATACCTCTTATCTGCTTCGTTAAAGAATTCAAAGTAGTCCCTTCACACAAGATACAATAGATAGTATGGTTTTAATGCCCTCTTACTTCCTTACACGCACACACATAAACACACACAAGCACACACACAAAAGGAAATCTCAACCAGCGGGAAATCATCCTGGCCGATATAGTTACCCTTTTGCGCAATTGGTTCAATGAATACCAATAATACATATTAGTACACTCACTACAGTTTGTTACAGTCACTATCTAAATTGCACAGTCAAAAGTACCTCACAAATGTGCACCACAAAACATTAGCAGACATGTATCTTCACAACTTATTATTAATTAACTATAGCAGGACCTTGGACTACCTTGAGTCCAATAACAACTTCTACTGCTCAACATTTAAGAGTAAAGACTGATAGTCTATTGACTTTACCATGACAAAGCACATAGCGCCAGATGTACAAAGTGTTTTTCTGTTTGCAAATGGGCTGATTCGAGAATCATGAAGGTTGCAAATTCAAAAAGGCTATTAGAATTGTACTAATCTCTATGTGAGATTCAGTAACTTCTTACCTCATTGCAAACAGGGTTTGCACTTCAGCATTAGGAGGGTGCATGTTTAGGGCATCCCTTCCTAATACCAAATTACAGTGGTATGTGTGAATTTTTTGCGCTCAAAATACACTTGCAAAACATTCAACTTTTGCTGTCTACTTCAAGTAGGTGATAACCCTTTCGCAAATGGGAAGGAGTCCCCATAGGTCCCCTTCGTGAATGCTTGCAAAATATTTTTTTAAGAGTAGGCAGTGGTGCCACTGACCACTGTCTACTTTTAAAAAATGAAAAGAAAACTTTTCAGTTTACTTTTAGAAATCCACCCCTTTTCCTTTAAGGAAAATTGGCTGCATTAAAAAAAAAAGATTGTTTTTTTAAAACCAATCACAGACATGGCGGCCTGCCGATCCCAGCAAGCCACCATCCCAATGAGTTTTCCAATTCCCAATGGGCCACAAACCGTGAATTACCTAATTAATATTAATGAGGTAGGTCTATTTGCGACCCACTGTAAATCACAAAATTTGTAAACCACACATTTGTACATGGGTGTTTCTGATTAGCAAACCACAAATCACAAAAATGTGCTATTTAGTAATCACAAACTATTACCTATGTACACCTGGTCTACAATGACAAAATCTTGATTAGACTATTGTGATACATAAACCTTTTCATAATCACACCTCCAACATTGCAGCCACCTTCAAAATCACAAATCCCTTTACTCTTCAAGTTGAAGCTATGGATTAAGGGACATGGGCAATTCTAAACTTGGGCACATTTTTTCGGCTCCTTTTCTCCTGTGACATAAACTGGCCTCTCACTACCACTTGAGAAAGCAAGGTTTTCTATATCTCAATCTTCAGATGTAATTATTAAATAACCCCCGCTATGGATCTTCATTCGTTGGCAGGGAAAAAAGAATATGGAGCAATCCAATAACATGCTAACTTTTTAATTGCTTTCAGTAGAATCAATAAAGAGATTTTGTGTGAGTTATTCTCAGGTATTTTATTATGTAATCATTTATGCAGTTAGGATTAATCTCTAAAGCCTCAGCAATATTAATGAACAGTATCTCATAATTAATATTTCAATATAAGTTAAAATAGAATGTTAGTCAATATTTTAATCAAAATTATAATAATACAGCAAGTGTGTTTCTTAAAAGAAATTCCCTAATCTCGATATATTGGAAAAAGTTTAGAATAAGGTGTCAGTTCACATACTCAATAAAGAATTCTGATGAGAGAATGAATGTATAAGCATAACACCTTTGCATGTCAAGCAGAAAAGTATTCTCAACTATAAATCAGGAGACATTCAAAGAAAATAGGCTAATCAATCTCCCATGAAGAGAGAGATAAGAAACTCATAGATGAGTCTCCTGTCAGAGAGTCGGGGAAGGAAAATCCAGCTACTACTCCAGAAACATGCGCTAATGTATACACACAATATTCTATGTGACAACAAATTTTCTTTTGCTTTCTTGAGCCTCAAATAATGTTTCAGCAAATTGCTCGGAAAAGCAAACTCTCCATTTTCTCATTGTCATACAATGGTCCATAGTCTTTAAACCTTGAAAAGTAACACAGTTCACATTCTTTGGTTCTTATGAATCATCCTTCTTTTGCATCCTCTCCTCTTGGTTAGATCTTATCCGTTGTCTAACACAAAACAAATGTCTACTCTATAACTAACAGGTGGCTTCCAGAAAGTTACAATATCTGCAGGAAAACAGAAGAAAAACATCTTATGGAAAAGAATGATTCAAAGTGAAAAACTGGCCTTTGATTGTTAAACTATCTTCAATCAGCACTTATTTACTTCACTTGCAGGCTTATAACTTTCAAGCATGATTACCTAATACAAACTTTTGCATGTAGTGATTGTGATAACTAAACATAGGCTTTTGCACATGAAATTTGCTCTTTCAGTGGTATGGTGTGAATATGAATAATAATAATGGACTCGGAAGCGATTCTGAGTAATTACCAGTGGTTGAGGTTAATTCAAGTATTCCATCTATCACTTTATATTTTAGTGTATCGTACTAAGAAGGGTGGGTATGCCCAGACGTGGGACCTGTGCATACTGTCACTGGAACCAAGCTATACTGATAAGACAATTGATAGGTTCTCACCAGGAGGAGAGGAAGCTATATGAGTACTAACTAGGGTGAATCCACTTCTGGATTTCTTGAGTTCTGGTTCAGGGAGGGCCTGATCGGCCAGTTTAAGTTGAACTTTTTCCACTGGAGCAGGATCAAGGCTGATTTCCAAATAGCTGAGTCCAAACTGAGTTGTCATGGTGTGCAAAATATTGTGGACTTGGATGTAGCCTGGGTGACTACATGTGGTTGAGATTAGTTCAAAAAATGTATCTATCGCTTATTTGTATACTTTAGTGTGTCCTCTTAAGTGAGACCAGTATGTCCAGATGTATGCCTTGTGCATGCTCTGTGACTAGAACAAAGCTATACCTGGCTGATGAGCCATAACAAGGGCAAACCCAGTCCTAGTTGCTTGCATTCTGGTTCAGGGACATTCTGACCTGGCAGTTCAGGCAGTACTGTTCCCACTAAAGCAGGATCAAGGCTGATATTAATATGGCTCATCCAAACTGAGGTGGCATTATGTGCAAAATAAAGTTGGACTGGGATAAGGACCAAGTGATTACCAGAGTTTAATTTCAGCTTTCCATTTATCACATTTTTGTACAAAGAATCATTGCTTAGTCAATGGCACCTGGCAGCTGCTAAGAAGACTTAGTAGCCTAGATTAGATATATGGGTGTACTATAAGAGACAAAGCTCATTATACATTTTGCGACATTCTCACTGCTTTTCTCTCCCCCCTCCCTTTTTTTCTTTTCTCTTTTTGGATGGAGCGTGGGGGATGGGGGGTGCTCTGTGTGATCTGCCTCCTGAAAGCTGCTCTTTCTTCTGGTGGCATTTAGGGGGGGGGATTCCTTTTCCATGATATGGGGGGAGGGTGGAATTTCAGGTGGGGAGGGGAAAGGTGGGTGGAGAAAATGGTCAAAAGGGTGCTAATAAGTGGACAAACAGAGTGGCACAATGTTGCATTGGAGAATACAGGTGGCGATATTAGAAGGGTAGGCAGTCTAGTGAATATGGTTTGTTTAGGATGCGCAGGCTGGAATTCAATGACTTGGCTAAGTTATTAAATGCAGATCTACATGGGGCTAATTTGATGTATGACCTGGAATGTATCAAACCTGAATATTAGAAACAAACAACAGTTAATGCGGAAGGAACTCAAAATGTATCCACCCCATATTGCGCTTCTTACAGAGATCCACTTGGCTTTCAGGGATCGGGGGCTCTTTAAGCAGGTTGGTCATCAAATAATTGTTTGCACTGCTTCTATAAGAGGGGTTTCTATAACAGGTATTAAGACATTTGAATTTAAAATTCTTAAGGTATCGCTGACTGCTGAGGTAGATGGGCAATTGAGCAACTAGTTAATGATCGTACTAAGTGTGTGTTCTGTGCAGTATATTGACCCAACGTCAACGATCCTGAGGTTTTCGATTTTCAAAATCTAGAGCTGCTACAATTGCAGGTGGAATGTCTAATTATGAAGGATTTTAACTGCGTCATTAACTGTGCTAATGACTCCACTTACCGCACTGTGACCACCCCGAACAGTGAAGGTCAGGGCCTAAATTCTCGAGCTGAGTTGGTTGCATTGCCTAAGGGACGTATAGCGGGATCTCTATCCGACGTCACTCGGCTAAACATATTACTCTGCACCACATAAACACTATTCTTGAATTGATATTGCCTGGGCTTCGCATGGCATACTGACAAAAGCAGATATGAAAGTATGCCCAAGGTTTACCTCTATAATTACAAAAGGGGGTGGTGATGGACAGAGTATCTGAGTTAATCAGAACACTCCTACCCAGTCAACAGATCAGGGCTTGATCCATCACCGTTTTTTAGCTCACTGCACCATCCCAGTTCAGAACCTGGCTATATGCAAATTAGTCTGTCCCTGGCCCAGTGCATCATGGGAACTGTCCATCACCACCCCTTGTTGTAAATAATTTTGTCCACCCTAAGCGTGGAAGGGTATACTCAGATGTGAGTCCCTTGCTCATTGCACCATCCGGATTCAAGCAAGCCGGGCCGAAGACGGCTGAAATGCCAGAAACCGGTCCCCGGAAGCTTGTTTCCTTCCCAGTGTAAGAATTGGCTTTTGTAGTCTGGTCTGCCCTGTTCCCATGATGCACTGGGCCTGGGACAGACTAATTTGCATACAGCCAGGTTCTGAAACTGGGATGGTGCAATGAGCTAAAAAACGGTGTTGGATCTAGCCCTGATCTCTTGACTGGGTGAGAGTACTCTGCTTAATTCAGAGACTCTGTCCATCACCACCCCTTGTTGTAAATAACAAGGTTTACCTCTAACCACAATCCTATTACTTTTTGTTTTCAGCCACGTAGTATTAAAAATGGGTCTTGATCTTTCTCGTTTACTTGCTATTTATTAGCTGATAATTAGTATCTAACATTTATACATAAAAACCTTATCAGCTTCCTAGAATATAATGTGGGGACCGCCGCTACTTGTGTAGTATGGGATGCAATGAAGACATACTTGAGGAGCATAACTCAGCAGTTTATCTGGCAGCAAAATACAGATAGGGATTGTTTGACTAGAGCTGCTTGACAAGCTCTTTTATCAATGGAACTTCTTCATGTGGATGCAATGAGACGAGGGGCTCAAGATCAGGAGCAGTTATATATTTGATTAGTAGATCCCACTCTGGGCAGGATTCTTAGGTAAAAATTGACATGAGCTACAATAAGCAGCGTTCTCTGTGGGATGAATATGACAAAAATATTGGGAGGGTGCTGGCTCCTCAGCTCGCTAAAAACAGATCTAAAAAACTAATCAAGGTTATCAAAGGTGAGAACAGTTTATTATACACCAAATTGCAAGCTATAGTAGAACAGTTCTCTTTGTTTTACCAGAATCTTTACACACAAACACTTTCAGAGGATCAGGATGGGCTCCAGAATTACTTAAATAGAAACAATCTTCCCTCTTTGAGTAAAGAGGACTCAGCCTTACTTATCCAGAGATTTCCGAGGAGAAAATCTCTGAAGCTTTGTCTATGGACCCTCTGGTAAAGCTGCCGGGGAGGACTCAATACTAGCTGAGTTCTACAAGACCTTTAAGAGCCTTATCATCCTACTTTTGAAGGGGGTTATACAGTATATTGGGGCTAATGGTAGGACCTCTGAGTAATGGAATATGATGAATATTGATTTCTTTTAAAAAAAAGGATACCCACCAGAGAAATTCAGTTCATACCGACCATTTTCTCTCATGAATAACATTTTTGCTAAACTCTTGGCTACTCAACTTGCACCAAGGATGGCAGGATTAGTTTCCAGACAGCAACATGGCTTTATCCAGGTAAGAGATACTACAGCTCATGCAAACACTGCAGTCATGGCCTTTGATTTGGATAGAAAGACAGCAAGGAATATTGGGATGACCTTGCTGGATTCCGAAAAGGCATTTGACCGGGTGGCCTGGTGTACCTATGGGCAACCCTTTCCACATTTGGCATGGGCGTAAAATATATTAATTGGATACAAGCCTTGTACAATAACCCACAGGTAAAACTGCAGTATGCCACTTTATATTCATCTTCTTTTCCAATACGCTGTGGTACTATGGTCCCCTCTATGTTTCACCTTATATATCGAGCCATTCATCTCAGTGCTGCATAATAATACTCCAATTTTACCTTTGACTTCAGGAACGTGCCAGCTGAAAGTTATCACCTATGCCGACGATAGAGCGGTCGTTACTACAGATCCTACATCTGCAACTAGCAGCCCGCCCCGGCATTGCCCGGGGCAGAAGGGGGCTGGGGGTAGCATTTTCGGCTTTTGTGCAGTCCTGGCCGGGCCCCCGCCCGCCCGACATTGCCTAGACCGCCTCCCGCCCCCCGCCCGGCTGCCTCCCGCCTCCCGCCCACCTGCCTCCCGCCTCCCGCCTCTGCCTTACCTGAGCCGCGCTCCGGACTTCACCTCCACTAACGGGCCCCCGCCCGCCCCGACATTGCCCAGACCGCCTCCTGCCTCCCGCCGTGCCTTACCTGATGCGCCGCTCCTCCCCGAGCTCCGGACTTCACCGCCACTCCTCGCTGCTCGTCACCGCTCCTCCCCGCCTGTCCTCATCACGCACGTCTAGGTCGCGGTCAGCGCTACGTCGCGGCCGGCGCTAGTTTTAGGGGACTACTTTGTTTGTAAATTTTAATTGTTTAATTTACGTTTTATTTTTATTTTATGTCGCCTATGTCCATCTACACACCCTGGGGATTCCAACAATGTATTGGGTGTGTGGATTGGTGTTGTGGTTCCCGAGTTTACCTTGCCAAAAGGTTTCTGTTCTCTCTTTATACTAGTACTATAGGTAGATGCCATTGAGCTTGAAGCTAGTACATTTGGCTCAATTTCAGGATATAAGTAAATGTTAACAAAATGCAAGTGCCTCTTAATTTCCAGCCTACTACATTGGTCCCGGGTGCTTGTCCCACAGCCGTCTATTTGGGGGTTCATATCTCTCCACAGATTGAACATATATTAACACTAAATTATGATTAATTGCTGCAATCCATAACTAAGAAACTTCGCAGTTGGCATAAATTACCAATAGGCATATTGGGAAGATGTAACATCATAGAAATGAAAGTACTCCCAAAGTTTTTATATCTATTCCGTTCTATTCCCTTATGTGTCCCTAACTTTTGTATTAGGAAGCTATAGGGGGTTCTATGTAGCTTTATTTGGGGCTACAAGCAGGCACAATGAACAATTGGACTTATGAAACTCCTGTATTACCGAGGGCGATTAGATTTGCCACATGTTAAATGTATTATTGGGCTGCATTTGCCGGCCTTATCCATAGCCTCCTGACCTCAGACATACAAGATTTCTGCCATCGCCTCGTGTTAGGCAGCGATTGTAGATTGTTTTCAGACAGAGCCAACAATCCTAATTATTTTAAATGAGTTTGTTTTAAGACTATCAGAGGCTATCAGGGACACAGTATACAAATTATGACTAAATGCTCTCAGTCTATCATGCATGATAAGCTTCCACTATGCGACAACCAGATGCTACCAGAGGTTTTTCAGGATCCAAATGGTAGACAATGGACCACCTTTGGGATTGATTGTCTGGGGCACCTATATGATCAAATTTACAACATTCATTTGAACTTATTTTTCTAGATCTCAGGCTTTAAAGACAGTGGCGAGCTCTGAAATGTGGACATCTTTGCATGGGGATACTTTATGTATCGATGCTTGTGTAAGTTTAGGACGGATGCCTGGGACCATCTGGCGGTAAAATGGAGCAAGATCCTGGGCTCGGACACTGCTTTCACTGCAGTTACTCAGGCATTGGAAACTCTAGACATATCAATACATTCTGTTAGTTTTAAGGTGCAACCGTTTTACAAGATTAGCTTGCTATATTATACTCCAGCAAGGATTGCTAGCTGGGCCCGTAAAAGGGGAAGGCAGGGTGGAGATCAGGACTTTGCCCAAAATGCAGCCTGTATGCTGCTAATATTGTTCACATATTTGCTATGTGTCCCGAGCTGGAGACCTTCTGGCACCAGATAGGATATACCATGAATATACGCCTGGGATTAGATTATACTCCAACAGTGACTGAAATCATGCTGGGATATAAAGATGTGAGCCCGGGCTTGAGGTCCCTGTTCTCAGTGACACTGATGTCCGCTCGACAAAACCTCCTTGTATGACAGAATGGTGGGCGATTGTGAGGGAAACCCATGAAAGGGAGAGGAATTTGGCTAAAGCTAGAGAGGAAATTTGATTCTATAGGGGCAGATTTACACTCATACTTTAACTTTAGGGGGGCTAGGAGATACAAAATAGATAAGGGTTAGTAGAAATGTGTAGGTATTGATATTAAGAGTGTATGAGTAGTACTGTTATTATTCTACTTTATGAAACCTTTGTGATCCATATGTATCATTATTTGATTTTCTGTGATGCCACATGAGAATCGTCAACATGTAATGTTTGCTCCCTTTATGACAAATAAAAAAGAGTTTAATAAAAAGAAGCATTGCTGAGGAAGATAAAGGAAAGGAACATGATGTTCCAGAAGAAGTCTTACTGACACAACATGAAGAAAATGATTCATGTATCCAACTATTTGGCATGGCCTGCTTTAGCTCTAATAAAATGGTACTAGTAAACACAATAGTGGCACTATCTCTAAAGTAATAGATCAGTGTATTAAAATGGAGATCTTCTTGGGCATTACATTCTTTTAGTTGCAGGTGAATTGTTAAAGCCTTTCCTTTCCAATAAAATGCTTTAGGGATATTTCAGTTTTCTGATATTTTCCCCACAAAGAAAATGCCAATTCTTCTTTTACTCTTTTTTATGTTCCTGTTTTTCTTTATGTGATGGGACAGGACTTTTTTCTTAATGAAGAACATCTCCCTCATTACCAGTGGCAGGCGTTTATTGTAAAAAGTTTTGACTCTGTGTAGTTGATACTCAAGCAGTGCAAGAGAGCGGGAGGTCGCTTTTTCTTCCTTAAGAACTTGCGAAGTCATACAGGTCAGGGGAATACAATGTGAAAACGCAAAGGACCCACGGACCCGGGGAGGGCCATGAGTGGTACAACTGTGACTAAGGACCAGTTCTTATACCCAGTTGTTCCTTTTAAGTAAAGGAGATTCAAAATGCAGGTCTTTGGAAGGTCTTGGTCAAGGAAGAGGTGTGTAGCTGCGGCCTGGGTGACTGACTCCGGAATCTGGGGTTCATGGTTCGATCCCTGGTGCCGGCTGCAGATTAGCCCGGCACCATGTGACTCTGCGCAATAGCTTGTTTAATCTAGCTGACGGCCCTCAGCGCCTAGAGACCCTCACGGGTGATTGTTCGCGCTTTACAAATGTGGATTATTTGGAGTGCAAAGAGGTCCCCATTCCTGCCCTGGTTCCAGATTCACTACAGAGGATATGCAGCCATTTGTGTGGAAACAGAACACAGCCTATTCAGGTAAAAGTGAGGCTGGGTCCAGCTCATCCCTCCCATCCTGCCAGATTGGCCAATCAAGTCACATCTAGGCTCCCATTTTGTGTGACTATCTTGGGGGAATACACAACCCTCAGTTGTTGGTAAGTCTTTTTTCGACCATACTGATCATAAAAGACAATAAATAATTAACATTACTATAAGATACATGCATAAAATCCAGTATCAACAAAAACATTACATAGCAAGATGTTAAACAAAGAGTACAAAACAATAGTTTATGTATAGGTTTAGAAGGCTTAAGCAAGTTTTTACATTAAAAAAGTATAAAATCAATATAATCTATTGATAATTCATATAGAATACATAGCTGGTGCATCCTAGTACTGGCTGAGAAATAGAATGAAAACCAGGATCGGTAGGCTAAGCAGAAGACAGTGTTTAATCTAAACACTGTCGCAGTCTACTTATTTTTGGTCTTCTGTCGAATTACCCACACCCAACCTAAAAACTTGGCTAGAGCAATCACAATTGCCTCCTGAGTACTAGTCGTCAGTATTTGCAGTGCAGTAGCACTTGACCTTGTACCAATGTTCAGGCAAATTGGTTTGAGCCACTTTCTCCGAGGAGAACTATATGCTGGGCATACAAATAATATGTGAGGGATTGTTTCATCCACACTTTGACAGTGACTACATTTGCTCTAATGAGAAAGATGCCAGGTTTTTGTGAAGACTTTGGTCGGTAGCACACCTATCCGAAACTGGAAAAAAGTTTCCTGTTGATGGGTTTACCAATGATATTCCCAAAATTCTTGATACTGGGGTTCTGGCTTATGATCCAAAAAAGTCCTGTTCAAAGATGGAGAGTTGATGGTACACAAATTCCCAGTTCTAACCATAACCCAGTAAGCTTCATTATAAGCTTTTTTTTTTGGGGGGTGGAAGAATTGTTCACCGGGTCTTCCCATAAGTGTCTCATCCCTATTTCAACTAGGAAGCTTTTCACCTGCTGTAACCATCAGATCTTGTGAGAGGTGTCAGCATCTCTGATGTCTTTGAGTGCTAGTGCATAATGAACCAATTCTGGGGTGGACCAGAGTCTTCTCCAGTAGGCCAATGGTCTAAACCTAGCTACCTCAGCCAAAAAATTCCACCCCAGATCAAAATATAAAGGGGTGAGTGGTGTACTTTGGGGAAGACCTATCAGACTGCTAAGGAATCTATTTTGGGCCGGGGCTATTGGGTACAGATTTTCAAATCCCCAAAATTCCGCACCAGACAAAGTGGAAGCCATAACCTTGGTGTTATATATCTTAAGTGCAGGTCTAACCGGCTTAGTCTGGGAAAGCCTAAATTCTTTCAAGATCGCTCCTGCGAGCTGGGAATGCTTAAGCCCCACCATTTCTATTTGAAGTTTCCAATCTAGTTTAGGGCTTATAGGTATTCCAAGATAAGTAAACATATCAGTTTGTTCCAATGGCTCCATATTCATAGCAACCCTAGACTTAATTACTTTATGTTTATGCAGCACCATAAATTTAGTTTAATCCATGTTTACCACCAGCTCATGATCCTTGCATAATGACTCAAAACAGGTCAATGCTCGCTGTAACCCTACTTGTGTTTTTGATAAAATTAGGGTGTCGTCAGCGAACATAAGTATTGGCTGCTTTTTGCCTGCAACAGAGGGGACGTCCGTGGAACACTCTAGAAAAAAAGTAACTCCACCATTTATGAACAATGAAAACAGAGTATGGGCCAAAACACACCCTTTTTGTACACCTTTATGAATTAGAAATTTTGCAGTAGTGTTTGTTCCCTTGGGAGCCCCACTGAACCTGCGCGAAGTTGTATTTGTGTAGTTTAACTACAAGCGGTAAAAGTTCAGGGGGTAGCCCTAGATCTCTCAATACGGTCCAGAGTTTGTTTCTCAGGACCGTATCGAATGCTGCTTTGAGATCTACAAAGCTATCATAAATAGTTCCACCTTCTAATAGAACAACACGCCAGTGGATTGAAACAAAATAAAACACTTGGTAGGTTGTACTTACAAGAGCCCTAAAACCTTCTTGGAAGGGAGACAGTATATTGTTCTCTGCTATCCAGTTCTGAATTCTATTCAAGATCAATCTAGCCACACTCTTTTGGGTACAATCGATTAGGCTGATAGGCCCGTAGTTGTTTGGGCTAGAACAGTCCCCCTTCTTATAGATAGGTAAAATTTCGGCTCCTCTCCAGGAGTCGGGAATGGGTGTGTCTCTTGTAATAGCATTGGCAAGGATCAAAATATACTTAAGCCAGTTATCCTTATCAGATAAAAATAAATCCGCCGGGATACAATCAGGCCGGGGGCCCTACCCTTTGGTGCAGAATTCAAGGCAGATTCAACTTCCCTTAGGGAGAATGTTATTATTGTTTCTACACTTGGAAGTTGGAAAGGGGGTAGGTTCTCTGCGACTGCAAATTGTTTATCAAATAAGGATAGCCACTGGTCAGGTGCTATATGGTTTGAGGGTGTACTACCTTGACCTTCTCTATCCCACTTCACAAGCTGCCAAAATGACTGCATATTTTTCTTTTTGCTAGCTACAAGGAGTTCCTTCCACCGTTGTTCGTCCCATTACTTTTTTGCCAGGGTTTGTGCAGACTTGTACTTTTTACGTGCTGTTATAATCCTGTCTATGGCTTTAGTTTTTATTGCCCTGGACAGCTGCTTGTAGGCTTCCTTACAAGCCTTGTTATACCAATGATCATGCTTTGGTATGGATCGTCTGGGTGTTTAAGGGGCTTAACAAAAAATCTCCTGATATTTTCAAACATGATCTCGTGTGTTTGAATAATGTCAGTGTTGATTTCTCCCTGGTTGTTAAGTTTTTGATGATAATCTAATACTCTTACCACCTCTTCTTTCATTTTAACAAGGTAGCTTTTGTTATCAACTATCCGGGACCATTTGACCCTCCTCATGTCATTGCTTTATTTCGCGTCATCTGTCTTGTTTTCAACGACTATGATCAGTGATGTTACATAACCTGTTACTTTAAGTTTTAACAGCAACGGGTTGTGATCATTTTTGTTCCTTACACAGACCGCCATATCCACTAGCGATGGCCAATTCTCTACATTAAGAAAAATGTAGTCGATACGACTACTGCTCAGGCCATTGTTGTATGTGTGAGAGCCTCACCAGTCAGAGGGTGTGCTACCAGTCACTGCCCTAACTCCTCTTTCTAGACTAAGTCCTTTAAGCTGAAGCGTTGCATCAGTCCACTTATTGATTGGTGGTAACTCCATTAGGGTAACACCCCACTTGGCATCCTCATCAGCACTGAGGTTACTGTCCTCAGAGTCCAACAGCGCAAAAGTTGTATTGAAATCTCCAGCTATAACTACATTGTGTCCCTCACCCATTCTATCTAAAAAACTATTGAGGTCAATGACTGTCTTAGAAGATCTACCACCCACCATACCCCTAGCATATGCATTAAAAATATATAAATTGGGGGGGAGGTTTAGGCAAATAAGGAAGGCCATAATATCAATTTGGTCAATATATATTTCAATTATCTTATTTTTTTTTTTAGAGTGATTTTATTGAAGATAAAAGAAAAAGGGGGAGGGAGGAAGAGAGGAAGAAACAGGAAAAAGGATATGACAATAATTTACAATTTAAGGGAAAAAGTACAATAGCTAATACAATAAAATCTCACAAAAGGCATGTAAAATGAGCATGAAATAACATGAGCAAAAGAAAAACAAATGCATTATAGGATAATTATGAGAATAAAATCTAAAGCAAAGGAAAAGAAATTCATGGTGGTTTGCGGACTTCAACAACAGCAGGGTCCAAAGAGGAGCTCATTGGGGCAATGGAGGAAAGAAATGTTACTAAAGGAAGCCAAATAAGGTCTCGTTAAATTGCTAGGGAAACGGGAGATATAAAATTAGTATCTAGCCGGTGATGGAAACAGACTGCATTCCACCAAGAACGATTGGACACATTCGCAGCTTGCTTCCAGTTAGACGTGATAATGTGGAAAGCAACAGCTATTAAGAGGTCAAGGAGTAGGTAATGGCGAGGAGATTGAGGGAGGTCAGGCGAAAGGGAGCCTAGAAAAACAAGAGCCGGGGAGAAAGGAATCTGAAAATGGAAAATCTTTTGGATTTGGATCCAAACAGAATTCCAGAACTTGGATACATGTGGACAGTCAAAAAGCATGTGTTTTAGGTCTGCTGAGGGGAAAGGGCAAGACCAACAGGAAGGGGGTGTCTCTGACGAAAAACGGGACAGGGAGAGTGAGGTAAACAAAACCCTGTTATAAATAAAGTATAACGTTTGGGTGGTGTTAGCATCTCTAGAGGTTTTATGAAGTTTGTTCCAAACTTTATCCCAAAGAAGAACCGACCAGTCACGAGAAAGATCAGGATCCCAGGCAGTCTCAGTTTTAGATTTCACACAATCAACTGTGCAGCGGAAGGAATTATAAAGGGAAGAAGCTGATGGGGTAGATTCTAGTAAGGAGGAAGTGGCTTGACGATCTAAAGGAATACCATTAGATGCCGGAAACGATTGGAGATAAGAGATAAGAACAGGCAAAAGCAAGTCATATTGTGGGCGGGCACTGGAGGTTAACAGGAAAGAGGATTGAAGTTCCGAGAAGGAGAGAGGAACATTGTGAGAAAGCAGTTGAGAAATCCAGCACAATCCTCGAGAATGCCATACCTTCCAGTAAATAGTGCGATTACGGATTTTAAGCTGAGAATTAAACCAGATAGGTTGTTCATGGAAAGTAAGAAGGCAAGGATATGATGAAGGTAAAAAGGGGTAAAGAAGAGCACGACAATGAGACATAATAGGAGTATGAAGACGAGCGGGATAAGGCGCGACGGATAGAAATTCCCAGAAAGTAAAGGGAGAAATGAAAGAAGATTCCATAGTTAACCATAAAGGAGGATAGAATGGAGGATCAGCCGAAAGCCAACGGTTTGTCTGTTTTAGAGAAAAAGCGCTCTGATATTTTCTGAAATCGGGGAAGCGGACACCAGCCTGAGCTTTATCTTTTCGAAGTGTAGCAATGGCTATCCTAGGGCATTTGCCGTGCCAAAGGAATTTTAAAGGCAAAGAGTCAATTTTTTTTAAATAAGAAGCCGGAATACGCATTGGGAGCATAGAGAGGGTATAGAGAAGGAGGGGAGAAAGCATCATCTTTATAGAATTAAGACGACCCCACCAAGATAAAAAGAGTGGGTGCCAACGAGTAATAGCTGTTTCCATCTTCTTAGAAATATAAGCAAAATTCAGCTTGAGAGTGTCCGATAGACAGGGAGCGAACAAAACACCTAGATATTTAATTTTGGATGACTGCCAAGAGAAACCAGATTGAGTGAAATGATGTTGTTGACAAAGGGGATTCAAAGGAAGGACCTCACATTTATCTACATTTAGGCGATAACCAGCTGAAAAAGAGGAGACTTGCTGCAGAAAGGGAGACAAAGATGAAGGAGGATCTGAGCAGTAAAAGAGGATATCATCCGCATAGACCGAAAGTTTAACTTGATTGGGACCGAAACGAAACCCAGATATTTTATCATCTTGACGAATCTTAGTAAGAAAGGATTCTAGAGCCAAAACAGATAATAAAGGGGAAAGAGGACAACCTTGACGTACACCTCTATGTAAGGAGAAATATTCTGAAGTCATCCCATTAACAAAAATAGAAGCTTGGGGATCAGAGTAAAGTAAAGAGATAATTGAAATAAATTTAGAAGGAATGCCAAACCAACGGAGAGCCTGAAACATAAAATCCCAACCAATCCTGTCGAAAGCTTTTTCCGCATCTAAGGAGATAGCTGCGAAGGGGATGTCTAACCGCGTGGCTCTGCTGAGAATATTAAGAAAAACTCGCGAGTTGTCTGAGGAAAGACGGCCTTTAACAAACCCGGATTTTTCGGGGCCAATCAAATCAGGTAAGAGGGGATCCAATCGTAGAGCGAGAATTTTAGCTAGAATCTTATAATCCGTATTGACCAAAGAGATCGGGCGGTAATTCTTGCAGAGAGAGTGGTCTTTATCCTCTTTGGGAATTAAGCAAATTAAAGCCTGTTGAAAGGAACCACGGGAAGACCCCGCTGTGAGAAAGGATTGGAATAAAAGTTGAAGTTTAGGAAGAAGGAGGGAGGCAAAATGATTATAGAATTCGATGGGGAAGCCGTCTGGACCAGGAGCTTTGCCATGCCTTAGCTTAGAAACAGCAAAAGAAATCTCAGAAAGTGATATATCAAGATCCATAGAATCTAAATTAACATGGGATGTTGGAGGAGAGGGAAGGGATCGGAAATAAGAAAAAAGCACCGAAGGTGTGGGAACCTTTCAGGGGTATAGAGATTATCATAGAAATTGACAAATTCAGAGAGAATGTCTTTGTCTTTAAAGCAGGTTTCACCAGAGGAGGTCCGTATAGATTCAATCTTCGTGCGTTCTCGTCTTATTTTTAAGTAGTTAGCAAGGAGTTTACCGATCTTATTCTTGCCACCATAGTATCAGGAATTGCATTTTAATAAAAGATTAGAGGCTGCTTCAGTTGTGAATTTATTAAAGGAGATTTTCGCCTCAATAAGTTTAGTAAGAGAGGTGTCCGAATTAGAGGAGTAATAGTCATGTTCTAAATGTTTGATCTCAGCTAGAATTTGAGCTGATTTGGCCTCCCTAAGCTTTTTCCGTTGAGCCACAAAGTTGATAATAAAACCTCTAGAGTCTGCTTTGAATGAGTCCCAAACCATAACAAAAGAGGAATCAGGAGTGTGATTGATAAGGAAGAATTCAGTGGCAAATGAGGAAAAATCAGAGCACAAAGTGGGATCTTGAAGCAGAGTGTTGTTGAACCTCCATCTGCCTGAGGGAGGAGAAAACGGAAGGAGATCCAAGTCCACAAAGACAGGAGCATGGTCAGAGAGTAGAATGGAACGTATTTCGGAACGAATGGCATGCTGGGATAGGGATTTGCTAGGGAAAATATGATCAATACGAGATTGGGATTGGTGGGGAGGAGAGAAAAAACTATACTCCCGAAGGTCTTGGTTGCATAATCTCCAGATATCTACCAGAGCATTATTCTGGGAGGTTTTGACAAATTGGGAGTGCATCCTGGAGGGTACAAATCTAACTTTAGAATGACGGTCGAGAAAGGGGTCCATAATTTGATTACAGTCACCGCCAAACAAAATGTAATCCCCAGAGAGGGAAGCTAGTTTATCAGAGATAGAGGGCAAGAAAGATCTATCAACTCCAGTAGGGGCGTATACATTAAATAGAACAAGGGGGATGTTATCAACCAGCAAATGAACAATGACCCAACGGCCGTTAACATCACATTCATGAGAAACGGAAGCAATATTTAACTTTTTATGCATCAAAATCACAACACCATTCTTCTTATCAACAGTAGGGGAGCAGAAAACATGACCCACCCAACAACGTTTAAGCTTTAAAGCCTCCGCCTCCGAAAGATGAAATTCCTGAAGGAGGGCTACATCCGTATTAAGCCTAGCTAGGTGCGATAATACCCTTTGCCTTTTAACCCCTACGACACTGATGACGAGCTGGGCTCGTCATGAGGTAGCCTCCTCGCACGCTCATGACGAGCCCAGCTCGTCATGTAAAGTGCGAATCCCTAAAACCCAGCGTACGGGCGGAAATCCTACCGCACGCATGCGGTTAATGGGATTATTTAATCCTTTAATATTCCAAGTTGTAACCCGGAATGAAACGGGACACAAAAGCAATAAACAATAACATGCTCATAAAATGGAAAAAGCAAGAATATATTGGTAAAGTGGAATAAAGGAGAAATGGCGGGGATGTTAGAAAGATATAAAGAGAAGAAGATGGAGAAGAAAAGAAGAAGGAGAGAAGAGTAAGGAGGGTAGATGATATCGTAAAGATAGTACAAAAGGAAGGGAACGAGAAGGAGATGCTGAAGGAAACGAGTAAGAATGAGCAGAGAAAAAAGAGAACAGGGAGAAAAGGGAAGAAAAAAGAAATAAAAGAAAACAAGAAGACAGTACAAGTCCAAAACGGATGACTGAGAGACATACTTACTAAAACGGAAGACGCATACGCGAACGGGGGTGGAACCGTCGGAAGATGACGGCGACGACACCAAGAGCGGACGTCAGACCTCAAACATCACAGTTCCAAAGGGCAGTGTATAGTAACAAGGTATACATTGGGAATGAATATGAGAGGGAAGCATCTGTAAAAATAGGAGAGACAGAGGATAACGTATGGGCTGAGTAGAGAACATAAACAGCAACGGGCAATAACACAGAGGTAAAATACAGAAGGGAAAAATGACAATAGCAAAAAGAACTACAGATAAAGAACAACATCAGCAAAATTTACAAGATCTTCAAGAACAATCAGCCAGGACCGGAGACATCCATAACATCAGGAGCGTGCTGTCGACGGAACGCTTGAAGGACGGCAGGATCTTCATAGGTAGTAGTCTTATCCTTGTACGTAACTTTGAAAAGACAGGGATGAAGAAGTCCATATCGAGCATTGAGGGCTCTAAGTTGCGGGCGCAAGTCCAAGAATCTCTTCCTTCTGTCAGCAGTGGCCTTGGAGACATCTTGAGACAAATAGATGCGATGACCTTGCCATAGAATTTGTTTTTTGAGTTTAGCAGCTGAAAGAACCTGCAGAAGATCCGTATACTGAAGGAATAGCATGATGACTCCTCTAGGTTTAGCAGAGACCTTGGGACCAAGGCGATGGGCTCTTTGAATGTTGATAGATGCTAAGGCTGGGGCATCCAAGATCTTTGAGAGAAAGTATTGGAAGAAGGTAGTAGGGTTGGACCCTTCCGTAAATTCAGGAAGACCGTATAAGCGGAGGTTGTTTCTACGGTTCCTATTTTCCAAATCCTCTGTTTGCTTTTTAAGTAGAAGAACCTCAGCCACCAAAGAAGGGATTCGAGAGCAGGAGGATTGAAGAGAATCCATTGACTGTTCCAGGAGGAGAACAGGACCGTCTAGGGAAGTCCATTTATCTTGCATGGCCTGCATATTTTTAGTATGAAGGGTTTAAGAGCACATAAATCTTCTAAGATAATGTCCATGGATGAGGGAGAATCAGAGCATTCATGTGACGGAGGGTCTTTTTTAAGACGTTTGGAGGTTGAAGTGGAGACTGCTTTACCACCATTCAGAGACTTAGGGATAGCGCCATATGAGACCTCAGACCTGGACATAGTGGCTTCTTCCAGGTCCTGAGATGGAGTATCCGAATCTGAGCCAATAGGTATTTTGTTGACCGTGGAAACCTTCAAAACGCGGAGCCTACCCATGTAACAATTCAGAGAGCAACAGCTCACAGAAGGGCAACTGAGCTAAATGACGTAGTGGACAGCTAAGCAATAAAAATAGAAAAACATGGGAGAAGCTAAGGCGTAGATTGAAAAAAATGAGTGAGAAGGCATTAGGTCTCCAACAACATGGAGAGATAGATCAGAACATACCGCAAAAATAAGGAGTACCAGATGGGTGACTGAATACAGGAGCATAGCCAACATCAAGGAAAACGTGGCATAGAAAGGAAGGCTGAAAACCAGAGTCAATCATGCGTCAAGTCCAGAAAAATGAGCAAGCATGTTAGCAACAGGCTGCAGGTAAATGCAGACAGACAGGCGAAATGCAGATGCTAAAAAAAAAAAAAAAAAACCCCCACTGAAAACAGACCAAAAAGTGCATAGAAAGGCATGACCGCACTGTAACTCCACCTTCCACAATAAGCGCTTCACCAATGCATCCAAAGTCACGAAAATCGCTGACAGACAATAGTAGAAGGCATTGTAGTCAGCAGTGAGGAGAGTCATTTACAAAATGGCGGCTGACCAAGAGAATCCGATTCCCGGCATTAAGAGAGCAAAAATAGGCATTTGAAGTATTGCCCGCTACATGGTGAACTCACCGCATTATGAGACAAGGTGATTCCTTTGGGCAGCAGGATGTAGGATATAATTCCAGAGGAAGGACACGCCTCATAAGAGAAAATGCGCAGCGCGCACTGAAAGCACAAAATGGTGGCCGGGGACCGAATGTCCGGCCGGAACGAACAAGTCCGCCAAACAGGCTGCAAAGTTGAAGTTGGTGAGGGCGTTGGGCTCCCCTCACATTCCGATTGTCAGTGATGTGGGTGGCAGAGCTCAACTATCCAGAACACCGCCGAAAATCGCGGTGAAACTGAGGTCGGCAACGGAGCTCCCGAGTCACGCCGCCATCTTCGTTGGCGCGTTAGCCACGCCCCCCATTTCAACTTATACCTAACCCTGATTGTCAACCCTCTTGAGGGTCTGCCTTTACGGTCACCTACAGCTGGTTTATAGAAATTTACATAACCTGAATTGTAAACAGGAGCAAGTTCCCAGGTCTCTTGAAACACTAAGATGCCTTGTTTATATATAAAATCTGACCAATCCAATGAAGAAATCTTAGAAAACAACCCCGCTATATTCCAGGAAGCTATAGTCATTAAGGATTGTGAATTGGTTGCCAATGGGCTTACATGTACTAGTCCCCATAGCTTTACCCGTTTCACAACTCACTTGTGCTAAGACCGGGATGTCTGTTTGTCTGGGATGGTCAATAAAGGATACCATAGTAGACCTGGGCTGTTTTACTACAAAGTCTGTACCATCACTGCCAGTGCTCGAAAAACATCCAACGCAATTACTTTCGGCCTCTGAAATTTGGGTGGCTACTAGTAATCTTGATGGGGAGCATGGCTCTGTTGAATGTCAATCTATATTTTGAAGAGACGACTCCCCAATACAACTTGACTCTGGAATGATGGAATATGAGATAGGAACAGAATCAGGGGGGTTGAGTTTCAGCCTGATTTTTGTATGTACCATGTGTGATGTTCTTAAATCAAAGGCCCCCAGATTATCAACCAACAATGGAACGACAAGGGTAAGGCATACATAGTCAGAAGTGTTGTTTTTAGATGGATATTGTACAGCAGAGCATATATCCTCCCTGATTATGGATCTGCACTTACGCACATGTCTCAACCACTGGGTGCATTTGTTAATCAACTATTGGCCTTCCTCCTTTATTAAACTAGGTAAGATTTTAGGAACATTTGTACCAAAAATTTGAGATTTGGAAGGACGGAACAAAGGTTTGTCATAGTGGCTTGCTCTAACAGATTGGGTTGCCCTGGGCTGGTCAATAGGGCGTAGGGAGGTATGAATGTTTTTTCTAGTAGCTGCGTTAAACACGCTATAAGATCTATTAACTGTTTTTTTGTTAATGTCAGAATGCTGCTTGTTGTTAGGGCTGAAAGACAGATGTTTGGTGGAATTTGCTAGTTGCCCATTGGCTCTGGTCTCTGCAGTTAAACTGCGTGTATTCCCTTTGATGTTGTTATTTATTCTATGCGCATGGGTCTGAATCTGGGCTACAGTAGCAGGGGGTCTACGCTAGTGCCTATTTTTTATGTTGTAGAAAGTGTATCAATAATGCCCTTAAGATGGTTAACTTCCTCCATAAGTTGTTTGGTCTGGGCTTTTAGATCCATTATCTGGACTCTGAACAGATCTGTACATAAACAAAAATCCCCACTAGTTAAAATATCACGGCTGGCACATGCACTTTCACACCCCTTGGAGCCCTGCTGATCATTGTATTCCTCAATAATTTCCATTAAAGGTAAGAATCTGTTTGTACATTTTAAGGCAGGTTCAATGGCAGATGTTATGGAAGGGCAAGGATTTAACAAGGAGGAGTTAGCACTCTCTTCTAATGGGGAACGTTCGGGATTGACAACTTGTTGGCCCTTCAATAACAATCTTTTAAACATGTCAGAAATTACTGAGATGTTTTTGGTGGGGTGGATAATCAGGGGAGGGGGGTACACTGGCCTCGTCAGAGGAACTGCTCAGATCAGTTGGAGTAAGTAAAATCTTTTCACAGTCTCCTACGGGGTTTACATTATGGTCTATAACTATATTAGTTTTACACAATGATTTTTTGGATGATTTTTATGTTTTTTTCCTGTCTTCAAAATTCCCCCCTCCCCACAATCCAATGCTTTCCTTTTCCCCATCGGATAAAGTCAAATTTGATTAAACTTAGACAACAGTGTATAAAAATAAATCAGGACCTGTATACAGATAGCTTAGAGCAAGTGAACCACTTGGGACAAAGAGTGTGTCTCGTTGCAGAGTTAGCGCTGCTAAAGACTTTTGCATCAGCCAGATATAATACCATTGACGAAATCATAAAACAACAACAGTGGGTCAAGTCAATGGCGATGTAAGTACCTTCAGGTTTTAGAGTCTGGAACAACGAAGGAAGCAGGTGTCAGTGGGGTGGCCTTGCCCTGTCTCTGTCTGGCGCGGCCCGGGCACGCATGCACTCGTCCCACGCTGCGGAAACGTACGGCACGTTTTGAAGCACCTCTGGGCGCTGAGAGATGACACAGCGACCGGGCAAGGCAGGCTGGGCGATGTAGTCCCCCTGGACCTTCTCGGCAAAGCAGAGTAGCAGGCACAAGTGTCAGGATCAGCAGTAATTGTGGGACCCGTGCTGCCGGAGCCCGCGGCCCATTTTAACCCCCTGGCTGCAGCCGGAATTCTGCGCCTGTGCGGCACATTCCGATCGCGGGCGTGGTCATGACGGCTCCCGGCCATCATCAGCACACTCCCACCGTAACTGATGACGACCAGAAGCCGTCATCGTCATAAGCCAAAGTTAACAGCAAGCAAACTATCAATAACCAGAATCATGAAACGCGTATAACTACGCAAAAGATATATAATGCCAACCATTTAGAATTCTAAATGAAAGGTAAGAACAAGGAACATACTGAAAAATGAACTTATAGAGAGATCAGACTTGAAATGATACTTTCTAAAGGACGGGAAAAATAAGGGACATACTAGAAGTCGCAGTCTAAACGTTGTCAAGGGTTTGGGTAAAGAGAGGGAATACAAATGATAATGATGAAATCTCACTACCTTTGTTTTTTTATTGTTGAGTTACAGGCCTTGTAGGTCGAAATAATCGGTTAATTTGTTTATAACCCTTTGCAGGCCTATCGGGGTTTGGCTTACTACCACAATGTCATCTGCATATTGAAGAAACTGAATGGATTCGTTTGCCAGTTTTGGGGGATGTCCGTTTACATGTTGCAGGTAGCTGTTTAAATCTGCTAGGTATAAGTTGAATAAACTTGGAGAGAGCACGCAGCCCTGTTTCAGGCCATTTCTTATGTTTGTTTGTGATGATATCCTTCTCCCATCTCCAAGCTTTACTTTGGCCCATGTTTCGCTATATAAAGCTATTATAATGTTTATTAGTTTCTGCGGGAGACCCCATGATTCTAGTTTTTTCCACAAGCGGTCTCGTGGTACTCTATCGAAAGCGGATTTTAGATCGATATAGCATGCTAGTAATCCTGCCTTCTTTTTTTCTGCTCTTTCTATTAACAGCGCCAGTACTGAAAGGTTTGTGGTGCAACCCATGCCTTCCATAAAACCCGTTTGGAACTTCGGAATTATTTTGTTTTTATGTATCCATTCCTGAAGATGACGTAATATGCAAGATGCGAAAAATTTTGCCTCTACATCGATGAGGGCTATCAGCCTATAATTTCCGGGTTCCGTTCTGCTCCCATTTTTATAAATGGGGTGGAAGAGGTTACCGTACCAGGATCGTGGTATCTTGTTGTCACTAAACAGTTGGTTAAAAAGAGGTGTGAGATAATTTGCCCAGAAGTCAGGGTCTTGTTTAAATAGGGCAATTGGTAGTCCGTTGGGACCTGCGGCGCCTTCGGCTTTTAATTTTTTTATCAAAAAGGTTGTTTGTTTCACTGTTGTTACCAGGAGGAGATCTTTGGGTTCCCAACTGGTTGTTTCTTCTTCACGTTCGTCTTTTTTGTGTGTGGTTACAACACTTCCCAATTCTTTTCCTTTTGCAGTGTCTTTACTTAATTCTTTGCACGGAGGTTGGTCAGTATGGGTATTGTACAGGCTATCAATGTGTTGTAGCCATGTAGTTTCACTTATTCCTATGTTCTGCTGCGCTCCTGCTCCTTTTGATAATTTATTGATTATGCTCCAGAATTCACTGCTGTTTGGTAGTTTACTTGTCCATAGCAGATCTTCCCATATTTTTTCTGTATGTAGCCTTTTTACCTTTCTACATTCTTCTTTATATTCTTTTTTCATTTTCTGTATCTCTCTATTATCTGTTTCCTTTCCCAATCTGTTTGTTGCAGCCTTTAGTCTTAATTTTTTAGCAATTTTCCTTTTTTATCTCTTAGCTTTGTGGTGTACCATGGCTCTTTGTTGGAATCATATGCACGTTTCACTACTAACTTTGCAGAAAATTTTTCTAGCACAAGTGTGTGTAAGTTCTCCCAATTTTTTGCCAATGAATGGGGTTCCAGGGCCGCTGTGTTCTCTACGTGCATATACACTGTTTCCATTATCTCATTTATTATGGTACCTCTCCATTTGAGTTTCCTTAGATTATATACTTCCGGGGTTATAGCTAGTGATGCAATACTCGCTTTTTGTTGGATGTTGAAGTTTAGTATAGTTTCTTGGGGGAAATGGTCGCTTTCTGGTCGTGTTACAATGCCGAAGTGATCGACCAGCTGTATGAGGTCTTGCTAATTAATGTGAAATCTATTGTAGAGTTTTTATTTCCACATGAAAAGGTGGTTCTTGCAGGTTGATCTCCCTTCGTATTTCCATGTATAGTCACTAGTCCCATGGATTCCAGGTCCTTCCATATTATTTGGATTTTACTTTTGTTTCCCTTGGCTCTAGTCAGATTACTATTAAAATCACCCGTGATGAGCATCCCGTGAAATTGGTGTGTTATTTGTAATGTTATTTATTAAGTTTGTTAACTCTAACAGTTTTTTGATTTTTGAAGACTTCTCGGGGTGGATGTATACGTTTAAAACCAGCAACTTGCACCCAACTCCAGTTATAGGTTGTTTATTTTCTAGTTTTGTGATTTGTATCTAATTTACTCCTGGATCCATTATCTCTGTCTTCCAGTTGAATTCATTTGTTATATATGTAGATAGTCCCCCCCTTGGGTGTCCGTACTTTGCGATCTTTTCTGCCATTACGTGATGTTCTTCGTATCCAGCAATGTGTCCGGGGGGTAACATTCCATGTTTCCTGCAGGAGAATAATGTCAAATTTACTCAAGAAGGAAATAGTCTCTTGATCTTGTTCCATTTCTTTAAAATCATGGACGTTCCAAGAGCAAATTCTTATTCTTCTCTCACTTTTCTTTCATTCCACGATGTTTTGCACTTGATCTTTGCGGTCTGAATTGCTTCCATCAGGATCGTGAAAATTCAATACATGTGGTATCCAAGACCAATCCTGGTCTCCCTCTGGCTGATAGTTTAATTGTCCGGCTCTGGTAATGTTAAACGTGGGTTCCCTACTTGTTTGTTGGTTGATTGTCTTATTTCTTGCTCCTATTAAAATGGAGGATGTTTTTCCTTTTATGTTTGTAAATTGGGGTGCCACACTGTTTAATAGTGGGTATGGATACTTTATAGGCGTAGGATATACGAATATTATTCCCCATGCTGCAAAAACTGCTCTTGTGGAGAAGATAAGCTCCGTTATCTCTTTTGATGCTCATGTTGTGCTACTCATTTCCCAATCTGTCTCTATTCATTTGAACACATTCTACTGCTGTGAGGTCTTTAGATGTTATTCCCCTTAATTTGGGAATCTCTCTAAGTAGCCTCAGTATGTTCCCCCGATTCAACGTGTCCATTTTTCCTTTTGTCGGGTATTCTGGCCTAAATAGTAATTTACAACGTGTCTCTATTGAAGCCGTTTGGTATTTCTGACTCTGGCTAAATTCGCTTTTTTCCTCTGTTTGATCCCGGGGGTTATATTGTCTTGGGCGTTCAACAGTGGATACTTCTGATGGACTAAACCCTAATAAAGTCGCCACTTCTTTGTGATGCCATGTTCCTGACTCGACTGATCTCTGACTCGTGATTGGCCTCTCAAAATCCCTTTGTGTGTTTCCAAGAGGTGCATTACATACCCTTCCTATATTTCCTACCGTGATTATTAATTGGGTGTTCATACGTATGGATTGTTCTGCTTGGCCTTGACACTAATTTCTTTTTTAATTTGATTTGCTTGTTTTTCATCCATGCCCCCTGTTATCAATTGTATACGATCTTGCGCCTTTAATTCGCATTGTACCTTTTGTATTTGGACATTTTCCTGTGTGTTTTGTTGTTTATGGGCTGATCCTCTTTGAATATTTACTTGGTCGTCCACTGTGATTGTTGTTTTATTTGTTGATTTTATTCCTGCGTTCTCTTCATTTTTTAATTTCCCTTGGGTATTTAGTATTGTCGTCTTATGCCTCGAATTTTTCGGTGGCCCCGTATTTCCTTCTATGTTTGTCTCTTGGTTATTTGATTCTATTGTGTCCATTTCTTCTATCTGATCAATTTTACTCTTATTCCTCTTTTGTGCAAATATGGCGGAATTTCGTCTTTCGTGTTTGGCTTTGATGGCATTCTTCCTTGCTTTCCGTGCTCGTTTTCGTTGTCTTTTGGTTTGAGTTTCTATTGTGCCTGATGATGAGCATGCTTTACTTTCGCCTTGTCCTTTTTCGTTTGTTTCACTTGCTTCAGCTAAGTTTGTGGCATTTTCCCTCTCGATGATTGGACTTATTTTATTTTGTTTTTCGATCTTTAAAACTTCGCCCTTATTTTCTTGGTAGGAGATTTCTCCGGATGTCCTTGTTGTACGTATCACACATAGGATTTCTGATAATATTTCTGGTAAAGAGGCCAGTTTATCTATTATCTTCCCGCAGTCGCAATTTTGTTCCATTGATTTAATTTTTGATTGGTTTTCCTTATTTATTTCTTTTGAGATGTGGGCTGAAATTGTGTCCAATTTAGTGTTAATTCACACTATATGTGTTGCGATTAAATTCATTAAATCCACCTGAACGTCTAGTTTGTCAGATTGGAAGTTTAGGATGTCGATTGCTTGCTGTAAACTTCTTAGTAATGATTCACTCCAGGGGGCAGGCTGTATGTTTATTGGTTGCACCGGGCCCCTGTCATAGAATCAAAAACGCTGGCGGAGGAAATAGTTCTTGGTAAGTGTTTTTTTGTGTTTCCTTGTGGGTGGCCACTTTTCTCGTTTTTATCGTCCTTCCATCGGGTATGGCTAGAGGTAAGTTTTATGGGGGTTAAGGTAGCTTCCCGTTTTTCTCCCTTTTTTCTTTTTTCCGTAGTCTCTATATCTATATTTTCCCCTTGCCTGATTACCCCCAACTTTTGTGTGTTTACTTCTAGCATCTTCAGGAGTTCGTCTTCCTCAAAAATTGAGAACGATCTTGTCCAGTCTATCTTTTGTATATTTCCATGGGGTTTTGTTTGACACCCGATTTGACTTTGATCGTTTTTTAACGCTAGACTGTTTCCATTTTCTTTTTTGTTTGCCTTGTCCGGTGTGGACATGAGTTGGCAGATGGGTGCATGGATCTGTGCTGTGGTTTTTAACAACCAATTTTTGATTGTTGATTTTTCTTGGGTCAGTGTGCCTGTACTGCCTTCTAATTCATTTATTTTTTTGTATTGTGATTGTGGTCGTAGTTGCAGGTCTTATTTTTCTCTAAATGGATCCCGCAGTACCTGGTCTTTTTCTTCCCGTTTGTTCGGTGTGATTACATTTATTGGTTTTATAGGGCTTTGTAAGCTTTTTGCTTCTTCCGTTGTTGTATAGTTTGCCGCCCTTTGTTCTTTTAGGAAATGAAATTTGTGCCTTAAGTTGTTCTCCCCAAACTTAAATGGTTCTGGCGTAGGGACTGGAATCAGGCTCTTTTGATCCTTACCGGCAATCTCCTTTGTTTTGTTTTTGTTTACTTGCTTGATTTGATCTTTTGTAGCCGCTCTTCTCTTGTTTTTATGTATAGGTACTTGTCGAATTTTTCCGGTTATTCAATTTGGTTGCCTTCTAGTACGCTGACTTGGGCTACCAATTTCTCAGGTATTACGGATATTCCAAAGATGTTCAAAAACCTCCTGTGGGTGTGACTGATATTACAAACTCACTCTGGCGTTCTGGCGGTCTGGCTTAAAATACCAATTTTCTCAAATATCTCTCAGTATTTTAGACTAATTCAAATGCATCCTGTTGGTGTATACTTATTTAAGCGGAGGATTGTAGTCCAAAACAGTAATGCTACCGGGGTACTAGCCCGTCAACGCCTCCATTTACTCCAGTATAGCACCTGTATAGTAAAGGCGATGGGCCCCCCTGGCTTCTCACCGCCTCTCACCGCCCGGCTCCCCCTAAATTACTCTGCAAAATCCTTAACGTAGATGTTGTACATAATAATAAAATATTTGTCGTGGCTTTGCAGCCTGTTGCTTAGGTTACTCACGTCTTTTACCACTGCCGCTGCCAATTGCCAAAAGCCGATTGCCACTGCTGCTGCTGCAGTCTCTGGTCTCTGGTGTTTGTTTCTGTGTTTGTGTCTGTGTGACCCCCGTCTTATGTCCCCCATCTCTGCCGGCTGCCGACTGCTGCTGCCCTGGTGTTACCTCTCCACGTCTCGCCGGTGCGCTGCAAGAGTAAGACAGGCCTCAGGTTTAAGCAGCTCCCAGCTCCTGTGGGCTGCCTCGCCTGACTCCTGCCACCTGAGATTTGGCAGCGCACTCTCTCCGCGGTGTCACTTTCGCTTCCGTGCCGGGGCTCCTTTAAACCCGCAGGCCCTTCTGCCCCACAGAGAGCGGCAGGCTCCAGAAACTAGGTCCGGAGCACACACTGGACAAGAGTGAGCGAGAACCGGGGCAGGGGTGGGCAAACACACAGCTGTTCACGGGGATGAATGTAGGCAGCGCCTCTCGGCTCTGCTCGCTCGTCCGCTCACACCGCACCACCCCTTCACAACCTCGTTCAATTTCAGGTATGTAGCTGCAGTGGGCAGTATGGCGGGTTCCGGGTTCCGGGCTCCTCTGTAGTGGCTCCGCCGCAGCTCCTCCGGGCACCACCGGGCTCCGCCGCAGCTTCCAAACTCCGGGCTCCGGGCTCCAGGCTCCTGCTCTCGACAGCAGCTCCGCTCGACTCCACGCCTCGCCCTCGCACTCGCACTATCGCTTCGCCTTCGCCTCCAAAGACGGTCACAACTGTTCTACTATGGAGAGTCAGTGCTAGTCAGCAGCAGTGCAAGCTTCCTGCATGTGAGAACACAAAGCAGCCATCATAGCTCTAGTGCGCAAGTGCGAACAGTTTAGCACCAAGACAACGAATACATCACGTCACATGGGTATGACCGACGCATGCGCAGTCTAATTTCCCGCGTAGCAGCGGCCATTTTAGATTGCAAGCGTATTAGTTATGTTATGTTATGTTAATGGGTGTCTTATATAGCGCTCGGCTACTCCAAGGAGTGTCCCGGCGCTTTAGTATTAGTAAACACATAAGCAAGCTTCTCTTGGACACCCGGAATGTACGGGAAAATGCAAAATTAGTACGACAACATGTTGGTTATGTATTAATACTGTTATTCGAGGTTCATGAATACAAGCAAGTCGCTTCACCTGCGAATCCTTGCTCCTTCAATCCCCTCTTTGATGATATTTTATATCATCACAGTTAATGGAACCAGATGCCAACTTCTCACATTCCACTCATTTCAATCTCTTCAAACTTTCTATTTTGCTTTTTCTCAGGATGAGAATTTTTCATCTTTTTATAAATCTGGTTATTCAATTCTTCTAATTCGAGCTCTTCAATATTCCTTTTTACTCCTCGCCTATTCACAGAATATTTCTTTTTGTGTTTCCTACATTTGCAGCAAATTATTATTCCGAATACTAATAAACTTTCTCCCGCTGTTGGCATCAGTATTTTGCTCACAAGACTTTTACCTAAATTAGAAAACCAACTACCTATGGCGGAGAGACCATCAGTAAGTCTCTTCCATGCACTGTCAAGCTCCAGTGGTTTAAGCTCTTTTTCCAAATTTGTAATTATTCTCACATACCCTTTAATTTCAATACTTTTGTCTGGTATGTAAGTGCAACAATGTTGCGCTTTCAACATTCTGCAGACTCCGCCCTCTTTTGCCAATAATGTGTCAAGAGCAAGTCGATTTTGTAAAACCATTGATCTGATCGCAACCAATTCGGTATTGACCATCAGGAAACCTCCAGCAGTGTCAGTTGATAACCGGTCCACTACTGTTGACAATTTGCAGATCCTGTGTGTATTCAGAGCCACTCCCACTGTAGGTATCAATGCACTAAAAATATCACCTACTATTTCACCAACACTTTCTCTTTTAATACGTACTAATTCATTGGTCCTTTCATTGCTTCCAGTGATTTTACTTACATGGTATATCTTTGGGAAGACAATACCAAAGTAACAGCTCCCGTAACAACGATCGGGCAATTTGAAATAAGCCTTGTTTCCACATATAAAATAAATTCCAGGAAACACAGGCTCTGACCCATCTTTTAAACCCCAACCCCCAATTACTTTGTAATTATGTTCGCATTCACTGGAACCAATGAATATATTGTTATAATAACTGGTTCTTTCTCTTTGAAGACAAAGTTTCCCCATCTTTTCAAAATTCAGCAACATAGCAGCATTAGCTCCACCATTTGAGGTGCTCCCTATGCTTTCAACCCATTTAGGAGTTTTCTGATTCTTGTCCTTTGCTTTCTTTTGGAAACTTTCTCTTCTTTTCTCTACCATATTCAGAAACATTTTCTCTTTTTCGTGTAATAAACATGTCAGTTATCTTTGTGTGCGTCATCTATATTTATTTTACCTACAGTTAGAAAATATTCACTCATGTATTTTGCTACATCTCTAGTTGTATGTACAGGGTTTAGGTTTCTTCGTACAGGAAGTTCATAAAATATCACATCTAGATTAGAATAGTAATACTGTAATGGTCCTCTTTTGCAAAATAAGCTTGTTAAAACACTACAAGAAATTCCATAGGTTAGTGGCAGATGGTGGTATGTCACACCCTCAGCTACCGAGGTAGGCAGCTTCATACAGACATAGCAGTCTTCTAATTCCATCGCTTCTACATAATGTTAACAGGTTTGCAAAAACATTTAAATGAGTTCTGTTCTTGATTTTATTATAATGTAGTCCTTCCTCATCAGGTGCTTCCAAGTCTACTTTTGTTTGTCTAAGGCTAAGTGCTCTCTCTAGTGTATCTGCTCTTTGCTCTTCAGTGTCTTTTGGCAATTGATTGGTAGGGTACAGGTTTGTCTCTTTACTCATCATGTAAGGAATAGCTATTGTTAGTCCTATCCAAAGTATAAGTACTATTGCTATACTACATAAACATACTTTGCAGCATGTTTTTAAACAACCTCACCTCGGTCTTCCATTCACAGAAGAATCAGCCATTTTGACTCAAAAGGAGATTTAACCCCTCTTTGTAACTCTGCACAGCCTTTTTACCCTGTATAGATCTCAGGTCAGTTTCACTTCTTCGTCAGTCTGGTCAGTAATTAATTCTTCATCACTTCCGTCACTTATTTCCAGGTTTTCAAAATCTTCCAACACAAGATAAGTCCATTCAGGGCTTTGATATTTATTATTCAGTCTCTTTATTCGGGAACTTCTTCTTCTGCCTTGTATCACAGGTGGGTCAGCTTGACTTGAGACTTCATTCACCTGCTCAGGCTCTTCAGGGATTGTTTTTAGCCGTAGTCTCTTTTAACAAATTTAGGCACCTTGTCTCCTTTTCTGAGTCTTTTAACTGGCACTGTGTCTTGGCCTTCTTTAAATGCTCTTTTATTTTCATTCAGTTGTGGCACATTTATTTCAAGATCGTCTTCTGTTTTTCTCCCTAACTGACTAGGTCCAGGTCTTATTTCAGTTTCTTCTGCCTGGTCTCTACACTGGCCTTGTTCAGGTATATGCTGATTTTGGCTTGGGTTTGTTTCATTTTCTTCTTCCTGAACCCAATTGTCTATTCCAATCTGGTCCTGATCAAGCTCTTAGAACTTTTGATTTTCTTCTGCTTGAACTTCTGCCCTAATTTCTATCTGTCCCTCTTTAGGCTCAGGAGATCTTGGAGGAGTGTTGATTTTCCTGCTCTTTCCCTATCTGATCCTCCTCTGTATCAGATCTGAGTATCTCCTTCTACACCTGTCTCATCCTCACTTTCCCACTGTCTATCTAAACAGGTTTGTCTTCTTGTTCTCACAGGGTCTACAGTCAGGTCGATTACTGGGACCCAATCATCTTGACTGGAGCTCGGTTGTTCCTCCTCAACTATTTCTGAATCAAGTTCTCGAGACCCTTCAGCTGCACAACCTTCAGCCTCACTTTCTTCAGGTTCAGTTACTTCCTTCATATGACTGTCATGGATCCAATGTGGCACTCCTGCACATTTCACAGCTGTGGTGGTAACCAGGATTACTTGTCGTGGTTTTCCCCACCTTGGTGCAAGGCAGGTTTTCCGAGTATGTTTCTTTATTACAACCCAATCACCAGGGTTCAGGTCATGTACTGGAGTTGCTGGCCTGGCGACAGCATCTTCTCCAACCTGGTGAGAGATAGAAAGCACTTGGTCAGCCAGTTCTTTGCAGTATTCTAGCACCAAAACATCAGAAATGCTTATCAGTTTGTATCCAGGCACCCATGCTTGCCGCATTGCTCTTCCCATCAGTATCTCATGGGGACTGAAGCCGGTGTTCCAGTCTGGAATACTTCTAAGTCCCATCAGAACAAGAGGCAAAGCATCTGCCCATTCCATTTGAGTTGATTCACACATTTTTCCCAATCTTGATTTGACTGTGCCATTCAATTGTTCAACTACTCCAGAGCCTCTGGGCGATATGCACAGTGCAGTTTTTGCGTAATCTTGAATGCTTCACAAATTTGATTTATTATTTCACTATGGAAATGTTTCCCTCTGTCTGACTCAATTGTGACTGGAAACCCGTACCGAAGTATAGGTTCCCTAAGTAACAATTTAGCTACTGTGATGCTATCATTCCTGCGTGTGGGGTAGGCTTCCACCCATTTTGAAAACAGGCAGACAATGACAAGTATGTACTTCATGCCTCGACAAGGGGGTAACTGAATGAAATCAAGTTGTAATCGTATAAAAGGGCCCTCTGTCTTTCCAATTTTCCCTGGCAACACTACCATTTTTTTCCTGGGTTAATTTGATGACATGTTATGCTATGTGATGCTATGTTTCTGAATTTCGAATTGAACAATCTCTTCCCAGATGTGTGTCTCCATGTATCAACTTAGCCATAGGAGCAAGCAGACAGTCTGGTAACACAGGCATACCCTCCTCTGACAACCAAATTTCCTTCGCTTTTGGCTCTGCTGAGTCCTGCAAGTCTCTCACTACTTCCCTTGTGTTTATTCCTTCTAACATCATAAGTTGGCAGCTGTTTCCGTTTACCCCAACCTGATTATTAATAGCCATTTTGTATTTTGCACAAAGTTGGGCTAACTGGTCAGCATATCAATTAGCTGCTGTCACTTTGTCATTGCCAGATTTGTGAGCAGCACACTTGACCACAGCCAACTCTTTTGGTAACTGGATTGCTTTCAGTAAATCTTGTACATAATTCCCATTTCTGATAGGAGTACCCGAAGAAGTCAGAAACTCCCTTTGCATCCATAGTTGGCCAAAGTCATGCACAACCCCATAACCATACTGGCTATCAGTATATATGGTTACTTTCTAGTTTTTCCAAAATTTACAGGCTTTTGCCAATGCAACCAATTCAGCTTCTTGTGCAGACTTGACTCCAGGTAAATAGGATGCTTCAACTGGACCTCCCAAAGTACACACCAAGTAAGCAGCGCTTAGGCCTCCTTCCTCATGTCTCATACAAGAGCCATCTACAAACAGCTCATATTCTGCATTAGCTAAAGGTTCTTCTTTTATGTCTGGGTGTGGTTTTGTACTATACTCGGTCAGATCAATACAGTCATGTTCAACTTCTCCCTTCACTTCTGCTGAAAGTGAATTTGGTAGTAGGGTAGCTGGATTCAAGATATTACATCTGGCAATGGTCACGTTTCCTGCACCTACAAGGATTCTCTCATACTTAGTCAGCCTACTAGGTGTGAGATACTGTGTTTTCGTTCTTGTCAGCAGAATTACAACTGCATGTGGAACATACACAGTTACAGGATGTCCCATAATGATGGATTCACTCTGCTCAAGACTCATGCAAGTTGCAGCTACTGCTTTCAGGCATCCAGGTAATGCAGCTGCCACTGGGTCCAAAGTGGAAGAAAAATATGCCACTGGACGTCTTGTTAAGCCATGAATTTGGGTCAAGACTGAAAGTGCACAATTGTCTTGTGTGTCACAAAACAGTGCAAATTCTTTTCAATAGTCAGGCATTCCTAATGCAGGAGCTGTACACAGACATTCTCGTAATTTTACAAAAGCAGTCATGCTTTCGTCGTCCCACTCCACTGGGTCCTTAGCTCCTTTCTTTGTCATCTTTATCAATGGCCTTGCTAGGACTGCAAATCCCACAATCCACTGCCTGCAATATCCTACAACTCCAAGAAACATTCTTATTTCTTTCTGGGTGTTGGGCAGCTCCATGTAATTATTTTAATTCTTTCTGTGGTAACTTTTCTGACACCCCTCTCTATCTGGTGCCCCAGATATTTTACTGAAGAGGTACAAAACTGTAATTTTTCTGGTGACACTTTATGTCCTTCTTCACCTAAAGGGTTCAATAATGCAATGGTGTCAACAACACAGTCTTTCCGGCTTTTAGGCACGACCAAGAGGTCGTCTATGTATTGCACCAGGACTGACTTTCCAGGCAATATCAAAGATTCAAGGTATTTTTTCAGAATTTGATTAAAAATCGAGGAACTCTCGGCGTATCCCTGGTGAACACGATTCCAGACGTAGACATGACTGTCGAATTCAAATGAGAAAATAAATTTGCTGTCTGGATGTACTGGAATCGAAAAGAATGCATGACATAGGTCAATGACGGTAAACCATCCAGCATTCCATGGTATTTGGTATAGAATCACTGCAGGATTTGGCACAACTGGACAGCAAGGAACAATAATTTTATTAACCTTGCGCAGGTCCTGTACAACCCTGTACTTACCACTTGGTTTCTTTATGCCAATTATGGGTCAGTTACAAGGACTGCTCAACACTTCCTGCAAAATGCCTGCTTCTAGCAGTCGTTTTATTTCGACAGCAACCCCTGCTTTCACTTCTGCACTCATTTTGTACTGTCGAGTATTTGGGTAAACTGCATCTTCTTTTATTGCTATTTTAATGGGGTCAACATTTGCCAATAATCCTACGTCTTTTCCAGTAAAATCCCATACCTCTGGTTGTACTGTCTGTTGGAGTTCTTCTGGTAAATCTTGTATTGTCAGCTTTTTAATTTCTGTCTCTGGTCTTGCTAACATTAATTAGTAAATTCTGTCTTCATCTGGGGTTTGGATTTCAACGCCATTTGGAGTGCAAAAGATGGTGCAATTCATTTTGCACAACAAATCTCTTCCTAACAAGTTCACAGGACTTGAATCACAGACAACAAATCTGTGCATTTCTTTAAAATTACCTATTCTAACTTCCATGGGTTCTGTAACTGGGGTACTAATCTGTTTATTAGAAACACCCACTACTTGGATTGCTTCTCCCGAGAGGGGTAGGTTCGGAACGTCCACTGTTCTCACAGTAGAACGGGTAGCACCAGTGTTCAACAGAAAGGTAACATCATTTCCTTCAACCTTTCCTTCAATGTATGGCCCTGACTGGTCCACCGGTAAGGAGGCGCCAATCACGCACTCCTCGTCCTCCCCCCTCACGCACCGTCAGTAAGGGTGGTCACAAAGAAATGTGTCGTTTAACAGAAATTGAGAAGTTGCTGCATTTCTATCCTCCCTTCCTTCCCGATTTGTGGTGTCTTCACCCTGCTGTGCTTTGCTCCTATAATTTGGTCTAGGTGCACGAGGCAACTGATTCTGTTTTACCTGCTGCTGGGTCTTCCGCGGCACCTCATTCTGTGTCTGTGGATTTAAATCATTAATTTGCACATTACCATTCTGCACAGCCTTACACTCGTCTCTCCAGTGTCCCATCTTTCCACACCCGTGGCAGAGAAACTTCTTTCTTGCCCCCTCTCTACTCATTTTTCCCCTCGGCTTTCCCCCACTCCCGGGGCCCTGATTCTGATTACTAGTCATTTTGCTTAGCTGCTGTTCTTGGTGCTCTGCTAATTTTACCTGTGCCCACATGACCTTTTCTTTCAACTCTTTTCGCTTATTTTCTAGTTTGTCTTCGCAGTACTTAGCATATTTAAGGACTTCATCAAATGGTTTAGCCTGCCAGCAGATTTTGTTATCTTTATTCCACTGTGAGATCTCAGACCTTAACCCTAACACGAATCGATAAATGAAATGGGTCATGTCTTTCATTTCGATGTTATCCAGGCCACTGTATGTCTTAAACACCTGTAGCAGACGTTCATAATATGAATGTACAGTCTCATCTCGGTTCTGAGTGGTTCTATCTATCCTAGTCCAGTCAGTCTCCTTTGCAGGCACCTTTCCTTTCAGGTACAGCATCACCTGATATTTTTTCATAACGTCCTCGGAAGGTGCCCCTGTCTTTGGGTCTCTAGGGTATTCCTCACTAGGCAAATCAACAGCAATTTTATATTCTGTCCACAAATCTACGGGAACCACAATGTCAAAAAATCCATACGGGTCTTTCAGAAGGCATTTTGAAACTTTCACAAATCTTTCAATTTGCCTGTACCATTCTACAGGTTTTTCGCGCAGTTTTGGGAAATTATTTGTAAAGGATACAATATCCTGTGGGAACCGTGGCACATGCATAGGACATAATTTCTCCACCTTTTCTGTTTCTCTTAAGACATATTCGGAAGTCATTTGTTTTGATCTAATCTCTTCTTTTTTCTTTGCCCACCTGGCTTTCCACTTTTCTAATTCTCCCCATTTTTGTAACAGGTTTAGTAGTTCTCTTATCAGTACCTTTTTTCCTGACACGTTCATGTTTTCTAAATCTTTGTCAGAGAATTCTGCTCTGTAGGGTTTTGCAACACTTTAGATTTTCCAATGTCAATCCCCATGCTAGCTGCGGTGTCCATTAATTTTTCATGGTACACTCTTGTATTCCGGGTAATACTCTTGCAAATGAATATTAATTCATCTTCACTAAGGGTGTTCAGTCTGTCCAATCCCACATTCCCAGCCATTAATTCCTCTAATTTAATTATTTATTTATATATATCTAATGGTTTTGGCTGGGGATTTCGTCTCTCTAGCTCTCTGGTCCATCGGTCTATTTCCTCAGGAGTCACTACCGTGGCACTTCTGGTACCAGAAGATGACTCTATACGGCCTTCTCTTGAATTTAAAGGAGTGTTCTTTCTCATTGAACTGCCTTCTGGTTCCCTTATTGGTAACATCAATAGATAGCAACCTCTAATGTAGAGGTAGCTGCCTACGTGCACAGCTAAGGGGGAACCTCAATAGGTTTTGTCTGTTTCACAGTCTCAATAAAGTGTTTGTGGAAAAAAGTTCTCAGAGGGACTTCATATTCAATGTTGTTTATTCACAACCATTAGTCATTATATCCTTTTCACTTCAATTGCTTTGTTGTGATACATCCCCGTGGGTATACATTTGCCAATGCATTTCGGGCGTTACTGTTGCCCTTCATCAGGGGATTTCACTCTAAACAATAAAGAAAGTATTTCATTTGTATGTAGCTACCAATTGTATAGTCTCACGTAAAACATTTAATGTGGTTTCATGCCATGCCTTGTTATAAATGGTGACAGAAGTATGCTTGAACATTCTGTGCTCGTGGCCTGTGCCTCGGGTCTAATCCTTATCTGTGCTGGGGGCTGGTGTACGCTGGGTTGCCAAAGGTGCTCTGTGAACGGTGGGTTTCAACTGAGACGACTAACAGTGCAAGTCTGTGCAATTAATCTTAACTAAGCTTGAAGTGACTGCTAAACTCGTCAAAATTCGTTGTGATCAAAAACGGATATAAAAAGTGCTGTTAAGTATAAGGGAACAAGCAAGATGAAAACACGTAAACCAGTGTTATACAAAGTGCGACCCCGTGTCTAGTTACATGACGGTATAGAGTGGCGATCACTTACAAGGCGGTTCACTCGCGCGTCCTCCGCCTGCAGGAATAAATATACAGCGAAGGTGTAGGTTAACCGTATACAATTATAACACTGCGAGTGCTAAGGAAGTCCGATATGGTACTTACTAGAGAAGTTGGGGCTGGGGTGTCCGACGATCGAGTGGCGTGGTCGTAAAAGTGTGTAGCTGTGCCGGGATTAGAACGATAATATATAGAGACGATGGACTAAGAAAATACCAGTGAGTGTGGGGGCCATCTTGGAATGGTGAGAGTGTGCTCTTGAGCATGCGTTCTAGTGTATAGATGTGCAAATAATCATACATTCAGCTCGATGATTCTAAACAAAATCAACTAAGCTATAATAAATGTATACTTTAAATACTCATATTAAGATGTATATCAACATAAGTACTTGTATGTAGATGAAAAGGGTTAAACCAAGTGTTCAATTGAGTTGCACAGTTCATAAATAGCACATAAATTCTATCCTGTCATTAAGTCCGTGTGGCTGCATCGTGGCCATATATCGGATCCAGAAGTTTTCTCTTCTCAACAGTGTGTTCTTGTTGTTGGGTGTAGATTTAATCACTTCCAGTATTAAGAATTTTAATTGAGCTACTGAATGTCTGTTATTCATGAAGTGAACTGCCACATTTGACTTGACATTCCTTGTTCGTATATTACTCTTGTGTTCCAAGATTCTTGTGCGGATTTTCCTCTCTGTATGTCCCACGTAGCATAAGCCACATGGGCATTTCAACATGTAAATCACGTTTGCAGTATTACACGTGGCGTTGACTTTGAGTTTGATCTTGGTACCCTTCATGGGGTGTTGGGTACATTTTCCTGGAATGATGTTATTACAATTACTGCAATTGTAGCACGGTTTTAAGCCTAGGTATTTGATGGGAGTGCCCGTTTCTGTGGGGTTAGTCAATATTTCTTTGAGGTTTCTTCCTCGTGTATAAGCAAATGTGGGTTGTTGATCAAAAATGCCTTGAAAGTCTGATTCCCCACTGAGAAGTGGCCAATGTTTAAGTATGATCTTGCGATATTTGTGGCTGGCTGTGGAGTATTTAGATAGGACTATTAGTCTGTTGTCATTGGGTTTTCTTTTACTTTCAATAGATCCGATCTGTTGATCGTTTTACATCGTTCTCGAGATGATTCTACTACCTCTTGGGGGTATCCTCTAGAGGTAAATCTGTCAATCATGTTGTTCATCTCCTGTTCACATTCATCAGAGTTAGAAACAATTCGTTTAACCCGCAGTAATTGGGAGTAGGGGAGGTTCTTTTTCAGACCTGGTCTGTGGAAACTGTTATAATGTAACATTGAGTTACGGTCTGTTGCCTTTCGGAACAATGTAGTGGATAATTCGCCTTCTCGTAGTTGAATTTGTACGTCCAAAAAGTGAATGAGGTGGGGGCTGATGTCCCAGGTGAACTGTATACGGTCATCTTTCTGATTCCATGTTAGAAGAAAGGTTTTTAATGTGTCTTCAGTTCCTGACCATAGCAGGAAGATGTCATCAATAAATCTCAGATAGAGTTTGCCATATGTGCACCAATTAGGATGTGTCAATATATGTGTCTCCTCAAATGCCTTCATGAATAGGTTGGCGTAGGCCGGGGCTGCACAATTGCCCATGGATGTACCACAGAGTTGTTGGAACCAATTGTCGTTGATGTTGAAATAACTGTGGTAAAGTGTGAAAACCAATAACTCCATGAGGAATGTCTGTAGATCTCCATCCAGATTCGAATTCATTAATTTGGGAATCTCTCTAAGTAGCCTCAGTATGTTCCCCCGATTCAACGTGTCCATTTTTCCTTTTGTCGGGTATTCTGGCCTAAATAGTAATTTACAACGTGTCTCTATTGAAGCCGTTTGGTATTTCTGACTCTGGCTAAATTCGCTTTTTTCCTCTGTTTGATCCCGGGGGTTATATTGTCTTGGGCGTTCAACAGTGGATACTTCTGATGGACTAAACCCTAATAAAGTCGCCACTTCTTTGTGATGCCATGTTCCTGACTCGACCGATCTCTGACTCGTGATTGGCCTCTCAAAATCCCTTTGTGTGTTTCCAAGAGGTGCATTACATACCCTTCCTATATTTCCTACCGTGATTATTAATTGGGTTTTCATACGTATGGATTGTTCTGCTTGGCCTTGACACTAATTTCTTTTTTAATTTGATTTACTTGTTTTTCATCCATGCCCCCTGTTATCAATTGTATACGATCTTGCGCCTTTAATTCGCATTGTACCTTTTGTATTTGGACATTTTCCTGTGTGTTTTGTTGTTTATGGGCTGATCCTCTTTGAATATTTACTTGGTCGTCCACTGTGATTGTTGTTTTATTTGTTGATTTTATTCCTGCGTTCTCTTCATTTTTTAATTTCCCTTGGGTATTTAGTATTGTCGTCTTATGCCTCGAATTTTTCGGTGGCCCCGTATTTCCTTCTATGTTTGTCTCTTGGTTATTTGATTCTATTGTGTCCATTTCTTCTATCTGATCAATTTTACTCTTATTCCTCTTTTGTGCAAATATGGCGTAATTTTGTCTTTCGTGTTTGGCTTTGATGGCGTTCTTCCTTGCTTTCCGTGCTCGTTTTCGTTGTCTTTTGGTTTGAGTTTCTATTGTGCCTGATGATGAGCATGCTTTACTTTCGCCTTGTCCTTTTTCGTTTGTTTCACTTGCTTCAGCTAAGTTTGTGGCATTTTCCCTCTCGATGATTGGACTTATTTTATTTTCTTTTTCGATCTTTAAAACTTCGCCCTTATTTTCTTGGTAGGAGATTTCTCCGGATGTCCTTGTTGTACGTATCACACATAGGATTTCTGATAATATTTCTGGTAAAGAGGCCAGTTTATCTATTATCTTCCCGCAGTCGCAATTTTGTTCCATTGATTTAATTTTTGATTGGTTTTCCTTATTTATTTCTTTTGAGATGTGGGCTGAAATTGTGTCCCATTTAGTGTTAATTCACACTATATGTGTTGCGATTAAATTCATTAAATCCACCTGAACGTCTAGTTTGTCAGATTGGAAGTTTAGGATGTCGATTGCTTGCTGTAAACTTCTTAGTAATGATTCACTCCAGGGGGCAGGCTGTATGTTTATTGGTTGCATCGGGCCCCTGTCATAGAATCAAAAACGCTGGCGGAGGAAATAGTTCTTGGCAAGTGTTTTTTTGTGTTTCCTTGTGGGTGGCCACTTTTCTCGTTTTTATCTTCCTTCCATCGGGTATGGCTAGAGGTAAGTTTTATGGGGGTTAAGGTAGCTTCCCGTTTTTCTCCCTTTTTTCTTTTTTCCGTAGTCTCTATATCTATATTTTCCCCTTGCCTGATTACCCCCAACTTTTGTGTGTTTACTTCTAGCATCTTCAGGAGTTCGTCTTCCTCAAAAATTGAGAACGATCTTGTCCAGTCTATCTTTTGTATATTTCCATGGGGTTTTGTTTGACACCCGATTTGACTTTGATCGTTTTTTAACGCTAGACTGTTTCCATTTTCTTTTTTGTTTGCCTTGTCCGGTGTGGACATGAGTTGGCAGATGGGTGCATGGATCTGTGCTGTGGTTTTTAACAACCAATTTTTGATTGTTGATTTTTCTTGGGTCAGTGTGCCTGTACTGCCTTCTAATTCATTTATTTTTTTGTATTGTGATTGTGGTCGTAGTTGCAGGTCTTATTTTTCTCTAAATGGATCCCGCAGTACCTGGTCTTTTCCTTCCCGTTTGTTTGGTGTGATTACATTTATTGGTTTTATAGGGCTTTGTAAGCTTTTTGCTTCTTCCGTTGCTGTATAGTTTGCCGCCCTTTGTTCTTTTAGGAAATGAAATTTGTGCCTTAAGTTGTTCTCCCCAAACTTAAATGGTTCTGGCGTAGGGACTGGAATCAGGCTCTTTTGATCCTTACCGGCAATCTCCTTTGTTTTGTTTTTGTTTACTTGCTTGATTTGATCTTTTGTAGCCGCTCTTCTCTTGTTTTTATGTATAGGTACTTGTCGAATTTTTCCGGTTATTCAATTTGGTTGCCTTCTAGTACGCTGACTTGGGCTACCAATTTCTCAGGTATTACGGATATTCCAAAGATGTTCAAAAACCTCCTGTGGGTGTGACTGATATTACAAACTCACTCTGGCGTTCTGGCTTAAAATACCAATTTTCTCAAATATCTCTCAGTATTTTAGACTAATTCAAATGCATCCTGTTGGTGTATACTTATTTAAGCGGAGGATTGTAGTCCAAAACAGTAATGCTACCGGGGTACTAGCCCGTCAACGCCTCCATTTACTCCAGTATAGTACCTGTATAGTAAAGGCGATGGGCCCCCCTGGCTTCTCACCGCCTCTCACCGCCCGGCTCCCCCTAAATTACTCTGCAAAATCCTTAACGTAGATGTTGTACATAATAATAAAATATTTGTCGTGGCTTTGCGGCCTGTTGCTTAGGTTACTCACGTCTTTTACCACTGCCGCTGCCAATTGCCAAAAGCCGATTGCCACTGCTGCTGCTGCAGTCTCTGGTCTCTGGTGTTTGTTTCTGTGTTTGTGTCTGTGTGACCCCCGTCTTATGTCCCCCATCTCTGCCGGCTGCCGACTGCTGCTGCCCTGGTGTTACCTCTCCACGTCTCGCCGGTGCGCTGCAAGAGTAAGACAGGCCTCAGGTTTAAGCAGCTCCCAGCTCCTGTGGGCTGCCTCGCCTGACTCCTGCCACCTGAGATTTGGCAGCGCACTCTCTCCGCGGTGTCACTTTCGTTCCGGGGCTCCTTTAAACCCGCAGGCCCTTCTGCCCCACAGAGAGCGGCAGGCTCCAGAAACTAGGTCCGGAGCACACACGGGACAAGAGTGAGCGAGAACCGGGGCAGGGGTGGGCAAACACACAGCTGTTCACGGGGGATGAATGTAGGCAGCGCCTCTCGGCTCTGCTCGCTCGTCCGCTCACACCGCACCACCCCTTCACAACCTCGTTCAATTTCAGGTATGAAGCTGCAGTGAGCAGTATGGCGGGTTCCGGGTTCCGGGCTCCTCTGTAGTGGCTCCGCCGCAGCTCCTCCGGGCACCACCGGGCTCCGCCGCAGCTTCCAAACTCCGGGCTCCGGGCTCCAGGCTCCTGCTCTCGACAGCAGCTCCGCTCGACTCCACGCCTTGCCCTCGCACTCGCACTATCGCTTCGCCTTTGCCTCCAAAGACGGTCACAACTGTTCTACTATGGAGAGTCAGTGCTAGTCAGCAGCAGTGCAAGCTTCCTGCATGTGAGAACACAAAGCAGCCATCATAGCTCTAGTGCGCAAGTGCGAACAGTTTAGCACCAAGACAACGAATACATCACGTCACATGGGTATGACCGATGCATGCGCAGTCTAATTTCCCGCGTAGCAGCGGCCATTTTAGTTATGTTATGTTATGTTAATGGGTGTCTTATATAGCGCTCGGCTACTCCAAGGAGTGTCCCGGCGCTTTAGTATTAGTAAACACATAAGCAAGCTTCTCTTGGACACCCGGAATGTACGGGAAAATGCAAAATTAGTACGACAACATGTTGGTTATGTATTAATACTGTTATTCGAGGTTCATGAATACAAGCAAGTCGCTTCACGTGCGAATCCTTGCTCCTTCAATCCCCTCTTTGATGATATTTTATATCATCACAGTTAATGGAACCAGATGCCAACTTCTCAAATTCCACTCATTTCAATCTCTTCAAACTTTCTATTTTGCTTTTTCTCAGCATTTTTATCAGGATGAGAATTTTTCATCTTTTTATAAATCTGGTTATTCAATTCTTCTAATACGAGCTCTTCAATATTCCTTTTTACTCCTCGCCTATTCACAGAATATTTCTTTTTGTGTTTTCTACATTTGCAGCAAATTATTATTCCGAATACTAATAAACTTTCTCCCGCTGTTGGCATCAGTATTTTGCTCACAAGACTTTTACCTAAATTAGAAAACCAACTACCTATGGCGGAGAGACCATCAGTAAGTCTCTTCCATGCACTGTCAAGCTCCAGTGGTTTAAGCTCTTTTTCCAAATTTGTAATTTTTCTCACATACCCTTTAATTTCAATACTTTTGTCTGGTATGTAAGTGCAACAATGTTGCGCTTTCAACATTCTGCAGACTCCGCCCTCTTTTCCCAATAATGTGTCAAGAGCAAGTCGATTTTGTAAAACCATTGATCTGATCGCAACCAATTCGGTATTGACCATCAGGAAACCTCCAGCAGTGTCAGTTGATAACCGGTCCACTACTGTTGACAATTTGCAGATCCTGTGTGTATTCAGAGCCACTCCCACTGTAGGTATCAATGCACTAAAAATATCACCTACTATTTCACCAACACTTCTCTTTTAATACGTACTAATTCATTGGTCCTTTCATTGCTTCCAGTGATTTTACTTACATGGTATATCTTTGGGAAGACAATACCAAAGTAACAGCTCCCGTAACAACGATCGGGCAAATTGAAATAAGCCTTGTTTCCACATATAAAATAAATTCCAGGAAACACAGGCTCTGACCCATCTTTTAAACCCCAACCCCCAATTACTTTGTAATTATGTTCGCATTCACTGGAACCAATGAATATATTGTTATAATAACTGGTTCTTTCTCTTTGAAGACAAAGTTTCCCCATATTTTCAAAATTCAGCAACATAGCAGCATTAGCTCCACCATTTGAGGTGCTCCCTATGCTTTCAACCCATTTAGGAGTTTTCTGATTCTTGTCCTTTGCTTTCTTTTGGAAACTTTCTCTTCTTTTCTCTACCATATTCAGAAACATTTTCTCTTTTTCGTGTAATAAACAAGTCAGTTATCTTTGTGTGCGTCATCTATATTTATTTTACCTACAGTTAGAAAATATTCACTCATGTATTTTGCTACATCTCTAGTTGTATGTACAGGGTTTAGGTTTCTTCGTACAGGAAGTTCATAAAATATCACATCTAGATTAGAATAGTAATACTGTAATGGTCCTCTTTTGTAAAATAAGCTTGTTAAAACACTACAAGAAATTCCATAGGTTAGTGGCAGATGGTGGTATGTCACACCCTCAGCTACCGAGGTAGGCAGCTTCATACAGACATAGCAGTCTTCTATTTCCATCGCTTCTACATAATGTTAACAGGTTTGCAAAAACATTTAAATGAGTTCTGTTCTTGATTTTATTATAATGTAGTCCTTCCTCATCAGGTGCTTCCAAGTCTACTTTGTTTGTCTAAGGCTAAGTGCTCTCTCTAGTGTATCTGCTCTTTGCTCTTCAGTGTCTTTTGGCACTTGATTGGTAGGGTACAGGTTTGTCTCTTTACTCATCATGTAAGGAATAGCTATTGTTAGTCCTATCCAAAGTATAAGTACTATTGCTATACTACATAAACATACTTTGCAGCATGTTTTTAAACAACCTCGCCTCGGTCTTCCATTCACAGAAGAATCAGCCATTTCGACTCAAAAGGAGATTTAACCCCTCTTTGTAACTCTGCACAGCCTTTTTACCCTGTATAGATCTCAGGTCAGTTTCACTTCTTCATCAGTCTGGTCAGTAATTAATTCTTCATCACTTCCGTCACTTATTTCCAGGTTTTCAAAATCTTCCAACACAAGATAAGTCCATTCAGGGCTTTGATATTTATTATTCAGTCTCTTTATTCGGGAACTTCTTCTTCTGCCTTGTATCACAGGTGGGTCAGCTTGACTTGAGACTTCATTCACCTGCTCAGGCTCTTCAGGGATTGTTTTTAGCCGTAGTCTCAGTCTTTTAACAAATTTAGGCACCTTGTCTCCTTTTCTGAGTCTTTTAACTGGCACTGTGTCTTGGCCTTCTTTAAATGCTCTTTTATTTTCATCCAGTTGTGGCACATTTATTTCAAGATCGTCTTCTGTTTTTCTCCCTAACTGACTAGGTCCAGGTCTTATTTCAGTTTCTTCTGCCTGGTCTCTACACTGGCCTTGTTCAGGTATATGCTGATTTTGGCTTGGGTTTGTTTCATTTTCTTCTTCCTGAACCCAATTGTCTATTCCAATCTGGTCCTGATCAAGCTCTTAGAACTTTTGATTTTCTTCTGCTTGAACTTCTGCCCTAATTTCTATCTGTCCCTCTTTAGGCTCAGGAGTTCTTGGAGGAGTGTTGATTTTCCTGCTCTTTCCCTATCTGATCCTCCTCTGTATCAGATCTGAGTATCTCCTTCTACACCTGTCTCATCCTCACTTTCCCACTGTCTATCTAAACAGGTTTGTCTTCTTGTTCTCACAGGGTCTACAGTCAGGTCGATTACTGGGACCCAATCATCTTGACTGGAGCTCGGTTGTTCCTCCTCAACTATTTCTGAATCAAGTTCTCGAGACCCTTCAGCTGCACAACCTTCAGCCTCACTTTCTTCAGGTTCAGTTACTTCCTTCATATGACTGTCATGGATCCAATGTGGCACTCCTGCACATTTCACAGCTGTGGTGGTAACCAGGATTACTTGTCGTGGTTTTCCCCACCTTGGTGCAAGGCAGGATTTCCGAGTATGTTTCTTTATTACAACCCAATCACCAGGGTTCAGGTCATGTACTGGAGTTGCTGGCCTGGCGACAGCATCTTCTCCAACCTGGTGAGAGATAGAACGCACTTGGTCAGCCAGTTCTTTGCAGTATTCTAGCACCAAAACATCAGAAATGCTTATCAGTTTGTATCCAGGCACCCATGCTTGCTGCATTGCTCTTCCCATCAGTATCTCATGGGGACTGAAGCCGGTGTTCCAGTCTGGAATACTTCTAAGTCCCATCAGAACAAGAGGCAAAGCATCTGCCCATTCCATTTGAGTTGATTCACACATTTTTCCCAATCTTGATTTGACTGTGCCATTCAATTGTTCAACTACTCCAGAGCCTCTGGGCGATATGCACAGTGCAGTTTTTGCGTAATCTTGAATGCTTCACAAATTTGATTTATTATTTCACTATGGAAATGTTTCCCTCTGTCTGACTCAATTGTGACTGGAAACCCGTACCGAAGTATAGGTTCCCTAAGTAACAATTTAGCTACTGTGATGCTATCATTCCTGCGTGTGGGGTAGGCTTCCACCCATTTTGAAAACAGGCAGACAATGACAAGTATGTACTTCATGCCTCGACAAGGGGGTAACTGAATGAAATCAAGTTGTAATCGTATAAAAGGGCCCTCTGTCTTTCCAATTTTCCCTGGCAACACTACCATTTTTTTCCTGGGTTAATTTGATGACATGTTATGCTATGTGATGCTATGTTTCTGAATTTCGAATTGAACAATACCTGTCTAAATATGCATATCATAGCATCTCTTCCCAGATGTGTGTCTCCATGTATCAACTTAGCCATAGGAGCAAGCAGACAGTCTGGTAACACAGGCATACCCTCCTCTGACAACCAAATTTCCTCCAAATTTCCTTCGCTTTTGGCTCTGCTGAGTCCTGCAAGTCTCTCACTACTTCCCATGTGTTTATTCCTTCTAACATCATAAGTTGGCAGCTGTTTCCGTTTACCCCAACCTGATTATTAATAGCCATTTTGTATTTTGCACAAAGTTGGGCTAACTGGTCAGCATATCAATTAGCTGCTGTCACTTTGTCATTGCCAGATTTGTGAGCAGCACACTTGACCACAGCCAACTCTTTTGGTAACTGGATTGCTTTCAGTAAATCTTGTACATAATTCCCATTTCTGATAGGAGTACCCGAAGAAGTCAGAAACTCCCTTTGCATCCATAGTTGGCCAAAGTCATGCACAACCCCATAACCATACTGGCTATCAGTATATATGGTTACTTTCTAGTTTTTCCCAAATTTACAGGCTTTTGCCAATGCAACCAATTCAGCTTCTTGTGCAGACTTGACTCCAGGTAAATAGGATGCTTCAACTGGACCTCCCAAAGTACACACCAAGTAAGCAGCGCTTAGGCCTCCTTCCTCATGTCTCATACAAGAGCCATCTACAAACAGCTCATATTCTGCATTAGCTAAAGGTTCTTCTTTTATGTCTGGGTGTGGTTTTGTACTATACTCGGTCAGATCAATACAGTCATGTTCAACTTCTCCCTTCACTTCTGCTGAAAGTGAATTTGGTAGTAGGGTAGCTGGATTCAAGATATTACATCTGGCAATGGTCACGTTTCCTGCACCTACAAGGATTCTCTCATACTTAGTCAGCCTACTAGGTGTGAGATACTGTGTTTTCGTTCTTGTCAGCAGAATTACAACTGCATGTGGAACATACACAGTTACAGGATGTCCCATAATGATGGATTCACTCTGCTCAAGACTCATGCAAGTTGCAGCTACTGCTTTCAGGCATCCAGGTAATGCAGCTGCCACTGGGTCCAAAGTGAAAGAAAAATATGCCAATGGACGTCTTGTTAAGCCATGAATTTGGGTCAAGACTGAAAGTGCACAATTGTCTTGTGTGTCACAAAACAGTGCAAATTCTTTTCAATAGTCAGGCATTCCTAATGCAGGAGCTGTACACAGACATTCTCGTAATTTTACAAAAGCAGTCATGCTTTCGTCGTCCCACTCCACTGGGTCCTTAGCTCCTTTCTTTGTCATCTTTATCAATGGCCTTGCTAGGACTGCAAATCCCACAATCCACTGCCTGCAATATCCTACAACTCCAAGAAACATTCTTATTTCTTTCTGGGTGTTGGGCAGCTCCATGTAATTATTTTAATTCTTTCTGTGGTAACTTTTCTGACACCCCTCTCTATCTGGTGCCCCAGATATTTTACTGAAGAGGTACAAAACTGTAATTTTTCTGGTGACACTTTATGTCCTTCTTCACCTAAAGGGTTCAATAATGCAATGGTGTCAACAACACAGTCTTTCCGGCTTTTAGGCACGACCAAGAGGTCGTCTATGTATTGCACCAGGACTGACTTTCCAGGCAATATCAAAGATTCAAGGTATTTTTTCAGAATTTGATTAAAAATCGAGGAACTCTCGGCGTACCCCTGAGGAACACGATTCCAGACGTAGACATGACTGTCGAATTCAAATGAGAAAATACATTTGCTGTCTGGATGTACTGGAATCGAAAAGAATGCATGACATAGGTCAATGACGGTAAACCATCCAGCATTCCATGGTATTTGGCATAGAATCACTGCAGGATTTGGCACAACTGGACAGCAAGGAACAATAATTTTATTAACCTTGCGCAGGTCCTGTACAACCCTGTACTTACCACTTGGTTTCTTTATGCCAATTATGGGTCAGTTACAAGGACTGCTCAACACTTCCTGCAAAATGCCTGCTTCTAGCAGTCGTTTTATTTCGACAGCAACCCCTGCTTTCACTTCTGCACTCATTTTGTACTGTCGAGTATTTGGGTAAACTGCATCTTCTTTTATTGCTATTTTAATGGGGTCAACATTTGCCAATAATCCTACGTCTTTTCCAGTAAAATCCCATACCTCTGGTTGTACTGTCTGTTGGAGTTCTTCTGGTAAATCTTGTATTGTCAGCTTTTTAATTTCTGTCTCTGGTCTTGCTAACATTAATTAGTAAATTCTGTCTTCATCTGGGGTTTGGATTTCAACGCCATTTGGAGTGCAAAAGATGATGCAATTCATTTTGCACAACAAATCTCTTCCTAACAAGTTCACAGGACTTGAATCACAGACAACAAATCTGTGCATTTCTTTAAAATTACCTAGTCTAACTTCCATGGGTTCTGTAACTGGGGTACTAATCTGTTTATTAGAAACACCCACTACTTGGATTGCTTCTCCCGAGAGGGGTAGGTTCGGAACGTCCACTGTTCTCACAGTAGAACGGGTAGCACCAGTGTTCAACAGAAAGGTAACATCATTTCCTTCAACCTTTCCTTCAATGTATGGCCCTGACTGGTCCACCGGTAAGGAGGCGCCAATCACGCACTCCTCGTCCTCCCCCCTCACGCACCGTCAGTAAGGGTCGTCACAAAGAATTGTGTCGTTTAACAGAAATTGAGAAGTTGCTGCATTTCTATCCTCCCTTCCTTCCCGATTTGTGGTGTCTTCACCCTGCTGTGCTTTGCTCCTATAATTTGGTCTAGGTGCACGAGGCAACTGATTCTGTTTTACCTGCTGCTGGGTCTTCCGCGGCACCTCATTCTGTGTCTGTGGATTTAAATCATTAATTTGCACATTACCATTCTGCACAGCCTTACACTCGTCTCTCCAGTGTCCCATCTTTCCACACCCGTGGCAGAGAAACTTCTTTCTTGCCTCCTCTCTACTCATTTTTCCCCTCGGCTTTCCCCCACTCCCGGGGCCCTGATTCTGATTACTAGTCATTTTGCTTAGCTGCTGTTCTTGGTGCTCTGCTAATTTTACCTGTGCCCACATGACCTTTTCTTTCAACTCTTTTCGCTTATTTTCTAGTTTGTCTTCGCAGTACTTAGCATATTTAAGGACTTCATCAAATGGTTTAGCCTGCCAGCAGATTTTGTTATCTTTATTCCACTGTGAGATCTCAGGCCTTAACCCTAACACGAATCGATAAATGAAATGGGTCATGTCTTTCATTTCGATGTTATCCAGGCCACTGTATGTCTTAAACACCTGTAGCAGACGTTCATAATATGAATGTACAGTCTCATCTCGGTTCTGAGTGGTTCTATCTATCCTAGTCCAGTCAGTCTCCTTTGCAGGCACCTTTCCTTTCAGGTACAGCATCACCTGATATTTTTTCATAACGTCCTCGGAAGGTGCCCCTGTCTTTGGGTCTCTAGGGTATTCCTCACTAGGCAAATCAACAGCAATTTTATATTCTGTCCACAAATCTACGGGAACCACAATGTCAAAAAATCCATACGGGTCTTTCAGAAGGCATTTTGAAACTTTCACAAATCTTTCAACCTGCCTGTACCATTCTACAGGTTTTTCGCGCAGTTTTGGGAAATCATTTGTAAAGGATACAATATCCTGTGGGAACCATGGCACATGCATAGGACATAATTTCTCCACCTTTTCTGTTTCTCTTAAGACATATTCGGAAGTCATTTGTTTTGATCTAATCTCTTCTTTTTTCTTTGCCCACCTGGCTTTCCACTTTTCTAATTCTCCCCATTTTTGTAACAGGTTTAGTAGTTCTCTTATCAGTACCTTTTTTCCTGACACGTTCATGTTTTCTAAATCTTTGTCAGAGAATTCTGCTCTGTAGGGTTTTGCAACACTTTAGATTTTCCAATGTCAATCCCCATGCTAGCTGCGGTGTCCATTAATTTTTCATGGTACACTCTTGTATTCCGGGTAATACTCTTGCAAATGAATAATAATTCATCTTCACTAAGGGTGTTCAGTCTGTCCAATCCCACATTCCCAGCCATTAATTCCTCTAATTTAATTATTTATTTATATATATCTAATGGTTTTGGCTGGGGATTTCGTCTCTCTAGCTCTCTGGTCCATCGGTCTATTTCCTCAGGAGTCACTACCGTGGCACTTCTGGTACCAGAAGATGACTCTATACGGCCTTCTCTTGAATTTAAAGGAGTGTTCTTTCTCATTGAACTGCCTTCTGGTTCCCTTATTGGTAACATCAATAGATAGCAACCTCTAATGTAGAGGTAGCTGCCTACGTGCACAGCTAAGGGGGAACCTCAATAGGTTTTGTCTGTTTCACAGTCTCAATAAAGTTTTTGTGGAAAAAAGTTCTCAGAGGGACTTCATATTCAATGTTGTTTATTCACAACCATTAGTCATTATATCCTTTTCACTTCAATTGCTTTGTTGTGATACATCCCCGTGGGTATACATTTGCCAATGCATTTCGGGCGTTACTGTTGCCCTTCATCAGGGGATTTCACTCTAAACAATAAAGAAAGTATTTCATTTGTATGTAGCTACCAATTGTATAGTCTCACGTAAAACATTTAATGTGGTTTCATGCCATGCCTTGTTATAAATGGTGACAGAAGTATGCTTGAACATTCTGTGCTCGTGGCCTGTGCCTCGGGTCTAATCCTTATCTGTGCTGGGGGCTGGTGTACGCTGGGTTGCCAAAGGTGCTCTGTGAACGGTGGGTTTCAACTGAGACGACTAACAGTGCAAGTCTGTGCAATTAATCTTAACTAAGCTTGAAGTGACTGCTAAACTCGTCAAAATTCGTCGTGATCAAAAACGGATATAAAAAGTGCTGTTAAGTATAAGGGAACAAGCAAGATGAAAACACGTAAACCAGTGTTATACAAAGTGCGACCCCGTGTCTAGTTACATGACAGTATAGAGTGGCGATCACTTACAAGGCGGTTCACTTGCGCGTCCTCCGCCTGCAGGAATAAATATACAGCGAAGGTGTAGGTTAACCGTATACAATTATAACACTGCGAGTGCTAAGGAAGTCCGATATGGTACTTACTAGAGAAGTTGGGGCTGGGGTGTCCGACGATCGAGTGGCGTGGTCGTAAAAGTGTGTAGCTGTGCCGGGATTAGAACGATAATATATAGCGACGATGGACTAAGAAAATACCAGTGAGTGTGGGGGCCATCTTGGAATGGTGAGAGTGTGCTCTTGAGCATGCGTTCTAGTGTATAGATGTGCAAATAATCATACATTCAGCTCGATGATTCTAAACAAAATCAACTAAGCTATAATAAATGTATACTTTAAATACTCATATTAAGATGTATATCAACATAAGTACTTGTATGTAGATGAAAAGGGTTCAATTGAGTTGCACAGTTCATAAATAGCACATAAATTCTATCCTGTCATTAAGTCCGTGTGGCTGCATCGTGGCCATATATCGGATCCAGAAGTTTTCTCTTCTCAACAGTGTGTTCTTGTTGTTGGGTGTAGATTTAATCACTTCCAGTATTAAGAATTTTAATTGAGCTACTGAATGTCTGTTATTCATGAAGTGAACTGCCACATTTGACTTGACATTCCTTGTTCGTATATTACTCTTGTGTTCCAAGATTCTTGTGCGGATTTTCCTCTCTGTATGTCCCACGTAGCATAAGCCACATGGGCATTTCAACATGTAAATCACGTTTGCAGTATTACACGTGGCGTTGACTTTGAGTTTGATCTTGGTACCCTTCATGGGGTGTTGGGTACAGTTTCCTGGAATGATGTTATTACAATTACTGCAATTGTAGCACGGTTTTAAGCCTAGGTATTTGATGGGAATGCCCGTTTCTGTGGGGTTAGTCAATATTTCTTTGAGGTTTCTTCCTCGTGTATAAGCAAATGTGGGTTGTTGATCAAAAATGCCTTGAAAGTCTGATTCCCCACTGAGAAGTGGCCAATGTTTAAGTATGATCTTGCGATATTTGTGGCTGGCTGTGGAGTATTTAGATAGGACTACTAGTCTGTTGTCATTGGGTTTTCTTTTACTTTCAATAGATCCGATCTGTTGATCGTTTTACATCGTTCTCGAGATGATTCTACTACCTCTTGGGGGTATCCTCTAGAGGTAAATCTGTCAATCATGTTGTTCATCTCCTGTTCACATTCATCAGAGTTAGAAACAATTTGTTTAACCCGCAGTAATTGGGAGTAGGGGAGGTTCTTTTTCAGACCTGGTCTGTGGAAACTGTTATAATGTAACATTGAGTTACGGTCTGTTGCCTTTCGGAACAATGTAGTGGATAATTCGCCTTCTCGTAGTTGAATTTGTATGTCCAAAAAGTGAATGAGGTGGGGGCTGATGTCCCAGGTGAACTGTATACGGTCATCTTTCTGATTCCATGTTAGAAGAAAGGTTTTTAATGTGTCTTCAGTTCCTGACCATAGCAGGAAGATGTCATCAATAAATCTCAGATAGAGTTTGCCATATGTGCACCAATTAGGATGTGTCAATATATGTGTCTCCTCAAATGCCTTCATGAATAGGTTGGCGTAGGCCGGGGCTGCACAATTGCCCATGGATGTACCACAGAGTTGTTGGAACCAATTGTCGTTGATGTTGAAATAACTGTGGTAAAGTGTGAAAACCAATAACTCCATGAGGAATGTCTGTAGATCTCCATCCAGATTCGAATTCACCAATGCTTGTTCGGTGGCCTCAATGCCCAGGTCATGCGGGATTGAGGTGTATAGTGGTCGAACGTCTACTGTACACAGTAGTATCTCTTGTGATTCAATTGAGGTGTAACATGCATAAAGTTTTGTTAACAAATCAGTGGTGTCTCTGATGTGAGATTGGGTTGCCAAAACGAAGGGTTGTAAATACCTGTCTAGAAATTTTCCAGTGGGTTCATGGATACTCTCTCTGGTGAAAACAATAGGTCAAAAAGGTGGCTTGGTCGAGTGTTTATGTATCTTGGGTACCATGAATAGGACTGGTGCTTTGGGGTTGGTTTGGACAAGGAATCGTCATGCTTTGTCGTTGATGGTACCATTATCAAATGCCTGATTGATGATGTTGTTGAGAATGGTTGCATACTCTGCTGTAGGATCACTTGCCAGTGAACCATACACGTTGGTATCCGATGTGTGTTCTACCACTTGTGCAAGATAATATGAGGTATCCATTATGACTAAGGCTCCGCCTTTGTCAGCGTTCTGACATACTATGTCTTTGTTGTTGGCCAGTTTAGAAAGGATGTTTCTCTCTTGAATAGTCATGTTCCTTCTCTTGGTGCTCTGTTGGAAGTTCAAGTTCATGATATCACGTTTAATGAGGTTCTCAAATGTGTCAATGATTTTATGGCTCACTGGTGCCATATATGTGCTGTGTGGTCTAAGGCCTCTTAAGATATCTTCTTCTTGTATGGATGTTGGGACCACATTTTGGAAATAGTGTCTTAATCTGATATTGCGTGTCAGTTTGAAAGCACTGACCTCCAATTCCAGAGTGTTAGTCATAGTCGTGGGGACAAACGTTTGTCCTTTTTGTAATACTTTCGTCTCTTCCTTAGTCAGGGGATATGATGAAATATTGATGACTAGATTGTCTGTATCCGTTATTTTTGCTTGGTGCCCTTTTTGTTCCTGGTTTCGATTTGTACTTTTGGTGCTTCTGCGGGTCTTGTTCTGCCTGGATCTGCCTGTTCTCCTTGGACTTCTACTAAAAAATGAACCGCAGTTTGTGCAGGTGTTGTCGATGTGGAAGGCGTGGTGTCTCCTTGGCGTGTTGGTCTCGTGGCTGGTGTCCCCTTCAGATGATGATGTTTCATTTTCAGAGTATGGGTTGTATGTGCGATTGGGGCGTCGGCGGGCATACACTTTTGCCCAAGTGTATACCTCGCCGAGTTTATAGTCTATGGTGTCTCGTTTAAACTTACGTATCTTACACTCTTGTGTTTCTTGTGTGTGCTTTTGAAGTTGCGAGTTGATGTCTTCCAGAATCTTTGCAAGCTCTGCAGGCTCCATGGCATTGGTTAGTTCGGCCTTTGTGTTGGCTATTTCTTGTGTTAATTCTTCCAGTGCTTTGGCAAGTTCCTCTATGATTAGTAGGATTAAATCAAGTGAGCATTTGTTGAGGATGGCGTACCATCGCTCAACAAATCTCGTGTTATTCTTACACAGGAGTGGTTTTAATGGGACCCTTAGGCCTCTGGGGATCCTTTGGGCTCGATGGTACCTCACTAAGGTGCTGGCATGTAGTTTCTGATTCGACTCTTTTTTTAGAAGGTATAAAAGTTGTTGGATGTTGCTTTATTTACTGCGAGTGTTGGTGGTCTGGGCAGTTTCTTCCTGGATTAACCCATAGATTGTATTGGCGTCATCTGTTGTAAAGGCGAAAGTGTCCGCCTTTAGGTCCGTGAGGTTGGTGATGTGTTCAAAATCCATTGTTTGTAGGGCGTGCTGGGTCCTGGGACAGGGTGCAATTAATAATTCAAGAGATTAGGACTCGCACATCTGATATGTTCTGAGTTTGTCTTGATTGGACAGGTTGTTGCGTGCTACGTGGGTATCGCTGTCTGTTCCATCCAGCGTAGAATATAAACATCAATAGATAGCAACCTCTAATGTAGAGGTAGCTGCATACGTGCACAGCTAAGGGGGAACCTCAATAGGTTTTGTCTGTTTCACAGTCTCAATAAAGTTTTTGTGGAAAAAAGTTCTCAGAGGGACTTCATATTCAATGTTGTTTATTCACAACCATTAGTCATTATATCCTTTTCACTTCAATTGCTTTGTTGTGATACATCGCCGTGGGTATACATTTGCCAATGCATTTCGGGCGTTACTGTTGCCCTTCATCAGGGGATTCCACTCTAAACAATAAAGAAAGTACTTAATTTGTATGTAGCTACCAATTGTATAGTCTCACGTGAAACATTTAATGTGGTTTCATGCCATGCCTTGTTATAAATGGTGACAGAAGTATGCTTGAACATTCTGTGCTCGTGGCCTGTGCCTCGGGTCTAATCCTTATCTGTGCTGGTGGCTGGAGTACGCTGGGGTGCCAAAGGTGCTCTGTGAACGGTGGGTTTCAACTGAGACGACTAACAGTGCAAGTCTGTGCAATTAATCTTAACTGTGCTTGAAGTGACTGATAAACTCGTCAAAATTAGTCGTGATCAAAAACGGATATAAAAAGTGCTGTTAAGTATAAGGGAACAAGCAAGATGAAAACACGTAAACCAGTGTTATACAAAGTGTGACCGCGTGTCTAGTTACATGACGGTATAGAGTGGCGATCACTTACAAGGCGGTTCACTCGCGCGTCCTCCGCCTGCAGGAATAAATATACAGCGAAGGTGTAGGTTAACCGTATACAATTATAACACTGCGAGTGCTAAGGAAGTCCGATATGGTACTTACTAGAGAAGTTGAGGCTGGGGTGTCCGACGATCAGGTGGCGTGGTCGTAAAAGTGTGTAGCTGTGCCGGGATTAGAACGATAATATGTAGCGACGATGGACTAAGAAAATACCAGTGAGTGTGGGGGCCATCTTGGAATGGTGAGAGTGTGCTCTTGAGCATGCGTTCTAGTGTATAGATGTGCAAATAATCATACATTCAGCTCGATGATTCTAAACAAAATCAACTAAGCTATAATAAATGTATACTTTAAATACTCATATTAAGATGTATATCAACATAAGTACTTGTATGTAGATGAAAAGGGTTAAACCAAGTGTTCAATTGAGTTGCACAGTTCATAAATAGCACATAAATTCTATCCTGTCATTAAGTCCATGTGGCTGCATCGTGGCCATATATCGGATCCAGAAGTTTTCTCTTCACAACAGTGTGTTCTTGTTGTTGGGTGTAGATTTAATCACTTCCAGTATTAAGAATTTTAATTGAGCTACTGAATGTCTGTGATTCATGAAGTGAACTGCCACATTTGACTTGACATTCCTTGTTCGTATATTACTCTTGTGTTCCAAGATTCTTGTGCGGATTTTCCTCTCTGTATGTCCCACGTAGCATAAGCCACATGGGCATTTCAACATGTAAATCACGTTTGCAGTATTACACGTGGCGTTGACTTTGAGTTTGATCTTGGTACCCTTCATGGGGTGTTGGGTACAGTTTCCTGGAATGATGTTATTACACTTACTCCAATTGTAGCACGGTTTTAAGCTGAGGTATTTGATGGGAGTGCCCGTTTCTGTGGGGTTAGTCAATATTTCTTTGAGGTTTCTTCCTCGTGTATAAGCAAATGTGGGTTGTTGATCAAAAATGCCTTGAAAGTCTGATTCCCCACTGAGAAGTGGCCAATGTTTAAGTATGATCTTGCGATATTTGTGGCTGGCTGTGGAGTATTTAGATACGACTACTAGTCTGTTGTCATTGGGTTTGTCTTTTACTTTCAATAGATCCGATCTGTTGATCGTTTTACATCGTTCTCGAGATGATTCTACTACCTCTTGGGGGGTATCCTCTAGAGGTAAATCTGTCAATCATGTTGTTCATCTACTGTTCACATGGTAAGTCCATTAAGGAAATTACAGACTCACATTCACTTGCCTGGTCGTCTATTACCAAGGGCTCTTTTCTTGGCTGCACTACGGGTGTAGTTATTACTGGAGCCTTTGGAGTAGCTTATTTATCCCCGTACGAAGGAACAACTGGGCCAATAGTTACCGGAATTGTCAGGGCTTCAGGACTTGTATTTAATTGGGAGATTTTCTGGATTAGTTCAGTTTGTTGTCTGATTAAAGCCTCCCGTTCTCTGTCTTGTAATACCTTTTCCATGGACGTTTCGTGTACTATTTGCGGAATCAAGGGTGGGTTCAAACTTGGAGCACTTGGATTTGCCATACTTGGTCCCTTATTATAAGTGGGGTTTACAAACGGGTTCCTTGCATTTAGCGATCTGGGTTCCTCATTATATGGTGGTGGATTCTTCATTAATAAAATCTCCAAATAATCATCGTCTGAATTACCACTGGTCATTAAATGCTTTGTTTTCTCTGTCCTCTTACTTCCCGTGGGCTCTCCTACTGTTAGTACAGGGTATAGTCCTTCTACTAACATGTTCAGTCTCCACTGTTTCATTCTTTTATCGCGTGATTCTCTCTGTACCTTTGGGTAGAATTTACTTAATCCTTTCTAAATTCTGGGCCTGTCTCGCTCAAAAGCCTCTATTTCCCATTCCTCCAAGGCCTCATATTGCGTCAATCTAGGTCTGGGATGTAAATCATTCATTCGGGTCCTCAGGTTGAACAAAAGTCTACCATTAAATGTACATTCTAGGGGAAATGCTAAAATTCCATCATATTTAGTATATTCCACCCAATTTTCCAACCATACACAAGAGTGGTAACCTCTATCAAACATCATGAATGATGCAGGGGTGTTTGGTGGTGGAATAATAACTCCTTGTCTAGTTTTGATGGGCTTATCTTTTTTGAAATAATTCTTTACTCTGTCTACAATTGACATTTTTCTCTTACTTCCGTACATAATGAGAAGTCTGCCTCTTATCGCCTGATCTCTAGCAAAGCCCTGGTATCTCGGATCAGGTCAAATCTCTGGATGACTTGGATACCACATATACTTTTCACAAATTCAAGTTCACTTAACTTTTGTTTACAACTTTCTTCCAATACCAACGCGTCTCTTTATTTTCTTTAACCAACCAAAAATGCAGTCTCAAAATATTTCAACCAATGAGTGTGCGACCTCTCTCGTGAGACGAGTTCTCACGCTCCTGTGCTCACCCCTCCTTTACAATGCTATCTCAGCTAGACGCCCGCTGTCTCAACCAATACCAGCGCGGCTCTGAGTGACGTCAGCGCAGCTCCGCGACTGACTCCCTCCTTCACAAGGTAATGAAGAGAAACTCAATCCTTTTTCTTTGAAAGTGCAAGTGCTTTGTTTAATTTACAACACAAAACATTCGCCACTGTACTCGAGCGTCTAGAAAGAAAAAGATTTAATTCACTGCAAGTAAATCCCTTCCGTTTACTTTTCATATACTAGGGATAGATCTCTTCCGCCTACCCTTCACACAAGCATTAGAGAACCTGCTACTCTTTTGGACTCATCCACTCTGGGATATATACTAAGACTTAAATTTCACCAGCGAACCCCTTTGCTATCACTCAAGCTAAGACGAACCTGCTACTCCTTCCGTGTGACCCTTTCTAGGTGATATCACAATAGAAGTTTTGCCAGCGAACTCTTTGCTATCATTTAAATGTCATTCATACAGAAAACCCTAATTGGTGCTTCCAGTTCTGCCCATCCATGCACAAATTTTCCTCGAGCCACTGACCTCACTGCGATGTGGCTTCCCTTTACCACCCGCTATTCTGCCCCCGGTGATTTCAGACAAACATATAACAGTCACAGACGGGTTTGGTTAATACATAAATTAATATAACATCACATCAGTAAAATTTCAAACATTTCAGAACATTTTAAAAACAATTTATATTTGATCGATCAATACTTATCTAGCAACAATTTTAATTTTCACAGTTAGAAGCAATTTTCCTACCTAACTATCTTAACTAATCCCTAACCATTCCCTCTGCTACCAGTAAATATACTGATAGAGCGCGCAGGTCACCCGACTATAGTTTACCAATAATACTCACCTAGGCCCATTCCCAAATTTGACCCACTATTTCCAATATCAGGTAACCTGAGCACCAACTATCAGATATTAGTATTTCCTAGGTCCTATACCTATTGACGTACACTCCTGGTCACTGGTATCCACAAACCTATTGGATCAGGGAGTATAGCATAATAGTGATGGTAGCAAAATGACAATAAGCACTCATATAATAACCACAGACTCGAGAAGTTTTGAAAACCTTTATCTAATCTTCATCAAAAGTCATAAGCCAAAGGTTAACAGCAAGCAAACTATCAATAACCAGAATCATGAAAAGCTCATAACTATGCAAAAGATATATTATGCCAACCATTTAGAATTCTGAAGGAAAGGTAAGAACAAGGAACATACTGAAAAATTAACTTATAGAGAGATCAGACTTGAAATGATACTTTCTAAAGGACAGGAAAAATAAGGGACATACTAGAAGTCGCAGTCTAAATGTTGTCAAGGGTTTGGGTAAAGAGAGGGAACACAAATGATAATGACGAAATCTGATTTTATCATGTAACTATAGGGAAGGTAAGAGAATGGAACACGCTAATAATTCAGAATAACCACTTCAGCTTCTAAAGGGAGGGTAAAGAAAGGACAATTCTATACATTCATGGATAGCATCCAAAAGTCAACGCTAAGGAGGGGGGAAAAATGGAACATACTAACAAAAGGAAGATTTAAGATTTCATTAATTATCAAGGGAAGGGTAAGAGAAAGGACATATGCAAATAAGACTTGAGCAAAATTCAGGGAAGGAAAGAAAAGGACGCAAATATGCTATTAGTTACCCACACAGATTTATATTTACCTAGAACGGTGTGAAGACCAACCCTGGCCACGGGTCAGTTAAGGATAGAAACCCCGAAAGTTGCAAACGCCAGTAGGCCAGCAAGTGCAGGTCACAATCAGGACAGGAAAGCCAGATTTGGATCAGAACCGGACCACCAAAAGTTGAGACCAGCACCCGCAGTTCAGTTGCAACGCCTGCGCTACTCCCTCTCTGCAGCTATCAATCAAAACCCCGATTGGGTTATCGAATTCCCCAGCAAAGTGCTTCGCCAGCACTTCAGGTCCCCGAACCCCAATTGGGTCAGCGAGTCTTCTGACAGAGTGCTTTGCAGCACCTCTGTTCGATCAGCTATTGAGTGCGTTGGGTCAGTGACAGGTCAGCTATTCGGACAAGTCGGACAACTTCTCTAGCTAAACCTACGCTAGTTATACTGTTTTCCAGGTCAATGTACCACCCCCCCAATGTTGCAAGTGCAAGGATCCCCAATTTCGATTGGACAAAGGACAGGACAGGTCATCACACCACCTAATGTTTTAGAATTTCGCCGTCTCCTATTCAAATTACGGTTCACGCCCAATAAATTCAGGCTCCCGTGAAGTCTTCCACTCGCAAAACAATGGGTGTTCTATTCAATATAACAATGTATTTGTCCAAAGTTCATTAGGTGAAGTTCCCAGGAGCATCTTCTCAGTCAGTCAGCTCCTTGGCTGGGATTCAAAGGTCACTGCTCTGGAGACTCGCGGATCTCGCGCAGACGCAGTCTCATTCAAGATGGAGTACAGTATAACGCAACAGGCCAAGTTTCGAATTGTAACATGAAATGGAAAAGAAACAGTTTTAGAACACAGAATAAATGAATACACTGTATACCATGAATCTCTACTCTATACCCATTACTTTATAATAAACTATGGCATTAGGATTAAGCAAAAGGAACAGCTTAGCAAAAGCAGCAGTGTAAGCTTCCTGCATGTGAGAACACAAAGCAGCCATCTTAGCTCTAGTGCTCAAGTGCGAACAGTTTCCCACCAAGATAACGAATACGTCACGTCACATGGGTATGACCGACACATGCGCAGTCTAATTTCCCGCGTAGCAGCGGCCATTTTAGATTGCAAGCGTATTAGTATTAGTAAACACATAAGCAAGCTTCTCTCGGACACCCGGAATGCACGGGAAAATGTAAAATTAGTACGACAACATGTTGGTTATGTATTAATAGTGTTATTCGAGGTTCATGAATACAAGCAAGTCGCTTCACGTGCGAATCCTTGCTCCATCAGCACTTAGAGATGACATGGCCACCTGGCAAGGCAGGCTGGACAATGTAGTCCCCCTGGACCTTTACTGCAAAGCACAGCAGCAGGAACAAGTGTCAGGATTAGCAGTAATTGCGGGACTTGCGCTGCGGGAGCCCGCGGCCCATTTTAAAGCGCCTCCAGGCGCTTAGAGATGACATGGCGACCGGGCAAGGCAGGCTGGGTGTTGTAGTCCACCTGGACCTTCTTGGCAAAGTAGAGCAGCAGGCAAAAGTGTCAGGATTAGCAGTAATTGCAGGAACCCCAGTTATAACCCTTCCCAGAATTGTATCAGAGATAGGCAGACACCAAATGGCTAAAGCAAAACATGCTAGCTTTCTAAAATTGTAAAGTAACAAGGTATCTAGTTGCCATATTTATTCAATTATTAAAAAATAAAGGTACCAATCTTTTGAGTTCATTAACCCTTGCGGTTTATTTCATTTTTCTTTTTTCTTTTTCAAAAAAATGTTTTTTCATACCAAACAACATATTATAACCTACTAACATATTCATATACATAAACAACGTCAAATATTTCTTTGACCAGTCCTACATTATCACATTAACACTAGGCGGATTGTTTACTTTATGCGATATATAGTGTGTCCTGCCAATGTGTATTGCACTGGGGTCGCAGATTTTTAATGTTGTCAATGAGAGTGTAGCTACAATTCTAGATCCCTCTCAGACACTAATGATGCAACTTTCTCAATGACATTGTGTAATGTTTGTTTATATTTTGTATTTTCAAAACTAAGTGTTACCCTTGAGATATGCCTTAAGAAAAAAAAAATGTTTTGAAAAAGAAAAGTGAAATAAACCACATGGGTTAATGACATCAGAACATTGGTACTTTTGTTTTTGAATAAATGAAGAAATATTGCAACTAGATACCTTTTTAGTTTACACAATAGAAGTGGTCCAATCTAGTTTGCGCAAGGAGCCAAGCCTCCTTTGTATTAACGAGCTTTCTAAAAGTGGCATTTCCTGAACTGCAATTTAAAATCCCACTATACCATAAGCAAGGATCTCAAATTAGTATTCCAGAGACACCAGACTTGGGGGTCTTATTTCTTTCCAATTGAAAATTACACTTATCACATGTCATGAAATATTCTCAATGTTATCCTATGAGAGAGATAAGCCTTGCAGTATTGAACAACAACTTTGTGAGTTTTTCAGCACCAGGATAAAACATAAACACACATGTCCTGCCTTTTAAATATATTGCAAACTGCCCTCTGGGCTGTCCTGGGCCTACCTCAGGGGTGACTAATATGTAGAAAAAGGGATGTTTTGGGCCAAACAAAAGATTTATTTTGCCAGGTTGACATGGCAGTTTAAAAGTGCACTTGCACACTTTGCATTGGCTGGCCTGAGACATGGTTAAAGGGATGAACCCATGCCACCATGTTTACGGTAGAGAGAACAAGTACTTTAGCATTGCTTAGCAGTCCCACAGTGCATAGAGTCCTAAAGCCAGCAAAAGCAAGGTCAGAAAAGTGGAGAAGGTATGCAAAAGGTTGGTAGGAAGACCATCCTCAGGCTGTCAGTTCTAACAGCAGTTGCACAGAGGATGACTGTAGCTGCATGGAGTCCTTTCCAAAAGTTATCTAGATGAAAGGTAACCATGATGAACAGGCCATACCTTGGAGCCGCTGTAACAGACGTCGAAATGCCATAAAGTAGTCGACTTTGATAAATTGCACTGTTCATTTCTTGTATGTATGAAGTACAGTTACATGTCTGTGACCAGGAATCTGCCTCATTTAGCATTAAATCCATCAAGGTTTGTGCAGACCCGCTTTGTAAATGTGAAGTCTCAAAACAAGCAGCACAAATTGTAATTTTGTTTACACAATAGCTACAATAAACTCTTTTAAAAAAGGTCAAAGTGAGGGTTTCTGATGCTCTATGAGATACCTTTCTTTCAGGCATCTGAAATTCCATGAATTAGAAGTAAGTTCTGAATCTGAGGATCTCTTTTGTGTTTAACAAAACAACCCAGACTTTTAGAATTTGAATTCTTTGGTATGTGCTGTCTACCACTCTTATATGTTGATGAATGACAGTAAACCTTGTTATTTATTTTTTGGCTGCTGGGCACAAATATCTAGTTGTTTTATTTAAAAAAATGTGTATCTGTCCCTTATTGCTTTTCGTTAAAGTAGTTCAGTGGGTTATTGTCCCTGCTGCAAAGATCACTATTTGACCTCCGCAATTGGAAGAACTGGGCTCACTCTCTACATGGAATTTAGGACAGGCATTTACTCTCCATCACTTTATATGTCAGCAGCCACCCATAGAAATCAGGGGAGTGTTAGGGTTAAAGTGTGAAAGGGAATTTGAGATGGAGAAAGTGACCAAGTGAAATATGAGCATTTCAGAGAGAGTGGCCATAAAAGAGGTAGAACAAGGGATCAATCCTTCTGAGATCTTGTCTACTCTTGTCTGTACTAAAGGGAGAGAAACTACAGGCAAAATATATAAAAAATGTATTGGGTTGGTGAGTGATGATGGCGTACAAATCGCTGCAAAGTTAAGTTGGATCTGTTGCTTTGATATAACAAAGGAGGAAATGCAAGAATCTCTCTAAACTATCCATATAGCTGTAACATCTGTCAATCTAAAATTACAACAATACAGAATTATTTTCATGTTTTATTACACCCCAGAGCGTATTTCTAAATGGGCTAATAACCTAACTACTGCTAAAACATATTGCCCGAAATGTCAAGAATACGCTGCTGACCTACACCATATGTTTCTTTACATGCCCAAGGCTGAAGGATTATTGGTCTAATATTACTCTCACTCTTGCAACCTGGGTTGGCTATGACAACCCGGTTTCAGGGAAAAAGTAGTTGTTGGGACTATTTTCAGAGCCTGGGGCTCTTACAAAATCTCCAGCCTCTATTATTGCGGCCTGTGCCCGCTTATGTATTACCCACTCTTGGATTCATACCATGTCTCCTAGCATTATTGAATTCTGGTCTTTGTTGAAGGAGAGCTTGGAAATGGAAACTGCACTGGCCAATGCTAGAGGTCCCCGATCTCTGCTAAAATTCAGCAGGGTATGGTCCTGTCTTCAATGGGATTAAGGATGGAATGCATTGTATTTTCTTTTCTTTTATATATAGCTAACTGCTTTCCTTTGATCTGCCTTTGCCGTTGTGTGTAAGCAGCTATATTATTATGTGGTCTTTCTGGTTTAGATTGATTTTTCTGTTCCTCTTTTTTACAATGCTCCTCTGTGCTCTACAAATGATTATTATTGATTTATGTTTATCGGAAACATTTTATGTAATTATTTTTTTCTTTTTGTGGCAATAAAACCCCCCCAAAAAAAGAAAAAGGGATCAATAAAGAGAGTTACTGAGGGGTGAGTAAGATAATATCTGAGCCAAAAAAGAGTGAATAACAGGTACAGAGAGTGAATGAGAAGGAATGTGATAGAGTGACTAGTTTAGAAGGTGCAAATGTAAACATATTTCTTTAATTGTTTTCTAGAACACTGATGAGCCAATTGTGTGAATGTGCTTTATAAAACAAAAGTTGAACATATGCACCAGCTACAAAAGTGAGCCAATCTAAAAGATGAAAGGTATCTTAGTTATAATAAATAGGCAAGCCAGACATTACTTCTAAGACCATGTTAGTCGAGAACTGACCTGAAGAGATGGGCTTTTAAACATTTCCTGAGGAAAATTTAAATGGTAGGTGTGCTTCAATTCAGTGAGAACGAGTTGCAGCAGGATGTGGCCACCACAGAATTGTTCTTATTTTGTGCTTATGAACATTTGAACTTTGAAAGTATAGTGAGCAGTTTCAACTATTGGGATAGTTCTTTAAGAGAGATTGTTTTTTAGCCTGGTTCTCGATCTTTTCCTGCTTCTAAAGTTAGCCAATGTAATGTTCTTAATAAAGATAAAATGTTGTCATATTCAGATGTTGATAGTCTCATCATTCAGTAGGCTACTTGTGATAGGACTCCTCCTTGTGGCCAATCAAAGTGGTATCCATAGCAACCCCAACTCACCACGCCAGGAACCTTCAAATTGCTCCCAAGTAACACCGGAAAAACCGTCACTCATGCTATCACCACCAGCAAGCTGAACTATGGGAACACCGTCTATGCCAGCATAACAAAACAACTCACCAGAAGACTACAAACTATCTATAACTCTGCAGCAAGACTCACCCTCCTAATTAGAACACACTTGACACCTCATCTAAGGGAGCTACACTGACTAGTGATACACGAATGTGCTCAGTTCAAACTACTTACTCATACATTCAAAGTACTACACAATATAGGCCATCCTACCTGAACAGCCACATCTACTCCCATCAACCACCCAGGCGTCTCAGCTGTGAAGGACACCCCTGCATCTACAGATTCAAGTACGGACCGTTGGACCTTCTCGTACCTTGCACTTAAAGCTGGGAATGCCTTACTTCTTTCCATCAGAGCCTACTCCTCATTGATTTCCGCAAGAAGCTGAACACCTGGCTTTTCGAATAATCCCCACCCTTGGATAGATGAGGTACACACATCTGATCAGCACCAGGAGCCCCCCAAGGGTTATAGCTTGTTCTACACCTATACATTATATAAAATTCTGCTTTCCTGGGGCTCTCAAGACTGTGACATTAAATGAAAAGATTGTGTGCTGCTCTTTTGAAGTGGGTGGGAGAGATTATGTGTGGAACTTTATTAGTGAATAAAGGTGAAAAAAAGACTGGTTTGGCTTTATTGTTGCACTGTGTGTCTAGTTTCATTGTGCATTACGGAGTAATAGCCAAATATTTTACTGAAGATAATATGGAGAGGAAGCAATTAACATTTAATTAATTGATAAGTGAGAGATCAAATGTATTTTTGTGTTTTGGTGCGATCAGTAATAATAATTCACATTTCTGCAAATTTAGCAGCAGGCAGTTATTCAATATCTAAGTGGACTATCAGTAGATCATTAAATTAGGACATTCTCAAATATGTGTGCTGTCTGCAAGCTATAATTCCATGTTAATGGTTGGAGGTGATAAAAGCTGATCACCTAAGATCTGGTCCTCAAAAGACTATATAATGTTTCAGGATGGAAATAAGTTTTTGCTGTGCAGTACTGTCAAAAGGCTGCATATGTCAAAGATGACAAGCTAACAGGACTCACATTCTTCAATTACATACATTTTGTCATTCAACATTTTAAGTGAAACTCTTCAAAGTAATTGATGTAGAAGCCAGATATATAGTCTGTTGGAAGCCCATTTTCCTGATGAATGAATTTATTTGAATGGCAACACACTTGCAGTTGTTTTCCTGAAACATGTTAGGTGAGAGACTGTTTAATAATTGGATAGTATGTTTTGGTAGACATTATTCTTTAAGAATTAGTATGATTTAACCAATGTATACCTATCCTGTTAAAGTGCATTTGGAGAGTTGGACATTGACTATATCACACACAATGGATCAAATAAGTGAACTTTAATTTTTACAGTATTGATTGATAACCTACCAAGTTAGTAATTGGTGGGTTTAAATTGTTTTATGAACAAGGAAATTTCTTCTCTGTTTATGAGATAGAGAGATCCCCAATATTTTTGGGGGTTTTGGAGAGGGCAATTTGTTGTTATTGGGTCAACCATTCTCTCTGAAGGACTTAATTACTCCTATCAAGTAATAGAGAAAAGTATTCCCTTTTGCCGTGATATGTGATGTTTCACATGCATGGATCTAAGTAAATAATGTTATGGTTGGGTTGGTAAAAGTCATTCTTACTATGGTACTCAGTTGGTCCTGGGGGCAATCAGTTACTTGCATTCTTTTTGAAGAGGTTTTCCTTGGCATGCAGTATGGTTGACTACATTTTTCTCAACGCATTTCCTGGTTGGCATCAATTTCTCCTTTTCATATAAAAAGCCTTGGTACTACTGTTGCCTTTGTTTGCACTGACATTTTAAATAAAGTGTTCTTAACTGAGAGTAAGATACTGGTTTGCTCTTGTTTCTTGATGCAATTAGTGAATGACCATGTGACAGGTTTGCCCCGTTGCACTGAAAGTATCTCTTCAAGGTAGTTGCCATTACATTTCTGAAACGGCATTTCTCCAGAGTGTCTAGGATGTCAGGGGGTGATTCTAAGACTTTTATTGAGGGGTGGTAAAGGATTGCAGTAAGAAATGTGAAATGGCCAGATTTAGAAATGCAAGCAGTAAAATTCTGGTCAGTAAGGATGAGGTTGAAAATACTGTTATATAGGAATCTAGGACCCTAGTGTAATTTTCCCGATTCATGCCCATACATAGGTATAACATTACCCAATCCTTATATAGGCATTGAAATCATTGCCATATTTGGACTAAGCCTATGCAGCCCAAATACGGCATGGCTACTTCCACTAAGTTCCGAGAATCACTAACGATTTCTTAGAAAAACCAGCCTTCAGCAGATAGGGACTTCCCCTCGCCTGAATACTAATTTATCTAGGAAATCATGGAGTTTTCAAAGAACTGAGTCTTTGATTGACGTTATTATGTCCAATCATACGTCAAACTCGGCACCTTCAAGATATAAATATGCCTACATTTGCCCAGACAAACACACAGTGGTTTGGAGCAGATCGACTAACTACTTTCCCGACGCCCTGCAGCAGCAAGTGCCGAAGGAAGCTGACACTCCAGCTGACGCACTGAGAGATGCTGTCTTTTCTCCTGCTGAGAAATCCAGCTCCAGTGTTTTCAGGCTACCCTTGCAGGTTGCTGGGAAATCGAGTCCTGAGAGAGAGATACAAGACCTCCTTCATTCTAAACCAAGGTACGGAGCTGATTAGACACTTAGAGCATTCTTGGATAGATTCTTGGCAGAGAAATACTAAACCTAAGCTACTCCTCACTTACTTCTTCCCTTGCACTAGACTTAGGTTAGGTGCACTGGGGTACGCGTATTTTAGAAGCACCAGTTGAGTACTTTTAGTCATTATTTTATCACTACATGTATTTTATATGTTTTAGGCAATGTATGGCTTAGAAACCATATCATGCTTTTACAGTACTACTTTATAATACTTTTCGTATTATATGTCTTGTACTTTATAACCAGTATTACGATTGTAGCAGTACATTTCTTATACTTGAGAAAGAAGACTGTTCAATAAATACTTTTTATTGAAAACGCCCGTCTCTCTATTTTCTCAGCACATCTGGTGAAACAAAGCATGCACAATTGACTGAGTGAAATAGCCATCTATTGTTTCTGCAACTCTAGAGATTGATTTCTTATTCTTGGGAAACAAAGTTGTCATGTTTATGCGGTTGTCAGAAACTAATCCCTTCTTGTGAATTCGAGAAAGTTTCTAGTGACCTCTGAGCTAGCTGGCACTCACAATTAAGTCTAATATATACGATAGAGACCTAGTCGACCTCAGTCCTACGTCTAAACTATAGTATATGTTATTCCAATGAGCAGAGCCTATTGGGAATATAGGAACTACCCTACATGGCTCCCAACGTTTGGTAAGGCGATAATTTAACGCTAGATACTAGAGTAACTGAGTTGTGCTTTTCACAGAGACCCCTTTTTCCCGTAAAAACTCCAAAAGACGTCTGGAGTGGGTGAAAGGAGAATATCCGCCAAACTGTGCAGGACGAAAATCCTATGTATTAGTTTTTGTTTTTTTCAACGTTGAAGGATACAGTGTTCCAAAATATTGTGCACCTAATCTTTGTTTCCTTGAAACTTGTTCTGCAAACTCTTCAGTCAGTAAAATATGTAAAATAATGATTTCTGACGAAGAATTAACTGCTTTTATTAGAGGAAAGCGGTACTGCCGCTTTCAGAGGTGGTGTGCACTATAATACACAGACTGGGAAGGTCTTACTCCTTTATATTTTTGTTTGAAAAATTTCTCCAGATTCAAAATAGTTTCAAACCATATTGTTTATTTATCAATTGTTTCTGTTGGTTTTTTCTTCAAAACTTTCTGTTAGTGATTTTCACATCATCACAAATCACAATTTATATCTTCCCAATTAAATTTTTCAAACAAGAATATAAAGGAGTAAGACCTTCCCGGTCTGTGTATTATAGTGCACACCACCTCTGAAAGCGGCAGTACAGCTTTCCTCTAATTAAAGTATTCAGTATAGTGTGTTTAGACAACACACTAGGTGGGATGAGCACACAACAAAGTACAGATAAAATACATGAGTAAGAAAAAAGAGTGCCGGATGGATCATTAGTAAGAAGAATTAACTGCAGCAGCAGCACAAGCAGATTTAGATGACAGAAATCTCCTACAGAATGACCCGGATGTTATAATCATCCCGGTAAATGTAAGAAAAACTATAACTTACAAACTCATAAACAATGGAGTATGATCGAGAGGTGGTAAAGTAATTTTTGTTATAGAGGCACATGAATATCGGCAGACAGAGGTATTCTATTCATGGATTCACTTTCCTCCAGCAGATGGAGGGACACACAAGTTCCACTATTACAAAGTAGAGGAACCTCCAGAGGAATACGTTCCTTACGAGGACATTGAAATTCCATTAACTTACCAAGAGCATCAGCTCTGGTTTAAAGGCGCCCTACAACACCAAAATCCATTACCAGGCTCGGTCCACTAGGTAGACCAGGAGCAACATGACCGGTACTAGTCAGCTATACACCACATCCTGACATAGAAAATATGACAGGTCGAGAACTATTAGCTCAGCTGAAACAACTAATTAAAATACATAGACAATTCGTTCAATATGTCATGCGGTCCTTAACAGTCCAACCTACTGTAAGGATTCCATAGCACACCCCTCAACAGGGCAACAAAAACAAAATCACACCACAGACTACACAATCAGTCATTGGTAAATTGCCTGCCAAAAGGGAACAAATTCTGTTTTGGTTAGCACAAAAAATTACTCAGATAGAGGCAGTATTTCCTGATAGTCCACCTCATGAGATACAGAGTGCTGACAATCTGTTTACCTATGGGGATAGCACCACATGTGGAGGACTGTGACACTTGGGGTACAGTCTTTGCTTCAATCTACATAAAAACACATGGTGTTCCGTCCATGGCGATAATACCAGATGTTCTGAGACAGATTCAACGTGAATACGGACCAGAACCTGCCTTAAATCTTGGTATGAAATTACTAAAAGATTTCAAACAGCTCTCGGCTATACTATTAACCAACATTAAAGGTGAAGCAGCATCAGTGGCGATCCACCAAAAACTAAAAGAAACAGATATAACCGACCAACCATATGAGCTTGCCAGAAATCATATGAAGAACTAGGTAGAAATAGTATGGGTGGAAAACCATTAAAACCCCAACTAACAGAAAATCCTGAAAAGGTTTTTATTAAAAAATAATCTAACTGCTCCTAAAAAGAAGTGGGAAAATACTAAACAGACACTTCCTAAAGTGAAGCGTTCTCAGTTCAGAGGAAGATCTCCCCAATGGGGAGGTAGGTCTCCACAACTGGAGCCCTCTGAAAAAAGATATAACCTTAGAAATAGGGATAATCTAAGAAAACCTGATAGATATCAAGATACTGATATACATTCCTCTCGTACCTTTCAGACTTCCTCGCAGAAATCCAAGAGGAGAGGACGGTCAGAACAGAAAGAGGAACGCATGAAGTCCAAAGAAGAACAGCACATTCCAAATAATAAAAAAACTCAATTCACCAAGAAGAAGGTAGCAAGCGTAAAGATCAGACATGCCGAGGATCTTGAGGACACAACTCAAGAACAGGGAGTGGGCTCAGACAATGCTAGACAGCGCAGCAGAAGTCACCATATCTCGCAAGATCCTGATGGATCATCTGGAGACAGTGGACTTGAATGAAAGCATTCAAGTTGAAACTGCTGACACGAGGGTTAGTGTACCCCACAAATGATATGAAATAACAATCCGGATGGAGGGGGACATACCTAGAAAAATAAAATCACTCTTTTGGGAGAAGCTTTCCAAGGGTTATGACATTATTCTAGCTGAACAAGACTGGCCACCTGAATTTGTCAGGGAGTGCCCCCATGGCGAAGTGCCAGCCTTCTCAAATCATATTCATATTCATAAAAGATTACACCTATGCCAGAAAATGGGCTGTGGCCCAGGGTCCAGCATTATATTAAAATCATGTGGGATGGGATGAGGACTCTCCTCACCATAAAATCCAGTTAAAAAATCAACCTACTGCACATAGGCAGTATCCAGTTAAAGCAAGAAGCTAAAAAACAAGTCAGGGAGATCTTAAATCAACTTGAATACCAAGGGGTGATTGAAACATGCACCTCGTCAAGGAACAATCCTTTGTTTCCTGTCTAACAAACCAGACAATTCATATTGTCTAGATTTGGATTACGGACATTTAAACTCCTGTTGCAAAACATTTGCAGTACAAAATGCACACAGTGCAGCACTGGTGAATAACATTGTGCGTAAAAAATATAAAACCACATTAGATATTTCGAATGGGTTTTTCAGTCAAAACATTGCACCTGAAAGCAGGCATTTGACCGCTTTCTCAATTATGGGGACACAGCAACAGTTTTGCCGTCCCCCCCAAGGATTCAAGAATAGTCCAGGGTTATTTTCAGCCAGGGTAACAGAGTTACTACAAATGTATGATGATGAGACATTATCTTACATGTCGATGACATCTATCTTACAGGCGATGATTTTGACGTGCACTTGAAAAGAGTGAACACCATAATACTTGGGTTTGCTTCTGAAGGGTACAAATTAAATTTTAAGAAAACACTAATTGCCCACCTCAACATCCTAGTCTTAGGATACGAGTTATCAAGTGAAGGCAAAAACCTGGCAGCAAACTTTCTAGAGAAATGTGCGCTGCTCCAACCTCCAAAGACGCTGAAAAACTTACAATCAATTCAAGGTTTCATGAATTTTGGAAGAACTTATGTTCTAAATTATGCAGAAAGGGTTAAACCTCTCTAATCAAACCTGATTTCAAACTAACAAATTGGACTCAAAGCAATACAGAAATTTTGCGTTCAGTACAAAAAGACATGTTAGCAAAAACACAGTTAGAAACACGCGATAATGCGCGCAATCTTGTGATCCGAATCATCCCAGGGAGATGCGGATTCACATACCTGACTTTTAATGAAGGTGAAAAGGTACCAATAGCATACAAATCACACTTGTACACACAAGCTGAAATAAAATTCACTTCTACAGAAAAAATTCTGACAGCGGTTCAAACTGTTGTGTTTCTATCTAGGACCCTAATTTGATATTCCCGATTTATGCCCTTATGTGGTTATAATAAATGGTATCCTTATAAAGGCATAAGAATCATATCCATATTTAGTAATAGCCCATGCAGTCCAAATACGGCAAGGCTACTCCCCTAGACTCCTAGAAAGCACAACGTGTTCTTTAAACAAACCAAGCCTCCAGCAGCCCGGGAATTCCCCCTGCTTTTGTTTTGATTTGCACAAGAACTCCTGGAGTCCAGAAAGAACTGTTAGTTCTTAGTGACGTCTTATGTCCAACCTTACGTCAAACACGGCACCTTTCAGGTATAAATATACCAACGCTGCCTTAAGCAAAGACACGGTGCTTTGGAGCAGAGCGGCTATCTACTTGCCCGACGCCCAGCTGATGCGAGAGCCGAAGGAAGCCGACCCTCCCTTGACGCACTGAGAGAGACGCTGTCTTTTTCTCCAGCTGAGAAAATCCAGCTCCGGAATTTCCAGTCACCCTTGCGGGTTGCTGGGAGATCGAGTCCTGAGAGAGAGATACAAGACCTCCTTCATTCTAGAACCAAGGTACAGAGCTGACTAAACCCTTAAGAGAATTCTTGATTCAGATTCTTGGCAAAAACCAACTTAACTTAAACTGCAACTTACTTACTTCTTCCCACGTATTAGGCTTAGGTCAGGTACACCGGGGTAGGCGTATCTTAGAAGCACCAGTTGAGTACGTTAGTCAATGTTTTTATGTATGTATATATTTTATCCATTTTAAAGTATCATATGGCTAAGAAACCATATCAATGCTTTTACAGTATTATTTCATAATACACCTTTTACTGTACGCACTTTACTTTATGATAAGTATTGCAACTGTGGCAATTCATTTCTCTTGCATGAGAAAGAAGACTGCTCAATAAATAACACCTTTTATTGAAAACGCCTGTCTCTCTATTTCTCTGCACTCTGGTGAAACCAAGTACGCACGATTGACTGAGTGAAATAATTGTCTATTGTTTTCACACAACTCTAGAGATACACTCTTTATTCTGAGGGAGCAAAGTTGTCATGTTTATGCGGTTGTCAGAAGCTAATCCCTTCTTGTCTAAATCAGGAGAGTTAATTCTTTCCTGAACATTCGAGAACGTTTCTAGTGACCTCTGAGCTAGCTGGCAAAACTAATTAAGTCTAATATAGTCAGTAGAGACCTAGTTGACCTCAGTCCTACGTCTACACTGCTGTTTATATTATTCCAATGCGCAGAGCCTATTGGGAATATAGGAACTACACTACATGGCACCCATCGTTTGGTAAGGCGTTAATCTAACTTAAGACATTAGAGTAACTTAGTCGTGCTTTTTCACACAGACCCTTTTACCGTAAATACTCCAAAACACGTCTGGAGTGGGTAAAAGGTTAAATCTGCCGGAACTTAGTAGGAAGAGATTCCTATGTATTAGTTTTTGGTTTAGTCAACGTTGAAGGATACAGTGTTCCAAAATATTGTCACCTGATCTTTGTTTCCTTTAAACTTGCTCTGCAACCAAAAACTTTCTGTCAGTAAAATGCCGGAAGGTGATGAAGAAAGAGATGCTTTAGCAGCTCAACTTATAGCGGATGACACAAGTCTCCAAGATGAAGACCCGAATGCTATAATCATTCCGGTAAATGTAAGAAGAACTATAACTAAAAAACTTATAGAAAATGGGTATCATCACGAGGTGGTACAGTCATATTCGTGGTAGAGGCCCATGAATATCGGCAGACAGAGGTATTCTATTCATGGATACATTTTCCAGCAGCACACGCTGTGACACACGAATTCCACTATTACAAAATAGGGGAACCTCCAGCGGAATACGCTCCTTTCAAGGACGTTGAGATCCCACTAACTTACCAAGAGCACCTGCTCAGGTTTAATGGCGCCCTAAAACATCAAAATCACATCACCAGGCTTGGTCCACTAGGTAGACCAGGAGCCACGTGGCCAGTTCTAGCCAGCTACACACCACATCTTGACATTGAAAAAATGTCAAACGGAGAACTTTTAGCTCAACTAAAACAACTCATTAAAATACATAGACAATTGGTCCAATATGTCATGCGGACTTCAACAGTCCAACCAGCAATAATAATTCCACAGACCACCCCTGACTAGGGGAACACAAATAAAATCACACCACAGAATATACAATCAGCCATTGGCAAAATACCTGCAAAACGAGAACAAATTCCATTCTGGTTAGCCCAGAAAATTACTCAAATAGAGGCGGTATTTCCTGATACTACTCCTAATGAGAAACACAGAATTCTGACTATCTGCCTTCCAATGGGGACCGCACTACATGTGGAGGACTGTGACACTTGGGGCACAGTCTTTGCTTCGATTTACACAAAAACACATGGTGTTCCGTCCATGGCGGTTATACCAGACGTACTAAGACAGATTCAAATGAATACGGTCCAGAACCTGCTTTAACTCTGGGTATGAAATTACTGAAAGACTTCAAGCATGTCTCGGCTATATTATTAGCCAACATAAAAGGAGAAGCAGCATCTGTGGTGATCCGCCAGAAATTGAAAGAAACAGATATAGCAGAACAACCTTTTGAACTTGCCAGAATCATACACAAACCCTATGAAGAACTAGGTAGAGATAGTTTGGGTGGGAAACCAGTAAAACCCCAACTACTTGAAAATCCTGAAAAAACATTTATTAAAAATAATCTAAACACTCCAAAAAAGAGTTGGGATGGAAATAAACAATCCACTCCCAAAGAAACAGGATTCCAGTCCAGAGGAAGGTCTCCTCAACGGAGAGATAGATCTCCAGAACGAGGTGGCAAATCTCCGCAGAGGGAGCCCTCTGAGAAAAGATACAACCTTAGAGATAGGGATAAATTGAGAAAACCTGACAGATATCAAGATATTGATACACGTCCCTCTCAATCTTTTCAGACTTCCTCACAGAAATCGGAACGAAGAGGACGGTCAGAGCACAAAGAAGAGCACGTCAAGTCAAAAGACAAGGAACCTGCTCATCAAAGTAAAAAATTACAATATCCAAGAAAGAAGGTAGCTAGTATTAAAAAAAACATGCCGAGGATACTGAGGACACAACTGAAAAACGGAGAGTGGGCCCAGACAATGCTAGACAGTGCAGCAGAAGTAACCATAGCTCGCAAGATCTTGATGAATCTTCTGGAGACAGTGGACACAAATGAATACATTCAAGTGGAAACTGCAGACACCAGAGTTAGCAAACCCCATCAATTATACGAAATAACATTGCGTATAGAGGGAGACAAAACTAGAAAAGTGAGGGGTCTCTTTTGGGACAACTTATCGAAAGGCTATGACATCCTGTTAGCTGAGAAAGACTGGCCACCAGAGTTTGTCAGGGAGTACCCTCATGGCGATGAAATGATTATGCCCGCCTTCTCAAATCATATTCTAATTCATAAAAAATACACATTTGCAAGAAAATGGGCAGTGGCCCAAGCTCCTGCATTACATAAGAATCATGTAGGATGGGATGAGGATTCTCCTCCTCACAAAATCCAGTTAAAAAATCAACCCACTGCACAAAGGCAGTACCCAGTTAAGCAAGAAGCTAAAAAACAAGTCAGGGAGATCTGAGATCAACTTGAATATCAGGGGGTGATTGAAACATGCACCTCACAAATGAACAATCCTTTGTTTCCTGTCTCCAAGCCAGACGATTCATATCGTCTAGCTTTGGACTACAGACACCTAAACTCCTGCTGCAAAACATTTGCAGTACAAAACTCACACAGTGCAGCACTAATGAATAACATCGTGCATAAAAAGTATAAAACGACATTAGATATCTCTAATGGATTCTTTTGTCAAAACATTCCACCTGAAAGCAGGTATTTGACCACTTTCTCAATAATGGGGTCGCAAAAACAATTCTGTCGACTCCCACAGGTGTTCAAGAATAGGCCAGGATTATTCTCAGCAAGGGTAACAGAGTTACTACAAATATATGATGATGAGGCATTATCTTATGTCGATGACATCTATCTCACAGATGATGACCTGGAGACTCACTTGAAAAGAGTGAACACCATAATACTTGGGTTCGCAGCTGAGGGTTACAAATTCAACTTTAAAAAGTAAAGAATTGCCCATCTAACTGTCCTGTTTTTAGGATATGAATTATCAAGTGTAGGCAAAAGCCTAGCAGATAACTTATTAGAGAAGTGTGCTGTACTCCAAGCTCCAAAAACGCTGAAGAACTTACAATCAATACTAGGCTTCCTGAATTTCGGAAGAACATACATTCTAAATTATGCAGAGAGGGTTAAACCTCTCTATGAATTAATAAAACCTGATTTCAAACCAATTAATGGGACTCAGAAACACACAGAAATTTTAAGATCATTACAAGCAGACATGTTAACTAAAACAAAATTGCAAACACGCGAAAACATTCGCAACCTTGTAATCCGAGTCATCCCAGGAAGATGCGGATTCACGTACCTGACCTCTAATGAGGGAGAAACGGTACCAATAGCTTACAAATCACATTTGTACACACAAGCTGAAATGAAATTCAGTTCAACTGAAAAACTTCTAATAGCGGTTCAATCTGCTATAGCTCAAGGCAGGAGGATATCTGTTTTAACAGCAGAATCAGCCCTTGAGGCATTAACAAGCCCACGCAATCTAAATGCAGTGGCACTAGATCCAAAATGGATACAATGGGAACATTCTCTTGCTGCAGAAGACGTGAAGCACTATTTTGACCCGAAAATGAAAAAACTAGAAAATCTAGAATATGAAGAAGAATATCCTCTGCCAATCGAAATTCTGCCTCTCGAACAGTACACATGTGTAATCTACATGGACAGATTTGCACAACACTACGATGTAGAGGAAAAATCCTACAACGCAGCGTGCGCGATTGTTAAAGGTCGCTGGCGCTTAGGTAAATTCAGACCATTAATTACCAAAACTGAATCACTCAGAAACTGTACAGCTCAGCGAGCTGAAATAAGATCTTTAAAGATGGCGCTTGAAAATGCCGATTGCGAATTCCTAACACTAATAGTGTGCGATTCGCATTACTGCGTCAAGTCTTACAATAATGACATGCAGACCTGGATTCAAAACGGTTACAAAGATGACACGGGTGCCACAAAAAAGCATAAAAAGCTCTGGGAACAAGTAGTTCTTTTGTAGAAAGAACTACGAAAGACTCACGTGATACATACACTCAGTCATCAACGTGATTGCGTTCACGTTGCAGGGAATTCATTGGCTAACAGAGCCACAGCGGAAGCGGTTCAACCGGCTTCCGTAGCCACAAAAAAGCGTACACATAGACGGAGAAACCATGCTAGCGGTAAAAGCCTCATTAAAAGGCCTCATTAAAAGGCGACTATGCAGCATTACCTTTCGGCTATCCACTCAATAATACATACATAATTGATGCAAACTCCGTTCCTTTTGGTCAAATCCCTGGAGTGGGGGACAGAGTAATTCCAAACACGAACCGGAGAGTCTTATTAATAGCAGGCGCACATATAGGAGAGGGTCTAAGGCACCAAGAGATCGTGAAATCTCTAACAGAATTACAATCCGAATACTGGGGGCCGGAGATGAGCCTGCAACATTACAAATTTTCAAAGGATTGTCCAAACTGCAACCGAGATCGCAGTCGTGAACCGGACCAGACTACTGCCAGGACACCTCTATTAGAAAGCATAAGGAAAAAGGATTTTTTTGCGGAAAAAGTCGCGAAAATTTATTCATCCTTCCCAGCCCAAATTACAACAGGGTTTTAGTTTGCTGAAGCTGCGGGGGATGTTAGGGGACTGTATGGCTTGGCAAACCTTACTACCACCCCCCCCGGAGGCGCTCATACAGATCTGAAGATCGGTAAAGTCAGGCTCCCCGAGGGATCCTGCATCACCCAAGCGGCTCGCTGGAAGCCTGGTGACCCTGGAGCCCTACATTAGACACCTGTTAGAGGTAACCTTTAGGACTCACAGTGTACCTATAGGGTGGAAACAGGCGGTAGTGCTTCCCCTACAAAAGAAGCCGAACATCAGTTTCGAGAAACTGGAGAACCTCCGCCCCATTTCACTCCTACCCTATAAGGCCAAAGTAGCGGAGAAGGTCGTGAACATCCAGCTGATGGAATTCGTGGAGGAGGCGAACCTCCTTCATGCCACTCAGTTTGGATTCCGGCCCTGACACTCTACTGAGTCGGCCCTACTTATGGCGGTCGAAACTATTAGACAGGGGGTGGATGAGGGTCAAACTATGGCCCTGATTCTCCTGGATCTAAGTGCAGCATTCAACACTGTAGCACATGCCACCTTGCTACAGTGTCTGAATGAAGGTGGGATCTCAGGGGCTGCACTGAAATGGATCCAGTCCTTCTTCGTAGATAGAGGTTTTCAGGTTAGGCAGGGGGACTACTACTCCAGAGTGGTCAACTTGGGCCAGGGCGTACCCCAGGGTTCGTCCCTGAGCCCAACCCTATTCAACCTGTATGTCTCCCCAGTGGCTACCATAGTTTGGGGCCATGGGCTGCGCATAGTTTGGGCTAATTTCTGGAACGACCTCCCTCTGGACCTTTTCTAATTAGTGGGCTAAATTCTGGAACGACCTCCCTCTGGACCTTAGGTTTATCGAGTCTGAGCAGATCTTCAGACGTAAATTAAAAACATGGCTGTTCACCCAACCTTGAGTAGGAGGGCTCCTGCTACACTAGGCTGGAGGGTAGGACCCGGGTTTCCTCCTCTGGTGATATTCTTGCTCTTTCAGCGCCGGGACACCCCCGACGGGGGTAGCTGCGCGCTTTATAAGCTTCCTAAATAAAATAAATAAATAATAGTCTCCTATGCCGATGACACGCAGCTGATCATCTCCCTATCGCGCGCGCCCGGTCTTGCTGCGGACAGTTTCAGAGCCTGCATGCAGAAGCTTGCATCCTGGATGTCGTCCAACTGCCTAAGGCTGAACGGCAGCAAGACAGAAGTGCTCGTGGTGGGGGGGGGGGCATCGGTGTGGTCATCAGCATGGTGGCCACCCTGTTTTGGGTCGGCACCCATGCCATGTCAGAAAACCAAAAATCTGGGTGTATGGCTTGATGCTGACTTAACATTTGGACCCCAGATTAACCGGGTGGTGGGGGTATGCTTTGGTGTTCTGAAAGGCCTGCGGAAGGTTCTTGAGCTCCTTCCAACGGAGGCCAGAAGGACGCTGGTGCATGCCCTTGTAACAGCACGATTGGACTATGGCAATCTTCTCTACCTGGGGGCCACAGGAAAGAGCCTGGATCGGCTTCAGGTGGTGCAGAACGCCGCGGCCCGCCTGGTCCTGAGGTTGCCCAGGAGATCGGCCTCAAGGGCAGTGTTCCAAGCACTCCACTGGCTCCCGGTGAGGAGTAGAATCGAGTTCAAGGCTCTGTGTACGTGCCACCGCATTATAGGCGGTAAGGCACCGTTACCACTTCAGGACCTTGTTACCCGTTATGAGCCACTCCGAGCCTTAAGATCCTCCGGCTCTGGGCTACTGAAGATTCTCAAAGTGAAAAAGGCACATATGGGGGGCAGGTCCTTTAGGTTTCTGGCCACGAAAAGGTGGAATAAACTCCCGTTGGAACTGCGCCTGGAGACGTCAGAGTCCAGATTCAGGAGTAAACTCAAAACTCATCTTTTTGTCTGGTAGATTGGCGCCGGGTTTAGCTGCTGTGATTTTTGCTGCTCCCACCTATCATAGCGCGGGGACACACCGATGTGCGTAACCAGGCGCTTTATAAACCTGCCTAATATTATTATTATAAAAATGCTATCTATACGCAAAAATCCAGCAGGAAAAACGCGATCCCATAAATATTAAGACTAGATTCACTTAAAATGCAGACACCAGCGCTCGGCTGACGCCAGAACTGTTATAAAAGATTTGCGAGTCTTTATCGGCACATATGCAATTGGCATGCTACATTCTGATCAGGGTCCTGCGTTTAGCTCTCGAGCTTACAAAGAGGCCATGACCAGCATGGGCATTGCATTGCGGTACTCTTCTTCCTTCCATCCTGAGGGAAATGTGGTAGTGGAAAGAAAAAAACGGGACATAAAGCAATCTATAACGGCGAGGGTATTAGGTTTGGGTGATGGGTGGGTCAAACATTTAACAAGTGTCCAACGTAGTCTTAACAATCTGCCAAGAAATTCTCCTAAAGGTATCACTCCTTATGAACTATTGTTCGGCACTAGAATGCACATCCAGGATCTAGATTGTCACACTTCAGTGGTAAAAGAAAAAGCCTTTGATATCAAAGACCGTTTGGCTGTTTTACATGACTTAAATGAAACAAGAAGAAGTCTGAGTAATATAAAGTTAAAGCCAACAGCCACTGAAGAGAAACCACCTGTCCCAGCAAGACCTGTCTGGATCACAAAGATTGGGGATCTAGTCAGAGAGAAGATCGCGGTGAAGAAGGAATTTGGGCCTTCTTACAGAAAAGCAGTACCTGTCTTAGCTGTCAGCGGAACAGGATCAGTTGTACTACCGCCCCTTGCTGGTAAAAAGGAGAACCGAGTTGTATCCATCGACCTGGTAAAACCACAATCATGTGGCCAATAATAAGTAGTAGGCCCAGTGGACTCCCAAGAAGTAGCAGAAGACCAACTCTTGCTACAATCCAAGAGGTTCAAACTGAAAGACTAATCACATTTGATAACCCTGCAGTGAATAAAAAAGGACTATGCAACAAAGCCATGGAACGTATGCCTCTTGAAACCCAAATTGCAACAGTTCGTCAAGAAACACCTGTCTACAACGATGTAGCCTCAGACTATGCTAATGAAACAAAGGAAAATCCAAAAGCAAATGAAAATCCGGCAGCAATTCCAACAATTGACAGAACTGCATCTGGCTACTTCATCAATTTCGATGACTTTTCTGAAGATCCAAGCGAGCATGAAGAAACGCCAGCAACAAATACTTTCAAAGAAAAAATGACTGAACTTTTTCACCAACTAAAAGAAACTTATCTGATTTCACCATGGATTGAATTTTGGATTGTGTTAGGTGTACTTTTCCTCCTGCTTTGGCTCATCATGGTTCTATGTTTGGGAAAATTCATTGATGGGACATATAGTACAATGGACACAGCAAGTCAGAACATCAACTTGGTCCTAAAGCCTCACACATCCTCACACATCAAGAAACGAGAACTGTCATCAGTGAACATCACAGCCAATCCAATACTCGGTGGGTAGCATGGGACAAAACGGATTATGAAATCTATGGCCCGATTGAGCTCTTGAAATATCCACACCAATTTAAGGTTTCCTTAAGTGACTTTGTGACACCAAGTACTTTCTCTGATGATTGGGACTTTGAAAATATTAATAATATGATGTCAGATTTAGTAATGTCAGCAAAATTTACAGAACATGATTATTTGCAGGGTTCATCAAATTATGAAGAGTTATATTGTTATAATCATTTTGGCGATCACTATTTGCATAAATCTGCTCAACCTAGAAATGTTTTAAATTATAATCAATGGGAAAATTTTCCAACACCGCCAAAAGGCAGTTCAAAAACATTTTATGAGAAATTCACATACTTCTCAGGGTTTAACAACAGTGATCCAGAAACGTTTTATTTTAAAATGTTAAATAAGACAGGAATGAAAACAATGTTGACAAATACTAAATTGATTTATTCTGAAAAGTTTTATGACAAAATGTCTACATTTGGTTTTGAATTTTGGAAAAACAACATTGAAACAAAAACCATCTGGGGTTCAAAAGACTGGCAGGTACAAGGTCTAGAAGCATTATTTAGAGCCTGCATGATCCCAGAACAAATAATATTCTTGAATGACACAATTCAACAGACAACCTGTCTTGGCCTAGCCAAGATAAAAGATTTAAACAAACCGTCTATTCCGAATCCCATGCCTGATAGTAATAGCACTACAGATGTGGAGAAAGACGTATCCCATATTTTACACCAAAACAGAACAAATCCTGATTGGAAAAAATGGTTGATCTGGCCCACAGACACAAATAACTGTCAAGATAGATTCCTGAACAAAACACAGGGGTTTAAACAGACCAGGCCAGACCCTAGATATTCCCAGAGACAACATCCAGGGATAGTTACAACATACAGTGTAGGGAAATTATGCCTCGAATGACTTTACTTAAAGACAGTGCTGACTTGCGTGATTTCATACTGGGACCACGCAAACAGCGTCAAAAACGTTTCATATATGCCGGTATATACGCTGCTTACAACGAAGCTTGGAAAGTAACACAAATTGAAACAACTGAAAAAATACGAGAAATTGATCGTATAAATTTGGAAAAATCACTTTCTGTAGTGGACAATGGGTTAACAACTCTGTCCTCCAGAATATATTCACTGGACAGCATTGTATCATCTGCTATTGATATAATAGAGCAGGACTTGCTAATGTTACAACATGGTCAGTCCCAATTACGTTCTATTGTACAGCTTGGCTGGACGTTGCAAAACCTGCGTTCAGGCTACGTTCCATGGCGTTTAATCAACGTAACGTCATTATTCTCTATCTTTAACCTTACTGATAAACAAATCAGTTTGGCACAAAAAGGAGCAGACTATACGATTCTGAGCATTGAAAAACTTGAGAGATTACCATTGACAATGTCAGAGAGACCTGTCATTGAATGGATATTAGATGGAACGATTACAATCCCAATAACAACTTTCCAGTTTAAGTATTGCCAAAAATATATACCAGCAGGCCTGTATGAAAGGTTGGGTAAAGGATACATCAAATCAACCTGGGATTTACCCTACACACACAAATGTTATAGTGAGGGGATATAAGAGGTATTCCTTAGTGGTAACAATTGTAAAAAATCACTAAGCGGTACACTCCTGTGTCAAGGTATTCATTTCCATGGAGCCTGCGAAGGGTCTTCAAATAACCTTTCATATCACCTGCACGGCACTCCTGCAAAACAGATAGAGCCATTTTTCCGACAGCTTTCCAACGGCAGTTATTATCTAACAAGAGACCACAGCTGTTGTGGCATGGTGCCAGGAAAAGCCTATCTCGTAACTTCCAGGGTCATTTGCTGTATGCAAGTATTGTATCCAAACAGCAATCCAGACATGGAGGCTGCGTTATGGCCTTCTTTGAATATCTCTTCTATTCGAATTGATACTTTAAGCAGAATGAAATCCATTCTTTAACAGACAAATGTGCCTTTAACTTCGTCCAAAGAGACGTATGATCTGCAAGTTGCAAGGACAGCAGCAGAGATACATTCCCTATTATCAACAAATTGCCCCGTACATTTCGTAGAAATGTTAAGCCAAATTTTAAACATGTCTGATACCAGTGGCATCGCACATGTATTTAAGACAATTTTTTCGGGACTGTTAACACCCTTTGAAACAGTTCTGGGCATTTTTCCAAATTTTGTCCATTCCTTTTTCGACGGCCTGCCTCTTCTTTTGGGACTCGTAGCAGGAATTTTATTTTTGATCCTTCTTCTCCGATATGGCAAGCCAAGCCACAGACAGAGCTCCAGCTATGATGGGAGAAACGATCCTAGCTATACGCTACCGGGACCGCGTCACTAAAGTCCTCGGATTAGCCCTGCTAAGAGGTTTAAGTGCAACATGGTTTCTTTCATTCAGACCCATCTGGCAAGATTGCATCTTACCTGTGCTTCGATGTCTGCTATGCGGAGAAGAATGCATGTTGGACGTCTGTCTTACACTACCATCAGCAGTACCAAAGGATATAGATACCTTGCTAGGTCCGGTAACGACTCATGCATCGTGTTGTCCCCAGCGGCTACCTATTCTGATGACGGCATTCGTTGAGACTTCACAACTATGACTAGGTGGCGGTGAAGTACGAGAGGAAAGCAGCACCAAACAGGTACAACCTTCTGTGAGCATTGCTGATCCTGACATCGACGATAGCAATCATTCTCACATATGCACAATTTCAGCAATTTCGAACTTGGTCGAACTTTCACCTGATGTTGTAGACCAATTTTTTGCAAGCCTGTCTGATATGATGTTCTCCCCTGAACAAAAAGAATAACTTTTAAAACAATGAGCACACAGCGTTCCCTGAACTCTGAATTCGTCCTTCAGTTTTTGATAAACACAGCTACTGAAAAACATTTGGAACTATTTTTTCCCCTGAGAGCGAAATTATTTTTTCCACTTCCAAAATATTTCCTTTTTTTTTTTGGCACATGGTACTCTGCTTAAAGTACAACTATTCTTAGAGAACAGAGCTTCTATTTTTAAGACAACTAGAGACAATATTTTACCTCAGCCTCTAGCACATGTACAGCATTTGTATAAATATGTGATGGAATGGTCTCGACCTACTTTTCTGTATTCAGAGCCATTTCATGTGTAATTTTCGCAATTCATTCAGCTAATATATATATGCGTTTAACTGAATGATACCACTGCTTAAAAAACGTACAGTACCAATACTCATTTTCGTGTATACACCACACACCATTTCGAATGCAATTTATGTATTTTGGGGTGGGTTGGAAAACACATGCATTATTATATGGCTACTATTGCTTAGTATTTTTAGTAATGATTGACATAATACGTGGAGTGGGTGTTGTGTTTCTATCTAGGACCCTAATTCGATATTCCCGATTTATGCCTTTATGTGGTTATAATAAATAGTATTCTTATAAAGGCATAGGAATCATATCCATATTTAGTAATAGCCCATGCAGTCCAAATACGGCAAGGCTACTCCCCTAGACTCCTAGAAAGTACAACGTGTTCTTTAAACAAACCAAGCCTCCAGCAGCCCGGGAATTCCCCCTGCTTTTGTTTTGATTTGCACAAGAACTCCTGGAGTCCAGAAAGAACTGTTAGTTCTTAGTGACGTCTTATGTCCAACCTTACGTCAAACACGGCCCCTTTCAGGTATAAATATACCAACGCTGCCTTAAGCAAAGACACGGTGGTTTGGAGCAGAGCGGCTATCTACTTGCCCGACGCCCAGCTGATGCGAGAGCCGAAGGAAGCCGACCCTCCCTTGACGCACTGAGAGAGACGCTGTCTTTTTCTCCAGCCGAGAAAATCCAGCTCCGGTGTTTCCAGTCACCCTTGCGGGTTGCTGGGAGATCGAGTCCTGAGAGAGAGATACAAGACCTCCTTCATTCTAGAACTAAGGTACAGAGCTGACTAAACCCTTAAGAGAATTCTTGTATCAGATTCTTGGCAAAAACCAACTTAACTTAAACTGCAACTTACTTACTCCTTCCCACGTATTAGGCTTAGGTCAGGTACACCGGGGTAGGCGTATTTTAGAAGCACCAGTTGAGTACGTTAGTCAATGTTTTTATGTATGTATATATTTTATCCATTTTAAAGTATCATATGGCTAAGAAACCATATCAATGCTTTTACAGTATTATTTCATAATACTCCTTTTACTGTACGCACTTTACTTTATGATAAGTTCTGCAACTGTGGCAATTCATTTCTCTTGCATGAGAAAGAAGACTGCTCAATAAATAACACCTTTTATTGAAAACGCCCGTCTCTCTATTTCTCTGCACTCTGGTGAAACCAAGTATGCAAAATTGACTGAGTGAAATAATTGTCTATTGTTTTCACACGACTCTAGAGATACACTCTTTATTCTGAGGGAGCAAAGTTGTCATGTTTATGCTGTTGTCAGAAGCTAATCCCTTCTTGTCTAAATCATGAGAGTTAACTCTTTCATGAACATTCGAGAAAGTTTCTAGTGACCTCTGAGCTAGCTGGCAAAACTAATTAAGTCTAATATAGTCAGTAGAGTCCTAGTTGACCTCAGTCCTACGTCTACACTGCTTTTTATATTATTCCAATGCGCAGAGCGTATTGGGAATATAGGAACTACACTACAAAACTGCAGTAGCAAAAGAGAGAGCTTTCGCACAGGGTAAACGCATAATGATTGTTACACCTGTACCTGCCTTAGAGGAAGTGACGAAAGCAAGCATTCCCAATGCTAAAGCTTTACATCCGAGATGGATACAATGGGTTAATTCTCTTGCTGCAACAGACGTTGGATACGTCTTTGACCCCTACTTGGAGACAGAATAATTCCTACAATATGAATACGAATGTCCTCTGCCGACCGAGATTCTGCCTCTAGAACATTACGGATGTATAATCTATACAGATGGATCAGCACAGCCCGCAATTGGGGGTAAACAAGCCTATAGTGCTGCGTGCGCGATTGTTAAAGGTCGCTGGCGCGAAGGTAAATTTAGACCTATGGTCACTAAAACTCAATCACTCGGAGATTGTACAGCTCAGCGAGCTGAACTACTGGCTTTCAAGATGGCGCTTTAAAATACCGATCGCGAATTCCCCACACTGATAGTGTGCGATTTGTACTTCTGCATCGAATCTTCCAACAAGCACTTGCAGAACTGGGTTCGAAACAGTTTCAGAAATACAAAAGGTGGCCCAATTAAGCATAAAATGCTTTGGGAACAAGTAGTTCTATTACAGAAAGAACTACAAAAGACTCCATTTGAAGCAGTCCTCAGCATTTTTCCAAATTTCGTGCACTCTGTGTTCGGCTGCCTGCCTCTCATCTTGGGACTCGTAGAAGGAATTCTATTTTTATTCCTTCTGCTCCGATATGGCAAGTCCAGTCACCAGCGATACCCAGACTACCATGGAACAAGCCCTCCTTGCCATGAGGTATCATGAGAGAATTACACAGATTCTTGGATTGGCTCGTTTAAGGGATCTGAACACAACTTGGTTCCTTTCATTCAGACCAATCTGGCAAGATTGCATCTTACCTGTTCTGCGATGCCTGTTTTCCAGAGAGGAATGCGTGTTGGACATTTGTCTTACACTTCCATCAGTCCTGCCATCGGATGTTGACGCTTTGCTAGGTCCGGTAATGACTCATACATCGTGTTGCCCGCAACGGCTGCCCATTCTGATGACGACATTCATTGAGGTCTCACCGGCAAGTCTAACTGAGGGTGAGATACGAGACACTACAGGCACACAGGTACCACCTATAGCGGACATTGCTAATGCATCAAACCCTGACAGCGATGATCCTCATCTTTGCACATTCGACCTGCTAACTGAAGTGGTTCAACCTTCGCCAACTATGGTAGACGGTTTCTTTGCCAGCCTAGACGATCTGATGTTTTCTCCTGAAACCGAGAATAACTTTTGATTAATTCACACAGCGTTCCCAAATGTGAACTTTTTCCAAAATTGAACCAAATATCCGGTGGAGCGCAACTATTCCCTTATACTAAGTGCCCTTGTCATGGTAGAAGGTAATTTCCAAAATAGAACTTGTTGACAGAGAGTAATCTGCTTAAAGTAGAACTATTCTTAGAGAACAAGATTTCTTTTGAAAAACTTCCTAATGACAATATTTGGCCTTGTCCTAAAAAATGAAACAGTTTAAATATTATGCTATGGGATAGTCTCGACTGTTTTTTTTTCTGTACCATAAAGAGACATTTCATGAATGTAATTTCGTCTTACATAAATGTTAGAATGTATGCTCTCATACTATGCTTCATATCGGTTGTGATCTATTTTTTCATACAGTTTATACTCATTTCATGTGAACAAACCTTTCAAATGCAATTTGTATTTTGGGTGGGATTGTAAACACTTGCCTTAGATATGTTCAGCGCTTATACATTTAGTTGTATTGAACTTAATATCGTGGAGTGGGTGCTGTATAGGAATCTAGGACCCTAGAGTAATTTTCCCAATGCATGCCCATATATAGGTATAAATTGCCCGATCCTTACATATGAATTCGAGAAAGTTTCTAGTGACCAAACTGGCACTCACAATTAAGTCTAATATATACGGTAGAGACCTAGTCGACCTCAGTCCTACGTCTAAACTATAGTATATGTTATTTCAATGCGCAGAGCCTATTGGGAATACAGGAACTACACTACAATACTACCTGTTATGTATATGTGTTATGTGCTATATGTTATATGCTCCATTTCAGAAATGTAGGAGGTAGTGGAATTGATTGAGTCAGGGAGAGTAACAAACACAGTGGGTGATGTAACAATGTTAAGCAAGAGAGAGAGTATAATGATGAGCGAGACTGGAATATCACCTTTCCAGTATATAAAAAGGAGAGGGTATCAGAGAAACAAACACAGTGGATGATGTAACATTATTAAGCAAGAGAGAGAGTGTGATGGTGTGGGAGAGTGGAAGGTAGCCTGTTCAAGAGAATGAAAAGGGACGGTGTGAGAATAACAAACACAGTGAATGACCTAACATTATTAAGGAAAAGAGAGGGTGTGATGGTAAGGGAGATTGGAAGTAAGACTATTCGGGTATATGAACAGGAGAGTTTATTAGAGTGTGTTAAGTGAAGGAGATAGAGAATATTTAAAGAGAGACAGTAAAAAAGGAAAGTAAGGCGAGAAGGCTGAATTTAAGGAAGAGAAGTACAGGAAGAAAGAGAGCGGGAAACACGGAGAAGTAGAAATGGAAAATTAGACAATTAAAATGTATTCAGTGGCACAGTAAATGAAATTGGTATTCAGTAAGTGAAAACTACATTACCCTATTTAGGCACAGTAAATTATTACCAAGTAATCTGTGGTACAATATCAGAGAGAAAATTACGTTAGGGCTCATTTACAGGAAGGTCATGCAGTGCAGCACAGCAAGTTACCTTACTGCACTGCTCTGCATGACAGGGAAAGGATAGAAATGCGGCATATTTAAGGCAAAACAGCAAATTTCTGTCTTTCTTTTGCACTGGTGCCCTTTTGGCAGTCTAGTACCAATGCAGTCACCCATCCACCAAGAGGCAAGGTTGCCTGCATTGGATGCAGGATTGTTTATCTGCAGGAAGTGCCAAACTTGTCAAGCCAGGTCTTCCTTGGACCAGAAACAAGCTTCCTGGGACTGGTATCATCTCTGATTTGCATATGACTGGGTCCAAAGTGTTGTGGCATGGTAAGCAAAAGAACAATAGATTCAACTCAGATGTCTTGACTGGGGATGAGGGCTTGAAATGTTTCAGCACACGCCCATCACCTTGTTATGTTTGCTATGTTCGAAGTAAGTGGCCAAGGGTATGCCAAGTTGTGGGACCCTTGCTCGCTGTGCCGCTGGAATCAACTAGCCTGGCTGATGAGGGGTGATTTCATGAAACTGGTCCAAGGATGCTTGTTTCCAGTCGAGGGAGGACTTAGCCTGCCTTTTCGGGCTGGCCTGATCCAATGGGGAGCAGGATCAAGATGGACTTGCATATGGCTGGATCCAAACTGGGGGGGGGGTACAGTGAGCAAAATAATGATGGATCTAACCTAGATCGCTTGACTGGGGGAGAGTGTTTGAAAAGTTTTAGCACTCCGTCCATCATCTTCTTGTGTTTGCTATTTTTGCATTAAGTAGCCAAGGGTATGCCCTGAAGTGGGTCCCTTGATCGCTGTGCCACTGGATTTAAACTAGCCTGGCTGATGAGGGTGATACCTCAAAGCCAGTCCCAGGATGCTTGCTTCTGGACCTGAAAGGACTTGGCTTGGCAGTTTGGGCTGGACTGTTCCCACGGAGGGTAGGATCATGACTGATTTGCATATGGCTGGGTCCAAACTGGGTGGCATGGTGAAGAACAATGTTCAGCATTCCATCCATCCTCTTTTTATGCTGCTTTAATGTTCTGAAGCATCATTCCTCTTCTCATCATTTGCTCCTAGATTTAACATCCTATTTGCTGCTCTGAGAGAGAAGAGATGTTATATCCCTACCCCTAGACAATGAGATCATACATATTCTTTTAGGGGGGATTTGACATCCTCCTTTTCCTAGTACAGAGGTTGACTGCTTAGGCCTTTTAACATCCATGCTATGATAGTCAAATCTAGACCAGAATACCTCCTGGTAGCAAAATGTAGAACCTCACTGCCATCACCCTGGTCTGGAACCTCAGTACAAAATCAAAAAATGAACTGCCACAAGGATTCCAGTGGTTAGACACCTGATGAAAGATGGAAAGGCCATTGAGTCCTTTGGTGCTAAATGTCACAACAACAAAATTGTGAAAGAATCATACTTGTGTTGTGTCTGAACCCCAATAATTAAATGAAACCCACTATTTTACCTTGGCAGCTCAGCACATTCAATCCAGTTGATCTAGCAGCTAGAGACACCACCCTCTTTCCTTAAACCCATTTCAATTACCAGAGTAGAAACAGCACAACCAAATAGTGACTGGGGACCACTCAATGATTGTGTTCTAGATCTGAAATACATTTGAAAGATTTATTACGAGAAATCTCATTACAGAAAATATAGAAGAAATTATCATGAAGACTCAGAAACAGAAATGCTAAATCATCATCAGAAATATTAATCCTAGTAAGTAGCGAATCACTATGTTTAAATGTCATACTTTCAAAGAGTTTTGACAGCATTCTAAGCAAGGAAACCATCAGTAAGATTAGACAGTCAGTCAAAATTCCTTTATTCGATAACCTAATATCAAAAAAGACATGGTACAATCAAAATAACAATTAAATCCTCAGTTAAAGACTTGATTATATATATATATATATATATATATATATATATATATATATATATATATATAAAAATACATAATAAACATTCCATTTTATACAATTTGACATAGTTTTAACACATACATAAATATAGGTTTAAAACATTTAAAAGATACTACCATATGATTGTGCTTGACCCTAAAACCCAATTTACCAAAAGATAAAATATTCTAATCAGGGACACTTAGGGTAGGTGCTGGAATGTTGGACTTTTTCCTAATTCGAATAGCAGCAACCAGGAAGTTTGCGACATGGAACATTATTCGGGGTGAATTTAGTTGCTGTAGATACACAAGTGCTGGCCTAACTCGTGTAAATCCAGCCTCCCTCAATATTGGGAATAAAAACTTCCTTCTACATTCCTGAAAGTAGTCGCAAAACATAAAAAAGTGTAATGTATCCTGGTTTGAGGAATTATCACATTTACAGGGGTCTGCCTGTTCTGGGGAACACCAAGTTCGGAAGGAACCCAAAGAGTAGGTTGAACCGAAATCTGATCAGGAGGTACCGATGGTATGGGATATTCACTGTAATCAGATAGGGTTCAGGGCCTGAACAGCTAACCAAGGCATAGTTGGCTCTTGCCATTGGTTTCACCAGTTCGATCTCCTCTCGCTCTAGTGATAACAGGTCCGACATAGCATTTTTTGTCAGTGCGATATCCTTTTTAGTTATGGTTTCAGGTGAGGAGAAAAGGACCTTACGCCCTATTTTTTGAAAACCAGATTTTATATATGCCAACCATGGGATTTTATTGCCTTTGTCCAACGCCATACAGTTTTTCAATATAATATGGTTTAGTGAAATTTCCTCATTTAGTCAGATCTTTAACCAATATATCAAAGGTACAATTCTGATATGGTCCGTAACAAATCCAACTCCCAGTTCAGTATGAGTAGAGAAAGTAGGGGTAGACTGAGGAACAGAAAGAACCCCTCTAAGAAATGTATTCTCTATTAACTGGATTTTACTCTGGGCTGTGTAACCCCAGATTTCACAACCATATGTTGCAACTGTCAAGCATTTGGCTTTATATACCATTAGGATTGCTTCTACAGGTCTAGCCCCCAGCTTTTTAGTAAACCCTGTAAGTCCTGATATGGTCCTTGCAAACGCCACACTGCGGCTATTATTTTGTGGGCGCCAAGTTCCCTTTTCGTCGAATACAACCCCCAGATAGGGGAAGGTGGGTACCCTACAGACCTCAGAAGAAAGTCTTTATTCTGTTGTTCCTCTTTGCCCTCCCAGCAATCAGAACCTGCGAATTTTTTGCATTTATTTTTAAATCCAAGCTCTGCATAATACTTCCAAAAGCATCCAGCAGCTTCTGAAGACCTACTCCGGTGCGTGCCAGGAGGACAGCGTCGTCCGCGTATAGGAGAACTGGTATGACCAGTTCCCCTATACGCGTAATCTCTAGGGAAACCTCACCAAGTTGAGAGTCAAGGGCGTTTATATATAGGGTAAACAGCAGGGGAGCCAGAATACACCCCTGTCTGACCCCCCTATCTGACCTAAAGTGTCTTGTGCATCGCCCCTCGCTGTTGACTCGAATTTTTGCCGAGAGGTCGGAATGGAGGACTGCTAAAAAATGTACCAAGGGTGCATCAATACCTATGTCTAAAAGTATATTCCAGAGCTTTGTCCTATTTACAAGATCAAACACCGAGGAGAGGCCCATAAACCCCATGTATAGTGACCCCTCCTTAGCCACCGTATACTTGCTAATTAAAAGATGAAGATTTAAGCACTGGTCAATAGTACTCCGTTTTGATCTAAAACCATATTGGGCGTTAGACAGTACCCCTCTCTCTTCCAGCCACTCAGTCAGTTTATGCAGTACCACCCGACCCAATACTTTTACCGAAGAATCAATTAAAGAAATAGGTCTATAGCAGGCAGGGTCCTGCCTAGCACCCTTTTTAAAGACTGGAATGAAGACTGAGGTGACCCACGAGGCTGGTAAACTGTCAGGGCCTATGGAATTAAAAACATGGGTAAAGATTTTTTACCATAAATTCGGTGCAGCTCTAAACAAATCTGCAGGCACCCCGTCTGGCCAAGGAGCCTTTTTTTTTAGACATTTCTCCTATAGCCCTTTCAACTTCAGAGACCTCAAAAATTAAAGGCGAGAAGGCACTTTCAGACAGCTTATGTGAGGAACATTGGCCAATTCCTGGGAGACTATAAATGTTTTCAAAATGGGCTATCCATGCCGCATCCACAATGTTGCATACCAAGGGGGAATTCTCATCATTTGTAAACAGTGGCTGATTTACTGTTGCCCAAAATGTCCCACCATCTTTCAGTACTTCTATTGAGAGAAGTTTTGACCAGGCTTCCTCCCACAGCTCCCGTTTTCTTTCTGTTAGTACTTGTTTATAGGCTGCTCTTCGAGAGGCTATAAGCCCCCTATCCCTAGGGGTAACCTTTAAGGCTTTCAGGAGGGCAGCGTGAGACTGAGAGCATTTTTTATTAAACTATCTTCTGCCAGTCTGCTGTTTCCGCTTTCCTTTAATTAATAAGCTTTCGTTAACTTGTACACAAATTTTATTAAAAGCACTTATGATGTCAGGGCTCCCGGCATCGACATCTAAGCAAGTATTAATCTCCTGCTCTATTCTAGGTAAAAGCTCTGATAGAAAGTTCTCTGGGACCACTTTTGCCCATTTCAATTTTCTCCCCTGGTCTTTTAAGGTGACCTCCCTCACCACCCTTAGAGATGTAGATCTAAAGGATAGGGGATCCCCTGGGATTAGTTCAATTATCACGGGATTGTGGTCACTGAAAACAGAAACCTCTGTCAGATATCTAAAAACTTGTGATAACATAAACGATGTTAAAAATACATAATCAATGATTGTACCTTTGTCTTTACCCTTAAATGTTGGGATCCTATTTTCAACCTCCACACAACCTGACTCATATAAGTTCCAATTCGCCAGAAAGAGTTCCAATTCCTCACCCTGTCTTGTGTGTTCAAAGTGAGATAGTGCAGAGAGTGGGGGGGGGGGCCCTGGTAATCCTTACTCCCACACAGATTTTCACACGGGTGAATATTTAGGTCTCCCATCTGAAAAATGTCAAAGAATTATGACTTTAAGCTATAGTTAAAAAGAAATTGCTCGAGTAGATCTAAGTTATTATCTAGTTCCATAGAGTTATAGACGTTAATAAATAATACTTTTTTGTGTCAGATACTGATAGTTCTACAACTAGACTATTAAACCCTCCTACTTCAAGCTGAGTAAGAGAACCCTTTAACTCTAGGGAGAATAAGCTGATCAAACCTCCCTTCGCTCTCCCAGCGGCACTTTGTCTGGCTGGGATAAAAAAGTGACAATACCCATCCAAGGAAAAACAGTTTTGGCGGTCCCAGGTCTCTTGAAGGGATATTATATTGAATGTTTTTAGATATGTCAACCATATGGCATCTCCCATTTTTGCCCTTATGCCAGCTATATTCCAACTCATCACTCGACAGGGTGATGAAGGTGTCCCCTCAGCATGGCCCTGTTCCTGGTGCGTATTTAGTCAGTCGTTTTCATCCATTCCTGAAAGTGGAGAAAAACGGTTCGCCAGTGTGCATCCCAGGACATTTAAGTTCTCATTTACTGTACCCACAACCCCTGGTGCATTCCCTTCTTCTGACACAGACTGTAGCTCCCCATACACAAGTGTTGGCAGTACTGATGGTGTAACCTGAGCTGCCACAACTGGGGCTTATACAGCAGATGAAGGCCGTACCTTAATCACATGCCCTCCATCTGTCGCAGATGGAGGCCGTACGTTATTCCCAGCGCTTCCCTCTCTCACGGGTTGTAAGCCCCTGTGCCCGAGACTTGTCACAACTTGTGGAATGCCATGTGCCCTCACCACTGAAACAGGAGGGAGCCATACCCTATTTAGGGGTGGTGGATAAAAATAACCAAGGAGGAGCGGCCTAATGCCCGGGTATGACAGATTAGAACCATCCCAAAACAAACGTTCCGCCATGTGATGGGCTTTAAAATTTATCACCACACAGTCCCCTCTAAGTGTTTTTCTTTTGGAGACAACCCATCTTACTCTTCTAGCCATGTTTATGCTGGCAGCTATGTCCACATCCCCGCTACAGTAATTTTTACACCACAGTTTAGTTCGCTCAATTAGGTCTGTGGTGCTTTCACACTCATTTTTTTTCAGTGGGGAAACCCCTGTCAACACAGCCACTAGGGGATTAGCTTGGGGCGGTAAATCTATGTTAAACTTGCACGGCTGCTCATCTGATTCTTTAATGGGATATCTTGTGCCTGCCAGTATGGGGCTGCACTGGTTATCTCGTATACTACCTCCCAAAGGTTGAGTTACAATAATTCCCTCAGAGAACAACCCCGTTTTCCCACTATTAACAACAGGATTTTGAGCTGGTTCTTGTTGTTCCCTTGGGGTGACACTTAGCATAGAGTTCCCTTTTCTACTTGAAAGTTCACAATATTCTTGAATTGCAGAATCTAGAGCATTGCATTTCTTTAGGAGACCTGCTACACACGTATTTAAAACATCAACAATATCCTTAGCTATTTTAGTCAATACTGGTTCTAAGTGCAGGTTAATAAGCCCTTCAATTGTGTTACTCAGTCTATTAACCAGTTCATCCTCCATAGTCTCAGTTAAAATGTCAGTGTGCTTAGTCTTTTTATTACACTTCTTCGGTGGCTTGTCCCCCTTACACAGTTTGGAAGGTGCGATCAAGGTATTATCCAAAGGTAACGAGGGAGCCTGTTCGCCTTTTTTTGAATCCTCAATGCCCAACAATACAGTACTTGAGCCCAGATCAGAATCTAGATGTATAAGGGGTTGAGCAGCTACGGACTCTTGTGACGCCCCATCCTGGACATCACCCCCCTCTCCCGTTGCTGGCGCAGTTAAGCCAAGTTCTTTTTCGACATTCGCAATTTCCTTTGAAATCATTCCCACGGCTGAGGTCAGATAAGAAATTATAGTATCTGCTTTGCGTGGTATCTTTGCTTTGTTACTTTCTTGGCCCCCATTGCATAGATATTTGCGCTTACCCATAGTAGAATCTTAGGGATTAGGCCCGTCCCGTCCCCTATCGTCCACGGACGGCCACAGCCGGCCGGCCCGCACTTTGCCCGAGCTTAGCCCGGCGATGCCCGCGCATGTCCCGCGATGCGGGAGGAAGGGCTGTCTGAAGTACTCCTCCGGGCGGAAGCCCCAGCTGTCAGGCGGCGTCCCCGAGAAGCAGGGGACGCTGGGAATTGTAGTTTGTCCTGCCCTGCCCCTCTCAGTGGCCGCGGATGGTCTGCGGCGGCGGGGGCAAGCAGTGCTGGCTGGAGACCTGGAAATACGGTGAACAGGTAACGGTGACCCCAGAGCCGGTAAGAATGTTCCCCGCTCCACCGGAGGAAGGGCTGTCTGAAGTACGCCTCCAGGCGGAAGCCCCAGCTGTCAGGCGGCATCCTCGCGAAGCAGGGGACGCTGGGAATTGTAGTTTGTCCTGCCCTGCCCCTCTCAGCGGCCGCGGATGGTCTGCGGCGGCGGGGGCAAGCAGTGCTGGCTGGAGACCTGGAAATATGGCGAACAGGTAACAGTGACCCCAGAGCCGGTAAGAATGTTCCCCGCTCCACCGGAGGAAGGGCTGTCTGAAGTACGCCTCCGGGCGGAAGCCCCAGCTGTCAGGCAGCGTCCCCGCAAAGCAGGGGACGCTGGGAATTGTAGTTTGTCCTGCCCTGCCCCTCTCAGCAGCCGCGGATGGTCTGCGGCGGCGGGGGCAAGCAGTGCTGGCTGGAGACCTGGAAATACGGCGAACAGGTAACGGTGACCCCAGAGCCGGTAAGATTAGACAGAGTTTCAGGAGTAAAATGAGAAGACACCACCTCATCCCGAAAACCATGGGCTTTTATATATAATTTATGTATCAACAGTTATCAAAACTGCAGATTCTGCATGGCACGATCATGGTTACTCACTTTGAGCAAATCAGAATGAACAGCGTTTCAACATTTTAATTCTTAGGGACTGATTACGATGTCATTCGGGAAGGCTCTGGATGGGATTTGGTGTTGCAGAATTCAATTCAGAACCCTTGTTTCCTACCAAAACGTACAGATTTTCCAATGACCGGTTACGATGCCTGAAAACCATCCGAGCAGTCCGAATCGGTTCTGAAAGGCATCCGGACAGTCCGTGTCTTTCAGAGCTGATTTGTATAGCTCTAAGGACAGGGTTTCTGGACAAGCGATTCCGATGACCGATTCGAACAGCCATTCCGATTCGGTTTATCTGAGTAGAAACGGCTGCCGGAATCTGTCGTGGGGGTCCACTGCACGCCCCCTACACCCAGAGGCATCCGAATAGGGCCTGTGGGGGTACCCAAGAGACCCTTCTTTCTCAGCCATTCACAATGTGGCAGGCACCATGGGGTGCCTGCCACAGGGTGCAAGGCTTTCCCCAACTACCCCATGTTTTTCAATGGGAGCCTGTGTTCTCGTTCGGAACACAAGCTCCTATTGAAGTCAATGCGAGTCCGACCGAACAATGTTGGGAAGCATCGTAATCGGTCATCCAGACTCACAGGACCCGATTCGTTTGGAAACTATTTCGGAACCGATTCGTTTGGGACAGTTTCCTAACGACATCGCAATCAGGTCCCTAGTACTGTTATAGTTTTAAAATTAACAAGAAAGTAACGCTGGTTTGAATTCAACATGCAGAGTTCACATGCAACTTAGATGTAAAATAATGCACTTAGAATGCATGAAGCAGTAATCTGCACTATTTACTTTTACTAAGCCTCAAAATATTAACGCTGCACTGCTTGAAAACTACTTGATTGCAAGCTTGAATAGAAAATTCTGAGCAGGCATACAAAGTTTCATTCTGACCTCTCCATGATCATATTTTGTTGTAATTAATAAGTTGCTTTCGTGGTTTCAAGTATTTCCGCAAAATGTTTCTACTTAAACAAAGATCACCGTTTTATACTTGATACATTTTTGTCATTTAAAAGTGTAATGTAGAGTACATTTGTTGAAACACCGAGTTTAAAAAGTGAACTTGACTTTCTAACCTACTTGTTTTTCCCTTTTAATTGTGATATATTGCAAAATATTTTCTTTTTCATTAATATGGATGTTTCAATTTCCACATGGACTATTGTCTAAAAGCTAGATATTAGAAGGTTAAAAATGTGAGATATATGTGGGAACATAGCCTGAGCAAGGCGAACCCCATGTGAGTCCGTAGTTGTTATAAAATAGTTGCAAATGTAACATTGCCATCTGAGGAATATTGCATTTGTGTGAGAAGATAAGGAGCGACGCTTTTGCCAGAATAGCATCAATGCTTATTGGCTGACGGGAGATGAGAAGACAAACATTTTGCAGAAGCTTCGCAAAATGTTTAGTCTATAATAGTGTGTGTTCCTAGCTTAGGTTAACACTTTTCAGACACTCTTCCCTACTCATTTTTGCTCACTTTCAAGAACCATTTTACCCGCACTCAAACTTTTTGTCATTTTGCTTAAGACTCTACTCAGTTTTATGAACCTCTGTTGATGGGAAGTTCATTGCTACGATACTTTTGATCTGTTTGAGCTGATATAAATGCTAAAGCGTTCTGCTTTTTTCTCACTCTCTCGGATTAGAACTGTTTATGGGTCCTGACTAACTCGACTTTCCCCGATTCTTAGAATAGGGATTCTTTCCTTTCAGGGAAGCACTTTTGAAAGCATTTATTATATGGTTTGATTAGCCAATATTGATTTTATAATTCTGGTATTTGTTGACGATTGAATTAACTTGTGATTTCAAATAAAGATGTTTGATTAATAAAACCCTTTAAACTTACATCAACTCCCTTTATTGACTAGAATTAGATTCATGCTCGTGATGATAACTTATGTGATGCACTGCTTTCTTCTCTAAAAAACGGCAAAGATCTAATTGACCAGAAGCAGAAAAACCCTAGAGCGGGAGTTAGCCCATTTGATGGTAAACTGTGATATGTTACATTTGGGAAAACTACAATTGACGTTACACCTGCGATGTCCACATATACTGTGAGGACAGAACCTTTGCAGCGGGTCCTTAATTGGAAGGGGTAGTACGCCAAATAGGGTAAATGAGAAAACTGAAAACAGCACCCCTTTCTAATTAAATATTGTCTCACTCAAAAATATGAAATGGCTAAATTAGGTGTTAAACACACTTCTGGAATATATTTTTCTATATTTAAAGCACAATATCATCAGTTCACCTGTTATGACTATATGCAAACCAATGATCTGAGATTCACAAAAATAATTAGCCACACAAGTTTGCACATTAGTTAACTTCTACACTACACCTGTAATAGATGATATTCATGCCAACGGCAGAGGAGCAGCCTTCCTTGGCTGCCACAAGTGATTGTTTGCAAAGTAAAAGAAACTCATATTCCACAAACAGCATGCTCCTCCAACGGATTTTGTTAATCAGATGATGATAGCCTTCATCAGCTGAAGAAATGCTGTGAGAGCCGCATGAAAGATGAGCTTTTTCCTAAGCAAGCACATTCTCTGAGAGTGTTACTGTTCTTCTGGAGTTCAGGCTCAAAACTTTACTTTATTCCCATTTTCCTCAAAGACAGAATCATGCACAGTAGTACTTTAACAGGTAATGTCACTTACCTCAAGGGCAAGCATAGAACATCTTCTGTGTAACACTTGTAGAAGAGCTGCAACCATATGTAGAGCGTTTCAGTCGAATTTCATTTACCAAGCTGTCTTGGCATGCTACTCAATTTCATTGGCACCATGTCTAAGGGTGCAACTAAATGTCAATGGCACCATTCAAGGGTTTTACATAAGACATAATAAAGCTGTGAGAAAATGCTAGAATTGAAGTCCAGTGTGTGCATGCTAACTTCAGGTAACGTCACCAAGGTCACATTCCCAATGACCAAGGTCGAATTCTGTACTCAAAAAATAACTGCTCAGTGTCATGGATGTTTCAAGTGCTGTCTTGGTTTAAAAGATTTAAGGGCTGACCCTTTCTTCAGATGTACAGTCATGCTCATCCCTCTGCTGCAATCAGGGTGCCTTGATGCAGGTTGACACCAATGGAAAGAGAGCGCATGAAGTTTCTAGAAGCAGGTTTCCAGGAGCTAGGTTGATGTGAGGATGCAAACTTGTTGACTAACACTGAGAGTACGACAAAGCCTTTCCTATAGGTGAGCTCAGACTGAGATGGACACCTTAGCTCATGTGATTGACGAGAATCAAGATGGCTTTCACTTGTGCAAGAACACAAAAAACAAGGTTCTAGAGCAAGTGGGGTCATCCAGAGGAGGACTGGTAGGAACCATATGTGTGGTAGCCAACAACAGTATCAGATCAAATAAACTGGACCAGTATGGCAGCTGAGATGCAGAATGGCAGGGGCCAGAGTCTCATACGAAGGTCCCAGGGGATAGGCCCCGACACTGATACAAAATGGGAGAGTCCAGTTTATGACATAAGACCATAGATCTCACAATATTGCATGTGTTGTCTAATAGATCATGCAGTATTTGGCCTAAATAATATATACCACATTAGCATGCAATGTTAGATTCTAGGTGTATTATGTTTCTCCAATCTTTCTCTATCTCCTTAAGAAACAAAGATATCAAGTGGGCCACATTGCAGTTCCTCATCTGAATTATAAATCAGATAAGTTTCCTATATCCAAAAAAATTACAAGGGAGGACTATGACTTTTTAAACATTTTGTGAGACAACAGTGAAAACGCAATACATACACATACACATCTGTCACAATATTTGGTCAAGTTTTTATTTTCATTAGAGAATTGTAATCAATTGTGTTCTGTTGGTACGAGAAATTGGTGGACATGGGTACAATTCGCATATTAACCACACCCAGGCATTCAGATGGTTGCACATGAGCAAATGTTCAGTAATTAGCAGCTTCTCAACTATAAAACACTATGCCACTGCTGAAAGGAGCAAAGGAAGGCTAGCGTGTAGTATTTTCACAAAGGAATAGCAGAAAAGAAAGTAGAAAAAGATACCTTTATAGAAGATACAAATAATGGAAATTCAGAAGATGAGATCTCTGGATGTGCCTCCATTTACAACATTAATAATATATTAAAATGATGGAATACTACCGCTAGGGATCTACTACTGCACGCATGCTTGCTTCATCAGGCCTTTGACATCTGATTCCATTCTCTTAAAGTCAGCTCAAACTGCAACGGTAGTGTGTTGCTAAAATGATCCTGCAAGTGCAATAAGCACTACAGTAGAAAGCCCTCATCTAAAATAAAAACTTTTCAATAAATAAACAATGGTTGTAGTTGAATGTAAAATCAAGGAGAAATCGTGATATTTTATGAAAAGAATTACTTTGCCTGTGCACTTCAGACACATTTCAACAAGTTCATTCCTCTGGTCAGGCCATATAAAATAGAAGAATCATACTAGAATACATTTTTTAAAGAACACGAGCACATTTTTAAATGGTACAACGGACTGGAATATGCATTGTGTTTTTGGATTCAGGGTTTAAAGATGCTAAAGATGAATATTTTCTATTTACCTTCGATGTAAGAAGAACATTTTATTTGTCTGAGCAGAAGTATTCATGACAGTGTTCAGAGCAAACATTGGATTAAACCTTTCATTAAATGTCATGCATTCTAGTTGTAGAACAATTCTAAAGAGTTCTGTTATTAACATAGAAATGCAATGCATGAGATGTGTGTCACATGAAAGTATTGGGTTTTTTTTTCTGGGGGGTTTATGTGCACCTAAATTCAATTCAAGTGTCTCTCAAATGTTTGCTTTCTACTCCAAAGGTACTTCAAAGTCCCATGGAAACTACATCAGCAATGAATTAATATGTGGGAGGGATGGCAGTGAATGAAGAAATCTCAAAGTCTAAAAGATGTGCCATTTCGAATAGCTGTCAAGTAAACAAAGAGTTGTCTTCAGCAATAATGGTCTACTTGAGAGCGTTTCACATGAGCTGAAAAGCAATCTGTTTTCATACAATAAAATTTAAAAGATCGATAAAGCAATATAAAATAAACGAATTTGTGAAGCTTTTGCTTGCTTCAACTTCATGACAAAGTTCTGTTCTGGACACTGTAAGGTAGGTTCAGGAATTTGTCGAAGTGGAAAATGAGTTGGGTTGTAAGTAACTATTTGGCTGCGTGCTAAATCATCCTTTAGATTTTCAGGTCGCTAGGCTGCTGCCCTCTGCTTTATTCATGTCACATATTCACTCCGAGAACCCCCAATACATTTGAAAGGTGGTTGGAACTCGGTGCTCATCAGTTCATGGAATTCACCACCACAATTAAGATTTAGTTTTCTCAGACAGAGGGCATTTTTATTTACTTTCTGAACAGTTTTGGACCCACTTTGGGGCATATTTACAATATTTTGGCATTACGTAGTGCCGCAAGCCTTCCTGCTGTACTGCCCTGCGTGAACAGGGCAGGAATGAGCAGTATCAGTCCCGGCACATGAACGGCAGCTGAGCCTCAATGCAGGCACCATTGCTCCGCGGAGCAACGGTGTTTGTGTTGCTGGCATGATTAATTTTGTGCAGGAAGGGACAACTACCTTCTAAAAAACTAAGGAGGCATTTTTCCCATTCTATGTGTGCTGCAGAATGCTAAAACGAGGAGAAATTTAAACATTTCTCGCTGTTACACCTGCTTTGGGAAGATGTTAATTTTGGAGCTTTACGCTATGTTATAAATCTGGGGCATTGTCAAAAACCATGGGTGTAGTGAGGGAACACCAACAGTAAAACCCATGGAGCGCCCCTTCCACTCAGAGTAAGGCATTGCCTTACTCTATATTGACAAGGCTATGACAAGACACGCAGGGTGGCTTTCCGTGGCCATGTAAATCTGGGCCGGCACACTGCACCTTCAGAGAGTCAAAAAAGTGACGCTATGGTGGTGTAAAAGTGCTCCAGGGGCATTTTAAATATGTTAAACAAAAAGAATCGACATCAAGATGTTATTAGAGTGGTCCCTACAATGGTGGGGAGCACACAGTGTTCTTTAAATACCCCTCACACACCAAAAGGACCCTTGGTGTCATGCTTCATCATTGGGTTCTTCGCACCCCTCTACGGGATGCGGCATGCTGCTAACCGATGACTAGGTGGGAGCACTTTTATTATTTTAGCTATTTGTGGTGCATGTGGGTTTTTTTATGTGTATAAGTGAGTGGTAGGTTCTGAAGAGTGACAAAGTGAAGTTAAAAAGGTACCTGGCACGTGAGGTCTAGAAACAGTTATTTACATTTTTTTTGTTTTTTTTTTGTCCTCATCTCACCTTGGCACGTGCAAATGAACACTCGCAACCCTGATCCATCCTGGGCGCCCCAGGTTGAAGTTCTTGCTGTACCCAGAGCCGGTCTGGCTACCCCTTTATTACGGGGTCACGGGGTCAGGTGTAATCATTGGACTATTTCTAGGTTTGTTACATTAGTTATCAGCCTCATTTCCTTAGCCCATTCCAACAAAGATTGCCAAACCATACTATTCTTATTATGTGGTGTACCCATTTCAAAACGTACAGTTCTGAGCACAGATTGAAGCCATATTTCATGTAGGGGAAGGGTAACATCCTTCCAAACTTTACATATTTCCCTACGTGCAATAAGAACTAAAGTGAAAAATAAGGCCACCTGTGTCCCCATTAGCCCAGAGATGAGCTCAGTGTCTAGGCCAAAAAGGACCCGTACAACATTAAGACTAAGTTTCATCTTAAATACACTCTACAATTTCCTCTCAATATTGGTCCAAAAGGGGCCGATCATAGGGCAGTCATAGAAAACATGGATGTCATCGGCCTCTAGCATATCACATCTAGGGCAAACAGGAGGTGGGCTGACAAATTTTGCGATTTTTTGGGGGGTGTAATAAAGCCTGTTTATGACGTAATAATGATTCTTTTTAAGTGAAGCAGATTTAACAAATTTATATAGATAATAAAGGGATAAATTATAAAGATCAGCTGAAGGTGCCTCCAAGACAGAGAGTCTCCAAACAGAGTATAACGGTGGAGCTAAAATTTAATTCGCCTCGATCAGTTCCTTGTATAGAAAACCCACTTCCTTCTTCCTATAGGTCGCGGCCAAAAGCGCCGACTCTATGTCCCAGTTTCCACCGATGTTGTTTTTCTCGGTTTGATACCACAAACAGAGTTGGATGTATTTAAATCTTGATAGGGAGTCCCCAATCCTAGACCGTAAGACCTCCCAAGGACGTACCCCATCCGAAGATACTAAATCTGACCATATTGTTATTCCGGCTCTTCTAACTGATAGAGACAGGCTATCCTGGAGACATAATGGAGTACCTGGGGAGTCCCAAATAGGGGCAAAATCTGAGTAGTATTTTATACCCCAACATTCCTTAGCTCTATTTCAAAGAATCAAGGCAGATTTTAAAACCTTTAGGCGAACCTTTTTGTAAAATCTTGGTTCACCAAATTTATACAAAAAACCAGGACCACCCCCTTCCTGATCTAACATCGTACTCAAGATTTGCCCCCAGTGAGAATTGTCCGGACTGCCTAGCAGGGTACGGATATTTTTTAACTGGAAAGCAAAAGCATACCACACAACATCAGGGAGTGCCAGCCCCCCCTTTATCAGTCTCCTTCTCAGTTTTTTCCAAGACATCCAGGCGTTCTTATTTGCCCATATAAAACTGCCTATCTTCCTCAAGATTTTATCATGGAATGTTAAGGGTATCATGTTGAAAAGATAAGTTAACTTAGGCAGGATGACCATTTTAACCAGGTTAACGCGGCCATATATTGTTAACGGAAGGTTCTGCCACCACGAAAATAGATGGTCAATATCTTTAGCCACCTTTTTCAGATTTACTTTCACAATGTTGTCCAGGTCAGATGTAATAAATATACCTAAATACCTAAACTGGCTAGTTGTTACTCTCTCCCACTGGTCGATTCCCCAGCACATTATTTCTGTTGTGTATTATTAATTAAATAACCAGAGTATCGACCATATTCTGCCATGATCTCCTCAGCTCTGGGAAATACCTCTGCCGGATTACTAGTATAAAGCAATAGGTCGTCTGCATATAAGGCCAGCTGACAACAATAGTCCTTTATTCTGAAGGGTGTAATTTGATCATCTAGCCTCAATGCTTGTGCTAGAGGCTCCATATAGAGATCGAACAAGAGGGACGAGATGGGACACCCCTGCCTTGTGCCCCTCATGATATTAAAACGTGGTGATAAAGAGCCATTCAATAAAATCGCCGCCAAGGCACCCTCATAGCATCCCCTTATAGTTTGAATAAAGGTTTCTCCGAATCCCATAATGGTAGGAACATCCTACAAAAACCCCCAGTTAACACGGTAGAACGCCTTCGCCGCGTCATAAGCTGCCACCGCTAAAGGCTCCGACCGTGTCACGGCAAGATCTATATTACCGATCAACTGTAAGGTTAGTTCGTGGATATGTCTCCCCAGGATAAAACCCTTCTGCTCCGGATTAATCAAGAGCGGGACCAGCTTGGCCAATCTCCCTGCCAAAACACTAGTAAAGATCTTATAATCTGCGTTCAGCAGGGAGATTGGTCTGAAGAGTCCACCCTGAGGGGGTCTTTTCCAGGTTTTAAGATTAACACAATGGTAGATTCTTTCCAAGATGGCGGAATTCTACCTTGGGAGCTATATATATATAATTAAACAGTTCACAAAATGTCGGTACCAGAAGAACCTGGAATGTTTTCTAGACTTCACCGGGGAGAGCATCCGGCCCTGCTGCTTTATTATTTTTGATTTTTTGTATATATAGTTTTATTTCTTCTTCTGTGAAACGGCTATTAAGCATATTACGGCCTTCCTCCGTCAGGCCTGGAAGGGCCTTACTTTCCAGCCACCGTAAGGTCTCAATGGAATCTGGAGAGGTCTCTTCTTGATATAGTTCCGAGAAGAGGGAAAACATTTTTTTTCCATATCTTTCTGAAGGTAGGATATAGTTCCCTGGCCATCAATTATTAACCTGTTAACCTTGTTCCTAACCCGGTCTGCCCTTATCTTTTCTGCCAATACAGCACCGGCCTTCTCACTAAACTCATAATTTTCCATTGAATATACAGCCCACTGAGCTTTCACTTTTTGGTCCAATAAACCTCGGTATTCTAGGCGTAGAGATTCTATTTCAGAGAGGACCTGTACCAAGACATCCTCTTGCGCAACTAGTCTCCAAGCCTCCAAAGATGACATTTTCTCTTCTATTATCCTAAATTTAGCTGCCTCTTTTTTGTTACTAAGGCTAGTTAAATTAAGAAACTGACCTCGGAAATGGGCCTTATAAGCGTCCCAAATAAATTCGAGCGGGGCAGAACCTGTGTTATCCAAAAAATAGTTGGTGGAAGAAGCTCTGACCGCTGTAACAATGGCTTGATTGTTCAGAGCTGCTCTTTTTAGGGTCCATCTGCATCTTATTGAAGTCCTAGCCCTTCCCATATTAATTGAGAAGGATATAGGGGCATGATCACACAGAATACTGGGCAGAATTTTAATGTCTATCAGGGCCTCTAAGCAAACTCTATCAGTCAAGGTATAGTCCAGTCTTGATGCATGCCCATGTTCTTTGCTGAAGTATGTGAAGCCTGACGCCGGGCCTTTCTTGGCTCTCCAGGTGTCAATTAAGCCAAGCTCGTGTATCATATTCGTCATGGCACGGCGAGATCTCGGAGTGGTAATCGCCCGATGGTAAATTGAACGTTCTTGCAGAGGATCAAGAAGTATGTTAAAATCACCCCTGATGATCGTCGGGGAGCGCACTTCTGCCAAATTGAACTGTACCTTCTGCAAGCATGCTGGGTCATCTATATTTGGCCCATAATAAGAGACGACAGTCATGGCGTTTCCGCTAAAATCAACTAACGCTTGGACCCATCTTCCTGACTGGTCTGATATAGATGACCTTATAGAGCCTCCAGAGCCAGCATTAATTAAAATTGCTACGCCCTTATTTACTGTCGACTGCTCCGAACAACAGAAAGCTCCAATCCATTTAAGTCTTCCAAATACCTCTTTACTCTCACAAGAGCTCAAGTGGGTTTCCTGAAGTAGGATTAATTTCGCAGTAGATTGTTCCAAATACTTTAAAATCATCCTGCGTCTTCTTGTACAACGAAGACCATTAACATTCCAGGATATAAAATCCGTACTATTGTAAGTCATAAGGGAGTCTACATCTCCTCCCCACTGTCTTAATGATGATATAGGGCTCTACACAATGTTGTTTAGTTAAGGATCTATGTGAGTGTCTATGAGATGAGGAGATATTTTTTTTCTTTTTCCCCCTGCTCCCTCTCCACCCTCCCCATTCGCAACCCCAAACCCTCTCTACCTCCCCGGGGAGCCCTCCTTTTCTTCCTGAGCATTCCGCTCTTAGACGAATCCTCCCCCCACCCTGTGCATGTTTCTAAGAAAGAAATGGGAAGAAGAATTATATGAAATCAAGTTAACCGTAACAGGTGTTACCTGGAATACATGTAAAACACACTATGGGTCTAACTATTAGTTGCCCGACTAAATTCTCCCTATATTCCTGCAGCTGTATCTCTCACCCCTTTCCTGCTGCCCAGGCTACCTGCACCTCCTTTCCGCTTGACCCATTATTATCTGTTCTTATTTTCTCAATCAGGCTGTCCGCTTCCTCCACGTGTCGAATGATATGCATGTGGTTATTCCACATAACCCAAAGTGAAGCGGGAAAATTCAGCTGAGCGCGTGCCCCTAAAGAATTAAAGATTGCCAGCCTCTTGCCCATTTCCCACTGCCTTAATGCTATGATATGTGACACATCAGATCGAATTGTAAAGGAAAATGGTTTTGAAAGGGACACTGATTTTATAGAACCAGCCTTAAGTGCCAACAACAAAATCCTCTCCTTGATGGCATAAGTAAGAAAATTAACTAAGATTTTTCTTGGGCGTTCTTTCGCTGTATTTCGCCTATAAGGATCGCGGTGGACTCTCTGGATGTCATTCATTAGTTCTTGATCTGAGTTAGAGGAGTCTTTTAACAGTGTTGTTTTAAGCACCGCAACAATGAATGCTTTAATGTCATTCCCTTCAAGGTCCTCAGGGATATTCAAACATTTTAGATTATTTTTCCTCGAATGAATTTCGAGTCTCTGAAGATCTTCTCTCATTTCCCGGTTCTGCTGGACCAATTTATCGATGTTGACTACGGATGTAGTAAGGGCTTCTGTAATCTTAGGCATTTCTGCCTCTAGGGCGTCAGTCCTCATTGAAACTTCTTCCACCTTTTGAGCGAGTGCCTCGCACGAGGCCTGGATGGCCGTCTGGTTAGCTTCTGATGTTGTGAATTGTCTCCCTATATCATCTCTTAAACCTAATAGAATGTCTGCCAGAGTTTGTGGATTAGATGGTGTAAATGCTGTGATAATGTGAGAAAAATAGACAATTGATAATACATGCGGGGAGGAAAGATATGAAAAGCACAAAAACCAATTAAGAAAAGCAAAATTGCATTTATTGCTAAGTGTACATATTCATATTAAAAACATTTAATGCAAAAACATAAAAAACAGGTAATCATATAAACAATCGATCATATACAAATAATGTATTTATAACACAATTGCACAAAAAATAATAAAACAGCGGCGAACAATATTAGTCATCGACGCGCGTTTCGGCGTTATCACGAGAACGCCTTCTTCAGGAGCCACAATAAAATCTGAAAGACATATATAAAACACATTAAAAACACAAAGGAGTAATCTCGAACTCCCATCATCAACATAGCAATACATGTACATATGGCTGTGCTTACATACCATTAACTCCCTACTTGTGCAGCTAAACAGTATAGCTACATAAGGTACAAACTAATCATTATATATTTGAGCAGTGGTGTATTGATAAAATAAAAAAAGGGGGTCTTGGTAAGGTATCTCGACATGAGACTGTTCAAAGAAGGAGATTTCTTCCCATTTAAACCTGAAGCAAATTATAAGAACCACATGAAAGAAAGCCAATATGCGCTCCCAGTCTTAGAGATGGTAAAGTAAATCAGGTGCCTGTCCTTATTAGCATGCACTGAATACACTAGTGAACGTCCGTCAAACTGTGGTACTGAAAAAGGAAAATGGTAGCGAACCTCTAGTTGCCATTCTATACACAAATAGTTTATGTTCAGAATGTAGTTTTAAGCTGGAAATCTCAGGATCTTACCGAGTATGTTAAAAAGACGAAAAATCACGTCAGGGTACAAGAAGAAGCCAACAGTCAGTCTTCGGTACTAAAGATAAAGATAAGACCAACCTCTATTTATAAATGAATACATAGTTGATTTAAATTGTTGATGCAATTTCGGGGGTAAAGACAACTAACTTACCGAATGTGATCAAAGATGAACAGTAACATAAACCAAGGAGAGCCGCACTCAGGATATCTGCTAGCGTCCCGCACCAGTATCTTCAGTACTAAGGGTGGAAATACGACAAGCTACCAGTTTCGAACAAATACATGAGTGATTCAATTGCGGGTGCAATCTCGAAGGAAGAGGCAGCTCGCTTTCGAGGACGAAGATAGCTAACTCACCGAATATGATGAAGGATGAGCGGTAACGTAAACAAGAGGGAGCCGCGCTCAGGATATCTGCTGTCGTCCCGCAACTGTATCTTCGGTACTAAGGGTGGAAATACGACAACCCCCAGTTACAAACAAATACATGGGAGATATAATTGAGAATGCAATTTCTAAGGGTGGGGGGGCCGCTCGCTTACCGAATATGATAGGCGACGAACAATAACATCAACCTACGGGAGCCACGTTCAGGATTTCTGTTGGCGTCCCGCAGCCGTTGGAAATGTATCTTCGGTACTGAGGGTGGAAATACGACAACCCCCAGTTACAAGCCAATACTTGGGAAATATAATTGCGGATGCAATTTCAAAGTCGAGGGCAGCTCGCTTAACGAATATGATAGAAGACGAACGATAACATCAACCTGCGGGAGCCACGTTCAGGATGTCTGTTGGCGTCCCGCAGCCGTTGGAAATATATCTTCGGTACTGGGGGTGGAAATACGACAAACCACCAGTTACAAACACATGCAGAGGTAATTTAATTGTAGGTGTCGTTTCGAAGAAAGGGGGCAGTTCGCTTACCGATTATGATAAGAACCGAACAGTGACATCAACCTGCGGGAGCCACGTTTAGGATATCTGTTGGCGTCCCGCAGCCGTTGGAAATGGTGGTTAACCCGACCAGCTGGTACGCCCCTCCTTAAAAGAGGATAGCTGGATTGCCTGTGCTGACGTGTCGGCCCGTCGATGCCTCGTTTTAAAGGGGAAGTGCCACAGGTATCAATGTTGATAAGGGTGGAACAACTAATGCATGTAAATGGTAATGCTTCAATAAGCATAGGTATCAATATTGATGAGGGTGGAACAACTAACTAACGCATGTAAATGGTAATGCTTCAATAAGCATACCGAGCGGCGAAAGGAAGGTCAAAGAAAAATATCAAAAATATCCAAAATATGTCCATATCGCCACATGATTGCCAGCACCAGGAATATACTAAATGATCTCAAAAATGTCTGAATGGGAATAATAATATCCCAGTCATGAAGAATATACTCATATATAACTGGATCGGCCTATGGACCACGGATCTGTCATGAGCCGCTATTGGGGGATCTTTCTGAACTAGGGAAGTCCCCTCATGATGCAGAGTTACTGTCTCAGAATTCCTGATACAAGGGCAAATACCAGGGTGCTTTCTATGTACAAGGAATAGGGGAATGGGGGGTTCCTATTTATTAAAATGTTATATTTGAGGATAGGAGGGGATATTAAGAAGAAGCCCCAATAAGGACACGGATTACTAATTCATTTTAATTTTTAGCAGATTTTCTGTCCATTCCTGGATCAAAGACGCAAAAAGAATGGACATACAGACTGCCAGTACAAATATTGTTTCTATTGCAAACAGATGGCATTCTCCCAGGGAGTTTCGTTGTTTAATCCCCTTTTATGTGTATCCAGAACAAAAATCCAGAAAACCTCGCGTTTTTTACGGATAGCACATCCTCCTTTACTGTCTGGGGTTTTGATCTTTTCTAGGATACGCCAATGTAGGTCTTCCGGTTTGTGTTGTAAATCAAGAAAATGTTTCACTAGAGGCGCATTCAGTTTCTGGGTTTTAATGGCTGATCTGTGCTCTGTAAGTCGTGTTTGAATCGACCTGCAAGTTTCGCCGACGTAGCCCATGCCTCAAGGGCAGCTGATAAAATAAACCACATTAGTGGTTTTACAATTCCATAAGTCTGTTGCTTTAAAGGTGGAGCCATTGTGGGTAAACATCTCTCCAACCAAGATATTCTTACAAGATTTGCAAGAGGAACAGGGAACTGTACCTCGCACTGGCAGATTAGTCAGTAGTGATCTCAGAGTTTGTTTAACATTGGGCAGCTTGGAATTAAATTTAGAATGAACTATTTTATCTTTCAAATTACGATTTCTCCTGTGTGCAAATAGAGGTTTAGCTAAGGCCGACGTGGAGGACGGGTTGCAATTCAAAATATGCCAATTGGCATTAACAATCTGCCTTATACGTTCATTCATGGTGGAATGGGTGGTTACACACACGATGCGGTCATTAGCCTGATTTTCTTTGGGGGTTAGTAACGCGTCTCGATCAAAAAATCGAGCACGTTTATAAGAATTCCTAATTAATCTGTGAGGATATCCACGATCAAGGAACTTTTTACGCATAATGGCTGCTTGTTTGTCATAGTCTGACAAATTTGAACAATTCCTGCGAACCCTGAGAAATTGGGAGAAGGGAATACTTTCTCGTTGACATTTGGGGTGGAAACTACTAAAATGTAGTAGGGTATTTTGAGCTGTTTCTTTCACAAATAGATCCACCTCCAATTTATTAATATTAACTCGAATTAAAAGATCTAAAAATTCGACTTGATTCTCATTGTAGTGCGCAGTGAATTTCAGGTTGCTGTCGGTCAAACCTTTCGATAGCAAGGCTTCACTAGAGCCATCTAACTCTTTGGAGGACAAATTAAAAATGGGAATTACATCCCCTGACCCCAATATTGCCTGTTGCGAGTTTCCTGCTGTGATATCCAGGGAGGCACCATTAGGGACATCTTCTTTGTTTCCAGGTGTTTCCACCGACTGCTCTGTATCTTGGATGTCCAAAGCTGAGAAGCTATTAGAGAGCTCTACTGCGGTATGCACCATCTCAAGCATATTGGTTTTAGAGGGTGAGGACAGTGAAGATGGTTGCAAGAGCGGGCTAGACTGAGTCGGTGTGCATGAGGGGATTACTTTATCTATCTCCTCTGTGGGAGACTCTTCTTTATTAGCTCCTGTATCTCCACTTATTGGGATCGTCATATCCTTCATCGCCTTCGCCACAGCCGCCATCTCTTTTGCTCCACTTGATGTACTAGCAGATAGAACCTTATAGTACGATTTTAATGATGGAGTTACTCTCACAGCAACTGATGGCCCTTTTGTCGCCTTTTTCTTGTTTATTTCTTTCCCTGGCGGTGTGACCGGCCTGCTGTAGTTACCTTTCCCCTTCACCTTCCTTTTCTGTGGTATAGTTTCAATAAGGGTAACAGGTGGGGGGGATTGACGGGTTTGAAAGACCTAAAACTAGGTTAGAGGCCCGATTGCGGAGAGTATATCTACCAACTGGGGGGAGAGTTTTTGATTCCACAGGCCCTGGCTTATCAGTGTTGTCTAGAGAGGGGGCGAGATATAGGCGAGTGGTGTCTTGATTATTTATCTCCATACAGTGCTCCTCACCTCCACCACTGCTGGAAATCGCTGAATGGTAAATAAAAACTGAGGGAACGTAGGATGCAGTGTCTAAGACTCCACTATAAGCGTCTTCGACTACTACTCTATCCTCCTGGTCGACAGCTGTACCCCTAAATAGAGCAGAGACCCCCAAGATGAAAGTTATAGAATCGTGATAGCAGCCCCCACTCCTTAAAAGGCAACCAGCAACATGTATTTTACCAGGGGGTGGGCTTGCTAAACCCAGTGAGTATGTTATCCTCCTGCCAATTTTATGATATGGTCTCCCCAAATTGTTCCCCGGAATGCCCCTCCAGGATTTGGTAGCACCCAGCTCTCGGAATAAGGGAGGCTCTAAGGGCGTACCGCCCCCTCTCGTCACCATCCGCCTGTGATGCCTTTCACCCTGTAGTAATGATGTTTAAACCTGAATTCACCCCTATCCTTTGTTTACTTGAAATTGCCTTAAAAAAAAAATTGCCTTAAAAAAAATTGCCTTATAAAAAACAAACAAAAAAAAATCTTGTCAAGGTAAAGGGGGAAATAAAAGAGAAAAGACGATGCTTGCCTCTACGAATACTACCAAAGGCACCAGATATCTCTCACCACACCTCTCAGCCACAAAGTCAAGCCGCAGTTATGTACTGCCCAGTTGATCTCTAAGGTTGTCAGGGCGGCAAAGGGTTAAAGACAACAAAAGAGGGAAGAGAGGAAAGAGACCCTCCCTGCCCACACACACATTTGCTGGCACTGAGTGTTTTCCTCCTTGAGAAAAGCATCCAATACTCGAGTAGATTTCGGGTAGGTTCACTGTTCAGTTAATTGCAAAGGGCTGTCATGCATCAGAAGGTTAAAGATAACAAAAGAGGAGAGAGGCTCTCCCTGCCCGCACACACATTCACCGCCGCCGAGGGCTTTTTCTCCTTAAGGAAAGCGTCCGATACTCGGGTATAAAACGCTCAGCCTCCTAGCCCGAGGCACCAACACGCTGCCTACTACCGCTGCTGCAAAAGTCTTCGCCGCATTTCCTACCTCGGGGTTGTAGAATTATACGGAGCAGTCATTACCCGCCACAGCTTGGTAGGAATCCGCTTCGGTTTCTCCAGGTGTCACCGGCTACGGAGAAAACTTCAAAGCTCGGTGAACTGCAAGCGAGCTGACACAATGAGACGCCATGCACAAAGTGGGAGGAGCTCCGTCACGGCCGTTAGCTTCCGGCCGTCATGCTCCCGGTCTTCCAGAAAAAAACTGTTCCAAGATGTTCCAGGCCACTACAGCGTCAAAAAATGTGCAGCAAAGCATGTGAAGACCTCAGCGCGAAGACTCCAGTGCATTTTCACTTTTCACTTTTCACTTTACTTCGCCCATGAACATTAGTCAGTGCAGCCGCCGGCCCAGCCTCTCTCTCTGCACCTCACCTGCCCGGGCTCCGACTGAACCCACCACGGGAGCAAAAACATGCCACGAAAGCTGCCGACATCCACGAACAAGCATTTACAATGCAACGGTTTCGCCTTTGGAAAAGTTAGAGCTATTGGCAATGTAAAGGACAATGCCATTTATTTATCTGTTTTCAAAACCAACACATAAATACAAATGTTGTCATTTACAATGCCAATAGCTCAAACTTTTCCAAAGGCGAAACCGTTGCATTGTAAATGCTTGTTTTGTTTTGTGGCTGGCTGAGGTTCTTAAGATTTTTCCAGCAGTGATCTTTCATATATTCCCTAACATGCTGGATTTATTTCTCATGGCCAGGTGTGGAGTCCTCTGCGTATAAGTTTGAGCATCAGTGTCAGGATGCACTCGCTTATCATTGTAATATGCACACCCTATCCACACAATGCTGCCAGACAGGCAGGAGACAACGCACACTTGCAAATGTCCAAAAGAGCAAACTCTCAGGAGGGACGCAGCTGGGCTTCACATGCATCTTGGACACAGGGTGGGCAGGAGTCACCTCAGCGGACCCCAGAGTCCACCCTCAAGAGCTGTGGAAGGTATTTGGAGGGTGGGGCGGTGAAAGTTCGATGCAGAACGAGTGCAACATCATAACCAGCCCAGGAAACTCTGAAAGCCAGGAAGAAGTCAGGATTTATTACGGACATGCTAGGAGAGGGGAGTGTCAGTCACATCCTTGGTTTGCCTCCAATAGGTTAGTGGAGCTGAGGAACAAACAGTTGCACATCAGCCTCACTTCTTACAGGACAGACAAAATTGGGGGGAATGTGCCCAGTGTCAGAGACATGGCTCTGTAAAGTAATGGCAGGACTGGTGAGTGAGACATGTTATCCAATGCATGAAACGTGACTAAAACCATGTCTTTTTCCCAGTAAGAAAAATAACGGAACGCGATACAATAGCAATCATAATAATGTGTAACATTGTTATCAATATCACAGAATGTTGAACAGTATGCTTCTATCTATTGCCAGTTATAATCTAATCACATTTACCTTAAAAGGATGAGTTGACTGACAATATATGTACCACTGACCTGCGAAAGACAGTCTGAAGCATGGAATGTTAACCCAGTGGGGTTTATTCAAATAGTCACTGGAGTTTCCAATATATGTAATGTAATGTAATGTATACTTGTAAAGCGCACTGTTGCCAGTCGGCGTCCTGGCGCTGTATACCGCTGGGGAACCCGTCCTGGCTTTCCCTGTGGGATGGTCCCTGCTGGGAATCCCCAAGATGGAGCCAGGCATCCCCGGCGTTGATGGGGCCATTGTGGAGATTAGGCAAGCTAATGCCCAGAGTTACCGAGTGGGACCCCTGGTTAGAGTAGGCACGAAGGCGAGAATTATCGAGTCCACTGACCCTGGTCCACGACCCTGCCGCGTCGGGAATCGAACCCTGGTCCCGGCCGACTTCTGCTTCCAGGTCTGCCGCCTCTAACCAGTGAGCCACACCACTCCCCTATATATATATATATATATATATATATATATATATTGGAAACTCCAGTGACTATTTGAGTGAACCCCATAGGGTTAGCATTCCATGCTTCAGTCTGTCTTATACACATACCTTATCCAGTTCAACGAACAGAATGTTCACTTTGTGTATACAGACAAGTACAGTAGCCAGAAACTGGAAAAAGCAGACCCTCTACGACAAGGGCTGAGCGAGTGATTCTTCTTTTTAATACATCACTTTTGGTGAGTTCACTGCACACGCTAAGTAGTCCCACACTTATTTATTTTTGGACTTGCACCCTGTTCCTCACACTGCACTTGTTTGGCTCTTGAACGGAAAGGACAACCAATTATTACCTTTTCCTGTGAAACTAGAAACAGGATGAGATAAACGTTCTTGCGTGGCTCTGCAGACAGAGTGAAAAATCTCTGCTTCCTTCCTTTGCTAAATGTTTGATCCTGTGCAAACGATTTGACCTCAGTGCACACCATGCTCAGTATCTTTGTCTGGATCTTGCATTATGTATGTCATAGTCTCACATTGCACTCGCTGCTTGCACTCCTGCGTATTTTAGACGTTGACTACTAGCAGAGTCTGACAGTTGTGACAACTATTCCAATGTGGGCCAAAGCTTTAACTGCTCCTTTTCTATCTTTCAAGCTGCTTCCTGAGTGCCACAACAGTGACCCGTCCAATGAAGTCACTTCCTATGATGTCATGGTACGTCGAAGAGCATGCCTTACGGGTCAGCAAGCTAACTACCGCACCCCTGCACCCCCCCTCAGTTGGCGACTCTGGCGATTTATTGTAAACGAACTCACTTCATTACTACAGTTTATGTAGAGCCAACATACCTCTTTTACACTCTCGGCCCAATTCCCTCTAGGTGAAGCACTAAGAAGGCATTTATGCACACACGAATTACAGCTGAAAACAGGATACATTTTTGCATGGTTTTCCAAAAGCGGCAAATCATCTTTGGCGATTTGGGGCTACCCACCCGAGTAAATTTCTGTTACATCAAGGTTTTTGCTTTTTGTGAAATAGCTTTGAATGAAACCCAACTTCTGTACTGCACACTTATGTGATTGTTGGGTTTTATTCAAAGGTATCTCTCTGTAATACAATATATATTATACGTACACAGCGTTGTATCGGTAGACAGCGCCGACTGTCAAAGGTGCCAAGAGGCCATAGTCATGGCAGATGTACGCTATTCAAATAGCGCGCGCACACACGCATATATAATATTATATTAGAGTGAAATAGATGATCATTCTTTACTCTTACGGGTTTCTATACAGTGCCAATCGCCCACTAATGTAGCGTCTTGGCGCAGTGAGCTATCCAAAGCGGAAACTGCCACGCAGCTGAGAGTACCTTTCAAGAAGGTCTGGGACTCCTCCATGTCAGGGATATTTGAAGTGCTAAAAGGCATGTAAAATTACAGTGCGCCAATTTGGGAGATTCCACTGAGTTCCGGGAGACCAGTGCAACCTACCAGAAAAGGGTCGACGAGCACCTCTAAAAAAGGCGCAAACTTCTGTCTGGATTTAGTGCGCACGCACACATTTAATGGATAGGCAAGGCCTCCTGTTTTGAATTCGAAACATTGCATTTAAAAAAAAGAAGGGGGTGGTACACGCACACGGCTAGGAGATCCCTCCACGGGGGGGATGAGGGGTGTACTGCTTCTCGGCAGTGGCGTAACGAAACTTGAGGGGGCCCCCCTGCAAAGTACATTTGGGGGCCCCCCTCCCGGCTGCCCAGCTCATCACCTAACTCTTTGCCCTACCACCCTAAAATCCGGTATATTTTGATTCGAAACCTACATTTAACTTTCACTTTCGAGGCAGTGTGGGACAATGGCGACCGCTTAAACTCTCCTATTGCAGTGCAAATATTTGTCTTTGGATGCCAGAGCCAAGTTTGAATATCAAATCGGACATGTCTTCAGCATATTTGTATTTATTTCTACTCTCTCTTCGCCACAGCGCACTGAGCTGTTTAATTCGGTGATGACCCTGAGACTGCATCCCTCTTCACCACACAAAAAGCGTGGGCTTGCACACACACGCTATGTGCACGGAGGTGTGGGGCTCTCTACCACATAATCGTAGCTTGGCACGGCACAGTCTGTTATGGGAGTACCTAGTGAGTTAGAAAGTTTCTCCACACACATTCTTACACGTCTGTCCACCTGTGCTGTCCCAAACTCCTCCCCACATATCAGAAAGTGTCAGTATGAATCTAAGCATTAAATAAATACACGTTTGCAAGCCTTAAGAAGAAAAACGCAAGATTTACATTTAACATAAGTTGAAACATCGCTTCGCACTTTAAAGTGATTATGAATGCATGACAATAATTAAAATCAGCAACTTCTTCACTTACAAGTTACTTGGCACTGCAGACCACTGCAAACCACAGAGAGGGGCTCAGCAGGTGAGCCTGGAGCGCACGTGCACCATATAATTAATGAATGAACAACAGTGACGGGCATAACTTTAAAACTAGGTCCCAGAGACGGACCCTTACAGTGAGTGTACTGTGCGCTGCGGGCCCCTGGTGCTCGCCACCCCTCCCCCCCCGCACCGCGGGGACCTTTGTTACGCCCATGATGGGGTCTCAGGCCAAAGGAGTAGGCGAAAAATTCCTGAGCATCCGAAAATGAACTGTGACGAGAGCCACAGAAGAAGGATTAATGATTGAGAAAGCACTGCGCTAAATCCTGCCGCATTTCAATCCACCCAGCACTTGATGACAGGAGAGAGCCCCGTCACTCTCATGTTCGGACAGGAGGTCAGCACCAAACTCTCACAATGGACCGCGACTAACACTGTAGACAACGCCAGGCTCAAGGCCATTGACAGAGCAAAGAAAGATAAAATCAAAATGTAAGCAGACACCATGCGGGGGAGGCAGTAAACAACACCTAAGAGAGGAGAATGGGTGGGGTCAGGCAAAAATAACAAAGGTAGGCACACTCGGAGTAGCCACGTACAGAGCTCAAGTCATGCTCCACAGCTGAGACACCTGACTGATCTCGAAGCGTCTAAGCATCAGTAGCACCGCACTGCTCTGTGTCTGACTGCCCCTGGCAAAGAGAGGTCAATTGGCACAATGCTGTTCCCCGTCCCATTTCTTTTTAATGTGGAAAAATGCATCAGGACTTGCTGCAACGTGCTGCAACATAGTGGTTTCCTTCCCCCGCTCTCCCCTCACAGTCTTAGTGGCTACACTGTCATATTATTTCAGTATTACCAAATTATCATGCGTTTTCGACGACGCTGCGGCAGCGGCAGAAACGACATTGCAATGCCCGGTGAGTGAAAACTGGCAAATTGATGGCCACAGTACACTTGCAGAGAATAGGTGGGGTGGGAAAGGAGATTTCACATTTGTTTTAGCGAACATTGAGGGGAGGGGGGAGTGAGAGCGCCCCCTGGGATATTAACATTACAGCATAACTCGGACACAGACTCACCTGACAACTGACCTGAGGTCTGGGGCCTGGCCTGCAGGCTGCCGCTCAGAGTTCTGTTAGGCGCAAGGGAAGGCCGCAAGCGGGACTGACAGAGAGGCTGCAGCCAGCGCAAGGCTAGCCACTAGGCTAGCCAGGTAGGGGACCGGGTGCAAATCATTTAAATTATGGCTAAAGGCCCGGCCGGTGACGCAGTGGACTTTGGACAGTCCTGACCTGCGTAGGAGCGGTGCTGCTGGGTCTTCTCTTGGATGCCACACCTTACTCGTCTCTAACGCGCATTGCGCGTCATGACAAAAAGAAATCAGGGGCCAGGCATTGGTCACCAGCCCTGCCCCCGCCCCCCACCCTGTACAACGCGCGCATACTAGTCCCGGAGCCGGAAGGCAGAAAGTGAAACCCACCCAGAAATGTATTCAATATAAAGAGAGCCTCGCACACCCTGAATAAAGAGCCTCGGGGGCCCCAGGGCGCCCTCTCTCTAGAGCCCGGACTGATATTTTATGCTCACAGTGCGTTATTCACGGCCTATTAATACCGCCTAACTGTACAATTCCCCAGAGAGGCTCGGGTGCTTGAAAGAAGCTCCGGGGGCCGTTTTCATTTCACTTCCGCCCTCCATCTAATGGGACTGCGGAGGGAAGAATGGATTATGGAAAGAGGGGGGAGATGGAGCTCAGGTCGGCCGCACAAGGCGCAGGTGCCCGCCGCCAGCCTCCGAAACGCAGCGCTGCCAGGGGATTAGTGCCACGAACCCTGGCACCAGAGCAAAGGGAGAGGCATGTGCAAAGTCAAAGCGCCGCTGCGCAACAGCTGCGCCTGCTGAAGGACCGTGTCTGCGGGACACACACGGGGCCCGCACCATTTGCAAGAGAGCCTCACGGCCCCGGCCGGGGCCCTGCACAATTTGTTAACAGCCTCACGGGGCCCCTGCCGGGCCAACGCACCACTACCTAGCCTCAGAGGCCCGGCCCCACCCGCACCATTTGCAAGACCCTCTCAGGACCCCGGCCGGGGCCCGCCACACCATTATAACTAGCCTCAGGCCAGGGCCCCGGCAGGGCCCGCCCGCACCATTTGCAAGAGCCGGGGCCCGTGCAACAATCAATTGAGAGCCTCAGACAGTTGTGCGCAGAGCGCACCATTAATATCCATATCCATGATGCAACGCGGGGGCCTGTGTTACGCCCCTGCTTCTCGGAGAGGGCGGCGGAGCGAAGAGTTACTTTTGTTTATCGGTCAACTCACCAGAGATCCCGATGCTGCTCTCCTCTGGATTCCTTTGTTTTTCGGTTCAAATCAAGCCGATCTTGCAAACGCCCGGGGCCAGAACAGCGGAAGAGCGCCGTCCCTCTTCTCGCACGTGCCACAGCTTTAAGCATTTAACACAGCACCCAAAACGGAGGAATTAGCACCCATTCTAACAAGTCAGGTCCCGGGCCGCGCTGTGATTGGCTGACGTCACGGGGGTGTCCCGGGCCGGCAGCCAATCACAGCGCGGCCCGGGAATGACGTCACGGGGGTGTCCCGGGCCGGCAGCCAATGGCAGCGCGGCCCGGGACAAAGGGGCGGGGCTTAAAAAAAGCACCAGAAACGCCCCCGAATCGCGTTTTCGAGAGAAAACGCGATTGACAGCCTCTGCCTCCCAATGGCTAGCCTCCATTTATGGAGCTAGCCAATGAGAGGCAGAGGCGGTTCTAACCCCACTATTAAAAACAACAGATTTCGATCTGGGAGGGGCTTCGCCCCTCGCCAGGTTACGAAACCTAAAAAGGACCGGACGGAGACCAAGCCTCAAGAAACCGGCCCCCTCACAGCACTTCCCGGTGCAGAGAGCAGCAACGAAGCCACGATCCCGCAGCTAAACTCACAGAGAGGAGAAACGCCAGTATGCCCGCAAAACGCCGACACCATTGCTGAGGGCGGAGCAGAGGCAGAGATCACCTGAGGCTACGCGGAGGCCTGGTACTCCTCAGCCTCCAGTTATTTACATTTTCAATAGTTGTGTTTTTTCTACAGAGCAAAGAAGTGGATTTAAGGCTTTTAGAAAGATAATCTGAAAATACCAATCACTCCTCTTTGGCTATATTAGTTGTACACTAAGTAGGGGCTGTATCATGGGATCTTATGTATCAACAGAAAAAAGTAGTGTCTCCTGATTGGGGGACATCCCCCTGAGCACTGCGTGGAACCCATGGCGAAGGTATGTAAATTGTTTGATAAAAGATGCAAACAAATGCTATAATCTTCAATAGAATGATGAATGCATGAAGAGTTTATTCAATGGGTGATATTGTTATCTCATATCAGAACATCAAATATTACTTTGAATGAGACCATCAAATGCTTTTAAATATTTCTCCTGATGCATTTCGGGCAAAATCTACAAAAAATTATAAAGCAATAATAATAATATGAAGGAACCAACCATGAGGTGGTTTTGTCAGATTGCAATACCACCATCAAATCGTGACAAGAATCTACGAGTGTCACTTTAGAACTGCTTACCATAAGTGCATTGTCCGCACACGGTGGTAAAACACATAAAGAATGGAAATTGCTGATGGTTTACTGAGATATGGGTGGTGCATGCATAAACGTAATATGAGGCAAAATAATGCGCTAGTACCTCCTGTCACTTGTAGTAAAACAGGGTGATCTCGAGTACGTGCGTCAGTGAGGTTTATCAGGTGTATTGTGAAAGGGCCTTAAAGTGGTAGAACTGAGCTCAAGCATACTGTCAATAGGTTTAGAAACGTGAAAGCGGTTTAAAATTCGGGTGAACCGCATGCACATGTGAATAAGCTGTTCTGAGAAGTGATTTATATGAATAAACCGGGTGAGAAACGAATACGGGTGAGAATGCCGTTAAGCTATAAAAGGTGTAAAACCACACAATTCCAAGTGAATACACCACCGAGATTACTAGAGTGAAATATTCTAAAAAACCACCAGAGATGAGCCGGCATAAGCATGTGTACTTACATGGGTGAAGTCGCTTCGGAGTTACGTGCGATATCAAAGGTGTAAACCAGACTGAAAGCTCTGTGTTTAGTAGGTGAAAGTAAGTACACCAGCTTATGCTGGCTCATCTCTGGCTGGTATTTTAGAATATCTCACTCTAGTAATCTTTGTGGTGTATTCACTTGGATTGTTGTGGTTTTACATCTTTTTATAGCTTCACAGCGTTCTCACCCTAAAAATTATGTCTACTGGTCCAGCTTCACAACCCTTGACAAGATTGGCACTCTTAATCTTCTGACCTCCTTGAAATATTCTGACCACTTTATTGATCCTCCCCTATCTAAACTCCTAAATGAGTCCATTCCCTTCCTACTTCCTCTGTGGACTAAGATATCAATGCCTTTCTCTCCCAGGGCTTCCATCCTGACTGCCTCAAAATTGGTCAAGATAACCCTATCTTAAAAAAGCCTAACTCCGATTAGTCCGATCCTGACAACTACTGCCTCATTTCCAACAACCCCACTCTAGCCAAAGTCCTAGAACAATGTATGCCCTTACAGCGCCTCAATCACATTGAACAATTCCAACTTCTTGATCAGTGCCAATCTGGCTTCCGATGTAGTCAAAGCAATGAAACTGCCATGGTCCATATTGTCATTGATGGCCTATGCTCACTTGACCAAAATTATTCTTGCCTCTTGATCCTACTAGATCTGTCAACACCCTGTGACACCATCAATCATGCTACCATGTTCGACATTCTAGAAAAGAAGGTGGGCCTCTCCGACACTGTGCTAAACTAGTTCTCCTCATTTCAACACAACAGGTTGTAGCACTAATATTGCTGGGCATTCCCCAAGGCTCTATCCTTTCCTAACCCTGTTCAACTTCTACATGGAGCCCCTAAGTGATCTCCTCAATGCTCTCTCATCTCTTACCAAATGTATGCAGATGACACCCGACTCTACTTGAGAATGTCCTCTGTTGAGGACATCCACACCCTTAATAACACCCTGAAATTAACACAACAATGGCTGACTTGCAATCATCTCAAACTCAATGACCTTAAAATTGAATTCCTACTGATTGCTACACCCACCTACACCTCTAACATCAAAAATGGATGCCCCTTCTCTCTGTCTTTAATTGCACCCACACATTGTTGGCTCCCTAGGTATCAGCCTAGACAAAGACCTCTCCATGCATCAAGACATCAGCTCCATCACTAGAGGAGCCAATCATCAGTGAGATATCGATAGAAAACTAAAAACTTTCCTCCCCCTGGCTGACCTCATAATTTCAACCCAGGCACTTATGCTTCCGAAACTGGGCTATGGCAGCGCTACCCTGGTGGGCCTCCCGAAAACCTCACTTATGCCTCTTAAGGCCCCCCTTAATTCTGCAGCCAGACTCATCACGAAATCCCAAAAACTAATCGCATCACCCCTGACCTACGTGCTCTGAGTTGGCTGCCACTTGACGCCAGGATTCATCTCAGAATTGCCTACATCACCCATAAGGTGTTGCACCAAAACACCCCTTCCTACTTGTCCCAGAAACTGACCCTTTCGGGCAGAACAGATCCTCCAGAAGTCAGCCGCAGTCGTTAGGGGAGTACCTGCCGGGCCGGTGACGTTGGGAGGGGGAGGGGCAGGGTGGGGGTTAGTAATGTATGGATAATGGAGGTTTGCAGGTAAGTAAACATTTAAATAAATCAAACTAATTTCTTTGCGCGCATTGCATTGCATTTGGGGATGCAGTGCGCGCAACGAAATTCGACATTGAACATCAGGCATTTTAACCTGTTGACTTGACATCATTGGTAGTGGGATGCCTTTATTACCTTGAGTGGCACCGTAATCTCTGCATACCCTAAATCGAAAATATAACTCTTTGTGCTCTTTTGAGAATTTGATGTGTGACTTGTCGTAACCACCACTACCATTTTATGACATTGCTATATTCAGTTGAGTAAAGTAAACCTATACTTACTTATATTTACACTTACCTTCACAATGTTTTGGCTCTTGACATTTTGTACAGAATTTTCTGCCAGTGCAGTATTTAGGAGTCAATATTAATTTTTATGCTAGAAATTGGTTCTCCAGGTGGCAAAGGCATGCACTCTTTCCAAGTAGGGACCACAATCCTAGTCAGGGGAAGCTAGATACGCACTAAAAGATAACCTGTGGTCACCCTCTGGTAGCTTTGGACCACAGAACAGTCAGGCGTATCAAATCAAACGAAATCTTCATTGTTTTGAGTCATAATAGGCATTAGAATTAACAATACAATTAAAAATGCAGTAAATAAAATTCACAATTAGCTCTTAAAATCACAGATAAAAGTGCAAACGATCCATGGGTTCAACAACTTTAAAGGTTATGAATGTAAATGACCATGAGACCAGACTGTAATTTCATAGATTTTTCTATCAGGAATCTTCAACTGAGCGATAAGCCATACCTATTTACTACTCTCTAATGAACTAGGTGCATAGTATGGGTGAAGATGAGCATTTTTAAGTTGTTACATTTATAATCAAAAAGTGCAGATGCATGATAAATACATGATTTATCTCTTAGATGGGCTTTCCTATATTTCACTAAGTTGGCAAAAAAAGGCAACTTCCACTATTAGGAACACTTGATGTATTCTCACCATATCAATGTAGAAGGAAAGTTGCTTGATTCAAAGCTATTTAATACTTCAGAGCACTTTAGAGAACTATAATCATAGAGTGCATTTTGTGCAAACACATTCACTCTGCCCTCATGGATAAGACCCCAATGTCTGCCAAATAGAGGGTCCACCTTTCTTAGCACTTAAGGACAAAAGGAGAATATGCAGTCACAAAGACAGTATCTTTAAAAACCACGGTTAAAACACGAGGGCATTTGTTCTTCCCCCAATGCTTCCCCATGTTTGCCACACAGAGGGTCTGCCTATCTTATCACTTATTGACAGCTAGAAAAAAAGTGCTTTCCTGAAGAAGGCAACATTGAAAGTCCTGGTTAAAGTGCAAGTGCATGTGTGTTTCCCTTGAGAGTAGCCCTGCAACCAGTCACCTCAAGGTACCTACATGTTAGCAAAAGAAAGAAATGTTTATTATCGATTCTTTAAAAATATGGGTTGGACGAAATTTTAGTTCATTTTTTGGCGTATTTACATAGGGACCCCGAAAGCCCGGGTGCGGATTAGTAAAGGTCGAGAGGTCTCACAGGAGATCAATTTAGTAGAGGGGTCAGGCAGGGATGCGTGTTGGCCCCACTCCTATTTTTTTTATATATCAATGATTTACATGATTCCCTGACCAAGCTTACTAACGATGTTCCCAGCATTAGTGGTAATACTCTCCCCACCTTACTATGCGCGGATGATGTGGTCCTAATGGGCAGCACACCAAAAGCACTGCGCACTTTAGTCCAGGGCTTTGTTGATTTTATGGCCACTCTAGATCTTCGCACAAATTTTAATAAATCTTTTTTAATGGACTGTGGCCCAAAAAAGCATCTTATCAACACAACTTCTATAGGCAGTGAATGTTTACATTGCAAGTGCACTTTTCCTTACTTGGAGCTTGTATTTGCAGCCCACGGTTATTGGACTGATCATGTGGCACATAGCAGGGGCAAGTTTATAAAAGTAATCAACTCCATCCTGTCCCACCCCCAACCGAGAAAAGCTGATGTGGTACTATTGATTCTTAAACTTTTTCAATTACAATGTATCCCTGATACAACTTACAGTGCAGAAGTTTGGGGTTTTACAAATTATAGTAGTATACAAGGTGAGGAAAATAGATTCTTGAGGAAACTGTTAGGGGTTCCAATCGCCTCATCACAGTATATCTGTCATAAGGAATTAAAACTGACACATATTGAAGATTATATCAGGGCTGGGCCAGCTATATTTTGGCTTAAAATTTGGCTAAACCTGCGGCGACCCTCAACAGAAATATAATTACTGATTGCCTTAAATGCGAAAAGGGTTCAGGGACATACCTTGGCTTGCTGCTGTAAGGGAAAGCCTAAACAGCGTGAACCCTGAACACACTTTTTTAAATCCAAGTGACATGGGGTGATTAAACAAAAAATTGCTTCAGGAGGTGCTATACGATAAGTATAGTAGGGCAAGACATGAAAACGAGCTCCTGAAATCCTCAGTAGCAAGGTATATGTCTTTAGAAGATGTACGCTGTTTGTCGTCTTACCTGTCATCTAGTTATCTCCTAACGAATATTGGCCACTGGGAAAGAGGTGTGTTGTTCCGCTAAAGATCAGGCACTATGAAATATATGCTTTGTTTTCCCTTAGGGTTCAATGCCAAGCTTGACAAAATGCTGTGCCCATGTGACAATAGTAGCAAACAATGGATGTTACTTTTTTTATTCTTCTGTAATTTTTATCAAATGTAAACTCAAATGTTTTTGATTCCGTTTTTCAAGAAAACTGACATTATTGATCATAAAGTAGCCTATTTACAAATTCTTAAGTTGGAGGAGGATGCATTGTTTTTTTGAGTGAGATCATTTTTTAAAGCGGCAGTGCGCTCACGCACCTCAAGGAGTATCCAATGATGGCTGATTTTTATTTGATAAGTCACAAAACATTTGGATGTCCGTGTCTATCTATTCATACACCTCCATAACTACTTTGGAAGTTTATTGACATCCTGTATATGTTTATCCTTTTGGAACTATGTGAAACTGATATATTGGTATTTATTTGTTCGCACTTTACAGTTAAACTTTACTACTACGCTGCTATTGATCTGCGCTTATAAGTCATTGATTGGATATTTTCTTTTATGATGCTGCTGTTTTTATATTTCTGTGTTTTAACATCCTTATGTATGTTAATTCTGATTTTTGATCTGTGGTTTTATGGATACATCTGTATCCGAATAAAGATTAATTGATTGTTTGATTAACAATACAATTAAAAATGAAGTAAATAAAATTCAGAATTAGCTCTTAAAATCACAGAAAAAAGTGCAAACGAATCCATTGGTTCAATAACTTTAAAGGTTATGAATGTAAATGACCACCGAGCGATAAGCCATACCTATTTACTACTCTCTAATGAACTAGGTGCATATTATGGGCGAAGATGAGCATTTTTAAGCTGTTACATTTATGATCAAAAAGTGCAGATGCATGATACATACATGATTTATCTCTTAGGTGGTCTTTCCTATATTTCACTAAGTTGGCAATAAAGGTAACTTCCACTATTAGGAACACTTGATGTATTCTTGCCATAACAATGTAGAAGGAAAGTTGCTTGATTCAAAGCTATTTAATACTTCAGAGCACTTTAGAGAACTATAATCATAAAGTACAGTTTGTGCAAACGCATTCTCTGCCTCATGGGTTAAGCCCCCAATGTCTGCCAAATAGAGGGTCCACCTTTCTTAGGACAAAAGGAGAATATGCAAAGACAAAGAGGGTATCTTAAAAAACCCCGGTTAAAATATGAGTGCATTTGTACTTCCCCAATGCTTCCCCATTGTCTGCCACACAGAGGGTCTCCCTATCCTAGCACTTATTGACAGCAAGAAAAATTGTGCTTTCGTGAAGAAGGCAACATTGAAAGTCCTGGTTAAAATGCAAGTGCATGTGTTTTTCCCTTTAGAGTAGCCCTGCAACCAGTCACCACAAGTTACCTACATTTTAGTAAAAGAAGGAAACGTTCTTCTTTAAAATAAATCGAAAGGGCTATCAATTTCGTTTTGTAACAACAAGCTAAGGGCGTAAAGTGCAAACGCAAATAGACATTCCCATAGGATTTCCCAGCAAGTGTCATCTTTCTCCTGGTGGGCTCTCTATTAAAGTGCTAGTACTTTGATGTTTCATTGAGTATTTGCCCTTCACCAAGCTATTACAGCTGGCCTTTAAAATCAACATTAGAACTGTCTGTATTGGAAAAAAACACGGAACAGACCGCAGAAATTCTTTTTATGGCATAAGTCTAAAAGAGAAGTTAAAAGTAGAGACTTTCTTACGGCATTACAAACATTTCACGTAACTAAAGTTCGAGTACAACACTCATACCCTCAACATTGTCCCTTTAATGCCCTCAACACTATTGCACTAAACTGAACCATAAACACAGTCCTTTTTTCAGCGCATTTACTCAATAGACCTCAATGATAGATTGTGCTGAGAAGCAGTTTGTTCGGTTCATAGCAAGTTCTTAATTTGGGTTTTATCAACACATTAGGAGATGCTGGCTCCGGACCAATGGATATTTTAGAATCATTCGGTGGGCAAAGCTCGTCGGGGTCTTTGTGCACAAAAGTTGTCTTTCGGTGAATGCAATTTTACCTTGGCTCAAACTCTTAATTTCCAGGCGGCTTTAGCTATATGACAAGACAGCCAAAAATATGTTTTTATTACCCGATCTCAAGCAGAGGTCTTCCACTTCGATTGACTTCCTAATATTGTGCTGGATAAAGAGTGGAGGTAGAGAATGTTTCTGCATACTTTTTTTTGCAGATTTATATAGCGCAAACTTAACTCGAAGGTATTGGAGGCTTTACATGAGCACCGGCAACGTCAACATAAGGACGCATTCATTTTTTGGTAGGCAAGGGGAGGTTAAGCGATTTGCCCTGAATCACAGGATGTGGAGTCGACCCGAGGTTCAAACCTTGGTTTCCCAGCTCCAAAGTCGTTAGACCACATCCTCTCCCCTACTTCGAGTGTGATCTGAGCCGGACTGGCCGTGGCAGGCACCTGGGATTTCCCCGGTGGGCCGCCAGGGTGGGGGCCGATTTGGGACCCATGGGGGCAGTTTTTGTTACCGGGGGCTGGGAATAAAGGCCTCGGTAACAAAATCGGCCTAAACCGGTCCAAGAAAACAGCTCGGCCGCACCCCTCCCCCCCTTGAGGGGGGGGGCCGGCCGAGCAGTTTGCCAGGTCCGGTTTTGGTTTCCAGTCCAGCCCTGAGTATGGTGACATAGCAGAAAGTAATGAGTTTATGTTTATCGGACTCCCAAGGAACACAGGCAGGTCTGTTCCCTTGTCAGGATTTTTGACCATCTCTTAGTTACTGATGCGCTTGCAAGGTGGCCAGCTGGAATTTTGAATGGAGAGATCCCTTTTCTGCTGGCAAGATTTAATCTAGGAAAGTTTCGAAGCCTCGACCTTGTTTGAATGACATGTATCATTTTAACAGGGAACTTGCTCGACTTATCTTCACTTGATTTATGTGTTCCCAATATGCCTTTGTGACTACATCAAGGCTGGCCATTGTAATGGTTTGTGGTTAGAGCCAGCAGTAGCGGTCGGCAGTAGGAGTTTCTGCAGGGCGGTGATGTGGGCAGGGGGAGGGGCAGGGTGGGGGGTAGTAATGTATGGATTACGGAGTTTAACAGGTAAGTAAACATTTAAATAAATAAAACAAAGTTTGTTGCGCGCACTGCATCACATTTGATGATGCAGTGCGCGCAACAAAATTTGTTTTATTTATTTCAATGTCCCGTAGGATTACCTGGATAGGGAACTCTTTTAAAACCAGTAGAGGTGACTGTGTGATATTGAATTTTGGGTCTCCACAGATTGTTAAATTGATCTTGGATAGGGCTGGAACTAGGCACCTAAGTGAGGATGGTATCAGTATTCTTCCTTTAGGGTTCTTTTACCGAAATATGCCACCAATGGCAAGAGGAAGGCCCGAACGCACAGACAAAATACAAGCCCAGGGATTTTACAAGTATACTGTACCTACCCATAATAGATTTGAGGCATTTACAAGCCTGGAAGAGATAGATTGACTGGGCCCTCCAGCACAATCCATGACCATCACACATAGGAAGTTGGCTCACTAAGGAAACCCCAGCACTAGGTACCTCTATTAGGGACTGGGTAACATTTACTGAAATCCAGGAGGGTACGAAGATAGTTAGTTGGAAAATTGCGGGGCTAAAAAATACGTTTGATGATGTTAGGTGGAGAAACTCTTTAAGTGAGTCGGATATTATTGGGCTACAGGAAACATGGGACACTGATAACCTGTTCTGTTTGGATGGCTTTACTACTTATTCTACACCAGCGATAGCCTCCGTTATGGGGAGGGCGAAGGGCGGGTTATTGACCCTGATTTCCCTGAATATTGCAGGTATTCATACCAAATTGGAAACAGGCTCACCCTATTGTTTAGCAGTGCAAATTGCATCCACTAATGCTCGTACTATCCTCATTATAAACTTGTATAACTGTTTTGATAGAGCATTCTCTAATGAACATTTGGTCAGTCTGAATCATTTTCTTGAATTGTATAAGGAGAAAAATACAAATTCTTATTCGGTTATTGTTTTCGGTGATTTTAATGTGCCCTGTTGTTATGAGAATTGTTATGTTTGGGATAGCCTAGGCCCAGTAGATCAAGGAGAAACCCATTTTGAACATTCAGCACAGGGAGTTTATTTGGAGGAGCTGATGGCAGAAAATGGCCTAATATATCCAAGTATATCTAAAGGGGTTATAGCTGTACTCACCTTTAAAGGCAATGGTACGTGTTCAATCATTGATTATATTTTCATCAGTGCAGTGTTGAGCACCAGGGTCAGTGGCTATACTGCAATCTGGTCTACGTTTAGTGACCAAAATCCAGTCGTTTTGACTTTGGTCGATGATCTCAAGAAACCCGAGAAATGCTATAGAACGGTGGGTAAATTGGATATACGGCCTATAGATCAAGCCTGCCGAATTAAGTGTTGCCGGGTGGTGCCACAGGATTTTCATGCCAATCTATTGATCAAGGCTGGCTGTGATATGTCTATCTGCATGAATGAAAGTGCAGGGGATAAGGATGTTCTTGTGGCTTACACCAAAATTTGTGCCCAGATTGCCTCAGATCTTAAACGGCCGTGTAGGGTGCAGGATAAATCAGGGGAGGGATGGTTTCACCATAATTGCTCGTTAGCTCATCGGAAGCTGCTGGTGGCCCTAAAGCAAAACCCACCGTACAAGTCCATCATAGCAGCTTTAAGGAAAACTTACAAAGTGGTTTTAGCAAATAGGAAAAAGGAGATAAAAAATGAGGCTTGGAATGAGCTATTTTCTATTGACGTTATTAAAATTAGCTCCAACTTTTGGGAAGTGGTCAATAAACCCTTTTTCCAAGATTCCTTTAATAACCACCTTGACTGTGGTATCCAGGAGCAGGCCTGGTGTACTCATTTTAAGTCAGTGTATGAAGGGGAAGACAAATGATGTCACGTTAACACTACATTCAAGATTGAGGCGTATATTTTATCCTTTACAGAGTTAGAAGTATCAGAGGCTAATAACTAGATGACGTGCAATAAGGCTCCAGGACCGGATGGCAATCCAGCTGATCTTTCTAAATCTGATGTCAAGATGTGGTCCAAAATTCTGTGTAATGTTTTTAATAAGGCCTGTAAATCGGGATTGCCTAGCACTTGTTCTGAGTCAGTAATAGTACCTATCTTCAAAAAGGGAAATAGAGGGGATTCTAGTTGTTACCGACCCATTTCCCTTATTGATTCTGCTGTTAAGGTGCTTGGAAGGGTGGTTGGCTGAAACAAAAACCCTTTCAGATCTGCAATTTGGATTCAGGAAAGGCAGGGGCACAACTGATCAATGTCTCAATTTACACCTTTTAATTGGGAAGTACACAGTCGCTAAGAAGGGTACACTTTATTTAGCGTTCATGGACCTTGCCTCGGCCGAGTGAATAGGTCTAAACTATGTGTGATTCTTCTTCAGCTAGGTGTTGATAAAAATATTGTGCACTTCCTTGCTGATCTGCATAGGGATCTATCTGCCACCGTGAGATATGACCATATGGGCAATTGCACAGGAGGGATACGCATTGCCAATGGCGTTAGGCAGGGGTGTATTGTGGCCCCTTTACTCTTCACCCTTCAAATCAACAATTTGGCCCCAGTTTTCTGTGAAGTGTGCCAAGACATTCCGGGGGCAGGGAAACGCCTGATCCCGGCACTGCTTTACGCGGATGATGCCGCCCTTTTAGCACGAACGGCGGTAGGGTTGCAACTCCTCTTAAATTCATTTGCTGCTTTTATGAAATCTTTAGACCTTAGTGTTAATTTTTCTAAATCCCATGTCATGATAATTGGCTGCAAAGCAAAAGGGGGCAAAAACCCTGCACTGCGAGGATAATGTGTTGTCTAGGGTTTCCACCTTTCCGTATTTAGGTATTATATTTGACGATCAAGGCACATGGTCACCACAAATACAAGCGAAAAGAAATGTTCTGGCCAGATCGACATCAGATGTCCTGGGATGTGCTCGTAAATAGGGGCCCAGGCCAATGCAAGCCCTGTTAAAAATATACGGATCAAAATGCATCTCCCTCGCAATGTATGGTGCGGATCTTTGGGGTGTTAGGAATGTGAAGGCAATCCAAGTAGTTGAGAATAAGTTTTTAAGAAATATTTTATCTGTCCCACAATCTATATCTGGTTATATCGTCCATCAGGAGTGTGAAGCTGGTTTTGTGGAGGATTTAATAGCCATTGCACCGCTCTTAAAATGGATTTTAACCTGGTTAAACCCTCAATTGGAGTTGAACCAGGAAATCTTAAGAGATTGTGTAGCTCTTGATCACAGGAATCGTATCCCCTGGCTGAGTTATGTTTACAAATTGACAGTAAAATTGGGTCGACCGTAGTTATTTAACTCGCCTGAAAAGCTGGTGAAAGGGGATTTCAAATGGGTAAAGGATTCATATATGCTAATGGCTGCTATGGCTAGAGAAGAAAGGGAGTTGGTTAAGCCGACTGTAAGAGCTCACCAATTGCTAAAAACATTGTGTGCAATTGAGCCATACTTGAACATCGTCACAAACCCAAATCACCGTTTTTTATTGGTCAGATTCAGGCTGAATCAATTACATTTCCTCCTTGCTGATTCTCCGGGTTGGAAAAGGGACAAAGATTTGGGGGTATGTTCCTGTGATGGTTTTTCTGTTCAAGACACAATGCACTTTATTTTTTTCTGTGAGCACTTTCTTCAAATTCGGAAGCGTTTTATTCTCTCAATTTTAAAAAAACTAGCTTGAATTAATTGAATCTAAGGATGCTCTAATCTGGAAATGGGGTTTTTAGAAATTATTTGAAAATGACTTTATTATCTGTATTGAATGTATTTAATGTTTGCATAGTTTTATTGTAATTTATGGCTCTTTTTAGTCTGATTGTATGAAGTGTTTAGTATGCTTTTATGGCTTTAATATGAACTGAATAAAGTATTTTTGACTGACTGACTGAACCCCAACTGGTTGTGGCTCTCAACCAAACGACGCAGCAGCCTAAGGCCCTTAACGCATGCCTAACTAAAGTCTCTAAGTGGATGGGGGCATCTCACCTGAAGCAGATCCTGGGAAACCCCTCAAATGTGAGTGAGTGAGGGGAGACCTATACCGCGCAACTTAACCCAAGGGCATCAAGGTGCCAAACAGGTCAAATAGTCTAAATTCACCGGGTGCAAGTCTACAAGTAAGCCTCTACAAAGAACCAGGTTTTCAATGCTTTGCGAAAAAGCGCCAGAGAGGGTTGTCCTACCAGTTCTGGGTGGAGGGAGTTCCAGAGCTTAGGTACCAAAGTGGAGAATGTTCTACCTCCCTATCTTGCTTTTGCAAATCTAGGAACTAGAAGGAGATTTTTATTTGATGAGCGGAGGGTTTTAGTGGGGGAATAAGGATGGAGGAGGGACCTAATGCCCTCTGAACCAGAGCCATACATAGCCCCATGGGCGAGGCAAAGGAGCTTAAAAGAAATCCTAGACTGGATGGGCAGCCAATGAAGGTTTTTGCTGGCCAAGGATACAGAAGAAAGCCTAGGGAGATTGAGGACCATCCTGGCCGCGGCATTCTGCACTATCTGTAGGCGATGAACAAGGCTCTTGTTTAAGCCCACATACAGTGCATTTCAATAAGCCAATCTCGAGGAAACGAGAGCCACGGTGGCTTGCTTCCAGGCGTCAGGGGAAGGATAGGATGCAATCTTTCTGAGGATCCTAATAATACCACGACAGGTGGAAACAGTCCTACTGACCTGATGGTCAAAAGAAAGAGATGTATCTATCAGGACCCCCAGATTCCTAGCGGAGTAAGAGGGAAGGGAACCGTCCCCAAGGGAGGCTGGCCACCTGTCGTTTGACCAAACGTCTTGATTGCCCCCGAAGATCAAGACCTCCGTCTTCTCTCCATTAAGTTTTTTAAAATTCTGGATCATCCATTGGGATACTGCCTCCATGCAAGTTCTGAAATTCAGGGCAGAGTCATTGACAGACTGTATTAGGGGGACCATCATTTGAGTGTCGTCGGCATACGACAACACCTCAAGACCAAAAGATCTCACTACCCTAGCAAGTGGGGCCACGTAGATGTTAAAAAGTGTGGGACTTAAAGAGGATCCCTGGGGGATCCCACATTTCACAGGTTTGGAGGGGGACAAAAAGTCACCCAGCTTCACCCTTTGTTCTCTTTGATGGAGAAAAGAGGCCAGAAGGCTCAGGGCTGGGCCTCCAACTCCTATCTCCCTAAGCCGAGAGACCAAGACAGAGGGAGACAGGGTGTCGAAAGCTGCCATAAAGTCGAGTAGGAAAAAAAGGGTGTTATGGCCCTTATCGACCTTCGAGCGGATGTTAGTAATGACAACAGTAAGGGCAGATTCCGTACTGTGGGCTCTTCGAAAACCATGTTGCGAAGGGTCCAGCAAGCTCGAGTCATCCAAGAAGGTGCTAAGATGGTGGTTAAGATGAGCTTCAAGTATTTTAGCGGGGCAGGTAATAAGGAAATAGGTTGAAAATGTTTCAAGACCCCAGGATCCAAAGAGGCCTTCTTCAAAAGTGGTTTGACGCCCGCCATTTTCCAAGAGAGGGGGAAAATTCCCTCCATAATTGCTAGGTTCATCACCTCTAGAAGGGGAGGAATAGCCACTACCCTACATGCCTTCAGGATCTTGAGCGGACAAGGGTCCAGAGGGGAGCCAGATTTGATGTTATCAAGTAGCTGGTTGATCCCATCCAGGGTGATGAGAGGGAAATTAAGAAAGCTAGCCCCGGATTCATCAGCCTGAGACCCTGCTGCGGGGAGGGAAGGAGGTGGAGGGGAGCCCAGCTCCAGGTTGAGGAGTTCCAGGGAATTATAGATATCAACAATTTTAGAGTGGAAGAAAATTGAGATTCTATCACGGAGCTCCTGAGTTTTTTTTATGGGATCCACAGCCTGGGGGGCAGAGAGGGAGTCTACAATCTTAAAGAGGTCTCTGGGAGATTTCAAAGAGGCGCCCAGATTAACATAGTAAGCCCTTTTTTCCTCAATTATTGCTAGCTTGTATTCTTTTAAAAGGTGTTTGTGTTGTTTCTTCTCGATAGGATCAAAATGAGCGCGCCAAAGCCTCTCCTGTATTCTGCAACCCTGCCTCAGCAGTCTGAGTCTATCTGAAAACCAGGGTGCAGAAGGACTCCTTCTTGCGGAGTAATGCTGCTTGGTGGGGGCTAAGATGTCCACGGCCCCAGAGATGGTATTTGAGAAATCCACCGCCGCGGAGTTGGTGGCCTTGTTTAGGGGGGGGCTAAGTCTATTCATAAATGGGGCAAGAGTTTCATTATTAATCTGACTAAAGTTTCTTCTAAGTTCCCATTTCTTGGGATCCAGGTGGGAAGGAGCAGTATGATGGATTTTAAGCTCCAGGGGCATAGCCAAGTGATCTGACCAGGCCAGGGGGATAGGGGTGCCTGTCTTCAGTCTAGGATCATTAGAGAAAACACCATCACGCGTATGGCCCGCTAAATGAGTGGGACTATCCACAAGTTGGGTCAGGCCACATGATTCCAGGGTTTCTACCAAGGAAAGGGTGTCTCTAGAACTCATATTCTCTAAATGAAAATTAAAATCACCTAAAAGAGTAAGGTTAGGTCTATCAATGAAAGATTCTAATACCTTCATCAGGTCTTGACTAAAGGTCGTTCTGGGACCTGGGGACCTATAAAATAAGATACCAGAAAATGAGACTGTAGGGGTAGAGTTAATAGAGAAATCCATGGCCTGAAAAGAATCAGAGGAAGTAGAGAGGTGCTCGATACAGCAGATGGAAGAGCTTTTATGCAGTATTCCTAGCCCTCCTCCTCTTCGCCCAATTCTGTCCATCCTAGTCAGGGCAATGTGACCCTATTGACCATGTGGCCAGCATGCATGGGCCAATTCCCGGTCCCCAAGACCAAAATAAAGAGTCTAGGCATCTGGCTAGACCAAAACCTGACATTTAAGGCGCAAGCAACAAAGCCGGTTGCCACCTGCTTTGGCCTGCTTAGAATGGCCAGAAAAGTGCTTCCTCTCCTTCCACCCCCAAGCCAATCAAATCCTAGTCCAATCACTGATACTCTCAAGGATAGACAATGGTAATGCACTTTACTTGGGAGCCCCGATCGCAGTAATCATTAAACTGCAAACGGTCCAAAACTGCGCTGCAAGACTGCTATTTGGAATGTCAAAGCGCCTTTCAGCTACACCCGCTCTTCTCTCCCTTCACTGGTTGCCAGTGGAAGAAAGAGTTAGCTTTAAGGCCCTCTGTATCGCCCACAAGTCACTGCAGGGGAACGGACCACCACTAATCTCAACCATGATCCACCCCTACAAAGCAAGTAGGAAACTCCGCTTTGACGAACTTCATTTAATAGAAGTCCCACGGATTAAGAGGGCCAAAAGCGGTTGCGACTTTTTTCCCTTAATGCAGCCAGACTCTGGAAGGCACTGCTGCTACATCTCCGCAGGGAACCCAGCCACCTTGTTTTCCCAAAACAAATGAAAACACTTCGGTTCCCTTAAGTCTCTTCGTCTCTGATTACTAGTCATGCCCAGCTATGGGAGACCTCCGGGTAGCTATTCGCTATACATTTGTCCTTTTCATTTAATTTAATTTAATTCCATCCAGTTGAGCTTGTCAGCGTCTATACAAGTGATATTTCTCATTGAACTTTAACAGCTGTTTGTACTGTTTTCTCTGTCACAATGAAATGTTCATTGTTATCAGAGAGGTCTGTTTTTCAGAGCTGATGATATTACCATTTTTAGTTTTAAGCATTTCACTTTATACCAATCTAGGCAGTCTAAAGACATGCACGTCAACAAAACCATCTCTACGTGCATGATGCTGCTGCGCATGTTGCGCAAAGTTCTGCCCCTTCTCCCCGCTCAAGCCAGGCCGGAAGTAGTTCGTGGTACCATACTAAGTCGTCTCGACTATTGTAATGGGCTACTTCTGGAGGCCCCAAAAAACCTGACGGGGAAGTTACAACGGGTGCAGAACATGGCCGCCAAGTTGGCGCTCTCCCGTCCTAGGTCCAGCTCTTCAACTCTAGCTCTAAGAGACCTACATTGGCTCCCGGTACACTTGCGGGTACAGTACAAAGCTGCGTTTTGGTGTTTAAAGCGTTACATCAACAGGGTCCTATTCCCCTGCAAAATATGTTTGCGTGGTACTCTGCTTCGCGGCCCCTCCGCTCTTCTTCGGCGCATCTACTCGTAGTCCCGAGGTTCCAGAGAGTGAGGATGGGTGGCCGCTCCTTTAGTGTTGCAGCGGCCAAACTCTGGAACTCCCTGCCACTATCTCTGAGAAGTCACAGGGACTATTTTCCGTTCAGGAAAGCGTTAAAAACGCATCTGTTTCCAAAAACTGCTTGAGCGGATAAAGTGCAACGGTTCCTAGATCAAAGCGCCAGGATGCCCTTTGGGTGACAGGACTGCGCTCTACAAATACACAAAATAAATAAATAAATAAATAAAGAAGAGTATTCAGATGCAACTTAAGTGTCAGTTTTTATAACCACAGCCGTCTGTACCAGCAGTTCTACACATTTTTCAGGCTGCCGCTTTCCCCCCTCTTCTATATCTGGAATTTGGATTGACAATAGCAGGGTCATCCATTCATGTGAAGGTCTTTACATCGAAGTTGTCTTTGATTTCAAGTTGATATTTAGGCCGCTTGCTTGTTTGTTTAAAATAGATATGGACCTGTTTTGAATGCTCCATAACCAAAGGTAGGGGCGCAAGATCACTTTTTACCCTACCATGAACTCACCTGTTAACGACAAGATGCCACGCCTCAAAATATATCACAATATTATCAATGGTACTTTGCCTAATACCAGCTCTACAATTGGGGTTTGGTATATGACCATTCAGTGGGCACATGGCTCCCTTGTCTAGTGCTTTAAAGATAAATTCACCCTTCTTTGTACTCGTGCAAGATCTTTAGATGGTAAGGGCTGATCTAAAGACGGAATGTATAAAGTACCGGTGGAGCACAGACACAGTAAAAAAATGAAAACACCACAAAAATACTCCACATGGATTTGAAAATAAAGAATAGTTTTATGAGTAAAACAAGACCAAAATGACAAAAATCCAATAAGTGGAACCGGGGTTATGAGTTTTTAAAGAAGAAATAAAAAAGTAGTGGTTTGAAGTCAACAACGCTAAGGGCTTACTTGAGGTTGCGCTGCACTGAGGAGGCAAATCCAAAGTTCGAGCTGACTGCAATGAAGGACAAGCCAGCTACAGCTCCCAACCAGGGTCCCCTGGATGGAGCAAATGTTGGCATCCAAGACTCGATGCGCCAGTTCAGATTCACGTAGTCAGGTCAAGGTATCATTGTAGAGCCTCACATTCAGGTCCCACATTGGCATTGAACCTCTTGCAATGCAGGTGCTGCATTGTCATCGACCTCACCATTGGATCCCATGCCAGCATTGAGCAGTGCAGAGATGTCCTCGGATCCCACTGTATTGGCAGCAAAGGGCACTACATCAGTTCTGATCGGTTCAAAGTCATCACTGCAACAATTTTGAAGCAAAACAGCTGCATATTCTACTTCCATAGTAGAGGACTGGAGTGGCACCTCAGGTAAGGTAGGACTCACAGATGGCAGAGTCTAGAAGCAGCAGCAACAGAGTTGCAGAAAGTCTTTGATGGCCCTGAGACAGAAACAAGGGGTAAGCCAGAAAGCCCTTTTAGTGACTCTGGGTTCAAGTAAGATGGGCACGGTCCTTGTCCTCAGCAGAGCAGAGATCAACAGGCAGCAATGCAGCTCAGCAAAGCAGAAAGCAGTTCATTCAGAGCAACAGCCAGGAAAACTGGCCATCCTTGTAGCACAGCACTCTTTACTCCTGACAGAGCTCCTTACAGATCCAGTAGTGTATTGTCTTAGTAGGGTCAGAGCCCTAGTACTTATACCCAGTTATGCTTTTGAAGTGGGGATGGATTCAAAGCAGGCCCTTGAAGTGCACAGTTCCCATTATATTCCAGCACTGTCTGCCAGGATATCTATGGGAGGTAATCATATCCTTGTGTGGGAAACAGGACATTGCCTATTCAGGTGTAAGTTTCAGCTTCCCCTCCCTTCTTTCTGCCCAGGAAGAGCAATCAGAATGTAGATGAATTAAGACAAGGTCTCTGTAACACCCACCTTTCCTGTATTTGTGGCTGTCTAGAGGGAATGCACAAAGTGTACCTATCGTCCACCCCGTCGTGAATTGGAGACAGGCTAGAAGGCACACAGAGCAGTAAGAGCAGAGAAATATCTGATTTCTAAAACATTAATGTTGAATCAAACTTTACCAGTAAGGAGGAATTACTCCTTTCTAATCAGTAATTACAGTTTAAAAGTGTTTTAAGGAATTCCTAATGCTAGATTATGAGAGGAGTATGCCTCACAGCAGTGAAAAAACAATTAAAATGTAAAACCTAAAAGTACATGCCCTGACTTTTCGGTACATAGCACCATGCCCTTAGGGCTACCCAGGGCCTACATTAGGGGTGTCTTATGTGTACTGAAAAAAGAGTTTGCGGCATTGCAAGTGGTTTTAAATGCACCCACTGTACTTGCAATGGCAGACCTGAGACAGGTTTGAAAGGCTACTTGTGTGGGTGGCAGAACCAGTGTGTCAGGACTGATTTGCATAGGACTGCATCCAAACTGGGGTGGCGAGAAAAAAAACATGAATTAAACCAAGATTTGTGACGGGGTGAAAGTTTGCATTGTTCAGCATTCCATCCATCATCTGTTCTTTTTGCTTTTGTCTCCCACGTGGGAAGGGTTTGTTTGTTTGTTTGTTTGAAAGGCTTTATAAAGCGGCAGCAAGACCCGGCAGGGTATCAGAGCGCTGTACATCGAAGCCAGTTGGATAAACTGGTACAGGGAAACATAATAGATATATATTTGGATACAGCAGATGCACAATGCAGACAATAATATACAGATAAACTGTTACCCAAGATGCACAAAGCATAGTAAATAAGGGAGGCCAAGGTTGTGAGGCCAATAAAGTTAGTTTGTATGGCTACAGGACTTTATCACAGGTAGCTGTTCAGGAGCAAATCTTTGACTTCTTTTTAAATGTGGAGAACAAAGGTTTCATTTCGACTTCTGGCAGGAGAGCATTCCATATTTTTAGAGCAAGACCAGAGAAGGTGCGGTTGTAGATTCTATTCTTTTTGAGCTTTTAAGTTTTCAGCAGTAGAGTGTTTGAACTTCTTAGGGCATGAATCCCACCAGAAAGATCAAATTGACTTGCTCAGTAAGTGGGCATTTTCCGATGCAGTGTTTTGTACATCAAGCAGGATATCCTGTGCCTGATCCTTGCATTGAGAGTAAGCCAGGTGAGTTGAATTAGAACTGGTGTGATGTGGTCATGTTTTCTTGAATCTGTGATGAGTCTGGCAGCAGATTTCAGAGTGGCCCTTAAAGGGGCCAGTTTAGCTTTGGGTAGCCCAGCCAGTGTCAGTATTCCGTAGTCTAAATGGGAGATAACTAGGGATTCGACAGCTAGTTTCAGGTCAGCCGGCGGCTGGAATTGTTTGATTGTCCTTAATGTGAAGAGTTGGTGATTTGCTCCTTTTGCTGTCAAACTGATGTGGTCCTCCATATTCAGGAATGTATCCACAGTTAGGCCTAGTGATCTAGTGGAGTAAGCAACATGTGGAGTGCATTTGAGAGCTGTTAGTTGTTTGAGCCAATCCTAAAAGGGGGCCAGTTGATTGTGGGGGGCAAGCAGGAAGAGTTCAGTCTTGAGCAGATTTAGCATAAAGTGGTTGTGAGATTGAGTTTTCCAAAGAGAACAGTTGAGAGTAGTAAAGTTGTCAGGTCAAGACATTTTCATGTACAATTATTATCAGCATACATGTGATAGTGTAAGTTAGGGTATTTTGGAGAGAGAGTCCAAACCCAAATTGGAAAGTGTAGGTGAGAGTGTAGATCCTAGCGGAAGTCCAATTGAGACCAGATTCCTGTTGGGAAGGTTGTGGTTCCCTTTGATTCTTTGCATTCTAATTTTAAGGAACAGGGCAAACCAATGTAAGACTGGACCCGATAACCCCATCCTTTTTTCAAGAAGAACAATTAGTTTGTCATGTTTGACCGTGTTAAATGCAGTGGAAAGATCAAGCAGTATAAGTTGGCAAGGTTTGTTCTGGTCAAGTAGTCTTAGGGCAAAAAACACAGTTGATGGACAGAATGTAGAACAATGTCATACTTTCACCCCAGTACAAGGATCTGGGCCTAAATCCATTTTTTTTGCACTCCACACCACCCTGGGTTAGACACTGGCTATATGCAAATCAGCTCTGACTCTGTGCCTCATGGGAACAGTCCAGTCCGAACTACCAAGCCATGTCTGTCCCAGACCGGAATCAAGCATCCAAGGACCGGTTTCTGGCTATCAGCCTTCATCAGCCTGGATAGCTTGACTCCAGTGGTGTGGAGAGCCTGGGACTCACGTCTGAGCATACCCAGCCCACTCGGGGTGAAAATTAAAAAATTTAAAAAAACACAGTTGATGGACAGAATGTAGAACAATGTCATACATTCACCCCAGTACAAGGATCTGGGCCTAAATCCATTGTTTTTTTACACTCCACACCACCCTGGGTTAGACACTGGCTATATGCAAATCAGCTCTGACCCTGTGCCTCTTGGGAACAGTCCAGTCCGAACTACCAAGCCATGTCTTTCCCAGACCGGAATCAAGCATCCAAGGACCGGTTTCTGGCTATCAGCCTTCATCAGCCTGGATAGCTTGACTCCAGTGGTGTGGAGAGCCTGGGACTCACGTCTGAGCAGACCCAGCCCACTCTGGGTGAAAATTGCAAAAAACACAGTTGATGGACAGAATGTAGAACAATGTCATACATTCACCCCAGTACAAGGATCTGGGCCTAAAGCCATAGTTTGTTTGGATTCCACACCACCCTGGGTTAGACACTGGCTATATGCAAATCCGCTTTGACCCTGTGCCTCATGGGAACAGTCCTGTCCGAACTACCAAGCCATGTCTTTCCGAGACCGGAATCAAGCATCCAAGGACCGGTTTCTGGCTAACAGCCTTCATCAGCCTGGATAGCTTGACTCCAGTGGTGTGGAGAGCCTGGGACTCACGTCTGAGCATCCCCCGCCCACTCGGGGTGAAAATTGCAAAAAACACAGTTGATGGACAGAATGTAGAACAATGTCATACATTCAGCCCAATACAAGGATCTGGGCCTAAATCCATCGTTTTTTTGCACTCCACACCACCCTGGGTTAGACACTGGCTATATGCAAATCAGCTCTGACCCTGTGCCTCATGTAAACAGTCCAGTCCGAACTACCAAGCCATGTCTTTCCCAGAACGGAATCAAGCATCCAAGGAACGGTTTCTGGCTATCAGCCTTCATCAGCCTGGATAGCTTGACTACATTGGTGTGGAGAGACTGGGACTCACGTCTGAGCATACCCAGCCCACTCGGGGTGAAAATTGCAAAAAACACAGTTGATGGACAGAATGTAGAACAATGTCATACATTCACCCCAGTACAAGGTTCTGGGCCTAAATCCATTGTTTTTTTGCACTCCACACCACCCTGGGTTAGACACTGGCTATATGCAAATCAGCTCTGACCCTGTGCCTCATGGGAACAGTCCAGTCTGAACTACCAAGCCATGTCTTTCCCAGACCGGAATCAAATATCCAAGGACCGGTTTCTGGCTATCAGCCTTCATCAGCCTGGATAGCTTAACTCCAGTGGTGTGGAGAGCCTGGGACTCACGTCTGAGCATAACCAGCCCACTCGGGGTGAAAATTGCAAAAAACACAGTTGATGGACAGAATGTAGAACAATGTCATACATTCACCCCAGTACAAGGATCTGGGCCTAAATCCATCGTTTTTTTGCACTCCACACCACCCTGGGTTAGACACTGGCTACATGCAAATCAGCTCTGACCCTGTGCCTCATGGGAACAGTCCAGTCCGAACTACCAAGCCATGTCTTTCCCAGACCGGAATCAAGCATCCAAGGACCGGTTTCTGGCTATCAGCCTGGATAGCTTGACTCCAGTGGTGTGGAGAGCCTGGGACTCACGTCTGAGCATACCCAGCCCACTCGGGGTGAAAATTGCAAAAAACACAGTTGATGGACAGAATGTAGAACAATGTCATACATTCACCCCAGTACACAGATCTGGGCCTAAATCCATCGTTTTTTTGCACTCCACACCACCCTGGGTTAGACACTGGCTATATGCAAATCAGCTCTGACCCTGTGCCTCATGGGAACAGTCCAGTCCGAACTACCAAGCCATGTCTTTCCCAGACCGGAATCAAGCATCCAAGGACCGGTTTCTGGCTATCAGCCTTCATCAGCCTGGATAGCTTGACTCCAGCAAGCCGGGCTGAAGACGGCTGGAATGCCAGAAACCGGTCCTCGGAAGCTTGTTTCCGGTCCAGGGATGGCATGGCTTGGCAGTTCGGGCTGGACTGTTCCCATGAGGCACAGGGTCAGACTGATTTGCATATAGCCATGTCTGGACTGGGGTGGCAGAGTGGGCTAAAGAAGGGTGATGGATCAAACCCAGATCTTTTGACTGGGTGTGAGTGTTTGATTGGTTCAGATGCTCCGTCCATCACCACCCCCTTTTGTACCAAGTAGTCTTAGGGCATCATCAAAAATGTGTTTTAGAGCAGGTTCAGTACTATGTCCAGATTTGAAGCCAGATTGGTATTGGTCAAAGAGTTGAAACTGGGTAATGTGATTTCAGAATTGTGTATTGGAGGAAGCTTGCTCTGTGTGTACTATACTAAAATGAGGTATAGTGTGCACAGAGTCCAGTGGAACCCCAAAGGTAGGCTGAGGTAAAAGTAGATAGCACCTTACTCTCTATTTGTGGTAGTGTGGGCGAGCAGTAAGGCTTTATCAGAGGATAGTGTTAAGCATTTGTTGCACACACTTAATTAACATATGATGTCACACAGTCAAACACTGAACTCAGACCAATTTTGTTTGTATAAAACATGTTATTGTTATTTTATTTCTAGAACCAAGCCATTCCTAAGTGAAATAAATGTTTTGCAAAATTGTATGCAATGTTTTACAATTGAATGCAGTTTCAAATGCAATTGATTGAAATACAGGTAAGTTAAAAATGTCGAAATTACTTTTCAGATTACTTATAAGTTACTTTTTCTACTCAATGTGATATGCCTAGATATCACACTGGGACATTTACTAGAGAAAAGGTAAGTAAAATCAGTTTTGCACAGTTGTAGTTTTTCACGTTTTCATACAAATCAACTCCACACAAAACATTTTTCAAGGGAAAACAGTCAATGTATTCATACGGAGAGAAATGAAGGTATTGATTAACAGGTAAGTACTTGGACTTTGGGGTTGATTTTCTGGGTTTAGAGCAAGGTTTCCCTAGGGTCAAGGATGTACTCTCAAAACACCCTCAGCGGCACTAGGGCAGCTTGGTGTAGGTTGTCTTTTCTGTGGAAGGCAGGGCAGGTCCTCTGGGTTCTTGAGGTTGCTGTCTGCATAACACACCAGGATTTCGCTTCTGCAGGTGCGAGGTGTGGAGAGGCTGGTAGGGCTTATGCCAAGTCAGTGGGGGTTTTCCTCTTCTTAGCTTCAGCACAGCACTTCTGTCTTTCTTCTTTTTTCTTGGTCAGTTCTTGTCTGAGGAGGCAAGGTTCAAGGGTGCCCCTAAATACTATCTTTAGGTCATTACAGGTAGGCAAAGGTTGGGACCAATGGCTCCCTTACTTAGGGTGGGTACAGCCCCTAATATGCCACCCTTCAGTGAGAGGGGGAAAGTTGCCTCACTCTGGTTGGCTGGGACCCCCTTCTGCAAGATGGCGGGGACTGGGAGTTGTGCTTCACCTCCCCCCCCCACCTGAGGGGTGGGGATGGCAAAGGTGGGCAAACCTCCCTTCCTGACTTGGTTTTCTCGCCAATTCTCCTGCCCAAAGTGGGGGTCAGAACCCGTGGAGGCCAGTTGCTGGAAGCAGCAAATGCCTGGGGAAGCTCACAAAGGAGGCAAGCCTTTGAAGCTTCCCCTTCGTGGACCTTGCCTATCATGGGGGAGGAGGCTTGGCACATCATCCCAGGATGTGTATTATTTCAGACCCTGAGAGCAGCAGGCTCTTGGCTCAGGGGTCCAGAAACATGTCTGTTGGTGGCAGCTGGTGAGCAGCCACTCAGCCTGGACACTAGTGGTAGGTCGTTTTTCAGGGGGAATCTCTAAGATGCACTCTGTGCACATTTTTCATTAAATCCCACACTGGCATCAGTGTGGGTTTAATGTGCTGAGAAGTTTGACACCAAATTTCCCAGTTTTCAGCAAAGACATGATACTGTGAAGTTCGTAATGAAAAAACTCCCAGATTCTGTATGTCTGGCAAGCAGATTTGAAGATCTAATTTAATCTTTCTTGTTTTTTCAATGAAGTGGGCTGAGAACTCCTCACCACTTGGGATTGAGTCCTTAAGTTCCGCAAGTTGATTAGAGGAGTTGTTCACTTGTTGATTTCGAAAAGTTTTTTAGGTCTGTTTTTGGCCTTGTCAAGCTGCGACTAAAGTGATCAGTGTTGGCTCTAGGATATGTTTGTTATATGCATTTCTTGTCAACCTTATCTGCTTGAGGTTAACTATGGAAGGAGAATTTCTCCAAGATCTGTCTGGAAGCCTATGTTTACGTCATTCCTCATTAAGGGAGCCGTTGAATCAAGGTTTTGAATGTTTGCTACAAATCCTTTTGAGAAGCATAGGAGCAAATGCGTTAAAAATAGTGGAGGAAGAAGATTAATGCTCATGATGGTATGGTAATTTGCTGTGATGTTTCCCAGATCTCAAGACCATTGTTTGGTCTTACGAGGTTGTCCTTGTCTAATCAACACCCTTTCCAAGATGCGAAAAGAGATTAGGAGGTGATCTGACTAGTTGCAAGGTAATATGTCATCTAGATGCATGTTGTTCTCTTTAGCTATGATTAGATCTAGGGTGGAACTTTTGTTATGTGTAGGTCTGTTGCATAACTCAGTGAAGTTCAGGTCATAGAGGAAAGCCTTGAAGTTTCATAGTAGATGATCATTTTTGACACCACAGTGTATGCTGAAATCACCAAGGAAGATATGGCTATGAAGTTGGTCTGAGTTAGCTGATATGGTAGCATGATTTTTTCGATGAACAAAACATTGTCTCCAGGGGGGGTGGTAGATCATGCAGAGTGTACATATTATCTTGTCATCATTCAAGATTTCGATTTCAAGGTGTTGACAGGAGGGCATCAGCTCGGAATCTGTCTGTCTCAAAGAGAGACTAGAACGATTGATGCAAGCAAAGCCACGCCCGATTTTAACTGGTCTAGCCAATCAAATGATGTCATAGTCATGGGGAACTAGAATGTCCTCGGATGGCTTAAGCTCGGATCTGTGACAGTGGGGGAGAATGTTTTCATTGTTCAGCATTTTGTCCATCATCGGTTCTTTTTCCTTTTGTTGCCCTAAGTGGGAATGGTATGCCCAGACAAGGTTCCCAGGCGCACTGTGCCACTGGATTCAAGCTACCTTGGCTGTTGAGTGTTGACACCCCAAAACCGGTCCCAGGATGCATGTTTCAGGCTTGGCAGTTCAGGTTGAACTGTTCCCATGAGGAACAGGGTCAAGACTGATTTGCATATGGCTGGATCCAAACTGGGCTGGAATGTTGAGCAAAACAATGATAGATTTAACCCAAATCTGTGACTGTGATTGAAAGTTTTGATTGTTCCATATTCTGTCCGTTATTTGTTCTCTTTGCTTTTGTCCACGTGAGAGGGAATGGTATTCTCAGATGTGGGTTCCGTGCTTAGTATGCTTTTTGATTCAGACTAGCCTGGCTAATGAGTGATGATACACCGAAACCAGTCCCAGGATGCTTTTTTCCGGTCTAGTAGGACCTGATTTGGCAGTTTGGGCTGGACTGTTTCCATGAGGAGCAGGGGCAAGGCAGATTTGTATATGGCTGGGTAAGAAACTGGGTTGGCGTGGTGCGCAAAAAAGTGATGGATTAAATCCAGATCGGTGAATCAGGCTGAATGATTGCATTGTTCAGCGCTACATCCAGCATGTATACGTTTTACTGCAGGGCCACTATTAGCATTTAGATTACAGGCCCTGTGTACATGCTTTACCACTTTACAAAGGACTTATGAGTACACTAAATATGCCAATCATGCATACACAGGGCTTTAAGTGGGATGAAAAAACTATGGGGGGTCTCTCAAAGGGGCGTGGTCAATGTAAAAAAGGTGTGGCTTAAAAACACATAAGCTAAATATCTGTGCTTAGCATAGTGTGCCCCCCCGACTTGTAAGTTGCTGTTTCTGTCATTGTATTCAGATATGTGATACAACAAGTAACATAATACCTATAACAATTCAGGACTATTGGCTTTGTCCATGGCTGTTTGTTACATAAGATAAATAAGCAGTAACTATGGCTTGTACATAATCCACTTAAAGCCCTGGTAATACCATGACAATGATGCTACTCCTGAGTTTGAAAAAGAGAAAGGAAATCCAGAGAGAAAATGACTCTTTAAAGAATTTCCCTTCTCCTGCAACGCTCACCTGGCATGACCTCATGAGGTAACTTCTCCACTAGTGAGAAGGGAGAGGTCTGAGCATGTAGTCCGGAAAAATGGCCTGCTTGTGCCAGGGCACAAAACAGAGCCCGATAGAGACCCGTTTCGAGGCCACCTATAAAAAATGCCAGTACTCAGACCTGGTGAGACCCGGCCCATTTAAAGCCCAGTGTATAAACCAAATTCACCATGTTTAAGGGAGAAACACATGCACTTTAGCACTGGTTAGCTGTAGCAAAGTGCTCAGAGTCCTGAGGTGAACAAAAAGATACAGCAAAAAGTGAGGGTAAGCAGGCAAAAGGTTTGAGGGAAGACACACCTCAAGGATGACAGGTGTAACATTTGAGTAATAATATGCTGCCTCACTGCTGGGTATAGCCTCATGGACCCCAGATCTTGATTTGCTTTCAGCTACCAGTACTTATCATTAAGGATCATCTAGTTGGCCTCCTAATCACTGCAACATGATCATGTCTCCTTGTGAGATTCATGTGAGGATTTGGAAGTGCAATTTGAAAATCTGCTAGTGAAACCTGGTTATCTGGAGAGATCTGCCAACATATTTTGGCCTATTTTTGGGATTTCGTTTCAGGCCTATTTATCATAACCACTTTACAGGTGAAGCCGTGCAGGTAAGAGCAGTAGAAAGGTTGGGGGTTATTCAACATGCCACAACAAGGAAAACAAAAAAACAAAAAAACAAACATGTTTTTTTTTTAATCAAGTTTCCCTCGTCGTCGTATTTCAAATCCCTCCCCCCATCTCGCCCCACCTCTCTTACTGCAAGGACCACGACTTTGACTCTATGATTTCATATCTCAATTTTAGTCCTGAAAATGTTGCATTTCTTTGGTGTTCTAGAGTGACGCTGTAAAGTCAGCTGTGCAGCTCTTTTTCGTGTAGATGCAACAGTTTCTAAACTCGGGATGGGCTTTTCCAGTATCTATAGCAAAGAGTGAAGGGGAAATAAAACAATGTAAAATGTTTTATTCTGTTCACTGGTTAATGGAAATTAAATCTTGATTCTAAGTGTCTGTTCAATCAGCACGTGCACCAGGACGGAACTTAATTACCGATATTGTATCTGATCGTCCTCTTTTTCATGCCTGAGCAATGGCATAGGTAGTAAAAAAAGGTTCATTTTATTAGTTGCCGCATATCGCAATGTATTAAAAGCTAGTTTTATCCATGAAATAGAAACTGAGGGAGGGAATATACAAGACAACACACTGTTTGCTGTCAATTCATCTCTAAATCTGCACAAGAAAATAACAGTGCGAACAAACGTTGTGGATGATTATGGGTGAGATTTCAATAAAGGTACTTTTGTAAAGAAAAACTAAAATGTTGACAGTGCACTGTGAATGTATGCCTCGCAAAGGCTTGAATAAGTAAAATCTTTCCAGGCTATAATGAAACATAAGCAGTGTTTAATGAAAGTCAGCAACAAGAGAGTGAACCAGGTGTGCTACTAAGAGACAATCTTTTGTGTTATTAATTAATCAAAACATTGACATCTAATGGTGCTCCGTTATACGTGTAGCACTATTCTATTTTTAAATCGGCTTTAAAAAAGACGCGCTTCTAAGAACTAAGCCCAACTATTACAAAAGTGTTTTTAATTACAGGCAATCAGGAATGGAATGAGAGAAAAGGTAATTATGGATTTTTATTTTTGTAATTGGATTTGTAATTATCTGCTCCTATTTTCTTCTATGTCCTTTTGAAAATATGTGACATTAACATGCCATGGCTGTGGATTGGTGTTCTGTTCCACTGATAGTTAACACACAACATAATTCTGGAGGTAGTTCGATCATTATGTTTCATTGTTCACATTTCAGAAAGATTGTACAGAACGAATAATACGTTAAAGTGATCTGTGCAATTTAAAATGCATGCAACCTTAACATGTTTCTGTTTAATTTTTTGCCGCTGAAAGAATAAGGCAATTTCTTATAGCTCCTAAATGTTTAGTGAACATACTGAGTGAGTGGCGTTTTCTATCTCTCATCCTTTGTATGTAATCATTAAATATCCTCCGCCACTGATCATATGGACCTTTGTTCCTTGACAAGGAGAAGTGCAAAGAAGAAATCATCTACATTAGATTCATAACAATAAAACATTAAAGACCTTTACTAAAGTCAATAAAGATAATTTGTGTGAGTTAAGGGTTTTATTTTCAGATTATTCATTTTCCATCATTTATTCAATAAGTAAAAGTCTTAAATCTCAGCATTAAAAGTTAATATAATCCAGTTATTGATATTCGATTGTAAAATAGAATACAATATTCAGTATTACAACAGTTCCTATAGTAGAAATAAAACAAGCATGTTCCATAAAGGAAGTGTCCTTATCTAAATTCAATTTGGAATAATATTGAGTAAGGTGTCAGTTCAGATACCCAATAAAGAGTTCTGATGTGAGAAACAATTCATTAACATAAAGCCTTTGCATCTCAAGCTGGAAAGAATTCACAGCTGTAAATGAGCAGACATCAAATAAATGTGCTGTCTTATGTAGAGACGTAAAAGAAACTCAGAGATGTGTCCCCAAGCAGAAAGTTGGGAAAGGGATCCTGCCTCTACTCTAGAAACACGCACTGTTATAAACACACAGATTTAGGTGGCAACAATCTTCTTCTTTCTCATCCGTGTCAAACAATGCATTCGCGGTAAACTCCTGGGAATAAGGAAACCCCCTGTTTTCTTATGTATGTACAATGGTTCTGAGACATTAGAAAAGTTACATCGTTCACATTCTGTGATCCAGACTGTTCTTCTCATGAATCATCCTTCCTGATGTCTTCTCTCCTTTCGGTGAGAACGTCTCTCTCAGTTGTCTAATACAAAACAAATGCCTATTCACTAACTAACAAAAGGCTTCTGGAAAGTTACAATATCTGCAGCAGAGAAAAAAATATTTAATGGAAAATAACAATTCAACATGAAGAATAAGCCTTTGAATTTAATGCATTATTTTCAGTTAACATGGCATCCACAGTTAGGCCACTTAAATCAGCACTTTTATGTAATTGCAGGCATATAACGTCTAAGTATGAATATCTACTCCAAAATATTACTTTTAGTGTATGTGCTAATTAAACATATGCCTTTATACAATTCCAATCAAAACATTTGTGTTAGCAAATGAAAATATGTGTCTGCAATACCACATTCCTATTATTCTTAATTTTATTATTTTCCCTAAAGTTTAGACAATAGATATATATATATATATAGATAGATAGATAGATAGATAGATAGATAGATAGATAGATAGATAGATAGATATCCAATTGTGTATCATACGCTGTCTTCTTTATGAGGTAGAGCAGAACAAATCACCACATTTTAGACTGAGGAGTTTTGAACTTTTTCATATGCATGCAGAGATAAATGATTAAGTGAAAATATTAATACAAATTAAAATACCCTTTGAAACAGACTTGAGAAGGCATTATTGTCTACCTAGAGCGCAAAAGTCTTAAATGGTATGGAACAGAACAGATTAAATGGAGGCTACGCTGGAAGCAAAATGCTGGATCCTTGAATTAGAGTTGAGGTACACTGAGAAGTTGCTTGTTAGGCCTTCATTACAAGTCAGAAGTCGTATATTACTATGTTGCAGTCTAAATTGAGTAGTTAAGCTTTGTGGAAAAACCTGTTTTTCCCAGAATTTCCCACTCCTTTTCACCAGTTCAAAGTTAGCAAAATGTGAATGGGGTCAGGTGCCCTATATTTGTACAAAATAAGTGAAAATCCATATGAGAATAATTTCCTGAGTTATGTCCCTTTTCCAGTGATAAACATCTAATTGATAGAATTTGCACCCAAGAAATACTGATCCCCTGATTATTGGTAATTTATGAATGTAAGAATTCTGATCCAATTACCAGCCCACTTATAATGATAGCCTTAGGGGTTGAGGCTCTTTCTCTACCCTTTTTACTATCCCACCTACAATGTTCTTCTCTCCCTTGTACTGTGAATGGGAGCATAGAGTTTCAGCTAAGCACTTCTCTTTAAATGAGTAACATCAAGTTCCTTATTCCAATTTTGCTGGATTTTGATGTGAGGTCACTGGAGTGGGGACACATACTCAGATTTCAATTGGTATCACTGCACCAAAAGCTGGCAATTACGACTTTTGTACCTGAAATGGGTAATAGACCCAAGGTTTCAGTTGTCAGGGTTTTTCTCCAATTTAAAGAACAAATCTGGTGATATATTTCATGTTATCAGAGCAGGTAAAAGATGATAGACGGAGGGTTGGAAGGAGTTATGGCGGGAGTCAATCCGCGATGCCAGGGCAGGTTAGGGATTTGCAGGAGGAGCAGTATCCCCTCTCTCGTTGTGCTGCAGGAATTGGGTGGGGGCAGACCCATGCTTCTATCTACAATTCCCGTTTCTGGACATAGAAATATTGGGTCCAAAAACACCAAGCTAATTGTAACAGCCCAAGATGGTATGCCCCAGCGTTGACACTCCAGTGGGATACCGGTACTTGTACCCAGAGCCCAAGTGTTATTTTCTACTCATTTTGAAATGTGTATCTAAAATCCAAATTGCCTTTTGCATAGCTATTGCAGATGACATACTACTTGTCTAGTTGTTTCAGTATTAAACTTATGTAAAACTGAAAACGACGAGTCGATTTTGAAGATGTTATGATAAGTGCCCATGCTCTTTTCAGGAATTTAGAGTTATCCTAGCATTTCAATGTGATCATTCTGTTGTGTTTATGTGACAATCACAAGTTTATTGAATAAACAGATAAGGGTAAATGTTTGGTCTCGATTCATGTGTCTATTGGTGATCTGTTATTACGATTAAATATTACCACATCAACAGAATATTCACTACCCAAATGAATGTATGTGGGGTGAAAGCAGTTGCTCATGTTCATGATGGATGGCTCCCTTTTACAGTCTCAAGAAACAGCAGCTTTTTGCCAGAGGAATGAGACAGACAGAGGCAAATTATAAGGTTCTGGCTTAGCCTTTGAGCTCTTTACACAACTTTTAAATACCAATATGCAGAGATTCTGGAAACACCTTGGGCATGGAACAGGACATCTGTTAGAGCAACAGGAAGTGGGGTGGGCCATGGCCACTCATGCATGCCATGCTCCATGACCATCATCATATTGTGAGCACTTATGTCTCACATGGGTGAGGCACAAAATAATCCCATGCAGGCCAACATCAATATTCAACCACCTAACTGAAACCCCCAAAACAACGTAATAGCTGGTGCACCACAGAAAAACATAGTATTATTTTAGTTTGTTTCTCACAGCCTTTGGAAAGGCTATAAAGTAGGAATGGATGATTATGTGTGATTTTGGCTCCGTGCAATTCATTTAGGGACATATTAAAACTATGAAATGCTTCTCTTATTGGCAATGCAGTGGAATCAATTCTATAATAATGTGCTTGGTGTCCTACCAGCCTGATCAAGGAGAAGAAAGTGTCTGCTGTCTTTATTTTCTCTCAGAATGGTAAACTGTGCAATAGTTTGCAGTACGGCAAAGAAGAAGAGAGAAGGTAAGCCCTTGGAAATTTTTAGCCATTGTTCAGGGGAGATCTCCACCCCACTGGCTAGGGATTTCCAGGGGTGGGCTTAACTCATGTAAGTTGCTGTAGAGTAATTATGCATATTTGCAGCAACATTACACAAGATTATGCAGAATTAGGCGAGGAGCATAACTAAGCATTTAGAGCAATTTTCTTAGTGCAAAATGAACCATTGCGTGCAAAATAGTCCTGAGGGAGCATTTTTACCAGATTTTTACCAGATACAAATAGTGCAAAATACAACATAACCGGAACAACAACAGTCGTTTGTTGTTCCTGTACTCCTGCAGTTGGATATGTTTGAAAAATTACTCATAATTACTTGAATGGGTGTAATTCTCTGTAATTACACTCAAAAGAGTAATGCAAAATTACAAAAAGTTGCTCTGATTACTCCGGCATAAATAAAATGCCACCCAGGCCTATTGATTTCCACAAAAGAGGCATATCATTCGTAGCTACTGAGAAAACATCTAGGCCCAGATGGAGTTCGCGAAGTCCAGCAACCAAAAAAACTCCACCATGCTAAGTGGAGTTCTGCAAGTGGCAGAGTGCCTCACATCCAACTGTTTGCCCTGAATCTTAGTGCTAGGTGTTTGTCACATCCTGTAAAATCAGCACAAATGGCACAACAGGCAGCGCAAGAGGGCACTGCTTATTTCTGCCCCTTGAGTAGATATCCTACTTGAGCGGCAACTTCCTCAACACAAACGGAATGTTTCTCAACACGAGCAGCGTTGAGAAATCTCACTGAGAGGTGGTCTGATGAAAGATTTTCCTTGTTCACGCTCACCAACGTAACATTGGCGAGTGAGGTAAGACTCCCCTCCACTGAGTTTTTCAGAACTCCATTCTCTACATGGAGCATGGAGTGGAAAAACTCTGCAAACTCAGCGAGTGGAGTGGAATATCACACCCAGGCCTAAACACATCTAGACCTGCAGAAAAACTGAAGATTATTGGACCTGCTGTCTGTGTGGAGACTTAAGGGCTGGACCCGCTCCTACTTGTATCCAGGACTTATAAGTGGCTGACCTTATAAATAGCTAAAGGGACACCAAAATGGCAAACGACAAGGGACACCAAAATGGCAAACGGCCTTTCCCTTGAGTGAATAGTTGACCCTTTGCAAATGAGCCTGTCCCGGACATTGCTGGTGGCCTTTTGAGTTGAACCTGGACTCTAAGTGCTGTCCCTGAGGTCTTGGGAGCTTAGAAGTGACCAAAAGGAGCTACTCCAATAAGTTGATAATGTTGAGACTTAAAACATGTATAATCTCAGCATAGAGTACCCATCAACCTCGATAGTTGAGGCTGTTGCTGGTATGCTGAGGATGTCCAAGATGATGGCATGTAACATGCCGCACGTCGCTGTAGCATGGGAAGCCTGGATTTTCCCCAGCATCATGCAATTGGCTCCCCCACTTGCCTTCCACTCCCAGACTCATTGTGCCTCATGCTTTCGAAGGCTCTCTAGACATGACACGAGAAGCCAGAGGAGAACGCTCGGAAGGAAATTAGATGGCAGGTCTCCTGCTGTAAGCCACAAGCTGGAGTCACAGATCAGGACTGCCAGTCGGTGGGATAGAACAGTGTAAAGAAGCAGTTGTGTAGCAGTTTTGGAAATGGTACAGTGTTTCTGTTCCCTCTATACCCCCAAACACTCAGGTAAGTCATCATAGTTACAGCAGAAAGTCAGGTCAGCACTTCCTGGAGAGGTACTGATCATTGCTCGTATTCTGAATTTGCATTTCCTTCAGGCTTGTTTAAAGCTTAGTGAAGTAAACTAAACTCTTACGTATTGCCCTATAGTCTTTCTGACTGGATTGCAGTGTCTGGGCTGCACAAGGGCGGCCGGGAGAAAGCAACAGCGCGCACTGTGAGAAGGAAGTAGGGAGAGAGGGCAAGCCCAGAGGCTATGGTTAGAGTGCTTTTGCAGTGTTTTGGAAGAGATATCCAGCCACTTGATGGCACCCAATACCCACAGCCTGGCACCGCATTGTATGCATTGGTGATCTGTGCCTTACAGCTGGCAGGACGGGGAGCAATAGACTTTCCTCGGGTGGAATATACCTGTGGATAGTTGCGGAGGCAGCCTGTTTAGTCACAGGTGGGGCTTGCAGCTCCCACAGGAATCTCCTAGCATTAAAATGTGACCACAACCCCTACAGGCTGAGCCTCCCAAGGTGGCGTATTTTCCCCCTGACATTATCGCTCCGACAACCTGCATCGTAATGCAGAAGTTAGACCGATTCCTTGGATGTCGGGTGGACCGCCACCGAAAGGCCTGTCGTTGGTGGTCCGCCCAACATCATAATGAAGCCCTAAGTGCCACACTGCTACGAATCTGGTACACAGCTTGAAACATCCCAGTCATACTTCCTTCATTAGGGGAGCAGGACTTAACTTCTCTCCCACAAAATTGTAGAATATTTCACCTGATCGATTATCAGTTCGAAGAGCCAGCCAAGAAAAGTACGAAACAACTCTTGAATACTTGAGGGAAGAATTTGGTCAAGGCAAAGAATCCTGGATCTCCATGGAAGCTAAAACATACAGCTCTCTGACCTTCAAAGTACTGCCCCTGGACCTCGTAAAGGACAAGGAACCTAGTGTGATAGCAGTGAAGATATCCATGGCGGTTCTGGAAGTAAGTGAGAGGGGGCCCAGTCCACCCCCAAATATCTCTTCAGGGACAAAGCTACTACAAACATATCCCTTGTTCTTCAACACTAGTGGTAAGGAGAAACGTAATGAAGGGGACATTTGTCACTGAAGACAATCAAATTCCAGATGCCCAGGATAGTGCAGCATGTCTACAACAAGCATCTATTACCCCTGCTTTGTCCCTGGTATGGGAAAGTTTACAGGTGAATGACGAGGGTACCATGAGCCCCCCTGAACTCAAGTACAAGCGCAAACCCTTGAAGTAGATGAATCCCAGGCTGTATCAATGAACGTGCTCCTACATCTGATCTTAGAGTTTCAAGTTTATTTGTGTGCATAGTTACTAAAAGCCATTTCAATACAGTAAAACAGCCAATAAAACCATTAATACCTACAATAAAATGCAGAACATATGCATATCTGATAATGACACCTTGCAGACGTGAAGCAGCTAAAAGGTATATTAGCATAAAACATCTCGTGGTTGCTTACATGGTTACAAAATAGCCGCATTACAGATTAAAACTAGACTTTGAACATTCAGCCTAGTGCCAGGTTGGTTACAAGGAGCTCGGTGTCCAGAAAGTGCTTAAAGTATTTTTGAAGTAAAAATATCAGGTTTCTTAACCAGCATGATTTGCTCAGCCGAGGTGAAGTCAGTCGAGGTTGGGTGTGGTGTTTAGGGCTGCCTCCCACTGAAGTGTAAACTTCCCAGTAAATAGTAAAATGATTAGTAGAACTCAGTGCATTTTGATCACCAATTAAAACCATAAAGGTATGTGAGGTTGAAATGTGCATGTTTAAGATATCGGTTAGGACATCTTCTTACTTATTAAGTGAAGGGTGCTGAGTTCACAAGTATATGTGATGCAATTTGGGCTTGGATTGACGTTTGAGTAGGTTCAGTTCCCAAAGACCCCACAGCAATTTGCTTAACACATCTTCAGCTAGCAACCAGGCTTCTTCCTTGGTCAGAGACTACTGGCATTTTGTGTTCATCTAGCATAAGGAATCTTACCAGTCTACAGTTCATCTGTGGGTCCACCAGATCAAAGCAGGCCTCCATGAGTGAATTCCCCTCTTAATAAAGGAAGCCTTTAGCAGTTGTCTCCTTTTTTTTAGCAACTCCTTGCAGGTACAAAAGACATACATATAGTCTTCTATTCTGTTGTCGCACAGGCAGCAAGAGGTTTGAGTCGGCACTCTCAGCCAGGGTGGAAGGTTCAGAGCACACGGAAGAAGACCCAGGGGGTATCTCAAGAATTTTGGTTTTACTGACATTGGGTATATCTAGTTAAAATATATTTGTAGTGCAAGGGATTTATAATTGTTCAAGGTCATCCAGGCGTGAGCTCTAGCTGAGTAAGAGGCTTTGTCCTCTACCAGTGAAGGTTTTTTAGTGATTTCCAAGCCAGTTTCTTAAAGGTTGAATGGCGAATCTGTGTGTTCCAGAGTTTGGAGAGCCTGGTAATCGCCAAGGATACCTGAAGATAGTTTCTTTCGGAAGATGCCTCTCTCTGCTGGAGTTCTTGTCATAGTAGTTGGTTTAAGGTACTTAGAAAGGCAGTCTTAATCTTATTCCAGTAGTAGATGCCGTCCTGGCCAGAGATTGTTTTAACAGGCCAAACTCCAGCCTTATGTGGGCTAGTGAGGTGTAGTTTAGAAGACTGAATATGATTCTGAATGCTTTGACTAAGAATCATTAGAATAGTTTGGTGTCTGTGCCATGCATTCATTCACTGCCGTAGGTTATTGTTGGGAACATTTTGGCTTGTGCTACCTTCAGAAGAGGGCTTAGAGTGGGTCCGGTCAGTTTTGTAGTGAGGAATATTTAGGTTATTGCTAGCAGCAGCCCTTTTCTTCAAATTTCTTCTTTCTGCCAAGTGAAGGAGCCTTCTTTCTATGCTGACACCTAGGTACTTGTAGTCTGCTACTAGTTCTATTTAAATGTTTCCCATGTACCAAAGCCTCTGCCGTCTCCCATTGTTATTGATGGTCATTGAGCTCGTTTTCTTACAGTTGACTTTTAGGTTATTCTCTGTAGCTTAAGTCTGCATTTTGATGAGGAGGTGTTGCACGCAGATCTGGGTGTGACTAAGCAAGACTACATAATCAGTACAGAGGAGGTTAGTTAGTACTTTGCATCCCATCCTGGGCTCATGGGAATTGCATGTGTTGAGTTCTAGCGGCAGGTCTTTCATGAATAAGTTAAACAAAATGGAGGCGAGCACCTAGCCCTGCTTCAGGCCTTTGTTTATTGGTACTCGTCTGGAGAGGTGAGTCCCTGCTCCCATTTTCACCTGCACCCAGATATCTGTGTGAAGAACTATGAGCATATTTTAAAGAACCTGAGAATTGCCCCTTCGAGCCAGCTTCCCCCACAGCCTTGCCCTGTCAGCATTGTCAAAAGCAATGCTGAAATCAGTAGAACAGAGGTATAAACGGAGGTTTGAGATCTTTGCTGCATCTATGAGTAGAGAGATTGCCAGGATCTTTGTTGTTGTGGCAGACGTTTTGCAAAACTTTGTCTGGTTTAGAGGTATTATCTGATGTTCATCTGCCTACCCAAGCTTTGAGTTCCGCTAGCACGGTGCCCACAAACTATTTGGCCTCATTGATCTTAGAGGAATTAAAATGACTGAAAATCTCCAAAGATGTGGTGCACATAAGAACCGAACAGCAACACAATTCCCACCAACATGCAGCTGTTTACCCCATGGACCTCAAATGTTGAACAATGAGTCGCCGATTTAGAAGACACCAAGCCTCGCCAGGAAGCTTTATCTGCTAAACTGCAGGCTCACCTGGAAAACTCCAGATGAAGATTAATGATGCAGATAATAGATCATGCCGGTCTAATCTAAGATTTATTGGGATACTCGAGGGGAGTGAGAATGGACAGACAGTTGCTAGCTTAATTTTGGATCTTATCTTTAAACAAGTATACCTCGATGCTGCTGCCCAAAATGTGGATTAGACAATTATGCATGCTCATTATGTTGTCAAATTTCTTAATGAAAAATATCCCTGGACAATTGTAGTTAACTACAGGGAATTTAGAATCAAGGAGCATATCTTTGCAAATGCCAATGGGGAACTTCTCTTTCATTATCTTTTCTGATGTTGTAATGAGTTTGTAGGCATGATTAGCTGCTTTCAAAAACTCTGTGCCCCAGTGGGCATAGTTTAACAGTCCAAGCTTAAAGTTCACTACAGAGACTTTTTGCATTCTATCAAGCAGTCCTGAGGGGTATGGGGAGAACAAGAAACAACATGAGTCTTTGGACCAGAGGCTGCTTGAAATGTTTCAGTCTTTTCATGCCCTATTAATTATTGTTGGAATATTCTGTAATCTTATCCAATTAATTGTTGCACCCTCTACAGAATCCCCTCATCAGCCTTAGGCAGCCTCTAGGCCCCATGTAAAGGCACCTGGGAGAGAGCAGTGGTGAGGGGAAAGGAGGGAGGGGGTGCGCAGAAGGGATGGGGAGAGCTCCCAGGTGTGCACCAGGTGTGGTTGGCTCCAGGGACAGGGGAAGCTAGAGAGAGAGAGAGTGGGGTGCGATAATGGTCTGGTTCCATGTTCTATGTTCTTGAGTGGAACCAGGACTTCGTAGAGTTCTGGGTCTGTCAGTTGGGCCAGCTCGACGATGGATGGGGTTATGAATTAAAGCCTCTCACCTGTTTTACATGTAAAAGGTTTCAGTGACTTTATTTTACTGGTGACGATTGTGTGGGATGCTTAGAATAAATAACCCAAACATCGGAAGATACTGAATTCCTTTAGAAAGGCTTGTCTGGAGCAAGAGACAGCAAGAGCGTAATCCGGAAAAGAAAGGAAAAGACGGGACATCTACCTTTGTTGGAGGAGATCAGCGGACGCAGCATGGAGCAATTGGCACTGGTTCCCATCCTGAGAGGTATGTGGTTCCAGCAGAAGCAAAGCGCCGTCATTTGAAACGCAGGGCCTATCTGCCTTTCACGGTGTGTGACACATTTGTAGGCTGTGCCCAATTGCCAGTAGAAATAGGACTGAAGGTTAATTCCTCACTGCGCAGTGAAACAAGCCCAAATATCTGTAGAAATAAGGCCTACGGCTTACGTGAGGTTGTTGGCGGGCATTTTGGAGGCAAATTCTTCACTGCATATTAAAACAAGCCTAAACAACCATTGAAAGAAGGCCACTAGGGGAGTGTGGGGGAGGTTCAAATTGATAATCAGGCTGAATAACTCCATGTAGGTGTAGTACTGTGGATATTTACACTGTCACAAGAATCAAGGGATTCTGGGGGGTACATCATATCTGGTGTAGGCTAACCTGGGACAGGCCAGCAGGAAATCAGGGGTTATTGGTTCAGTGCTAGACACTGGGGTCAGCCCAGCTAAAGGGAAGAAATCACTATGAGTACACCAGGGTCTAATTTGGAAAACATATGGGTTGTGTCCTGTAATACCAATGGAACTAATATTCCTACCACGTTCAGATCTATTCTATAATGGCTACAATCAGCCAGCGCCAAATAATACCACTCCAAGAGACACATTTGAAAGTTTCTGCAAAGTAATTAATTACATATAATTGTGTAGGAAAGGCATTTTATGCATCAGCAAATGCGGCAGTTGGGCCATTCTGCTAACCCATAATTTTATCGGCAAAGTGTCATGGCCATTCTGCTAACCAATAATTTTATTTGTAAAAGAGTCATTGGTGGTATGGGATCCCCACGCCAGGTGTATTTTAGTCAACCTGCAGGCTCACAACCAAATTATGTATCCAGTTAGGTTTAACAGGCTTATAGAGGATGAGTTGACTTTGTTAAAAGAACTCTACACATTTCTAGCCCCACTTATGGGAGCTAGTGCTAATCGGAGAAGATTTCAATGTAATCCAGGATGTAAAATGTAACGTCTCCTGCCAAAATAAGAATCAGAATAAGCCAAAATCGGCTCGTTTTCTGGCATGTGTGTGTCACAATCTCACTTGGTTGATCCTTGGTGAGATGACCCCTCCCCCCCCGCAATGAAAGTATACTTGTTTTTCCAAGTGCTTCAATTCTGCGTTTCGTATGGATTATTTCTTAGTATGCATAGTTGGGGAAGGGTCGGATCAGGTATACTCTTGAACCTGTTATCAGACCACTCTATCCCTTTTTTAGATTTCAAAATGAGTAGCCTTCCCAAAGAGTGACCATGGTGGTCATTGGACAAAGCCTTATTAATGCAAGAGGGATGGATCGCAGCCATGCGTTTAAGGTTGGAGGAGTTTTGTCTGAGAAGCGTTAGTACGGCCCCTAGTTTTTCTGTTTGGGGGCATGTAAAGCCTTCATTCAGGGGGAAGCAATCTCATATACAATCCAAGCCAATAAAGCAAGACAGAAGGAAATTGGCACACTGCAACAAGACTTGGAGCAAGCCCATAGGGATGAACTTAGTTTACATACTGCTGCATCCAATTCTAATGTGGTGTTTGCAAGTCAGAGGCTGAAAGACCTTTTTACATCCAGAGGGTTGGTCGATCAGAAGTGGTGTTTTTAGCGACAAACAAAGTGAGCACACATTGTGCTTATTGGTGTGGTGGGTAAAAAAGAAACGTAACCAGTGTCCATTAAAGGAATATTTGACAAAAACGGAATTTCACTGTAACAAACATCGATCAGATTCACAATGTGTTTTTAGATCATTATAAAGATCTCTATGATTCTACTAGAAACCCCTTGCCTAGCGCCATTGAACCCTTAGGGGATCCCATTACGAACACTGAAATTAAAGATGCTACTAAACATCTGTCTAATACCAAAGCTTGTGGCAATCATGGCCTACCATCCAATTTTAGTAAATTATTTGTTGTGCAGCTGGTGAATTTCCTAGTATGTTATTTAAAGAAATCCATGATGGGTGTGGAATCTCCAAGGAGTTCATGAAGGCAGTTATTGTAAGTTTTCTCAAAAATAGCAAAACCACTGAACAACCCAGTTCTTATTCCCCTAACAGTTTTTTTTAAGTTTAAATGCTTTATTTTAAGATTAATAGAGTTTCAGCGAATCAGTAATACAAGGAAAAGACAAAATTCTTAGAACAAGTGTTGTAACAATAAAAAAGGCAGAGTACAAAAACAGAAGAGAAAGCTATTTTAAAACTTTTTTAAGGGAAAGTAAGAGAGAGGGGAGGGAGAAGGGGAGGGTAGAAGGAAGGAAAGAGAGGGAAATCCATAAGCAAAATAAAGCAAATAAAACTTGATAAACTTCAGGTAAATAAATGAGTGCATGTTACAAAGAAATGTGTGAGATGATTAGACAATTCAATATATAAATTAAGCCAATAATATAGAAAATCAAAAAATTGAGAAAACATTCAAGGAGGTTTAAAATTTTCAGCAGTTGAACGACAAGTATGTGATTACGTTAAATTATCTAAATAAGTCGTAAGAGGTAACCAAAAGAGATCTCTATTTAGCTTTGGTTTACAGGAGGAGGCAAAAGCAATATCAAGTCGATGAAAGCTACAGAGACTATTCCACCAATGGTGGACAGGGAGTTTTGTGAGTGTTTTCAAATTAAGTGTAATATGTTGGAAAGCTAAAGCAATCATGACAACAAAGAGACCATGTGTATGGGGTAAAGATCTAATAAATCTGATAAACTACCAGAAAAAAAGAGAGGGATAGAATATGGAATAGAAATATTAAATATACGAGAAATATAGGACCACCTTTTCTTCCAAAAAATAGAGACTGAAGAACAAAGAAAAAGAAGATGTATGATAGCATTAGAAGAGCCACAAGACTAGCAATTAGTATCAGCAGAAAGAGGAAAATGAGCCAAGGAAATAGGGTAAGATAAAGTCTGTGATATAGAGTGAACATTGATTGAGTGAGAGATGCAGAACAAGAGATTTTAAGGGAGTGGGACCAAAGTTAATCCCAAAAAGGAATATTCCACTCACATCAGATTCCATGAGAGTTCCGATTTAATCTTAGCGTGTTCTGGATTACGTGCTTAAAAATATTTAGAAATAAGAGAAGCCTTGGGCAGCAAAAGAAGGTTTTGCAAAAGAGAATTAGGGGCAACAGGGGGAGAGGAAGATGGAAGAGAATAGAAAGTATCAAGGATGATCGTCATTAGAATAGAAAAGTTCTGTAGGAAGGAGTGGGGACAGTGAAAAGTGGATTGAAATTGGTGAAAGGAATGGGTTGATATTACATCAATAATATGTTTAACCCAAATTATACCTTTCAATCTCCAAGCCTTCCAGAAGATGGATCTGTTATTGAGAGTAATAAGGCAGTTATGCCAAATAGATGATTCTAAAAAAGCTTTTCTGGACATGGGCTTTGGAGAGATAAGAGGTTTTAATAAAAAACTAGTATGTTTAAATAAAGGGAGAGCAGTATAAGAGTTTTTACAGAGAAAGTGAGAACTTCTTTAAAAGAAAAAGGCAATAAAACGACGCGTTCAATGGAGAGCCAAAGGGGAGTGTAGGGGGAGGATTCAGAAAGGAGCCATTTTAAGGCTTGGCGAAGACTAAATGATTTGTGATAAGGCGGAAATCAGGAAAGTTAACACCTCCATTGGAATTTGCTTTACGTAAAGAAGATAAAGAAATTATGGCCATTTTGTTTTTCCAAAGAAATTTAGAGAGACAAGAGTCAATTTGTTTAAAATTACAAATAGGAATATGTACAGGGAGCATAGAGAGGGCATAAATCAAAATAGGGGTAATAATCATCTTGATTGAATCGAAACGGCCCCACCGTGAAAGAAAAAAAGTTTTCCAAGAGGAAAGTAATTTATCAATTCGTGATAGGATCATGGACGTATTTAATTTAATGGTAGAAGCGATGGAGTCAGAGAACCCATACCTAAGTATTTGATTTTGGAACCACTCCAAGTAAAACCGGTGGAAGAGAAGGAATGGGGAAGACAAGTTCTGGTAAGAGGGAGTATTTCTGTTTTATCCAAATTTTATTTGTAATTAGAAACAAGGGAAAAGGAAGTGAATTAATTTAATAGAGAGGGAATAGAGGTTTCAGGGTCAGAAATAAAAAGTAGAATATCATCCGCATAAGCGGAAAGTTTTAGATGTTGATCGCCATAAGAGAAACCGGAGATAGAAGTATTGTTCGAATTGAAGATAAGAAGGGTTCAAGAGTAAGAACAAAAAGAAGGGGGAGAGAAGACAACCTGGACGGACCCCTCACTGAAGGGCAAAATAAGATGAGACGGAACCATTGATTAGTACCAATGCTCTAGGGGCAGAATATAATAAAGAGATCAGTGAGATCAATTTGGGACCAAAGCCGTGCCACTGAAGAGCACAAATAAAAAGGACCAATCCACTCTATCGAATGCCTTTTTAGCGTCAACAGAAATAGCTGCTAAAGATGTGGAGATGGTGGGAATTTTATTTAAAACATTAAAAAAGAGGAATGAGTTATCCAACGTCAATCTACCTTTGACAAAACCACATTACTGCTTACCGACAAAGTGCGGCATAAGGAGATCTAAACGTAGTGCGAGTGTTTTGGCAAAAGTTTATAATCTACATGAACTAGAGAAATCGGGCGATAGTTCTTGCAAAACATTGGATCTCGTCCTTCTTCATGAATCAAGCAAATGGTGGCTTCTGAAAGGTGCCTTCTGTTTTCCCGGAATGATAGAAAGAATGAAAAAGATTTAAAAATCTAGGAAGCAATAAATTAGAAAAATGTAAATAAAATTCAACAGAAAACCCAACTGGCCCAGGAGATTTCCCTTTTTTTAAACCCTTTAATGCAGAGGATATTTCAGTTAGGGATAAATCTGTTTTGAGATCTGCTAGGTTAAGGTGGGAGGTAGAAGTTGTTGGAAGATTATCAAGATAGGATTGAACAAGGGACCTATAGGGAGGGGATTCTGGGGTATAAGGATCCATGTAAAATATTTTAAATGTGTTAAGAATATCTTGATCCTTGTGCGGGAGGGAACCATCTGGAGAATATGTAGAATCAATCAGGGTGCGGTCTTTGTAGGTTTTTAAGTAGTTCGCTAAAAATTTCCCAACCTTATTAAGACCTCCATAATAGCGAGCACTGCTTCTTAGAAGAATAGAAGAAGCATTATCAGTGGAAGTTTTGTTAAATGTTAATTTGGTACGTATCAAGGCTGGAAGTGCAGAATCCGTCAATGATGTATAACAACATATAAAATGAAGCCCCTTGCAGTGGCTTTAAAAGAATCCCATGAGATGTGGAGGAAGAAGAGGTAGTGCTGTTTAAATAAAACATTCATTGGCAAAACAAAAGAGGAAGAAAAAATAGGGTCAAGAAGAAGAGAATCATTGAAACGCCAATGGGAGGACCTGGGACGTGGTGGAAGTAGATCAAGTTCAGTTATAATTGGAGCATGATCAGAGATAACAATAGGTTCAATAGAGGAGGATAACAGATTTGCGACAAAGATTGAGAAAGGAAAATATAATCTAAACAAGAAAGGGAATTGTGAAGAGGTGGGAAGAAAGAGAAATCAAGAGTATCAGGCTGAGATAGTCTCCAAGAAACAACAAGATGAGATTGGGATATAGTGTTAAGAAAATGTTTATGTGCTTTGTGAGGAGAGAAACGAACATGAGATTGGCGGTCAATAAAGGGGTCAACAAACGCATATAACTGCACGGCAAACACAGACTGATACATTTCAAATACATTAATAGAGTTTACTACACGCCAGAGAGATTGCACAGGTATGGACTGAGAGAGGACACAACCTGTGACAGATGTCGTTCCCCGAAGGCGGATTTTATACATTTAACGTGGGGTTGCCAGAGCCTCATTGTCGAATTTGTATGCAACTGTTAGAGTCCTGACAGCGAATGGCTGAGCTGACACCTCTTTGTTTGTTTGTTATAAAAATGTATTTTTGAGATTCATTTAAGATTACTGAAGTGCAGCAGACACGCTTTGAAGATTGACAAGAACTGCACTCTTAAGAACAACTCTGCCTGGCCTCCGTGATGTGGGCAAAATAGCTGTGAGATGTGCCTTAGGTATACACGCTGCCAGCCCCGGGGTGGTAGGCGAACTGCTGTGTTTGTCAGCGATACCTTTCATAATAATAAAGGGGTCAACAATTTGGTTACAATAACCTCCTAATATAAAATAATCATCTCTAAATTGAATCAATCTCTGTATAATAAGAGGCCAAGAAGAAAAATCTGGATGTGTAGGTCCATAAACATTAAAAACCGTTAAGAAATGTTATCTATTAATAATTTTTTGTGACATAAAATGAAAACACCATTTATCTTATTTGAAGTGGGAGAACATAAAACGGAACCCACCCAACTACGTTTTAATTTCCAAGCTCCAGATTCTGTAAGATGGGTCTCTTGTAAAAGGACCAAATCAGGGTTGCATGAGGCAAGATGAGATAGTATTCTCTGCCTCTTGATAGGGTTAATAAAACCTTTCACATTCAATGAGATAACTCTGAATTCAAGTCATCAAAAATACATAAAGAACAAAAGATGTAGTAGTAAAGGAGTGAAGCAAACAAAAGATACATAGAGAGAGAAAGAAATAGAAAAGCCAGCAGAAAACAGAAAGTAGAAGATCAGTGAGATAGAAGAGGAAATACGAAAGAGAAAGGGAGAAAGTTGGAAGGGAAGAAAGAATAAGAACAAAAGAAGACAGTACATGTCAAACGATGACCGTAATACGTACCTTAAGAAGCAAGAAAGAATGAGAGGCTGCAAGGGACACTAAAGACAGCACACCCAACAAGGGGCGACACAGCACACCAGGACATTCATAAAATGAGTAGAAACAGGAGCGGGAACAAGGAACACGAATGAAGACTGGAGAGATATATTAAACCTATAAGAGGGAAATAAAATAAACATATGATAAGTCAGATACAGGGATGCTTATTCCAACAACAGGATGCTTAAGAATACAAAAAAAATTAGATAAAAACATGTAGAAAACGAAGATGACACCAAAGTACCTGTAAAGGAAACAATGAGTTCATTAAATTGGATCTAGGAATGGCAATTGAGTTTAAAAATAGGAAATAAGACAATAATTTCATTGAAATAATACAACACAGGTAAGATACAAGAGTCAAGAGCCAGACGAGGAGGAGGACGTCTTCATTGTCGTAGTGGAGGGAGGTCAGCTGGGTCCTCAAAAGTGGAAATCTTGTCGAGAATGTTGACTTTGAAAATACATGGATGGAATAAACCATATCTTGCACCTAAGGAACGAAGAGGAGGGCGAAGATCTGTAGTGTAGTTCCTATAGTCCCAATAGGCTCTGCGCATTGGAATAATATATTCAGCAGTATAGACTTAGGACTGAGGTTAACTAGGTCTCTACTGACTATATTAGACTTAAGTTTTTGCCAGCTAGCTCAGAGGTCACTAGAAACTTTCCCGAATAAGCGAGGAGGAGTTTAACCTCCCTGGATAGACAAGAAGGGATTTAGTTTTTCTGACAACCATAAAACATGACAACTTTGCTCTTCCTGATTAAGAGTATATCTCTAGAGTCGTGTGAAAACAAAAGACAGCTATTTCACTCAGTCAAAGGTGCGTACTTAGTTTCACCAGATTGCAGAGAAAAGAGAGACGGGCGTTTTAAATAAAAGGTATTATTTATTGAGCAGTCTCCTTCCTCATGCAAGAGAAATGAATTGCTACAATTGCAATACTTATAGTAAAGTTAAGTGCATACAGTAAAAGCAGGATTATAAAATAATACTGTAAAAGCATTTATATGGTTTCTTAGCCATATGATACTTTAAAATGGATAAATTATATACATACATATATACATTGACTAATCGTACTCAACTGGTGCTTCTAAATACGCCTACCCCGGTGTACCTGACCTAAGCCTAATATGTGGGAAGGAGTAAGTAAGTAGCAGTTTAAGTTAAGTTTGTTTTGCCAAGCATCTGACTCAAGAATTCTCTGTAAGGGTTTAGTCAGCTCTGTACCTGGGTAATAGAAAGCAGGAGGTCTGGTATCTCTCTCTCAGGACTCGATATCCCAGTCACCCGCGAGGGTGGGCTGGAAACGCCGGAGTTGGATTTTCTCGGCAGGAGAAAAGACAGCGTCTTTCTCAGCGCGTTAGGAGGAGGGGCAGCGTCCGTGGGCTCTCGCATCAGCTGGGCTCTCGGGCAAGTAGATAGCTGCTCCAGAATCACCACCGTGTGTTTGCTTAAGGCAGCGTTGGTATATTTATACCTGAAAGGTGCCTGGGTTTGACGTAAGGTTGGACATAAGACGTCAATAAAGATGTCACTAAGAACTGGCCGTTCTTACAGTGCTTTACTGGAGTTCTAGGACGAAATCAAAACAATAGCAAGGGGGATTTCCCAGGTTGCTGGAGGCTTGGTTTTGTTTAGAGAACTCGGTGTGCTTACTAGGGGGCCGGAGAAGTAGCCTTGCTTAATGTGACAGCATGTGCTATGACTGAATTATGGATATGATTATTATGCCGTTGTATGGATATTATTGATTATAGCCGGACAAGGGCATAAAATAGGAATATCGATTCGGGTTTCCTAATTAACACACTACAGATCCAGAAACTCTTTACGATGTTTAGCAGTCAATGAAGAGCCATCTTGGGAGATGAATACCATAGTTCCATGCCAGGAGAGATTCCTTTTGGCTTTAGCTGCATTGAGAACCAGCATAAGTTCAGTGAATTGCAAAAATAAAATGATTACGCCAAGGGGCTTACAGGGCGCAAATGAAGAAGAAAGACGGGGACCCAATCTATGAGCACGTTGTATAATCAATTTGGTGGAAGCAGGGAGGTCCAAAAACGGAGGCAAAAAAGACGCAAAGTATGTGACAGGGTCGTCTCTTTCAAGTCCCTCAGGGACGACTGTGAATACGCAAAATATTGCAACGATATCTATTGTCCAAGTCTTCGGATGCTCTTGTCAGCTGTGAGACCTCAACTTGTGGAAAATCAACTTGATCATCAACTTGATTAAGTTGATGTTCCACCATCGTAATACGAGAAACCATGGAAGACCTTTTATCGTCTAACATTTGTAAACGAGAATTAGATTCCTCAATGAATGAGCGATGGGCGCGTAATTCCTCCCATACCATATCTAATGAGACCGGGAAGGCAGACTTAGGGGGAGGTGGAGGATCATGTTTAAGTCTCTTGCCAGTCGTGGAGGGTACCGACCCTTTAGACATCATGGTGTTAGCAGTTCCTGTAAAATCAAGGCAGTCCCCGTTTGATGGTAGTTGATATAAACAAGAGAATTTATTAAATGTAGAGGTATTGGTTCCAGAGATGGCAGGAAAATTTGCTGTAAATTTGGAATGTTGTAAGAGACGCCTGCCCCTACTCATGAAATAGTACAGAAGGTGCTTGAAAGAAAAAAAGCACCAGACAGACTGAAGGTGAAAATAGTTCAAAAAAGGAAAAAAGTTCCTCAAAAATAGCGACCTGTCAAGGATGAACAGGTAACAGGGGGAGAGAAGCACTAAAAACATGCTAGAAATACTCATTAAACTGAGACAGGGGGCATCATGAGAGAATTTGTGAGGAGAAAATTGGCAGAAAGAATCAAAATGGCGGTTGCCAAACCACAATTAAAATCACCTCAATAAATGCCTCATTACTCCAAGCCAGAAGAAGCTTTAAACAGTATCCTGAGTCCTCCAAAGCAGAAATACAAAATGGAAGCAAGGATACAGCAAGGCAGGGGTATATGGAAAGTCAATAAGGCGTGCAGAGAAGGTGAGGTGGAAAGCGGCAGAAAAAGAAACAAAATGGTTGCCGCAATAAGCATCGCGCATCACCTGCATATTTCTCCTTAATTAGAGATTCCCCAAGCGAGCAAAACACAGCATTCAGGAGCGCCGGTGCTCCAATTCAGAAATCCGGCATCATGCTGCAAAAATAAGCGCTGGAGCCGCTTCCAGCATAGACGAAGTTCGGTGAGGTGCGGAGTCGCAGCGTCCGACGGCCATCTTGGTCACGGTGCGCGTGACTTTCCTCCCTATCTGTCTTTCAAATTGAGAATATGAAATCTTTGTTAAAATCATGATGCTAAGGCTAGCCCCTGCTGCATCATCAATAGCGCATGGTGACCAAAATGGCTTTTTACCCTGGAGAGCAATGTCATTGAATGCCAACTTTCTTGTTAAAGCAATCGATTATTTTTCAACCAATAAGACAGAGGCCGCAATAATTATGCTCGATTCCAAGTAGGCTTTTGGATTACGTACAGTAGGAGGTCTTTTTCACGATCCTGTTGCTCTTTGGATTCCCTTCTAAATTAGTAGGCCTGCTGAATAACCTATACGCTAAGGTCGAGGCCAAAATTATGATTTATTCCCAAGCCATAGGACTTACCCCTATGTGCAGAGGTCTGAGATAAGGTTGTCCAATGTCAGCAGAGATGTTTGCTCTCTTTGTAGAACCTCTTGCGACGGCCCTTAGAAAAGATCCCGAGATTCGGCCTCCACATCTCGGTGCCTAGAAATTAAAACTGTTTGCTGATTACCAACATCTTTATAATTTGGTTCTCTTTCCCAGGAAGATAAGATACTATTGATTTTAATAGCTGTATACAAACACACATGTGCCTCTTTTATAGGTTTGGGGAAAGATATGTGACTACTCAATATCCCTTGGAACCGGGGCAACCTTACTGAAATTAACAGGACATTGGTTCCTTAGGTAGTCATTTATCAAACAATGTTGTGTTTGGGTGGTGCAGCAATTGACTCAATACAAAAAGAGCCCTCTGGTATGATGCAACAAAGGAATGTCAAAGAAGGGAAAGTTTACTCCAAGGGGGGTTTCACTTTTACTGATGGTTTCTCTCACACACCAAAGGTGTCATGCTTCATCATGGGGTATCCTCCTCGCATCATGAAGCCTAGTCATGATGCGGGCTATGTTCCCCTCGCTGCGAGGGGGGAGCTCAGGGTTGTTTTTAGATTGGTGGGGTTATTACTAAAACCCAATGTGAGCAGAAGGGGTGATGGGAGAAGTGCAGTGCAAGTATGTGAGTGGATAAAACTAACTACAACGTTAGCTTCTGAACGTTATTCTTGCTACCTTGTTCTAGGGTTAAAAACAAAGAGTGAAGTGAATGACCGCAGACATTAGATTTAGTCGTAGTGGGTAGTGATCAACATGTTTCAGCCTAAGACCTAGATAGTGTCATGGCTTTCATCAGGATCTCTATAATGGCTACTGCTGTGTGAAAGTGAATCATAAACAAGAAAAATAACAACGCATGGTAGGCGTGTTGGATGTTAATACTAAACCAGTGATCCAAGCAGTTCAATCAAACGGATTCACTGGTAAGACCTGTGTGTGAGACATTAACAACAAACCGCGCTGTCAAAATAGTTTGAAAATGTGCTATACATTGTCCCATGTTTGATATTTCAAAGTATGCAGAAACACAACATTAAATTCTTGAACATCACTTGTACAGGAAATAATTAAAAGTCTATTATTTCACAAAGGATATGTGGTTTATTAATACGATTGACGTCACTCACCAGCAGAAATCAGTTGAAATGACACATCTGTCCTTGGCAGATTGTCTAAGGTGCACACGCTCCTCCAACCTGTTAAATGAAGGTTGTTGCCAACAATGTAGCCACCAGTTCATAGTCATAAAATGTAGTGATTACATGAAAGTCGAGGGTGGCATCTATGATCCCAGAGTATGCGACTTCCCAAAGGAGTATGAATTATACTTAGTTAAAACAGTTGCGTCGTCAATGTAGGATGTGTCTGCTTAGTATGCCCGCTATGTGCTGCTACCAGATGATGGCAATCTCCAATGGCTGGCGGAAGCGCATTGATACTAATTAATTACTTAGGCGGCACTAATGTCATAGCAGACGCTAGTTGTAGTGACCTTGTGTGATGTAGAGGTCTGAGGCAGCGTAAAAAGCATGTTCCAAGGGAAGAACGTTGAAATGCCTATGAGAACCCAGGGTCGTTATGGTGTACCTACAGAAGTGTGCATCACTCAACAGCCAAAAGTGGCCGAAGGGGACTGAAAACATTCTACTCCCCGACAGCCAAACTCGATTCTGACCAAACCACCCATCGCATCTCTAAAGTTAAATAGGATGTGGCTCATTCATGTACAGGAAGGTGCCTGTCCAAAGTGGCCCCTCGACTTACCACTAACATTCGCGGGGTTGCCGTTCTGTGTGCCCTCGGACAGCAATCTCTGGCGAATGTGAGCCCTACCCGGAATGCTAATATCGGGGGCAATGACTGTTAACCTCGCCACTACTTCCTAGAAGAAGCCCGGGGCATGCCAGGAAATTTAGTTTAACCAGGCTCTGATAGGAGTTACAGGCCTGGTCCCAATGAGAGTTCAGAGAACTGATGGGACTTGTAGTTCTTAGGACTGTTATGAAGTCAAAACTGTGTGCAGCGCCTATTCTGTATTATCGATTAATGTTGCTGTTTATTGTTGAAATAACCCTGCACTTATCCCAAGAAATAAAAGCCAATCCATGTCCATGACGTGTCTCAACAGGTAAGTAAGATTGTACTTAGTTCCAACCAGCACACTGGCAAGGTTGGACAAAGCAAAAAGAGAAAATAAAACTGGCAAACAGGAACATGCACGCATGCGTTCTAGTCTATTTTGTTACAGTAACTCAATGTATGAAATCATGTCCTTGTAATAGGACTGGACTTGGTCATGTGTAAGGTATTGTGTGCATTACAGTCACTGGACCTGGATGTTAAGATGGGGGTTAGTCTGACCTTATTCTATATGGAGGTGGTGTAAGTGTCAAAGTCAGGGATACCCAAGGTATGTCATCATTAAGCCCACTGTTTGAGGTACCAAGCCTATATACCCATCTCTGTTCGATTCTCAAAAGTCTCTTTATCATATTTGGTGTGGTGGGGGACACATTGGGTTTGTCTAAGACTGTCCATCTCATGGCATCTGCCTGATGGTTTATCTCCAGGAAGTGTTTAGTGAGTTTAGTTGTTTGCTTCTCACATCTGATGGTGTTTTTGTGTTCCAAAATCCGGATCCCGCAAGGACAGGTGATAAGATATATCAATCGTTCAATATTACAATTTGTGTGCTGTCTCAGTTCCCATGGTTTACCTGTACCAATAGCGTGAAACTGCTTCCTAGCGAGGGGACACACCAGTTGGTGTAACCAGGCGCTCTATAAATGCCGTATTATTATTATTATATTCTTTTTAAATACAAAAATTAGCCAACAATATTAGCCTTAATCCAACAGAAATTAATTCAAACTTCAAAAATAAATTCCTTTTTTTGACAGATTGTTTTAAAAAAAGCATTCCACTATCTCCTTTTTACTAAAACTTGGCTTCTTTTCCAAAACTGTCGAATTCCTCACACCAATCCAAAATATCCGTTAAAGAAAGCAAGCGCCATATCATATCCCAGCTCTGCTTCTTCTAGTGCATTCTTTCAAAAACAAAACTTTTTTGCCAATCCCAGCATGCCTGTATATCGATTTCTAAAATGTAGGAGTCACACATTTGAAAAAACATGTAATACATCTGTCAAACGTAAAAGACTTTCGCGATCACCAGACTCTTATTTAAGTTAAGTTTTAAACATGTAACCATCGACACGGAGAAAATGTTTAGCCAATCTGCATGTGATGTTAAATGGATTAACTCAATTTAACACGTTGAGTTAACCTCAATTAATCATCTACTTCTCCCTAACAACTGCCTGTACAATAGAGATAGCCACCATATATCTCAAAAAAAAGAATTTAAAAAGACTTACCTGAACGTGAAACCTCCATCCTCTAAGCGTATACGCGATGCTCAATTGAATGCTGAAAGACATGCACAACTGCGTAAATCATCAAAAGCTGCAGAAATGTAACAAGGACTTTTATCCCCATTCGAAATAATGAAAAACCTTAGGACCAACTCCAAATGCAATGCAAAAAAATTAACACAATGCAGAGAACTGCATTATATATTTTGTTTATTAATATTATATTACATTTGCACATAAGCTGATGAATTTTTGAAATATTTAATTTTTAAATTTTATGAAAAAAATTTGTTTATGTTTTTTAATAATAAAAAGATGAATCTATGCTTTGAGTCTGTTTTTATTTAGAATGATAAAACCTAGATCACTGTACCCAAAGGTAAGTTTTTGTTTTATTTATCTTTAATATAATAATTATTCTTAATTATTTTCTTATAACATATTTTGAATTTTTTTAAATAAATGATAATAAAAATAATTTAATACGCAAGCATAAAAATTAATACTTGCGTATTACATTACTTCCCCACCCATACGCCTATTTTCATCCACATCCCATCCCCAAAGGTAAATATTTAAGAAATATTTTACATAGAGTTAAATTCTGTTATCGTTTCATATACTTTTGTATATTTTTATTTTAATGTAATTAAATTATTTCCTTTTAAAAAAGATTCTACATTACTTTAAAAGTATAATTTCATTTAAAATTAATTAAAAACAATGTAATACCCAGGCATACAAAATGATACCTGAGTATTAAATTACTTCCCCAACCATACCCTCTATGTCCCTAAAATTTGTCCCTAAAGGTATGTATTTATTAAAATATATACATTCTTTTAAGCATTTTTTTCCCAAAAAACATCTCAATATAAAAATTACCATTAGAATGTTAATGAATCTTTTTAAAGTAGGCATGTCATTTTTTTATAATTAATACTCAGGTATTAAAATCGCTATCTGGGTATTACATTACTTCCCTTCCCTGCCCATAATACCTATATTCCTTACATCCCATCCCTTAAGGTATGTATTTATTAAAATATATAATCGATAAACAACAACCTAGGCAATCATGATTGGAGTTCAACAATAAACATGAGGATTTCAAAGGAAAGAGATCTACCAGTGAGTTCAGATTCTGATATTTATTAACATATATGTTTAAAAAAAGAGAAGAAACATAAATTTCATATACATAAAAATAATAAAAAGTCAATTAATCACTACACATAAAAATGTTTTAAATCAATATAATGCATACTTATAAACTCATTACAAAAATTCATTAAAACAAGGAAAATGGCCTAATAGTTCTCGACGCGCGTTTCGGCGACCAGCGCCTTCTTCTGGAGGAGCCACATATGTTCTATAATAAAATGTTAAAGATACAAAAATGAAAATAATTACATACAGTTCCTAAAAACATTGACACCATATTAAAACACACATTTTTCAAAACTGGTAGCTTCATTTAACCTTTTTTTTGGAAAGACAGTATCGACAAATACATTTTATTTCACTTTCTTGTATATCTTCAAAACTAGACAAAAGATACAAAAGGGGGGCGGATAAGGGAACATGCGGATTTGATGAATTTATGTAAGGACGAATCAATTATTGTTATTATAAATCTAGTCCAAGGAGTATTTTCCTTAATGTGCAATTTAATCTGGCATTACTATCTTTCTATTTTTGTTTATCTAGACGAAGAACACCTATGGACATAAGGGTTCCCCGAAGAGAGCTCTCAACAACTATGTAAGATTCTGTTACCTATATACTTACATATTCAAGCGGTATGTATAAAACACGAGCCAAACTGACTCTATTGATTCTTTTTCTTTGCACGTTTCTTTTAATAAGTAAGAAGTATCTGAAAGGCGGACAGCTTGTCAGGCCTTAAAGCTGTGGGAAAAAAGTGATAATTAAAGTTTCCTAGTTTATAGTGAGCCGCGTTTAGTCGTATTAATAGATGCATGCTCAGAGATAAAAAGGGTTTAAGCAGGTGATTACCATGATTTGGTTTCCAATTCAGATATCAAGATATAATAAACGTGGGTATTTGATAAAACTGCCGGGTTTAAACTCTGTGGTTTTTCGTAAAAGGCCGGATCTAAAATAGCCAAAGAAGAAAAAAAGAGAAGAAGAAAGAAAAGAAGAAACAGAGTAAATGGCCTTATTCAGTTGCTATAGATTTGTTAATCTCATACTATTTATACAGTTTACTTTAGCAATTTGTACCTGGTAAAGTAAATAGAGCAGCTTAAGTTTCTCGCCGTCAAGGATAGCTGGTGCTTCACACGATAAACAAACTCATAAATCCCTAAGGAAAGTAATTGTAGAGATTCTTTAGACTACGATACTAATATAGCGACTAAGTACCCTTGTTCACAGAAACGGTTCTAAAAAGTCAGATTAGCAGTCTACCTGTATGATGTAAACGTGTCCTTAGAAATGAAAAAAATCCTCCCCCACGCCCCCTTCACCTAGGTTACTAATAGCGCTGACTACGAGCGCCGCATATCACTCTCACTTCTCCTGAGGCACAGCCGGGAGCAACGTTTCGTAGCTGGTTTTTTAAAATTGTAATGTGTTGTGTTTTTAAAACTTGGTGATTTACCTACCCTTGGCACTCCCAACCTTCATCAGCCAGAGACTCCCCCGCACAGCGGATCTAGCGCTGCAGCGGGAGCGGGGCTTGGTGCTTTGTTTGCCGCCATTTCCGCGTCCTAGTGGGACACGCCCACCTGCGCTGGCCACGCCCCCTTCACCTAGGTTACTAATAGCGCTGACTACGAGCGCCGCATATCACTCTCACTTCTCCTGAGGCACAGCCGGGAGCAACGTTTCGTAGCTGGTTTTTTAAAATTGTAATGTGTTGTGTTTTTAAAACTTGGTGATTTACCTACCCTTGGCACTCCCAACCTTCATCAGCCAGAGACTCCCCTGCACAGCGGATCTAGCGCTGCAGCGGGAGCGGGGCTTGGTGCTTTGTTTGCCGCCATTTCTGCGTTCCAGTGGGACACGCCCACCTGCGCTGGCCACGCCCCCTTCACCTAGGTTACTAATAGCGCTGACTACGAGCGCCGCATATCACTCTCACTTCTCCTGAGGCACAGCCGGGAGCAACGTTTCGTAGCTGGTTTTTTAAAATTGTAATGTGTTGTGTTTTTAAAACTTGGTGATTTACCTACCCTTGGCACTCCCAACCTTCATCAGCCAGAGACTCCCCCGCACAGCGGATCTAGCGCTGCAGCAGGAGCGGGGCTTGGTGCTTTGTTTGCCGCCTTTTCCGCGTTCCAGTGGGACACGCCCACCTGCGCTGGCCACGCCCCCTTCACCTAGGTTACTAATAGCGCTGACTACGAGCGCCGCATATCACTCTCACTTCTCCTGAGGCACAGCCGGGAGCAACGTTTCGTAGCTGGTTTTTTAAAATTGTAATGTGTTGTGTTTTTAAAACTTGGTGATTTACCTACCCTTGGCACTCCCAACCTTCATCAGCCAGAGACTCCCCCGCACAGCGGATCTAGCGCTGCAGCGGGAGCGGGGCTTGGTGCTTTGTTTGCCGCCATTTCCGCGTTCCAGTGGGACACGCCCACCCGCGCTGGCCACGCCCCCTTCACCTAGGTTACTAATAGCGCTGACTACGAGCGCCGCATATTACTCTCACTTCTCCTGAGGCACAGCCGGGAGCAACATTTCGTAGCTGGTTTTTTAAAATTGTAATGTGTTGTGTTTTTAAAACTTGGTGATTTACCTACCCTTGGCACTCCCAACCTTCATCAGCCAGAGACTCCCACGCACAGCGGATCTAGCACTGCAGCGGGAGCGGGGCTTGGTGCTTTGTTTGCCGCCATTTCCGCGTTCCAGTGGGACACGCCCACCTGCACTGGCCACGCCCCCTTCTGACCCTCTTCTCCACTTCTATATAGTATGTGTCCCCAACGGAAGCGCAGCGCACGAGCGCAGCGGGCGCGACGATTGCGCGCCGAAGGCGCGCCTAAGGCAAGCCCGTCTGCGCCTGTCCGCGGCCGGCCGGGGCCAGGGGCCCGTTATTCTGCCCAAATTACATCTTATTCCTCTAGGGATCTGATCTCTTTATACACACCCTGGCCGCTGGATTCTACCTGTTACCTGAAAATACAGCAACGTGGCATTTTCCTAGCCCGTACGACTTTCCCTGAGTACAGAACCCTCCCGTCTTTCCTCACCCCCGAGCACATAGTCACCTCCCCCCCCCTAAATCCTTGCACGCTCAGGCATCTGCTAATATGGAGTTAGCCATCACATATCTCAACACTCGGTCGTTAGTCAGCCATCAACTTGACATATGCCACCTCCTGGATTCAGACCGACCTGATATTCTACTCTTAACGGAGACCTGGCTGAATGAGGACTCCTCCCCTGACATCTTGGCAGCCATCCCACCTGGGTATTACATTCTCCAAGCCAACCGACCAGCTGGGAAACTTGGTGGTGGCGTAGCCGCCATTATCAAACTCTCCCTTAGGTTCACCTCCCTCTCCCTACTTACCATCCCCCAGGTCGACTACCTGGTAATTAGACTTGAATCCTCGGTGTCTCCCCTTACCTGCTTTCTGGTATATCGCCCTCCCCAACCCATGCCCAATTTCCCCTCGCTTTTTGGCGACCTACTCTCCCAGCTCATTATCAACAACTCCAAACTTCTGGTTCTGGGAGACTTCAATTATTGGTCGTCAGACGTACATGAAAGCTCCCACTCATTAGCTTTCACCGACCTCTTAAGCGGGCTTAATGGCCTTCAACACATCCATACGGCCACTCACTCTAAGGGCCACATCTTAGATCAAGTGTGGACCTATAATATCGGAATCAAGTCGCTTACAATCTCACTTTGCCACTGGTCGGACCACTCCTTAATCTCTTTTTCTCTCCTGGTCCCTTCACCGCCCCCCCGTAACCGAGGCCCCAGCCTCTTGGCCTGCAACTGGAACAAAGCTGACCTCGATCTATTTTTTACCTCCTTAACATCTTCGGTTCTGCCTAGCCCCGACTCCATAGACTCCCAAGAAGCCGCACTTGTCAATTGGCTAGAGTCCGCCAGTGACAAGGTTGCCCCTCTTAAGTTAATTAGAACTAAGCGCCCTCATGACTCACACCGTTGGTTCTCGGACAGCCTTAAATCTTTAAAACTGGGACTCCACCAAGCCGAGCGCCACTGGCGCAGAAACTACGACCCCTTAGAAAAACTACAATTCTTAAAACTTTCTGGAGAATATAAACAGGCAATCTCAGTCGCCCAAACTGCTTATTTTTCCACAAAAATTCTTAACTCCGCGCAAAAATCCAAAGAAATTTTTGCCATTGTGGAGGAGCTCTCTCACCCGGACAGGGTGACTATTAAACCCCACGTATCCCAGGCTCTATGTGATTCCCTTAATCAATTCTTTACAGACAAGATCAGCAAAATTAAAAATAGTATCTCCTCTGGATCCCCGGCGATGTCCCTCACAGGGGCTATCCCCCCCTAATGCCCATTCCCTGACCCAGCTTCCCCCCATTCTCTCCCTTCTCAATAAAGTTTCATCTGGCTCCCCAACAGACTGCTGCCCTCCTGCGATTCTTCGTGCTGCCTTCTCGGCTTGCCCTGCCCCTCCGCTCGCCCTCCTGAACAACTCTCTCCTGCTCGGTGAGGTCCCCAGCCAGTTTAAGAACGCCGAGGTGGTGCCCATACTAAAAAAAACAACGCCGACCCTGCGGTTATGGGTAACTTTCGTCCCATCTCCCTTCTCCCTTACCTGAGTAAGGTACTTGAGACACATGTGACCAGCGTCCTCAGCTCTTTTATTGAAGAGTCTAACTTCCTAGACTCCCAGCAAGCTGGATTTAGACCTGCCCATTCGACGGAGGCGGTCATCCTCTCCGTCATGGAGGAACTCCGTAGAGGCGCCGACTCCAATATTAGTCAAGCTCTCATTCTCTTAGATCTATCGGCGGCCTTTGACAAGGTCGACCACACCATCTTGGTCGACCGTGTCAAGGAGGCGGGCATCGGTGAGTCGGCCCTCAGCTGGGTCCGCTCTTTTCTGACGAACCGCCACCAATCTGTCCGACTCTCCCAGTTTTCGGCTGACAAGATGAAGCTCACTTGCGGCGTTCCGCAGGGCTCGTCCTTGTCACCATTTCTATTTAATTTGTATCTCACGCCCCTGATCCGCTCCCTCCGGGGAAGGAAGTCACTGCATTTAACTATGCAGATGACATTCAGCTTGTTTTCAACCTTGATTCCTCGGTCGAAGCGATCCAAGACTTTCAGTCCACCTTCTGTCATATCAGTAATTGGATGGGTGCTCATCATCTTAAACTTAACCCCGACAAGACGGAGCTTGTTCTTGTCAGAGGCCCCTCCAACCCCTGGAATTCTTCTTTCTGGCCCCCTTCCCTCGGCCCCTCTCCCTGCCCCGCTGACAAGGTGAAAAGCTTGGGAGTTTACATCTCCCATGATCTTTCAATGAAGCACCAGGTCAGTGCCACTGTGTCCTCCTGCTTTTTCCAGCTCAGGAAGATCCGGAAAATAGCCCAATTTCTGACCACCGAGGCCCTTACTCTGGCACTGCTGGCATTAGTCATCTCCCGGATTGACTATGCCAACGCCCTATATGCAGGCATTCCACAATATCAAATCAAAAGACTTCAGCTGATACAGAATCAGGCAGCCCGCCTGATCTATCATCAACCCAAACACCTCCATGTTCGTCCCCTGCTCAAAGCCCTGCATTGGCTCCCTGTATCGGAGCGTTGCAAGTTCAAACTAGGTTGTTTGACCCATAAATCTCTGGCCGGTATCGGTCCTTCCTTCATCTCGTCTCTCTTGCACCCCTACGCTCCCCCTAGGCACCTTCGCTCCTCTCGCCATGCGCTCCTTCAGACGCCCAGGTTCAGGCGCAAAAAACACGGTGGTCTTAGATTCTCTTTCCTGGCTTCTTCATTCTGGAACTCACTTCCGTTGGAACTTAGACTCTCTCCCTCTTACCTTCACTTTAGGTCTCTTCTCAAAACTTACCTTTTCTGCAGCATCTATACATAAGCACTCTTTCCCTCCCCTTCTGTGCCTCTTCCCAAGTAAGTGAACAGCGCCAAGAAACCGTCCGGTGTAAGTCGCGCTTTACAAGAATTTTTTACATTACATTACATTACATAGTCCCTACATCCCATCACTAGAGGTCTCTTTTTATAAAAATATTTACATCAATTGTAATACTTTTATTATTATTACCTTTATATACAGTACAAATAAATAATAACCATAAAATTAAATACACAGCTAGAAATGTTATTTTATAATAAAGCAACAGTAACTTACCGTGATAGAAGCAGGTCATTGTTTAGACTTGATAGTTGCAAAAGTATTAATAATTTAAACCGGATCGTTGTTAAGGAATCGTTGTTCAGGCGTTTCCTGATGTTGGTAGGTGGCTATTACTAAATATTCAGATACATGATATCCAAGCTTAACAGAAGAAGGCTGAGATATGTTGAATAGTCCCTTCATGGAGGAGGAAATTAGATCGCATATCAATAAAATAAAGAACAATAAAGCGGCGGGGCCAGATGCTCTTCCTGGTGAGGTATATAAAGTTTTGCAGGAGGTTTTGGGTCCAAGGCTTTGCAAGCTGTTTAATTACGTTTACAGTTCAGAGGGCAGGGCTCCGCCATCATGGAAAGAGTCCATAATAGCACTTATCCTAAAACCAGGGAAGGACCCTCTTAAGGCAGATTCCTTTAGGCCTATCTCCCTGCTAAACGCGAATTATAAGATCTTCACCAGCGTTTTGGCAGGGAGACTGGCTAAGTTGGCTCCACAACTTATTAATTCTTACCAAAAGGGCTTCGTCCCTGGTAGGTATATCCAAGAGTTAACTCTGCAATTAATAGGCAGTATTGATTTAGCGTTGGCACGGTCGGAGCCCTTGGCAGTGGCTGCGTACAACGCTGCGAAGGCCTTCGACCGCGTCAACTGGGTCTTTCTATGGGAAGTGTTAAGAACTATGGGTTTTGGTACAACCTTTATTCAAACACTTAGAGGTTGCTATGAGGGTGCATCTGCTGCTATACTTTTAAATGGCCTCCTGACACCGCATTTTAACATAAAAAGTGGAACTAGGCAGGGATGCCCTATCTCGCCCCTTCTGTTCGATCTTGATATCGAACCTCTGGCGCAGGCGTTGAGGATGGGCGATTCGATCACCCCCTTTAGAGTTAAGGATTACAGCTGTAAGTTGGCCCTGTACGCTGATGATTTGCTGGTGTCTACCAGCAATCCAGCAGAGGTGTTCCCTAGAGTGGAGGATGCTTTGATCGAGTTTGGCTTGTACTCTGGCTACTTGATTAACAACCTCAAAACCGAGCTAAGATGTTGGGGGTCGATAACTGGGTGGGGGTCCGAAGTAGTTAGTTTAAGTATCTGGGGATAACAATAACACAAGATATTAATAGTATTACGCAGACTAACATAAAGAAGGTGGCTAAGGAGATTGACCATCTTTTTTTGAAATGGCAGAACCTCCCCCTGACATGATGGTAATCTTGCCCAAGTTGACGTATCTGTTTAGTACTATTCCTCTGGTATTTCCTGATAAAATTCTGGGGAAAATCCATGGAAAAATAGGCAGTTTCATTTGGGCAAATAAAAACTCCAGGCTATCCTGGAAAAAGCTAAAAAAAAACTGTTAAAAGGGGGTCTAGCGCTCCCGGATGTCCTCTGGTACGCATTTTCTTTTCAGCTAAAAAATATCCGCTGCCTCCTCACTAGCCCCGACGATTCCAACTGGGGGCGGATCTTGACTATTATGGTTGACCTTGAGGGGGGTGGTACTGGCTTTTTGTATAAGTTCGGTGCGCCAAAATTCTACAAATAGGTACGTCTCAAGGTATTAAAACTAGCTCTTTTTGTCTCGAATAGAGTCAAAGGGAGATGGGGTATAAAATACTATTCCGACTTCACCCCAATCTGGGAGTCCCCAGGTTTACCGATATGCCTTAGGGATAGTTTATCTCTTCCCATTAGGAGGGCAGGGATTAAGGTATGGTCGGATCTAGTAACATCGGAGGGGGTTCTCCCTTGGGAGGCGCTGAGGTCAAAGACTGGGGACTCTTTCGCCAGATTTGAATATATATACAGCTCTGTTCTTGGTTTTTGGCTGAGAAAGAGAATATTGGCGGCAATTGGGATATAGAGCATGCTCTCCAATCATCTGACCCCAGGAAGAAAGAAGTGGGATTTTGGTATAGTAATCTGCTCGAAATCTAGGAACTACAGGCCCCCCCACTGCGTCTAGTCTGGAATTCTTCTAGGCTGGAGGATGCCTCAGTTACTCTTTATGAGATATCCCTCCGAATTTTGTATAAGTTTGTTAGGCCAGCCTCTCTCAAGAAAAAACATTTCTATGTCATCAATAGGCTTTACTATACGCCCAAAAAAATAGCGAAGTTTGTGAGTCCGTTCCCTCTGTGCCCCAGATGTGGACTAGTTGAGGCGGATGATATTCACATCTTTTATGATTGTCCTATCTTGGGTCTCTTTTGGGCTAATGTAGAGAGGGCTATGGGGGGTATTTTTAAAATCAAATTGAGTTTGAATATAGCTAGAGTATTGTTTGGTTTAGACGCTTATCTGTTAAGGGGGCTAATGGTGTCACAAGTGGCTTTGTTTTTTAGTTTGATTGTTATTGCCCGCAGAGAGATCTGCAAATTATGGAAGGATGCTAGCCCGCCTCTCTATGAAAACTGGCTGCGTGCAGCATTGGGTATTGCGCGCTTAGAATCTGCCACGGCACATAATGTAAATAGCACGGTTTGGGAACCTTTGACAGTGTGGGGCAGAGAAATGAGGCTGGTCTAAGGCCCCGAAAGGTCCTATGATTACACCATGCCTCGGACAAAGGAGCAGGCTGGGCCGGCTCCAGGTGAATGCAAGAACATCAGCCCCGGGCGCCCAGGATGGATTGGGGTTAATAATGTTCATTTGCAGATGCCAATGGTGAAATGAGGACCAAAAAAAAAAAAAGATAAATGATATCCAGTTTTCTATATGCAATGTAATGGTGTGTATTTGTTATTTTGAAATGATTTATTCACTCTATCATCTTCCCATGCATCAGAAAATCTTATAGTTGGTGGCAATTACAATGAATTTATGGATCCTTTTCTTGATCGAAGATCTCAGACTAAGTTTATTCTTAACAAAATGCATTGAGCCTTTCAGAAGCCATTTCCTCCAGAGCATTGGTAGATATTTGGGGAACTACTTACCCTGATGTCTTCAAATTCACTTTTTTTTCTCCTTGTCAGAACTCCCATTCTAGAATAGATTATGTATTTTTTACTCAGTCTGGTCAATTTTTGAGACATGCTGAGATCGGTTCAATTCTTATTTCTGATCATGCTCCTGTCATAGTCGACGTGGATTATCCTACCCCATACCCTCCTATCGCAGGTGGAGAATTTCATAATGCCCTTCTGCTTGATAAACAATTTATGGAACAATTTACAATGTCTTTACACAGGTTTTTCGAGAATAACCTTTCCTCAGACAAGCAGATGAATATTATTTAGGATGCCTTTAATCAACTGTGAACAGTTTTATACAGATTTGGGCGTAAAAAAAGAGGAAGGTACTCAAAGACTCAGTGCAACTTTTTTAAAGACAAATTAAATCTTTAGAACATGAATATTTTTCTTCTATTCACACTGCTACTTTGTCTAAAATTATTAAAGCTATAATGCAATATAACAAACAATCCTGGGACAATGCTTGTGGTAGCTTACTTAAGTTTAATGCTAAAATGTTTGGTGGTCGGAATAAGGCTGGCAAATCTCTGGCTAATGCCCCTTAAAATAGAAAAATAAAAATCTAAGATAGTTATCATCACAGACACAGCCGGGGTCAGGCATGTTAGTGACGCCAAAATATTGTTTCACAGTATACTACATTAAATTATATAACCCAGAGTCCTCTCCTGCAACTGAACAGTTAGATGTTTTTTTTCAATCAATTGGTAAGTCCCCAGATAGTGTTTTAGAAATGTCCTTTCTTGATACTCCATTTTCTGAGCAGGAGAAAGCTCCCGGGCCCAAAGGCTTTTCAGTGCAATTTTATCTCCATTTCAAGCAGCTTTTAATTCCAAAGGTATTACCTCTTATTGCTCACTTTTTAACAATAGGGCAGGCACAAGGCTCATTTTCTTAGGCCATGCTTTGTTTGCTCCCATAAAAGGGTAAGGACCTTTCTCAATGTAGTAACTATCGACCTATCTCACTAATTAATACAGAATGTAAGGTTCTGGCTAAATTATTGGCACTTTATATTAACCAAGTTATTCCTGATTTAGTTGACCTGCATCTGTTGTGAGTATGCTTTTCCAGGCCCGCCTTTCATAACATTCCCCATGGTAATGAGGCACACACTATATACTGTACTTTGATTACTGTACCTTGAAATCAGGTGTCATTGTATTTTGTTGAATGATTAACGCAGTCAGTAAATTATGAAGAAAGCATTTGTACAAGAAGTTAGGACATTGCATTTGTACAAATATTCAGGACATTGTATTAGGCACCAAGCTGCCAAAATGTGCACAGGAACGTGTTACCGAAAAACCATGTGCCTAATGTATACATAAATTAATGCTTTGCGTGCAGCCATAGACTCAAGGAACCTTCCTGAACCATGAATATGCATTCACGTGCTAACCACCAAGCAGAAGACACCCGTATGTAAATAATTGCTCACGTATGAATGAGAGGGTATTTAAACAGCTCCCATTCACGCTTGTTGCTTAGCCTTGTCAATCCCCAACACTTACCTGGCTCCCGCTTGCTTCCTGCTCCGCCGGTCAAGTTCCCTTCTTCTCCAGGCTTCGCTTTACTGCTCCAGAACTCCAGCTGGGGCCTTCAGTCAGACGGCTTCCCCTTCAGCTTCCAGATATCACCCTTCATGCTCCAGTAAATCCTGAAAGAGAATAGCAGAGACAAAAGGTATCTAATGCATTTCACATCGCAAAGGCCTCAGTGAGTTGATTTCTTGACATTTGGGGGGCCTATCCTTGTGTTGTGGGGGCATTTGTTGAAGCAACACTCACCGTTGGACCCAGGGACATAGCGAGGCACAAAACAGCTGACTGCTTCCCCCGCCGCCGAAGACCATTCCGGCCGCCGAGTGGGGACGAGCAGAGCCTCACGGGACCACAACTCCCAGCGCCCCCTGCTTGACCGGGACGCCGTCTCCTCACGCCTGCTGCTTCCGCCCGGAGGCGCTTAAACAGCAGCAGCACCTCCGGGGGAGCGGGGGCCTATCCTTGTGTTGTGGGGGCATTTGTTGAAGTAACACTCACCGTTGGACCCAGGGACATAGCGAGGCACAAGACAGCTGACTGCTTCCCCCGCCGCCGAAGACCATTCCCGCCTCCGAGTGGGGATGAGCAGAGCCTCACGGGACCACAACTCCCAGCGCCCCCTGCTTGACTGGGACGCCGCCTCCTCATGCCTGCTGCTTCTGCCCGGAGGCGCTTAAACAGCAACAGCACTTCCCGCGTCGCGGGACGCGTGCGGGCGACGCCAGGCGGAGCCCGGGCAGAGGGCGGGCCGTCTGTGGCCGTCCGGGGACGACCAGGGACGGGGCGGGCTACCCCCCTTGGTCCTGCTGAAAGGTATTGTAGTAACCGCCATCCACATTCTAGAAGTCCACATCCAGAAAAGATTGAGGGACTGGTGAAATAGACTGGAAAAAGAACACTGAAGATCGCCAGGTGCGAACGTGGACATATCAGTGGAATTGTTTTAACTAGTCTGGTCTTAACTGCTCTATGTACAACAGGAAGAGGGTAGGAATTATCTATAGTGCGAATTGAAAACTATGGCTACTAAACCCAAAACTCGCTCGACAAAGAGCAAAATAGGAACCCCCCTTAAACCAAAAATCCCGGCCTAGAGCCTAGCGATGTATCAGCCCATAAAGCTACCCCGACGGTCATTGATCTAATGTTACGCAAGGTTGCAGGGGACATAGAGCGTGCTGAGAGACGTATATCAATGACTTTAACCTCCCTGCCAGTGACTCCTAAACAAATTGAGGATCTAAGCCCCGCTGATATCTCAGCTGTAGGGAGCCGGGACAACTCATTAGACGCAATCCCCTGTGCACAATTAGCAGTAGAGGAACAAGCATCTATAAATATAGACACCAACACAACATCTAAACTATTACCTAAAAAGCGTCAAAATAGGAACCGGCAAACAAAGACCAGGAAAAAGACCAATAAGTGTAGCAAGCCAAAAGACACAGAGAATGAAGTCCTAATAATAGAACCTAAAGTCCCCCCAATCCCCCCGAGGTGGCTTGATCCTATAATTTTAGATTTACAAAAGCACCTGGAGACATTTATAACTAGCCTAATTAAACCACTAGTGAGTAAAATAGACAAAATAGCTAGCGAATTGCAGAGACAGGGCAAGGCAAGGGAATCCCCAATACCCAAACAAATAGATAAGGGGATACCAACAAATAATTTCCCAGTACAACTACCGCTAGCATCAAATAACTGTATTAGCTATGACCAGCATCAAATAACTGTATTAGCTATGACCAATGCACCATCGCCCAGGTGCATGTTGCGACTGAAGGGGTAACTGCAGACGGGGGAGGGAGAACAAACACACATGGAAACACGGATAGAAATAAAACTCAAAGACAGTGTCTAGGAGGGCTAAGGCAGCCAGATAACATCGGCACCCCACATCAGATAAATAATCAACAACAAAATACTGAGCAAAATGCTAGAGCTCAAGGCCCCCTGTCATGTGTGAACCTACCCCCGGAAGCAAGCCCCTTTGTCGTCATTTTCACTGGGGTACCAGGGCTTAGACGGGGGCAGAGAGAAACTTATAGAACTTAAACAAAAAACCACAACCTGGCTAAATATTCATAGACCCTTGCAGGGAAGGAGAGGGGGGGAAATTTTACATCTAAGGAGGGCACATTGGGTGGGAACCAGAAGGAAAGAATTAGAGGGGAATTGCATTATTGCCAACTTCAGGGACCCGAATCTAGTGGATTATATACTAGCTAATGACAACAGAAATACCACTAGTACGATAAGGACCATGCCACTAGCATATTTTTACCCCCAGGAAATTGGTTACACACCAATTAAATTTCCAACTGCCGGGAAGAAGTAGATTCACAGATGGACATGGTCCAAGGCCCATGGAGTATGGCATACACCCCATAGCATACCAGGGAGGTCCACAGTGGACAAATAGATATAGTCCCTTACAGTCCCTGGACGAAAACGAATGACATGGGGCAGGAGAGAAGGATAAGGGAGAAAAGACTGGAATGCAGGTTAGAGGGGAGGTAGTGGAGGAAAGTGAAGATATGAAAAATACGGCAGGATACCTAAACAACAAAGCACTAGAAAAAGTGAAGGCCGGCATAGAGAGGTTAACTGGCTCAAGCCCTTTCTTGCGGGATATGAGTAGTGGGGAAGTACGGACACGAAAGCTGAATATTTTGTCATGGAACATAGCGGGCTTATCAAGTAAATTTGATAATCCCGACTGGAGGAATGAAATCCAGGGATTCCATATATTGGCATTTCAGGAGACATGGGCAGTCTGCTCGGCATCATACCAAATAGAGGGCTACAAGTGCTTTTTTGTGCCCGCACAAAAAGGTAGGGTGGGAAGAGCGAGAGGTGGGCTGGCGCTCTATGTCGATCTAACTGTAGAAGGCAGTTGGATTGCACCAACCTGGACGTCACATACCCTGCAATCTGTAATATTCCATAGTAGAGGGCTGAGGGTACAGCTTTTTAATGTTTATAACCCCGGACCCATAAATTGGAAAAATGCTGCACTTTGTGAGCTAGATGATAGACTCACACAAGAGGCAGCGCTGAAGAAGGGGGGGGGGTACCAATGACATTAGTAATGGGCGATTTTAATTGTCATCTCTGCCCAAATTTGCCCCCGGACCTCCTAGACTGGGACACCTGCCCCTTTAATGATGGGCCACATTTGGAACACAATCAGGAGGGCATACAATTAAATGCAATTATAGAAGCCCACTCACTAGCGCATACTATCGACTTAATAGTCCCAGAGGTAGAGGGCACATATGTTCCAACCTTCAAAGGATGAGGGAGCTCCACTATTATAGACTATATATTAATATCCTCCTTTGCCAAAAATAAAATTGCCAAGGTCAATACTAAATGGAGTACCTTTAGTGACCCTAACCACCTTGTTATGGAAATTATACACACTTGCGGGGGGGGGCAAACCCACAGGGGGGGGGCACCAGCCTCCAACCAATAGACCAGGGAAGGCGACTAAAGTGGGCAAGGATAAACTCCCATGAGTTCTACAAAACTCTAGTCCAAAAAGGAAGAAAAGAGGTAGAAGACTGTTTGGACCCCCTAAAAGAAGGATTAGAATTAGTGGAGTCATTTACATCCCTGACAAGTCTAGTGGATAAAATGTTGGAAGTCAAAGGGCCAAGGAAAGATCCCAAGAACCCACGGTGGTTCGATAAGAGCTGCTCCAAAGCCTTAAGGGACCTAAAAGCTTGTCTCAAAGTTAAACCAAGGAATAAGATAGAAGTGGCCATCTGTAGATCACACTATAGAACCAAAGTGAAAGAGAGGAAGAAGGTGCTACAAGCAGAAGTTTGGGCAGACTTGAGAGAGGCGGGAGAAAACAGGGACTTTGCAGAATTTTGGAGAATTGTAAATAGGCCCTGTTTTAACGAGAACTCCTCCCCGGTGATTAGTAGTAACATCCTCCCAGACCAATGGGTCCATCACTTCCAAGGGCTATACAATAAGTCAAAACTAGAGATCCAGGAGGGCGAGTGGCAGGGTACCCGGAGTGGTAAGATAATCCTCTCGTTAGAGGAGATAACAAAAGCAATTAGCGGGTTGACCCCTAATAAGGCCCCTGGTCCGGATGGTACACCACCGGATCTATATAGAAGTAACATAGACCTATGGGCCCCGATCTTAACCAGGGTCTTAAACGCGGCCATCAAATCTGGGCTACCACGCTCCTGGTCCACCAGGGATGATCCTAAATGTTACCGGCCGATCTTGCTCATAGATGTTTCTGCCAAAATTTTGGGTCGAGTGATTTTAAATCGGCTCATGGAGTGGACAGAGGAACATCAAATTTTAGCTGACATACAGTATGGGTTCAGAGAGGGCAGATCGACCAGTGACCAGTGCCTAAATCTGTATCTTTTAACAGCCAAATATACAAAAGCAGACAAGGGCACGGTCTATATGGCATTTATGGACCTGGCCGCGGCCTTTGACAATGTCAACAGGACTAAACTGTGGTCTATGATGCATAACCTAGGTATTGAAGAGGGGCTGATAAATATCTTGAAAGAGCTGCACTGGAACACCACGGCCAGGGTCCGTTTCAGTCCAGAGGGGGGGCGAACTGACCAATTTCTATGCTCAGGAGGAGTAAGGCAAGGGTGCATATTAGCCCCTTTTCTCTTCTCACTCTACATTAATGCCTTAGAGAGTGCCCTCACCGCCCTAGAAGTTGATTGCCCTAAAGTAGGACCGCGTCAAATCCCAGTACTATTGTACGCGGATGACGCGGTCCTGCTGGCCAGGACCCCAAGGGCGTTACAACTTTTGGTGGACGGTTTTGTTAAATTTATGGCTGACTTGGACCTATCTGTCAACTTAAATAAATCTTTTGTCATGGTGGCTGGCAAAAAAAATGCCAATAAGAGTGTGTTTAAGATAGGGTCACATAACTTGGGCAAAGTAAAGACCTCCCCTAGCTAGGTCTGCTAATTGATGGTGACATTCAGTTCAGCCAGCTGCTCGAGGAACATTGTACCAAGCTTGTTTCTTCGAATGGGGCCATATCGAGCTTTGCCCGTAGGTTAGGACGTTGGTGCCCAGAACAGATAATGGCATTATATGGCTCAATCAGCACAGCAAAGGCCTTGTATGGTGCTGAGGTATGGGGTTTCAGGGACTGCAAGCAACTCCAACAACAGGAAGATACATTTTTCCACAGAATCCTGAAAATCCCACATACCATCCCTGCCGAAATTGTCCATGCCGAACTGGGGATGCCATATATCTCAGACAATGCTAAGCTAAGGCCAATCATGGCATGGACCAGAATTTGGACCAACCCGGAGGCATCCCTGAGCAGGGAAATTGTGTCAGACTGCTTGCAGAGAGACAAGGGGCTACAAATCCCTTGGCTAAAATACGTGAAAGACTCTTTAGTGAACATTGACCAGTCCCAACTCTTTAATGATCCTTCCTCGATTTCAAATAGTTGTAAACTGAAGGTGAAAAAATTGCGTTTAGAAAAATTTGAATCTGACAGAAAAGGCTTTGGCTTGGTAAAGAGATCAGTAGCAGCTCACGGTCTTGTAAGAAATGGGGTGGGAATGGAATCATATCTGTTTCTGATGTACAGCCAAAATGATCGATTTTTAATGTGCCGTTTTAGGCTCAATTGGTTACCAAACATTTTAGCTTATCCCGCTGGTTTTACTGTAACAATTGAGCAGAAGGGTGCCTGCGGCTGCGACAATAGGTCTCCGCAGGACACCCTTCATTTTGTACTTTTATGTTCCTTTTATAGAAATCCTAGACGCTTTTTTTTGGTAGACATTCTCAGGAAACAGAAATTCCGCCATGCAAGAGCTGCACTGTTGTTTCTACAGAAAGCTAGTGATACCCATACTCTATGTGCCATTTTAAGTTTCTTAAAAGTAGCCGTAAGATTGAGGAATACAAGAAATTAATTTGTTTCGTAAATAATTAAATCCGCTTCATGAATTATACCCTCTCCTTTTTAAAGTTGCTTTTTATTATTAAAAGTTCAGGAATGATATGTAATGATATTTAATGAAATTTTATTATGTAATGTGTTTTTATGAGGAATTTTTATTCTTCGAAATAAAGATTTACCGAACTGAACTGAACTGACATTTGTTTTTAAGTCCGCATTCTTTCAGGAATAAAGACATTGCTAAAACTTGGCATTTTTAAACTTCTGTTTCACATACGCACCTTCCCGCTTTTACATTGGATTTTTCCTCACAAATGAAAGCTTCTGGCAAATATAAGATTTTGATAGGTTCTTCTGATTTAAGAACAAATTCAAACATAGAGCTTCTTTCGGAAAAGGATCCTCACCAAGAGATTATTTTCCAAACCTGGAATTCCATGTGGGCTAAGATCCACACCTTTTCCCGTCAGCAAGCACAACTCAAACAGTATATTATTTCTATAACAGACGATTCTTAACCCTTATGAGCCTCCATAAATTCATGCTCACCTCTTTCTTACCCAGGCAATCTGCTCAATCCACATATACAGTTATTAGTTTTGATCCCCTATAAAGATTTGCGTATTTATTAGGTTGTTATTGTTATTACTGCATTGCTGTTAACGTTTTCTCTATTATTTTATATAGTACTATATCTTTTTTCTCTCTTTCTTCTCTTTTTCCTTTCCTTTTTCTTCTCTTTCTCCTTCCTGTCTTTTCTTTCTTCTTTTCTCAAAATTGCTAAAATGTATATAGACTAGTAATGAAATATATATTTTAGATCAAGTTTTTTGGTTCATAGTTAACTAGATTATGCTGTATTTATTTTACCTGGTTTATATATTTATTTTTTTCTTCTTTTAATATTTCTAGAAATGTGAAGTTGCTTTCATAATACATTACTAAATGCTTGGATTAATTGGATTGTGTTTTTTTACCTTCCGTAATTTGCTTTTTTGATTCTCTTTTACAAAGCATTTCTAAACAGAAAAAACGAGGCACCCTAGTACCAGAAATACTGTTAATTTTTTTTATAAAGATCCTTTTGTTTTTGTTTTTGTGAATCTTTGCAATGACATCACAATCATCACAAATAAGTCAACATTCAACGCACACCAGCATATCCAAAAATATGAACTAAAAAAGTCCATTCCCAATATGGCGATACACAGATTACTATATACATGCTTCTTTGGAAACATGTTTAAATTCATGATTTTGTACGAATTTTCTTTAAAATGAATTGTTTAGACCTATTTTCCATGTTCGTGGTTATTCGGGGAGTCGCAATGACACTGTTAAATGCAACAACCTCACCTTTTCCTAAAGTGTAAAACACATATATGCACACATGTTACAGTATTTTACACAAAAGTTGTTTTTTTACAGTATTCTCTAGGTCATGTTTTTCTAGGGAGTTTTTATAAAAACCACCTCTAAAACCTATTTTCCATTTTGATGGTGAGGCCGGGGGTCATGGTGACTTCTGTAACCAAGACGGTCACGCCTTTTTTATAGACTGATAAGCACATATATGCACACATATTATAGTATTTTTGGCACTAGGGGTTTAGTACTGCACAGTTCAAACTCATATTTTTCTAGTGAGTGTCTATAAAAACCATCTCTAAAACCTATTTTCCGCTTTCGTGGTGACCCCAGGAGTCGCGATGATGTCGGAACCCGCGATCACCGCAAAGACGTCATGGAAATGCAAAACAAAAACAGGAATTCAATAGCCACCACCACATAAAAAATTACAACTGCATAAATATTTCTAACCATCACACTAGATAACTTTCTATCTAAATACCGCTATGATAATATTCATCAGAATGTTGTCAATATCTGTATAACAGTGTCTATTAATGATTCACTGATATACTTTTGTTTTATATTTCCACCAATATTCACAGTATCGACGTGATAGTCGCGACGTCCTCGCAACAGTACACGGGCCACGCTGAAGAGAGTGTTGGAGCACATATGCAATAACGAATGTCAATACCTCACTTGGCATTTGATGAAGGCCATGAAAGTAAAGTTAATTCCTTCATTGGACTATGGTTCTGTTATTTTTCGGGGCAAAGATGCGAAACTTTTAGATGATATTGAAATAAGATCATATAAATCGGTCTTTAGAATCCCAAAAAACATTAGTCGAGCGAATGTTAGACTGGAATTTGGATTAAAGAAACAGTGTCTCGTTAGACAATCTACATTTTTAAAATCTTTATTGTTATTATCCAGATCGGAGGAAGGCTCATTGGCCAACCTTTGTTGGCTTGAGATTCAAAGAGGGGCCTCTTCGGGAAGCTGGCGATCTTATTTAAACAAATGTTTGCATGCCTTTGATTGCTCGAACTTAGAGGATGAAACAAGGTGTAAAATGGTTTTCAAAAAAACAATCAATCAGCAGCCCTTTTGTCTTGTATAACGGACAAAGACAATTTAAGGGGAAAAAACATCTTTGGACAATAGCAAACTCTTTTACTAATCTGTATCCCCAGCCTTACCTGAAATTTTATTTAAAACCTTATATCAAAAATAAATGTATGCTGTTACGGTTTGGGAGATACCCAACCAAAGATGGAATCCTAAAATGGGAAAACAATTGGCCCTCTAATGTCTGTAGATTATGTGGTAAGAATGAAGAAACTCTACAGCATATTGTAACTTTGTGCCCAAAATTGCTTGTTGAATGAAAGATGTTTTTAAAACCGCTTTTTAAGGAAATGGGAGTAAGAACGTGCAGAACCGCAATCATTGTATGTCTAAGAGGTATTACAGCTAGATTAGTTCATCAGTTTGTCAAGTATATCCTTATAGCGGAAACAAAATTATGTAAGGAAGACACTGCAACCGATGAAATTCATGTGATGAATGCTATCTAAAATGTCAATGACTCTACAATAGTAAATGCTTTTAGGGATCACTTGGACATTTTATAGACATTTTTAAATGTAATTGTTATAAATGTATCACCTCATTTTATAGATAATATTTGCTGCTAGAATATGATTTTCTAATTTGTTGCCACAAAGTACATCAAATCAGTTTGGGAGATAGTATATTAATTTTATCCCTAAGTTTAAAATGGTTTTATCAGAATTCTTTGATTCCCATCTAAAGTATTTGATATGGAATTAGAGTGCACATTGCACTTTATTTAACTTTTGCTGCTAAATTGTTTATTGTCAACTCGTTGCACTTTACCTCACTTTTGCTGCTAAATTGTTCATTGTCAATTCATCCTACTACAGTTGAATCAAGTATGTATATGAGCGTTGGCTAGTCTCTTTTCCACACTGGTTCTGTGTTTTTATCGTTTTTCTTAAACCAGGTTGTAAACTGAATTTGCTCTCTGCTGTTTGTAATGGTTTTAATTAATCAACAAATAAACTTTACTTACTCTACTCTTACACTTGGCATTTTCAACCAGCACATCAGGGCGATAAAAATCTTTTGAAATATTTTTGCTTTGATCAAATTCCATATGGTGAAAGGGGAGGAGACATGGTTCGAGTATAGCGACGAATGGAGTAAAAATATATAATTGAAATGCAGTCTAAGACCCCAAATGCTTTAAACAGTGATGAAGAAATGTGGGTTCCCGTAGGATAGCTGTTCCAAGCCACTATCATAATAGCATTATGGGAGAGAGTATTGATTAATCGAAGACGGGTCTTAGTGACACACTAGAAAATAGATACCTTGTAATTTAAGGCCACTTCACGGCCGGGCGAGCCGTAATATTGCAGTCAAAGTGAGGTTATATATAATACATTTTCATTGTAAAGGCATGCGTAGTAAAGGCATGGTAAACATTTGTGTGGTAAAGACATGGTGGTAAAGGCATTTGTGTTGCTAGTAGAATACTGTTCCCCTGGTATGAGGGGTCTACTTCTGACGTTCAATACTGAACCTGCAGTTAGGTCAGTTCAGATGATGGCTATCTTTCACTATCCAACAAGAGGGCTATAGGTCACAGTAGGGGAAATGACAACTGGTCCAAGTGGAGACTGCTAATTTTGGACAGGGAAGTCAATAGGTTGGGGGTAATGACAAAGAGTGAGGGATCAAGCTGAGAATGTACAGTCATTCAAATGTAAAGTTAGGGACTGAGACACTTTCTTGGGAGGTGTCCTTAAGCTCTAAATATAACATCAGGATATTCAAGGAAAGCAATGGCAGGCTTATCCAGTAGGATTTAGTTTCCATGTAAAAATGAATGAGCAGAGGTTCCAGTGTTGGGCACTGTGGGGTACGTATATGGAAGAGGTGGGCAAAGGGGATTGTTTATTTGTAATATTTTTGTGTTGCCAGTGATAGGCTGAACCACTATCAAAACAGTTCCACTAATGCCAACTGGTACTTCTAGTGTGTGTAGGGTGTCTAGAAGTAGCTGATGTACAGTATCAAAACCTGTGGCTGTCAACAAAACTGGCACACAGGTCTACATTTTCACAGCCAGACAGAAAGGCCTAGCCTAGATGGAAATATCCTTTACCTATTTTACATTACATAATGCTTGGACAATGTCTGACATTTGATGTGTTCAGATGATGAAAACACTTATTCTGGATAGTCTTGACTACTACAATACAATGTTCTCTGGTCTCCCACTTCATTGCCATGCTCCGAAAGGCTTGTGAATCAGGCAGCAAGGATGTGCCTCAACTTCTGTAAGAGGAGCCAAATAAAATTCAAGGTGTAAACTGAAACCAGGGACCAGGCCCAGTGGGAGAAAACAACTCCAGAACGAGTTTTGAGTAACCACAGCAAATTTGTTGGCCACACCGCTGGGCCAGCTAACTACTTCTGCAGACAAAAGAAGCTTGCACCTTTTTTGGGGATGAGGTGCACCGTGGAAGATATTACAGTAGGGAAAAATGGAATTGCAGGAAAAGAAGGTATTGTTGCCCTAATAATGTTTGCTTCATTTGTGAGGGAGAAATCACCACAACCCACTAGCTGGTGCCAACCATAGATGTGGCACCCAAGGTACCCTTCTCAGAAAACCCTTTGGATTTATGTAATAACTGAAGAAGGACTACACTTGCTGTCTGAGACCTGTGAGGAGACCTGAATGGCTGTACCTGCTGTCCCCTGTACCTAGGGCAAAAAAGAGGACTCCATGGGACAGTTGGCTTTGTTGCAAATGGGACAGCTGCAATATGACTTTCCCTGACATGCCCAGATGACCAGCACCACCTGGACCTGGATTAGACCCTGCAGATGGCCTCTGCTGGAGTGAGTCATGACACCCAAGTGGTGAGTGTTCCTGAGGTCCTGTGACCCTTTGTCTTGTGTAACTGGACTTCTGCTAACAACTATGACGTGTTGGGACTTCCAGACCTCTGAAGGACTAGCAGGAGAACAGAGTGGCGTCTTTTCCAGGTCTCAGGGCAGGCACCTTTATAAGTTAGTGAACATCCTGGGTCCACCCTTACTGGCCTTCTTGCAAGGGGATGAAAATCATCTCTTCACCCCAGACCATTGTTCCTGGTCTGGGAGCAGTTTTCACCCCTCATTAAGGTCAATCATTTCCTGGGCAGCTACTTAAGAGCTAATTCAAATTAGCCTCCAGGATAATCAGGCAGGGGAAAAATACTTTTCCTAAATATGTATTAAACATCTGACACAATAATAGATTTGGGTTTTTAATACACATTGCAAATAGTGGTTGAACTATATCTTTACTGATCACAAACCTGAGATAGTAGAGTTAATATTTTGATCTGTGATTTGATTTTCTTTAGAGGACAACCAAAGCCTCCTATAGTAAAAATAGCTTTTAGGGCTGTGTTATTGAATGAACATGGCAATGTTACATTTTAGAAAAATCCCACTTTTGACTGCCATATGCTCTACCTTTGAGAAACAAAACCTGCAAAGGGATCACTTAATACTTAGAACAAATGTTTTCCTTATCTGAAAGTATTATTTTGACAGACTGCAACAGTCAATCCACAGTGGTTGGCCTGAAGCCATGTTTTCTCCATCCAACTAGTGGATATCACAATAGGTGATGCTGTCCACAGATGACACTATGGCCTTATATGAAAGTTATGAAAATTTACCAGACTTCAGGAATCAGAGCACATGCCTGGGGCTTGAGTAGCATGGGGGTGGTTATGCCAAACAGGCCCTGCTCATAGTCAATGTCAGCATAGTAGTGCGCAACCTGCTGCTGGATGCTGGAGATGCTGGTATGGCAGTATATGTTGCACTTCACTCGCAACAGCAGAGTGTGCACTTCAGAGGCTTGCCACCTCCCTCCAAAATGAGGGTGATTTGGTAGTGTATGTCAAATAACAATGCACCATCTCCTTCATGTTAGCAACATTGTGGGGCATTACTGTGGCGTCATCACGTGTACAACCAGCTGCCTGCCTCTGCCATAACTGGAAGTTGGGGGGGGGCAATTGCTGACAGAAAATGCAGGCAGAAAGGAAAGTAATGAACATAAAAGATTAAAGGCAGGGAAACTAGACAGAAAAGTGAAAATAAAAAAAAGGACATGTGGGTAGGAAATAGTTACATTTCAGTGGTTCGGTAGAGAAACAGGCACGTAGTAGTAGAATGGAGTCTTGTTCACCCCACCAATAAAAGTGTGCATCACGTGAGTGCCATTTTCATACTAGTTTGTAGCACAAAGTGTGCCCTTGTATCCCTTTTAGACATAACAGAACAGCATTTCATGCAGCATTTTGTGAAACACCTAATTTTTAGGTGTTTTTAATAATTTCTACAAAGGAAATTATGACAGTTTCACCCGGATTTGACTGCCCCTGGGAGAGACCAAGACAGCTCATATGTACCAATCTTCTTAGCTTGGGTACATGCAAATGATTAAGCCACACACAGAGCTTTGTGATACATGTCTTTATTACTCAGCATGTAGCCGTAAACTGAACATTCTATATCATGAATTTTATCACCCACACTGACGCATTTATGTCACTGTTCTACGGAGTCGTCAGGAACCAAAAGGGTTTTGTCATCTCTAACTCACAAGACATTACATCTCCCCCTTTGTTAAATAAAAAGTACCAATAATACATACATACATTACAACTCTTCAATAAGTCGTTTAGGTGCTCGAATCAATCACCCAGATCTGAAGCTGAGGAAATACAGAAGAAATGTCCACGGCTAGCACTGGTCTCAGAGACACTGGTACAGTCATTGGGCTCTACGGATTCTCAGATGGATAAGTCTCACTTCTGGCATCTGTAACTGGTAACGGTCGAGGCAGGTGCTTGAAATGCGAAGAATCTCACTTAATGCACTTTCCGGGATGGTGAACAGCCAACATGTGTCCTTACTTGTCCCAACCCTCAGTGGATCAGGATCCAAACAAGCATCAGACTTGTGTTTCTGTTTTTGCCTGATGATAACTTGGTCTCCTCTGTTGAACTCAGTGCTCTGAACACCGTAGTGTCTGTCCGCATAACCCTTCATTTTGCATTTGTCAGACAAATCAGTAACGCGAAGTTGATCAATGTCAATAGATCTCTCACTGGGCCCCGTTCCGACGCGGTAGCCAATACCGTTGCGCGGAGGGCGGGTCAGGGAGAGCCAGGCACTTCCTGTGGGGGCACTTCCTGAGCGCTTAGCGCTCTAGTGGATGGTTTTTGCAGGCCTATTTAGGCGGAGCCCAGTTAACTGCAGGCTGCGGAAGGGTGACGGTGGCAGAGTCCCCGTTCCGCTTGTCTGCTGAAGGTAACTACTAACGTGCCTCGTGCTGTGCTCAAACTGCTGCATGCGAGTGTAAGGAAATAACCTGCTTGTGAATATTTTAAAAGCATTTGTTGATTTAAAAACGATGTTGCTCTGTGGAAATTGAAAACTGAACATTTTACCTTTTCCTTTACATTTTAAAAATTTAAAACTACTTCACTTACACTCTTTGAATTAGCACCTCACTTGCTGGTCGTTCCCTGTATTTCCTTTTATTCCTGATTACAAGGGGGAGGAAACAGTTACTGTGAGGAAGCCTGTGCTCGTCTCTCACTCCTGCCCGCCCCGTTCCGACGCGGTAGCCAATACCGTTGCGCGGAGGGCGGGTCAGGGAGAGCCAGGCACTTCCTGTGGGGGCACTTCCTGAGCGCTTAGCGCTCTAGTGGATGGTTTTTGCAGGCCTATTTAGCCATCGCCCCTCACAAGCATGCAGCGATCGCGCGCAGCGGCGCCGAAGCGACGCCGAAGACCAGCCAAAGATCTGCCCGTCTGCGCCCGTCCGCGACAGTACGTGGCATAGGGACAATGGGCTCAACCACTGCGGACCCTGCCATCGCATGTACAAGAAACATCACATACCCGCCAAATTTCTCCTAGATCTACAACCTAGGGGAAATTGTGGCACACAAATACCTTGTCTACATCTTGAGGGCTGTTTTTCGTGCCTAAAATGCCGCTTTCAATCATTAGCTGTCAGGAAGAGCACTAATGAAAACGCTCCAAAAATAACACCTCTAGAGGGACTAAAATGCTTTCTTTTAAATGTCCGGTCCCTCCCAAAACATCAAATTCAGGTATGGGATCTTATTAACACCATGCAGCCTGACATATGTTTTCTTACCGAAACATGGATGAAACCCCATACAGTTACAGCAATAACACTAGGGGTCCCATCAGGCCACAAAATTATTCACTTTGACCGAACCAACAAAACTGCCGGTGGCTTAGCCATCATATATAAGGACACACTTAAGGTAACTATTTTAGAACAAAGGTCAAGTCCCCAATTGGAAATTATGATCTTTAAGATCTACTCGGCGGGTCACATCTCCTGGAAAGGCGCACTAGTGTACCGCCCTCCAAGATCCAATCCGGACTTTGCCCTATCCCTGCTGGAGCTACTAGCCCCACATTTTAAAGCCAAGGAGGACTTTATCCTCCTTGGTGATTTCAACATACACATGGATAACCCGGCACATCCTGAAACGATCTCACTAACAGCAGACTTGTCTAACCTGGGGTTAAAAGCAATAAACAACGGTGCTACCCATACAGGTGGTCACACCCTAGACTCTCTATTTTCCAACTGCACTAAAATACAATGCTTCCCTGCCAAAGAAATCTGCTGGTCCGACCACTTTTTGATAGAGTTTCTCCTGACTGGTCCAATTAAATCCTTGCACAAAACACCGCCCCCGCTAATCTTGCGCCGTCAATGGCACAAAATATCGGTGGAAAAGCTGCGGGATAACTGGACACAACCAACATTTACAGACGAAGACTCAGCAGACACTGCATTAGAAAAATTCAATAACTCACTAAAGCTAGCCATCGACACCCTGGCTCCACTAAAACTCCATAAACAATATCTTCCAACCAAGCAAGAAAACTGGTACTCACTAGACCTTAGAATAGAGAAACAGAAATGCAGGCGTCTATAAAAAGCATGGAGGAAATCAAAAACTGAAGAGAAAAGGATAATCTATCAAGAGGCCCAGTCAACCTATTATAAAAACATAAAGCAAGCTAGGAAAATCAGCCTCTCCTTACAACTAGCAGAGGCAGGTAACTGTCCAAGGGAGCTGTTCAAAATATTACAGAGTTTTGTAAAACCCACAGCCAGTGAGAGCCCCGATGAATTCTCCCAAACACTCTGTGATGAGATTTCAATGTTCTTTGAGGACAAAATTAATCTCATCTATAACAAAATCTTAGCTTCCAGTGGTGCTGGAACCACGACCTCCCTCCCCAAAGACCCGCCTACACAGAACAAAAACTCACTACTTACCTTCCCACCGGTCAGCGATTTAGATCTGCCACCCCTCATCAGCCACATAAAAACCGGGTCTCCTAATGACTTCCTCCCTGCAAAATTGGTCTCCCCTCTGATCACCCTTCTGGGACCCTCCATCCAGTCAGTGATGAACATCTCACTGACTGAAGGGCAAGTCCCAAGGGAATGGAAGATCGCGGTGGTGAACCCAATATGAAAAAAAGCAGCCTCCCACCGGACAGACCTCTCAAACCTTTGGCCCATCTCCCTCCTACCGCACATTGGTAAGATGACTGAGAAGCACGTGAACACCCACCTATCAAATCATATCGAGGCAACGGATGGCCTGGACCACTCACAATCTGGGTTCAGGCCAAACCACAGCACCGAATCAGCTCTCCTAGCAGTGACCAATAACATCAGGATGACACTGGATGGTGGGGGGGTCTATGATTTTGGTGCTGTTGGATTTATCCGCTGCCTTTGATACGGTGTCTCACGAAGTGCTTCTCGGTCGTCTGAGGGATGTGGGATTGGGGGGTGTAGCTTTGTCCTGGATGGAGAGCTTCCTCTCAGGCCGCTCTCAAGAAGTCAGGCTGGGCTCCCATAAATCCATCTCCAGGGAGCTCACCAGGGGAGTGCCACAGGGCTCATGCCTAAGCCCCACATTATTCAATGTGTATGTGGCCCCCCGGGCCGACTTAGTGTGGTCCTTTGGGTTCACCCCGGTGTCATACGCCGACGACACCCAACTTCTGTTCCCTTTCAAAACCTTTACACCTGCTCTAAAAAAATCTTTTTCTGCAGCTGGAATGAGGGCAATATCAGAGTGGATGGCCAAGAACTGCCTTCAATGTAATGTTGGCAAAACAGAAGTACTACTGTTCGGGGAGGCGGTGAAACTGTGGTCTGATGAGTGGTGGCCCCTAGAACTGGGACCCGTTCCCATCCCGAAACAGACCGTGAAAAACTTGGGAGTGCTATTCGACCAAGCCCTTACATTTAAAGATCACGTCAACCAAGTTGCCGGTACATGTTTCAGGGCCATTGGACTGTTGAGAAGGGTGTTTCCATACCTACCAGACAGACATAGAAAGACCTTAGTCCAGGCATTAGTCATCAGCAGATTGGACTACTGCAATGGCCTTCTTTTATCAACTAACGAAGGCCAATTTAACAAACTGCAAGTAGTCCAAAACACAGCAGCAAGGCTAGTCCTCAATGCTCCACCCAGAACTCCCTCCCGCCCTCTACTAGCTGAACTACACTGGCTTCCAGTGCGGCAACGCACTAAATTTAAAATACTGTGCTCCATCCACAAATGTCTGACAGGTATGGGGCCTAAATACCTAACAAAAGCCTTCCAACCCTATGTCTCTGGGCGCTCATTACGTTCTAGCAACCTCCAGCTATTACAGGTACCCAGAATTAAAAAATCTAGGCAGGGAGGCCGTGCCCTAGCACACACTGGACCTGTTCTCTGGAACTCTCTCCCTCAGACACAAAAACATATCACCAACCACCTTTCCTTCCGAAAAACCCTCAAAACCTATCTTTTTACTAGTAGTTAAAACACACATCTCCCACTCAGTCACTCTCGAGCACGAATCTGCACAATCAATGTTCCCTCAACAGGCAAAAGCACGGAGATACCCCTTCGGGGGTCTATTCAGGCGCTATACAAGAACATAAATAAATAAATAAATTGTAGCAGTTTGGTACCTAAGGCTCTCCAAACATAAAGGTGGCAGGGCTGTCAACCATGGTAGAATGGGGAGCTGACCTATGTGTATGAAGAATAGACTGAAGAACCGATTTGAGTTCAAACTTTTCCAGCATAGCATGCTGAATGGTCTTCTTGACAGTGATAATAAATCTCTTGACCCCATCATTCGACTGAGGCCACAGAGGTGTGCTTTTCTGATGCTTGAAACTTAGGTGAGTGAGCAAATCTTTAATTTCTTGACAATTGAAAGGCATGCAATTTTCAATTTCAAAATCAAAGGAACACCCCTTTTTGCAAATATACTTCCTAGTGTCTTAATGACTCTGTCATGAGTAGTTTTATTTATTTATTTATTTTTATTATTATTATTTTTTTTAAGAGTTTTATATAGCCCTGGCTAGACCCGGAGGTATCACAGTGCTTTACATGAGGTTCCACAAAATTACAAGATTACATCAGTTCCAATTTACATCAGTTGCTAGACAAACAATTACAAGAGCATAGAAGACGAGATAAGTAAAGTGTAGAGGGGAAGGGGGTACGGGTAAAGGGGTAGGAGGGAGATACGGCAGAAAGACGAAGGAAAAGTCTGCTCAAAGTCCGGCTGGGTAGGTGACGGTCGAGGGGGAAGTCCCAAAACCCATCTCCTCTATAGCTATCAGGTAGCTCCACCCGGCATTGGCCAAATAGCTAAGTCTCAATGGGAAAACATTTAAAGAACATGGAGGGCAAAATAAATGGAGCGTAGAGGGGAGGGGGCAGGGAAGGTGAGAAAGGGAGAATAGGGAAAGAGACAACAAGGAGAGATGAAATGAAGTCTGTCTAAAGACCGACTGGGTAGGTGACGACCAAGGAGGGAGTCCACGGCCCATCTCCCCTATAGCTAAACCAGGTAGCTCCATCGGGCATCAGACATAATAGTTCAGTCTCAATACATTGAGAGAGGAGAGAAGGAGAGACATAAATAGAAGGAGGATGCGGGAAGAGACAGGAGAGATGAAAGGAAGTCTGGCTAAAGACCGACTTGGTAGGTGACGTCCAAGGAGGGAATCCCCGATCTGTCTCCCCTATAGCTAAACCAGGTAGCTCCATTGGGCATCAGACAAAACAGCTAGATCTCAAATGACAAGGGAAAATTCACGGATAAACAGGGGGGGGACTAAGGGCCAGGACAGGTGAAGGCAGAGGTCAGTAGCAGAAAGTGGAGAGGAGTAGAGCGGGGAGGGGTGGGGGTAGGTAGTACGGTAAAAGTTCCCATGGATCTGCTTCGGATCATTCAAAAAGCAGGTCCAATCCTTCTCAGGCGCCATCTTGAGGTTAAAACGCATGCTGAGATTTTCATCAGTATCCTTGTGTTGCTACGACCGGAGGACTAGGAGGGCTCATCCGATAAAGCTGAAAGGGGTCACAACCCAGGAGTTCAGGCAGTCTACCGGTTAGCAGGCGGGGGAGGCCACCAGCACCATGTCCATAGAATGCAGACCGGTAAGCGTGAAGATGCCAGGAAGCGGGGGAGGCCCTGTTGTCCCCTCCAACCCAGTAGAAGGCAGCCAGGTATCAGCAAACTGCAATGGAGGCAACAGGGCACCCGAGCGCCACCCCAGTGCTCTCCCGGGCTTGACCCAGGTCCTAGGAGCAGGCCTTGCTGTTGGTAGGAGGTCTGCAATGATGGTCACTGCGAGGTGGAGGAGGTGCGCAGTGACGGCCGAGAGGCGGTAAGGGGCACTAGGCAGGCTATCCGTGGAGTCAGCTGAAGCGCCACACCAACCACAGTATCAAATGTACTCCCCGGAGCAAGGACAATGGCGGCGCCGGGCTGAAACATTCGGGTGCAAGAGGAAACCGCCATTACAGGCGGAAAGGCCGCCATGATAGGGTCAGGCAAATGAGGTAGAGGGGAGTCCGTCGGACTTAGAGAGGAATGCCACCGCTGACCCCCCGGTGCTATCAGTACCTGGTACAATAGACCGCTCTTCAGCTGCGTGGTACTGTTTCCACTCCGTCCACCGGGCTTCAGGAAAGGCTCCGGTCGCCGCAATGTTCATGCCGCCAATCCTGTTCCGTTGCCGGGATGCGTGTCCTGGCTTGTAGATCTCACTGGCCCCGGTTTACCGATCTCACTGGTGCAGCGTGTGGGGCGCAGTAGGTACAAGGGGTGAACGTTTCAGCCCATTCTTCTAATTACCCATGCCGGTACTGGGCTGAGCCGCCAGATGAAGTGCCGGTGTGTTAGGGCCAACCGTAGACTCGCGGCTCCTTGGCCCACGCGACAACCCTGAGCAAGCGCCGAGGAGGCGGGAGGTGCTTTAGTGCCCCCGGTGCTCCTATCGAGAGGACGACACTCCTCTGCCCGGTTCCGGCAGTTTTAACACGGGGTTAAGGCGAGTGTGCACATCCCCTCCCTTCTTGCCCCACATCCACTAACTGGTGGCAGGTAGCATGTGTTGAACGGCTTGGAGGCTAGGGTGACGACAAATCTTCCACTAGTGGAAAACAGGAATATTCGTCAACAGGTACTAATAGATAAACGGAAGTGGAGCCTGTCTTCGATGACAATCAGTTGCACAAATAACATGCTTTTCTGCTTATATTTCAACTTACATTTCACACTCAGTGCTGATTATTTTTGGGCCATTCCAGGCTCCATGTTGGCTGCTTGTCTGTCAGCTCTTTCTTCCACTCTGGCAGCCATAAGTATTCGCTCCAAGCTGGGTGTCTCTTTCAGCATTCGTTGTCTGACGGAATCGGAGATACAACCATCTATTACTCTGAGAAGCATGGCCTCTTCATCATTGAACTCATTGAACTTGCAATGCTTTATGTGAGAGTCAAGTATTTCTACAAACTCACCCATCATTTCACCAGATCTCTGCCTATCCTGACTGAAAATATACCTTTCATAGTTGACATTTGGAATTGAATTAGAATGTGGTGTTTAATGCCTCTTGGAAATGAAGGTATTTCACTTTATTATCTTGTGGTATTTTATGTATCACTTCTTTTACTCTTTCACCTGCTCAGTTCTTTAAATATTTTAGTTATTTGCTCCTACCTATACATCAATGAAATCATTGAAGGTTACAACCCAGGCAGTCAATTCAATTCAACAAAGCTTTATTTGATTTCTTTCACGGATTAAACAGATAATGACCTTGTAAAATGTTTGTTCCCTAAAACATGCAGGGCTTTAAATGCGGGGCGACATTGTCTAAGGCCAAGTAACTTTAATATCGACAAAATACACCTTTTTCTTTGTACAGAATAAAATTTACAAAAGAAAACGACATGCAGAAATGATTGTTGGGAGACATCATCACATGGACACCTGCTCATGTCTCTGGACCAATTGTTCATAATAGGGTAGCTTGTTAATCTGTGAATTATCCCTCGTCTAAATCTAGTCAATAGGATTCTATCTTATCCGTGGTACGTGTATGTGAGATATGGCTGGATACTATAAGTGGTTAAAATCATTTGATTCACCAATACAGTTGGCTTCACTAATTCTGTGGAAAGTCTAATTGAGACCAATAGTGTCAAAGAGTTTCCTTTAAAATCATTTCTTGTGACAGCAATCATGGAAGGGGGGTATTTTAATATTCAGGATGCCCAAGGTCGTTCATAAAATCATTCAATAAAGCCATGGTATTGTACAGGCCCACTCTAGCTTAAGACTGTAATTTAAAATGTCATAATTAAATGCCGTTTTTATTGTCATCCAGATCCTGTGCCACAGTAAAACAAGTTCTATTTTTATGACGTAAGATATATGCGGCATCCCTAGCTCAGAATGGCATATGTAGGAAGATGTATTGCTTGGGACTGCCAACAGAAATGAAAAGAAGGCATTCTCGACTAGCTGTAGTAGCTGTGAATCTGCATACCCCAGACACCTGAACCCATACAGTAAATCTGTTGCCAATATTTTGATTTTTGGTAGTATCACAGGGAGGTGGCGGTTTCAAGAAGTCGGCAGCACTATATTTTGCGCTCTTTTCAGTAGTCTTTGAAAAATGTCAATATTCTGACCGTCGATCATGGGTCAGACCTTTCAATCCGTCAAACATGATTCACCAGCCTCGTAAGCACAACTCCAATGTTCCTGCTTGGGTTGCAACACCTGGTGCTGAAGCCGGATGGCTCTCTTTACTGAGGTTGTGGTAAGCATGATAGTATTCTCTAGATCTGATTATATCCAGTTCTAATTAATATTTCTCTGGATTCACCTGCTTCTTCTGATCACAGCATTCTCTTGCACCTATATGTTGACACTCGTTTCACTTGCCATTTCTTGTTGTCACTAGATTTCAGTGTTTCTTGTCAGAAATGTTTCTGCTTCTGTAAATGATCACGCCAAACATGGAGACAGTTATTATACATCATTATTTCTCAGCGTGTAACCATATCACCTGCACTATTACACGATTATCTCTGTTCTACAGAGTTCATCAGGAACCAAATGGGTCCGTCATCTCTAACTCACAAGACACTACAACATAGAGCATTTATGGGTAAATTCCTCGCCTAAGGCCTGCCCGCAACCACCACATTGTGCCTGACTATTCTAAGACTACCGCTTCCCCAGATCACCAACTCCCCACGACAAGAACATATAGGACCTTTGTTTTTGTTACTGACGCTGATGGTGATTGTAACCATACATGTTGATCTTGTTTGTTTCTGCACTTTAAACCTTTTGTTTGTTCAACACTGTATACCATGTAAAGCGCTCTGATACCCTCACAGGTCAAGTTTGCGCTCTATAAAACATAAAAATAAATAAATGTGTGTCCTCCGTACTCAGACCCAGTACAAAAATGGCCTTAACTCAGCTACAAAAGAAGTATCTTGGTACCAAGGTCCCTAATATGTGGGGTCATAGGGTGTAAGAAAGTGCATCTTTTGACATGGTTAGCTCCCACTTTTTGTTTGATTTCTGATGTGATTTAGAACTTTAAGTGCACTGGCCCTCACCAAAACCTTGCAAATTGCCACTTGAGATATAGGTAAGGCACCCCTACTGCAGACCTTACAGCACTAAGACAGGTTGCACTATATCCCAGGTGTGGCTAAATCTGCATGAGCAGATATTTCCCTGCAATATCAGAGCCAGTCTTGGATATTGTAAGTGCATAGGGAAGGCACAAAGTGCACATGGGATGAATGCTTGCCATTACAAGTTTCCTAGCTCCATGATGACTTCACTGCATCCTAAGGTGTTTGATATCAAGCATCTTGTCCTAATAAATTCTCACTGATGCCAGTGCAGGATTTATTGATAAATGCACACAGAAGACCCTTTAGAGGGTCCCCAGAAAACCTACCAAGCACTAGTGTGGGCTCTGACTAGTTATTGCCAGTTTGCCACCACCAATGGTGCCTTCGAAGTTCAGTCCAGGCTTCCCCAGAGAGTGGGAAATGCCAACCTCCTTGTCCTGCTCCACATTTGGTGGGAGGAAAGGTGGGGAAATTAGTTAGATGAGGAGGAGTGTCCACATTCAGTCAGCTCCACCCATAAGGTGTGTCGGACAATGTGAAACCCTCTCAGGGCTAGGGTAGTGCCTCTTCCCATAGGAAGTGGTCACTTAAAGGGTGTAGGCACCCTAAAGTTAAGTAGCCCATTAGCCACTAGCTGTCTTCGCCTGTATCACCCCTAAATTCAGTATTTAGGTGGCATCCCTAGACCTTGAACCTGGATTAGATGGAAAAGAAAAAGAAAAGGACAAAGAAGACTCACTGCTCAAAAACTGAAGCGCTGCTGTAAAAGAAATTGGAACCAAACCCTGCCTCCTGCCTCTAGGACTCGGCAATCATGGTGTACTGTTTCATCCTGACCATATGAAGACTCCTAGAATCCCAGAGCTCCTTCAGCCTTTGAAACATCACCAAGAACCTACCATATTGTTAAGGTTCACTCTCCTGTACACCGTAGGCACCAATCATGTTGAGTCTGAAATGCTGACATGCTGCACCCTGACAGCTTTGATGCAACACACACACCAAAAGAAGTACTCCTGCTCTGGAGGGTCATATCTGCCTCTCCATCAAGTTTGAACACACCAGGATTTACCGGGCCGCACTGCACTGATCCTAGGGGTACCAGACCCCCAACAGCAAACAGCAAGAAGAAGTATCCATGCCGTACTCCACTCATACCATTGAGGGATGTTGAGATCCCTGAGACCCACATCCTGGTCCAGCTGTTCTGAAATTGCCTCTCTAATTTACCTGCTTCTGACCGAGAGGACTTCACAACGCACAATGCCTGGCTGACCAATTTGCTCTGGTAACAGCAAACCAGCTGTGATCCCATGGTCCTGCAACCCTTGCAACCTCCTCCCTTGGATAGATTTACAAGTGGCAGCTACACAAAAAAACAGCAAGAAATGATGGTCTATAACGGCACAAGAAATTGGTAGTAAAAAATCTCTAAAGGCCTCTCCAGTCTCTCAGAGTGAATGGGGGAAGTACCTTCTTGAACTCTACAAAGAAAATCCAGTCATCAATAGCAATAGAGAACTTTTTAATAAAAATCTCCCAATACAAATCCTCTAGCAGATGCCAGCTCCACCCAAGCAACTAATTGCCCAATATATAAAGAACTCCAGAGCTTCAGCAGAAATGGGACCAGATAAGATCCCAGTGAAAGTCCAACAGAGCAATTCAGAAGGTTGGAGTAAGTTCCTAGCCCATCTCTTCTCTCATTGTTATGAAACTCGCACTATTCTGAGTTTCTGGTCAGGGAGCATTGTTATTCCACTCTCAAAAAAGGCTCTTGCCTCTTGCCCAGTAACTATCATCAAATCGCACTTTTTGATGTAACAGGGAAGATTTTTGCGGCCAGTATCTTAGACCATCTAAAAAACTGGACCTTTGCAGTGGAGGGATTCCCATGGTGCAGGCTAGTTTCTGACTGCAGCATTCCATTACGGAACAATATTGCAATTTTACAAGCAATCACTGCAGGTATATAACATTCAAATCATAGGTGGTTTAAATCGTGTTTGTAGAATTTTCAACAGCCTTTGACAGGGTAGATAGAACCACCCTGTGAAGGAAACTAATGAAAATGAGGACACTGGAATTTTTTTTAAGTTCAGTTGTCTCTATACATTCTTCAACCTGGTGCGGAGTGCAGATGAGGGAAGAAAGCGTATGACCCATAAGATCCCAATATTGTACGGTCTGAAGCAGGAATACCTATTAGCACCTCTTTTGTTCTCCCTATGTTATTATTATTAAAACAGTCTTGTATCGCGCATGGTTACCCTGGAGCATCCCAACGCTAGACCAAACAGGGAAAGTTTCAGTGGGTGAGGGGCACAACGAATTAACAGAAGAGGAAAGTTTTCAGTTGTTTACGGAAACGCAGAAGGCATGACTCAGAGCGCAAACCTAGAGGGAGTGAGTTCCAGAGGGTGGCAACCTTTACGGAAAATCTCCTCCCTCCTGAGCGGGCCTTTTTGACCCTAGGGATCTTAAGTAGACGTTGTTGGTCTGAGCGTAGTGTTCTGCTTGCCTTATAAAAGGTGACCAGCTTTTGTAGGGCGGGAGGGCCTTTGCCTTGCAGGATTTTATGTGCAAGGCAGAGAGATTTAAATTTCACCCTTTCTCGCACTGGAAGCCAGTGCAGAGCCCTCAATGTGGGTTTGGCCGATCGTGACATAGGGATGTTATAGAGCATTCGCGCCGCCACATTCTGAACTTGCTGTAATTTGTTCAGAGTGATCTCAGGGGCGCCAAGATAGATTGCATTGCTGAAATCTAATCTCGATATAATCAGGCCCTGGATCAAAAGCTTCCGAGAAGGAAATGGGAGCAGGGGCAGCACTTTACGCACCGATCGGAGAAGGCCAAAACAGACACCTGCCAGTTTAGTAGCCTGGGTCCTAAAGGAAAGATCTTGCTCCAGCCAAATACCCAGGCTCTTGATCTCAGCCTTGGGTTTGGGAGGGGATCCCAGACAACTAGGCCAAACAGACCGGGGGAGTGAGAGACTTTTCTTTCCCATCAGCATTATCTCGGTCTTTGAACCGTTCAGCTTTAGTGCTGATTCCCCCATCCAAGTGTGGACTTTGGATAGGCAAGAATGCAGCAGCTGGGGATTTTCCGTGGCCTGGGAAAAGGCAAACACCAGCTGGGTATCATCGGCATAGCTCACGATTTTGATGTTAAATGGAGCCACCACATCCTCCAAGGGGGCCATATACACATTAAATAATGTGGGGCTCAGAGAGGAGCCCTGAGGCACTCCACAATGGAGGTGGGTGGATGCCGATCGTGCGCCCCCTTCCCAGACCTGGAAAGACCGGTCGCTGAGAAATGACCTCAGCCATTTCAGCGCTATCCCCCGCACTCCGGCATCTGACAGCCGTTGAAGTAACACTTGATGGTTCACAGTGTCAAACGCTGCACTTAGGTCCAGGAGGATCACTGCCACTGATCCTCCTGAATCCAAAATGCAGCGTGCCTCTTCCACGACTGCCAGCAAGGCGGTGTCTGTACCTTGACCCGGGCGGAAGCCCGTTTGAGAGCTTCTCAATAAACCGTTGGACTCAAGGAAATTGGATAGCTGAGAGTTAACCAATTTTTCCGTGATTTTACTGAGTCCCGGAAGTAACGAAATGGGTCTGTAATTCGCCAAGTCAAGGGGATCAAGGATAGGTTTTTTTAGGAGGGCTTTTACTATTGCACCCTTTCAGTTAGGTGGCACTACACCGGCACCTAGAGAGGCATTGATTACCTCAGTAATAGGTTCCGCAATGGAAGGGGCAACTAGTTTAAGGATCCTCATGGGGACTACATCACGGGGAGAACCACTCTTAACGGTCACCAGGACCTTGAGAACTTCATCCTCAGAGATTGGTCCAAGAGACTCAAGGGTCTTCAGGGGTCTTCCCCCTTCCTCGGAGGGCTCATCTCCTATGTTAATTTGGGGCAGAGTAATCAAAAAATTTTCGATTTTAGTGTGGAAGTATTCTGCTAGATCGTTGCATTTTTCTTCCAAGTTGTCCGTGGAGGCCGGTGGTGTCGGGGCCCTCAGAAGCTCCTTGACCACTAGAAATGTTTCTCTGGAGGAGTTGGAGGCATTGCTGATTCTATTCTCCAGGAATTGAGTTTTGGCGCACCGGATGGTAAGTTTGTAATTCCTTATCGCCAATCGATATTCGGTCTTACAGGCTATTTCCCAATTCCTCCTCCAAGCACGTTCTAGTTTTTTACATGCCCTCCGCATGGCCTTCAGCTCTGGCGTGTACCAAGGAGCAGAGCACGATCTTTTCTCCCTCCTTCCTGCCGATCTTAGGGGTAGAACGGAGTCGAGTGTATTAGACATCCATCTGCAGAGCTCTGCTTCCGCCAATACTGGGTCCTTAGCTAGCGAAGGGCGCGAGCCCTCCAGTCTGCGTGACAGATTTTCCACAGACAGCCTAGCCCAAGGTCTTTCAGGCGCACAGACACTAATGGAGGGGGTACTCTCCAACTCGGTTTGCCAGGCAAAGGGGATCATGAAATGATCCGTCCACGGGAGGGGAATCGGGGAGGCTGCTTTCATAGTAGTGATGTTTGTAAAAATAGGATCGATAAATGGCCCTTATTATGGGTAGCCTCCGGGTTTATGAGGTTAACATCACAAGCTCTTAGGTCACTTTGAAGGGCTGTCGCCGACCGATCTTCCTGGTCGTCAAAGTGAAGATTAAAATCTCCCAGCGTAATGAAGTTAGTCGCAGAGGCGGCAAGAACCATTACCGTTTCCATAAAAGAGCCTACGAAGTTTCCATTACTTCCTGGAGGGCGATAGACTAATAACCCAGACATCGCCACAGTAGGTGAAATTTGAAAGGAGAACTTACAGCTCTCACAATCCTCCACCTCCCCATTTTGGGCTCTCCATACCAACGAGTTCTTATACAGAATAGCAACACCTCCCCCTCGACCCACCGGTCGGTCCGGAGTGTGAATTAGGAAACCAGGAGGAAGGGCGTTCACTATATCTGCTTCTGAGCCTTGCGTAAGCCATGTTTCTGTTAAAAACAGATTATCTAACTCATGTTCCTGAATAAGGAGGCTAACTTCCAATGAGTGCCTTGGGAGAGATCTACAATTCAAAAGGGCTGATCGTAAAGTGTTCTTTATCACAGCTTGATTCGGAGAATTACATAGAGCACAGTAAGTGAATGGTTCGATGCCCTTATGCCCAAATGTGCAATACGAGGGTTTCAGGGAACGAAGCCGGAAAAGTTCTGCCCGCGAGTAAATAGTAGCAGAACTCACTAAATTAGACAGAGTGGGTAGCCCTGAGCCCGTCCGGGCCCGGACGGGCACAGACGGGCACAGACGGGCTGGACTCTGGCGCGACTCCGGCGCGAGTCCGGCGAATCTGCTGCGCGATTCCGCTGCGCGAAGTCATGACCGTATTAAGTACCGGTCTAGCGTCCTTCAGACGACTAGACCGATCTCCCCAATGGTGCCGTCAGGCGTCTTTTAGATACTCCAAGATGGCGCCCAAAATCGGAAGGATGACCCGGGACCCGCCAAGTGCGGTGAGAAACCAATTATAGTGCAGCAATGGGGGCAATTTTAAAAATGAGGGAAAAGACAAATAAACCTTAAATTAAATGTAAAACTGGGTAGTTTAAAATTCACATAAAGCCTCACTGAAAACGCGCTGTAAAGCGCTGCACGCTCTCAGTCACTCTGCATATCCAAGTTAGGTCGAGTATGTTTAAGTGACTTACCAGATTACTTTTCAAACATAAATAACTTTCCTCCAAAACTGTCTTTACCCAACATAATACCCTAATGTATGCCAATGAAGTGCTCATTTTTGACCTCATACCGATCAGTTTACAGCATAACGTAGATGTACTGTTTTGTTTTTCAGAAGCCCGTTTTTTTAATTAAATATCTATACGACAAAGGTAGTACCATTTAATGGGGGAAAAAACAAGCATATCCACTTTAATCGGAAATTAGATGGGATGCCCATCGAAGTAGCAACGGTATATACCTATCTGGGGAGAGTATGCTCTCAGACACTCCAAACATCTTCCGTTTTCCAGCACGTAGAACTTAAGTTGGCAGTCCATATAAGTACCTTGAAGGGATTCTACTCTTTCTCCAGAAAGAGACATTTCCATTCCCTCTTAAAAATATATTGTGCAAAAATCCCCCCAACCTTATCATATGCACTTGAAAATAGTTCCGTAAATAAATGGCACAAATTAAATTTGTAAAATAACTATGGTGAACCAAGTGGTACCAGTTCAAGCACTGCGACTAGGGCTTTAAATAGTTAAAGCCTTTTCTAATGCTCTGGCAAACATAATCAAATCGGCGTACAACCTATTGCAATGAAAGAATGTTCTTTAAGAGCCCTCTTAAATCTCAAAACTTTTAAGAGGGGTACTGGATACATACTTTTAATTAAAATCTTGTGACAACTTTTGAATATTCTCAAAGCTCAATAGCACTTCTGCAGTTCTCGTCACCACACTCCTGAAGTTATTCTTAAAAAATATGACACCAAGACTACATTTTGATCTTGATATTGCACTCTGTTCTGAGTTTTCACAGTATAATATAGCTCTATGTGAGTAGCCTAGAGCATAAGCTCCATGAAAGATACTTAAGATTCACACTAATTATATGCCCTTCTTGGTCTTCGATATCCCCAGAGAGATCTAGAGCAAATCCTCTCTAATTTGGTAAAACAGGTAAAAGAGAACGAAAGGGGAATTGTTCTGAACATATAAAGAAATTTCGGGAGGACTAACATTTTTAGAACATTACACCTCCCGTGAAGAGAAAGATAAAGGTGATCTAATCTTGCCGATGTTGCATTTACCTTATCCATCACTGAGGTAATGTTCAAGTAAGGAACCTTATCCACTACCGATGTAATTTGTATTCCCAAATATGTTGCCTCTGAGACGATTGGCAGGTTCACCAGCGATTCAGTACCAGAGCACAGCATCTGAGTTTTGTCTACATTTACTTTGTAGCCGGAGAAACTATCAAACTGTGCTGCCAGCACCTTGATTGTAGGAAGCACCGAAGATATATCACTAGTGAGTACAACAATATCGTCAGCGTATGCCAACGCTCTATACTCAATGTTATAAAAGCTTACCGGTTTGATATATGTGTTGAAGTTTAGTTTATTAAAAAATAAATCAATATATAATGCAAATAATAAAGGGAAGCACAGGCACCCTTGCCTTGTACCCCTACTAATGCTGAATAATTCTGACTCCTGTCCAAAAATATATATGGGTGCTTCTGGGCATAAATATAAGGTCTTAACTGCTTGAATGAATTCACAGCAGAACCCTTCCCATCGCAAGACATCCCACATATACCGCCAGGAGTTCCTGTCTTACGCCTTCTCTGCGTCCAACAGGATCACCCCAGTGAGGATTCTGTTGCCTGAGCCCAATCTAAAAGAGCTATTATGCGTCTCACATGGTCCGCAGTGTCCCTTCCCGTGATAAACCCATGTTGAAAATTAGATACTAAAGAGGTAGTGACCATTCCTAAATGGGAAGCCATAATTTTCGAAAAAATCTTACTGTCTGAATTAATCAACGATATGGGCCTGTATGATGACGGGTACAGCTCAGGTTTATACTTTTTTTTTAAAGACAATTATGAAAGTTTTTTGCCAAGAATCAGGAGCTAAGTCATGTTGAGCAGCAAGAAACAGTGCCATAAGTTCTGAAGCGCCTGCCGAAATGTCTTGAAAAATTCAAGAGGAATAACCTCCGGGCCATCCTCTTTTCCTATTGCTAAAGACAATATTGCTCCATTCACCTCCTCCCAGGTTATACATGCAGACAGTTTCTCGTTTTGGTTGTTTGTAACCTTATTAGTTTTGTGTCTACATTCCTGCATCTTCACATCTGCACCTATTTTTTCTTCTTCTGAATATAAGTTATAATAATACTTATGAAACACATTCAGAACTTCACCTGGGGAATCCTGAATCTGATCAAGATGTTCCTGAATCCTTTAGATTCGATTGGCTATTTCCCTTTGCTGAAGTCTCTTAGCTAGAATCCTACCAGTATTTTCCCCAGCTTCATATATTTGGGTCCTGTACAGAGCCAACTTAGTCGCTACTTTAGTTGCAAAATGTTGGTGAATTTTCATTTTTAAAATTGCGATGGCTTTTAAGGTTATCTCACCATTTCGTTGCCTGGTTATTTCCCCCATAAGCTCTATTTCTAATAGCCTTAACTGAGTGATCCAGAGCTTAATTTCCAGCCAAATTTTACGCTGTATGGCTATGGAATAACTAAGCGTTTCCCCCCGAAACCCGGCCTTAAAAGAATCCCATACAATAAGGTCAGTGGCTCTACACCGATAAATGTTGAAAAATTCCTTAATCCAATCTCCCATGTATGCGCAATATTCAGGATCCAGCAGTAGTTTGCGTTCAAATGTCCAGATGGTTCTACCAAGACATCGTGGAGGTTGGGGTATCCCATACTTTTTTATGTAATATTGGGCCGCTATGCTGCAATATATGGGTCCCCTTGTAGTTAGGGCCAAGTCTGAGATTCCCCTTTTTCATAGACCGTCCATTTATGAATTTGGGTTGGGAGACTGGGCCAATTCTTGTTTAGTTAGGGTAATAGAGCACAGTTATTGTTAAAAAACCAAGTTCAAGATACTTAAGGCCGCATGTGCAGTATGGTAACAGATTAAACATAAGTGGCACATTTGAAATCTTAATGCCTATATCCCCTTTTCCGCCTCTAGGTTGCTCCCTATAATCTTCCGGTATCAAGTAACATTTAGATGGGGTTCAAAAGAACTATGGTGCCTAGGAGATCTGTTTGATAACGGTCAACTTCTGTCCTTCTTAGATTTACAATAGAAGTTTGGTCTAGGCAAACAAGATTTTTTCAAATACCTTCAAATCGGTCGTTTTTTGGGTCGGATGGGGTCAAGAATAGAGCGACAGCTTGTTAAAGTCTCCTTAATCATAAAAATGAGGAAAAAACCCCCAATAGGTCACCTATACCAACAACTGTTGGAAATACTCCCGGATGATTTGGGTATGTGGAACACAAAATGGGTGAATTAACTGGGAACTGAGGATATAAGTATAGTATAAAGTATATATGGCGAACCAGGTTTTAATGACTGGCAGATTATGAAGTCAGCAATATATGGCCCTCTTTGATTTATGATATACTCCCGGTAAAATTGCAAAATGGGGGGCAACGATGAGGAACAAAGGCAATAAGTGTGGATTGGGGGCTGCATACTCGATACATATGTTTTTTATTGGCTGTTTTTTCACTACATAGAGAACTTTTTTGCTACAATTTTTGGAGCTCCGATCATAATTACTGGGGAAATAGTAATTGTAGGTGTAGGGTCTGATAGGGAGGCTAACTTAAGATCGAGATCCACATCGGCTATGCTATTTATCGCTATGGCTCTGGTACGTGCCTGTATTACCAACAAGTGGATCAGTCCTGACCCACCAACCTTCATCAACTGGCGGTCAAGACTATTAGCCATGTATAATTTAGAGCTGTCAATTTATAAGACCAAAGGGAGAAGGAAAAGGGCTATGGGATGCAAAATCTGGACTTCAATTATGTATTGGATTCAATGAATTTAGGATAGGTATTGAAGGATTGTATGAGTACTATTTGTATTGGTTGTTTTTTTATGTACATACTGCTGTAAAAAAGGAAAAAAAGAGTATAATTTAATGAAGGGCTTCGTTTTGATTATGATAAAATTATATGAATCGTTCGTGGATTATTGTTATCTTGTCTGGGACTCCCAACCCATGCCGGGCTAGATAGATTGTTTCCTAATTTAGATGTAGTAATGCCCATGATTGTATCAGAACCTTGACTTTTTTTCCTTCCTTTGTTTCTTTTTGGATGTGTATAATGGTTATAATTTACATATTGCTTCAACTAAAAGGGTTAAAAAATTCAATAAAAATATATTTTTTAAAAGATTCACACTAGAACACAGTGTACAATGTTACATCATTATGCTGCGCCTAGGAATTTCACCAAGAAAAGCTTGTACAAAACATTGGAGCAGCATGGGAGATAAGACATGATTATGTAAATTATGCAGCAGACGAGTTCAAGACATAACCCATGTGTTAAACGTTTGCCCCATCAAAGTTCTGGTAGAGGACCAACATTGTTTTTGAAAACTCCCATTTCTAGATATAATATCTCTACTGTTAGAAATCAAATTGAATTATGAAGAACTCCTCCCAATTAGTTTGTTTGTCAAAACTTGCATACATTTTTCAAATATTTTTTTTAATTATTTTAAAAGATGCTATGTATATGGGTTGTAGTATAAATACTAATTAACTGCATTTGCACTTATTTTTGTTGATGTCTGCAGAGGTCTAAATCTAAATATATATATACATTTTGTTTGTTGTTGTTGTACATCAATATGTGTTTTTTTGCTTCTTATGGTACCCCATACCAGCTCTATAAATTCAGCAACTTATTTTTGACTGTATTTATGACTCAGCCCTTTGATCAGCTGAACTCAATTACTTTTCTAATAGGTTCTGAATACAACATGGTGTCTTTAAGAGCTAACGTTGTGTCAGCAAATACGAGTGCTGTGATATTAACCCTGCTCACCACTGAAACCTCCTTGACATATATGTAAATGCACTCCATGCCTCTACCACTTGATTACTGTACAAGGAAAAGAGCAAAGCATCAGTGATCAGGCTTGGTGAATGCCTTTGCTTATGGCACAATGCTTTGTCAATTCCCTAGCTGGTCCCCACTAGACAATAGCAACAATTCCTCAATGTAGCCTTATTAAGATGTTCAGACATCCATGTGGAATCTCCAGAGCATGTAACAAGTGTCTGGGTACATTATTAAAGGCAAATCTGAGTTCCAGAAATACCACATATAATGACTCTTTCCTAAATAGAACTAATTATTTTAGGAGCATCTGAAATCTAAATGCCAGGCCTATAGTTTTAGTTATCATGTAAAGGAATTTGGAAATTGTCTAGCAGGCTTATCCCGCAATAGTTTACAAGACCATTTCTACACCTCTTTCCTGTGTAAAGGCACAATTTCAACTCTAAGCCAGGATGTAGATAAATGACAGTCACGTACCTGGTCTTCCACCATATTTTACAGGGATGGAAAATGGGCAACCCAGCAAACAGGTAGCATCTGTCTGGCTTTGGAGTGTGGCTTTTACTGCCATTTACTACAATATACCAGAATGTTTGGACAACTCTTGAGTTCCCTGTTTTAAGAACATCTTGCCTTCTTGAGTGTTCTCACTCTGCCTTCTTCTCACTCTGTTGAGTGAGAAGAAGGCAGAGTGAGAACACTCAAGAAGCCAAGATGTTCTTAAAACAGGGAATTCAAGAGTTGCCCAAACATTTATATTTTTCTACTATACCCTCTTGGATCTTACTTTTATAGTCTCCAAGGGGGGCATAATAAAGTACAATTTTAAGTATAGGTATGGTTTTAATTTTGCAATACCTGTGGACCTCATGACATTCACAGAAGAATAATAGGATGAGTAGCTGGGAGGGTGTGTTCCCTTCCACAAATAAAGCACACATCTGGCACCCTGGGTGTGACATACTTTAAAATTAGGTAATTTTAAAATATATGGGGAACATTACTTGTGATATTGGGCAACTTAGAATTAGGGTTTAGGGGAAAATATTTTTGGGGGGCGTGGATATTTATTTTGATTTTTGAAATATTTTATTATTTATGTATGTTTCCTATTGGGAGCAAGATGCTAGGGGGATGATGGCAATGGGTGAGGGGGTAGTTTAATCTTGACACATTTCTCATGTAGTGGAGGAATTTATTTGTGGTATGGGACAATTTATTCTGGTAATTCAGGGTGGGTGTTTATTTGTTTTTGGGGGGTGCAGGTATATATTTTCCTTTGTAAAATATTTTATCATTTATGTACCTTACCTTTTAGGAGTTGGATGCTTTAGGTGATTGGGGTTAGGTGAGGAGTATTTTCATTTTGGGTAGCTTTTTATATGATGGGAGTATGATATGGAGGAATTTATTTTTGGGGCCAGGTGGATATTGAAATGCTTAAATGTATCTTCCTATAATTTATTATATTTTATTTAGAAATTAAACAATATACAGTGTTTCTTAAAAATGTGTTATTAACTTTTTTAAATAAATAGTATTAAAACATTTTTATTAACATACAATATATATTTATATTTTGAGTATATTTTTTTACATTTTGATTACATTTTCTAAAGTTATCTCACAGATTCCCATTATTCTCTAAGAGAGAAATTGTCAATATTTAATTACTACCAGTGACAACACAAAAAAGGCACCCCTGGGTCAAAAGTGGAAGGTGAGTGCGGGAGATTCCTTTTAAACAATGGTTTCTTTCACCCACCCGTAGGTGGCATGCTTCATCATTGGGTAACCTTCTCGCACTGTGAACCTAATCGCAGTTCAGGCTACAACCCCCTCACTGAGAGGGAAGAGCTCAGGGATGTTTTAAGATGTGGTCAAGAGGTATTCTAAAACTGTCAGATGAGCCAGGCGTGGAGGGAGTGCAGGAAGGAAGTGAGAGTGAGATTAAAACTAAATCCCTGGTATGCAGGACAAACTTTAATGGAACATCCAGGGGTCAGGATTAAAAACGTTCTGGCAATGGCAGGAAAATTCAACCTGTCATAGGCCCTGAATGGTCGACATGTTTCACCCCCAATGCCCTCCATAGAGTGCTGTGGCTTTCTTCAGGACCAAAAAGTGCAAAACTAGGTGAGTTAACCTCACATACCCAAATTAGAAGGTGGTCAAAAGGGCATACAACCAGCTAGTAGGTATTTGAACCATTCAAGAAGTCTGCTGGTCAGTGTCTTCCCTGAAAAGAGACAATTGTTACAAGTTAAAACAATTCACACGCACTCTCTTATTATGTGCCACATGCATATATTGTCAGGGCATTGGTACAGCACCATACCCCATCTGAAGTCACAACTACTTTCAGAGAAGGCCTGGGTTGTAGGTAAGTGTGATCTGTCCTTACTTTGCATGACAAATGTAGGGTAGTATGATCTGAAAGTGTGTAACTAAATGATGCTCTTCTGTCAATCTACGATCTAGTAGACTCAGCAAATCCCAACTGGCCTCGGTTGTTGGCACCACTGAGCAATCCTACAATGCCAGGTAAAGTCCAATTTAATGAGGCCCATGGAAGAGCACAGCGGCCAGTGGGGGTAGATTTTAGGGTCCTGAAAGCCAGATTTAGATGTCTGGACCGGACTGGGTGAGCCCTCCTCTACTCACCCAGGAAAAGTGTGTAAGATCACTGTGGCCTGCTGCATAATCCACACTAGCACCAGCAACAGCACATACCTTAAATCCCACAGGATGCAGGCAATGAAAAGCCACCGGGTGGAGACCCTGAAATGCCAAATGAAGATGATGATGATAGTGGTGAAGGGGAAGGAGCTGACTTACATCAGGATCTCATACAGAACTACTTCTCCCAAGTGTACATATAGTGTGAGATGTGTTGGCTTTGACTATTATTGCAACTCCTGTGGTGATGATGTGAGGAGGATGTTAATGCAACATACTAGGAATACGAAGATCCAAAAATATCTGGGGAAAGGTGTTTGTATTGGAAGAATAGCTTTGTTCAGCTGTAAATGTTGTTTTGGACTGTGTCCTCTAGAAGTTGCCAATGTGATGTGTGTCATATGTATGTTTTGTTAGCTAATCTCTCTGTGTAGGGCTGTTTTAGGTACCATCACCGTGTCATCTTCATTTGGGCATTTCAGAGGTGTGACATTAGCAGGTATAAGATGGGGTTCAGATGTACGAAGTAGACAGGATTGGTCCTGGGAATGTCTGTCACAGAGTTTGTGTGTACAAAGCCGGTAGTAAGTTAGCTTGAACAGCAATAGAAGGGAAGTTACCTGTCTTCCATTGGAATTGTTCCTTGTGGTGCGGTGTTCCTAGAGCATTATTTGTGCAATCATGTGATCCAACACAATGTACCCAATTCATGCTATCCTGCCTTCACGTTAGTTAATTCTTCATTGTGTATGAACTGTATGTAGCTGTTGATGTCTCTTTTCATTGTCGGCCAAAGTGCTTGTGGCACATCACTGACCTTTATTGTGACATTCCACCAGATGCAAGCAACACTGGATTGAAATGACCCTGTGGTCAGAAACTGTTATGCTGACATATGTATGTTTATTTGTATATTTGATTTAGGTTTCCTTTTGTGAGCTAGTCAATATGGCTCCAGCTGATGATATAGACCTATGTTTTGGTTACCTATTGTGTGGGATGTTTTCAGATGTTTTCAGATGTATCCAGTCCTTCCATGTCTGCCTGTAAGGTGACAGTGCGCTTTACAAGCTGATTAAATAAATGATTTTGTCAGTCAAAATCAAATCAAATAACAATAGGCTTTATTCAATTTAAAAGAATAAATCATAAAAAAGTGCATTACATAAAACAATCACCATGTCTTACATTTACATTATCACACACAAGTCTAAAAAACAGTCGTAAAAAAGATTTGTTGAAGAAAATATTACCTAATTTTCCTACTTCTGATCACCCCCTTCAGATATTTAGTCAGGTGACTGGCATACACATCGTATTCTAAAAGTTTCAATTTAAAAAAGGCAGGACAACATTACCTCAGGCCTAACACCCTTAATATTGGTGAAATCCATCTTTTTCTTAATAAGGTATAACATTTACAGAAAAACAATATATGTAAAGTTATGTTATGTTATAAAATATTTTATTACGCGCTCTGCTACTACAAAGTATCCTGGCGCGATATGTGACATTAAACAGAACCAATCCAAGAGAAGAGAAAGAAAACTAGGTACTGAGATTAAAAAGATGGGTTTTTAACCCTTTCTTGAATCCCGCCAATGTGGCTGAAGATCGCAAAGAAAACGGCAAGGCATTCCAGGACCGAGCTGTTTGAACAGAGATAGACTGCCCACCCAATCTCGCATATCTGACTTTGGGCATGGACATCAGAAGCAGATTGGCCGATCGGAGAGCACGGCGAGGAGTATAAAAAGTAAACCTCTTGTGCACATATTGTGGTCCATGTTGGTGCATGGCCCGAAAGGCCAGGACCAGTGATTTAAACACAATGCGATGGGCTACTGGGAGCCAGTGAAGCTTTCGAAGATGAGCATGTGCACTAGTTCTTCTCGGGAGATGGAACAAAAGTCGCACGGCCGCATTCTGAATGATCTGCATTCGTTTTATGAGATATTTGGGGAGACCACTGAAGAGAGCGTTGGCATAATCCAGCCTTGACAGGATCAGAGCACGCAAAACAGTCTCTTTCGCTTCCCTATGGAGAAGCGGAAGGAACCTCTTAAGTGACTTGAGGGTCGCGAAGCAGGTCGCAGTAAGTTTTTTTAAGTGAACTTCAAACCTAAGGTCCTGTCCGAACCATACCCCCAAGTTTTTGGCCGGGCCTCCGAGAGAGCTGGGACATGCAAAATCAGTCGGCCAAATAAGATCCCTGAAATTGGCCGGAAAATTGCCATAAAATAACAACTCTGACTTGTCCTCGTTACATTTAAGCTGAGCTGAGACAAGCCACCGAAAGACGTAGGACAAACAGGTAGAGACGACTCGGGCATCTAAGCAGTCCTTTGGCCAGGTGAACAGCAACTGTGTGTCATCGGCATACGCCATTATTTTGGCTCCCCACTGCTCAGCCAGATAGATCAACGGGGTCATGTAGACGTTGAACAGCAGAGGACTTAAAGTCGAACCCTGCGGCACCCCGGTAGTGAGCTTCTTGAGTAACGAGGCATGTGGAGGCATCTATACTTGCTGCGTCCGCTCTGACAGAAACGATGATACCCAGGCCAGAACCGCACCCGACAGCCCCACCTCTGCCAGCCTTGTCAGCAGCTGAGTATGGGGTACCGTATCAAAGGCGGCAGATAGGTCCAGCAAAACCAGGACCGCTCTGCTGCCTCCGTCCAGACACTCCCTAATGGCCTCTGAGACTTCCACCAGGGCCGTCTCAGTGCTAAAAGCCGCCCTGAACCCCGATTGAGCCGGGTGCAGGGCCTAAGAGGACTCAATGAAATTATTCAGTTGCCTGAAAACAACCTTTTCACAAACTTTCGCTAGTGCCGGGAGCAGCGATATCGGACGATAACTGGAGGTAGCTAGGGGATCCAGGCCAGGCTTCTTCAGCAAAGGAAGAAGTTTCGCCTGTTTCCAACAAAGGGGCACAGAGGCAGAGGCCAGAGACAGATTAACAATCTGGGTGACCTCCTGATACACCAGGCTCGCCGCTCCCCCCCAAGACCCTAGCAGGACACGGGTCAGAAGGTGAACCCGACTTTAATGCCTCCAGAATAGCCAACACATCAGCTTGCTGAGCTGGCTCAAAGGTGGAAAATTGACTGACAGGTGGATTTGCACCAGGATCGGTGGTAAGCGGTAGAGGCTGAAGGGGACCACAAGAATTTTGGAGCTCCTCTTGGATTTTAGCGATCTTATTATCAAAGAAACATGACAGTTCCTCACACCAGAGATCGGACGCCGGGAGAGCTGGGGAGGCAGCACACGGAGAAAGGAATCTCTGAACAATGGCAAAGACTTCTCTGCCATTGTTGTCCGCCTTCTCAATCCTTCCTGAAAAGTAACTACTTTTGGCGGCCTTAATTTCAGCATAATACACCTTCTGAGCCCTCCGCAAATTGCTCTTCAATTCAGGTCGGAACTCAAGGCGCCAAGCTCGCTCCAGCTTTTTACAACCGGATTTGAGTTCCCTGAGAGCATGGGAGAACCATGGTTTAGAAGGAGACAACCTGGTCCACCTGCTGCCACCTTTATTAATGGGCAAGACAGAGCTTTGTTCAACCCAGGCGTTAAAGGACTCCACCGCAGAATCAAGATTCGATGGCAGAGTCAGCCGGTTAGACATAAGAGAATCCGAAAAGATGGTCAAATTAATTCGCTGGGAGTGTACTTGAGGGGCAGGCAATTCCCTTGGCCCTTTTGAGTTTAGGGGCCAGGTGAACAAAATTAAGGCGTGGTCTGACCAAATAACCCTCCTGGGGGGTGACATAGTGATCTCGAAATTTGAACAAACCAAATCTAACCAATGGCCAGCCGCATGGGTGGGGAAGTTCACCCATTGCGTGAGGTGCGCCAGCGAGAGGACTTCTGCTAAGCCCATCGTTTCCGGTAAATCCACCGCGTCCATATGAATGTTAAAATCCCCCAGAAGGAGATATCGAGTGAATTTCAGGGCGCGGGGAACGATGACCTCCTCAATATTGGCAGCAAAACTGCCAGCATAGCCAGGGGGGCGGTAAAGTAGAGTACCTCCCAAGGTGAAATGAGGGGAAAGGACCACAGCAAAGTGTAACATTTCTGTCTCGCCGAGTGGATCGGGCGGTTCGCTCACCACTACCCAGTGGTCCCGATGAATTACTGCCAAACCGCCACCCCTGCCAATCGGTCGGTCCATCCTGGTAATCCTGAAGCCACGTGGTATAGCAAGTTCTACCACCGGCATACAGGACTCAGTAAGCCAGGTTTCGGTAACGAAAAGGAGATCAAACTCCTTCTCATCAAGCAGCTCAAATATTTGGACTGAGTAGATATGTTGTCACATGGACATGGGCATAATGATCGGGACCAGTCATTCGTGTTAGGGAACGATATCATTATAAAGAAATTGCCTAGGTGAAAACAGGTCAACAGCTTCCTATTGTAGCCTCCCTTTACTGTTAAAAGATATGGTTGCAACCCTGGCTGTATAAATAGCAGTTGATTCTCTCTAACTGTTGGTTTTATTAAATCAGTTACAAGTCTGTTGGTCTCCAAAAGGTCCAAACAAGCGATCTCTAAAGATTTCCTTGGGATTAGAGTAATACTGGCCAGATTAAAAAAGTATTCTGGGTAAGCCAAATCAACCATGATATTTTTAACGTATCTAAGCCACGGGATATGAAACACGCCTTGCAGTTTAAGACAATCATTTAGCACATCCTGATTAAGGCCAGTGGTGGAACTAGACAATATTTTATGCCATAGTTAGACTGATTTTAATTTAGTTAGGCCCGATATATATATGACAAAACAAGCTGCGCATGGCAAATAAATGTGGCAGTGCTATTGGGGACTGCTAATAAATATTGCAAGGAAACATTTTCAATTAGCTGTAGAGGTTGTGAGTCAGCGTATCACCAGATGCCGGCTCCATACATTGCTGTTGAGACATATTTTGCTTTATAGATCATTATCAAGTCAGCAATTGGCCGTTTACCCAATTTTCTTGCGAAGTTCACCAGTGCTCCTGTGGGTTTTGCAAGTAATAGGTTTCTAGATGGTATTGCATTTGAAAAAGATACCCTTTTTTCAAGAAGGATTCCCAAGTATGAAATCAATTGATAAACTCGACTTTCTTGTTATTAATGAAAATATCACAACACTTTACATTATTGTTACCACACTTCATGACATATGTTTTAAAAGGGTTTAGTAGGAGGCCTAAATTAGATACGAAGGTTAAAAAGCTAGAAACAACCCTCTGGAAACCTATTTGTGTACGGGACAATAGAACAGCATTGTCTACGTATAACAATGCTGGCCCTGGGTGCGTTCCAATATATGGAAAGTCCTGCCATTCACTGATCAATGCAAGTCCTAGTCCATTTATATACAAATTAAAAAGAAAGGGGGCTAGCATGCAGCCCTGCCTTACCCCCTTCCTGATAGGAAATGTATAACTACACTCTCCTGTGCCTCCATATCGAACTCTGGCCTGTGCGTCTTGGTATAACTGCTTCAGAAGTTGGATTTCCACGCCCGTGGCCTCTAAGATGTACCATAGTTTACGGTGGCTGACACAAAGAAATCCCAAACTTAAGTCGACAAATGCCAAAAAAAGATTCCCATGTTTGGATTGCGTATGTTTACCCCAAATTATATTTAAATGTAGCCCTTGTTCGATGCAACCCAGACCTTCACGGAATCCATATTGCAATTCCCATATTACACCCATGTCCTCAGCCAACGTCTATAGAAGGGAAAATGGTCTATAACAAATTGGATTGTAACGATCTCCCTTTTTAAAAATAGGGACCAGGATTGATTCTGACCAAGAACCAAGAAGGGATAATGCCCTGTTTGCAACAGGCTTTTAAAACAGAGGTCAATATGGGCCCCAGATTAATGGATTCGATTTGTATAAATCCACTGGCACCCCATCAGGGCCAGAGGCTTTCCCGACCGCACTTTCCTTAATTGCTCAAATAACTTCCTGCACCGTAAAATCAATCTCAATCGGGAGAAGATTTGCTATCTGAGTCCCCATGTCTTGATTGGTGGTTGCCAGCAATGGTGTACCAGCATGATCATTATAAAGTTTGAAAAATGTGTCACCCATTGGTCCTCACTGATAGTTGTCTCTATCGTGGGTTTATTTTTAGGGCTAGGGAAGGAGTGTTCACAGCTTTCCAGTAGCCAGAATTATCTCTAAATTCTGAGGCTTCTTCAAGGGCCCCCCATGCTTCTAATCCTATGGCCTCTTTGCATGATTTAATAGCAGTTCTGTTTGCCTCTCTGTGAGTCAGGTCTTATTTGCTCTGTGTCTGACATCATGTCAGCCTATGAAATGAACAATGGAATTCAAGAAGTCTGCTGGTCAGTGTCTTCCCTGAAAAGAGACAATTGTTACAAGTTAAAACAATTCACATGCACTCTTTTATTATGTGCCACATGCATATATTGTCAGGGCATTGGTACAGCACCATACCCCATCTGAAGTCACAACTACTTTCAGAGAAGGCCTGGGTTGTAGGTAAGTGTGATCTGTCCTTACTTTGCATGACAAATGTAGGGTAGTATGATCTGAAAGTGTGTAACTAAATGATGCTCTTCTGTCAATCTACGATCTAGTAGACTCAGCAAATCCCAACTGGCCTCGGTTGTTGGCACCACTGAGCAATCCTACAATGCCAGGTAAAGTCCAATTTAATGAGGCCCATGGAAGAGCACAGCGGCCAGTGGGGGTAGATTTTAGGGTCCTGAAAGCCAGATTTAGATGTCTGGACCGGACTGGGTGAGCCCTCCTCTACTCACCCAGGAAAAGTGTGTAAGATCACTGTGGCCTGCTGCATAATCCACACTAGCACCAGCAACAGCACATACCTTAAATCCCACAGGATGCAGGCAATGAAAAGCCACCGGGTGGAGACCCTGAAATGCCAAATGAAGATGATGATGATAGTGGTGAAGGGGAAGGAGCTGACTTACATCAGGATCTCATACAGAACTACTTCTCCCAAGTGTACATATAGTGTGAGATGTGTTGGCTTTGACTATTATTGCAACTCCTGTGGTGATGATGTGAGGAGGATGTTAATGCAACATACTAGGAATACGAAGATCCAAAAATATCTGGGGAAAGGTGTTTGTATTGGAAGAATAGCTTTGTTCAGCTGTAAATGTTGTTTTGGACTGTGTCCTCTAGAAGTTGCCAATGTGATGTGTGTCATATGTATGTTTTGTTAGCTAATCTCTCTGTGTAGGGCTGTTTTAGGTACCATCACCGTGTCATCTTCATTTGGGCATTTCAGAGGTGTGACATTAGCAGGTATAAGATGGGGTTCAGATGTACGAAGTAGACAGGATTGGTCCTGGGAATGTCTGTCACAGAGTTTGTGTGTACAAAGCCGGTAGTAAGTTAGCTTGAACAGCAATAGAAGGGAAGTTACCTGTCTTCCATTGGAATTGTTCCTTGTGGTGCGGAGTTCCTAGAGCATTATTTGTGCAATCATGTGATCCAACACAATGTACCCAATTCATGCTATCCTACCTTCACGTTAGTTAATTCTTCATTGTGTATGAACTGTATGTAGCTGTTGATGTCTCTTTTCATTGTCGGCCAAAGTGCTTGTGGCACATCACTGACCTTTATTGTGACATTCCACCAGATGCAAGCAACACTGGATTGAAATGACCCTGTGGTCAGAAACTGTTATGCTGACATATGTATGTTTATTTGTATATTTGATTTAGGTTTCCTTTTGTGAGCTAGTCAATATGGCTCCAGCTGATGATATAGACCTATGTTTTGGTTACCTATTGTGTGGGATGTTTTCAGATGTTTTCAGATGTATCCAGTCCTTCCATGTCTGCCTGTAAGGTGACAGTGCGCTTTACAAGCTGATTAAATAAATGATTTTGTCAGTCAAAATCAAATAAAATAAAAATAGGCTTTATTCAATTTAAAAGAATAAATCATAAAAAAGTGCATTACATAAAACAATCACCATGTCTTACATTTACATTATCACACACAAGTCTAAAAAACAGTCGTAAAAAAGATTTGTTGAAGAACATGTTACCTCATTTTCCTACTTCTGATCACCCCCTTCAGATATTTAGTCAGGTGACTGGCATACACATCGTATTCTAAAAGTTTCAATTTAAAAAAGGCAGGACAACATTACCTCAGGCCTAACACCCTTAATATTGGTGAAATCCATCTTTTTCTTAATAAGGTATAACATTTACAGAAAAACAATATATGTAAAGTTATGTTATGTTATAAAATATTTTATTACGCGCTCTGCTACTACAAAGTATCCTGGCGCGATATGTGACATTAAACAGAACCAATCCAAGAGAAGAGAAAGAAAACTAGGTACTGAGATTAAAAAGATGGGTTTTTAATCCTTTCTTGAATCCCGCCAATGTGGCTGAAGATCGCAAAGAAAACGGCAAGGCATTCCAGGACCGAGCTGTTTGGACAGAGATAGACTGCCCACCCAATCTCGCATATCTGACTTTGGGCATGGACATCAGAAGCAGATTGGCCGATCGGAGAGCACGGCGAGGAGTATAAAAAGTAAACCTCTTGTGCACATATTGTGGTCCATGTTGGTGCAAGGCCCGAAAGGCCAGGACCAGTGATTTAAACACAATGCGATGGGCTACTGGGAGCCTGTGAAGCTTTCGAAGATGAGCATGTGCACTAGTTCTTCTCGGGAGATGGAACAAAAGTCGCACGGCCGCATTCTGAATGATCTGCATTCGTTTTATGAGATATTTGGGGAGACCACTGAAGAGAGCGTTGGCATAATCCAGCCTTGACAGGATCAGAGCACGCAAAACAGTCTCTTTCGCTTCCCTATGGAGAAGCGGAAGGAACCTCTTAAGTGACTTGAGGGTCGCGAAGCAGGTCGCAGTAAGTTTTTTTAAGTGAACTTCAAACTTAAGGTCCTGTCCGAACCATGTCCCCCTTGCTATTTAATTTATACATCTCACCCCTCATTTTTTCTTTACAGCAGATGGAGGTCTCGGTGTTTAACTACGCCGATGACCTCCAACTTATCTTTAACCTTTCCCATTCCCCTTCCTCTGCTTGGAATTTCCAGAGGGTAATGCTCTTCATCCAAAATTGGATGAACTGCAACCACCTCAAGTTAAATCCCGACAAAACCGAGTTGGTTTTGACCGGGGGTGGTTGCAGTCCTTGGTCCCCGTCTTTCTGGCCTGATTCACTGGGTTCCCCCCCCTCCCCGGTTTCCAAGGTCAAAACCCTGGGCATCTTCATTAACTCCCAGCTCTCGCTTCACACACAGGTCTCATCGGTGGTGTCTTCTTGTTTTTTTTCCCTCCGCACCATCCGTAAGGTTTCCCGTTTTTTTTCTGTTTCTGCCCTGAAGCTCATTCTCATGGCCATGGTGCTATCGCGCCTTGACTACGGGAATGTGATTTACAACGGGGCCCCTGACTACTTGATCCGCCGACTGCAGCAGATACAAAATCAGGCCGCCCGCCTGATTTATGGACTTCCCAAGTTTCATCGTGCTTCCCCTCTGTTGCAGTCGCTGCATTGGCTGCCGGTGAAGGAGAGGGCTCTTTTCAAGTTGGGCTGTATGACCTACCAGGCTAGATCTGGCACTGCCCCTGCCTTTCTCTGTGAGATTATATCCCCTTATCTCCCGGCTAGAGAGCTTCGCTCCTCCCACCAGGCTCTTCTGACAGTTCCACGCTTTAAGAAGAAGAGGTCTGGTGGGACGAGATTTGCGGTTTTAGCCCCCTCCTTCTGGAACTCCCTCCCTTTTGCTCTCAGAGCTTCCTCCTCATACGCTGAGTTCCGCAGACATCTCAAAACCTTCCTGTTCCCCAGCCCTCCAGCAGTATAGCTTCCGTTCCCTACCCCTCTGGTTCTTCGCTGTCTAGCGCCAGGAAACCGCCCCGGTAACAGTGCGCTCAATAAATTCATTAAAATTCAAATTCAATTCAAATACCCCCAAGTTTTTGGCCGGGCCTCCGAGAGAGCTGGGACATGCAAAATCAGTCGGCCAAATAAGATCCCTGTAATTGGCCGGAAAATTGCCATAAAATAACAACTCTGACATGTCCTCGTTACATTTAAGCTGAGCTGAGACAAGCCACCGAAAGACGTAGGACAAACAGGTACAGACGACTCGGGCATCTAAGCAGTCCTTTGGCCAGGTGAACAGCAACTGTGTGTCGTCGGCATGCGCCATTATTTTGGCTCCCCACTGCTCAGCCAGATAGATCAACGGGGTCATGTAGACGTTGAACAGCAGAGGACTTAAAGTCGAACCCTGCGGCACCCCGGTAGTGAGCTTCTTGGGTAACGAGGCATGTGGAGGCATCTATACTTGCTGCGTCCGCTCTGACAGAAACGATGATACCCAGGCCAGAACCGCACCCGACAGCCCCACCTCTGCCAGCCTTGTCAGCAGCTGAGTATGGGGTACCGTATCAAAGGCGGCAGATAGGTCCAGCAAAACCAGGACCGCTCTGCCGCCTCCGTCCAGACACTCCCTAATGGCCTCTGAGACTTCAACCAGGGCCGTCTCAGTGCTAAAAGCCGCCCTGAACCCCGATTGAGCCGGGTGCAGGGCCTAAGAGGACTCAATGAAATTATTCAGTTGCCTGAAAACAACCTTTTCACAAACTTTCGCTAGTGCCGGGAGCAGCGATATCGGACGATAACTGGAGGTAGCTAGGGGATCCAGGCCGGGCTTCTTCAGCAAAGGAAGAAGTTTCGCCTGTTTCCAACAAAGGGGCACAGAGGCAGAGGCCAGAGACAGATTAACAATCTGGGTGACCTCCTGATACACCAGGCTCGCCGCTCCCCCCAAGACCCTAGCAGGACATGGGTCAGAAGGTGAACCCGACTTTAATGCCTCCAGAATAGCCAACACATCAGCTTGCTGAGCTGGCTCAAAGGTGGAAAATTGACTGACAGGTGGATTTGCACCAGGATCGGTGGTAAGCGGTAGAGGCTGAAGGGGACCACAAGAATTTTGGAGCTCCTCTTGGATTTTAGCGATCTTATTATCAAAGAAACATGACAGTTCCTCACACCACAGATCGGACGCCGGGAGAGCTGGGGAGGCAGCACACGGAGAAAGGAAGCTCTGAACAATGGCAAAGACTTCTCTGCCATTGTTGTCCGCCTTCTCAATCCTTCCTGAAAAGTAACTACTTTTGGCGGCCTTAATTTCAGCATAATACACCTTCTGAGCCCTCCGCAAATTGCTCTTCAATTCAGGTCGGAACTCAAGGCGCCAAGCTCGCTCCAGCTTTTTACAACCGGATTTGAGTTCCCTGAGAGCATGGGAGAACCATGGTTTAGAAGGAGACAACCTGGTCCGCCTGCTGCCACCTTTATTAATGGGCAAGACAGAGCTTTGTTCAACCCAGGCATTAAAGGACTCCACCGCAGAATCAAGATTCGATGGCAGAGTCAGCCGGTTAGACATAAGAGAATCCGAAAAGATGGTCAAATTAATTCGCTGGGAGTGTACTTGAGGGGCAGGCAATTCCCTTGGCCCTTTTGAGTTTAGGGGCCAGGTGAACAAAATTAAGGCGTGGTCCGACCAAATAACCCTCCTGGGGGGTGACATAGTGATCTCGAAATTTGAACAAACCAAATCTAACCAATGGCCAGCCGCATGGGTGGGGAGGTTCACCCATTGCGTGAGGTGCGCCAGCGAGAGGACTTCTGCTAAGCCCATCGTTTCCGGTAAATCCACCGCGTCCATATGAATGTTAAAATCCCCCAGAAGGAGATATCGAGTGAATTTCAGGGCGCGGGGAACGATGACCTCCTCAATATTGGCAGCAAAACTGCCAGCATAGCCAGGGGGGCGGTAAAGTAGAGTACCTCCCAAGGTGAAATGAGGGGAAAGGACCACAGCAAAGTGTAACATTTCTGTCTCGCCGAGTGGATCGGGCGGTTCGCTCACCACTATCCAGTGGTCCCGATGAATTACTGCCAAACCGCCACCCCTGCCAATCGGTCGGTCCATCCTGGTAATCCTGAAGCCACCTGGTATAGCAAGTTCTACCACCGGCATACAGGACTCAGTAAGCCAGGTTTCGGTAACGAAAAGGAGATCAAACTCCTTCTCATCAAGCAGCTCAAATATGTGGACTGAGTAGATATGTTGTCACATGGACATGGGCATAATGATCGGGACCAGTCATTCGTGTTAGGGAACGATATCATTATAAAGAAATTGCCTAGGTGAAACCAGGTCAACAGCTTCCTATTGTAGCCTCCCTTTACTGTTAAAAGATATGGTTGCAACCCTGGCTGTATTAATAGCAGTTGATTCTCTCTAACTGTTGGTTTTATTAAATCAGTTACAAGTCTGTTGGTCTCCAAAAGGTCCAAACAAGCGATCTCTAAAGATTTCCTTGGGATTAGAGTAATACTGGCCGGATTAAAAAAGTATTCTGGGTAAGCCAAATCAACCATGATATTTTTAACGTATCTAAGCCACGGGATATGAAACACGCCTTGCAGTTTAAGACAATCATTTAGCACATCCTGATTAAGGCCAGTGGTGGAACTAGACAATATTTTATGCCATAGTTAGACTGATTTTAATTTAGTTAGGCCCGATATATATATGACAAACCAAGCTGCGCATGGCAAATAAATGTGGCAGTGCTATTGGGGACTGCTAATAAATATTGCAAGGAAACATTTTCAATTAGCTGTAGAGGTTGTGAGTCAGCGTATCACCAGATGCCGGCTCCATACATTGCTGTTGAGACATATTTTGCTTTATAGATCATTATCAAGTCAGCAATTGGCCGTTAACCCAATTTTCTTGCGAAGTTCACCAGTGCTCCTGTGGGTTTTGCAAGTAATAGGTTTCTAGATGGTATTGCATTTGAAAAAGATACCCTTTTTTCGAGAAGGATTCCCAAGTATGAAATCAATTGATAAACTCGACTTTCTTGTTATTAATGAAAATATCACAACACTTTACATTATTGTTACCACACTTCATGACATATGTTTTAAAAGTGTTTAGTAGGAGGCCTAAATTAGATACGAAGGTTAAAAAGCTAGAAACAACCCTCTGGAAACCTATTTGTGTACGGGACAATAGAACAGCATTGTCCACGTATAACAATGCTGGCACTGGGCGCGTTCCAATATATGGAAAGTCCTGCCATTCACTGATCAATGCAAGTCCTAGTCCATTTATATACAAATTAAAAAGACAGGGGGCTAGCATGCAGCCCTGCCTTACCCCCTTCCTGATAGGAAATGTATAACTACACTCTCCTGTGCCTCCATATCGAACTCTGGCCTGTGCGTCTTGGTATAACTGCTTCAGAAGTTGGATTTCCACGCCCGTGGCCTCTAAGATGTACCATAGTTTACGGTGGCTGACACAAAGAAATCCCAAACTTAAGTCGACAAATGCCAAAAAAAGATTCCCATGTTTGGATTGCGTATGTTTACCCCAAATTATATTTAAATGTAGCCCTTGTTCGATGCAACCCAGACCTTCACGGAATCCATATTGCAATTCCCATATTACACCCATGTCCTCAGCCAACGTCTATAGAAGGGAAAATGGTCTATAACAAATTGGATTGTCACGATCTCCCTTTTTAAAAATAGGGACCAGGATTGATTCTGACCAAGAACCAAGAAGGGATAATGCCCTGTTTGCAACAGGCTTTTAAAACAGAGGTCAATATGGGCCCCAGATTAATGGATTCGATTTGTATAAATCCACTGGCACCCCATCAGGGCCAGAGGCTTTCCCGACCGCACTTTCCTTAATTGCTCAAATAACTTCCTGCACCATAAAATCAATCTCAATCGGGAGAAGATTCGCTATCTGAGTCCCCATGTCTTGATTGGTGGTTGCCAGCAATGGTGTACCAGCATGATCATTATAAAGTTTGAAAAATGTGTCACCCATTGGTCCTCACTGATAGTTGTCTCTATCGTGGGTTTATTTTTAGGGCTAGGGAAGGAGTGTTCACAGCTTTCCACTAGCCAGAATTATCTCTAAATTCTGAGGCTTCTTCAAGGGCCCACCATGCTTCTAATCCTATGGCCTCTTTGCATGATTTAATAGCAGTTCTGTTTGCCTCTCTGTGAGTCAGGTCTTATTTGCTCTGTGTCTGACATCATGTCAGCCTATGAAATGAACAATGGAATAAAGATGTCCTCAGCCCAGACACTTGTATGTATATATTGCTGTGTCATGGTAGTGATCCTGAGTTGATCATTGCTTACATACAACATATCCATGCAACCAGAAGTCCCCTTTTGGCATTGCAAAGTTCACATGGTAGTACATTCACATTGTTATATCTGAGATTTACAATAGGAGACAATTCTTTGGTGATGTGTATTTTGATGAAGTCAGAAAGGATAAGATCAAGAAATTAACTTAAAATTCAATAGTAGCAAACGAAAAGTGAAGTCTTCAGTCTTGGTAGATGAAAGCATTGTGGTACAGTCCAAATAGTCCAGAGTCCAAAGTCCAGCATACTCCTCCTATCAGATATGGAAATTTGGGCATCTGGAGCTAGTGATACAGGGGTGCATGCAAGCGTGTCATCCTTAGACAGGACCTCTCTTTCTATGGCTGCAGCAGATGTTGTTGGAGTGGATATAATTTGACCTCAGGATGGGGTAGGTGCAGGTGGAAAACCCCTGCAGAGGACAGTGTTTATATCCTGTAGAACCCTATCCCGGGAGTCCAGCTCAGTGCAGATAATGGACACCCCAATGCGGATGCCAGATACCTCAATGTGGATGACTGCAACCTCCCAGTATGTGTCCCTCTGCAGATTCTTTCTGGATTTTGGCCAATACCTGTCCCATGACAATTTGGGAGCCCTGGTACTCCCTGGAATTGGGTGATGGCAGCCTGGGTGTCTGTGGCCTCAGTGGGCTCACTCTGGAGGCTACAGTTATTCTCCCACAAGCCCTATACCACAGCACTGTGCCCTTTGCACATACTTCATGCTACCACTGGATCCTGGTTCCTCCGTAACTGTTGTGGTGTTAGCCGTCTCAGATCCAGGACTTGGGGACACAGGATGGGACTGACTGTGCTAGGTACACAGGTTGGGGGGCATTGGTTGGCTGGGATGTTGCAGTGGTGTTGGGAGGTGTGGTAGTGGGCACATTGATCCCCACTGTTGGCATCTGCCCAGGCGGACCAGAAGGGCCAGAACCGTCATCCATGTCCACTTCTCCAGGTACATTGTCATCAGTAAGGGCTTAGTACTGGGGTGGAGAGAAACTCCCAACCTCTGTGCAGGTGCAGTGGTAGATTGACCCATTGAGAGATTGAGAACATTATTAAAAGTGGAATTGAAAATCTACATCATGTTGTTGGTATCAAGTTATGGGGACCTTGATATGAACCAAATATATAGAGATTAGTATTGTCATCTATTTGTGTGGCGTTGAAGTTGGTTACGAGACATTTGTAGACATTCAATAGATGTAGTAGATTTCATCAGCTCATTAGATGTGCAGATATGTGGCATTTTGACTTTAGGGATCGGCATGACATCTTCACAACTCTGCTACAAACACAATGTAGTCATAACATGTGTATTTGTCCACTACAAGGCCTAGTTGTGTCTAATACAGACAAACACCCAAATCGATTGTATATTTAGCATTATTCATCATGTGAGAAGTGCAGAGTCAAAGGGTCCCCTGGCACTGCTAATGAGCTGAGTTTCCTTCATAACTGACATATATTAGGTGTACACCATTGTTATGGTGTCACTCATGCCATCAGTAACTTGAGTTGATGGGTCGAGGACACCATCAAGCAAAGTATTCAGACGTATAACTGAGTAGAGCATTGTCTGTACATTGCACAATCCATGATGAGTTTACATCATTTGTAACATGGTAGACAAGTGAGAATGGGCAAAATAAGTCTAGCTTCTTAGTCAGAGTAAAAATCACAAGTCCTCAGGGTAGTTGTAGTCATGTTAATGACACTTTAGCAACACTCGACAAATGGTAACATGCATGATAAGTAAAGATCAAGAGTGACATGGCAGACAAGTGAGAAAGGGCAAAAGTAGTATAGCATCTTGTTCAGAGTTACAATAACAAGGCCTCATGGTAGATGTAGTCAGTTCAATGTCACTTTTACAACACTTGACAAATGGCAACAGTGTAGAGTAGATCAGTTGTAACATGGCAGACAAGTGTGAATGGGTAGAAGGAGTGTAGTATCTTGGTTATAGTTGGAGTGAAAGGGCCTCCTGGTAGTTTTGGTCAGATCAATGTCACTTTGGCAACACTTGGCAATTAGTAACCTGCATGACTAGCGTAGATCAGTTGTAACGTGGCAGACAAGTGAGAAGGGGCAAAAGGAGTCTAGCAACTTGGTTAGAGTTGAAGTGACAGGGACTCATGGTAGTTTTTGTGAGGTCCATGCCACTTTAGCAACACTTGACATATGGCAACCTGCATGACTAGTGGGGATCAGTTGTAACATGGCAGACAAGTGAGAAGGGGTGAAAGGAGTGTAGTATCCTGATTATAGTTGGAGTGAGAGAGCCTTATAGTATTAGTGGTAGCTTTTGTATCTGAATTTAGCAAGAGTGGCTGATGTTCTTGTTTGGTACCCTCTGCCTGTGGTCATTCTAAATCTTTCTAATGTCACCCTCTGTGCGCAGTGGGGTTCCAACAGCATTCACTCTCTTGGCTATCCTGTCCCACACTTCAGTTTTCCTACTGAGAGGAGTCTTCTGGACTTGGGCTCCAAAAATGTGTGACTCTGCTAAAATGATTTCATCCACCATGACTGTGAACTCTAGCACAGTGATGGCATGATGAAAAAAGAACATGTGAGTGGGTATATGAATAAAAAAAACAAGTGATAGAGTTAAAAAGGTGCAAAAGAAAATTTTACAGGTGGTGGAGAGTGCTAAATGGAAAGAACAAAATGCAGAAAAAGCAGGTGCCTGTCTTGTGAGGTGCAATTGTGAAGCACAGGATGCTGGTCAGGGATGGGGTGCACGTTATAGTGTGACTTGCAGGTGTATTTACTTGCCAAAGTAAATCAGGAGAGTAGTTTTTAAATCCATCCAATGGTCACTGTTGCAGTCGCGGCCCGTGGAGGAAGTTCTGTGGGGCGGAAAGGTGGGGTGGCGGAGGGGCACTGGGGGTAGTAAACACCGAAATATGGATGATCAGAGGAAAGTAAACCATTTAATACATTAAACGAATTTCGTTGCGCGCCCTGCATCACATGCAGGGGGCGCTAAATTCGTTTTATTTATTAAATTGTTTACTTACCTCTGATCATCCATATTCCGGTGTTTACTAACCCCCCACCCTGCCCCTCCCTTGCCCCGCCTTTCTGCCCCACAGAACTCCCTCCACAGGCCCCGACTGCACTGTTGTGTTGTTTTATTGTCGCGCATACTGCCTTTTGTTGACCACCGCTGGGAGACCACGAATACAACTGTGTAGTCATAATGTGCTCAGTGGGTGGATCGCAGAATTGGCTGAGTCAGAGGATGCGCTGCTGACATTGCAGACTGCTGCGATTCTGCTGGGCATATAGCTGTGGCCACGGTTGGCTTTTCAGACAGCACAACTCATTATACAGCAGGCCTTAGATCGCCCAGTGGCGTACATGACCCGGACGCGGTTCTCGGGCAGTCAGGCTGCAAAACTCGTGATCAGCCCTTTTGTATATGTTATAGTTTGTATGTTTTATATGTATTTTTTGCAGTTTTTCACCCATATAGGTTGAGGGAGAATGTGCATGTTGGACAACAATTATTTCTTTTTGCTGTGATTTTTTGAAAACTAAAAGTAGTATTAGAGTATGGTAATTTTTAGTACATCCCTACTCTATGCTTTATGTTTTTTGAGTTTTAATGCAATATGCATTTGCATTTTGTGTTCTTATGGCAGTTTTTGAAACTTTGAATGTGGCTTTGGGAATTTAAAATCATTGTGTGCAAATCCTGATTTTTTTTTGTTTTGATTGGATTTTCCTGCAGCTGTTTTTTGAAGATCAGTTTACTTACTAATTTTGGGGGGAGTTTGTGGGGTTTATTTAATTGATTGTGGATTAATGTTCTAGTTACCTTGGAGCGGAGATAGAATGAGTATGGAAATACTACCTATAGCCAGAGAAAAAAGACTGCTCCACTTAGGACATTTAAAAATAATTTTGAAATCTATTATTGTTTCCAGGAATATACCATGTAATTTTATTTATTTATTTTAAGTGGTGTGCCGAATCGAGTTTATAATGTTAGCAAGACTGGAGAACAGACACTTGGCAAGTGCTAGATTTTGTGACTCAAGTTTATATACTGCACCTTATCACCTGGACTGGTATTAAAGCGTTTTATAGAGAATTAAACAATTTTACGAGAGCATGAGCGTGAGGGACAAATGGTGGGCTGTGGAAGAAGAGGAAGGACAGGGAGGAGGTGGAATTGAGTGTCAACAAGGTGAAACAATTGAGTGAACAATAAATGCAAATGCAAATGTAGTGGGAGATGTCTGGTAGGAATGTGTGTGTCAATGATGGAGACCGTCAGTGAGGGTCAGCCAAGAGATAGATTACTGTCTTTTGAGATACGATTTGAAAAAGAAAGTTTGAAGACTTTCCTGAGTGACAGAATGTCACAGCTGCATCCTAGGTTTAGTAGTAGGGTATTCCAGAAGCTGGGAGCCCATCCAAATTGTTTGTTTCAGGTCTAATCAGGATATTCATTTAGGAGTTTCGAGATTTACAACATTTTTGTTTCTTGATAGTCTTACGCCACCTGACAGCATGAGGAGTTTGGATAAAAAGGAATGAGTATGCTAGTGTAGAGATTTTTAGGTGATGCATACTCGTTAGCAGTGTTTACTTTGATTTTAATAGCGAAACATGAAAGTAATATTTTCCAGGTTGTCTGTTTCCCCTGAACATGTCAAATTCTTGAACCTTTGAAAGGAACCATTCATTAATCTTTTTTGTTTTTTCCTAACAATGGGTTACAAACTACCAGAAAATGTCTGTGCTTGAGGCATTTCCTGAAACTTCGGCCCTTTTTTAAACTTTTCCAGGATTGGTGCAAAGAGGTGTATGTTTTTCCATTATAAGAAAAGAATGAACTATGCCACACTTCAGTGGCAATGTTAGTTTTTGCTTCTTTCTTCAAAACGGTCAAGTTGCTGTGCCACAAGGCAGTGTGAAATCATGACATCCTTATGCTCCCTGACCTGTTTAGAGGACCAATCCTCAGAAATAATTTAGCGAAGGTGCCAGTATTTCCTCATTGTGAGAAAATTATTCTGATTGAAGTATTGCACTTTCGAAGTCATTTATCTGCTCGGGAAGGGCAAAGGCTAACACAGACAGTTTTAAAAAAATCCAAATTTGATTTTACAGTCAATTAGCCACAGATGTTTTGTGGATTTTTTGCCAGATTGCGTGTGTAAAGTGAAAAATACTTAAACTTGGATGTCAGAGTTTACCTGTTAAAATATAAAAACTGCATGTCCTGTAGTAAAGCAAAGATTGTAGGTATTCTACTATTGTTTCTTTTAGCACCCTTGGGAATAATTGGAGTTTGGTTTAAAAGTATCATCATCAAGTGGAGAAGCGTGGCTCAGTGGTTAGAGGCGGCAGACCTGGAAGCTGAGATCGGCCGTGGACCAGGGTTCGATTCCCCGCCTCGGCGGGTCTCGGGCTAAAAAATTCCACGGACTCGACAATTCTCGCTCCGGTGCCTACTCGACTCACGGGGTCACACTCTGCGACTCTGGGCAATAGCTTGCTTAATCTCCACTACGGCCCCTCGCAGCGGGATGCCTGGCTTTCACCTTGTGGATACCCTGACAGGGTATCTCACAGGGGAATACCAGGACGGGTTCCCTAAGCAAGCGCCTTGATACCTTCGGGTGATACGTGCGCTATATAAGTCGCAATACATACATATGCATTTCACCATTTTCTAAGGTTACAGTGTTATTGGGGTACCAAAATGATTTAGCATTTTTAAAAGTGGTTATTTTCATAGAGTAGAAAGGGTTCATGGTAAAACGTTTAGGTTAGATCTTCGAGGGTTGTATATGATGGGTTGTAGGGGGAGAACCTTACTCACCTGTCTTTTTCTGCTATTTCTGCTAATAATTGTAAGAAATCTTCACAAAGGCTTTTTTCAAGAGCTGGTTAGAGCTTTGAAAAAACAGCTACCTAAATAGCAGAAACAGAGTCGTTGCCCTGTGAGGTTCTTCCAACAAAGTCCCCCAGAGTAACCGCAATACTCCTGGAGCGGCCAGAGAAATAGTTGACACACATGCAATAAGCCCTCAGTTCAATGTGTCTCTCTTTACATTACATTATGCTTTAAGAGCTGTTTTCCCCTCGTAGAAAGAAAATAATCGCTCTGGGTCATGTTTCTCACTATGTATGTTCGAATTTTGAGATAACATGAAGAATAAACCTGTGTTAGAATTTGATTATTATTTGTTATTGATGGTGTTTATGTTTTACAATGTTTATCACTTTTTAACTTGTCCAATTCAGGAAACATTTAACGAGAATTCGTTCTCATCTGTGATGGATTCCTGCTCTCTTTTTTGTTGTTATTCATTTTTTGTTGAAATCTTTAGAATGTTGAAATTAGGTTAGCATAGATGATATCCAAAGCTTTTTTTATGTCCGTCATTGCCAGGTAAAAATACAAATTACCCTGCACGCCACATGAGATAGCTCCCGCGGTGTGAGGGCATTAGGTTTTGTTATTTTTCAAAAACAAGCTTTTGTTTTGGTAATTTGGGACCAGATGAAGGTAAATGTCATTTACCGATTTTTAAATACCAAATTTTACCGATTCGGTATTCAAAAATCGGTAAATGAGATGTAGGTAAAAAATCGGTATTTTTTACCGAATCGGTAAAAGTCGGTATCGGACTTTCTGTAATTACCGAATCGGAAATTACCGAATCGGTAATTACCGAATCGGTAATGGCCATACAACCCTATGGGCCAAAAGGCCCATAGGAATGCATTGAAAATACTGAATCGGTAAATACCAAATCGGTAAATACCGAATCGGTAAATCCCGAATCGGCAAGCAAGTAAAAGTGAAAGCAATGGAAACAGCCAATCAGGTGCCACCACCCTCCCCCACCCTACCAGGGAGTGTCAACCCAGGCAGCTGCAACTCATTAGAAGGTTCTGGAGAGGCAGTCAGAGCTGAGCAGAGAGACAGAGCAGCAGGGAGAGATTTGTTTGCAGTGAAAGAGAGTAATAATGGCAAGCAGCACAGAGAGCCAGAAGGCTGAAAGAAACCGAAAATTAAAGTTCAGCAGCATGGAGCTGCAGGTACTGGTGGAGGAAGTGGTGAGGGTCCACAAACAGCTTTTTGGCAGGCTGTCTCTCACAGTACCAGAGTCAGCCAAAAGAAAACTGTGGCTTGCCATAGGGGAGAAGGTAAATGCTGTGGGTGTGACCAGCAGGAGCTGACCTGAAGAAAAGATTTTACGACCTCAGGAGCCTCACCCAAAAAAAAATGGCAGAGATCCACAAGCAGGCTGGTGTGACCCGTGGAGGCAGGAACCCAGCGCCCCCCCTGACTGACCTTGAGGAACTGGTGGCCTCAACCATCGAGCCTGACAGTCTTGTGGGAGTAGGAGATGTGGACAGCTCAGCCAGAGCTACTAGAAAAGTTAAGAGGCGTGCGCAGCATGACACCCCAAAGCAAACTGCTTCCCTTTAGCCTTTGTGTACAGGCCAACCCCAGTCCAGTACTGCTAGCACTATACATGAGCAATGCATTATGGGAAATGTAGTCAGCAAATGTAGGACCACATGTAAGTGCACAGAAAACAGCAAGGCATTGAAAGCCAATCAGAGTAATGAAAGTGAAATGTTCAATGCATTTATTGTAGTGACTGTAAGACAATAGCACTCAGTGTACATACGCTTCTTTATACCTAGGGCCAACATCAGGCAGTGGACCATCTGCATCACAAGGAACTGCACCAGCGAGGGAGGAGAGTGTTGAGGCAGGGCCAAACACCGCAGAAGCCTCGCAGGAGGACGAAGACGCCACTGCCATCTCCCATGAGGATGACACTGTTCGTCCCCTTGTGTTTCCCCACTCCCCACACCTTTCCCAATCCCCCCCAGTGGTGTTCTCACCTGAGAACTCCCCATCACGGTCCCTGACAACACCTACTACCTCACCAGCCAGGAGGAGAAATGTGGCCCCACTGAGAGTCATGGCGGGAGGTGAGGGTGATGCTCCAGCAACCATACTAGTCACTCCTAGTGCACAGGTGTGCACCCATCAGTCCAGCAGCACTCGCAGCCGCCAACGCACTCCCAGCAGTGCAGGTCCACCTGGAGAGGGCACTGTGTTCCGTGGCCTTGAGGGGAGCATGGTGCGCATCCAGCGCATGCAGGGGAAATCGATTCAGGCCTGCCACCGCCAATTTCGAATCCTAAATCAGCAAATGGGAGACATGGGCAAGGGCATCAGTGATTTAGTGGAAACCAACAGGGAGGTTGCAAAGACCAACAGTGACATTGCAACTGGAATGCTTCACATGACCACCGCCATCAACCAGCTGTGCGCAAAAATGGATACCCAGGAGCACACAAGGTGCAGGGATGCGCTTGTGCACAACAGGGCTATGAACCGGCTGGCCACGGCAACATCCCAGCTATGCCGTAGGGGCGTCAACATGCAGGAGAGCCTCACGCAGAACACCGCGGAGGTCACCAGGGGCATGGCCAGGATCACCAGTGCCCTGGAGGCCATGATCATCTCCCATACTGCTGTGAATGCTGCCCTGGACGTGGCTGAGGCAGACGACAGCAGCAGTCGCAGCAGCCCGGCTAGCGCAGTTGAGCCGCGCCGGAGCACCAGGCGCTCAGCTGAGCCTGCAGGCCATGCTGAAGGGTGTGAGCAACACCCCAGTGGCTCTGCGAAGTGCGGCCGCAAATGACATTGACAGTGTGGGTGAGGCAACCTGGGACATTAGCAGTCCCCACGTTCAAATACTTATTTTATGTTCCACATCAGTGCATGAATAATCTCCTCACGTCTGTATCTGCCATCACTTGGTGTTGACACTCCAGCAGGTGGGGTTTCTGGCACAGCATTGTCGTCATCATGATCCTCGTAGTCTGACAACTCCACCTCAGTGCCCTTCTTCACAGCAAGGTTGTGCAACATGACACAGTCAGCAATGATCTTACAGCAGGTGATGGGGGTATACTGCCTTGCACCTCCACTCTTGTGCAAGCATCTGAATCTGCTTTTCCATATGCCAAAGGTCCGTTCTACTACATTCCTTGTGCTTTTGTGGGCCCGGTTATACCTCCTCTGCCTGGGTGTTGAGGGGTTGAGGTAGGGGGTCAGTATGAATGAGCGGAGGGCATATGCACTGTCTCCTGGAATGAAAAGGGAATACATTACTCACATGCATACATGTACTTCTTACTGCAATTTGTATGATGGGGGTCTGACACTGTGTCTCACCTAGGAGGTATCCTTCACCAAATTCCCCTGCAGCCAGCCGTGCATAGATGCCGCTGTTTTTAAATATGTAGGAGTCGTGGGTACTCCCAGGGTATTTTGCCACTAGGTCAGTGATGGCGCACTTTGCATTGCAAATCACCTGCACATTGATGGTGTGCGTTGACTTCCTATTCCTGTAGATGTATTCCATGGCAGCAGGGGGACAAATGGGGATATGCGTGCCATCAATGCAGCCGATGATATGGGGAAATCTAGCTATCTGGTAGAAGTCAGATTTGGTTTGAACCAGTTCAGCATGGGTGGCAGGAAAATAAATGTAATGCTCCATCCTCTGCAACATGGCGTCAAGGAATTTGTGAAAAAACCTTGAGAGGCTGCTCTGGGTCACCCCACCCGCCACAGCAACCATGCTCTGGTAGCTCCCAGACGCAAGCAGGTGGAGGCTGCACAGCACCTGTACATGGGGTGGAATTGCATGTGCCCTTGGGGTAGTGTCCTGCAACAGTGGTTGGAGGTCCCTGATTAGTTCCAAGATGGTGTCTGGATCCAACCTGTACCTCTGCAGTATCTCTGCCTCTGTGAGCATGAACAGGGTCACCCTCTGCCTGTAGACCTGCTCCTGTCTCAGCCATTCCCTCTCTTCTTCCTCCTGTAGCCGTAGCCGTCTTGCGATGACATAAAATGCCGCCATTGTGCAAACAGCATTGCATTTTGGGTCCATTTTTATAGGCTGCACCTGGTTACCACCTGATTTGAATCCATGGTAAATACCGACTCTTAAATACCGAATTTGAAGCAAATTCGGTATTTCAGAGCTTACCTACATCTCATTCTTCGATTTTTCCTATTTTATTTACCGAATCGGTATTTTACCGATTCGGTACTTTTACCGAATCGGTACATTTTCCGATTCGGTAAAAATTCAAAATCGTTTTTTTACCGATTCGGTAAATTTTCAAAATCGGTACATTTTCCGATTCGGTAAATTTACCGATTTGGCCCAATTTCTATCACCTACATACCGATCGCTCAATACCGCTCGGTAACGGCCGAAAATACTGATTTTCGGCCGTTACTGACCGACCTACATCTGGCCCTTGGTTTTGAAAAATTAGAAACTGTGTAAAGTTTGACAGGGGTATGTCCTGTTTGACTGAGCTGTCTATCAAACTTTGACAGGATCTGTCATGACAGAGGTTTCTGACAGTGCTAAGAGTTATCCACGAGGCTGACAGACAATTCTACATTCTATATATAATATCCCATCTTACTCTAAAGCAGAACAGCTCCCAATCAGAAGAAGGCTATACTCGAGGGAACCAGTGCTAACTAAAACGATGAACATAGACCCACCAGAAACTAGGGTGTTATTTTAATGGTATGTTAGATCACTCATCTGGGACTATGTCATTCAATTATTTGCTAAGCTACTGCCATCCACTCTAGGTAACTTTGTGTGCCCATTATGTAACGTAAACATATATCTTTTCCAGGTAACCTCAGATGTATATATGTGAAAAGATCATGTGGGTGATTCAGTGCTTGCATTGTATAAATACCAAAATTAACTCTCATTACTTGCAATAACCTGTCCCAATGTTTCCTAATAAGATATTTTTGATGTGTTGGATTGGATTCTTGCATCCTTTTTTACATCAATTTGGAGGGCACATATTTCATGCTTTTTCCTACGAAGCCACAAGCTGAATAGCAAGCCCACTTTTAGCGTTGTATAAATCTCTTTGATAAACAGATCTTGTTTGATTTCGCACAAGGGGTACCATGATGACACTGACGAGCCTTTGGTAAGTTATATTGAAATGTTCCCAGCAGCTCTTCCTATAGGCACACAAAGTTTCTCTTATCATGAGGGTTCTCTCTTTTGCAGCTCAAAAAGTTCATTGGGTCGATAGAAAGATAACCTGAACAAGTCCTCTCAATCATTTTTACCAACTTTATCGATACTTACTCATTAACTGGTTACTTTAAATTTTCAGTTGGCTGTTTTTGGTAAAGTAAGACTTTAGTCACGTGTGTCTAGTTCATTGTCAATGGATGTATTCTTTTTTCTAGCAACGTAGATGGCTGTGAATCATTAGACTTCATTTCATTACCACGGTATGCGGTCACTCAGTCAATGAACTGAATGAAATGAGAGAAGGGCTCATTCTCTCCTAATGCATCAGAGGAATATAGCTGCAACAGTTGTGGATGGGAGTTTTCAAGCATTAAATGGCTGGAATATTTATATAGAAAGACTCTTAAAACACCTTTCCATTTGTGAATGCTATTGACAGTCTAGGGGTAGCAGAATGTACACATAACAATGCTTTCCTAAATGGGAAATGTTTTTTATTAGATAAGCTCCAGTCTTTTCAAAAATATAACCTCCATTTTTTGCAAAATGTTAATTTGATTTGGGGGCCAAAAGCATGATCGGAGGTCTACAGTGCCTTGCAGGACTCCATCCCTCCATTAGCAGATAATTACAGGGTATCACAAATCTCAAACATACCTAATTCATATTAATTAGGCTGGTTGTTTTGTGACCTAACTATGAACCATTAGCAATGTGTGACCTGTTGGTACATAGGTCACATCTAAAATTACATTCCAGTTTGCAAATCAGTTAGTGTGTAAATTAAACATCTCTGTTTTGCTAATGGAAGTGATGCATCTGGCTATATAGATTCTTCTTCTTATCTTCACTTCACTCATCCATACTTTTTGCCATGTAATTGTCAGGCTAACATGGGAAGTAGACAGCTTCAAGTGTTTGGGGGCAGCATCATGGAATGTCCTAACTTTAGAGCAAAGAAAAGCTTGAAGTGGTACTATATTGTATTCACACATAATTCCATCCAGAACATCTGCTGCTTGATCCCATACATCTTTCCAAGGTTAAGACTCTAGAGTCCTTGTCTATTCTAGAAAGTCTGCCGTTTTAAGGTATTGAAAGGCACCTTTTTGGGGAAGTTTAATACAGAGGAAATTGGTGCATGCATAGTTCTGCTTATTATTCAACTGATTATTAACTGCAATATTGATTAGTGCATATCATTCTTGATACACTCTGCATTCAATTTGCATATGACCTAAATAAGCAAGAATTGGCAAAGCCAGTAGGCTTGGCTAATTAAGGAAAGTGCCTTTTGTGGTATTGAGGGGTTTAGACTCTCAGTAAGCCATCATACATGTACTCTGCCACTTATCTTTGCATTTATGTATCCATTCACCCAGCTACTGACACGTTCTTTCATTAACCCTCTGGCACAACTACAAAAAAAATACACAAACTCAACAACAGCTGCAAGATAAATAAAAAGGATACAAATACAGCGGGCATGTGCTTGCAATAACAAAACTAAACATAGCAGCAGGTGATCATCTTGCAAAGGTATCATAACTAGTCTATTGTTGCTTTAAAGTTCAAGCACAGTGGCCACATTTGGAACCAATGTTGTAGCACCTTGTAATTGTAAAATAATAATACACTGTGGACAACAGTATTTCTTAATGGTCTCCTGTTCCGCAAGTGGAAGGAGCAACAAGCAAGTGACCCATGAGTACTGCCTGGAATGCTGTAGTATCCTCTTAAACATTAAAATAGAAAGAGGACAAACAAAAAAAATGAAAGGGAAACTATAGGAGTTGACACATCAAAACTAAAGGACTGGCAAACCAACTCTGACACTAAAACACACTAATTTTCAGCTGGATGTTTATATGTGATCACACAACGTTGTAATTCATAGGGCAGGAGAGCCTATGACTGATGTGAACTGAATTACTACCCCGTGTAGTTCTCTGCCTTGGATGGAAGTAGAGTGTGAATGACACTATGAATGGCCAAAGTCAGAACAGAGCTGATACAAAGGTCCTGTATGTGTGTTTATTAACATAGAATTATCTATGGAATATAACTTATTTATTGATTTTTTATCATAAGGTACTACAAGACAGCCAAGATGAGATTCTAGCAACAAATATCACAGTGCAAATCTTCGCCCCCCCAAGGGGTTTTCAGAGGCAGTAACAAACACCTGAGTCTTTCCAGATTAAGTAATTCTTTGGCAACAAAAGAGCTATCTGTAGGTAATAAGACCGAGAAATACAACACACCCTTAAATGACAGTTGATTCTAACATATGCTTTTCGCAATCAATGTTAGGACTAATGTGTTTATAATAACATTTTATGGTAAACAGATCTGACCACAGAAATATTTTTTCCCAGTTAATCAATCCAATGTGTAGCGGTTATCATTGGCTTATCGCCATAACCAATGCAGGCATCTTGTATTGAGTGTAAGCTACGCCACAAGGCAACCATCAGGCATGATGTTTGGCTACTCTGCCAGGAACAAGGACTGCTGTACTCCTGAAAGAACTGTCATTCTGCTGGACTCCTGTTGTGATGTGCTGCCCTGCTTCCTGCTGCCCTCCTTGCCTAGTAGTAAGAAGGACTTAAACTGCATCTCTCCAACCCAGAACCAAAGTGACTCTAAGGGCTTGCTGGATTGCCTCCTATTTTCTAAAGTTGCAGGTACGCAAACTTCTAACTCACCTGCCATCTGTGAGTCTACCCTACCAATTGGTGTCACCCTCCTGGACCCTTAAAAGTGGGCCTAAGACACAAGGCACATTGTCACCATATCATGGTTTACAATTAGGGCACTCCTGGTCCTTGTTATGTTCGCCCTGCTGGAGTTTTTCTTTTAAGTGGCTGTATTCAGCTTTTAGCACTTTTCGCACTTTATAATCCACTGATATGAATTTTAATATGTTGTGCGGATCTTATTTTTATTGTATTTTAACTGTTTTTATGCATGAATCTTTGTATATGTGTCTTGTGTAATCTGTATTTTGCCATTGTCTTTATATGATATTAAGTTATCGCAATAACGTATTTTGACTGACTGACTGACTGACATTCTGTCTTTTGTGGTCCTTCTTAGAGCCAAAGAAGGATGGCGCAAAGCCTTGTAAAGCAATACTGTGCAAAACGTGCACCAAGATTTAAAGTACTGTACACAGATGGGGGATTTTAATCGGTGGTTAAATGGTTCCCTTGAGTCTGGCTTTTATATTGTGCTTCACTCATGCGAAGGCTTTGGCCTCTTTCAGCAGGTGTCCAAGGCTACTCATAAAGGTGGGCACCTTCTTGATTTAATTTTTTCTGAAGCCCATCTTCTTTATATTGGGGAAACGCTGCCCACGGAGTGGACTGACCATTTCCTGATCACATTTTTGGTAAATTCCATTACCCACAACACTCAGGCAGCCCGCTCTACTACTGAATACATTAGTAGAGACAGGAAGACTCTTCTTCGTAAGAGGGGCCTTGCCCCTTTGTTCCAGGTTGGGGGTTGCTTCTCTTCTGATAAGCTAGTTGAGGAGAATTATGTCTCTCTTTGCCTGAAGATTACCTCGGTCTTGGACTCTTTGGCCCCTTTGAAAAATCATAGATGTAGGGGTAGACCCTCGGCCCCTTGGTTTAACGATAATCTGAAAAATTTGAAATTAGCTTGCAAGCAGGCTGAGAGGAGGTGTAGACGAGGTTATATGGATAAGGACAAGCACATGTGGAAATCTAAAATTGAGGGCTATAAGAAGGAGATTATAAGGACCAAGGTAGAGTATTTTTCTTCCATCATTCTTAATGCATCTAATAGCTCCAGAGGTATTTTTAACATTTTGAACAGTCTCACTAGCCCAGACTGCTCTAAGAATGTGATACCCCCTCTCAAGAACTCTGTGAGAACCTGGCTAGGTTCTTCCATGATCAAATCAAATCTATTATCGATGACTTGGGGGAGGTCCGTCCCCAACCAGTGGCTGTAGCTTCTGAGACTATGGGCTTTGACAATCCTGTCGAGAGTGGCTCAGAGGATGGCGATGTCACCCTGTTGTGTAGCATTTTAGAATACAAGCGTAATTTACTGATTCATGCCCTTATATAGGTATCATTCACATTGCCCTTATATAGACATAGAAATCATACCCATATTTAGACATAACCCATCCAGTCCAAATACAGGCATGGCTACTTCCACTTGTTCCAAAAAGTCACAACGATTTCTTGGAAAACTCGGCTTCAGCAGTCAGGGACATCCCCTTGCTTGAATATTGATTTCTCCTAGAAATCATGGAGTTTTCAAAGAACTACCATTCCTTTGGGGTTCTTTGATGACGTTATTATGTCCGACTTTACATCAAACTAGGCACCTTCAAGGTATAAATATGCCTACACTTGCCCTAGCAAACACACGGTGGCTCGGACCAGCTCGACTATCTACTTGCCTGACGCAGCTCGCTACAGCAAGTGCCGAAGAAAGCCGACCCTCCAGCTGACGCATTGATCAAGAGGCTGCATTTCTCCCGGCGAGAATCCAGCTCCAGTGTTTCCAATCTCCCCTCGCGGGGTGTTGAGAAATCGAGTCCCAAGACAGAGATACCAGACCTCCTTCATTCTAAAACCATGGTATGGAGCTGATTAGACCCTAAGAGAAATCTTGGTTAGATTCTAGGCAAAGAAAAACTAAACATATGCTACACCACACTTACTTCTTCCCTCGTACTAGACTTAGGTTAGGTACATCAGGGTAGGCGTATTTTAGAAGCACCGGTTGAGTACTTTTAGCCTTTGTTATTTATGTATGTATTTATCTATGGTTTAGAAACCATACACTGCTTTTACAGTATTATTTTATAATACTCTTCTTACTGAACGCATTATACATTGGAACCAGAATTACGATTGTAGCAGTTCACTTTACTTGCATGAGAAAGAAGACTGTTCAATAAAACCCTTTTATTGAAAATCCCAGTCTCTCTATTTCTCTGCACCTCTGATGAAACGAAGCATACATGATTGACTGAGTAAAATATCTATCCATTGTTTCCATGACTCTGAAGATCAGTTTTATTCTTGAGGAAACAAAGTTCTCATGTTTATGCGGTTGTCAGAAACTAATCCCTTCTTGTTTATTAGAGAAAGTTTCTAGTGACCCCTGAGCTAGCTGGCACTCACAATTAAGTCTAATATATTCAATAGAGACCTAGTCGACCTAAGTCCTTCATCAAATCTATAAGATATATTATTCCAATGCGCATAGCCTATTGGGAATATAGGAACTACACTACAACCCCTGATTGGCTGGCCGTTAACTATTTATCTGAGTTCATGCCTCTGACAGCGGAGGACTTCGGTATGATGGCACGGGGTATTCCCTCTGACTCTCCTCTTGACCCTGTACCACATAAAATCTGGAAGGAGTTTGAGGTAGAGTTGTTTCCAACACTCCATTTGGTTTGTAACCAGTCTCTTGCTAACAGAGTGGTTCCTTCTCAATGGAAGCAAGCACTGGTGACACCTCTGCTTAAGAAGCCCTCCCTTGATCCAGAGTGCTCTAAGAACTATAGGCCTATCTCATTATTGCCTTTTCCGGCTACGATTGTGGAATGAGTGGTTAGTAGCACTCTTTCTAAGCACTTGGAGCATCATAACCTACTGGAGGAGGTTCAGTTTGGCTTCCGGACATCACGCGGTACCGAGACGGCCTAGGTGACCGTCATGGACGAACTTCAGAGGCGGGCAGACAGGGGTCAGGCAGCTGTACTGGTTCTGCTCGACCTGTCTGCCGCCTTCGATACAGCTAGCCATGGGATCCTGCTGAGAAGACTGAGAGAGGTGGGGGTAATGGGCTGTGCTCTGCAGTGGTGCCACTCTTTCCTACAGGGCAGACAGCAAGCGGTGTCCCTCCGTTCCTTTCAATCTGCCTTCACCAATATTTCGCATGGTGTGCCACAGGGCTCGGCAATCAGCTCTATCTTAGTTAATATCTATCTGAAACCCCTGATTGCGGTCATCAAAAAACATAATATTAACATCTTAAATTATGCTGATGACACGCAGCTGATTCTCTCCTTTGAGGGTGATCAGTCGACGTCAGTGGAAGTTTTTCACAATTGCCTGCGCGACACAGTGTGTTGGCTGAAGGAAAACTCGCTACAATTTAATGCGGGTAAGACTGAGGTGATGTTTTGCTCAGCGGACAGAATTCCTCATGCTCTGCCCAGTAATTTCTGGCCTACTGATGCCTCGACCGCCATTCTGCCGGTTAAAACGGTCCCTAACCTGGCCATTATGTTTGACAATAAACTTACTATGGAAGCCCAGGTTACAAAAACGGCGGCCTGCTGTTTTGCCATTATTAGATCATTGCGGAAAATTTTCCCTTTGCTGCCCCCTCAGGCGCGTGAGCTAGTGGCACACAGTTCGATTCTCAGCAGACTAGATTATTGTAATGCCCTGTTGCTTGATTCTCCGAAGTTTCTTCTGGACAGACTGCAGAGGATTCAGTCTACGGCGGCCAAGTTAGCCCTGGGGTTGCCCAGATGGTCCTCTTCCTCCGCGGCCCTGGCAGAGCTGCATTGGCTCCCGTTAAAACAAAGAGTTCAGTTTAAGTGTCTCTGTCTTGTTTTTAAAGCCCATCATGCGGAGAAAGTTTGAATGGTATGTTCCCACGAGAAGTCTCCGCTCCACCTCGGCAAGATTGGTGAAGGTACCAAGGTTTTCAAAGGTCAGGTTAGGTAGTCGATCCTTTGGTGTGGCATCTGCCAAACTTTAGAACAAACTCCCATGGGAGATTAAACAAATCAAGGACCTCCTTGCGTTTAGAAGGAGTTTGAAAACCTGGCTGTTCCCCAAGACATAGTTGGCTGTCTGCGTCGGGCACATTCTCTGTACTTTGAGCTGCTTTGCACCAGGATGCATGTTAGGTGATAGTGTGCTCTATAAATTAAATTAAATAAAAAAAGGTGAGTCCCTGTAGCTGGCTCGCACTCCATTGTGGTGTGCCTGAACTTGGACTTTGTCCAAGCCTGGCGTGACCAGATAACTACAGTTAGTGCTTTTATGAGCTATTTTCACCTAATTATTTACAAATTCATAACTCAGGTTCCACTAATCGGATTTTCATCATTTTGGTGTTCTTTTGCTCACTAAATTAAGCTCTAATTTTATATACAGGTGCGGTTTTTCCCTTATTTACTGTATTAACATTTGCAAAAATACTTTACACAGTGCCTCTTAAGTTAAGCCTGATGGCTGTGTGCCAAGCACTCAGAGGGTTAGCACAGGTTAATTTAGGGCGTGTATCTGACTTACCCTGACTAGGATTGTTGTTGCTACCTGGATAGGGTGCATACCTCTGCCAACTAGAGATCCAATTGCTAACAACCAGGCTTATCCTGGTTCTTTACCCAGAATCTCATATATGGCCTTTCCCACTTTTTGCCAAAAAGCTGAATGGCGGGACACTGCATGAACATATGTACATCATCACCTAATTCTCCACCACATTTGAGGAAGCTTCTCACTACTTGATTTCCCAGGTTTTGCAGCATTTATGGGGTCCAGTAAGCTCTGTGTAGTGTAAATAAATGTTTTTTCCTAAGAGATGCTGGCTTCACTGACTCACAAGCATAGACATAGATACTTGTCAGAAATGTGTCAACTTCAATGTTGGCAGGTCCCTTCTCCATATCTTCTCAGGCAAGGTAAGGTGTCTCTCTGTGTCTTGTACTATCATTCAATACCACTTTGTCACCTCTTTCTATGTAGGGGCACCTCCTTGCAATAGTTCCTCCCATTCAGTGTTCCCGCCTTCTTCCTGCCACAGCCCTGCTAACTAGTTGGTAATACTTAAATCTGGATAACTTGCCACCTGTAATATAAGATATATCGTCCTAGGCCATCAAAGGTCTAGCTAAGCTTTCCTGAAAACATTTTGCGGTTCCAGGTGAGTTCTAGATTGGGGCAAATTCATTTTAGTAGGGTATCCCCAAAGCCTGTCAAATCTGTACCCAGAGCATACAGGCAGCATTCAAAATCTTCAATCTAACTTGTTGGAAGAATTTGAAATTTTCAAACTTATACAAAAGCTGCCTACACACTTGTTGCAAGTCCTTCAGCATAGCCTGAAACATGTGACACATCTGCACCTGCCCCTCCCCTTAGAAGTACCATAACATTCTTCCTCTGAAAGACCTAACAATAAAATTTATAGTACTGGACTGCTAAGCCACCTTCTGTTTTTTCTGACCAATTCTCACCCAATTAATACCCAGATGAAGCTGGTTACTTCCCCCGGCAATTTCATAAACCATTCTGATCCAAAAGACAATGGAATTCCATTAGAGATGAAGTTGAACAATGGAAGTATTGACATATTTATAAAGTTTTTCCTCCCAAAGGCTGTAACCCATTAATGACCTTAGCAGTCATTTGACCGTCATCACCTTGTTAAAGTTAGCTTGGGCCATCTGCTGTAAATTTTGTACTAAAGTAACCCCAAGATACCTAATGTCTTTCTTTACAAGGTGACTGCTACTTGGCATAGTCCACACTATTATCTCTGTTTCTTGCTTGTTAGCCAGATAACCTAAGACCTTTCCGAACTCCTTCAAAGTTTGTAAAATAGCAGAGTATGAATCAACCAAGTCCAAAGTAAACACCAACAGGCCATCTGAACACAACGCAACTTTCCTCTCCCATTCAATATATTGAAACAGGATAGTATCAGAGTTTCCCCTCATCATTAATGCTAGAGGTTCAATATCCAAAAGGAAGAGCAAAGGAGACATTGGGCATCCTTTCTGGGTCCCTCTTTTTATTATAACCTGTTATGTCAGTCTCCCATTCATCACAATTCTCGCCATTGGCTCTTTGTAAAATTAACTTGATTGCCTTACACTTCCTCCCCCAAGTCATATTGTGCGATCACTCGATTTAGGAAAAGCCAACTCACTCTATCAAATGCATTGGTGGCATCAAATGTTAAAATTGCTAGAGGGATCTCATCTTTTGTTGCCATGTCTCCTGCTCCCACTAGAGGTGAGTGTGAGCTCATATATCTGCCGACCCCTAATGAAGTCCTTCTGATCTGCACATACCAGATCCCCAATTACCCTATCCAATCTCTTAGCCACAATATGCATGCAGATCCTATAATCAAAGTTCAGTAAAGAGATTGGCCTATAGTATTCGCAGAAATTAGGATCCTTGTAGGGTTTTAATCAAGCGAATTATAGCTTCATCACATGTTTGCGGCAATCAATCAAGACATTTGTAAAGTGCGCTACTTACCCGTGAGGGTCTCAAGGCGCTGGGGGGGCTGCTGCTATTGCTCGAACAGCAAGGTCTTGAGTAGCCTCCTGAAGGTAAGTAGGTCTTTGGTCTGCCGTAGGAGGATGGGCAGGGTGTTCCAGGACTTGGCGGTGAGGTAGGAGAATGATCTGTCGCCGGTGGTCACTCTCTGGATGCGGGGGACGGTGGCGAGGGCAAGGTCGGTGGAGCGGAGCTGGCGGTTTAGGGTGTAGAAGGTGAGTCGTTTGTTGAGGTATGCTGGTCCACTGTTTTGGAGTGCTTTGTGTGCATGGGTGAGGAGCTTGAAGGTAATCCTCTTGTTGACAGGGAGCCAGTGAAGGTCTCTCAGGTGGGGTGTAATGTGGCTGTGGCGAGGGATGTCAAGGATCAGGCATGCAGAAGCATTCTGTATGCGTTGCAGTTGTTTCAGCAGTTTGGCTAGGGCTCCTGTGTAGAGGGCGTTTCCGCAGTCCAGTCTGCTGCTGACAAGGGCCTGGGTGACCGGACCGTTTTTCTTGTGTCGGTGGGGATCCACCTGTAGATCTTTTGGAGCATGAGGGGGGGGTTTGAAACAGGAGGATGAGATGGGGTTGACTTGCTTGGTCATGGAGAGTGTTGAATCAAGGATGAATCCGAGGTTGTGTGTGTGGCGGTGGGTGTTGGTGCTGCTCCCAGGGCGGTCGGCCACCAGGAGTTGTCCCAGGCAGAGGGGGTAGAGCCGAGGCTGAGTACCTCTGTCTTGTCCGAGTTCAGCTTTAGGCGGCTGTTCTTCATCCATTCGGTGACAGCTGTCTTCCTTTTTGGAGGTTGGTTTTGGCGGTGAAAGGATCCTTAGTGAGCGAGAGGATCAGTTGTGTGTCGTCGGCGGAAGAGATGATGTTGAGGTTGTGCAGTCTGGCGACATGGGTGAGCGGGGCCATGTAGATGTTGAACAACGTCGGGCTTAGGAAGGATCCTTGGGGTACGCTACAGATGGTCTTGGTGGCTTTGAATCGGAAGGGGGGAAGGCGAACGCACTGCAATTTGCCGGAGAGAAAGGAGGAGGTGGTCCAGTCCAGTGGTTTGCCTCGGATTCCTGTGTCGTGGAGGCGAGTGCGAAGGGTGCGGTGACAGACTGTGATAAAAGCGGCTGATAGGTCCAAGAGGATGAGAGCCGCGGTCTCGCCTTTGTCCAGCAGGGCCCTGATGTTATCGGTGGTGGCGATAAGGGCAGTTTCGGTGCTGTAGTTGCTGCGGAACCTAGACTGGGATGGGTCCAGGATGTTGTTCTCCTCAAGGTAGCGGGTCAGCTGTTTGATGACAGTTTTCTTGATGACCTTCGCCAGGAACAGGAGCAGGGAGATGGGCCGGAAGTTCTTGAGGTCCGTGGGGTCTACTTTGGGTTTCTTGAGAAGGGCGTTGATCTTGGTGTGCTTCCACCGGGAAGGTCACGGTCTTGAAGGAGATGTTGATGGCTTTGAGGAGGTGAGGTGTGATGGTGCTGGAGCTTGGGTTGGAGAGTTCCTTCACAATGTTGAAGAGCTCTTTGCTGTTGTGTGCGTTGTTGTCGAGGTGGTCCTTGAAGGAGGTCTTTTTGGCAGATCTGATGAGGTGGTGATGTGGGCTGCTTGGTTTTCTGGTGTCTGTTCCTGGCGCCATTTCTTCTGCAGTTTTCGGCAGATTGCTTGGAGGTCTGGAGGTCCGTGGTGAACCAGCTGGCAGTTTTGTTGGTGCGACTGTTGGAGGGGTTCTGGATTGGGGCGAGGGTGTCGGTGCAGTCGTTGATCCAGCGGCTGAGGATGCTGGCGTCGGGGTCGGTGGATTCTGTGGGTGGGCTTCGGCGAGGGTGGTGTGCAGCTGGTCTTCAGTGATTTTGCTCCAGCAGCGGCGGGGGATCTGTTGGGAACCATGGTGCGTGGTAGGCTTCTCGAAGGTGAAGTGGATGCAGCGATGATCGGTCCAGTGGAGTTTGGTGGTGTGGCTGAAGGAGACGAGGGAGATTGCGGAGAAAATGCGATCAAGCGTGTGTCTGGCGGAGTGGGTGGGAGTCGTGATGAGTTGTTTGAGTCTGAGGTTGATTAGGTTGTCGAGCAGGGTGGTGGAGTTGCTGTCGTTGTTGTTCTCGAGGAGGAAGTTCAGGTGCCCGATGAGGATATAGTCGGTGGATGTAAGGGCGTGCGTGCTGACAATGTTGGTGATGGAGTCGCTGAACTGTGGTCTGGGTCTGAGGGGCCTGTAGTTCCTCTGAGGGTGGTGTTGGGATCCGTGCGGATCTGGAAGTATAGGTATTCGGCGGTGTTGAGGGTATTGTCGGAGTTGGTTGAGACCTTGAGTGGAAATGTCCAACAGCAGTCTGCCTAACACAGGCGATAGCTCTTTTGACAGCATTATATATATAGTTTATTTGGTAAACCATCAGGACCTGACGCCAGCCGCTACCTGTGCAGGTAAGAGCGATGAGGCCCAGTGGGTGGGGATTTTGACGGACAAAAACAGGGGGAAATTAATTATTAATTTAACTTTCCCTCATCATCGTCTGTCGAAATCCCCCTGACCCGGCCCCACTGCCACACCGCTCCTACCTGCATAGACCACAGCTGCCTGACGCTTTCCCCTTCTTTTTTTTTATCTCACTCATAACCCCATCACTTCATCCTGGCTTATCTCCTGATTCAGCCCCAATTTCAACTCAGTTGTGAGATTCAGAAGTCAGAATTTTTGAAACGAACTTTGTATTTGGTCAACACCTCCAAATTGTCAATGTATACATTTTGAAAGGACTTGGCAAAGGCCTTTTTAATATCTCTGTCATCTGCACACCATTCTTCTGTCTACGTATCTACAACATCCCGGATGGAATTTCTAACATTAGCTGTGCTTATTTTTTAGGCTAATAGCTTACCACATCCTTCCTCATACTCATGATGGGCTAAGCTTATTTTTTTCCCATTTTTTATGCAAACTGTCTTCTAGGTAATAAGCGAGCGGTTCCCTAGCCATTCTAACTTCATTTGATAAAACAACTCCTTCCTGTACTCCACAATCGGTATTCCAATCCCTACCACTCTGAGCTCTTTCAATGTTTCCCTCTATACCACTAAATTTGTGCTTACGTTCTTTGTACTTAAACACTTCAAACATTATAATTCTTCCCCTTACAAATGCCTTAGAAGCACCCTAAGTTACGTGTAGGGGAGTCAAGCTATAATTTATTTATAAACACTCACTGTATCTTGTTTTAACGTGGTGATCACTGTCTGATCTCTCAATAAAGTCTGATCTAACATCCATCCTGGGGACTCCTGGTCCTTTGCCAGGAGCAGATCTAATTTAACTGCAGGGTGATTAGATAAATGCTCAGAAAGGCGACTCATCCCTTTCACTCTATTAGTAAATCTAACATCCAGGAGTAAGAAAACAATTCTTGAAAAGTGACAATGCTTCTTATTATGAAATGTGGAGCTTTTAGAGTTATTGGCCCTGTATATCTAAATGTTTGTTAGACCTGGCAGCTTGGCGTGAGTCTCCCTTCCACTTTTTGCTGATGTGCCTCAGACGTTTTGCTGGTGTTAGCTGCTCAGGGCACTGCGCCACGGCCAATACCTACCGCAGTGCAAGTGCTCCCAATGTAAAGTGTACCTGTAATTGATTTCCATGATTGGCTCATTTGATTTACTGTCAGTCCCCAGTAAAGTGCACCAGGAGGGCCAGGGCTTGTAAATACAAATACTGCTAGTGGCCTGCAGTGCTGGTTGCGCCACCCACAGAAGCAGCCTTTAAAAATGTGTCTAAGGTATGCCATTGCAGAACCTGCGTGCAGTCTGGTACTATCATGCTGGCTGGGCAAGTGCACACACTTGCCAGCCTCTAAACCTTCCCTTTACTTCATGTGAGTCACCCCTTTGATAGGCACTAGGGCAGGGTGCATGGTAAGCATGAGGTAGGACAAGCCCTGATGTGTGTGGCATGTCCTAATAGTGAATTACTGCCATTTTTGTTTTTCAATATTATAAGGCTACCTGTTCTCATAGGTCAGAATGGGCTGCTCGAATTATTACACTCTATAATCCCAGCAGGCCCAGGGAACATGGAAAAGTCAAGTTTAGTATGCCTGAACTCAGAATAATAAAATACTTCTTTTAGTAAAGTTTATTTTAATATCCCGTGTTTGCAAATGCTACTTTAAGAAAGTTAGCATTTGCTTGCCTGACCATTTCAGCCCGCCTCTGCTAGGATGTGTATCTGCTGTCTGGTTTGTGTTAGTGACAGGGCGGGGGAATTCCAGGGGACAGTCTGGGCTGCCAGGTGGTGAATGGAGGGATTACCCCCAGGCTAGGTGGGAGGAGTGCCCCTTGACTCTGAATAGGGCTGTGCTCTGCCACCACAATGCTGGCTCCACCTCCTGCTGAGCGTCTGATGTCCCTGCCCTGCACCCTGAAAGAAGAAGGCAGCTTTCTGTACACAGAGTGTTCCAAAACTGGGTTGAACCAGGCTCTGGCCCTCTGGCCTGCAAAGACAAAGGAAACTGAGTATAAGTATAGGAGCCCTGCTCCTAAGAAATCAGATCGTGTTTTACCACAATGAACCTCTGCCCAACTAGAAGGACCAAAAAGAAGCTGAAGGACTGGCCTGCAGTGGTGCCTTGCTGAGGAAGGAGAGGAAAAGACCGGAGAGGACTTTGTTTTATTGTGCTTAAACATATCTCCAAGGGCTTGGTCTGAGCTTGCCCCCTGAACTGAACCCCAGGACCAGTGTGTTCATTATGCCTTGGCTCATCTTTTACAGAGCCGTGTGTTTCCGTCCCGCTGGAGCTAAGTTCTGTGCCCCCTCCTAGGGCCGTGGTACTCGGGAGTTTTGCCGCCTGTTGCCCGCTGAGAACCCCGCTCTCATTGAGTCGCTCTCTCCTCGTTAGGCCGGGCCACCTGATCCTCTACCACCCCGCCTGCTACTGGAGCGCTTGGAGTGCTCCCTCACCCCTCTCGCCAGAATTCGGGTTGAATCGCAATCTACCCCTCGGACGGCCGCCCGTACGTGCATCGTACCCGGCCGCCCCGCTTTGCCATCCAGCCCCCCTGAAAAAGGCCGCGCCGCACTCAGAGAAGACCCCCAGTACGGTCCATACTGGAGACCCTGTGCCACGCCTGCCTACTGGAAGCCGCCAGCCGTCAAAGACCCCAAGGTATGCTTTTCCCGCCGGCGCGTACTCGCTGAGTACCACTCGTCCCTCTGACAATGCGCCGTGTGGACTGAAGCGCCCAAGAGACATCAAGACAAACCAGGTACAGTGCTCGTCATGGACTCGGGGTCCGCAACGTTCTGTTTTCCCCGTCAGCACTGTACGTCTCTATCTGCTCACCATTGTACGTCTCTACCTATCCAGCGCTGTACACCTCGTACGTGAGGCGCGTAGTCCCCAGAAGCCCTTCGTGTACGCTTGTGAGGTACGCCTCGCACAGGAGTGTGACGACGCGCCCCCCTTTATTGTTCTCTAGCGGTGTACGCCTCGTACAAAACGCCACGCCTCGGACGACCGTGTCCGCGAGGCACGTGAGGGTTGGCAAGGCTACGTTGAAACATCGCGTACAGCGATACGAAGGGCCCAGCAGTGAGAAGCACTGACTAAACAGAATAACGCTTGTATCTTGCAATTTGTGGAAGCAGCCTAAACTACTTAAGACTTTAAAAGAACACTTGCCATTGTTCTTACATCTTGTGGCCTCATTTTTATTCATTATATGGTCTTGTGATAACTCTGCATAACTAAGTATTTTTATATAAAGCCTACGTATTTTTTGTACACATCTTACGCCTGGTGTCCATTTGTGGTGGGTCATTGTGTTTACAGTATGTGGTCATAAAAGCTTAACTAACTAGCGCCCTGAAGATTAGCCTTGTCTGCTCGCACCACGCAACCTAGAGGGTGAGCAGGGGTTATTCTGAGGAGTAGTTCCCTTGCCCTGACTAGAGGAGAGGGTCCCTGTTTGTCACAAGTGCATACCTGTGCCAACCAGAGACCCCCAATTCTAACAATGTTGTATAACCCCAGGTCCTTCATCCGCTGCTGCACCTGCACTAGCATCTTTGGTGAGTTGGCTGCGCTTCTCATAGAAGATTTACCAAGGTCGGAGTCCATTAGTACATTAAAAACCCCCATCACTATTGCCACTGTTAACTCCAACAGCTGATGCTATAAAACCTGAAGAGGGGCAGGGTCATTAATATTAGGACGATAAAAACCTGCTATTGCATACCATGTGCTATATATCTGAATCTTCGCTTTTATCAAATGCCCCCCAGGATCTGAGGTATGATCACCCAGGGTATTATATACAGAACTCTTTATCAAGATCACCATCCCCTTTGAACAACACATATGATCTGTACGTACAAAATCCCTAATCCATATTTGCCCTTTTAGGGCTTCCACATGCTCCTTCTTGTGAGTCTCTTGTAATATTTCTACCCCAGCCTCTGATTGCCTTAAATATTCCAAGATCTTCCTCCTTCTACTCAGAACCCTAAGTCCATTCACATTCCAGGGTAGAACACTTAAGGGGTGCTCCCTATTACCACCTGTCATTTTACCTGGGGTTCCTTACTGTTCTTATGAGTCCTGTGTGACCATAGCTATATTGGATCTGATACGAAAGGACCAGCTTTTATAAATAACTGCCTGCTTTCAGGGCCTCTGTGAGAATCTACTTTTTAAGGGTGTAAGACTTAACGTTAATACGAATCTTCCTTGTCTTCTTCCTGTTTGGATGTTTTCTGAAAGGATGATGAATTCACTGTATATCTGAGTGACGTTCAGTGGGACCTATTGATGCAATACATGTATTGATTAGCTTTACAATGAACCCTTTCGGGTCCTCACCTTCTACTCCTTTGGGAATATTTAACATTCTCAGGTTGTTAAGTCTAGCGTTATACTCTAAGGTCTCTAGTTTGTCACGAAGTTCCTTCTCGCTTGATCTCAGTGCTTTGATTGCCTCACAATTGACCTCCACTTTTCCTTTTAACACCTCTCAAGGAGGCCTACAGCATATTTCGAATTTCATTCAATGTATTCATCTTACCCTCGACGATATCAAGGCTACTACCAGCTCCACATCGCTCGTTTATTCGGAGGCTCTCCTTGCCCCACAGATTATAGCGAAATCGAGTAAGCAACGAAAAACCCTCCCGTGGGTGGTTACTCATTTAACTAGAGAGCCAGATACGAAGTCGTTAAAAACTGCAAATATTTATCGCACGCTCACCGCATTTGGAGGCAACCACACCCCACAGATGGACACTGTAATAACTTAAGAACAGTTCTCCGCTTCAACTTCAGGCATCCAAGATTGAGGGATTGACATTCAAGGAAGGACCAAGAGGAATGCAGAGATGCAACTCCCAATTTGGCAATAATATAGTATAATTTCATTTGATTCACTTTTTCTCTTCAAACATTATGACTGTGTGTGTTATGTTTGCATATATTTGACTCCTACAGATGAGTTTTAAGTGTATATGCTATCTTTCAAAAGAAGTGTTAGATTTGGGGGTCTCTAGTTGGCACAAGTAGGTACTTGTGACATGTAGGGGCCCTCTACTCTAGTCAGGCCAAGGGGATTACACACCTAAAATAACCCCTGCCCACCTTCTAGGTTGCGTGGCACGAGCAGTCAAGGCTTATTCCAGAGGCGTTGTAAGTTAAGCAGTTGTGACCACATACAGTAACCCAGTGACAACACTACAAATGTACACCACACAGGTTTTATATCAAAAATAAGTAGACTTTATATAGAATTACCACAAGACCATAAACAACAAAAATACACACTATGATTACTTTAAGATGGTAGATATAAGCTTAGTTAAGTTCAGTTCTTAAATGCGACACTCTGCGTCAATGTACCTTAAGTTGTGTTGCGCTTCCACTACAAGTAATGTTGCAGCAATGGGAAATGCGGCAAAGTCAGGTGCAAAGAAATAAAGACGTGAAGATCTTCCAGATGCGGCACGTTTCTCTGGGATGCGAGAAGTTCTCGGTTCGATGTGTGGACTGCAGCAGCGACACCCTTATGATTCGACGGCAACAGCTCCAGCGGTGACGCTCTTCTCCACGATGCATGAAGCTTCCACTCAATGTGACAACTACAGCGGCGACATCCAAGATGCGACGGCAGCAGCTCCGATGGCGGCGCGCTTCTCTGGAATGCGAGGTGCTCTTGGTCAATGAGGTGCAATGCGACAGTTACAGCGGCGACACCTTCCTTCAGAGTTGCGACGGCAGGCACAGCGACGGCGACACGCTCCAACCTCATTGCAAGATTCTTCTCCTGATGCGGTTCAGTGCGACAACTACAGCGGTGACACCCTCCTTCTTCGGAGTTGCGACGGCGACATGTTTCCTCTTTGTTGCGGCACGCTTCTCTCCGATGCGGTGCAGTGCGACAGATCCAGCGCGACACCCTCCTTCGGAGTTGCGACGGCAGGCACAGCGACGGTGACACGCTTCTTCTCGTTGAGTCGCGCTTCCAGCTCCTTGCGACACGCAGTTCCTCAGAAGGCCCAAAACAGCAGCAGGCACTTCCACAAGAACTCTGGGAAACTGGGGGTTGAAGTCTGTTGTCCCTGAGACTTCAGCAGGAGGCAAGCTCTTTTCCTAGCCCTTGGAGATCCTTCACAAGTTGAAAGCTGTGGTATTCTATGTCTTGATGTCATTTAGAATGACCTTATGTCACTGAGAATGTTTATACTCGAGGCACTGTGTCAGTTGCTGGGGAATTGGACTGGAAGGCTGCCTCCATTCCCCTTGTGGTTGTTAAGCTGTTCTTTCTTCAGAATAAATCTACTCTGAACCTACTACTGTGTGGTAACTCCTTACTACACGTTTACTGGCGACGATTGGGAGATTCCAGTACCTGGGAAGACAGCGATCACACGTTATTTAACAAAGAAAAGCTTGCTACCCTTCAAGCTATTTACGGCTTATGACTCAAGAAGAAGTCATAAGAGAAGCAGTATGCGGTAATTCTTTCGAGATTTCAACTCTACTAATGTGAGTTGAAAGACTTTAATTTTTTTTCCTCATTTGCGCCAGCAAGTCTACCAACTAGCGTCTCTCAACTAGCGCTGATGTCATTTTGTCATTTTTTTCGACCGCATTTACCGAGCGGTGTTTGACACATTTCACGTAAATTTTTTTTAGCGATATTCGGCACTGTTTGGCTAGTTTGAGCGCACGTTGAGTCTTGAAAAGAACTATTTATTTTTAAACTGGCAGGAGCTTACCTCGAGCCTTCGAACTTCTTCCTTGGAATCTACTCGCTGTCCGAGTTGCTCGAAGTGGATTCTGGGTATTTTGACGTCATCACGCACGTCTACCGCCGCCATCTTAGTTAAACTTGAAGTTCTTTTAGCGCGAAGTGAGGTATTTTCCTGATCCAAGGAATAAATTGAGGAACGGGCATCGTAAAGACTTAAACGTCGTTCTGGCCACGCAGGAACAGACATTGTTTCTTCTGATTTATACTATTGCAAGTCAGTACTACGGTGATTTGCACACCTGTTTAAGACTTTACTACACTTTGGCAAGTCAATATCTATGGTAAAATTCACATTGGCAAGTCAATTACTACGGTGACTTGCACACCAATTTTCATTTTTTTTTTTTTTTTAATTATTCATTTCTGCATGATTGTTGTACTAGTTATTTAAATTAATTTAACCCTTGTCAATTTTATTATAAAATGTCTAACATAGCTGCACCTCCACATTTTCTTCAGGTGGCAGGGGAACCTAATATAGAGTGGGATCTTTGGTATCCTATGTTCATCGCGTACGTAGATGTGTTGGAAAAGGATGGTTGTTCTGCCAAAAGGAAATTAGCTCTTCTGAGACATTGCCTTGGAGGTGCTGGGATTAAAGAATTTGATAATTTACCACCGTTAGAGGAAGCTGGTGATTTGAATGTGTTTGATAAAGCTGCAAAACAAATGAAAATTCGTTTTGGCAGAAGAATAAACACTGTAATGGAAAGATTTAAATTCTATTCTCGTGAACAGAAGGCCGACGAAACAATTGAAGATTATGTTGCAGCATTACGTTCTCTTGCTTGTTCTTGTTCTCTTGAGACTATATCTTACGAACAAGTTCTCAGAGATCAAATTATGATGAAGACCAAAAGCAAAAAGATCCAAGAAAGACTTTGTTTAGGAACAGAGACTACATTAGCTGCAGTGGTGAACATAGCTAAGGGCATAGAACACTCCGAATTATTCGTGTCAGAAATTAGAGGGACGAATCAGAAGGCACACGTACCTGAAACCGAAGTAGCCATTGTCAAAAGTCAACCGACCTCGAGTGTTTCTAGTAGCAAAAATAATTTTAAGAAAGAATACGTAAGAAATGCTAATGAAAACAGGGGTTTTGTGAAAAGAGGTACGATTCTTTGTTATAGATGCGGAAGTTCCAACCACGTAGGCAATTACAGAGGTTGCCCTGCTTGGGACAAAGTTTGTGTAAAATGCAAGAAAAAAGGGCATTTTGGTAACGTATGCAAGTCAGGGCAGAAAATTAATTACATATCACCTGAAGAGGAGGAGGTTCTTAATAGTTTGAATTGTATACTTTCTGTGGATGAGTGCGTCCAAAAGAATTTTCCCTCTTGTACAGTCTTCATGGATGATAAACCTGTTGAGATTTTTGTCGATTCATGTGCATGGTACACCATTATCGGCAAAAATATCTTTGAACAATTGTGGTGTCAAAGAGAATTATTTAGCCCAGACATATATCCTGGTGGGTACACTGGACAAAAGATTTCTCTTGAGGGATTTTTCTGGGAGCAGATTTCCTTTAAGAATAGGGACACCAGAGCTAAGGTTAACGTTGCTACCAAGGGAGTGTCCATTCTTAGTTGGCCTCATCAACGTGATTTGGGAATAAAATTAGACCCTAATGCCAATCCTCCAGTCTACGTTGATGACTCTTCTTGTGTAGAACCTAAAATTGCCTCTACGGTGAATTTAACCCTGAATTCATCTAGTAGCGCTGAGTTCACTGAAAAGGTTTAAGAAAAGTTTCCGGAAATCTTTAATGAAAAACTGGGGAAATATGTTGATTTTAAACATAAAATTATACTGAACGATAAGGCTGTTTTGAAATGTAAAATCGTTGAAGCTCCATTTTTGAGGCCGTACTCAGTTGGTAAGGAGTGCATTGTTTATGTTGACGCGAGTAATGTCGGTTTAGGCGCTGTATTGATGCAGAAAGATAGGTCTGGAGAGTTTGTGGTGTCGTATGCCTCCAGAGCTTTACGTGACGCTGAGAAAAATTATTCTACTATAGAAAGGGAATTGCTTGCCTGTACTTGGGCATCTCAGCATTTCAGACAGTTCTTGTGGGGAACCAAGTTTTCTTTAAGAACTGACCACAAACCCTTAATTACTATGTTGTCTGCAGGTGGTGGAAGGGTGCTTACTGCTCGTTTAGCAAGGTTGGCAGCAAAATTACAGGAATATCGTTGCGAAGTTGTGTATGTGCCTGGACGCTTAAATGTTCATGCAGATTGTATGTCACGTTTTCCTACGAGTATAGCTGTTGGTGAAAGTGTTGAATGTGATGTTGCGTACTCCATTGCAGATGTGAATGTAATTTCAAGTAGAGAGGGTTCCTTGGTTCTGTCGGAGAAGGATTGGTTAGAAGCCACGGATAAGGATGAAGTGTTGAGTTTGGTTAAGACATTTTTGACTAATGGTTGGCCTGAGGAGAGGAAACTTTCTGGCGAATTAGCGTCTTTTTATAAAGTCAGAGACGAACTAATGTTGTGTCAGGACATTATTGTGAGATCTGATAAAATTGTTCCTCCAATGAAGCTCAGGGAGACCATTTGTAAGTTGGCGCACGAAGGACACATGGGTATGTCCACAACTAAAAGGAGAATTAGGGAGCATTACTGGTGGCCTGGTGTTGATTCCATGGTGGATAATTGGGTGAGGAATTGTTCTCCTTGTCTGTTGAGTGACAAATCTGTAAAAAATGTCACTGTTGAGTTGACTCCTATTGAATATGCCAAAGGTCCCTGGCGGAGAGTAGCTATTGACATTATTGGTCCTTTCAATTATCAATCTGGAAAGGAATTGTTTGGTCTGGTCTTAGTCGACTACTTTTCGAAATGGCCGGAATTGAAGATTGTTGAGAGGATTTCCTCTGAGAGTGTGATTGAATTTCTTGACGAAATATTTTCAAGAGAGGGATTACCAGAGGAACTTATTTCGGACAATGGTCCACAGTTCATCAGTAAGGAATTTGAAGATTTTCTCACTAAATGTGGCATTGCACATAAGAGAACCTCAAATTATTTTCCACAATCTAATGGCCAAGTCGAGAGATTTACCAGGGTTATTAAGGAATCTTGACAGTTAGCTGTGAAGAGTGGTTTGAAGTGGAAGAAAGCTCTCCAAACAACTTTACTAACTTATCGTTTATCTCCTAACTCTGTCACTTGTTTGTCTCCTTTCGAGTTGTTACGCAGCAGGAAACCTGGCTCTCGTCTCTTACCTTGGTGGTTAAAAGGTAATTCTTCTCATGAGTTGGACTTTAAAGAATTGAAAGACAAAATTGGTAAATACCAGGAGAAAATGGTCCAGCACTGTCCCAAGAGGAAGTATAATGTTTGCAGATTAAAAATTGGTGATTTTGTACATGTGAAATTAGGTGGTTTATTACACAGAAGGGTATCAAAATGGTCTGATCCTGGAAAAGTAATTGAAGTTTTCAGCAAAGCTGTTAGAGTGGAAGGAGGCAAAATTTGGAATTCACGAAGAATTTCTTTATGTAAGACTACTGTTGTTCCTTTCACTCAAAAGATTTCTTTGCCAGAGAAGAACGTGTTGGATCACAGTTCGGGTGGTTTTTATGGCACACATGAGGTTTATGACAATCTTGAAAGTAAGTGTGTAAACAATTCTGATGTGGTGGTTAATTCTAATGTAAGAGCAGATGTAAATGTTGAAGTGGATAACCATTCACTGAATGGGGATTGTCATGAAATTTCTTTAAGACGTAGTGAACGTGTAAAATGCATTCCTTTAAAGTTCAAAGATTATGTTAAAGTTTAAAGACTATGTTTTGATTTATCTTTTGCTACTTATTTTTTTTTGTTGTTGTTTTTTTTGTGTTTTTTTGTTTTTTTTTGTTTTTTGTTAAAAGGGGGGAGGTGTGTGGTATTCTATGTCTTGATGTCATTTAGAATGACCTTATGTCACTGAGAATGTTTATACTTGAGGCACTGTGTCAGTTGCTGGGGAATTGGACTGGAAGGCTGCCTCCATTCCCCTTGTGGTTGTTAAGCTGTTCTTTCTTCAGAATAAATCTACTCTGAACCTACTACTGTGTGGTAACTCCTTACTACAAAAGCAAAGTGCACAAAGTTCCTTTCTTCTTCCTTTGGCAGTGAGGCAACCACTGCAGGCCAATCCCCCAAGCAGCACTTAGCTTGGGAATAGTCTCTCCTCAGTTTCTTCAGGTTCCTCTCCTCAGTAAAGGTTTCTTCTTGTAGTTCAAAGTGATCTAATTTCATGGGATCAGGGTCTCAATATTTATACCCAGAAATCCTTTGTTCTCTGAGGGGAGAGGGGCCTTTGCCCAGTCCAAACCAGTTCTGAAGCACTCTGTTTACAAGACTTCTCCTTTCCTTTCACAGTGCAGGGCAGGCACATCAGACTCCAAACAGGAGGAGGAGCCAGCATTGTGGAAGGCAAGTACAGTCCTGAAGCACTTTGTTTACAAGACTCCTTCTCTTCTTTCAGTGTGCAGGGCAGGGACATCAGCCAATCCTCAGTGGGCGGAGCCAGCATTGTGGAAGGCAGGCACATCCCTATTCAAGGTTCAGGTGCACTCCCCCCTCCCATCTAGATGCAGATCTCTCTAGTCACCACTGGGTGACTCAGCCTGTCTCCTGGAATTCGCTGTGGTATTGAAAATTATGGACCCCTGTAATGAACATTGTCGTACCATGACGATTTTGGTATCAGCGGACCGAGAATGACGAGTATACTATATACAAGCATTTTCGGCATACTCGATTGACAAGATCCCCCTGAAATCAGGGATTACGTCCTGAACCCTCGGGTTCCATTTTGTGCATGGCAGCCATTTTAGTGGTTGCCCTCACATAGGCCGATGACTAAGGCCAAAACGAGTCTTAAGGACACGTACACCTTAGCTGACTTTTGTGTGACCTGGGAAAGCTGACTCCACTGCCCGGGGCCAAACCTGTTCGGCCAGTTCCTTTCCCAGTGGCCGATCGAGATTAGTATCAAGGCACAGCATACCATAAACCTTTCATCGCACACAAACCATGCCTAATCTTACACACGCCTGTCTCTGTTTCTTACTTTATGACCTGCTTTACGAGGAGGAGGTGCCCGTTTTTATTAGGGGTCCACCGATATCTGATGAAAATGTTGGGCCTTGCCGGGTAATTGATTGTGGGCTGGACAAACTGAAATATGGGATTGTCATCGTGACTCTGCTTTTCTTTGTTGTGAAAATATGTGAATGGTGAATTGTAAAATAAGGAATGTTTGCCTAAAGCATAATATTTTGTATAAAAGAGATGACTGGCTTTGTAAGGTTGAGCAGTCTCCTGAGAATATACACCGTGTTGTACTTCTAGGATACCTGTTACTGGCTGCAGCCAATAAATTCGATCTTTGACTTCACCAAGAAGACTCTGTGTTTCTGTAGTCTGGGACAGGAAGGACTCGAAGTCTTAGGGTGTGTTCCCTGGCACCACTGGGTTCTTAAAAACCCAGTACTTCATCGCCAGCCCTGTCACTCACAAAACCAGACATAAGAATACACAAACTAGCAGAGGCAGGTTTGAATGGTTAGACAAGCAAATACCTACTTTCTAAAATTGGTATTTGCAAACACAGAATATTAAAATAAACTTTACTAAAATATGTATTTCACTATTCTGAGTTCAGGCATAATAAACTCGAATTTCTACCATGTTCTCTGAGACAGTTAGTATTATAAAATGTAATAACTCTAACAGCCCATTCTGGCCTATGGAGAACAGGTAACCTTGCAATAGTGAAAAACGAAAATGGATGTAATTCACTATTAGGACTTGCCACACACATCAGGGCTTGTCCAACCTTATACTTACAATGCACCCTGCCCTTGGGCCTACCATAGGGGTGACTGATATGAAGAAAAGGGAAGGTTTAGGGACTGGGAGGTGGGTGCACTTGCCCAGTCAGCATGGCAGTACCAGACTGCACGCAGGCTCTGCAACGTCAAAAAACGTTTGACACATTTTACAAGGCTGATTCTGTGGGTGGCACAACCAGTGCTGCAGGCCCATCAGCAGCATTTGGGTTACACGCTCTGGGCACACTCAGTGCACTAGACTAGGGTCTGATAAGTAAACCAAATAGCCAAACATGGAATCACTAATCCATACATCAATTTACAGTAGGGAGCACTTGCACTGTGGCACTGAATAGCAGTGGGAAAGTGCCCAAAGCATCTAATACCAGCAAAAACATATAAGGCAACAGCAAAAATGGAAGGTAGACCCACGCCAATTGTGCTAGGTCTAACAAGAAGCCTTGTAAAAAAAACATAACATTCATGTAACTTGGGTCTGTCTGGGGCAGACAGGCAAGGCAATTTCATAATTAATAATATACTGCCCTCTACCAGTCTAGTACTACACATCAAGTCATCATCATGCATGCATTTCCTTTTTCTCCCTTAATAGGTTTATGATGGTCAGCTGCCAAGAAGAATGTGTGTTGTCCTTGTGTATTGCTTGTCTTTGTCAAACCTATCCCTCAAATCCCCCTTCGCAACCATTCAACAAACCCTAACCTTCTTCCCCCGGGCTGTGTAATTTATATTGAGTTGTGACTAAATAAAATATACACCAATTATTAATCACACACTTCCTGGGGTGGATGTGGTGAAAGCAACACTAACTCAAGGCAGGGCGAGGATCTTCTTCTGCTCTAAGTATATATACCATAGCCTGCACTCGCAATATATAGATTAGATTGCCCACCCATGCACAGTATTTGATATTCAAATTTTTCACAGAGGAACATAATCCATCATAATATAATCGCCAGCATCGATTTATCATCCTAGATCCAGCACTAAATGTTATGTAGCCGATTGTCCACTTCATAGCTCGAGTCGACTTCTGTTTGTAACTTGTACTAGACTAGCCCTCAGTTCTGTTTTATTTTACTTTAGCATTGCTTATCAATCATGTACTACTACTACTTGTTCCCTAGTCTCCCTCAGGTGACTGACAGTCTCATTTTCTTTTTTTGCAAGTGTCTACTACTACTACTACTACCACCACAATAGCACCTTGGGAAAGAAAACCATCACCATGCAGCCATTGCTTCACCTATAAAGTATAAACATCAATTAAAGGAAAGAAAAGAAGTGTGGAGGAGGCATAATGTATGTACTATGGAAAATATTTAATTCACATACCCACACCCTTCGGAGTGCATAGGGGTTTTAGGTACAGACTGCATAGACTAGGAGCAGAGACTGACAGTAGTAGGACAAGTGAGGGTACAGCAACTATCTGTTTGTGTGTTACACTATTAGCAGATTTCAATCAAAACTAGCAGTGGCCTTGCAGCAAAGGAAACAGTGTTAAGTAAATGAGTAAACTCCCACAAAATATTTACATCATATCTGTAAACTATAAATAATTTATTATCTAACAAATAAATTAGAATGAAAAAACCCACATCACCTGCTCCACCCCTCTCCCTAACCTCAACCAATGTCCAAAAAGTCCAATTGTCCATACAAAATCCAAATGTCCCAAAAAAACAAATTTCCCCAATGCCCAAATTCCCACCCAGCAAACAAAAGAATAAAAAAGGGGCAAGGGTCAAGATGGATGTCTAGCGGCAGGCTCACCAGAACTTCCACTCTAGATTGTTTAACTTCTCAATCCTCGCATCTAGGCGCACCATCCGGAGGAGCATGCAGTGCTGAAATTTCTTGCAGGAACAACAGGGGTGGGTAGGAGTGTTTGAATTGTAGCGGGCGGTTGCCAGACCGCAGCGCTATACCACCGGAGGCACTGGGGGATCTGGCTGGGGCCTGGGGCATTGGAGGCTGCAGCTGCTGCCTCCTCCTCCACCAGAGAACAAATACTGTAAGAAAAAATAATAACAAGAAATTATACACATAAAATTAAAGTGGCACAGTAGCACTATTACAGTACATAACATTGGTGGTATCCTCCCACTTCCTCAGCCCCTAACATTTGTGTGATTAGATTTTCAGGTATTACTAGGCACTATGGAGTAGACAAGTCTTCTTCTTGTCTCTCTTGTTTAGATAAAATAACCTTTTAAGCATACCAGCTCAGACATACTTGTGTCGCAGACGCACGTTATTCACTTTACTATTGTCTGCAGGTGGGGCAGCTGCACTATTAAATTATCTATTTTTCTATTCTGGCTATACTCAATGGTAACTGCCCAATTTCACTTTCACCCTGACTACTACAATAAGGCAGATACGATCTGATTACTAATATGAATGATGATATATGGCACAATGTGAGATACAATAGGCCACCCATGGCTGACACAGTCGAAATGACGTGGGTAGGGAGCAGGTGTGGGCCACAGAGTCAGAAGGAAGTGATTGATAATGGGTAGGTATGTAAACTTTATATATGTTGTGCATGCAAACTACAGTGATTCAAGGGGGTATTCTGAAATACAACCTTGAATAAAAACCTTGAAAAAAACAGTCCTTGTTTATTCTTCTTCCCAGCAATTGTTTCATTTAGCATTGCATTGCTCTTCTAGCACAATTTTGTTACTCTAATCTGCACCCTTGACTTTGCTACTCTGACACTGTTTATTTTTCTTTTACTTTCTCTTCATCCAGTCTCCACCTATGCTATGATTGAATACTATCCAGGCATCCATCCATTCAAAGTAAACATGTCTATCATATTATTCTTAATCTCATTCTCAACAAACCTTTCTCCAACAACATACATTTTTCATTTTATTTTTAACCACCAGCCATGCGCCCTTGCTTGCCTTTGAGTTTGACCCATCATAGCCCTGGGAGGATTCCTTTCACCCATACAGTTTCACCCACCCAGATAGGCATCCTTTCTTTCAGTTTTCATCCATCCTTCAACCACCTATGCATCCTATCAGCCACCTGTGCATCCTGGGCCCCCTTCCTTCACCCATCCTTCTCCGCCAGTCATATATTACATGTCACCCATCCTTCCTCCTTCCATCCTTATTTCTCTTTTCCATCAACCCATCCATCAAGGCCCATGGACTCTTAGTCTTCTTCAGAAAACTTTCTCTGCTAAGTTGAAGTCAGATAGAAGAGGCCATTAGTTACTCAACTCCTACTGCCAATGCTAATGCTAAGGAAAGGTTGGCTTCTTCAACTGGTATTCACAATAACTTAGTCTCCCTCAACAGTACAGTGTACACCCTTGCAGCGAGTGTATTGTCAATAAGTAAGGAATATAACTTACCACCGCATGCCACTGCTGTTTGCTCACTCCCTGCAGCTGCTGTATCTGGTGCTCCCTCCTTACAGGTGTCTCCTTTGCCGCTGGCCCCAGCACTTGTGGTCAGTACGTCTAGAAAAAACATTTCAAATTTTTTAGATGCCATAAACGGCTCCCCCTATTTCTTTTTCACTAGCAAGATTAAAAATATAATACATACATACACCACATACATCACTAGTACAATTCGGTAACTAGAGTAGAGTAGACAGTACGTTCCATCAAAAATAAAAAAACATCCAGTTGGGTATTTTGTTGATGGAAATATTCAAAAAAACTCTCAAGAAGAGGACAACCCAATGGACTGGACTCAGAGGCTAGAGCTATTGGTGAATCTGAGTTTTTAAAGAGAAAAAGAGTGGCCAATTGGGCGGACAATCAGACAAGAGGCCTCTCTTAGTTGGAAAATATAATGGTGCCCTCCCCCTCATACTTCCTTCCAGCCATGGTGCACGGTAATCAGTTGTTCACCATCAACTGCTGCTAATAAAAATAGTACTAGACCTAGATGAGAAAAAGGAAAATACACCACTTTGGGGTGTCAAATGTGACCATATTGTTATTTACTGATTGAACATCATAAAGTAAAAAAAAAAGCCTCTCATCTTGGCAAAAATGCGTAGAATACCTGACTTGGGCATGCAATCTGCACAGTAGAGTAGTAGTACTAGTAGTAGTAAGGACCAATGGGTTGTCTGAGTCTTATAGTACCACCACAAGTCAGTCCACAAAATATAAAAGAAAAGAGGGAAAGCTGACAGAAAGACCAGAATAAAGCAAGCTACAGACAGACTAATAGTACAGAGTCAGCGGCAGTTTGATTTGTTGTAAAAAAAAAAAACAGACACTAGAAATACAAATAACTAAGATGATAGGTAATTTAGGGATAACAAGAATTTAGAAACAGATAGATTGAAGATGATTTGGTATAAAATAGAATTAGGAAACGGAAATAATAGTTCTAAACAAATAATTTACGGTCCAAGTTAGGGAAATGTATCTTAATATTAACAACTGGAGGACTTACTAGGGCCAACAGAGGCATCTGCAGAATTGTGATCCTGCTAGGAGGCACCTCCTCCATTTTCCACATCAGCAGACCCCATCCTCTTCTTGCCCCTGCATGCTGATCATGTAAGACATAATTGAAGAGACAAAAAGTGACTGGTGTGAAATAAATATAAAAAAATCACTCCAAAAGATTTTTTGACAGGAAACAGCAATTGCAATACAATTGACCTATCTAATCAAATCGACTAGTAGTAGACTAGTATCGTAGTCGAGGACCGTCCTATCTTTATTATTCCACAGTTCCATTCCGATTCCAGAATGCTAAACCTAAGAAGTACCTAGGCCGCCTAGTCCAAAGACTTTGGAATGAATTACAAAAAAGTTATGTTTGCTTCTAAGTTATGACCTCATTCGCAATCATCTCAACCCTATTTGACTGCCAATTCACTAAGTCTGCATTTATTTTAGTCTTCTAAAATGCATACATGGACCCATGTTTATTGCACACACCAAATTGGTTGGTTGCTGAGTTGCTATATTATTCACTCACTAACTCAAAAGGTTCTACTAAGGACTAAGGAGTCAGCAGCAGCTGGGAGGAGGACGCCTCACGCAGGCTGCTAAAAAATAACCAAATAATACTAAGTAACTAATTAACTACCTACCCCTATCTTAGTGACAGGACAAAGTAAAGGAGTCTCTCTAGTCTGCATTACCTAACTTAAGTTCTCTAACCTCTCGTACATAATCCGCCCAAGCGAGTAAAAAGTTGCAGAAAAGTAAGATTAGTAGCGCTGAACACCTGTCTAGAAGAATACCAATCACATAATAAAAGATTTCTAACCGTAACTTACCTGCATGTAAGCAGCAGCATTCTTGCTCTTTGGAAAAAAATTATTCGCAATAACACAGAACAGAACATACCATAGTAATATAATTAGCTGCTCACCAAGCCCCACAACCTCAACACCTACCAGGTCCAGCAATTCCTGCTCCCTGTCCAGGATGTTGGAACACCTGTGCGTTAGTTGGTTATGGGTGCGCCGGACCTCTGCGTAGCAAAACACTGCTCAGTGCACCCTCGCCCACCGGTGGTGATGATCTTGGATCCCATACCCGGACCCATGCCTGCTGCCTGCTGCCAGGGTTAAGAGGAGGTGGCACTGCACAAAAGAAACAAGTGCAGCCACCTCCACCTCAGAAAATAAGGCCCGGGGCTGCACCCCTTCCAGGCGCCGCTTTCCTCAAGGAAGGCAGCTCCTCCTGTTTCCCCAGGTTGCACTCTGCATAGTACTCTTCTTGTCCTTGGTTCGAGGGGGCAGAAAAGAAAATGTAGGAAGTCAAAAATTAAGTCAGGAGAAAATGAAGAGACGTAAAAGAAATAAAAAGCAAGTAATAGAAAAACATTACAAAAACACAGTAAAACCCACAAAAGTTGAGAAAAAACGCAAAATATACAACGGGGAAGAGAGAGGGATAGAGATTTTAGAAAAATCTGAAATTGTTTTAGGAACAAAGGATTGAAAAGATTTAGGGAGGATTGAAAACAGGCCCAGAACCATAACCAGATGAGAAAAACAATATGGCTGCGCCAATGTGCGACCACGTGGTGACGTTCCTGAAATATTTCCCCCCGAGCACGCAACGGTGTGCCGACCGTCAGAAACATCTCACAAACATGCAGAACTCTGCATGCTTGCGGAACTGAATAGAGCTGCATAGTTTTTTTGCGGCGTTGTGGAGTTCCGTGTAGTGCTGCTTCACGAACTCCGCCCAGGCTTAGTTTTAGAAAAGGGAAAATATAACTTTCTAAAACTAAACTACCTTTCCTTAATATTTATCAGACATCTGAATTCAAGATTGAATCAGAGCTTCAAATAACTATTAGCTGTTTTCTAACTGACATTAGCATTATTAAATGTAATAATGTAACCAACAGTTTTACTATGGAACAGACAACCTTGCTACAGTGACAATTGCTTTTGGGGGCTTTTTCACTCTAGGGACATGTTTAGCATTTAGTTCCCACATGTCCTGATATTAAAGACCATGCTCTTTGCCTTATGGGCAATAAGTCCTAAATAGGGGTGACTTACAAATATTTAAAATGAAGGTTCTGACCTCTCAAAAGAGGTTATGTTGACAGTTTTAAGGTTGCGGTTTAAAACTGCCCTAGCCAGACTACAAATGGCCAGCAGTCATGTAGTTGATGGGAAAATTGGTGCTGCAGTCCACTAGTGGCATTTAACATACAGGCTCTGGATACTTTTTGTACCATAAATTAGGCACATACAAGTATGTTAAACATGCAAGTTAGGGGTATGCCAATTTCACCATATCGATATTTGAATCACAACACTTTATATCTGGTTAGCAGGGGTAAAGTGCACGGAGTTCTGTAGCCAGCAAACATATTAGGTCCCAAAAAAGACAAAAAATGTGCAGAGACCCTGCATAAAGGGCAAATTTCCTACAGTCCTCCTGAAGGTTTAAGCTGAGACATACTGTTACTGGGTAAGGCAGCTGGATAAATAAACACAATTATCACACCTGGATGGAGGACAAGCACGTTTTTGTGCAACCACAATACTTCTGCCCAATCAAAACATGTACACCTTGATACTAACATCCTTTTTTTAGATTGACCACATAATGTCTGGTGAAGGAAATAGCCATTATAACGAGGTCATAACCCCGTGTGACCGTTAACATGCATGCATTTAGCACGTATGCCTTCACCACAAATTCCGTTGTAAAGGAATGAATGATAAAGGCATATGCGCGGTAATGTTGGCGCTATGATTTCTAAATGCTTGCACAAGGAAGTATACATTTTTGGTTTCGGGTTAGTGTTTCGGGTTTGGTTTCTAGGGTTCGTTTTTAGGGTTTTGGGATAGTTTTAAGGATTTGAGGTTCGTTTATATGGTATAGGGTTGGTGTGGACTTGGTTCCTGGGATTTAGGGCTCAAGACATGTGTTTGTTTTGTCCATAAAGGAGTTGGCATTGCTTCAGTAATGGCATCAGAATGCAACTGCAAGAGGAGAGAAGTGAAACATGGAAAGGCGCTTTTACATGTACACACTGAGGGGCATATTCTCAAGGGCTCATTGCTGATTTAGCAGCACATTTCCACCACGAAAGTGGCGATAGATTTATTGCCCTATTCACAAGCCTGCGCTAAGAGCTGACATTTCCAGTTTACCTGTGACAGCTGCCGCTAAGAACATCGCCAAGGATGACAGCAACAACTAACACTAATCATATTCAGAGTAGGCGTTCCCGTCCAAAAACTCACGATAACACCACTTCGCGATATTCTCAATGACCAGGCAGATCGGTGATGCGGCCCAAAAACAGGCAATAAGGCATGTTAGCAGCAGGGACTTAAGACCTGCTTTTGTCTGGTCTTAAGTAGGACCAAAAACCTGCAGCATAAAGGGAGCCCAGCCCAAAGTCACATCTGAAGACCAGCAGATGCCATGGAGCTACTAATCATGCAGCTCGGAGACCCAAGAGGGTCACAACACCCACCGCCACCACCCCCAGGAACACCCCTAGGACCAACCCCCCCCAAACTTCCACCAAGGCAGAGCAGAACAAGACAGCGGACGTTCTGAAAACTCACCAGCCTCAAACACTTAAAGCCAGAGGATGTCATTGCCCACAACCATCCTCCGCATCCAGACCTGCATTGCCCACAGGCTGACGGTACCAACACAGCGGACAACCAACATCCCTCCGCAGACAAAGCTGCTGGGTGTGCTGCACTTGTTGGCCTCTGGTACCTTCCAACCAACAACTGCCAGAGTTGGAGGAGTCTCACAGCCAGCCCTGTCAAAGTTCCTCACACCTGTCTTGGATGCCATCATCAGCTTGATACCCCAGCACCTTCACTTCCATAGCTGTCTTTCCGCACGTGTTGGGGGCAATTGACTGCACACATGTCCTACTTTTGCCCCCTGCCAACACTGCACACAAATACTGCAACAGAGAGCACATGCATTCCATCAATGTGCAATAGTGGACCAATGGGGTCTGTTCAACAATGCTGTCGCCAAATTCCCGGGTAGTGTGCATGATTCCTACATCTTCCGACAGTCATCAACAACCATCATCAACCAGCGCTTTCAGGATGGCACCTATGGAAAGGACTGCTCGTTGTTAAGTACCAACGGAACACACCACACATTTCAACTCCACAATCATACAACTCACAACTGTAGGATAGCACACTAGCAAGTGAGCCATGAATAAGAACGTACCCGATGACCAGTTTGACGGTGATGTGCTGAACAGTCTTGCGTATGCAGAGCATAGACATATCCATGTAGACATATACTGCTGGTGTTTGTAGTGTTGTGGACAGTGGCCGACACCATGTTACCTCAGGCAGTGTGGAAGACTTTGGACATGTAGCTATGTCAAAGTCAAGTCAAAGTCAAATAACCTTTATTCAGGTATTGCATTATCCATAAAAGTACACACATAATTACGTACATGGTCAGGATAAAATCACATTAAAATACGGTAACAATACTGCGTTTTTCCTTGATAAAAACAGTGACAGCAAAAAGTGCAAGGTATCATTATTGTCCGAGTCCACAAATTCATGTCTATTTCTATGGCATTATCAGATAAAATGTACGTATACAGGAATCACCCTTAAACTAGCAGAAATATATACATAGAACACATGTTTAGCAGAATTATTTTAGGCACACATTTTGTAAAGTGCATAGAGCATAAATCCTAGTTAATAGGCCATCTAGGTAAAGTGCAGAATGCAATGTCAGCCAAAGGTCAAAAGTGGGCTGTTATCTATGCCTCCGTATTTACAAATAGAAATGCGGGGAAAAAGTGCAACTGTGCCAAGTGCTGATATATAAGATCTCTAAAAACATGTTGACCAGGTAGGCGTTAATTGTCAGGTTATTGTGATTTACATATTTACAAATAGCAGCATGGGTTAAAGTGCAACTGTGCAAAGTGCAAAGAGGCCTCCTCCCAGTCTGAAAAAGATCACATTAGTCCATGTAAATAGGTATTAATTAATAGAAATATGAGATCGAATGGCCATTTTTAAAAAAGTACACACACGGTATATTAATCCATCATCTTTAAGCTGCAGAACAGTATTAAATGCCATATTAAAATCCTTTATACCTTTAGCTCTAAAGAATAGTATCAGGAGGAACTTGCTGTATTTTTGATAATAGGAGCAGAAGAACAAACAGTGCATTAGTGTTTGTTTTCCTGGGTTCTGACATGGGCAAACCAGATTCTCAATGTTGGAGTGGTAGCCCATGGGGAAACACAATAGGTACTTTATAGATCCTGCTCTTAAGCGAAACAGAAGACTACGCTCCCAATATGTAATCTCTTTAAGGAGGTAACCGGCTGGTGTAAGCGAAGTGGATTCAATATCGCCTTCTATTTGAATATACCGTTTCACAGATGATTTGCCTAGTTCTACATTGTGTCTGGTCTCCCCGTAGTGCCTGTAGAGAATGTTACGGATTGTCTTTCCGTTAATGCCCTCTAGTCCATTTGGATTATCAAACATGTGTTCAAGATTGACTGCTGCCAGGCGCGCCTGAACTTGGGCCAGCCATGGGTTTTTAATACCTTGATCACATTTTAGGCAGTCAGCCAGGATTTCTCTTGTCAATGAGGCTTCGGGGTTTTTCCAAACCTTAATCCAGAACAACACAGGGCGTGCCTTAATGTAGTCCTCCAAATAAGACAGTTTCAGTTCAGTGTGGCTTATGAAAGTGGATGATGAAATTGGTAGAGCCAAAAGCCTTCTGCAGAATCTGTTCTCCTCAGCCTGGGCATTTTTTAAGTTTGAGTATCCCCAAATTTAATGCCCCATGCGTCATAATTGGAACACATTGTGTCCTATAGATTTTTAATAAAGACTGTACCACCTCAAATCTTTTAGGCTTGGGAAGGGTCAGTACAGAGTTTATGGCTTTAATAAACTTAGACCGACCATAGGCCAAGTGTGGGGTCCATGAACCGTTGTTAGAGAATTGTAAGCCTAGGTAGGGAAAAGTGCGAGTGCATAACAGTGATTCCTGGTTCAGGACGATCCTATTGATGTGGCGTTTTTTTGGGCCACAACACATTAAAAACGATTTTTGAAAATTGGTGCAAAATCCACAAATCCCCTCACTAAAATCTTCAGGGCATTTGGTGTGCGACCCATTAAAACTGCATCGTCAGCATAGAGTAGGGCGGGGAGTTTAGTGCCATTTATTATAGGGACGTCCGGAGTTAGGTGAGACAGAACGTTACAGGGATCGTTAATGTGTAAAATGAACAAAAGAGGGGCAAGGACGCACCCTTGTCTAACGCCTCTACCGACCGTTATGTCTCCTGACACTGCTCCATCCATACTTATCCTTACTCTGGCTTTTAAATCTATATGGAGGTATGCCAGAAAGTATACCAAATTATTATCCAGACCATAGTCCAAGAGGCGTTGCCAGAGCCTTGATCTGTTAACAAAATCGAAAGCGGACGAAAGGTCCAAAAGGCCAGGTACAGTGGACTGTGTCGGGCGATGGTATATTTTCCTATTATTAGGTACAGGTTCAGACACTGTTCCACTGTACCCAGGTGACTCCGGAATCCCAACTGGCATTTATTTAGAATGTTTTCTTCCTCTACCCATGCCCTGATTTTATTGAATAAAACTCTACCTAATATTTTGAGGGTGTTGTCGATTAGTGAGATCGGCCTATAGCAACTAGGATCCGATCTTGATCCTTTTTTAAAAATTGGTACGATTACAGAAGTTGACCATGTACTGGGGATATCAGTTGTAATTAAGTTATTAAAAACATTTAATAGTAGGGGGGCCCAGAATTCCGGTTCTGATTTTATAAGGTCTATAGGTAGACCGTCCAGGCCTGGGGCTTTATTGTCCGCTCTCTGGGATATTGCCTCCTCAACCTCACCTATAGTTATTGTAATTACGGTACGACACATATTAGACAAGGAATTATCGCAGTATAATGGGGGGCATATATCTTAGAAAAGTGGGCGACCCATACTTCGCTAGAGATATTGCAGTCGAGGGCAGTGGAGGGGTTCCCAAGAGTTCTTAGGGATTTGGTTGCGGACCAAAAGACAGTTGTACTTTTGGTGTTGGCGGCACAGGCCAGATTATCCCAGTGTTCTTTCAGGACGGTGTCACGCCTGAGTCTTAATTCCCTTTTATAGTTGAACCTTAGTACACGAATAAGGAAGGGATCTCTGGGGTGTGCCTACAAAGCCACTCTCAACTCCCTATTAGCTCTAGAGCAGATGTTATCAAACCATTTAGGGTCGGGGTTATGTGTGCCCACTGGTCTAGAGATCAGATTTTTTATACCTACACATAATTCGTTAAATGCAATGACGGCCTCAGGATTAGGGTCTGACAAGACCAGGCACGTCTCACATAGAGTGGGGTATGCTTTTACCATCTTCACAAACATCTCTTTATATTCTAGACCTCTCCATTTAACTCTCAGGGTGTCAGTAGAGAGATGTAAATTGCTCGCTCCCAGTTCTTTCCTGAAATATAGCGCGGCGTGCTACCTTTAACAGGACAATTATGGGGTTGTGATCGCCAAAGGTGGACGGCTTTACCTCTGCCCTGAGGAGGTGACCTTTTAACGCTCTTCCTAATCCTCTATATGTGGGCATTGGATTCCCGTTGATGTTAATTGGGGCAATATCCATCACATTTAGGAGACTTGAGTTTACTAGGTGATCTATTAACTCATACCCCCTTTTACATGGGTTGTGAGTGTTTAAGTCAATAGGGAGTCCGTTGACACCTCTTCCAATTAAAATCACCCCCAGACAGATCCCCGCCAAGTTATATTTGCCTAATAGGTTGTAATAGGTTGTCTCGATCCATAATGAAACTAAAAAGTTGTACAAAATTAGGGTTTGGGGTTGTTATTATTATAAAAATTAATAAAACAAATAGAAGCACCCCGTGTGTAGATTAGAACTTGGAAGTTAGTACACCCGGTAGGGATTAGTTTTGTTCTACCCCCTGAGGCAATTCTGGTCCATATTGATAGACCCCCTATCGGTCTGCCATGGGTGGGGATGGCAGAAACGATGTTGAAGCATTCGTTTCCCTCGAGGTATAACTCTTTGGAGGCCCAGGTCTCTTGGAGCAGAAGAACATCAAATGCTCTAATCATATTCACCCACTCTACTAATTTTAACTTTAGGGCTAGGCCTGCCACATTCCAACTTAGGACCTTCAGTATGGATTCAGAGCTATCAACTTGGCAGGAGTTAGACGCCTCAGAGTTGACAGGAACTGTCACGTCCATGTTCCCACACACCATCAGGCTATTAGAGGTGGTTGTCTCAGAGGGTCAGTCGAGGGTGTCTAAGTCAGAGATAGCCAAGTATTGATTTACAGACTGGGGGAAACTAGAGACTGAGTGTTGTGTCAGTGGACATTTGTAAAAGAAACCAAGGGATAAAGCACAAATATTAGTTTGGCTAAAACTGCTAGTTTCCTTAAGTATGGATCCAACAGTCCTCGGGTGTGAAAAATTAATGACAATACAGTCCCCTTTGATGGTTTTTGGTGCGAGTCCCACCCAGCCCACCCTGCGGACCATTAGGATTTTGCGCATGTCGGGCCTTTTGAACCTCTTATGTTTAGCCAACCAATCCATACATTTATTTCTTAGCTGTACCCATGACTCGGATTTATTTTTCTGTAGGGGAGGAACCCCTGCAAGAACTAAAACATATGGGCAAGATGGGGGTGGCAGGTTCAGAATGTCCTTATTAGGTTCGTCATGCCCTTTATCCACAGCCACAGCTGTGCTAGCGTTATCTATCGTCCTGCTATAAGCAGGGTTTGTATTAGCGTCGCATGATATACCGGGGCGTGAAGATATGTTACAATCAGTGGTGGATGGTATAGGTTTTGCAGTTTGGGTTGCTGGGGGTGTGGGGGAGGGCAGTGATGTCCTTGGTGGCATAGGTTTTACAGCTTTGGGTGCTGGGGATGCAGGGATAAGCGATTGTCTTCCTGGCATATGAATTCTCTGAGTATTAGCAAGATTGGTAAATTCATTATTTTCCTTGTTTGACAGTGTGGGTTTCAGGGTTAGGCTTTCCAAGCGATCTAATCGTTTCCACAACCTTGCAAAGCTTGAATCTACAAACCCTATAATGCGATTACACACTGTATCAACAATAATATCAATTGCAGTGTCCCCCAATGTAAAGTCTGAAAAGCCTGTTTGTGTGGACTTTGTTTCCATAAAGTTGCATTGTAAGTCCTCCTCAACTACGATGATTGGAACGGTGGTCTCATTATGTCGGTCACTGATTGGAATTCGATCTGAGGCAGGGTCAATGGTGGGGTCAATGGTGGTGGAGTTGCCCTCGAGCCATTTATTTAGAGTTGCACTTTGGGATTTCAGGCGAGGTGGCTGTTTTATTTTGGGTTTGGGGCAGGGTGGTTTTGATGCCTTCCTCTTCTTTTTGGTCCCACATTTTTCAGGGTCAGGCGTGGGGGGTGCATTCGCTATTATTGAGGGGTCAGTTTGGCTGGAATCAGCTTCGACGTTGGCAACCAGGCCGGTCAGATCAGGTCCTTCTAAGTCCAGAGAGATTTCTCCTGTTGCAGTCTGAGGTAAGTGTACAGTTACTACGTGTATCAGTGATTGTGCCAAGCTATTGTCTGAGGTGTCGTAAAGGTTTGTACTGGGTTGTTTAAAGGGGCCCACGGACAATCTTCTCTCCGCTATCTGAATTTTATTGCTCACCAGGGTCATAGCATGCTCCAGTACAGTGTCAATGGTATTTAAATTGGTCGCAGTGGCTATGGCACCATTCTTTCTCATTTTTTCAACAGATGAATACCAGGTAATGGAAGTAACTTAAGAGCCACTCACCGGTCGTCTGTCAGAAGCAAAATATCAAGGGAATGGCCCAGCCCTGCCTCCTCCTGCCCCGGATGGCCACAGATGGCCCGCCCTCTGCCCGGGCTCAGCCCTGCTCGTCCTGCGCGCGTCCCACGACGTGGAGGGAGCCTCTCCGCTTTTGTAGCGCCTCCCGGCGGGATGGTAGGCGGAAACCGGAAGTTGGCCGCTGTGCAGCCTGGGAGCTGTAGTCTCCCCCAACTGCGGCCGCGAGGTGGTTGGAAGCGGCGGCAGGGGAGACACACAGCTTTAGCCCCCCAGGTGCGGCAGAGTCAGCAGGAACCCAGCAGGTATGTGGAAGCTCAGCTCCGCATGCAAATTCACCCCCGCTCCACCAAGGGAGCCTCTCCGCTTTTGTAGCGCCTCCGGGCGGGATGGTAGGCGGAAACCGGAAGTTGGCCGCTGTGCAGCCTGGGAGCTGTAGTCTCCCCAAACTGCGGCCACGAGGTGGTTGGAAGCGGCGGCAGGGGAGACACACAGCTTTAGCCCCCCAGGTGCGGCAGAGTCAGCAGGAACGCAGCAGGTATGTGGACGCTCAGCTCCGTGTGCACATTCACCCCCTATGTCATCCCCCCTGTAAGTGTAAGCGTAGTGTGCTGGGCCGGCGGAGCCCAGTCCGGCGGAGGCCAGTCCAGCGTAGGAGTGTGAATAAATAGCCTGGGACTCTGGGCGTGGTTCACTTTCGGGATGGCCACCAAAGTAACTACTGCATGTGACTCTGTGTCTGCCATATCCTGACTATAGACCTACCCACACATGGCTGACCACCTTCAATGGACAAATCTACACCAGCGACGAGGTGGTTACGTCACACGCCACCGGGCGCACAGCTCGTCATCGCCTGCAGGGGTGTCTGCCAGGGCGGCGCCCCTCACCCAGCCAAAATGCCGCGGCCGTGACCGGTGGTGCCAACGGGATTCTGTGCGCCTGCTGCACCCCAGCCCGCCCAGCGGTGATAGCCCGCACCCAGGCCTCACTGCTCACCTGCCGCCACCAGCGTGTCTCCAAGAGGGCCCACCGCGTGCCGGTGCAATCTTCAAGCCTGAGGCCTGCAAGCTTGGCAGCCTCCTCAACCGCTCACTGGCTTCCACGCAACAGGCCCCTAGCGCACCCAGCAGCACTGCACCGCAGAGTTCTGTGTGTGCTGACTGCTCCCTTTGGACTACACTGCGGTCACACATATAAAATCCAGTCTGGACCTCCAGGCCTACTGCATCATCGCAGGCTGCACACCCGCTCAGCTCTTCAGGTGGGCCTACCTCAGTGCACCGCAAGTCATCGCCATTTGGTGGAAGGCCCATGCCGGACGCAGTGCCACAGGAGACACTACCTCTATGCACCACAAGTCACCGTCCCGTGGGGCTCCCCCACAAGTCTGCCTCCAGCATCCAACAGCATGTCCTCGGTAACTCCACTGGATCCCTTCACAGTCATGGGGCCACCCCCGTCCCAGACAGGCCGCTGGAGAGCCTGGGCGGAACATCTGGAGACGTACTCTGAAGCGCACAACATCCCAGCGCCACAGTGGCATACCATGCGTAGGCGTGTGAAGAAATGGCCCGGGCCCTGGATGTGGTTCAGTTCTGGGCTCTGGGCGTGGTTCAGTTCCAGGCTAGCCACAAAAGTAACTATGGGGTGTGTCTCTGTTGTAGTGTCAGTGCCACCCGGCCCTTAATCAACAATGTTGCACAGTAACATGCACCCGGAGGGCGGGCTCACCCGATAGGATGAATTAAGGAGCGCAACACCGCTCGGGGTCTTGGCTCATACATGCCAACGGTTGTGTGTGTATCTTCATTGCCGTAGCATAAGCCAAAGCCAAATAAGCCAAAGGTCTAGCCTCAATCACACTGCCCTATCCTTACCATAGGAGTGCAAGTGATGCAACCGTGCAGCGCATACAAGTAAATAGGCTTGGGGGAGCAGCTGTGAGGCTACATAATACACATTGATACCGCACGTTTGCCAGAAGCAATACATTTCAAACATGAATCCCAAAGTCGAACAAATCAAATGCCACAAAACTTGTAAGTCTGCCAACACAGCATGCAGACACACCAATTTACACCAATCTTACTTACCTCACACAGGTGATCAAGGATATGCCCTCTGCCCATGGATGATGACATCCCTCCGAGCCCCGAACACCCCGGCCAAGAGGCAGTACAATGCGGCACTCAAACGCACCAGAGGCATTGTTGAGGGCTCATTTGGCGTGTTAAAGTCATGTTTCAGGTGCCTAGATATCACAGGTGAAAGTCTCCTGCACAGCCCAGAAATCAGTGGCGGCTGGTTGAATTTTAAACTGGTGAGGCGTATGCAGAAGGAATCAACGTACGGGAGTGAGCAAGCAAAGCGTGCGAGCCTGGCGGCAATAAGGGAGGGTTCGGGGGGGGGGTTCTCATCCGTGGAGAGATTATTACAAAATTGGCATTTTTTGGTGCAATTTTCAGGACTATTATTGTGATAAATGGACTGAAAAAATCAGTTCTTCTAGGCATTGATAAAAGAAAACCCATACATTATTTCAGGGAACTTCTGTGTTGCCAAGAAAGTCTGACTTCGGAAGAGGGCTAGAGTACTAAGCAAGACTGCATTGTCTCTACCCATTCCAATAAAAAACACCTAACATAGGTGCATAAACAACCACCGGAAATGAAGGCTGGCCACTTCCTTTTCTGCATCAGCTATTCAATGTTGATTGCGCAGTAATCTTCATGACATATTAAATATCTACAAGTATATGAAATATCCATTCAAAACAAACATTTAATTTTTAGGAAGTCAGCAAAAGTTTGCGTTTTTGAGCAAGGCAATTTTGCAAAACAAAGAATGAAGTAAATATTGTACTTAAAGTAGTCCATATAGCGCTCTGAAGCCCTTGGGTCCATCAGTATTTTAGACAACTACTAAATAAAAATAAGTTATGACATGAGTGTAATATGCATTGCTTAAAATATAGGATATATCCATGAAAAATCTTTCATTTATTTTAGAAAGAAACAACAACAACTTTATATGTATAAGCAGGCTAGGTAAAAACGTTTTACTTTATTTTTAAATACTTTGCATGCCTCTCTCAGGCCCTTGTGCCTGTCAGTACAGTAGAAAATGGCTACATAAAAATAAAATATGAAAATAAATAAATGTATATTTTAAGAAATGTCCCTTCAAAACCAATATGATATTTGTAACCACAAACAAAATGATTTTAAATATTACTATGTAAATACTTTGCATGCCACTCTCAGGTCCTTGTGCCCTTTTGCCAGCACAGCAGAAAAAATTAAATAAAAAGAAATTATGAAAATAAATAAATGTACATTTTAAGAACTTTCAAAACTAATATATGTTTAAACACAATTTAAAAAATAAAAATAATATTTAAATACTTTGCATGTCAATCTCAGGTTGAAGGGTTCTTGGCCCTGTCAGTACAGTAGAAAATGGTTAAATAAAAATAAATTAGGAAAATAACTAACTGTTGTAAATATAAAGACATTTACACTGAAAACCAACATATTTTTAGACACTAACAACAAAAATAGTTTCAATAATAATAAAATATGAAATCAAATATATATAAATTCACAGATACATAAACACACATATATAAATACAGATCAACTGTACAGGAGTTGTATGAATATTAAATGGAATGAGTACATTACCAACAGTACTTCCTAATGTTATCAAACAAAACAAACCGAGCTATAAACACCTGAAACTATGATCACACATCCGATTCATATTTTCTATTTATATATAAAGTTTGCTTGTCGATCTTTAATATGAACAAACTTTTCGATTGTTCTTTTGTTGTATTCTGGTATTTCCTTTATTAGCTCTTTTTCCATTGACAGCCTAGCCAATGCATTAAGTCTAGCCTGAGTCATAGTGTTTCGCAAAATCGTTTTTACCCTCTTTAGTGTGGAAAAACATCGCTCAGGCTCTGCTGTTGTCATGGGTATAGTAATGACAACACTTAAAAGTTTATGGTCTCAGAAAAAGATTTCTCTAAGTTGTTTTCACACAAAAATCTAAATAAAGCCATGGCACCACCAGTAGTTTGACAGAAGTCACGTCTTCCATACATGACTGAAAGTTCTGTACGCAATCTAGCTTTGTCTAACATAGGATAGGCTTCTATCGTTTCTGCGAGTGCCTTAGCTGGAAAAGATTTGTCATGTCTTTCAAAAAGGTCACTTCGCAATTGTGTTGCACTTACAAGATGCTTTGTGAATGCAAAGCGCTCTCTGGCATGGACCCCAATAACATCACAGACTTCTTTTGCTTCTTGGGTCAAAGTATTTATTTGCAGTCTCCGGTTTGCAAATGTACATTCTTGTGGCAGTGTAGAATCCAAACTGTCAATGGATTCCCGTACTTTGGTGAAGCTTGTCACTAAGTCTGTAGTAGCTTTCTGGACAGACACAGTGTCAGTGTCTCGCTTTTGCAATTGATTATATAAAATGTCTACCTGGGGCATTATACAGTGAAAAAGAAACAGAAAGAATATAAACTCTCTATCATCTAATGTTCTACTAAATCCCTTAACTTCACATATAGTATTTGACTCAAAATCACCACTGTTTGCAACGGTTGACATGCATTCAAGAAGATCGTCTCTGTATTAATAAATTATCAATATTGCTCAAATATTGAAGTTCCAGCGAGTTACAGGCCCTCTTGGAAGTTTTCTAGAAACTATATGTTCAATAATTTCAGTCCTTTTTGGGGAACGTGCAAAAAATGCTGTTATACCACTAAACTCTGAAAAGAACATTTGAACTATAGGTATTTTGGAGGAAGCCTGTTCCATAATTGGTTAAGTTGGTGGGCATAGCAATGAATATAATGTACATCTGGATAAACATCCCCGATTTTCTTTTGCACCCCACCTGTTGCACCACACTGGCACTATGGTAGCTTTGAGCAATTAGTTTTCCTTTAGCACATTGCTCAGGGAAAACAATGTTTAATTCATTAAGAATGGCTGAGACAATTGTTTCTGCAGATGAGTCTTTTAGATGTGTGAAACAATAACATCATTCAGCTACCTTGCAATTTCCATCAATGTAGAGGAAGACTAGAACTGACTGTGTCCTAGTAGAGACATCAGTTGTATTGTCAGCTTGGATAGCTACATAATTAGTGCTTCTCAACTGCTGTGTAATATATATTCTTATTACTTCCAGCATACAGTCCAGCAACTCATTCTGAATTGTTTTAAAAGTGCCTTTAAACACTGTGGCTGTTTTTAAAGGTGTTTCCATAGCACTGTCAATGCTGGAGGCAAAATCAACAAGGCCCCTGAACACGCCAGGATTTAGAGACTCTTCAGTTTCATCAAGGCCTCGTAATGCCAATTCAAAGGCACCACAAAAACTAATACAGTCAATCAATTTTGATCAAATGTATCAGTTTTTATCCACTCCTACATATGCTTTCTTACTCCCACACGGTATGCTTCGTTCAATTGCTGTACAATGTCCGATTTTCCGAAAAGAGATAATTTCAACAAATGTGTCAAATGGGATTTACAGGAATCATGTTTTTAAAAAAAATTCAGCCAGATCCTTTAGGTCAGTAACTCCTGTTTTTGTCCAGGTAACTTCACCTTCAAAAAGTAAGCAAGGGAAACAGAATAAAGCATTTTTAGAAGCGCTACCAGTAAGCCACTCTTTCCTATCATACCATGTTCTGGTAAACTGACATGTAAAACCCTTTCCTCTATCTTTTTCAGACTGCTCAATTTTAATTTCAGGTTTATCAGCTCCTAAAGTTTTCACTTGCAATTCATCTGCATGTGTCAAGCCCAAAAAGGGGTTTACGAGTAAACTGTCAACTGTGTTCATTGTGACTAGCAATATATCAGACTGGAAATTGAAAACCTAACCTGTTTTAAATATTTCCTAGGTTGAAGACACAAAAACTTTATTACGCAAAATACTGAATACACTAATATGAATTGTCATGCACACAATAGTAACAGCAATTAGTTATCCATCCTCATTCTAAAAGGAATGCAACTGCAGCAGCACGTACAGCTGTCCCCCAAGCGCTATAGCCTTGTAACTAGTTCAGAATTCCTCCTGGGATCCTGTTAATAAATCAAATATGATGTAAGCTTTGATGCTACGTGCCATTGCATGCACAACACCAGTGGTGACTGAAAAGCTTGAGAATGTCAATTCAGTGATCTGCCTAGAGTTTAAAGGGTATATTCCAATTATTGGGTCCTTGAATTACTATTATAATGATAAAATCACTATATGTTAGGAGTAAACCTTAAACAAAGTACTTATAAATTTGGACTTCACTGTAGATGGCAAATAATACAAAACATGTCGAAAATTTCTGTAAAAAGCATATGAATTGCATTGAGTAATACCCTTTAAAAGAGCTCTAGGCAGATCTCTGATATATCCAGTAGCCGTCTGTACCGAGCACAGCAAACTAAATGTATATTTTTCCAATTAAGAGTTCAACATTGCAGTTAGACTATTTCCAAATTCAAAAAATATTTGGATGGAGCTATTCTACACACAAGACAGACTATAATTACATCCTATAGACAGTGCTAGTCATATCAGTGATCCTATTACTAAATGGACAGGAGTCACACTGCCACAACACATTAGAAAGGTGTTATATATCCTACTCACTGTACATACTCTGTGCGCATTAAAAATATGGTGTGGAAAAAAGTAGACTGAAAAACATTTGTGTGAAAAAAATTGTTGACTGAAAAAATAGAATGAAAATAAGTAGTGGCTTTCATGCATTATGGAAACATAAGTGTAATGGTAGCAGGGGTAATGGCCATCTTCTCAAAGTAGACAGGAGCATTTAAAATGAGGTGGGGTAAAGGGTCAGGGGACTAGCAATGAATTGTAATGATTCCGGTAAAATTAGGGTTAATGGATAATTACGGGATTTTAGGGTACCACTAAGGAGTAGTACAGGGCTATTATGAATCAGGGTAGCATTAAAGAGTAGTACATTTTTTAAGCATCAAGAAATGATGGGCAGTGTGGGGTTTAATATCTTTAGGGACGTAAGCATTAAGGGATAGTAAGGGATTATTAGGCTACAGTTAGATAAATGAAAGAGTGCATACAATAATAAAAGATCTAAAAATCAACATTTTTGACATTTTTATAGTTAATCATGAAAATCACAAAATTAACCCCTAAAATGTTTACTTGCCACAACCTTCATACTCTCTGCACAGTTCTGCTAGGATAAACCAACAGGCCTCCACACCTAAAGACCTCACAGTTGGCACCCATACACAGCTGAATGTGGACGTTTGTGGTTAATAGAGAAGCATGTCCTACCCTCTGGCCTGAGGTCAAGGACCAGGAAGCTGAGTTTCGATCAAGGTTGTGTCGCAGCTGGGATGGAGCCACCACGTGTCTGTCGATATCTCGCAGTACAGATCTTGAATGTGATTATATTACGATCAGTCTTAACTCCAATTTCTCATGTGCTAAAAGAATTAAAACAAGGATTATTACCAACAATTACTGCACTGTATTCATGTAATGTTTCTATCAAATGTGCTACATGTACAATACTGATTTACACAAAACAAATAAACACAAACATTTAAGATAATACATTCAGGTGGTTTTAAGGGAATGTGCATGAGTGCAAGTGAAATTCTGGGCCTCTGCTAGCATTGTGCCTTGTGTAATGTTGTGTGGAGTTGCTGGTTTCTGCGAAGAAATGCATACATATTTAAATGAATATATGTGAACCAATGTGTGTGTATGTTTTAGTATGTGTGCATTTCAGTGAGTGCCTTTGGTGCTGTGCATGAACTCTAGAATCCTGTTGTTGTAGTGAGCAGAGTTATGGGAACACCTCATGTGACTCTACTGTGGCTGAACCCCAGCCCTGCCTGCCTCTGTGCCTCTTACCAACATTGGCTCCATGTGTGAGGCCCGCCAACACAACAGTATGGGGCCATAGACCTGACTGTGCTCCTTCTGCCTTGCCAGAACCCAACTCAACTTCCTGTCCCGTGGACCCCGTGTGCGAGACCGCAGACAGACAGAGCAGCGACTCCAAGCTCCAGGTACTCTCTCGAGTCCCACGGCCTGACTTCAACCCCCACTGCATTGAAGACCTTTCCGAGGCGGAAGGTGACCAGTGGACTCATTTGAGGATTACTATGACCCCCTCAAAGGGAGCACCTGCATCTTTCTTGAGCATTGTGATGCCCCAGGAGAATGAGCAATGAACTTTACTACTGGCATCACTCTGAAATGATTAGACTGATGTCCTTTAGGCTTAGCTTTAATTAGATAAAGATTGCCTATTTTTCTACACCTGGTGTGGAGTTTTCTTGTGGTGTCTTTCACTGTGTTACTTTACTATGTGTTGCACTAATACTTTACACATTGCCTCTTTGATAAGCCTGCCTGCTCTGTGCCAAGCTACCAGACAATGAGCAGAGGTAATCTTGCATGTGTATCTGAATTATGGTGGGTTATTGCTGGCTTAGGTGTATACCCTAGCCAACCGAAATCCCCATTTGTAAGAGGGACACATTTATCAGTGCCTGCAGGTTGTCTGCTTTCATTCCAAGCAGCAACGTGCAAAGGGGGTGGGGGGGATTTTCAGATTTCATCAAGCCAAATTTAAAGGGCCATCGGCATCCTCTTGTTCCAGGGAGCTATCTAGAGCTTCACACCTAGATGCAAATGCCTCGACCGAGGTGAAGCAGCTGCCCTCATCCTCCTGGACCTCAGCCTCCTTCATCACCATTTCCCACCAAACCCTCTGTGCAAGACTCCATGACACCGGCATCCCCGGCAAAGCCCTGGATGGATCAACTCCTTCCTCACCGGCCGAACACAGAGAGTCAACTCAAACCTCACAGAGATCAGCTGCAAAGGGCCTCAGGGATCCTCCCTGAGCCTCACCCTCTTCCGAATCTACAGGGCTCCACTTGCAGCCATCGTCAGAAACCACAGACTCAACATTGTCTTCTATGTCGACAACACCTAGCTGATTCTCGCCCTCACAGAAGAACCCACAGCCACCAATAGCAACTTCCACAAGGAGATAAAGCAGTCTCCACCTGGATGAAGGACAGCTGCCTCAAGCTTAGCTCAAACAAGACCTAAGGGGCTCATTATGATGGCGGACGGACATCAGTCTGCCCGCCATCATAACGGTTTTGGACCACCCGCCAGACGTACGGCAGTCCCACCAGTGCAATTAGGATGCGCCCGCCATACTGGTGGGAGCATCCTGGCCTTTTAACATTGCGGACGGTGCCGTCTGCAATGTCAAAAGAGCATGCACAGCATTTCCCTGCACCACGTGGCAGGCACAACACGGTGCCTGCCACTTGGTGCATGGAACTCATGGTACCCCCAGTGCACCGCCCCACACTCACACAAAGCCAGTCTCTGCCTGTCTTTTCCCGGCAGGATATCTGCCGCAAAAAGACAGCCCCAGGCTCCTCAACGTTTACATGGCTCCGCTCGCCCCAACGTCAGAACCCTTGGACTCAACATTGTTTCATACGCAGACAAAACACCCAACTCATTCTCTCCCTATCGAGCGAACCCAATGCAGCCAAACACAACTTTCAAGAAGGCATGAAAGCTGTTGCAAAATGGATTAAAAGCAGCTGTCTACAATTCAACACTGACAAAACAGAAGTACTCATCTTGGGCCCACACCGCGACGCCTGGAATAACACCTAGTGGCCCCCGCCCTCGGAAGCCCACCCAGCCCCATAGACCAAGCACGCAACCTTGGTATCATCCTGGACTCCGAACTCAAAATGGACCGCCAGATCAACTCCGTCACATCCTCCTGCTTTCACACCCTCTGCCTCCTATGTAAGACCTTCAAATGGATCACCCTCGAGCACAGAAAGACCGTCACTCACGCCCTTGTCACTAGCAGATTCTACTACGGCAACACACTCTACGCCGGAATAAACAAAAACCTTACCCTAAGCTATAAAACATTCAGAACGCCGCTGCAAGATTGGTCCTCAACCTGCCAAGACACTGCCATATCTCCCAGCACCTGCGCACACTCCACTGTCTTTCCATCGAGGCTAGAATCACCTTCAAGATTCTCACCCATGCACACAAAGCCCTCCACAACACTGGACAAGCATACCTGTACAGCTGACTCAAATTCCACTCACTCAAAAGACCCTACAATCAGCCCAGCTGTCCTACGCCATTGTCCCCCTTTGCCAGAAAGACCAGATCGGTAAGCCGCTCCTTCTCCTTCCTCGTGGCCAGAGCCTGGAATGCCTTACTGCTCCACCTCAGACAGACAACATCCCTCCCATACTTCACGCGAAACCTCAAAACGTGGCTTTTCAACAGACCCCCTCCTTGCTGGACTGAACCTGCACCTCCCCTCCTCCCCAGTGCCTTGAGACCCTTACGGGTGAGTAGACATGCTTAACAAACACATGATTGATTGATACCTCAACCACCACTTCTCCTTCTACATGTACACCAGACATCTCCACTCCGTCCAACTGGCCCAGGCCAACATCCCATGTATCAGCAAGACCACTGCTGGAGAAAGATCCTTCTCCTAACTCCTGTAACTCCCTGCCTCTCCACCTCAGGCAATCACCATTACGTCTGCAATTCAGGAAGGACCTCAAGACCTGGCTCTTCGACTGAACCGCAGATCCCCTCACCCGCTCCCCTCAACCCCACACTGCTTGAAACCCTTATGGGTAAGGATTTGCTCTTTATAAAAATGAATGTGTAAATGAATGTACAGGGTGTGTTACATAAGTGAGTGAGAGAGAAAAGGTGTAAGAGTTGCATGTTGTTTATAGCTCACTGTGCTATATTAGAAGGATTACAATTTATGAACTGTCAATAACAACTATCCCTATGTTAAAAACAGTGACCCACTTATCTAGCTACATAAAGTAACAATATTGTCATTTGAATATTACGGATCTGCTTTGCATCAGACATATTAGAGTGCATTTAAAAAAACTTGCATGGGTTAATATCATATTACCCCTTGATTATTTTTTAATGCACTCATGAGGCATTATACTAGACCTGGTAAACCAACTGGGCAATATGCTAAAATAATTATAAAGCAGCATATTTAAACAATGCAAACATTGCGCAAAAAATTAAAAGTACAATTTATTATTTCACACTTACCTTATCAGGCAGCTGCTTCTGTCTTAGTCAGCTAGTTGATGGCCTCGATATTGGTTGCTGTGTGCTTTGTGCTTCTCCTGACGTCTCTGGACCTGCTCCTACCACCTTCAATTCAGAGCTGCTTCTGGTTCAGAGAAGCTGAAAGTGAAAGCTCTACTCTGTGCAGCATGTAGCACGTCACTCCACCTCACAGGGTCATGAGTTAAGTCTCATGACTCTGTGACATAAGGAAATGTGTGTGTGGATTTTTTTTAATTCAGAGTCTGTAAAGTTATTACAATCATGCTGGAAATCAATTATTGTAATAATGAAAAAAAACCCTACCTTTCTCAACTCGTCATAGAGATGGCCCATCCAGTGACGACTGGTGAAAGGGAGGGGTGAGGCAGTGCAGTGTGGTAAAGTAATGTAGCCTCGGGCTTATACAGTGCCAGCCCGAGGCTGCTCTAGATATTTGATGCTGCCTGGCGTTATTAGTGGGGAGGCCCTAACAGGGCTTTCAGCATAACTGACACCATGTCCGCCCGGTAGATCTTATGTTTCATTTTGTTCCACATGCGCAGAGCGCATGTGTCACAAACTTGCCCCCAAACTGCCTTAAAATCTGGGCCTGCCCCGCCTGGCCTGTGTGACGCATTGACGCTGGAGTCTGACTCCGAGCATTGCAGGTAGGTAGCAGCAGCAGGACTCGTCGGCAACCCGTGACTCGGGCTGAATGACTCGTGAGCACTGCAGGCTGAGGCTGGACACTTGACTGTAGTCCCACGCGCACCGTTCCACTTTCGATTTAAAATGATAAGTAACATTGCTGTTACTTATCATTTTAAATCCAAACCGTGTGCGGCTGTACGCGGCTGCAGTCAGTGGGTGCATACCGAGCGAGGCGAGCAGTGGCGGGGGTGGTCAGGAAAAGGAGGGCGCCGCCCGGCCGCCTATTGCAGAAAACCGCCGCTGCCAGAAATATTGTGCAAGATGATCATTGCATGTTGTGGATTGCACAACATATGTGTACGCACCAATGCCCCACAGATCCAATTGCCAGATGCACCGGACAATGATGAGGAAGATGAGGCAGGTGGACCACACCCCACTGCAGCTGCAGCAGGAATAGCCTGAAGGGACACAATCATTCAACATGTTGTTGCATGAGCACATCTGATTGTGACTGTCCTTAGCAATCATGGAGCAGTACAAAATACCCACATGAACAGCATGTGCAAATAAATTAATTGCAATACACATTCCTTGTGTGCATGTCAGTCCTCTGCATTAGCACATCACTGTGACAAGTGTAAGTGCAACATTAAGTGCTAACAATCTCACAAATAGCAAATAGATGGTGGGTATGTCACCTCTGTACAGAGAGGCTGTTTAGGGTGTCACGTATTCGAAATGCCATTTCAGGGTGTCAAACGTAGTACCTAATCTCACTCATCAGCGTATCACATGTGTACAAAAACATGACATGTAGGCTGTCATTGGTGTTCATAAAAAGAAAACAGCGTGTCATTTAAGATCAAATATGACATTTCGGGTGTCATTTGGGGTCAAATATGAACCACCCTGATGCAGAGATGCACCCTGTGACTCAGGACCCACAACATGAGCAACAAGGATGTAAGGAAGATGACGTCAGGGGATGTTTGTGCACGTGGATGTGTCAGAGTGTGACCAGGTCCTTTATGGATGTGGTCCAGACTCAGCCACCTCAGTGTTGTGGCGTGCACCATGTCATCATAATTGGACTGCAGCCATGCTAATCATCATGCAGTGTCACTTGCATTGTCAGTGTGGCTCAAGGACCCGCAGCTTTGCTGGGTTCAGCACATGTGCATGGGTTTGTTGTGAGATTAGTGATGTGTGGGCGAGCCCCCTCTGGGCACATTGTCGATGGGGGCCTACTTGCTGTTTCTATGTGTGCTGCAGTATGCCAAGGAGATCAGGGACATGATCCAGATTCATTGTGGGTGTGCACTGTGCTATACTTAACTGTGCATGTGTGCCATTGTGCCCATCTTCCCCGTCCCCCAGTCCCTGGTCGTTACTCACCCTGTTACTGTTGGGTCAGGTCATGTTGTGCAGTGTCCTGTCCCCCAACTCCTGCCACTGTCTCCCCATTGATGACTGTGGACACCATTTACTCCATCTCATCTAGGTCCTGCTGTGGCGCTGGACTCCCATCTCCAGCCTGCATTGCTGCTTTCTGGTTGTTAGCGAGTTTCAACTTGGTTTTGCGCTTCACATCATTCCATCGCTTCTTGGTACTTCACTCCGTCTGCATTCACCTTGGCCAAGATGAACTGCCATATTGCGTTTTTAGTTGCCAATGACACAGTGGAGGTGATGAACTGTTGGTGGTGTTCTATCATCTCCGTAATCAGGATCTTGTTTTCCTGTGGACTGACTCATGGGTTCCTCTTCTTCTTCTCCTTGCCCTTCTCCTTCCCCGAGGTCCCAGGCTGGTCCTCCGGGGGGGTTTGTGGGGTTATGGATGGCCTCTGTAGTTGCTCCAGCTTCCTCCATGGTGCTTCTCAGTTATATGGGTTTTGTGTTTTTTTACATTTTTATACTTTTTAAATTTTTTGCAGTTTTTATGGTGATTTTTCTCGCCTGTCATGGGAATAGCAAGCCTGGCGCAGCTTATTGCTGATATTTTTATCGCTGTTGGGCCAATTGCCACTTTTTTAATGTTCGGGTTTCCTTTTTTATCGGCGACCCTGTCATTTTCGACATTTGACACGTTATCGCCATTAACACGATGTTAGTTTCCCACGGTAAAATTACGTTAACCTAGGTTGGGGATAATTATCACCTGTTCTTGAGAGTATCCCCCTGAGTGTTAAGAAAACTTCATACCTGTACTACAGTGATGGAAATTCCGTGGAATTGGTTGAGTGGAGTTGTGCCCTCTACGCAACTTAGCATTTCTCCAAATTGGAAAAGCGTTGCTTTTTCCAGCCATTTCCTGGTTGTCGGAGATTGGCTCTCGTGTGTGTGTGTGTTGTAGGACCCTCATTTGTTAGTGTTGGGCAAATCACAGTCAGGGAGTGTACGCACAGTTTAAGGCAGGACAACAATCAGCTTTCACAGTAAGGGGTGTTCTGTAATCTATTCAACAATATGCACGCCGATGGGGAATCGGGTATTTTCCTAATATACTCATTCAAGTCAAGAAGTCTTTATTCGATTAATACATCATAAAAGACATAAAATACAATATATACATGGATAAAAAACTCTCAGACCATATTAAATCACATATGCAGACTTCATACAAGTAAAACAATAGCATAATCACAAGCATAACCAACGGATCAAATATAATAAGCTACTCATAAGCAGATAGGCAAGAAACATTGTTAAAACCCTGGCTATATCTTTTTAATAAACCTGCTTCTAAGTAACCAAGCCCAGCCTAAGTATTTTGCTACCCCCACTACAATTAATGGGGTCAAGTTAGTTTTTAGAATTCTACTCGCTTCAACAGCTGAGCGGGTACCTAGGCTTCTACAAACCGGGCTTAACCATTTAGCTCTTGGGGCGGTGTACAAAGGACACACAAACAAAAAGTGGTCCAAACTTTCACCCTAAACATTTTGGACAATGCCCAGACCCACCAGAACCCCACTTTTTGGTGAAATCCCTTAGAGGCAACGAGCCACATCTGAACTGGTGGAACAGTTTACGATCCAAGGGTTTTGTAATCATGTCCCAATATTTTTCAAGCTTGGGAATGTCTTTAAAGACAATGAATAAACCTGTAAGATTACTTGGGCACAGACTCAAATGTCTCTTATAAACCACCCAGTCCCAATAGCGCAGTTTTAGGTCTTTTTTGAGGGAAAAACAGCAGATTCGGGGCCTGTCCACAGATCACCATACCCCAGGGCAAGAAGGGAAGAACTTAAATCCTTAAACCAACCTATATTGGAGGAACCATGAAGATCTTTGACCTCCAAGCAAGCCCTAGCATAAAAATGAAGTTCCGGCGTTGTCCATAGGCGTCGCCAAAATGCCAATGGACGGAACCTCGCTTGATCCTCCACCAGTTGACACCCAAGGTCATACAGAAGCGGGATCCGTGGAGTTGACTGTGGGAGACCCGTTGCCACCCTAAGGAATTTATTTTGGGCTGTTCTCAGGGGATCCAATTTACTAAAGCCCCATAATTCCGCCCCATATAAGACTGAGGGTAAAACCTTAGACCCATATATCTTGAGTAGCGGAGAGATTGGCCGAGTAAAGGATCCTTTGTGCTCTTTGATCATGGCACCGCCAATCTGCAGGTGCTTAAGGGCCATAAGCTCAACCTGGTGGGACCAACTAAGGGTCTCACTAAATGTGACTCCCAGGTAGGTAAAGAACTTAGTTTGTTCCAACGGGGTCCCCCCCATAGTAACCCTTGCGGTGATTTGGTTGTGTCCTCTTAAGACCATAAATTTGGTCTTAGACACATTCACCTCAAGCTCGTGTTCGCTGCAGAAATACTCAAACCTCGTCAAGGCTTGTTGAAGACCCTGTCTGGTTTTTGAAATCAAAAGAGTATCGTCAGCGAACATGAGCAACGGAATTTTCATTCCAGCTGGGGTTGGAGCGTCCGTCTGATGGTTTTCAAAGTACTTGGTAACCCTGTTAATATATAAGGAAAAAAGGGTGGGGGCCAGCACACACCCTTGCCTAACGCCTTTGGCCACTGGAAACCTATCCGTCACCTCCCCTGGTTTACCCCAGCGAACCTGGGCGTAGGTGTGTGCATGTAAGTTCACCAAAAGGCGAACAAGGGGGGGTGGCATGCCCAGTTCTAAAAGGCACTTCCACAACCCAGCCCTCGGGACGAGATCAAAAGCAGACCGCAAGTCCACGAAGGCTGCGTATAGGTTGCTTTTGCCCAGGAAAACCGTCTTCCAATAAAGAAGCATGAAACGAAAGGATTGGTCTAGAGTACTCACATGAGGTCTAAAACCAGCTTGAAGAGGGGTTAGAATATTATAATCCTCAATCCGTTCCTGAATCCTGGCAAGAACAAGGCGGGCTGTAATTTTTTGCACCGCATCAATAAGACTGATCGGCCGGTAGTTGGATGGAACCGACCGATCGCCTTTTTTGTAAATAGGCAAGATTTCTGCACCTGCCCAGGATTCGGGAATTCTGGCACCAGTGGCCAAAGCATTTACCAGATAGACTAGATAAGGTACCCAGAGGTCATGATCATGTTGGAATAAGTCAGCTGGAATGCAGGTGCCTTTCCCCTTGGAATAGATTGCAAAACTAATTCGACATCTCTAGCCGTAAACTACAAGGGATCAAGCAACAGAGGCCAGCTGATGTTTTCCTGCGCGTCACTAAGACACCTAAATTGATTCTCAAAGTATAGTACCCATTGTTTTTGATCCACCGAGGCTGGGCTCGGACGGTCATCCTGGGACAAACCCCATTTAAGTAGGTGCCAGAACCGTTGCAAGTTCCTAGAGCCACATGCTTCGGTTAGAGCTGACCACCGATCGTCATCCCAGGTTGCCTTAGCAGAACGTTTAGCTGCATTAAAAGCCTTCCTACAAGACCTGATAAGAACAGGATTCTTAAGTTTTAGAGCTTTAAATAGTTCAACATGGGTCCGACGGCACTCTTTATTGAACCAATTAGAAGGTTTCTTAATCCCCCTATTACCCTTTTTGGAAACAGACTTTATGAACAGTTTTTTTAAAGACATAAGCACACTGGTATGCGTGTCTGTAATCATTGTGTTGATCACCTCCTGTGAGTTACTTTTGGAAATCTCAACCAGAGCGTTAGAGACCAAAGATCTAATCATTTTACGAGCTTCAGCATCTACAGAGATTTTTGGCCAGCGTACCCTCCTCATATCGTTGGTAAGAACAGCTACCTCCTGAACTGAATTGGGCAGGCTTTTAACTAGTCTCGAAAAGCTACAATCCCTTATTTCCGCCACCAAAGGATCGTGATCGCTTTCCGGACGTGGCTTTACTTCCATGTCCACCACCCTAGGCCATAGTTTCACATTCAATAATACATAGTCAATGCTGCTACTGTATCTATCATTACTAAAGGTATGTTTTCCCAGCCTATCGGAGCGCACTCTACCGTTTAGGGCACGTAATCCCAGATCCGGACACAACCCTTTAATAAAAATAGCCGCTTGAGACCACTTTTTGATCGGGGCTAGGTCAAGTTGTGGTATCCCCCAAGCCAGATCCTCAGTCTCTGTTAGTAGGCCATCATCCAGACTCAGTGGTTCAAAGCAAGTATTCAAATCACCCATTACAATTATATGACCAGCTGGCGGGGCATCACTAAAAAATGCATCCAGACAAAGGAGACCCTACCGCCCTGGACTCCCCTAGCATATACATTAATCAACAAGATATTTAACCCACTGGTAGATTTAATACTAACCATTAGTATATCGGGGCTGTCAATATAAACTTCCTCAGCTGACACACCCTCATATTGACGAACCCAAACTGACAAGCCACCCCTAGCTCGGCCTCTATGTCCTCTAATTGCAGGTTTGCTGAAGTTCAAGTAGCCAGAGAGGAACAGTGGAAGAAGAGCCCAAGTTTCCTGAAAGGACCAAACGTCACCTTGAAGAATAAAGTTGATCCAATCAGGAATACACATGCGCGACTCAAGACCAGCTATGTTCCAACAGCCCAGGATAGTGCCATATCTAACAACTGGGACGCTGGCAGTATCTATAGCAAGGAGGTGAGCTTCGTCGTTCGAACAAGCAACTTTATCTTGAATAAGGGCAACTCCATTTATATCCTCAGTATAGATGCCGGAGGACCCACCCTGAGTACCCAACACCGTTTTAACACTCTCAACAGCTGGGTCAACAAATAACACTGTTTCTGGTACTATCTCCATGTCACCAGACGAACACGAATAGGCACTGCCCCCCTCATCACTTGGGGCTGCTTGGTCATTTAAAAAATTTACATTGCACGATAAGTTAGCTAGGGCATCGACAATGCCCGTACAATCTGTATTACCCACCATACTCCAAGATAAAATAGCTGGTCAATCATTAAATGCCAACCCTGATAAGGGCTCATAGAGATTCCTCAACGGGATACTCCAATGCTCATTGGGCTGGGTATATTTACTTTGATTATTACGGACAGGGTAGAGACTTAGGGGCTGGTTACAGTGTGGAAAAACTGATATAGGGGGAGGACCTAAAAACTGGGGCTTGGGATTAACCCAATTCGGGTTTTGTGAGGAGCTATTATAGCTCGATTGTGCATAGGAACGAAACAGGGCCTCTGGGTTGATTGGTGGACCATAGAAACTTGGTGTAAAGTTATTCCATTTAAGGGACTGGTGCTCTCTTTTGGAACTGTGTTGGCCGGGTGGTTTGAATAAAGTCTCGGGATAAAAATAGCTGAGATTCCGTGTGGAGATCCCTCCCTCATTGTTTCCCACATACCAGTCAGAAAGGTGGGGAGCGACTCTGTGGTCCCTAAAGTTGATAATCACAGTATCACCCTCTATATCCTTAGGGCGTAAACCCACCCACTTGCATCTTCTGACTGAGATGATATCCCCATTAAGGTGGGCTGGAAGGGGTCTATTAGTTTTCAGCCAAAAAATGACTTTATTTTTTAAATTTTCGTTGTTTTCCCGATTCCCATTAGAAATTGGGGGCACACCCGTCAGTATAGTCACAAAATTGGCTGAGTCGGGTGGAAGTTCCACAATATTCCTACGGTTTATAGATTGTCTCTGTTTTGGGTTGTCAGAATTAACAGCCCCATGTTTTACAGGTGGCAATATTCCCTCTAAGGATGGTTTATTGGAAACCACCATAGATTTTGCTTTAGCGAGATTGGTGACACAAGGGGGTTTGGACACCAAATCCGGGGCTTTAGATTTTATAATACCTACAATTTTGTTATTTTTAGATTGGTTACTAGAAGCATGATTTGTGACACTAGGCAAGGCTGGTGGATTAAGCTGCCTATCAGAACTAGTTGGATGGGGAATAGCAACAGGGGCCAATAAACGATCCATTTTGTCTCCCAATATCCTTACTCGCTCCATCAAGGGTAACATATATGATTTAATGAGTTTCTCAAAAATATCGAAACTCTCCTTGTTAAACCCCGATGCGGTGACCTCGGGTAGAGTTGGATAATATGGTGTTACTATAGGAGCCTCAACCACAGGCAGCACCATAAAATCGGTGATAGGGTTAGCTATAGAAGGAGAGGGAATTTGTTGGCAGGAACCTTTTCTTTTAACTCCACCCTTTTCTCTCCTTTTCCTAGGTGGGGAAGACACAACCTTTTTTGACTTGGTAGGCTTGGATCTAGTAACACTATTATTATGTGACAAAATGTTCTCGCAGGGACCGACACAGCCTACAGACAGATTGGTAAGTGTTGAATGCAAGTTGGGTGCCATAGTCTGAGCGATTGGGGTGTTAAGATCAATTAAACTAATGGAAACAGAGGTAAGACTGTTTGTATGATCTTCACTGTGGGTGCTGGGGCGTGTCGGGGAGATGTTAGGAACCCTGAATATACTGGGAATTTGGTCCATACCAGACGTATTCACTTCGTTGGCCGTCTTACCTTGAGCGGCCATTACCTGCGTGTTGTTTAAATCTGGAAGAGTGGACAGTGGTAGTTGCTTGAAATGTTCAATGGAGCGACGACGCTCAGCGCGTCTCTCACATAAAAGGAGTTCCTTGTCTATCTCCTTGTGTGCCTTCTCGAAATATTTATCGAGAGGCCCAAGGAATGAGACACCCACACATGACGGAAGTGAGCTAGACATCTCAACAGCTGAACAATATATAGTGAACTAGTCTCAAACCCGAACTAACTACTCCAAAGATGCACAAACAACAACATGAAGTAATAAACTATTAATGAAAATGACCTGGCCCAGCCCGGACTCCTTTGGCCTCTGACGGCCACAGACGGTCCCGCCCTTGTCCCGGGCTTCTCCCGGCGCTCTCCCGCGCGCTCACGCGCAGCGTGAAGAGCACAATGTATTTATAGATAAGTCCGATGGAGGGGGGCGTGTCAGGCAGGCAGGGAGAGCGGCCCAGCTGATGGCGATAGGGTCTGGCGAGACCTCCTGGGAGAGGTAGTCCCGCAACTTGCAGCCCTGCCCACGCACTTCTTCACCCTCAGCAGTCTCAGTTAATTCAGGACAGACCACAGCAAAGGTCCAAGTTTCACAATTCCGCAATGCCCAGCACACGAAGCGGGACCCGCGCAGCGGGTTCCGCGAGGCGCTGCGATGAGAGCAGAGAAAAGGGCAGCGTGACCGGATTCCACAAGTCAGGTAAAGACAGCGTCCCAGTGAGTAAAGAGAACGCCGAGGATTTTAAGTCCGATGAAGGGGGGCGTGTCAGGCAGGCAGGGAGAGCGGTCCAGCTGATGGCGATAGGGTCTGGCGAGGCCTCCTGGGAGAGGTAGTCCCGCAGATCGCAGCCCTGCCCACACACTTCTTCACCCTAAGCAGTCTCAGTTAATTCAGGACAGACCACAGCCAAGGTCCAAGTTTCACAATTCCGCAATGCCCAGCACACGAAGTGGGACCCGCGCAGCGGGTTCCGCGAGGCGCTGCGATGAGAGCAGAGAAAAGGGCAGCGTGACCAGATTCCACAAGTCAGGTAAAGACAGCGTCCCAGTGAGTAAAGAGAACGCCGAGGATTTTAAGTCCGATGGAGGGGGGCGTGTCAGGCATGCAGGGAGAGCGGTCCAGCTGATGGTGATAGGGTCTGGCGAGGCCTCCTGGGAGAGGTAGTCCCGCAGCTCGCAGCCCTGCCCACGCACTTCTTCACCCTCAGCAGTCTCAGTTAATTCAGGACAGACTACAGCAAAGGTCCAAGTTTCACAATTCCGCAATGGCCAGCACACAAAGCGGGACCCGCGCAGTGGGTTCCGCGAGGCGCTGCGATGAGAGCAGAGAAAAGGGCAGCGTGGCCGGATTCCACAAGTCAGGTAAAGACAGCGTCCCAGTGAGTAAAGAGAACGCCGAGGATTTTAAGTCCGATGGAGGGGGCGTGTCAGGCAGGCAGGGAGAGCGGCCCAGCTGATGGCGATAGGGTCTGGCGAGGCCTCCTGGGAGAGGTAGTCCCGCAGCTCGCAGCCCTGCCCACGCACTTCTTCACCCTCAGCAGTCTCAGTTAATTCAGGACAGACCACAGCAAAGGTCCAAGTTTCACAATTCCGCAATGCCCAGCACACGAAAACGGGACCCGCGCAGCGAGTTCCGCGAGGCGCTGCGATGAGAGCAGAGAAAAGGGCAGCGTGACCGGATTCCACAAGTCAGGTAAAGACAGCGTCCCAGTGAGTAAAGAGAACGCCGAGGATTTTAAGTCCGATGGAGGGGGGCGTGTCAAGCAGGCAGGGAGAGCGGTCCAGCTGATGGCGATAGGGTCTGGCGAGGCCTCCTGGGAGAGGTAGTCCCGCAGCTCGCAGCCCTGCCCACGCACTTCTTCACCCTCAGCAGTCTCAGTTAATTCAGGACAGACCACAGCAAAGGTCCAAGTTTCACAATTCCGCAATGCCCAGCACACGAAGCGGGACCCGCGCAGCGGGTTCCGCGAGGCGCTGCGATGAGAGCAGAGAAAAGGGCAGCGTGACCGGATTCCACAAGTCAGGTAAAGACAGCGTCCCAGTGAGTAAAGAGAACGCCGAGGATTTTAAGTCCGATGGAGGGGGGCGTGTCAGGCAGGCAGGGAGAGCGGCCCAGCTGATGGCGATAGGGTCTGGCGAGGCCTCCTGGGAGAGGTAGTCCCGCAGCTCGCAGCCCTGCCCACGCACTTCTTCACCCTCAGCAGTCTCAGTTAATTCAGGACAGACCACAGCAAAGGTCCAAGTTTCACAATTCCGCAATGCCCAGCACACGAAAACGGGACCCGCGCAGCGAGTTCCGCGAGGCGCTGCGATGAGAGCAGAGAAAAGGGCAGCGTGACCGGATTCCACAAGTCAGGTAAAGACAGCGTCCCAGTGAGTAAAGAGAACGCCGAGGATTTTAAGTCCGATGGAGGGGGGCGTGTCAAGCAGGCAGGGAGAGCGGTCCAGCTGATGGCGATAGGGTCTGGCGAGGCCTCCTGGGAGAGGTAGTACCGCAGCTCGCAGCCCTGCCCACGCACTTCTTCACCCTCAGCAGTCTCAGTTAATTCAGGACAGACCACAGCAAAGGTCCAAGTTTCACAATTCCGCAATGCCCAGCACACGAAGCGGGACCCGCGCAGCGGGTTCCGCGAGGCGCTGCGATGAGAGCAGAGAAAAGGGCAGCGTGACTGGATTCCACAAGTCAGGTAAAGACAGCGTCCCAGTGAGTAAAGAGAACTCCGAGGATTTTAAGTCCGATGGAGGGGGGCGTGTCAGGCAGGCAGGGAGAGCGGCCCAGCTGATGGCGATAGGGTCTGGCGAGGCCTCCTGGGAGAGGTAGTCCCGCAGCTCGCAGCCCTGCCCACGCACTTCTTCACCCTCAGCAGTCTCAGTTAATTCAGGACAGACCACAGCAAAGGTCCAAGTTTCACAATTCCGCAATGCCCAGCACACGAAGCGGGACCCGCGCAGCGGGTTCCGCGAGGCGCTGCGATGAGAGCAGAGAAAAGGGCAGCGTGACCGGATTCCACAAGTCAGGTAAAGACAGCGTCCCAGTGAGTAAAGAGAACGCCGAGGATTTTAAGTCCGATGGAGGGGGGCGTGTCAGGCAGGCAAGGAGAGCGGTCCAGCTGATGGCGATAGGGTCTGGCGATGCCTCCTGGGAGAGGTAGTCCCGCAGCTCGCAGCCCTGCCCACGCACTTCTTCACCCTCAGCAGTCTCAGTTAATTCAGGACAGACCACAGCAAAGGTCCAAGTTTCACAATTCTGCAATGCCCAGCACACGAAGTGGGACCCGCGCAGCGGGTTCCGCGAGGCGCTGCGATGAGAGCAGCGATGAGATGAGAGCAGAGAAAAGGGCAGCGTGACCGGATTCCACAAGTCATGTAAAGACAGCGTCCTAATATACATACCAATTAAATTTTGACAAAGCATATGCCTTTACCAACCATGCCTTTCCAACTACATTTTCACGGTAAAGACATATGCGTTGTCTAAATATTCATAGTAAATGCATGCATGGTAATGACGCATGCGTAGTTTAGACGGCACGGTAAAGGCATGCGTGTCATTGCATGCATGGCAACCATCTGGTGACAGCTGCACTGTCAAACAAGACCTAAAAATGCCCAGTACTCTATTGCATCTATCTCCTTTTTCAACATACATGGATTTCTGACAAAGTATGTTTTTTCATATAATAGCAGGAAATAGCCTAATTTCCACAAAATAGGAATAGGGGGCAGTATTTTCCTTCTCTTGTGAACACAGCAAAGTACCAATTTCCGTATTTGTCCTAGTTTCTTTTACCTATTCTCCTTCCACAGTTCGTCGCTATATTTTTCTTCCTCGATTTGATTTCAGGCCATCAGCATTGTTGAACCAAACAGAAATTGTGAATGTTCTAATTATTTTTCTAGTTTCATGCTGTTTTGATTAGTAGATGATTTACGAACAGGAATTAGATGAAGTGCAAAAAACATAACTCAGCCAAGAGAACATAATTTATTGCAAATGTTAAACTTCATAAAGTCATTTCAGGCAATAAATATAAAGATTAGAAAATCTACATTTTCCCTAACATGCCTTGAGGTTAATTTCGAAAATCGAAATGTTATTTGACAGATTTAAGCTATCAGACCAAGTATATTTTTAATACAGGCGATTTTTCAAATTTCTTGTATGTGAAAACATAAGGTATCAAACTATACATGCCGCAAGAGTTTCACGAAGGCTTACATTCCATATAGTTCCTTTATGAATACTTTATAGGATTCTAATTTCTGGTCATAAAAAATGTTTGCGAGCAATACAAAACTAAACATAAACACACTTTTACTATTTGAAGCACAGTTTGAATATCACAAAACGATGCAAACAATCTGGAAAAATAACGTTAACTTTAAAAATTGTGCTTGGAACCGGTGTGTGTGAAGGATTTGCAAAAAAATAAAATAAAAGAACAATGTACTGGAAAATGAACGGGTGATTTAGCGTCTCCAAAGCTTTGCAGAGATTAATGAAGGTTCGTGTGAATGAAAGGCCCATAGAATTTGCACTGAGTAAATTATTGATGACACTTGTCAAAGTGATGTCAGTAAAATGACAAAGACAAACTAAGTACTGCAAGGGATGTACGATAAAGTGGAATAATTTCAGGATAGACAGCTTTCACAATATTTTCAAGTGAAAATGTGGAAAACACAGATTTGCAGTACACTGCTGTATACATTTGCAATTTTTCATATGTGGCAACATGAAATCCGCAGACAAATAAAATTGAACTGACTCTTAAGCATGCAGGCAGATCAAGAGATGTCTACTTACATAGCAGAGAAGGAACAGCTGATTTGTCAAGAAAGGAAAGAGCCTTAGAGAAAGTGTTCAAAGAATGATTGACAGGCTAGAGCAGAGTGCATTCAGTAAAAGGAAAAATAAGTGAAATATATAGAGCTCGGGATCAAGGGAGTAAGTGATTGGACATGTTTGAGAAATAGGCCAAATAAACATTCTGAAAGAGATGAAAAAGACAAAGTGGATTTTAGATGAGAAACTGGATATCTAAAGAATTTAACATGAACATTTATCTTCAGAGGTAGCTATTACAGTAGTTCTACATTTTTATTAAAGATACTATAAGTATGTAGTTAGGTTACCTGGTGTAAACAGTTTATGGTAACTTCACAAAAAAGGAACAAACAATAGCTACCAGAAAAAAAGATAGGACGGCGATACTATGCATGCAGTCCTGAAAAACAACTGTATGTCATTTCCATTGAAAAAAAGGAACAGATATATGGTAGTGTTTGTGTTATTTAAACAAAGAAATTAAGGCACATGGGGAAGAAAACGCGTACATCAAACTTGCCACTGAATAAAGTATAAGTCTATATATTTGTATTTCTTTTCTCTGAATTTGGAAATTTGTTTAATGTGGGCTAACAGAGGAGGTATAAGAGAGCTTGATGTCTAACTTGAGAGGGTAATCAATTAATTGTGTCGTATTAGGTCTCACAGGAGAAGCAACAATTAGGAGCACAGGTTAGTATCTCTAAAGAGAGTCCATTTAATAGATGAGTTTTCAGGAATTTTCTGAACCGAAAATATTGGGAGATGCTTATCCAGTGTGGCAAGGTGGTGGTCTATGTGATTGGCAGGGTGCAGGCTCCTCTCTCTCTACAAACCGGCCCATCTGAGTAGGAGGTATTATTAGAACCCTAAGCAATCTCCAGGTATGGGCCTGGGGTGTGACTGCAGAACTTGGAGGTGACTAAACTGGCTAAAGGAAGCAGACAGGTCCAGACACATGCGTCTGCACATTACGGTGGTGTGACATCTGACAACAGCCATCAGCAACAGCAGATGCGAGGCTGGTAATTTAAGGTAAGGAGATGTGCGGACACAAGCCAGACAGAAAATGGCTCCTAGGAACATCAGAGCAGTGAGGACTCGGACAGTGCAGCAGGTACCAGCAACCGTCTCAGTGGTGTCCACTGCGGGACCCTGACTGTCAAATACAGATGGAATGGTAAAGGAGCAATTGGCAGGGCATGGCCAGCATATTGGCAAGCCTATAGCACTGTTGGAGGCAATGATGGCTATAAACATGCATCCGGATAATGATACAATGAAAGGGAAGGACGAGATGCTGGAGCTGTTGGTGCAACTACCGCACGCAATTGGGGAACCAGCTGCAGGAGAGAGGAGAGAAGGGCAGTGGAGTGACCCCACTTAATCTACTCAATTCTTGGCCAGCCTCAGTGGGATAATCCCCCTCTTTGGATTCAAGAGATACTGGAGAATAGGTCAGGGAAATGGGGAAGCAGGAACAATATATTTGGGACTTTTGGCAGCGACAATGGCCCCGTCACTGATGAGTCAAACTTCGGAAGAAGCCAGGGGTGATGAGGCTACATAGGGCATGCTTGGGCTTGTCAATCCCCATCTGGTACCTGGAATGGTGAAAGGATGGCCCCAGTCCTAGCTCACCTCCAGCCTCTGTCCATAGCTGGTGTGTTGCCGAGTACACTAGCTCCTGGAGCAGGGGCACCCAGGTGATGAATGATGGAACTGTTAGTAGCCTGGGCAAACAGTTGACAGACTGCATTGCTAGTAACCAAGAGCAGTGGGTTTTCCCTCAGCCAGCTCATCTCCTGTCACAGGAGTGGTCTCTGCCTCAAAGTGACAAAGGGCAATCGCAAGAAGGAGAAGGCAAGAAGGAGGGCGTAGGCATGTTCAATGCAGCATTGGATACAAAGGCTGTGGAAGCAGCAGTGTTTTTTTTCTTTGTCGGAGGGGTCAAGTGCCGAACAAGATACAACTGGGGAAGGGTCTATAAGTAGCACAAATAGTTCTTCGGGCAAGGCAAGTGAAGCTAATCTTAAAGGTGTGGAGAGGAAACATACGTGGCCAGGTGGACAAAACGTACAGGGCAAGGAGAGTCGCAGACCAGGACCAGGGTTTGAAATGGGATTTTACTACTACTCAGCATGCTTTTTAGGAGGGGGTTGCTATCCCCAGGACAGCCTAAAGCAACTACAGCCAGAGCTGAATGAGATATGCACTCTAGCCCTCATCTACACAGCATTAAGGAGCATTGTCAGGAGACCTGGTTTACATTCGAATAGAAAGGACAGCAACCAGGAAACTCTAGGATGCTGTGATGAGAATCTTAAAGACTTGTTCAGAGCTAGGGGAGAGGATAACAACAGTGGAGAACCAAACTTCAGCCTTGGAACTGGAGGTCACTATGATAAAGGATCAGTCTACCGTGCACGAAGCACAACTTCTAGACACACACCGAAAGCTAAAAGTTTTTGAGACGCAACAATCCCGCAATTACATAAGGTTCAATTTGTGATAAAGCTATTTAAGAACACCTTCACTGATCTTGAAGACTGGCACTGGGATCACAAAATCCAGAAGGCTCATCAAAGTCACCTCATGATGAAGCAGGTAGATTAGGCAAGTGGAGCATCCACTGTAAAAACCAAGGGCCATTTTGGTGTTTTTTTGGAAATTACCTTCTAAGATAAACAGTTTTTAAAAAAAGCGCATCTGGACTTTACATGAAGTGCTCATGGGTACTCTTTTTTTCACCAGACCAACTTCTGTCATGTGACGGTAGAACGGTGATGGAGGCTGAGACAGCTAATAAAACCGGTTCAGAACAAGGGGGCTGAAGACAATATTTAAGAACAGGACATGGTAGTCATGTCAGAAATTAAGGCTAAATAATATTTGATAAATTGGTGAGCTAGACAAGAAGCCAGCCAGGGCTTACTCATCATTCTCCAGTTCCAGCCCCTGGGTAAATAGGTTTTTTTTTGTAATGCTGCATGGATATTTGAGTTCCTCCATATCTATGTTTTCTAGGGTTGCATAGAGTGGTTTTGCTTGGTTTGGCTGGAAAAGAAGTTGAGCATATGAACCATCAACACATACCTTATGGGTTGGATTGCTTTATGTGGGAGGAAGGTGGTTGGGATGGGGAAGATGGGGAGGAGGGGAAGAGGTGGGGGTGCTAGAGGACAGGGAGGGGGTGTGAAACTGAAGTGTATGTTTTAAAGAGGGTAGCAATAGGGTGGATATGAGCTACAAAAGAGATGTGCACTGGTCAATGGAATTTGCCAATTTATGGATCTTAGGAGCTAAAATGACTGATGAGAATGGAGAAATACCTAAAATAATAATGCAGAGTGTGAAGAGGCTACCATATATCCGAATGCCTCAAGCAAAAAAATAACACTTATGTACAGTTCATGTTTGTGGGCTGAAAGAATGGTCTAAAATTGTTAGAGTGGCAGAAGGGCTGAAAGCACTGAGGACACACTTTGTCTGCTTGCAAGAGACAAATATAAAGGAGGCAAGGAAATACTTGATAGAAACCTTGGGCTACACTCTCCTGGATCACATGATGCAGGGAACTACCATGAGTGGAGTGGCAGCCTTGGTATGAACAAATAAGTGTGGGGTTAAACGTAAACTTTTAGATAAACTGAGAGGATACATTTTAGTCGAATGTCAGGTGGCTGTATCAGGCTTCACTATTTGTTTAATCTATAGTTCTAATTTTAGTAAGCCAGCACCTATTGGCTATTTGGACATAGTGTTGGTGTTGTGGCACACTCCGGTGATACTGTGTGGCGATCTGAATATTGATATTGATTGTGTTCAAGGGACAGTATTATCGGGAAGTTATGTGGGTAGTGTTGGAAATGGGATCCCCGGCTGGCCAGGGCTTTCGCCAAAGTCAGTCAGAGACCACCACCCCCAAGTCAGGGCAAGGGAGTTACACGCCAAGATAACCCCTACTCACCCTCTAGGTAACGTGGCGCGAGCAGCAAGGCTAAACTTGGAGGCGATGTAGGTTAAGTATTTGCGCACGCACCCCAGCAACAACAACCAAAGGCCCACCACAAAGGAAACTCCACACAAGGTTATGTAAAAATAGCCTTTGTATTATAATAAATATACATCAGATAAAACACACATCTTGTTACACTGTGCCAACAGGCACGGGCGGAATTTACAAGGGATATTGCACAGGACAGGGCCACTTGGACCACTGTCAGGGGTATCAGCACTTTTAGAACTTAGCACTTGTAGAAAGAAAAATCAGTGTAGCACACAATATAAAAATAGAGCACACAACCAGTAATCACTGGTAACAGGACCTCACTAGCACCACCTGTACTAGGGAGAAAACAACCACCTATGTATTACAATACCTGTAGGGGTGTAAGAGGAAAACACATGATGCAATGCATAACATTCATTCAGAGGTGTAAAAGCACATGACGCATAAAAACACATTCAGAGGTGCAGCACAAGAGAACACATGATGAATAAACTACCCATTCAGAGGTGTATAGAAAGTACAATTGCGCCAAACTCACGTAAGTCACCACCTGTGACTGTCCCTAGGCCCTCTGGCCTTGTTGGGGCTAGGACGCCCTGTGTCCAAAGTGTCAGGGTCCTAAACGTGGCAGCTGCCCACAAAGTGCTGGGCAGCTGGGTGAAGATGGGGCAACACGATGGAGCCTTGTGGGCTCAAGCACACTGGTGGGCAAAAGGAAATGCCCCCTGGAGCCTCCTCTGGGCTCTAAACACACATGGCACCCAAAGAGCCTCTCTAGGCTCTAAACAAATGTGGGCTGTGAGCCTCTCGCAGGGCTCTAAAACAAAATGGGGTCGCCTGAGCCTCTCAGGGCTCAAAGACAATGTGGGCTGGGGCGGGAGCCTTCTCTCAGGCTCTCAGATCAACTGCCCCCTCGAGCTCCTTGGGCTCGACAACAGAAAAGTGCCCTGAGCCTCTCGGGGCTCGCAAGAACCAATGCGGGCGGGTGGAGCCTCTATGGCTCACAAACAAATGTGCCCCAGAGCCTCTCGGGCTCTAAATATTCACGGGCGCGAGGTCGCGCTACGGGGGAGGGGCGGACACCGACAATGTGTCCCGACGCCCCTCTCCCTTCTCCAGGCACTCACCGGCTGTTCTGCTGGCGGGACGGCTCCTCTGCCACTCCGGGGCTCTCCTCTCAATCGGGAGCCTCGGGAAGACGCGCCGGCCGCTTCCTGCTCCTTTGGCCTGGCGCCGTCCTGCTGTAATCCGCCTGACTTCCTCTGGGGCCGCCAATGGCAGCGCGGCCCTGGAGGTCAGGAGGCGGGACTTCCGGGTCGCCGCGGGCAGCGCGGCGGCTCGTACTAGGCAGGCAGGCGGGCTCTAAGTACCCGAGGAGTGGGCTCCCTCGTGGTAATTTCCAAAATCCAAGTACGGGGCAATGCCGGGTGGCACCGGCCTTAAATAAAATATAAAGCGAGGTAGGCACTCGCGATGCGCCGCAAATCGGCGAAATCAGGCGGGCAGATGCCGGGTAGGCACCGGCTGCATACAGCGCGCTCCCAAGCGCTTAGGGGCCACAGAAAGCGCGCCTAGCGCTAAAAATAGAAGCAAAGCGCTATTGAGCGCTGGGGCATCAGGAAAGCGCGCCTAGCGCTATAAATCAAATAAGAGCGCCTCCAGGCACTCTAAGCCAAAATCAAAAGCTTCCAGCAGGGACTGGAGGCAGGCAGAGGGGCAGGGCAGGGCCAGAGCCAGCACACTGGGTCTCCAGGCAGGGAGACAAGCCAAGTGGCGGTCCTCTTGGCCCCAGCAGCAGCAACAGCCCCCTCTGGCAAGGATCCAAAAGTAGAACATTTTCCAAGGGGACACAGCCCCTTCTTATAGTACCAAATCCTTTGTTTCAAGGTGCAGGGTGGGGGGAAAACCAGTTTCAGCTGGCTCTGGAGCACTCTTGATGGCCCAACCACCCATTTCATTCCCTGGGGAGGCTAGGGTCGTTAGACACACCACAGGGGGGCGGAGCCAGCATTGTGTGGGGAAAACCCAGCCCATCCAGGACACAGGTACACTCCTCCCACACATCACTCATGCTAATCTCCCACTCACCACCGGGCAGACCCATCCAGACTTCCTGGAGCCTGGCATGCCAGCCAGCTCCAGCCAATCACGCTCCAGCACCCTCACAGCACATGCACACATATCTCAATGTCCAGAAGTAGCACTTCCCAACTAGACATACACAAGCCGCACATACCATTGCGCAGCATTCGCTCTCACGAGTTCATACATACTAAACTCGAGCCTGTACTCCCCACGCATCAGGAACTACCAGGGACACACACATTCCCCATGCATTCCTATGGGAGGGCAGGCCAGCCATACTACACGCACGCACTTTCACTCTGGGACCCAGGGGAAAGTGCGCAGAGACCCAAAAATCACTGACACAGGGTCACACATAAGGCAAAAAGTTTAGGGGCGAACCTGCCCTGCGGGCCAAGTCCAACACAACCCCCTTCCAGCCAAAACGCAGGGGAGAACAATCACCACCGTGATGGACTTCCCTGCTTGGGGCGATAGAACACGGACGCAGGCCCGCCACTGCCGGGACACCCTCCTGTTCTATGCCACGGTGAACCCCTAGGGTTCCTTCTAAAGCTACCGTAAGGACCAGCTGGGCTACCCCACTGGTACTCCTCAGCTGTTTGCGGCCAGGACCAGGCCCTAGGCCACCCAGGTGCCACTGGTTCCTGCCTACTCACAAAGTGGGGGGTAGTAACCCCAGGCCCATAGTAGCCACTCTCCACTCTTCCCGTCTGCCAGACAGGGCTAGACTGCCACTGGTTCTCCAGCCTAGGGTCTACAACCTCAGGTGGACCAGGAGTCTCAGGGAAGGCTCTCCTCCCCTTACCTCTTCTTTTAGGGTTCCTCCTCCCCGTGCGAGGGGGACACCTAGAACGCCATTCCAACCCAGGGTTTAACCCCTCAGGTTGCACCGGGGTCAGAGGTGGGCTCTCCCACCCTCTGCACCCCCTTCCAGAGGTCTGCCCTCTCCCACCTGGAGAAGTTCCTCTGGAAGAAGAACCGGTCAGGACACTGGTTACAGTCGTCCTACCCTTCAGGTCAGGCTGATCCTGAACCTGGCCATCCAACCTCCGGTCTAAAACCTTTGGTGGAACAATTGCCTGGCACTCCAGGACTTCTGGGGATTCACACGCAATCCCCCTGAGGTTAACAACTGACACATCTGTTGTGTGACTGTCTGTCTGGCGCAGATCTCCCGCCCTCTGTCCACCTGACAGTGCGGGACGATCCCCCAGACCAGACGTGGTGCCACCCGGGTTCCTCCAAGAAGATCTAGCCCAACTGGCTAGTCTCTGGTCCACTGGTGCATCCACTGGGAAACTCATCCCCCAATCACTCCTCACGCTGGACTCCTGTACCCTCCCTACCGGAGCGGTACTGCCAGCCTCTAGAACCACAGGAGCTCTGGTTACAGACGCTCCAGGTCCTCTACTCACTAGGAGATCCTCCTCAAATGGGCTAACAGGACAGCCTAGGTCCCCAACCTGGTGTTCCCTCAAGAAACCACCCAGGCTCTGAGACAGGGCTTCGGGCCTCTGGGGGCTCTCAGCCACCCACTGACTCCTGCTCCACTGAGCCAGGCAGTCAGCCCCTACACCCTTCTCACTATACTGGGACCTAGCTGGGCTACACTGAGCCTCTTCCACCACGCTGGGCTGGAAGATCCCTGACCCACTACTTTCGGAGTCACTCACCAATGACTCTACAGAACCTCTGGCCCTTTCCCAGCGCTCTGCTTCCTCAGCAAGCGTGTCTGGATCAGTCAACCCATAGTCCAACAGGTGTTGTCGCAACCCTGGCAAACAACTACTGAGCACCTGCTCTCTGAGAACCAGATCAAACAGTTTTACAAAATCACCTTCTGTGTGAACCGATGACCAATCAGACAGTGCATCTTGACATTCATCCACAAACTCTCCCCAAGACTGGTGAGACAGTTTCATACTGCCCCTGAATCTCAACCTATACTCCTCCTCTGGGGAAACAGGTACCAGACTGGGGGAACTGGGACTGGGATTTCCTATACTGGAATCTAAATAGCTGCCACCACTGGACTCAACCCTCCCTGGGGGATCCAGAACATTATGACTGCGGTCAGGGGATAATCTACCCTCCCGAGCTACTCTCTCTCTGGCAAAGGCCCTCTCAGCCTCTGCAATCCGCTCATTCACACCCAACTGCGCCATCTCTCTGGCATGCTCTAACCTGAGCTTTTCCATGGCCAGCTGGTGCTCCCTCTCTTCTCTCCTATCCAACCACACCTCTGGGGACAGGGAAAGGGATGGGGTGCTACATCTGACACTGGACCCAGCAAGGGACTCCCTATCTAGGGGATACTCGCTCTCTGCTGGCGCCCATCCACTGTCAAACTCACTCTCCACATCAGACTCTTCAGGGCTCCCCTCAGGCCCACCACCCTCCTGGTGTGCGGCCCGGGCCCTCTCTCTCTCTCTGTGCTCACGCTCCCAGTCACTCTTCTGCCACAGGATCATGTTATCCCTAAGCTTGGACTGGGTGTCTGACTCACTCACTGGGATGTCTCTCTCCTTACATAACCGTACCAACTCATGCACACTGTACTTAAACAGGCCACAAAGGTTAAAAGGAGATTCCATCTTGACAGGATGCTCACAGACACGTGCAACACAAGGGACCTAGCAATCTGAAGTAAGAGTACACAATTCCAAAACTTCAACACTCTCCTTATCAAAGAGAACTCACTCATGCGTCCAGAAAAACACACCATTCATCCACACACACCCTCCCCTCGGATCGGTAAGGCAGTTTCTACCACCCCTGACTTCTCAACCTGACCAAAAGCGACACAGGTACCAAACTCTGGAAGCAGGGCGGGGGACAAATGTACTGAACACAATTATCAAATGACACTCTTCAGGAGAAGAAATAATGGAATTTTACCAAAACAATAATCCCCAAAATGTGGTTATCTAAATATGTAAGCTTTGAAGTGCGGCCAGCTGCTACTGTGGTACAACGCAAACACAAATCCTTATCCCACCGCCTGCCGCCAATGTTGGAAATGGGATCCCCGGCTGGCCAGGGCTTTCGCCAAAGTCAGTCAGAGACCACCACCCCCAAGTCAGGGCAAGGGAGTTACACGCCAAGATAACCCCTACTCACCCTCTAGGTAACGTGGCGCGAGCAGCAAGGCTAAACTTGGAGGCGATGTAGGCTAAGTATTTGCGCACGCACCCCAGCAACAACAACCAAAGGCCCACCACAAAGGAAACTCCACACAAGGTTATGTAAAAATAGCCTTTGTATTATAATAAATATACATCAGATAAAACACACATCTTGTTACACTGTGCCAACAGGCACGGGCGGAATTTACAAGGGATATTGCACAGGACAGGGCCACTTGGACCACTGTCAGGGGTATCAGCACTTTTAGAACTTAGCACTTGTAGAAAGAAAAATCAGTGTAGCACACAATATAAAAATAGAGCACACAACCAGTAATCACTGGTAACAGGACCTCACTAGCACCACCTGTACTAGGGAGAAAACAACCACCTATGTATTACAATACCTGTAGGGGTGTAAGAGGAAAACACATGATGCAATGCATAACATTCATTCAGAGGTGTAAAAGCACATGACGCATAAAAACACATTCAGAGGTGCAGCACAAGAGAACACATGATGAATAAACTACCCATTCAGAGGTGTATAGAAAGTACAATTGCGCCAAACTCACGTAAGTCACCACCTGTGACTGTCCCTAGGCCCTCTGGCCTTGTTGGGGCTAGGACGCCCTGTGTCCAAAGTGTCAGGGTCCTAAACGTGGCAGCTGCCCACAAAGTGCTGGGCAGCTGGGTGAAGATGGGGCAACACGATGGAGCCTTGTGGGCTCAAGCACACTGGTGGGCAAAAGGAAATGCCCCCTGGAGCCTCCTCTGGGCTCTAAACACACATGGCACCCAAAGAGCCTCTCTAGGCTCTAAACAAATGTGGGCTGTGAGCCTCTCGCAGGGCTCTAAAACAAAATGGGGTCGCCTGAGCCTCTCAGGGCTCAAAGACAATGTGGGCTGGGGCGGGAGCCTTCTCTCAGGCTCTCAGATCAACTGCCCCCTCGAGCTCCTTGGGCTCGACAACAGAAAAGTGCCCTGAGCCTCTCGGGGCTCGCAAGAACCAATGCGGGCGGGTGGAGCCTCTATGGCTCACAAACAAATGTGCCCCAGAGCCTCTCGGGCTCTAAATATTCACGGGCGCGAGGTCGCGCTACGGGGGAGGGGCGGACACCGACAATGTGTCCCGACGCCCCTCTCCCTTCTCCAGGCACTCACCGGCTGTTCTGCTGGCAGGACGGCTCCTCTGCCACTCCGGGGCTCTCCTCTCAATCGGGAGCCTCGGGAAGACGCGCCGGCCGCTTCCTGCTCCTTTGGCCTGGCGCCGTCCTGCTGTAATCCGCCTTACTTCCTCTGGGGCCGCCAATGGCAGCGCGGCCCTGGAGGTCAGGAGGCGGGACTTCCGGGTCGCCGCGGGCAGCGCGGCGGCTCGTACTAGGCAGGCAGGCGGGCTCTAAGTACCCGAGGAGTGGGCTCCCTCGTGGTAATTTCCAAAATCCAAGTACGGGGCAATGCCGGGTGGCACCGGCCTTAAATAAAATATAAAGCGAGGTAGGCACTCGCGATGCGCCGCAAATCGGCGAAATCAGGCGGGCAGATGCCGGGTAGGCACCGGCTGCATACAGCGCGCTCCCAAGCGCTTAGGGGCCACAGAAAGCGCGCCTAGCGCTAAAAATAGAAGCAAAGCGCTATTGAGCGCTGGGGCATCAGGAAACCGCGCCTAGCGCTATAAATCAAATAAGAGCGCCTCCAGGCACTCTAAGCCAAAATCAAAAGCTTCCAGCAGGGACTGGAGGCAGGCAGAGGGGCAGGGCAGGGCCAGAGCCAGCACACTGGGTCTCCAGGCAGGGAGACAAGCCAAGTGGCGGTCCTCTTGGCCCCAGCAGCAGCAACAGCCCCCTCTGGCAAGGATCCAAAAGTAGAACATTTTCCAAGGGGACACAGCCCCTTCTTATAGTACCAAATCCTTTGTTTCAAGGTGCAGGGTGGGGGGAAAACCAGTTTCAGCTGGCTCTGGAGCACTCTTGATGGCCCAACCACCCATTTCATTCCCTGGGGAGGCTAGGGTCGTTAGACACACCACAGGGGGGCGGAGCCAGCATTGTGTGGGGAAAACCCAGCCCATCCAGGACACAGGTACACTCCTCCCACACATCACTCATGCTAATCTCCCACTCACCACCGGGCAGACCCATCCAGACTTCCTGGAGCCTGGCATGCCAGCCAGCTCCAGCCAATCACGCTCCAGCACCCTCACAGCACATGCACACATATCTCAATGTCCAGAAGTAGCACTTCCCAACTAGACATACACAAGCCGCACATACCATTGCGCAGCATTCGCTCTCACGAGTTCATACATACTAAACTCGAGCCTGTACTCCCCACGCATCAGGAACTACCAGGGACACACACATTCCCCATGCATTCCTATGGGAGGGCAGGCCAGCCATACTACACGCACGCACTTTCACTCTGGGACCCAGGGGAAAGTGCGCAGAGACCCAAAAATCACTGACACAGGGTCACACATAAGGCAAAAAGTTTAGGGGCGAACCTGCCCTGCGGGCCAAGTCCAACAGGTAGGAAGCCCGGGTGTATTATGCTGTGTGGCAACTTATAAGGAACCATGGACTTATAGATGTTTGACATAAGTTGAAGGCCCTCAGTCCAGGCTAATCATTTTTCTCAGGCCCCCACAAGAAACCTATGAGATTAGATTACTTTTTAGTCTCATCTGCATTGATTGGGGAAGCAAGTCTTGAGAAACATCCAATGATATTCTCAGATCATAACCCCCTGACAATAAAAAGCAGGTATTGCTAGATGGGGGTCAGACTCAAACTTGATCGTTTGAGACTGGACTGCTCTTTAATGTGGTATATAAAGCACAAATGAGTAAGTGGATTACAGCTTTCATGGAAATGAACATAGGGAGGGTGCTGGGGGGTCAGCTGAGTTTCATTGAAAGCAGAAATTAGAGGGGAGAGCCTCAGATTCAACCTGCATATTGAGATAACCCAAGCTCAGAGGATGAGGGCTATGTGTAAGGAGCTAAGTGAACCAGAGGCTCTGCTTGCTATTGCAAAACCAGAGGGGCAGGAAGTGTAGAAGGTCATCCAAAGGATTTCAATAGTCAAGGAGATCATTAAAACCATCTATACAATAAAGGCGGCCGAGAATTATCATGCCAAGAGGGCAGAGAGCTATTAATACAGCAAAAGGGTGGGTAAGCTACTGGTACTGCGCACAAAGCAGAATAAGGTGCATAGTGGTATTCATGCAATAATGGCCAAGGAGAGGCAGGTAGTTAGCACACCAGAAGCAATTGTTGAGGCATTTAAGGACATTAATGAGAAGCTTTTCAGGGCAGAGGAAACACACCATGTGGCAGAGTTTGAGCAGTACGTAGATATAGTAAAAGGAGGGTGGCTTGATGATGAAGATCATGCCACCCTGGATGCTCCAATTACCAAAGAAGCACTTAACTCTTTAGCAGCAAGAAAGGCTGCAGTCCCTGGACAGTGACCAACATTGTGGTTTTAGGAAGAAGAGGAGCCAGGGTCATATAGACCAATATCACCAATTAACAGTGATGTAAAGATATACTCAAAGATATTTGCAGCACGTTTGTGTCGGGTCATAGCCAAACTGTTTTCTTCTAGGCAACATGGCTTTATTCATGGCAGAGGAACTACTGATCAGATCAGGTGAATAATTACCTTGCTTGATATGGCTGGAGGGCTAGAAAATCCAATGGCCATGATTCACTTGACGTTGAAAAGGACTTTGATCAGGTCATAAACTATAGACACAGAGAATAGGAGGAGATTGGGACGACAGGAGGGACGAGACAGGGATGCCTTGCTCACCCCTCTTATTAGAAATATTCATTGGCCCACTGATAAAAGGTTTGAGGAGAATGCCTTAATTAATCCAATAGTAGTATATGGAAATCGAACTAAGTTATTGGCATATGCTAATGATATTGCGCTATCAATACCTTACCCATTAGGGCCTATTAAGGAGTTAGAGGCAAAAAGGTTATAGGAGAATAGCGGGATAACACCTGAACAAGAACAAGACCCAAATAGTTGTTAACAGTGGAAAACAAATAGGAGGACGAGTGCAGAGTTGATAATGATCTATATCTAAGCGTAAATATAACAGCTATAGTGGGATATAATGGGATTAAACCTTACTCCAATGCTGAGAAAAAACAAAATTGATTTTATTCAGGTGAACAATTTGCATCGAAATCTAAGAGGTCGGTGTAATATAATCAAGATGCTGCTGCTACCAAGTGTTCTTTATTTCTTCAGGGCAAACCCCTTGGAAATTTAGCAATATTGGTTCAGGAGAATGAAGGCGATCTGTAGTAGATTTATATTGGAGTATAAGAGTGCAAGGAGTACTCTAATATTTCTGATGCTGCCTAGGGCTAGGGGTGGTAGGGCAGTGCCTAATTTCAGGAATTATAATGGGGCGGCATTTGTACAGCATATGGGGTATGAGAATTGAAGCTCCAAGAACTAACTTCTATATACAAGTTAATATTGGGAGCTGAAGCAAGTTCATGCTTCTTAAGGAAAGTTCAGCCAAGTTACTTCAAGAAAGTTAGATTCAAGGACTGGAGGCAGCATTTAAGAACTGGACACAGGTAAAACACAAGCTGAGAATAGGGTGGTATAGTTATTACACTCTTCTCTGGCGCTCATCAATGTATCCATTTGTATTTCACAATAAATATTTCCTTAGCTGGGAAGTGGCAGGTGTGGAGAATATAGGGGATCTATTTAAGCTGGACCAAATTTACTTATTTGAGGAATTACAAACTGAATTCGGACTGGTATAAAGAGACTTCTTCAGGTATTTGAAAATAAGGGACTTCGTGCTGAAAATAGATAAGGGGGAAATATTCAGCCAGATGGGCTGGTATGATAAGGCAAATTATAAAGGTCTTGGTGATTTAATGGCAGATGATTTGGACAAGCAAGTAGAGAGCTGAAATAGGAGACTGGGGGTTAAAAGGAGAAGCTGTCTGGAATCATTGGAGATGGCACATAAGGTGTTGTTATCAGGAGGATTGAAGGCCCAGCACTACAAAACCTTGTTTAACGTTTACTACACCCCAGCCAACATAGCTAGGTGAGGGAAAAGGCTGGAGGCTAGCAGCTGGTATCAATGAGAGGGCGATTAAGGGTAGGGAAAAGCAAAATTGTATTTTTGGGGCTATAGCAGCAGCATTCTTATGCATTGCTATTTAGTTTAATCCGGAATCCCCCTTTCACCATCAATAGCTAGTTATGTTCCTCTCTCTGATCATCTGAAGAGTAACCAATATCAGTGCAAGGGACTGAAAGTTAGAAGGAGAGGAGCCCAAGTATGGGCACCACTTGCTGAATAGATTGCTAGAATGGACTTCAGAGATACTAGCTGCTCTCAAGGACATCTGTAATATGGCAGTAATAATAATTGAAAGGTGATTTGTTGTTGAATATTTATCTGGAAATTTACCAGCCAATGAAGTCAGAGCTTGGGTAAATGACTCTATAAATAGTATCCAGGGGAAATGAGATATGAGTATGAAATGGTTAAGATTAATATATTATTATATTTGGTATTTTTATTTGACGTATGCTTCTCTGTGAAAAAATAAAGAAAAAAAGAATATTGGGAGTCGATTACAATGAAAAGTAAAAATAACATTCAACTTTGTTTTATCATTACAATATGACATTAGCCCATGAGAAAATAAATAGTTAAGTGTCTGCCCCCCCATTTTTAAGGGTTGGTAATGTGTAATGGCTTACTTTGACCAGAAACCTTTGGCAGACATTTGCTCAGACACTGCTGGAATGACTATAAAAGCTGTGTGGTAATGGCAGTACAGTTGGCATTATTGACATAGATAGAGCTGCAGAGAGCAGGTTGTAAAGGATGTTCTCTGTGACAATGTGTTACTGCCAGAGAAATGCACTACTGCTACCCTGTGACACTATTTAGACCAAGTTGGAGCATATCTATGAAAATACAATTTAGTTAATGCATTAACAGGCAGCCAGAACTCATTTATAATGTGGCGGGCTGATTTTATACCACAAGAGAAAACAACAGAAGGTGATAGTTAAAGTGTCTCAAAAATTCGTAGGGCCACATATAGCATTATTTCCAATAGTGATTACCTAATTGCAGTTCTCTGCAATTTGCTATTAGGTAATCGCTATTTGAATGTTGAAACTTCATGAGTTTAGTTTAACGTTTCCTAATGGGTCACAAATCGACCTACCTCATTAATATTACTGAGCCAGGTCGCAATTTGTGGCCCATTAGGAATCGCTAAATTCACAGGAATGGTGGTCTGCTGTGGTCAACACACCACCATCTCTGTGATTGCTTTTAAACAATACAATCATTCTATTATTTTTTAATGCAGCCTGTTTTCCGTAAAGGAAAATGGGTTGCATCTTCAAAAGAAAAATGAAAACATTTCATTTCATTTTTCAAGAGCAGGTGGTGGTCCATTTACAAACAGTCACAAAGGGGGAGGGGCCCTTCGGGACCCCATCCCTTTTGCGAATGGGGTACCACCTAGTTGAAGTAAGTGGTAAAATGTGAACCTTTTGCAACTGTATTTCAGTTGCAAAACATTCCTACATCCTGCTGCGATTTGGTATTAGGAAGGGATGCCCTAAACATGCCCCTTCCAAATACCGAATTGGTATCTATTCACAATTCCAAATTGTGATTCGGTAACATATTGCTGAATCACAAATTGGAATTTATACATACCAAAATGCATTTAATCAGTCGCTACGGCCACTGGCAATCACTCCTGCAGCTTTTCACTCCATGTGTCAAGACATTGAAAGCAAAAAGTGGCCTCCTAATAAGAACAAATGCAGCACACCAAATTGATCCATTTGGTAAATAAAGTATCTACTTCGCTTGGCTGCACGAAACAAGTCAATAAATATTAAAAGAATGTACTTATTTTGCTAATTAGAAAACAAACTTTTTTGTGCTTTTTAGGGAAATTTTGGAACAAATAGTTATTTATATCTCGTTCTTGTACGGAAATATGAAATGCATCCTATGTTTTCCCTTTTTTTACTTGCTCAAACTGAAAACAAAAATCCGCAAATCTGCACAGTTATAAAGTATTCATATTTATTTTTTCCCTTCAAGGCATTTTGAATTGTGCATAACATTAGGGTAGAAAAGGGGGAGGATGTTTGACGTATGTCCAAGGGCAAGGCCCCAAGGGGGCCATGCTGTGGATTTAGTGGAAAACAAAATGCTGATCTGTATCCAAGCTGTTGCAGTTCAATATTTCACTATATTCCAAGAAGGAGGTCGTGAGTAGTGCTACAGGGTTTGCTCACCTTTCCAAAAATATAACCATACAAAAACAAAAGGAGGGAACCCCTCCCATGCTTAGCCTCTCAAGCCTATCAACCTATGATATTAAAGGGACTCTAACCCATAAGACTTGCAAGTAGCATGCTTCATCCTAAAATCCTCATCAAGGTACCTAGTGAATCTGGAGGGAGCTCTTTGGTTATTGAGTAGGATCCTAGATTTAACATATTCTAGAGTGTCCTAAGGGTTACTTTTATTTTCTGAGGGCACCCTAAAGGAGTTACAAAGAGGTGGAGTGCTCAGGGTCACTGTTGATTTACCCCCGACACCAGTAATGGGTACCCTCACAGATGGTGACCTACCGGTAAATATCAATGTTCCCTGGCACAAATAAACGCCTTATTTCTCATTTGTATATTAAAAGATCTTAGCTCATGTCACATTCTAAGCCCGTGGCACTGCCCAGCAAACCCCAAGCTTGTTTTTGTATGTTTATTTTTTGTAAACTCGGGTGCGCTGATGCACGCTTGGTAGAGATGTATGTTTACAGTGTTATAAGTGCATGCTTCTGCTCTTTATGACACACCGTTGACAGTACTGAAAGGAATTTAGCAAGCCTTGGCAGCCATCTTGGGTTTGGCCTTAGTATTTAAGCCACGCCCATGCCTGACTCAGTGCTTTAGCTCGAGTTGTGCGGAGAGTGTGAATCACTCTCTCTCCCATTCTCCATTTTCCGAAGAGCCAAAGACTTACCTACAATCCTTGTGTCATGGGAGTCAGCTTCAGCATGTCGCTTCTGCATCTCACTGCATTCTGCCTCAGCGCACCGTTAGGAACATCTCCTGCATCTATAAAGAAAAACAAGGGAAGAATTAAGGTAAACACTTACCAACACACTGCACAAGGTATAAAGAGTATTATTTATTTCATACAAAAAAAACTTAGTCACATGGAACTTTTTTTTTTTTTTTTTAAGTTTGAAGTTTATTGAAGTATAAAGAAGCAAAGACAGAAAATGAAAAAACAATCATATGATACGTGAATCAAGAAAACTCTCTTACAAAATGGCAGAACTGATGAATAGAACTGTACATAAAAAGAGGATAAGTAACATTGCTCCTAAACATAATGAAATGAAGTAAACAAGCTGAATAATAAAAAACTTATAAGTGATAGGAAAATAAGTAGTTAAAATATTTAAACACATTGAAAGTGGTTAAGAAAAATGCATTTACGGTGGTTTTTGAACTTCAACATTGCGCACGGAAGAAATGGGAGGGAGATTGGTGATTCTGGATAAATATTCAGTAAGGGGGATCCATAAGAGATCGCGCTTAATTGCTAAAGAAATAGGGGAAACAAAGTTAGTGTCCAAGCGATGGTTAAAACAAACTGCGTTCCACCAGGCGTTAAAGGAAACATCGTTAGCCTGTTTCCAATGTGACGTAATATGGTGTAATGCAATGGCAAGGAAAAGATCCAATAATTTATGTTTCTGTGGTGAATCAATGAAAACAGGGGAAAGTGAACCTAGGAAAACATGGACAATGGAGAAGGAAAAATGAAAGTTAAAAATCTTTTGAAGTTGGGACCAAACCGAGTGCCAGAATTGCAAAATGGGAGGACATTCGAATAGCATATGTTTCAGATCAGCCAAAGGGCATGGACAGGACCAACAAGTGGAGGGGGTATCTGAGGAGAAAGATGACAGAAGGAATGGAGTAAATAGAGTACGGTTGTAAACAAAAAATAAGGTTTGGGTAGTGTTAGCGGCTCTGGATGTACTGTGAAGTTTAGACCAAAGTTTATCCCACAACTGGAAGGGCCAGGTTTGAGACAAGTCTTTTTCCCAAGCCAACTCAACCTTAGATTTAGTGCGATCTGTAGAAGATTGCATAGATTTATAGAGAAAGGAAGCAGAGAGTGAATGGTCGAGGGCATTAGAAACCGAAAGATAAGTGATAGGGATAGGGTTGGTGGTAGGAAGTGAAGAAAGGTATTGAGTAAGGGAGGGAATTTTTTAATATGGAACTTTTATCTCTTAAGACATTAAGGAGAGCAGAGAAACGGTGTGAAGAAAGACCATGCTTATAAAAACACCAGGGTGAGTACAGAGCGCTTTGTTGAGCATTGTTCAACTTGTTGTACTTTGCGCATGCTGAAGGCTCATCACTGCAAACGGCTGAATGAATATTGCACTGTGCACCGTTAACCCATCATTAACCCTGACTAAAGTGATTTATGTTTTGTGATGTATAAATAAGAGAATTCCGTGTTCTGATGTTGTTTCTTTGTTTCTTAGTGGTCTTAAAGGTTTCTAACCTCATATTGACTACAGGTGGAATAAGGATCAGAGAAGTCATCTGATTTACCAAAGACTCTTGCAGGTATAGAATTTGTTCATGTTTCCACACGCATACCCAGGGGGGAGTCAGGGCCGGATCCATTCACTAACATTTTCCCTTCTCCACAAAAGCTTCAACAACAGAGAACAAGAAGACAACACCATGCCAGCCAGACCTACTGCTGATCACGCACATCTCCCTGAGCGCGACAGATTTTCTGGTAGTGTACTGTCTCTAGTAGAGGAAAGGTAAGGCTTAGCGGAAGTGGGTCCATATCATCTCTATGATTTCAATTATGAAGGTACAAGGTAAGGCTTGCATCCCTTGCCTGACAGAAGCCAAACCCAAGCAAAAAACTTTGGAAAAGGCAATATGGATTCACAGAATATGATACTTTAACATATTTTCACTGTGTTAGCAACCATTCAGGCATAAGATGGTGACTTGAGGAAACACATAGCTATATTACTGGGACAAGTCATGCAAAACAGGGAAGATCCCAGGGCACTTCCCTCTCCCATGCATGGGAAAATAAAACCAGTAAAATAAAAGCTATCTTTCCACCTTCCGGAGTTACGACAACATCTGTAAATATAAATCCACCGGTTGTGCAGATTAATATAGTTACTCCCATATCTGTTCCTCTGGCTCCTCCTGAGTACTTTACCAGAGATAGTAGTAAGTTCACTATTTTTATGAATCAGTGCCATCTAAATATCATGGTCTGACCTGTAGCTTTTCCTGATGAGACCACAAAGGTGGCCTTTTGTCTTTTCCTATTTCAGGAATGACACAGTGCTATGGTCTATCCTGATTGAAGAGCAAGATGACCCTTGCTGTATAATTTCTAGGCTTGGGCAGAGTTCTGCTAGGTGGAACTCCGCAAAGTGGCTAATAAATGCCATCATGCTTCATGAGTTCCCTGAGCAATACGCAGTTTGTCCTTGCATTATAAATTGCACACGAACAGCACAAAGCGGTTCTCATGTGCGTCCTTGTGGTGGAAATCACGCACAAATGGCACCACACGGTTCGCATGGGTGCAGCCATCTTGTTTTTCTGCTCTCTGTTATAGTGCTCGGCCTGTTTTTAGAATTCCTCTTAATCTCTTTAATCCTCTCTATTTAAAACGTATCTATCCCTCATTTTTATTTATTATATTAGTGTGGGTCTTTGTGTTTAAGTATTTCACGTTTTTCAGAATTTCTTTTGGTGTTCTTTGTGACTTTTTGTATTTTGTTTATTTCCCCTTACTTTCGTATTTCTTCTTTCCTTTACCTTCCTTTTCATTCTTTTCTACACCACACAACGCCATGGCATAGGGATGGCTTCCTTGTGGGCAGTACCGCCACCCAGGTGTGCTGCCTCAGACGATCTTTAGCGTGAAGAAGATAGCAGCACTTGTTTTTTTTTAATAAAGGGCCACCTCCTCTCCATGCTGATAGTAAGTGGCAGACCCTGCAGCAGATACCCCCTGTGGGAGTCTCAGCTGTGCTGGGGAGGGGATGCTCTTGTGTGTGATTCTCCAGCCAGGTTCAGGGCACCATGCAGCAAATGACGCACTGCTGGGCAGATATCTTGGAGAGAAAACAGCCCCTGCTTGACTTGCTGGGCGTCAGGATGCTAGGGCTCGGTAAGTATTGATCATTTGTTCTGTGTATGTTCTACAATGCTAACATTTGTTTTCCCGAATTGCATGCTGTTCACACTCAGAGGTATGTTACACATAGTTAACTTTGGAATATTATTACACAATCCTGTTTCTAGTTTCTGCTAGGCAGGTGCTCAGCACTACCTAATCATACTCATTATTGGTGCTCGCTTTGGCTGAATAATTAAGAAACCATTGCAGAGTGTCCTCCTGTCACTATATTGAATCAGTGAGATCAGAAAGTAGCGTGACTCTCTGTGACTTTGTTTATGTAGCTTATACAGTTCCAAGCGATTTCATAGCTATGTGTAAAATGTATGTTTGCATTGCATTGCAATTAAAGGAGACTGAGGTGGTTCATCAAGGGGTTGAGAAATGGGAATAGAATCAAAGATCATGCACTGCAATGCATTAGTTCCGAATGTAGTTTTTTTTAAGGAGATTTGGAATAGGGATTTTAGGATTAGCATGGGCAACATCAACTATAGTCGTTAGACTTTAAACTAGCACTATAGGTGATCTGTTTCAGAGAAGTACAATTATGTGATTGTGTTTGCCTGTCGTAATAATTTTGTGGGGATGAGCAATATGTATCACTAATCAGTTTTTTTTCTGTATTCATTTCTTCATTAGCGGACAAGGGCAAGAAGAGGGGCATTGAGGGTCCGTGAGAAGCTGGACAGCAGGAGTCACTGAACACCAGCAACACTGCAAAGGGCTCTGCTAACCCAAGTAAGTCTCATTATATATTATTATTATTATTATTTCCCAAATGTTGGGTTTTCTGATTTTTGTGGGGTTAGGGTAGAATTTCTGGGCATTAGAATGTTGGTACTGTGTTCCAGGAAGGAAGTTTCTGCCTGGAGGTTGGCATTTCTGGTGAGACATTACATTTCTCTGACACCCTTACCTGCCTTCTTCCTTCCATGTGGCAACGAGGTGGATACAAACCTAATCATGGAAACCACAATAGATTACAATTTTGTTTCATTCCTGTTATCCCAATATTATCTTTTTTTATCTTTATAGTACATGGTTTTCTTTTTTGGTAGCTTACTTTTTCCGGTCTCTACTCTAGCCCATTTATCTTCTGCATTGTTGGTAATCTTTCCCTTTTTCCTATCAATCTTGTTATCATGAGACAAATGAGCGACACCAGTTAAGGGGTATACTTGAAGGGCTTTTTTACACAGAATACAGGATAACAGTGCAGAGGGAGGTGAGAACAAAAGTAATTACACAGATTCTGAAATTGTATTTTCCTACTTTTTTCCTTTAGATTTTTCCGGGTTACCTAGACCCCCAGTTCCCTTGAACGGAAGAGACACATGTAAGTGTTGGGCTTATGGTGGCAATGAGTCATATCTTGGTACAAAAAGGGGGTAGAAGTGGTAAGGAAAGATGGAGGGAGGGACCTTCACCAGATAGGTTCAACTTCACCTATACTGTGATCAGTAAGATAATTAACACCACCCTCATGAGTTAGAGATATGAGCCTTTAGCACAAAAAAGAGAAACAAATTACTCCTAGTTAGTTCGGAAGAAATAAGGACAACTGTGCCACCAAAAGAAAACAAAGGAAAATAAAATACTGTTCCCTGCAAACTTAAACCGCACCTGGTTGTGAGTCAGTTATTGAACACCTGCTCCCAACCTCTCGATCCCCAAAACGTTATGTGAATAGCTTATGGACCTGTGTAAATCACCCTCCTCCTGGAGCGTGGCTGGGCAGTGCATCTCTCCACAGCCCGCTGTGCATGACATAGGTCTTTCTCGCTTCTGTACATCTTCCAGTGATGACTACTTCAGTTTTTTTTTATCAAGGTGACTTTGTTTCCCTGATGTTGGTGTAATCAGAGTCTACTTCTCTCCTTCCCCAGAACTCCTGCTGGCATCCTCCCTGGTCATGGGGCTCCACCACTTTTTCTTTGGTTCAGGTTTTTAGTCCATTTTCGATGCTCATAACGTCTTCCGCCTGACCTTA